>NC_140498.1:89633328-90843262 GCF_964271855.1 Acomys minous | reverse complement strand
CTTCTGATAGATATTTGATATTTATCTAGATGGCACCTACTAGGTACCAAGCTCTGTGCCGAAGCTTGGTCGGATTTGTGTTTGCAAATAAAGAATTCTGGTTCTGCCCCAGCACATGTTAAAATCCACCAAGTTGGACCAGTGAAATGGCTCATGTGGCAAAAGCACTTGCTGAGGTCTGAATTCCAGTATCCACATATTGGAAGGAAAGGACCAATGTCGGCAGGCTGACCTCTGACCTCTATGCTTGGGTCTCGTGTCCTAAGGTCTCATCCCTAGCATCTTGTGTCTTTCTCTGTTCTCCAACTTTCTTTCCTCCTGCTCCCTCACAGAGCCGTCAAGTTCTCAGCCAAGCTGATGGGACAGGCCATGGCCAAGAGGGTCAAAGCTACCATTCTCTACGCCACGGAGACAGGCAAATCACAAGCCTATGCCAAGACCCTGTGTGAGATCTTCAAGCACGCCTTCGACGCCAAGGTGAGCGAGGGCTGGTGTCAGCTCCCTGGACCCTAGTGGTAAATAATGCACATATTTGCATTAAGGAGTCCAGTCCACCTGAAATTATTATCTCTAGAGCAAAATGTTAGTGGATTTATGAGAATCCATCCCACTGGGGATCCGTGTGAAAACCCTCAATCGCTACAGCTCTGTGGATTATATCAATATGGGACTTTTCAGAGCCTTTGATCTACTAATGCCCATTATAACTTGGGAGTTGTAAACTATCTGTATTTCCCAAGCATAGCTGACCATGGTTCTCATGGAGTGTCTGGGGAGACTGAGGTTCCTTAGGACGTACTTTGAGAAATGTGCAAGTAATGCCAAGATGTATAGGTCATGGTCTCTCCCTATGATGGGCACCTCAGCCTCCAGGGGCTCAGGGCCTGTGAGGCACTGAAGGCAGGATTAGGGAGAAGACTGAGCAAACCTGGTCAGGGGATCATGTTCAGCTAACTGTAGTCAGGACCCCACTTGTCACCTAAGCATGAAGATTAGTGTTTGACTGGCCAGCTCCCAAATATAAATACCACGTGTGTGGTGGCCTGCCTGCATTCCTAGCACATGGGAGGTGAGTCTGGGGATTCCCCAGAGCAAGCTGACTGGCTAGACTAGGCAAATGAGTGATCCCCGGGGCTCATCTGAGAAACCCTGTCTCACAAGATAAAGTGGAGAACAATGGTGGAAGAGACCCAGTGTCAACCTCTGACCTTCGTATGTACACATACACATGTGCGCACGCGCGCACACACACACACACACACGCGCGTGCGCAAAGAAAAAAAATGTCCCGAGGGGTCTCCATAAAGATCTACTCTCCATTTCATTGGACCAGGACCCAGGATTCCCATAGTCCTTTGGGACACATTGGCCACAGCAAGATTGCATGTCAGAAAAAAAAAAAAAAAAAAAGCAGTCATGCTATCCGGGCAAGCCCACTAAATAGTAAGCATCCGTAACAGTGGGCACTGAACAAGAAGGAGACTCAGGACTCAGGGTCGCTCACCTTTTTCCGCCTCACATCCTCTTTGCCTTGTCACTTGGTCTCTCCTTGTCACTCTGTCACCAGTCACCTCTTCTTCCCTCTCCCACGTCCCCGCCCACCTAGGCCATGTCCATGGAAGAGTATGACGTCGTGCACCTAGAGCACGAAGCCCTGGTCTTGGTGGTCACCAGCACCTTTGGCAATGGAGATCCCCCTGAGAACGGGGAGGTGAGCGGGGAGGGGGAGGAAGGAGGGCGCTGCCCCTGTCGTAGCATAGGGTTGCACCCCTCAGAAGAAATAGCCACAGCTGAGACCTTTCCCTACACCTGCCACTCAAATGTGAGCCCTCCCCGGGCCCCAAAGCAGGACTTTGATTTGATCCAACTTGGGCAAATGGGTCAATACCACGTTTTGTGTATTGGTGTCCCTTAAATAAACAGTCCCCTCGGTGAGCTGTGTGCTTAATTCTGAGCTCAGGGTAATATTGCATGCAATAAAAACCGCAATGCACTGGGGTGGAAAGTTCACTTCTGTACTTTAAAGAACCACTCCATCCCTGCACTTGCATGGAGCCTGCCGCTGGGGCATTGCTGCACACTTCAGCCTCTGGCTGTCCTAGCATCTATCCATCAGGCGTCAGGCTCCTCTTTTACCAGCTAAGGCCCCAAACTCTGTGCCCTACCCATAATACATTCTTCATTCCGCTCACTGTTTTCACTTCTAGAAATTCGGCTGTGCTCTGATGGAGATGAGGCACCCCAACTCTATGCAGGAGGAGAGAAAGTAAGTGAATGACCTCTGACGTCACATGCTGGCCATGGGAAATACCGAAGAGTATGTCCTGATGCCTAGGGTTCACATGAGGGGTGGGGCCATGCTTGGAGATGGGTTTTAACTGGTGCTCTGGCCTCTGACTCACTGACACCTCTCCTCTGTGCCTCCGACTTCCTTAGTTGTCAAGCAGAAATTATAACGTTTACCCTGATTGGTAAGAAACCAATTAGAAAAAAATAATAATAAATATGGGAAAGTCTTAGGAAAGATTGCCTCACTGTGAAAACCATTTCTTATTGTTACTTGTCTGCCTTGGAAACTCACACCGGAACTCAGTGGGAGCCACTCTCCTTAGACCCTTCCATCTGGTGTGTTCACGGTGGCTGTGCAGCCTATGTCGAGGTCAAGCTCAAAGGGTAAACCAGAGATCTCATAAGGTGGATGGACGCCTGTGTTTCACATGCATTCTTTTTTTTTTTTTTTTAAGATTTATTATTTATTTATTATCATGTATACAGTGCTCTGCCTGCATGCACACCTGCAGTCCAGAAGAGGGCAGCAGATCTCATTATGGATGGTTGTGGGCCACCATGTGGTTGCTGGGAATTGAACTCAGGACCTCTGGAGGAGCAGTCAGTGCCCTTAACCTCTGAGCCAGCTCTCCAGCCCCTCACATGCATTCTTGATGGAGTCATATCTCACATGGGGGCTTAGTTCTAAAGACATTTTAGGGGGCTGGCAAGAGGGCTTAGTAGAGCAGGGGGTGCTGGGTGCTTGGTTCAATCCCCACGACCTACATGGCGGAAGGATAAAACTGACTCCCCTGTTACCCCCGTCGCCCCGCCAAAACATTTTAAAAAGCAGGAACATCTGTGGTCCAGCCCATTTTTGGAAACCTCCAGAACCTTCTGTGAGGTTCTGGGCCCAGGGCACGTGCACGCTGAGCCATCCCTTGAGGAGGTCAATGCAGAGTTGCCTCCAAGAGCAGATCCTGTGACTTAAGAATGTATATGTGGGGGCTGGAGAGATGGCTCAGAGGTTAAGAGCACTGACTGCTCTTCCAGAGGTCCTGAGTTCAATTCCCAGCAACTACATGGTGGCTCACAACCATCTATAATGAGATCTGGTGCCCTCTTCTGCCATGCAGGTGTACATGCAGGCACAACATTGTATTCATAATAATAAATAAATCTTTTTTTTTTTTTAAGGGAATGTATTGTGATGCTGAAGCTGCCTGGAGTTTAGAAACCTAGGGAGAAAAAATCTCTCTGGGTTTCCTCCTGAGAGCACAGGACCAAACCCAGGTTCTGGGTACCCACGTTTCAGAGCCATGAGCGCCTTCTAGGCAGCATTTGCTCCCCACGAGTTCCAGCATCTTAGCTCTAAACCACACCAGCCCTCTCCTTTCCATTCACAGCAGCTCCCCAACTCCGGCCTCCTTCAGGGAGAGATAGGGTGCCATCCATTCTCCTCTCTAGGTACCCGGAACCCTTGCGTTTCTTTCCCCGTAAAGGGCCTTCCCTCCCCAAGCTGACCCACAGTCTGGTTGCTGTCCGTGACAGCCAGCACAGGTAGAGAGCATCCGTGTGTGTGTGTGTGTGTGTGTGTGTGTGTGTGTGTGTGTGTGTGTGTGTACATGCATGTGTGTGCACTGGTATGTGTGCATGCATGCATGGTATACATTAGATGATGCATGCCCAGGGTTGGAGCATCCCTGGCCACATTTGGGTCTCAACGAGACCTGAATTCTAACCCAGGCTGTGTCACTAACACAATGGGAAGAAATCTCTGTCCTGCCGGTCTCTGGAGGCTGTTGCTGGGCCTGAAGGGGACTAACTGTTAACACATGGAAAGCGATGGCAGAAACCGCCAGCCTCATACAGTACACGTGCTGGTATTTTTACCCCACGATCATCCACCGTGCCTCCCCCGCTAACGACACAGCCACCCCCCTGGTATGCTGCTTGACGGATTTGGAGAAGTGACTCAATGTGAGTCTATTTTGGGGGCAGAAAATACACATCCGTGTATTTAGAACCTCGTTAGAACAAAAACTTTGAGAAGCATCCAGCCCAGAGACGTTCTGCCAGAATGCGCCTGTTCTTTTTTAGTTTCTTCTCTCTCTCTCTCTCTCTCTCTCTCTCTCTCTCTCTCTCTCTCTCTCTCTCTCTCTCTCCATTCTAATGTCTTTCTTGGGATTTTGTGTTAGTTTGGGGGGGATCTGGAAACAAAAGGATTTCCTGTTTATGTTGGGAATTTTGTTTTAGTTTGTGTTTTTTTTTTAAAAGATGTATTTATTTATTACATATACACATCAGAAGAGGGCACCAGATCTCATTATGGATGCTTATGAGCCACCATGCTGTTGCTGGGAATTGAACTCAGGATGTCTGGAAGAACAGACAGTGCTCTAAAACACTGAGCCATCTCTCCAGTCCCTAGTTTGTGTTTTTTAAAGTTTATTTTATCTTAAATTATGTGAGTGTAAGTGTGTGTGTGTGTATACATATGGCAATACCCTCAAAAGTCACAAGGGGGTGTTGGATCCCTTGGCGCTGGGCCTATAGGTAGTTATGAGCCTTCATGTGGGTGTTGGGATCTGAACTCAGATCCTTGACCAGAGTAGTAACAGCCAACCCTTGTTTTGTTTTTTGGTTTTGTTGTTGTTGTTGTTGTTTTGTTTTGTTTTTTGTTTGTTTGTTTGTTTGTTTGTTTTTTGGTTTTGGTTTTTGTCTAAAAATGAAAAGTCTTGATGGAAACGGATTTCTGTTCTCAGTCTCAGGTTCCTGAGCCTCTTGTGCTGAGCCCGGGGTCCTGGACGTCCTCCCAGGGTGTGGAGGCTCCGGGGAGATGCTTAGTCTGTAAAATGCTTGTCTTACAACTATGGGACCCGGAGCTCCATCCTCGGAACATACAGGAATACACACATGCTTACGCACATGCACCCACAAACACATGTGCACATATAGACACACACGCGCATGCACTCGCCCACACACAGTGTCCATCCATGCCTCAGTTCAGTGCCAAAAACAGTTTCCACTTTTACTGGAAATGTGGCTCATGGCCCTAAAATGTCTAAGAATGTCACTCCATGGCAGGAGAGTGTTGGCAGGCATAGGCCAGCGTTCTGGGACTTTCTACAATGATATCATCTGTCTATGCTGGCTGTAAAGTAGCTACCAGCAACAGATGGCCACTGAGCGCCTAGAATAAAATATGACGCGGGCAAGTAAAGAACAATGTTGTAAATCTTTCATACGGATACGCGTTGTAGGCTGAGCACTTTCCCCATACATCCCTAACCTCCCTCCTCACCTTCCTCTGCCCCCTAGAGCGATGCAACTCTGCTTCCACACCATTTACGCATATATGATTGTATGTATCGTTATTGAATTTAGGCACTACAAATGGGAGAAAGTGTGGAATATTTGTCTTCCTAGGGCAGGCTTAGCTAAGTGTCACCTCTTGACCCCATTTGCTTGCAAGTGGTGTGACTTTATTCCTCTTTATAGCTAAGTCTTCTGAGAACTTACTGTGTTCATCCCATATTTTACCAAGTCCTCTCTCCTTGGACACCTAGTTTTTTATATTTAACTTTAGTTTGTTATAATTAACTCTGGACTCATTATGACCACAGGAACAAATAAATGGCTACCATATTGGAGACCACCACTAGTTTGTAGCTACTTAGTGAGGTCTAGGCACAGAGATGCTGGCTCTCAGGCCCCACCCCATCTCTACTGAACCAGCACCATCGCTTTACCAGGGTTACCCCTTACTCTGCATGTTAAAGCGTGAGAGGACAGGAGGCCTGGTCTCACAGTCACAGCATCCCTCCCTCCCTCTTTCCTTACCTGCGAGACTCCGAACACTGTGGGTCTCAATCTTCCCAAGACAAACACAGCCTGGGAACATCTGAGTTTGAAAGGGTGGTGTCTTAGTGAGGGTTTCATCACTGTGAAGAGACACCATGACCAAGGCAACTCTTATAAAGGAAAACATTTAACTAGGGCCAGCTTACGTACAGTTCAGAGGTTTAGTCCATTATCGTCATGGAGGGAAACATGGCAGCATGCAAGCAGACATGGTGCTGGAGAGGGAGCTGAGGGTTCTACATCTTGATCCACAGGCAGCAGGAGACTGTGTGCCACACTGGGTATGGCTTGAGCATAGGAGACCTCAAAACCCCACCCCCCACAGTGACACACTTCCTCCAACAAGGCCACACCTCCTAATGGTACCAACTCCTTATGGGCTAAGCGTTCAAACACATGGGTCTATGGGGGCCATTCCTATTTACACCAACGCAGATGGCTACTGTTGTGGTGAATTGTGGGTAAGTTGGTGAATTCTCAAAGAGTACAGAGGTGTGGTATAATAAATATGATAATCAACACTGGAGAGAAGGTTCTAGAACTGGGACCAATATATTGAAGAGCACAGGAGCTGGCTTTGGGAGGGGGCAGCAAGGCAGAACTCACAGCTGTTTGTCCCTTTGTCACAGGAGCTACAAGGTCCGATTCAACAGCGTCTCCTCCTATTCTGACTCCCGAAAGTCATCGGGCGATGGACCCGACCTCAGAGACAACTTTGAAAGCACTGGCCCCCTGGCCAATGTGAGGTGAGCAAGAGTGAAGTGGGCCAAAGGATGGTGAAGGCTCTTAGAGGACGGGGCTCAGCTGCAAGGTGGCTCTTGGTTCTGGAGAATTCCCCCACAGTGTTCCTTCATTCCTCTGGGGCCCCTCCCTCTCCAACACACACCACCTGGTCTCTCCACATTTGTGCCTGACAACCACTGACATCTCTTCCTCAACTCTACCCCCTGCTCCAGAGCCCATCACCCAGGTTTGCCCACTGTCTATGCCAAAGGAGATCAGTCTCCAGATGCCACTGGCTGAGCCATTTTTCCAAGTAGACACATTTTACACAGAGTTGATGCCTCTGAAGACACCCTGCCATCATAACCCAGTGTTTCTCAACCCTACGTGCACATTGGAGTCAGCTGAGGGTGATCCACGCATGGCTGCGCACACTTGTAGTCCTAGCACTTGAGAGGCTGAGGCAGGAGGATGGCAAGTTCAAGGCCAGCCTGGGCTATGTTAGGAGACTCAGTCTCAAACACAACAAAAATCACCTGGAGGTGTTTTTGCGACCTACCAGCGTGATGCCCAAGCGTGTAACCTGAAGAGATTCTACCGTTGCCGCTGCCTCTTTTTCTTCTAAGCCTTTCCAGAAGCCAGATTTGAAAACTCCTCCCCAACCCCATGTTTGTCTAAGCAGAGTCACGTTACACTGAAATGATTTGGGGAAGGTGTTGTCACAGAGGCAAGCATTAGAGGATTCGATGTGTGTGTTATTTGGAAGGGGAAAAAAAATGGGAATGTCACGCCTGGATGTCCTGGATAATGGTGAAGATAAGATGACTGCCCTGTTGGTCCACCATCCAGACCTAGTGATGAGCTTCTTCCTCCCTGGCCACATGACCCTTCCCAGTGACTGCTCAGAGCCAGGCTCATAGAAAGCACAGGGCATAGCACTCCTAAACTGAAAAATTATGTCTACATTTTTACACTCTTCCATTCTGTAGTGTATGTGATATGTGTGGTGTATGTGTTGCGCGCAGGCGCGCACACCGCAGTGCATGTGTAGAGGTCAGAGGGCAGCCTCACGTGTTGGACCACCCTTCCCACCTCATTTGAAACAGCGTCTCTTCTCACATCTGCATACTCCAAGCTGGCTGGCTGCTCAAGCTTCCTGCCTCTGCCTCCGAGAGCTAGCTACAGGAACGCTGAGATTGTGGGCACATGCTACCAGACTTGCATGGGTTCTAGGAATCTGAATTCTAGCCCACTGACTGAGCTGCCTTCCCAGCCCAACACTGTCCCTTTAAAACAGCTGTAGACTGGCATCAAAATGGAATAGAACCCTTCCCTACATCCCTGTGCAGAGCCTCCCCGAACACCAGCATCCCAACACCGAAGGTCATGGCCACACTTTTATCAGCCAAAGCCTGCAGTCTGCATCAGGTCTCACTCATAATGTGGGACAGCCCTTAGGTCTTTAGCATTACCTTCGGATCCCAGTTAAGCAAAATTCTATCCCCAACCAACTCCCCCCCACCAAAAAAAAAAACACCTCCCTTCTTCCCATTGGTAGACTTGGATTTAAAGGATTGTACTCAAGAGCATGGAGAATGGCTCAGTCTGTAAAGTTCTTGTCACACAAGCTTGAGAACCTTAGTCCCATCCCTAAACTCCTATGTGAAATCAGGGCATGGTACGGTGATGCCAGCACTGATGAGGAGAGACAGGAGGATCCTGTCAGCTAAAGTTGACCTCTGTCCTCCATATGCATGCACACACATACCTGTACACACGCCAAAAATAACTGTACCTAATTATCATGGCGACAGTTAATTTTATCAGTTTAAAAATATGCAGGCATTTGTTTTCTCTTGTCTAAGGAACCACAAGGCACCCTCAACTCCTGAAATCTTGCATATCTCTGCTGTTCTGCAGATGAGAACTTAGTCAACTGTTGGTTTCAAGGTTTAAAATAGGAACTTTGGGCTCAAAAGTAGCGATTGTCATGGAAACATGAGTCTCCCAGTGACTGTGGTGTGGGCCCCTCAGTCCGTCCAGAAGTGCTTGCCATGAGTCAGCCACTCGATCCATCACCGGGTGAGCATGAGGGTTGAGTGTCTGGGTCTGTCAGAGATGTTGTTGTGAAAGGCTGACAGATGTTTATTGCTCCAGGTTCTAGGGGCCACAGAGCCCAAGGTCAGCATCCCGTGAGAGCGCACTCCTAATTCATACATAGCTCCTTGTAGCCGTGTCCTCATCTGTCTCCTTCAACCACTTCCACAGGCACTGATTTCACTCATAAGGGCCCCACCCTGATGATGCAATGACCTTTTCTGGCCTCTGCCTGTGCACAGGCATGCACGTCTGCACACAAGTGTGCATGCACATACAGACACGTAAAAATGGTGTTTGAAAGCAAATTAAAGAGCACAAGGAGTAATTAACAGTGTTGAGCGTAGCCAGACGTGGCAGACACCCTACACCCACATAGCAGGGATGTTGGACGTAGGTGTAGCTGTACTGGGCTAAGGCTAAGATGGATGACATGAGGTAGAAGAACCCTTTTCTATCATCCCTCATATCTGTCCACACTGGTCATTACATCTGCGTGTAGGGGTGGAACTGGGATCCAGCAAGACCCTGCCTCGTGTGCATGCTGCCCTTGGGGAAGGCTCAGACGCCCCTGGGAAAAGAGTGTGTGAAAGAATGAGAGGGCAGACTGTAACATAGGTGTGGTCTGAGGAAGGCATAGTGGCCTGTGAAGATGACTCGCCCCCCCCCTCGTGAGACCTCATCCCAGTTCATGTTGTAGTGATGTAGAGTCTCCTCTCCGTATCCTCCTTTCTCTCCCCGCCCCTATCTCTCCTTCCTCTTCTTCCTTCCTCGTCCATCTCTATCATCATCTCACCCCCTTCAGCATCAAGCTGTTCAGGGACAGTGGGTGACAGGGTTCCCCTCCCTGGCTTCTCTGGGGGCAACTGTCATTAGCAGAGTTCCTTCCCTAAAGGCACAAAGGGGGGCTCTTGTCCTATTTCCAAGTCCGTCACTGTAGTCCTGTTGGCTTAGAACACCAACCAGGACCATCCTCCTGAAAGGGGCTGTATAACATCTATGAGACGGCAAGCTAAACGGATGTGGGACTATACCCCTGTAATCCCAGTTCTCAGGAGACATGAGAAGGCAAGTCGGAGTTCAAGGCCAGCCTGGGCTACATGAAACCTTGACTCAAACAAACAAAAATCCTGTGACTAAGGTACATCCCCCCAACACACACACACACACACACACACACACACACACACACACACATACACCAATACCAATATTTCAGTCCTCACCTCAGCATGGATAAAAGTATCACCTCATACTTGTAGATGGTATTAGCTACTTTGTAGGTTCTTCTTTCTTCCACCCTTCTCCACCACTTTTCTTCCTCCCTTTCAAGCCCCTAACACTAGATAGGAGAGAAAAAAGGATTGAGAGGGAAGGGGTGACATTATCTACTACTTATTGCTGATTAGGAGCATCAAGCTCCTTGGAGGAAAGTTTTATATTTGCCATCAGAATTTATTATTTTTATTATTATTATTTCTTTTTCTTCTTCCTCCTCCTCCTCCTCCTCCTCTTCCTCCTCTTCCTCCTCCTCCTCCTCCTCCTCCTCCTCTTCTTCTTCTTCTTCTTCTTCTTCTTCTTCTTCTTCTTCTTCTTGTTTCTTCTTTGTGCATGACTACTTAACAAACCACAACCAACAACCAATCGGCAGCCCACCACACTCCCTCAGGGGCCTACCATTTACATCCCTCTGAAAAGTCCCCAGAACTTCAAATGTCACACAATCACAGAAGCTACCTGCATCTGGAAAAAAAAAACAAAACACACCTCTGCTAGAGCATGAGGCAAGTCACAGTCACCTGCTGTGAAGCAGCCTCATATCCCCACAGCTGGGATTAAAACAAGAAAACATATTCTTATAATATTTCTGTCTTCTTAAAGAAACCAAAATTCCAAAATTCTCACTATACCTATTGGCTAAAGCATCAGCGTTCTCTTGGTAGGGAGAGCTTGTGAAACATTAATTTCACAGACATTTGGAAGGGTGCCACAGGCATGTACAGTGTGCATGACCAAAGCTCTATCAACCCCCATGTAGGAAATACCACCTCTACATGAACATGCAATATGTTCACATGTCATTCTGATCACTTTGCTAGTCCAGATCACCAATAGCCACCACATTGGAATTCTCACCGCTAGCCTTCTTGAGACAAATTGATTTGTGCCAAACGGAAGCATCCCACTGAGGTTCTTTTCTCTTGGCAGTCTAGGTAACAGAGGAGCATGCATGCAACAGCCAATATTTCCTGCTCATTGCCCTCCCCACCCACCCTCCACAGAAACCACTGGAACTTTCTCTGGAAGACAGCAGTCACTGTTAGAGACTAAGAGGAAAGATCTTAAGAGCTCTTGGGATTAAAGTCATCTTTCCGTGGAAATGTGTTCTTTCACAGTTCTGAAAGCTAGGAGTTCAGCAAGGGTGGGTTCCAGCTGGTTTCTCTTACTAGTTTGTTAGTGGCTACCTTCTTGCTGGAGAAGGAGGGTGAAAGAGGAGGAGAGAAATTTGACTTAAAGGACATGTATTAACCGTGATCACTTCCTTAAAGCTACTTCAATATGCGATCCCATAAAGGTTTAGAACTCGATTAAGTGAATTTCGAGGTCACACTAATCAGCCCATGGTACCGGACACCCCACCTCCCACACCCCACAGTCCCCATTACAGACCTTCTCTTTTCTCCTGGACAGGTTCTCGGTATTCGGCCTGGGCTCTCGGGCGTACCCCCACTTCTGTGCCTTCGGGCACGCAGTGGATACCCTCCTGGAGGAGCTGGGAGGGGAGCGGATCCTGAAGATGAGGGAGGGCGATGAGCTCTGCGGGCAGGAAGAAGCTTTCAGGACCTGGGCCAAGAAGGTCTTCAAGGTAGGGGACTCACTGTACCCCTGACAGTGCTGAGGTGTTCGTCAAAGGAGCTGCGGCTCAGGGCTGGAATGGATGAGGGGTAGGTGCTTGCCTGGCATGGGAAAGGAAGGACGGTGGGGTGGGAAGGAAAAGAGGGGGAAGGAAGAAGGGAGGAAAAGAAGAGGGAAGGAGAAAGGGAAGTAAGGGAAGGAGGAACGAGAAGTGTAAGAAAGGTTTAAAAAAAAAAAAAGGAAGAAAATGAAGGAGAAAGATAGGCAAGGGACAGCCTTTCCCCAATGCACACAGCAGAGGCACAGCTTCCGTGAGTCTGAACAACCTTAACACACATACACATTTTTTCACTCAGAATCCTGGGGGTTCCTGAGTGCCAGCTCTGTGGCTTTTCCTCTCGCTGTCCACTGGCCTGGAATCCATCCTCATCGGCAGCCCCAGAAGGAAGGGCCCTGGGCAGCTTCTCTCATTAGACTTGCGCATAAGACAAAAGGGGAAACTGAGGCCCAGGGCTCTGTGAGTTACTAGGGGGAGCCATGTCTCTATGCTTGTTTCTGGATGTCCGCTCAAACACCGAGAGCTAGGATGGTGCAGGTCCATTCACATCTGAGGTAACTGTGTTTCCTCATCTCACCTGACAGTCTTGACTCAGCATGCCAGAGGCCAGGTCCCTGAAAAGCCCTGTAGCTGTTAGCTTCCTGAACTCCCGTCACACCCCCAGTTGGGCAGCCACTCATTCCTATGGCTGTAGACATTCCTTCTTGTTCATTTCATATGAATGAAATCTAATATCAGGTGCCACTTACTTCTTCTAAAGGTTTTAAGGTTTGGCCACATTGTAGCAAGTGTCAGCACTTTATCCCTCTTTATGGTGAAATAATATTCCACAGTGTGTTGCTGTGCTTTTCAATTTTTCTGTCGATGAATATGTCAACTGTTTTTAAATCAGCTTACAGCTGGGTAATAATAAACCCAATGTTTGAAAGCTGTATTATTTCACCGAAAACTAGTTCTATGGTTGTTTATGCCTCAGTCTCAGTTATTTGTGGGGATGAGGCAGGGGAATCACTTGAGCCCAAATATTCAAGACCTTCCTGGACCTATCTCAGAAAACACTGACTAATGGCTCTGAGCATTCATTCTTAGAGTTATTAATGTTTGCTCATAAAGGAGCTTTGACCAAAAAGGAAACAAAAACTTGGGTATCCAGACAGTATGTCCTGCCTTCGTATAATTGTTTTAAATCTTTTGAAGAAGATGAAAGGAGATTCTACGGCGTTTGCTTTCATTTTTAATGTTGAGCCTCTGGGCATGTCAGATTTACTAATAAACATTATCGTAAATGAGTCTTCAGTAGAAACGAGGACCTCAAGTCACTGTGAAAGAGTTGTAGGTGGGTGTAATATCAGGTAGAGATGGACAGATCTGTGGGCGAGTAGAAAGGTAGACAGGTGGGTAGAAGGATGGAGGGACGGTTGGATGGCTGGTTAGTTGGATGGATAGAGGAAAGGGTTGGTAGGTAGATGGACAGACAGGAAGAAGAAAGGGCAGGTCAACAGATGGGTAAACAGGTTGGTGGATAGATGGAGGAAGGAGGGACCGGTGTGTGGTTCGATGGATGGAGAGAGGGAGGGAGAAAAAGGGGGAGAGAAGAGAGAAAGAGGGAGGGAGAGAGACGTCCTCTATGCTACGACTTGGAGCTCTTGGGGAGGAGCCGTCTAGGCTAACTGAGGTCACCGAAACCTCTCTGTGGGCTGCAGGCAGCCTGTGATGTGTTCTGCGTGGGGGATGACGTCAACATCGAGAAGGCAAACAACTCCCTCATCAGCAACGACCGCAGCTGGAAGAGGAACAAGTTCCGCCTAACGTATGTGGCCGAAGCTCCGGAGCTGACGCAAGGTACCTGACCCTGTCCTCACGATGGCCCTTCATAACCCTGGGGAGGGTGGGGCTGGACAGCTGCCCTCGAGGGTGTGTGTGGGCAGCGGCTGCATCACACACAGGCCACGCCTCTGTCCTCACATGTCAGGGACTGTGCAACCGGGAGCCTCTCTCCGTCCTCACTTCCGTTCCATTCACCTTGGCATCTGGCTCGGGGTGTGCAGCCACCTCACCCAGCCCCACAGATGTCTGCCTCCCCTCTTTCATCCCTTCTACTCAAGAGGAAGCTCTGTAGAGGGATCTGGGGAGATGGCTCAGTTGGTAAAAAAAAACATAGGCTTTGCCGACACCAGGACCTGAGTTCAATTCTCCCAAACCCATGAAAGTGCCAGGCATGGTGTCTGTCATGTGCTTGTAGCACTGGGGGAAGAAGTAGCAGAAGAATCTTGGGGCTCACTAGCCCTGCCAGCCTAACCTAGATGGTCAGCTCCAAGCTATATCAAAATATAAGCTTTGTATAACACCAAAACACTGACAGTCCAGGTTGTCCTCGGCCTATACACGCTCACACACATGCACCTGCACACACACCGTTACTCACATACACATATGCGCATACCTGTACCCAAAGCTGGAGAGGTTTTGTGGACCACTGTTTAACCCCCGTTCATAATAACCATTATTTCTCTCCCCACAGGTCTTTCCAATGTCCACAAAAAGCGAGTCTCAGCCGCTCGGCTCCTCAGCCGCCAGAACCTGCAGAGTCCTAAGTCCAGGTAGGAACATCTGGGCTTGCACAGCCGCAGTCCCCTCTGCTCCCAGCTGCTACCCAGGGCCAGGAAGGGGAATGCAGACTCCAGAGACACCAGGTCCTAGGATCCCTGCCTTCCCTTGCCCATCGTCCTCAACCAGAGACAGGGACAAGGGGAAGATGTGGTATGCACAAAGCAAACAAAGAAAATGGGGGTACAGGATGATCTTATTAGCAGGGAGTCCCCTTGGGAAATAGCTGAATGTTCTCTGTGGGCAGCGCCTCCATCAGAATGCTTTATGCAAGCATTTTCTTACTGTGGGCAAGTTTTGTCTAGAGCAGCGGTTCACCCCACTGGGGGTTGCATGACCCTTTCACAGGGGTCACCTAAGCCCATCGGAAAACACAGATGTTTGCATTATGATTTCTTACCATGGCAAAATTACGGTTACGAAGTAACATCAAAATAGGATGTGAGGAACTGCATTGAAGAGCCACGGCGTTAGGAATCACTGCTCTAGAGAGATGAAAAAAAAAAATTACTCTCATACTATGGAGGGACAATAGGCACACCCAAAACACCTTACTCTTTGCTTTGAGACTCTAACTGTAATAAATTATCTGTGAGGGGTGCCCGTGTGCCACAGCGTGCCCAGGGGATCAGAGGGCAACCTCAAGATGTCTTCACCTTCTATCTTATTTGAGATGGGAGCGGAGGGTCTTGTCACTGCTGCAGAAGCCAAAAGATCTGAGCCTTGGAGCTTTTGTAGACCCTCCTGTCTCTTCCTATGGGGTGCTGTGCTTGTAGGCACACCTGCTCGGCGTTTGTCCTTTGTTGTCGCTGTTTGTTTTATTTATTTGAGGGGGAGGGATTCTCTGTATGTGCGGTTGCTTAGTATAATACTTGCCAAGGTCAGAGGAGAGTGTCAGATCCCCACAAGCTGGAGTTACAGGAGATTGTGCACTTCCCCGTCGGTGCTGGCAACTACACCTAGATTCTCTGCAATGGCCGCCGGTGCTCTTAGCCGCTGGGCCCTCTCCCCAGCCCTGTGCATCCAGCCATTCAGCCTTTCCTGTGGGTTGTGGAGACCTGAGCTCAAGTCTCCAGGCTTGTGTGGTAAATTCTTTTACCCACTGGGTCATCTCCCCAGCCCTAGAAATCACCTTACTACCCAACTTAGCCAAATATCTTAATTTATACCGTGGCCAAACACCTTGGTATCGGATATAAAGCGTGTTGGTCTTAGCACTTGGGGAGTTGGGGGTTTTTGCTTTATGCAATGCTGGGTCTTGAACCTAGGATCTTACACACACTAGATAATTTCTGGACCAGTGAACTGCAGTTTTAGTGTTAGCACTTGACATAAAACCCACTTAGCCCATTCAGCGACCCTACCCCCCGTCCCCAAAACAAATTCACTTCTTCCTTATGAGAGATTTGGATGGCCGAGGACACTGACCATTGCCCTTTCGGTCCCCAGTGCTTCTAAGCTGTTCTCCTTAAGACCTGGCTTCCTGAGCTTTGGGATTTAATCACAGGGCTCTTACTGTCCACTGGAAATATCACTCTAGACCCTATCGCCAGGAGCGGAAGTTGCATGACGTGACCAACAACTGTGCTGGACCAGGTCCTGCCATCACCAGCCCCAAAAGGACACACTAACATCACCTGTCAGCTGGACGCTGTCCTCACGGCCAATCCACTCGCATTTAAGCCTGTGTCCTCACGGAGCCTAGGCATTTCTCTTTTCAAAATGATCACCCCCAAACTACCTGCCCCTCCTCTGCAAGTGTAAGTAATTTCTCAAGTCTTTGCACTGATCACTCCTGGGAATTTTTTTTTTCACTCTTTTCAGTTACAGCCCAGGTAGATTGTTTAAGTCTTTTATACTTTTTTTGCAGCCCTAGGCGCTGACCCCAGCTCTTTTACACATAAACCAGGTAAAGAGCAGAGAGCTGGGTAGAGATGGCTCTGTGGTTAAAAGCACTGGCTACTCTCGCAGAGGACCACGGTTCGGTTCCCAGCACCTACATGACTGCTCACAGCCATCTATAACTCCGGTTCTGGGCAGTGAACATGCATACAGAAAAAATACAAAGTGTTTTTCTTGAAAAGTCGCTTGGACTCTCCGAGTACCTTTCTCCTCCACTACAGTAGGGAAATACCATCGGCAAGCTTGCACACTCACACCAAAGACACTCTGTCTTCCAGGCACCACGCAGAGCTCTCTGGACACTACATCCCACTTAATACCGGCCCAGGAAGTGAAGGCCACACTTGCTCGCACGTTAGATCTGAGAAGCGGCTGTGAGAAAGTGTAAGTGACCTTTTCAAGGTCACATCGACCTGGTTGTCTGGCCGCCACACCACATGACTCCACAGATGGCCTCCATCACATTGGCCAGGCTGCTGTGACCGTTGAAAATGAGTCTCCTGAAGCTGCTGGCACAGTGCAGGATCCATTCACACGCCTTGTCCCTCTGAGCTTCCTCATGTGGGCTGCAAATTTGGCATGCACGCTTCCTGCGTGCCCTCCCAAGCCTTTGACTAAAGAGGTCAATGTAACAGAGCCCCGAGCCTCTTGAACTCTCTCTCTCAAAGACTCTCAGATGCTATCGGAGTATATTAGGTGCTTAATATCTTTGAGCAATTAGTAAAATGCAGCACTACGTGCATAGGGACACCTGTCAGGGATGAGCAGTTACAAGAGAGAAGTTCTAAGCATGCCAAGGAATCATGCGTGCTGAAAAGCCATTGTGTGGTGAGCCTTCCCTGGACCGTGGTTCTCAGGACACAAGGAAATGGGCAAGTGGCCCTGGAATGTGCCCTTGTCCACCACCAAGAGGGACTTGTCTCTAGCAGAGCTTTGAGGCTGACTAATGCAGGAAGATTCCAAGCAGGATGAGGGACCAGCATTGAGTTACAACAGTTGTGAATTAACAGGGAAAGGACCAACTTTTGCCTAAGAGTTTGTCAAGTTAAGACAATGCCACTTTGGGCACTGGAGCGATAGCTCAGTGGTTAGAGCACTGGATGATCTTCTAAAGGAATTGGGTTCAGTGTCGAGTGCCCACATGGTGGCTCCCAACTGCCTAACTCTCCAGTTTCAGGGGATCTGGTGCCCTCTTCTGGCCTCTGTGGGCCAAGGCAAGCATGAGGCACACAAATGTACATGCGCACAAACACCCGCACACATACACATAAAGTAAAAATAACTAAATATGTTTTTTAAAGATAATGCTTTATCGAGTTTAGTTTTTTGTTTTGTTTTGGTTTGGTTTTGGTTTTGGTTTTTCGAGACAGGGTTTCTCTGTGTAGCCTTGGCTGTCCTAGACTCGCTTTGTAGACCAGGCTGGCCTCCAACTCACAGCGATCCGCCTGCCTCTGCCTCCCGAGTGCTGGGATTAAAGGCGTGCGCCACCACGCCCCGCCTGAGTTTAGGTTTATTTTTTTTAAGTGTAGTTGAGTAGGGAAGCATAATTCTCCCACTTGCCCAGGCCAAGGCCAAAGTGGTGGCTCTGTCCTGAGAAACCATAAACAAGATGTCACAAATCATTCTCACAGGTGATCCTTAATTACAAGCAAAGTGCCCAGGAAGAAGCAAATGGCCTTTGGAGGGTGACCCGTGCAGAGGGACCCCACTCAGCATCCTGCCTGGAAACAAGTGTGTGTGTGTGTGTGTGTGTGTGTGTGTGTGTGTGTGTGTGATACAGGAGGCACAATAATTAGGAAAAACGGTCTGTGATGGGGTGCAGGTGGGCAAGGTAGAAACAGAAAGCTTCAGGAGTGAGAGGGAGGAGAGAGAAGGAAGGACAGATTAATTGCTAAGGACAGTGGCCTTCAGAGAAGGAAAAAGAGGGGACGCCTAGAAAGGGAAGAGTGGGCTTAAGGGCACAAAAGGAATTTTCAGTGGACAGAGAGGGTCCCAATAGAGAAATCTTTATGCCTGTACAGGGTGCACATGTTTGTACGTGTGTGTGTGTGTGTGTGTGTGTGTGTGTGTGTGTGTGTGTATGTGTGTGCGTATGTATAGAGACCTGAGGTGACAAACAGAATCCCCCTCCATCGCTCACAACCTTGGTTTCTCAGATAGGCGCTCACTGAACCTGGACATCATCAGTTCAGGTAGAGTGCTGACCATGAGTGCCAGGCCCCTCCCATCCAGCTGTGGGGTTATACACCACACTACCTCAGCCAGCTTCTAACTGTCGGGTGAGAATCTGAACTCAGGCCCTCTGCTCGTGCGGCAAACACACTTTATGACAGAGTATGTCCCCAGCCTGAGAACCCTGTGTTTTCTTAGCTAAGGCCACCCAAGGGAGCTTTTTACAGTGTTGGTTGGAGCAGATGAGCTCTCAGCTCTGCAGCCTGCAGTGGTTTCCACTGACATCTTTTTGCCTAGGTCATGAGGAGGGTCCCTGGGACGCACCCTTCACCCCGCTCAAACTCCTCAGTCATGGTCAGGCCTGGTGGCTCATACCTTTTAAATTTAGCACTTAGGAGTCTGAGGCAAGAGGATTGTGGAGTGCCTGATTGGCCTAGCATATATAATTCAGAGCTAGCCTGGGCTATATAGTGAGTTTGAAGGTAGCCTGGGCAATGTAGAAAAACATTGCCAACGTAAAATAAAGGAAAGATGAAGAGAAAAACAACATTTCCCTTCCCTAACATGCTATCTGTCCCCCTTTCAGCACTAGACTTTTGCGCTCTCTCTCTCTCTCTCTCTCTCTCTCTCTCTCTCTCTCTCTCTCTCTCTCTCTCTCTTTCTCAAACTCTCCCTCTCCCCCTCCTTCCCCCTCCTCTCCTCTCCCTCCCTCTTCCCCCTCCCCTCCTTCCCCTCCCTCTCCCCTCCCCTCCCCCTTCCCCTTCTTTTTCTCCCCCTCTCTCTCTCCTTGATCACCCTGACCAGGGCTCTTTGTCTGTTCACTCCTTGTCCTGTTCTAATATCAGAGCACAGAGAGGTCGCCTTTGCCCCATGCGCCCCTTGGGCCACCCTTCCCATTGCTGCCACGTGTCCACTCCTCTCACCCGTCTAAGCTCTTTAAGTGACTTCTAAGTGAGAATAAGGCACCCTGCTCCCCTCCTCACCCGTCACTCTCTCCCCAGTACCTAAAGCTACATGAGCATGTACTGATGTCTGGGCCCTGCTGAGGGCAGCTAGCTCATAGCCCTCGTCACCCTACTAGCTATTTAGATTTTTTTTTTTTCCGTTTGATGTGTGGTGTTAGGGCCATTGTAGTCTCACCTGTGAAGCTATCTGAACCACTACCATATGTGTGCATGTCTGTCTGCGTGCGTGCGTGCGTGCATGCGTGCGTGCGTGCGTGTGTGTGTGTGTGTGTGTGTGTGTGTGTGTGTGAACATGGAAATGACACTTCTGTATGTGCAGGCAGACTGTGAAGAGAGAGAAACACAAGGCCTGGATGGCTACTGCTTCCCAAATTTCCCTCCTCTCGTTCTCAGTGGACCATATGGGTTGTGGCTCACACCTATAATCTTAGCACTTGGGAGGCTGAGGTGAACGTTCAACACCCTTCTGGGCTACATAATGAGCTCCAGGCCAGCCTGGGCTACAATGTGAGGATCCTCTGTAAGCGGCAGGAGGAGGGAGAAAGGAAGAAAAGGAAAGGGGGGGGCGGCGGGGAGGAATCCCTATCCCTACCCCCAAAGCTTAACGAACATAGAAAAATGCAGCCGATTTGAGGGTGACTGCAGTAGCTGAAGCTCGGGCTGGCCAGTGAGACTCAGTTTTACAGCGGAACACTGAAGAGTGTCCACCCAGGTGCCCCAGGCACCCAGCCATGCCCAGGTAGTCACTTGCAAAGTCGTCTTGTACGAAATCCCCCGAAGGCACAGAATCTGGACCCACCTCTGCGCACCTGCTGGCCATACCCTGTCCCCTCCTATACAGCCCAATCATGAGCAGGAACATAGGCTTTGTGGGAAGCAATTGAGCGTCAGCCAGCTCAGCGGGTTCGGGGTCTTGGTCTTCCTCTTGGGAACAAGTCCTGATGCCAAAAAGAAAGTGGGAATTGATCTGAAAGCCTTTCCCAGCCTTAACTGCGCTAGAGCAGCGGGCTCCTGAATTAGAGGCCTCACAGCGCCCCCTGCTGGCTGGTGGCTTCTGCTAAACTCTTCCTGTCACCAGTGGAAACCATGATGGTGATGTCTTTGCTCTCAGGAACCGAAAGCTGACGTGAGCTAGAGAGAAAAACCAATCATAGGAGATGCTATAACTGACAAGCTCGGTATCCTAGAGAAGACAAGAACCTCTTGGGAGAAGAGAGGAGCGTTCCAAATCCTAGAAACACACAGTTAAGCCTCCCAAGTTGCCCACCGTACTGCAAACGGGCATCAAGTAATGACTTCACATTTCTCCCCACCCCACATACACACAGAGATATGTGCCAGTTTAGCTATTTTTAATAACGGTGGCTATTCGTAGCACAAAGGGGCTCTTGGTTGTGCCAAAAACATCCCTAAATAGCAAGTACTCTTGGTCTATTCAAGTGTGATTTACATGTGGGGAACGCCAGCTTCTCCCTCCACTGAGACCAGTTGGCAACAAAGAAAGAGCAAGGTCTGGAGAGATAGCAGCCCGCAGCTCAGAGTGCAGATTCACCCAGGAACAGACTCAGCCAGGTGCAGGCTCAGCCAGGTGCAGGCTCAGCCAGGTGCAGGCTCACCCAGGTGCAGACTCAGCCAGGTGCAGACTCAGCCAGGTGCAGGCTCACCCAGGCACAGGCTCAGCCAGGTGCAGGCTCAGCCAGGTGCAGGCTCATCCAGGTGCAGACTCAGCCAGGTGCAGGCTCACCCAGGCGCAGGCTCTTCTGTATGCAGGCTCACCCAACAATAGACTGGCCTGGGTGCAGACTAACCCACAAGACACCATCAACTACCTAGGTTCATAGGTATGATGATGTACAATGCAGTATATTTGCCCCAAGACAATTTTATTCTTTTTTCTTCTTTTCATATATACACCTGTTCACATGTATGAGGCTCATGTATGCATGCATCCATGCCTACATGCACATGAGAGCCCCAGGTTAATACTGGGAATCTTTCCACCTTATTCTTTGAGGCAAGCCCTCTCATTCAAACCCATAAGCCCCTGAAACTCTTACTAGCCAATTAGCTCCAGGTACCCCATGTCCCCACTGCCTGAGGTTAAAATTGCCAGCAGACTACCACACCCACCTTGTACTTAGTGGGCTTGGGAGAAGTGAAGCTTATACTCTTATTTGCAAAGCATTTTAGCCACTGAGCCATCTCCCCAGGCCCCTTGCTTTCTCTCTATTTTCCCCCTCCATCATCATCATCATCATCATCATCATCATCATCATCATCATCAGTCATCACTGGGGATTGAATCCAGAGCCTCTCATTGGCTAGGCAAACATTTTACCACTGAGCTGCAGTCCCCACACTAAGACTTTTTATTTTTATGTCTGGGTGTTTTGCCTGCATGTATGTCTGTATGCCATGTATATGTAGTGCCCAGAGGCCAGAAGAGGGTGGAGTAGCCCCTGGCACTAGAGTTACAGAGAGCCACCATGTTGGTGCTAAGACTTGAACCCGGGTCCTTTGGAAGAGCAGCCATTGCTCTTAACCGCTGAGCCATCTCTGAAGCTCCAGCCCTAAGGCTTTTTAATAGACTAAAATAATCATACTTTGAGTATCTTATGTAATTGCTAGTGTGATGTTTTCATTGTTGGTGGTGCCGGGGATCGAACCTAGACCCTCCCACATCCTGGGCAGGGTTAGATCTCAGGTAGTCCATAAGTTCCTTCTGTCAGAAGTAACAAGAAACTACTCCTCTGGGCAGATGGGAATCACTTCACAAGTTCCTCTGGGGCAGATTGAGCCCTGGATATATGGACTCCCTGAGACGTAACAGTCAGGGGCTGCGGCCCCAGCCCTCTTTTCACTTTGCTTTGCCTGCCCAGCCTGGTCTTGAACTCAGGAGCAACATACCTTGAACTTGCCAAGGTCCTGCCTCAGCCTCCTCAGTAGCTATAGAGGTAAAGATTTCTGCCACCAGAACCAGCAAAAATTCAATTTTTTTTTCTTCAAGACAGGGTGTCACTATGTTGCCCTGACTGTCCTACAACTCACTCTGTAGACCAGTCTGGACTCCAGCTCATGGAGATTCACCTGCCTTTGTCTCCTGAGTGCTGGAATCAAAGTGTGCACCATTATGCCTGGCCCAAAATTCATTTTTTTAAAAAACAATAAATGATATATTCATGCATATGGGTTGTGTTGTTGTTGTTGTTGTTGTTGTTGTTTTGGTTTTGGCTTTTTGGCTTTTTGAGACAGGGCTTCTGTCTGTAGCTTTGGCTGGCATATGAGTGTTTAACCTGCATGTATGTCTGTGCATCACTCACATGCCCGGAACTGGAAGAGGCCAGAACTGGGCATCAGATCCCCTTAACTGAGAAAGAGATGGTCGTGACCCACCATGTTGGTATTGGGAACCAAACCTAGGTCCTTTGCAAGAGCAACCAGTGCTCTTAACCATGCTTTTGGGGTTTTTAAAATGTTTAAAAAAGATTTATTTATTCATTATTATGTGTACAGTGCTCTGCCTACAGGTACACCTATAGGCCAGAAAAGGGCATCAGATCACATTATAAATGGTTGTAAGCCACCATGTGGTTGCTGGGAATTGAACTCAGGACCTCTGGAAGAGCAGGTGGTGCTCTCAACCACTGAACCATCTCTCCAGCCCTCTTTTGGGTTTTTTAAAGTTCCATTTTATTCTATGTGTGTAGATGTTTTGCCTGAGTGTGTGTATCTGTGTGCTGTGGATGCAGCACCCAGAAGAGGGAATCCTATTCCCTTGAAACAGGAGTTACAGGTGATTGTGAGCCGCCATGTGGGTGCTGGGAATTGAACCTGGGTCCTCTACAAGAGCAGCCAGAGCTCTTAACCACTGAGCCACCTCTCCAGCCCCAAGAATTTGTTCTTGAAGCAGCTGGTTAATGCGGTCCTCCTGAACTTGAAACACACAAACCCGTGCAGAAGGTGTGAGCAGGTGCACAGATTTCTTCTTCCCAAAGCCCTTCGCTCTCACACACTGATGCGTCTACACACGGGAGACCCCGAGCCTCTGGCCGGCCCTTTCTTCTACTACAATATGGAACCTGCTTGCAAAAAAGAGTAGAGGACCAGCGAGAGGCCTGGGGCGGGGGGGTAAAGGCCCTTGCTGCCAAGCCTGACAACCTGAGTTCAGTCCCTGAGACTGGAAGAGCAGGAGGAGAGAACCAAATCCCTCAAGCTGTCCTCTGACCTCCACACATGTCCGTGGCAAGCACATGCTGTTGCTACCACCATCCACGTGCACACACACGCATGCACAAGTGCGTGTGCACACACACATTAAAAAAAAAATAAGAGAGCATTCTTAGAATTCTGTAAGAACTAGAATTTCATAAATCGGAGACATCCTACCTGTGGCTCCAGTGAGCTGCTGGTTCCTGAGAGACCCCTGACGGATAATAAGGACATAGCTAGCAGCTAGTTAACCTTGGCAGCCTGAAATCCTTTCAATCAGCAAGGTCTCAGGACATACTCTGTGTCAGCCACTGGCGTGGGAGGTAAAGACACAGCCAAGGTGGACAAATGTCCTGTGTCGCAGTGTTCATATTATACTGTAGTGGTGGAAAGTAAGGCAGAAGCAGGAAATATATGGGGGACAGACAAAATGGCAGGGCTCAGAGCTTGGGGGGTGAGAAGGGACCAGCATGGAAAACTGAACACCAGAGAGACCGTGAGAGCTCAGAGGCTGGATCCAAGAAGAGCGCTGAGCTAGAGGTGAGTCATCACACGTGTGATGCCCCTGGCCCCAGGACCTGGCTGTTGGCTCTGTGATGGAGAACCAACTGGCAAGCTTGACAAAAGCTATGGGGTGAGTGTTGGACACGCACCTCACCAGACCAGAGCCTGGGAGCACGGAAAGAGGGGCTCTGCAGCCAACAGAGACAGGCCAGAGGACAACGTAAGGACAGGGTGGTGGTCTCTGTCCCATGATCCCTCTTGTTCCCTGCAGCCGATCAACCATCTTCGTGCGTCTCCACACTAACGGGAATCAGGAGCTGCAGTACCAGCCAGGGGATCACCTGGGCGTCTTCCCGGGCAACCACGACGGCCTCGTGAACGCCCTCATTGAGCGACTGGAGGATGCTCCGCCTGCCAACCACATGGTGAAGGTGGAGATGCTGGAGGAGAGGAACACGGCTCTGGGTAAGACTCCTAGCTGCATCTGGTAGAAGGGCTGGGAGAGCCTCAACCCCAGCTGAGCAGAGCAGCTGACAGGGCATGGCCAGCCTCATCCGTCCGTGAGGGCTTCCCACCTCACTCCAGCCAATGGACGTGTCAGCAATAGCCTCTTTTCCTCCTTCACTTCCTTCTTTCTTTCCGCTTCCTCCCTTCTCTTCCTCCCTCCCTACTTTCCCTCCTTGCTTCTGTTCTTTTTCTATCTCCCTCCCTCCTTCCCTTCCTTTCTTCCTCCTTTTCCTCTTTCCCTTCCCCGCCCCCACCCCCCACCCCCGCCCAGTCAAAGCCAATGAGTCTCCGAGCTTCACCTTCCCCTCATAGATATGGGCGGGCTCCAGGACAAGGAGCTGGTGGTCGCTGTGCCTGACAGCCTGTGACGCCATGACTGTCACCTGTATAGGGGAGCAAACTAGAACGTAAAAATGGCATGCCATCCATCTGTAAGGGCCTTCCTGCAAATGCTCCTGCAAGGAGCCACTGTGAGGAGACACGCCCCTCTTAGTGAATCCAACCCCACATAGTTTTCTGTGCTAGACCAGAATTACCATCATGTCTTGAGTTGATGATGGGGCAGGGGCTCGTGTTTGGAAGGGACACAGAGGCAGAATAGACTTTCCTCTGTGGAGGAAGGGTTCCTGGACCCCTAGATGATCCCGGAATCTATACATGCCCAAGTTCCTTATAGAAAAGGCATTGTGTTTACACAACACTTATGCACATCATCATATTTACAGACCACCTATGCACATCTTCCTTTTACTTTCAACCCCTCTCTTACCTTACCCCCTGTAATGTAAATGCTGTATAGTCGCTACACCATAATGTTTAGGGATAATGAAAAGAAAAAGTGTCTGTGCAGTTCAGTACAGATGGGCGTGCTTTCTCTCTTCATTGCCTTCATTCCTCTGTCGTGTGCACTGAATGCAGAAGCCTTAGACATGAAGCAGCAGGGGTACAGCCAAGTTAGAACAAGGTGTGAGGTCAGGATGCCTGCCATCACACTTGAAAGCTGTGTGGTCTTAGGCAGATTCCTTAACCTCTCTGTGCTTCCTTTTCCACGCTTGGAGAGATGACGGTGGTGAGGACCAAGTGACCAGATCATCCCCACTGTGCTTCCCCAGGTATCATCAGTAATTGGAAGGATGAACCTCGCCTCCCACCCTGCACCATTTTCCAGGCCTTCAAGTACTACCTGGACATCACCACGCCGCCAACGCCCCTGCAGCTGCAGCAGTTCGCCTCCCTGGCCACCAGTGAGAAAGAGAAGCAGCGGCTGCTGGTCCTCAGCAAGGTGGGTCTTCAGAGCCCTGCAGGGCCTGGGCTTTGAGAAGCAATGAAACTGCTCTTCCAACTGTTAGCAGCAGGTGGCAGTCTTGAGCAGGGGAGGGGCGGAGAATGGGGGAAGGAGGGGGTGGAAGCATGTCCTCATTTGCATATGGCCGCCATATTGGCTCATCCCATCTCTCCGCAAATGCAGAGTGGCCCCTCTTGAAACTCAGTAGACTCTGGCTACCACAGACATTGCTATAACTCTTACCACCTTCCTTTGTGACTTTGAGCGCTTGTCAGCACCACCTTAATCCATACATGGAAGAAAGGGAAGCAGAGACCCTCACAGTGTGTTCAAAGGTGCCCGCCCCAAGCTTCTATGCAGCCTTGCTCAGTAAGGCATCGAAGGCTGGGGATGTGCCTCAGTGGGCACAGCTCTTGCCTAGCACACAGGAAGCCCTGGGTTCGATCCCCAGCATCACATAAACTAGATACATGCCTGATATCTCAGCATATGGCAGGAGGATCAGGAGTTCAAAGTTAGAGAGTTCGATGCCAGCCTGGAAAGCATGAGACACTGTCTTTAAAAAAAGATAGGACTGGCAACATAGCTCAGTGTGTAAGGGTACCTGATGTCAATTCAGTACCCCGGGACCCACCTACGCCTGAAAATTGTCCTCTAACTTCCACTTGCACATGCACGTGCGCACATACACCTGTGCATAAATAAATAAATAAATAAATAAAGGCTGTAGGCTGAAGAGATAACTCAGCAGTGTAAAGCACCGGCTGCTCTTGCAGGGGACCAGAGGACCAAGGTTTTCTTCCCAGAACCCACACGGCAGCTCACAACTCCAGTTTCAGGAGATCAGGCAATCTCATTCGACCCCTGGAATTTGACCCCTGGAATTACAGGGGAAGCTCACGGTACACACACATGCACTCAGTCAAAACAGTCATACACATAAAATAAATAAACCTGAATTTTAAAATTGAATATTATTTTAAATAATGACACCTAATGTGATGGAGCACTCAACACACCCTTTCCCAAATTGGAGGGGGGGGCATGGGGTCTCCTCCCCAGGAAGCAAGACCCAGCAGAGGCCATTTCTTTTGCTATCCAAGAAGGGGGCCTGGGTGGTGAGTAGCAAGGGAAAGGCTCATTAGCGAGTGCATATTATCAAGAAATGTGAAAATAAACACCAGAAGGGATGTAGGACTCTGAAGTGGGGAGCTGGAGACAGATGGCACGGTAGAACGGGCGGCCGGCACTGCAGCCTGAGCTCAGTGCGATTTTATAACTTTTAGAGTATGCATAATTTAGACTAGAAACTTGTGGTTAATGGCGGGGGTGGTGAGTACCAAGAAGGAACTTTTTTTTTTTCATAGTATTCGTTAAGAGAGAATTTCATATAAAGTCCATTTCTTCCTAAAAGCACAGAGTCTCCAAGACAAGAAAAATGAGTGAGATGATGATGATGATGATGATGATGGTGGTGGTGATGGTTGTTGTTGTTGTTGTTGTTGTTGTTGTTACTGTCTTTGTCCAAAACATCTGGAGAGGGGGCGCCAGAGGGAGCTGGGAGACTGCAAAACAAAACTGACCCCAGAGAAGAAGGGAGGGAGGTCCGATGAAAGTGTCCCAGCTTGCATTGTGATTTCTGAAAAAATGGCCAAGGTCCTTGTGGGGTTCTGGAGCCAAAGCCATAGTTCTCTAGAAGGGGTCACCTTGACATGTGACATGGCCTTGAGCATCCTGCAGGAATCGAGGTAGTGGTCCCTGGTCCCTGGGAGGTCAGTTTTACGTGAATGGCCGTTCTGAGTCCTCCGCCGGAGGCTCTTGCTTGTGAGATCTCTGTTGTGTTTTGAATATGAGTTGTGGGCTGGAGGGTTTGCTCAGCAGTTTAGAGAACTTGCTGCTCTTCCACGGGACCCAAGTTTGGTTCCCAGCACCCACATCAGACGGCTCATAACTATCTGTCAACTCCAGCCCCAAGGGGATTTGGCCTCTGCTGGCACCTGCACTCAAGCGCACATACTCACATGTAGACACACACACATATGCACACACCTATACATAATTAAAATAATAAAAATAAAAATAAATATTTGAATGTGCAGGGCCCCCTACTCCTGCACTTGGCCCCCAGTGGTGGCGCTGTCTGAGAAGGTCATGGAGCTCGTGATGGGCAGGGCCTCCTTGGAAGAAGTGGGTTGTTAGGGGTGGGCCTTGAGGTCTTAAAGCCCAGCCACACATCCCAGGCCATTTCCTGCTTCATTCCTGCTGCGTGCATGTGCAATGGGAGTGCCACCTGATGCTGCTGCAGCCACTTATCCACCATGATTGGCTGTATCTCCTTGATTCGTAAACCAAAACCAACCCACCTTCCTTTTGGGTCTATTCTTGTTGGGATTCAGACAAGCAGCAAGAGGAAGTCAGTAACGCTGCCTCCAGCTCCTGGAGGCCAGTGAGGCAGTGTTGATGATAGATACTTTTAAAAGCATCGTTATCAGGGCTGGAGAGATGGCTCAGCAGTTAGGAGAACTTGCTGTTCTCAAAAAGACTGGAGTTCAGTGCTCAGCAGTCACATCAGGTGACTCACAACCTCTAATTCCAACCTGTAACTCTCAACCGGCTGTAATTCTAACTCTAGGGAGTCTGGCGCCCTCTTCTGGCCTCCAACAGGACCTGCACTCACACACAGATACACAGACACAGATACAAGACACACACACATACATGCAGACAACACAGATGTAGAAACATACACATAAATAATTTAAAGTATTTTTTTAAGGTAAAAACTATTCTTACCTCGCAGGCTACACGAAGCATGTGACAGTCAGGAATTGGTGTGCTGGCTAAAGGTTGGCCTCCCCAGCTCAGATGCGAAGCCTAGTCCCGGCTTACCGGGACTCTTGAGTCTCAGCGCCCTCCTCTGAGAAACCGGATGAGGATAAACAGCTGCTGTAGGGTGTCTATGGCCCCTGGAGTTCTCACGTCAAAATTAAACTCCCTCAGTTAGACTTGGTGTGTCATTTAACAAGGGGATGACATTAAGGGGCAGGGGACTGGGCTGGGAGTACAGCATGATGGTTGGAGGGTAGAGTGTGCCCAAGGCTCTCAATTTGATTACTAGAACTGGCACTATAGGAAGGGGACAGAGAGCCAGGTGTGGTGGCGCACGCCTTTAATCCCAGCACTTGGGAGGCAGAGGCAGGCGGATCGCTGTGAGTTCCAGGCCAGCCTGCTCTACAGAGTGAGTTCCAGGACAGGACACCCAGAGGTGTTACACAGAGAAACCCTGTCTTAGGAGGAGAAGAAGAAGAAGAAGAAGAAGAAGAAGAAGAAGAAGAAGAAGAAGAAGAAGTAGAAGAAGAAGAAAAAGAAGAAGAAGAAAAAGAAGCAGAAGCAGCTGGGGGTGGGGGGAACAGAGACAGGAGGGAGGCAAAGGAAGAAGGGGGGAAGGAAGAAAGAGGAAAATGAAGGGAGGAAGGGGCATCTTTTACAAATCAGTTGAATCAAGGGCTATGCACTCATAGATTGGATCAGCGTTGTTTATAAAAATAAACCACAGTTGGGCGGTGGTGGTGCACGCCTTTAATCCCAGCACTCGGGAGGCAGAGGCAGGCGGATCGCTGTGAGTTCCAGGCCAGCTTGGTCCAGGACAGCCAAGGCTACACAGAGAAACCTTGTCTCAAAAAAACAAAAAATTAAACAAATAAACCAGGAAAACTTCCTCTCCCCTTCTGTCATATTAGAACATGTAGCTGGCACCATCTCTGCACAGTAGCTCCTCCCCAGACACCAGATGTACTGGTGTCCCTGTCACGAACCTCCCGAGTATGCAAGAGAGAATTCTATTGGGCAAATTAAAGAGCCTTAGGTACTTTCAGAATGTCTACAGGTGTCTCTGTAACCAAATGACCAATGGGAGGCAACATAAGGTGAGAAAGGTTTTTCTTGGGCTCACAGCTGACAGGATGCAGCCATCATGCCGGGAAGGCATTGCAGCAGTCACGTGAGGTAGCTGGTCACATTGCATCTGCAGTCAGGAAGCAGAGCATGATCAGGAAGTGGGAGTAACTGTAAAACTTGATGTTCTGCCCCCTCATGACACTTCCTCAAGCTAGGCTCCTCCTTCTAATGACTCCACAGCCTCCCAAAACAGCCCCACCCACTGAGAACCAAGTGTCCAAACACACGAGCCTGTGTGGGACTGTTCACACTCAAACCACAACCATTAAAAGTCCATCTGTTCAACCAAGGACAATACAAGTAGTAAACATCGAACCCCTACTCTGATCTAGCCAAAGGACAGGACATTCTCCACAGTTATGTGGAGAGCAGGGACCGACTCAGACATGAACTCTGGTGCCCCATATTTGACACTCTGTGGCACTCAGAGAAAGGATAAGCAGGCTACCAAGATGAGACTTGATAGATAGCCTATGACCATATAGTTGGGGAGGAGGTCCCCCTCAGTCATAGACCTAGGGGAGGGGAATAGGGTGAAAGTGGGAGGGAGGGAGGAACATGTGGATACAAGTGAGGGGGAAACAATTTAGATGTAATCTGAATACATTAATTAAATAATTTTTAAAGAAAAAAAAAGTCCATCTGTTGCCGGGCGGTGGTGGTGCACGCCTTTAATCCCAGCACTCGGAAGGCAGAGGCTAAAGGGTCGCTGTGAGTTCGAGGCCAGCCTGGTCTACAAAGTAAGTCCAGGACAGCCAAGGCTACACAGAGAAACCCTGTCTCAAAAAAAAAAAAAAGGCCATCTGTTTCAAAGCCAGAGCCACATGGCCCCACGGTAGGTACCGAATGCCCTCCGGTCAGTTCACCTCTTCCCTGGCTCTCCTCCAAGCCTCACAGGAAATCCAGGGCCTGAACTCCAGCCCCTCTCTGTCCTCTCTTGCCACAGGGGCTGCAGGAATACGAGGAGTGGAAGTGGGGTAAGAACCCCACAATGGTGGAGGTGCTGGAGGAGTTCCCGTCCGTCCAGATGCCCGCCACGCTTCTCCTCACACAGCTGTCCCTGCTGCAGCCTCGTTACTATTCCATCAGCTCCTCGCCAGACATGTACCCCGACGAGGTGCACCTCACTGTGGCCGTCGTCTCCTACCACACCCGAGGTGCGCGCGCGCGCGCGGGGAAGTGTGTGCCGGGAGACCCTTGGGTCTGCATTTTCCTCCGAGGTGTCTGGAAGTCTCTCTCTCTCTCTCCCCCTTGAACTGCCTGTGGAACAAATCCAAAATCTTGCAAGACACTCCCAGCCAAGCCCAGGGTCTAGAGCAAAAGAAACACAGCAGGATGAGTGTGTCCCCACGGTTGAGCTAACCCTGAGTATGGTTGGAAATAGGTGGTGAGAGATAGGCAAGGTAGCTGGGTGAGGTGGTGGCGCACGCCTGTAATCCCAGCATTCGGGAGGCAGAGGCAGGTGGATCTCTATGAGTTCCAGGCCAGCCTGGTCTACAAAGGGAGTCTAGGATAGCCAAGGCTACACAGAAACCCTGTCTCAAAAAGAAAAGAAAAAGAAAGAAGGAAGGAAGGGAGGGAGGGAGGGAGGGAGGAAAAGAAATAAACAAGGTTTGTGTTTGGGAACCTGAATCCTCTCTGAATCACACTGTCCTCTCAGACCCCAAAATGGCACCTAGAACAGGCCTCCCCCCACCCTGTCTTCCCTGCTGTGTAACGCTCGCAGGGGCATCAAACAGGCCTAGCTGGAGCTCAGTTACACAAGCTCTCTTGTGATCAAGTAATTGAAATGAGCCTCGAGGCTCGGAGGCCCATTCAGAGCACCTTGACCCTGGGCCCTTGAGCGGGCAGGGTCTAGGTATTCACAACCAGGCCAATCCAAACCCTAAGCATGTGCCAACCTTAGCTCACTCCCGTCATGCGAGCTCCGCTTCCTCTTCAGAGGCAGAGATCCAGAGCTGGAACTCCAAGGCAACAGCACTTGGCATTGAGCTGGGAGATGCCTCCCTTGGGGGGGGGTGAGGATGGGGGAAAAGTGAGAAGATGCATGACATAATGAGATGGACCACTTGCTCATTCCATCAGATGGAGAAGGACCCGTTCACCACGGCGTGTGCTCCTCCTGGCTCAACCGAATACAGGCAGACGATGTAGTCCCCTGCTTCGTGAGAGGGTGAGTGGCCCGTGAGGAGAGGTCCGTGGCCATCTCCCATCAGCCATGCACTGGAGTGTATGAAGGACCAGCTTGAGGAATCCCCAGTGCCCACTTAAAAGCAGTCAGGCTGACGCATGTCTGTAACTCCGGTGCTGGGCTGGGGAGGCAGTGATGGATGGGTCTGCAGAGCTTAGTGAAAGCTAGCCAAGGATGAATCGGTGAGCTCTTGGTTCGGTGAAAAGCCCTGGCTCCAAAAACAAAGTAGAAGGGGCTGGAGAGATGGCTCACAGGTTAGGAGCACTGACTGTTCTTCCAGAGGACTTGAGTTCAATTCCCAGCAACCACATGGTGGCTCACAGCCATCTATAATGTGATCTGATGCCCTCTTCTGGCCTGCAGGTGTATATGCAGGCAGAGCACTGTATACATAATAATAATAAATAAATAAATAATACTTTAAAAACAAAGTGGAAAGCGATAGACATCCAGTGTTGACCTGCTGACCTCCAACCTCCACATGCACACATACATACATACATTCATGCATGTATGCACACATACACATGTGTGTATATATATGAAATTTTATAAATGTGTATGTTTTCATATATACATATATGTATATATAATATGAATTTTATAAGTTAAACTTCAACCCATGGTGATTTTTCACCCTCTTCCTACCACCCTGGGGTCATTGGATAATGTCCAAAGACAGCTTGGATCGTCATTAATCATGGAGTTACTCCTGACATCAAGCTGGTAGGAGCCCGGGGTGACACTTGAACTCCCACTGTGCATATAATAGCTCCCCAAGAAAAGGGTGCCCATCCCCAGAGCCAGAACACATGGACAGTCCCAGTTCGCTCAGGCTTATTGTCTGTGGGGATTGGAGAGAAAAGAATTCCCACTCTAAAGAGGGCCCATGGTCCCACTAGCCTCTCTAAGATGGCTGCCTGGGCTACCCTGGGGTCTGTCATTGGGGTTGGAGTGCCACACGGCAAAGCTTCTGTTTCTTCTTTGTCCAGTGCCCCTAGCTTCCACCTGCCTCGAAACCCCCAGGTCCCTTGCATCCTGGTTGGCCCAGGCACCGGCATTGCACCCTTCCGAAGCTTCTGGCAACAGCGACAATTTGACATTCAACATAAAGGTACATGCAGTCCAAGTCACTGCCTGGGGAGGGGCTGCCACACTGATATGGCCACAGGGCTGCCGTTTGAACAGCCCACCCAAACAGACCTGCTGCATGGCCTGTCTCAGGGACCTGAAATCTCATCCTCAGAGGACATCTCTTTGACTGGAGACTTGGTCTAAAAGCCCAATATTCCACCAAGGAAAAGCACTCGTCCTTGTCAAGTGGATTTGTGTGTGTGGCTGCCTCATGAACCACCCCAAGAACAGGCTTGCTATGTGAGATGAGCTTTTGGGTTTGGGAGAAGGGGAGAAAAGATTCCCAGTTGCAGACTCATTAAACAAACAAGGAGTCCAATAGGACAGGACAGAAGGACAACACAAATCCAATTTTAAAACCCAGACCAGGTGTGCTAGTGCATATCATTAAAGACTCGGAGGCAGATGAATCCCTGGGACTTCGGGCCAGCTTGGTCAGCACAGTTCTGGGCCAGCAAGTATTAATGTAGGTAGGTAGATGGATGGATGGGTGGATGGATAGATAGATAGATAGATAGATAGATAGATAGATAGATAATAGATAATGTAAAAATAAAAATGGCCCACACAGATATGCTCTGACAGAACAGAGACCCCAAGAGATCGTTGGCAGTGTTACCATTGGCCCATTGCACACCAAACAAGAAAAATATAGTCAATATTGAACACCTAAAGACTTATAAACAATTATTTTAGAGAGTTTACATCATTTTTATAAGTGAAGCTGAAACTGAAGGTACAAAGGACGATGTATAGGCGTTCTAGAAAATGCTATGCTTCAGCCAGGCCTTGGCTGGCTGGCCCACGCCTTTAATCCCAGCTCTCGGGAGGCAGAGGCAGGTGGATCACTGTGAGTTTGAGGCCAGCCTGGTCTACAGAGTGAGTTCTAGGACAGCCAAGGCTACACAGAGAAATCATCTCTTGAAAAAAACCAAAAACAAAAAACAAAAAATAATAATAAAGAAAATGCTATGCTATTTTACATGAGGTTTTCATACCCGGGAAAACCTGGAATCATCCTTTTCCTTGCATCCTGAGGCATAGCTGTGCTTCCCTTAAATGGGAAAACTGAGGCCCTGAGAAGGCTTGCTGGGGTCACACAGAGCCGGGATCAGACCCAGGCCACGGGGCTGCAGTCTGGACTCTTGAGAATTTTCCAACAGCGGCTGCTAAGGAGTCAGGGCTGAGCAAATGAATGGAGTGAAACCAGGGAAGGAAATGTCTAGTGAGCGGCCCCTGTTCCCCAAAGGCTGTGCTTGCCTGTGCGCATGGATGCAGATGTGTGGGTGCCCCTGTGTGTTTAACTACCTGTCCCATGCATGTGAGCTTTCCTCTGCATGCTGTGCCCCGAGGCCCCTGCACCCCAGTTCCTGTAGCTCAACCACCGCCCACGTGGGCATCAGAGCCATCCATGATACGGAGTCTTCCCGGTCCCCAGGAATGCATCCCTGCCCCATGGTCCTCGTCTTCGGGTGTCGACAATCCAAGATAGATCATATCTACAGAGAGGAGACCCTGCAGGCCAAGAACAAGGGCGTCTTCAGAGAGCTGTACACTGCCTACTCCCGGGAACCTGACAGGCCAAAGGTAACCCGGCCCACTTCCGGCACAGTGTGCGAGCATGAATCAATAAGTTTGCGCATGTCAACTCCTCCTCCCCTCCCTTTCCTCCTCCCTCCCCCCTCCCCAGTTTTTATTGCCCACTTGGAACAATCTAGAATCGCCTGGGAAGGAGGGCTGGAGGACTCGCTGGACTGGGATTGGGTTAATCAAGTGGGAGGGCTCACCCTGAATTTCATGGGCGGGACCCTGGCCTGAATGAAAGCCCAAATCCGAGCTAAGCACTGAGGGTCCCTCAGCCGTCCCGCTCTGCGCATGACAGTGGACCACCTGCCTAGCTGCTTCATGATCCCGCCACTGTGACACTGTGACATCCTCCCAATGATGGAACTGAGCTAAAAATCAACCTCCTCTGCCCTAATTTGCTTTCATCAGGGTATTTTATCGCAACGACAGAAAGGACTAAGACTCCCCACTTCTGAATGTACTCAGAAGGCCTGTTGAGGACCAAGTCCCCTGAAAAGACTTAACAGATGTGTTATATGATCTTGCTATGTAGCCTAGGCTGGCCTAGAACTCACTTTCTGTTTGTTTTTGGTTTTTTGATACAGGGTTTCTCTGTGTAGCCTTGGCTGTCCTGGACTCACTTTGTAGATCAGGTTGGCCTCGAACTCACAGCGATCTGCCTGCCTCTGCCTCCCGAGTAGAACTCACTTTTTAAAAGTTGTTGTTTTTTGGTTTTTTGGGGTTTTTTTTAAAGATTTATTTATTTACTATGTATAGTGTTCTGCCTGTATGTACACCTGCAGGCCAGAAGAGCGCACAGGATCTCATCATAGATGGTTGTGAGCCACCATGTGGTTGCTGGGACTTGAACTCAGGACCTCTGGAAGAGCAGCCAATGCTCTTAACCTCTGAGTCATCTCTCTAGACCTAGAACTCATGCTTTAGCCCAACCGGACCTAGAATTTGTAAACTTCTTGCCTCTGCCTCCCAGATGCTGGGATTAGAGGTAGATTGTATAGGTGGATACAATTGTAGAATTGTATGGCACATTCTGTGTTGTGTTTATTAAAAACAAAAACAAAAATGCAACTTTTAAATAGGGCCCAGCTGAGCATGGTAACCCATACCTAGAATCTCAGCATTTGGGAGGCTAAGGCAGAAAAATTGTGAGTTCAGGGCCAGCCTGAGCCACACAATAATACCAGTTTCAAAAAAATTAGCTAGTTAGTTAAAATTAAAAGTTAAGAAGCTCAAGCCCTTTTTATTTCACAGCCCACAGGAGAGAACACCAATCAGAATAGACATAGGCCACAGGACTGGAGCTCTGACTGCTGGCTTAGGGGGCAGTTTAGAGATCCCAGGGACCATGCTAGGAACTATGACATGAGGAGAAGGGACCATCAGAGGATGCAGAGAGTGGCTGGTTGATGCCTGGTTGGGTGGTCATCAGTGGAATCTACCAACTGAACACCAGCCTCACACAGGAGGAGTTTCTGGGCCTTTAAGTAATTCTGCAATGGAGTGCCTCTGGCGCTACCTTGCCAGGATCTAGCTTGCCCCCCACTTCCATCATGGCCTTAATAGCCAGCTTGTTTGGGGAGCTAAGGTGGGCCACGGAGCTTGGCAGCCCCTTACCTTGCCCCATGCCTGGCTTTCCTGCCCTGCCTATTCTCTGACCCAACAGTGACCACCACCCCTTAGGGAAAGAAGAAAGTAGCTCAGGCCGTAATAAAAACACTTGGCAAAAGCAACTTAAATCAGGAAGGTTTTATTTAGACTCTCAGTTAGGGAGTACAGGCTAAGGTCTATCTGTCACGGTGAGGAGGGCGTGGCGGCGGGAACCCGAACCAGACCAGTCACGGGTGCTACTGCAGTCGGAAGGTGGAGAGAGATGAATGCTGGCACTCTGTGTGCTTTCTCCTTTCATCCACTCAAGAACCCCACCCAGCCTTGGGAATAGGGTCACCCCTATTCAGGGTGGGTTTGCCCACCCCCACTACCCCAGTCCAGAGACTCCCTCACAGAGGTTTGTCTCCTGGGTGACTCTAGGTTTTATCAAGTTGTTGGTCAAAATGAACCTTACATGCTGGAGTGGTGTTCTCCCCCCTCCATCCCCATCCCCCTCCCCCCAGATGATCTAGGGAGCACTGCCCTGGCTCCCTAGCAGAGGGAGCTCCAGCAGCCAAGCTCCAGCTACCTAAGGCTGGAGTCAGCTCACTCCACATCATGGTTTGGTTCCCTGTTTCACTCTTTCTGATCCCCTTGTCCCATTTCCCTGAGGCTAGCTCACAAAGCGTCTCTCCCTACCCACAAGCCCCACTGCATCACACTCTGGTTCCTGGGGGGGGGGGGCGGGGGCGGAGGCTGTGCTGGAGTCTCTCACAGGGGAGGTACCCCCTCTCACCATCTTCCTCCTCTCTAGAAATACGTACAGGACGTGCTGCAGGAGCAGCTGGCTGAGTCTGTGTACCGTGCCCTGAAGGAGCAAGGAGGCCATATTTACGTCTGTGGGGATGTTACCATGGCTGCCGACGTCCTCAAAGCTATCCAGCGCATAATGACCCAGCAAGGGAAATTGTCAGAGGAGGACGCTGGTGTGTTCCTCAGCAGACTGAGGGTGAGCGACAGCTGGCAGCCAGCATCCAGAAGTTTCCCTCTCATCCAACCTGTACCATAATTCAGGGAGCTCTTTCTACCCTTGCAACTGAGTACATGGGCCTTGCCACAGGAGCAGAGTCCTAGAACTGAGTACATGGGCCTTGCCGCAGGAGCAGGGTGCTAGAACTGAGTACACCATGGGCCTTGCTGCAGGAGCAGGGTGCTAGAACTGAGTACACCATGAGCCCTGCTAGGCAAGCCAAGCTCCTGGCCACTATCCTCATCAGCATTGAGAGGAGTCTCTCTTCCCAAACAGACACACACACACACACAGAGAGAGAGAGAGAGAGAGAGAGAGAGAGAGAGAGAGAGAGAGAGAGAGAGAGAATGTCACTCTTAAATAATATTCTTCTTAACATACACACACACACACACACACACACACCTGCCATGGAGGTTTCTGAACCTGCCCCCTCCCCAACCCTGCTTTCCCCCTCCTGTGCTGGAATCAAAACCCAGGGTCTTGTTCATGCAGAGAAAACTCTGTACCACTGAGCTACACCCCCAGCCCCCACAGCTACTTTCTTTTTCCCCTCCTATCTCTGCTGGTACCAGTTGGCTGCAGCATCTCATGCGGATTCAGCCTTACTGGGATCTGAGCTTTCAGTAGTGAGTTGGAAACACGAGAGAGAGAATTAGAGGCTTCCTCATTTCTCCTGTGCTCAGAATCCTCAGGGAGGCCACCCTATATATACACCCCAAATACCCCCACAGATTCTCTACCTAGAAAGGCACAAAAGGGCAGGGTACCCCTAACCTTGTAGCCTTACAGACCAAAGATACCCCAGGACCTTCAGCTCAGCCTTTGCCTGGGTAGATGCTGTGCCATGTATCGCTCTGTCTGTCCCTCTCCCAGCCGCTTACCTGCCATTCGATCCATCCCCTGACTGTGTCTGTCCATAGGATGACAACCGGTACCACGAGGACATCTTTGGAGTCACCCTGAGAACATACGAAGTGACCAACCGCCTTAGATCTGAGTCCATTGCCTTCATTGAAGAGAGCAAAAAAGACACAGATGAGTAGGTCATGTCTAGGCCTGGGGAGGAGGGGCTGCAGCTGGGGTGGGGGGGAGTCAGTTTTACCATGGTTGGGCAAGGGAGGGGGGGGGGAGGATCCCCAGACCAAATGCACGGCCATGGTCCTGCTGCTACCTGGGCAGAAGGTTGCCCATTCCAGGCCAGCTTCTGCTGCACATGGAGACCTCCCCACGATAAAACAAAAGAAAGGGGTGCCCGTTCCCCCAATCCTGCTAAGTCTGGCATTCCAAAGTCAGGGCACAGTGGTTAGCAAGGCCTCTGGGGGACTCTGAGGAGCCAGAGAATGGCCGGTCCTGCTCTGGGTGCAGATGCCTGTCTAGGGCGCCACCTTGTGGAACAACTACTGTAGCTCTTGCTGCCCACCCCCACCCGTACGCTAGAAGTCACTGGGGACAGTCTGATAGATACAGATTAAAACGAAGAGGATCTTGACAGTTTCACTCAGCCTCCTGAAGTTGCTGGAAACAGCCCGAGGCAGCATGAGATTGGTATGGAGAGTCATTATTTAAACCTTCCCTCCCAGGGTACAACAGGAAGACCAGTGTGCTGATGCCCACCCCATCTTCCTACACTGCCCTTTGCCCTTCCCCTTAAAGCGGGAGTCCTGCTGCCACTCTCCTGGTCAGAGCAGCTTCATTTCCTGACCCTCCTAGCTGTTTCTCCTTCAGACAGCTCAACTGTCCCAAACACTGCCTGTCCACGCAGCTTACACTATTGTTGCACGTGCACACGTGCCTATACATGTATATATACCTGTGCGCAGGCACCTGCAGGGTTAGAGGCAATTGTGAACTGCCCCACATACTGGGAACCGAACTCGGATTCTCTGGAAGAGCAGCTAGTACTTTTTGACCATTGGGACATCTCTCCCCGCCCTTCTGGTCTATTTATTGTTTGTTTTTGTTTTTTGTTTTGTTTTGGGTTTTGTTTGTTTTGGGGGGTTTTGTTTTGTTTTGTTTTGTTTTGTTTTTGAGACAATCTATATGGCTCAGGCTGGTCTGAACTGGCTCTCCTCCTGTTTCTGTCTCCCAAGTGCTAGGATTACAGATGCACCCCCACTGTCACACCCAGATCACCCAGAGAAAGCTAAGGAGCCTGGCTTCCATGCCACTAATGCCCTCCCCTTCTCATCCAACAGGGTTTTCAGCTCCTAACTGGATCCTCCTGCCCCATAGGATGGTGGGGTGGCCACCCCAAGTGCCCAAGCAAGGGCGGCTGCAGGTTGACTAAACGCGGACACACATGGCTGAACCTTCCCCCAGGTGGCCTCTTGTCCTGTTACTGTGTCCTGGTCCTTTCTCTCCCTCTGGGGTCTCTCACCCCCCAGCCCTGGGTTTTCTCCTTGACTCTTCTGCTTGGATGCATCGTCTTTATACCCTGCAGTGGCTCTCACAAAACCGAGTCCTCCCTACCCACTGCTGCCAAGGGCAGGTTGCAGTGCATGAAACCACTGGGTCATGGCTGTCCCTCCCATTGGGGTCTGAAGGTGGCTGGCACTGCGGCTTCAGATCATCCCCCTTTCCATCCTTTTTTATGATGGTGGGGGGGGGCGTGTCAAGCCTAGCCCTTTGGGGCTGTCCTTTTGCCTGCACATGTGTGCTGACCTTACATGTGATTCCACTGCCTTTGTGAAGGGATGTTCAGTGCCATGAAACGTGTTCCTAGCTGTTGTTAAACCCTCCTGTGTCCACCATGACAGGCCTGCCTGCATCAGCCTCCCTGGGACACATCGAGCCCCCTTCCTAATCTAGGTGAAGTGATCATAAAAGGCGCTAGATGTGTGGTGAAGAGAAAGGTGTCCCTATGAAAGAGTCAATCCCACAATGCCAGGTGTTCAGAGTCTGACCCTGTCAGTCAGCAGAGGTCTGTCTGGGAAATGTACTTAGACAGTGGATTGGGCAAGCCCCTCCCCATTCGCACTAACCCTAGCCATGGGCCCTGCTGCCATGCTGTGCAGAAAAGCATTCTGGGAGTAAGCACTTTCGCTACCAATGTTGTTCGGGTAACCCTTTTTAAGTTTGTCCTCATTAAATAAATGGATGGGCCCTCTTCAGAGCTTTGAGCCTTAGCAAGTGTCGAGGAGGAACAGGATAGCTATTTTTTTATTTCCCCAAATGGGCTCGCCTCCTGCTTGAAAATATTTTCCTTCCCCTAAAACGAGCAGAATTCATTAATCTATTCAAAGCTACACCAGACAGCACTGACAGTCAAGAAACCCCCTTGCCCCACCCATCCACCCACCCTCCCCACCCACCCACCCCACCCCCACCCACCCACCCCTGGCTCAAGAGCTTGGGTCTGGGTCCCATGTTCTGTGCTCCTGTTTGGTTTTGTGAGACAGAAAAACAAATACATTTCCTCTCTGTCCTGAGCTAAGGGCTTTACAGCTGTGGGGGGCCAAAACCCTAATGACTTTAATCCCACCCACCCCCTCTCTCTCCCTCCCTCCCTTCTTCCCCTCTCTCTTCCCTCCCTCCTTCTCTTTCTCTCTCTCTCCTTCCCTCTCTCTCCCTCTCTCTCCCTCTCTCTCCCTCCCCCTCCCTCTCTCTCCCTCTCTCTCCCTCTCTCTCCCTCCCCCTCCCTCTCTCTCCCTCTCTCTCCCTCTCTCTCTCCCTCCCCCTCCCTCTCTCTCCCCCTCTCTTCCTCCCTCTCTTCCTCCCTCCCTCCCTCTCTCTCTTCTCCCTCCCTCCTTTCTTTCCTTTCCTTTTTCCCCAGACAGGCTCTCCTATTGCCCACACTGGCTTTGAACTCACCATCTTGCATTTCTAACCTCCTTCCTCTACAAGTGTGCATGCACCACCACATCCAGTTTTATGCTTGGCCAGAGGGTCCAGCCCAGGACCTCCTGCATGCCAGGTAAACACCCTACCAACTGAGTGACACCCCAGCCTTCAATCCCCACCCCCAAGCTCAGAGACAGGTCTCACATAGCACTGGACGCCCTCACTGTGTCCCATCACTGGAACATGGACTTTGCCCCAGTGACAGTCTCACCTGCCCTCCTCTAGTACCAGTGTTTCCTACTTGGTCATCAGTGATTTTAGAGACTTAGCCCCCCAGTGCCCCAGAGCTACCTTCTGTAGCCTGAAGGCATGGCGGTGACCTCCTACTGCCCTCCCAATACAGTTCTCAACGCTTTCTTCCAAGGGACTTTCTTCTCAACCCTTCAATGCTCTGGGGACACTTCTTAAGATGTAGCTGATTGCCCAGTTTTGAACTTCTGTGCCCACCCTCCACAAAAGAGCCTTCTCTCGCTGCACGCCAAGCTCCATGCATGCATGCACAAGTGATTTTTCCCACTTCTGAATAAGGAGTGCTTATTCTGTGATAGGCTCTTCCCTAGCCCCACCCCACCCCCCAGTGTCAGGTGGACAGATGGAAGCCTTGTGTCACTTGCCAGAGAGTCCAAAGACATAATTACATAATCAGGTTCAAGGGGGATGTTTGTTTTTCAATGCTGGGGATGGACCCAGGACTTCACGCATGTCAGGCTGAACTATATCCCCAACCCCCAAGAGAGAATGGCTTAAAAAGACCTTTGAACTGATAACACAGGAAGCTTTCTCAGCTCCTGGCTAGAAGGCCAGAGAATAGTTCGTTGTTCTTTTCCAAAAAGCCTTTAAGTACCTTATTGAAAGGCTAAGCAAGGTGGGCATCCAGGGTGGGTCAATACTGCCCTCTGCTGGTAGATTTTTAGTTCAGGCCCACAGGCTACAAGAAGTGCAAAGTTGTAGCTTAAAATTAGAGACCAGAGCAGGTGAGCATTTTCGAAGACCCAATTTGCAGCCCCTTTGTTTACCTTGCCTTCCACAGTCACCAGTAGCTCCACCCCGTTTCACAGGAGTGGGTCTGGCTGAGGATGATCCCTCAGAACGTGAGGGCTGGAGACATAATGACTCCTGTCCCCAAGGTCAGCCCGTGGGAGGAGAGAGGGCTTTCCCGCATGTCCTTGGAGAAGGAAGCAGGTGCTTCTCTTTGGGGGGTGGGAATGCTTAGACCCCCCCTTAGGAAGCTTTGTAAGCGGACCTGCTTGGTTCCTTGACATTTCTCATAATTCAGATTTTGCCTGGACAAGACAATGTTCCATGATAGTACCAACCCATGCTCTGAGGAGCTTCCGTCTTCCCTTTTCTTTATACCACGCACCATGGCTGATAGACAGCATGGGTCCAGCATCAAGATTGTGGCCATCACTAGCTTGAACAAGGGACGGGTAGACTAAGTCAGTGAGACTTGCTACCTGTCATAAGAGAGTGAAGTCAGACAGTACAGATCCTAGCCCCCCTCCCCACCCCCTAACCCCCAGTGGAAAAAGAAAGTTGAGTCTGATCTTAGTACAAAGGAAAAAAGCTTAATTGGCCAGGAAACATAGGACCAAGAGCTTGGATTTCCCTGACAAAGACCCCTGCTTCAGGATGCAAGGATTGAAGTTTTGTTCTAGCCCAAGGCAAAATGGATTGGTTTTGATCCTCATATCTGATCCCCATCCCTACAGAATCCCTCCCCCACCCTCCCCCACCCCTCACCCCCACCCCCGTGTCTCTCTCTCTCCCCCCCTTCTCCATCTCACCCCTTCTCCCCCCCCACACACACACACACACGGGAGTGGGGGGGGGGAGACTTTCACTGTGCCCTAGGAAAACTCTGAGCTTCCAGACTGAGTTCAGCCAAGGTGTACTTTTATTTCCCTTCCACCTCTGCCTCTGCCTATTCAGGACCCAATTCAGACAGCATTCACAGACAGGGGTTCAGCCTTGAAAGGTCCAGACCAGACTGGCTTGCTTGCTTGCTTGCTTTCTTTCTTTCTTTCTTTCTTTCTTTCTTTCTTTCTTAAACTGCCAGACCCTACCTAGAAGGAAAGGCACCCAAGAGGATGGGTTGACCATGCTGTGTCTCAAACATGAGGACCCAGGGACACCCGGGGAATCTGTTTCCTATTGTGAGTTGGGCATTTCAGTTCCCAATGTCAAATGCTCCAAAATCTAAAACCCTTTGAGAACCAATAAGATACCAGAAGTGAACACTTTAGCTCATCCACAGTATTGAAAAGAATAGGGTGACTAGGCATAAAGCTCGAGGGTAGAGTTCGCCTCGGATGCAGAGTCCTGGAGCCCATCCCAGCACCATCAATAAATTGCCTCAGGCTACGTGTGTAAGGTGTATATGGGAAACATTTATGTTTAGAGGTGACCAGAGATACCATCACGAATACGCAAATATTGCAAAATCAAAAAAAAAATCCAAAATCGGAAACACTTCTTGTCGCAAGTATTTCAGCAAAGCACAGTCAACCTGTCAGAGGTCAGGGAGATGCGGGGATGAACATGCTTGAGCTGTGACAATGACTTGGTTTAGTTCTAGGCAGTTCTGGATAACTGGGCATCTCTGACCCAAGGCACTCACTGTCTAACGAGGTGTCCCCTGGGAGGCAGAAGCAAGGATGCCTTCAGAAACTGAGAACCTCCGTCTTCTAGATGAGTTGGGATGTGGAAGTGACCGGGTCTGGTCATGACCCTTAGGAGATCCTAGTCAGGAGCCCACTAACCTTGGCTGCTGCCCTGTTTAGGGCTGAGTGAGTCTTCATGGCATGGTCTGTCTTGGGTACCGCAGGATGCTGATTGAATGCCATCTGTGACCTTTCCTACTAAATGCCGCTAGCAACCTCCTGCCATCTGTAACCACCACAAAGGTCACCAGAAAATACTGCATGGCCCCTGGGAAGGCAGGCAGAACCTTCAGCCACTAGACCAAGAAATGATTGCTTTTGGCTCTCAGGGGCTATGAAACCCTAATGCTGTGGGCCTTCCGGTTACAGATCTGGGGGAGGTCAGGAGAGCCTGCCCTGGTTCCACAGTTGTTACTCTTATATCTGCTTCAAACTTGAAACCCAAAAGCCCTGTGGAGGATGATATAGCAAAGCTCCCGGGCCTGAGGGTGGCTAAGTGTTTTCAAGGACACCATCTCTTAAGCTGGGTCTGAGGCTATCCCCTGTCCCCATCCTACCTCGGTGCCCCGAGCTCTGTCTTCCCACTTCTGTTGCTGTGTTGTCCTTGTGACTGTATGACCCACTTCAGGCTCAGCACTTGCTTGCCAGAAGTCCCAAGTCCCACATGGGATTGGGTGTTAACTGTGGGGTTACAGGGAGGCTGGGGAGAATGGGCAGAGCCAGGGTTCCGTCTCACCACACACAAGCTGTCAGAAACTCGGATACCCCACCCCACCCCACCTCTGACATCTCTATGCTGCTAATCTCTGCCAAGTGTCCCGTGTGCTCCAGCACCGCCACCTGCCCCCACGCCCTCTGTGAGGTTGTCCAGGCTGTGTTCTCGCATGTTCCTCTTCTATATAATCTTCATCTTCTCATTTTATGGGATTGAACACAAAGTCTACTTATGCTTGTTTGCATTGTGGTTAAACTATTAAAAAAAAAAAGTGGACTGACTCGGCTGGCTGGTGTGTTTTGTTGCACTGGGTTGGAATGTCACACTGGAATGTCACACATCCACCACCACCACCACCACCACCACCACCACCATAGCCATGGCCCCAGGATCCGGAAAGCACACATTGAGGCTAGAGGAAACCAATAAGGGTATACAAAATGGAGTCTCCCTGGTGTCCTGATTTGGGACCAGAAGACTAGGTTTTATCCATCAATCCCTCTTGAGGCATTGTACTCTTTAGCAAATGACCACTGAGGACAGTCCTGGATGGTGACAGGAGTTAGGAGGGCCTAGGTCTCATCCTCCATGTACCCCCCTCTCCTCTCCAACATCCCTCCTCCCCGTCACAGCTACATCCGTTGGTGGCGGCGTGGGGGATGGGGGGCAGAGAGGCAGCACCACCATCACTCAGTCCCTTCCTTCCATAAAATAACCCTGAAGACCCCAGAGCTCAAGCCTAGCTTGGTTCCAGGCCCAGTTTCACATGAAAAACTTAAAAGCCCCTGCAAGGAGCCGCAGAGACGGCGCAGTGGTTAAGAGCACTAGCCACTCTTGCAGTGGACTCAGGTTCAGTTCCCAGCACCCACATGGTGGCTCACGGACCATCTGTCACTCCAGATCCAGGGTATTTAAATGGCCTCTTCTGGTCTCCACAGGCACGAGGTGTTGATGTATGCATACCAAATGTTCATATGTGTAAAATATTTTTTTAATGTAAAGTCTCTGCGAGAGCCGATGGAGAGGTGGTCAGCTTAGATGCCAAGACAAGTTGGTTACTGTAAAGGATTGGATGGGTGAGCAGAGGCAGAACAATATGCCTTCACATACTCTTCCTGACAGAGCCCCAAGGGCAGTCACACCAGTTTCCTGTGCTCTGCAGCATAAGAGTGACACATTTCCATAGGTAAAGTGCTTGCTAAACTGGTGGTCTGTCCCTGGGCCCCACAGGATGGAAAGAGAAAATTGACTCTTAAAATTTGTCCTCTGACCTCCACATGCACACACACACACACACACACACACACACACACACACACACCATTCCTAACTTCTCAGTGCTGACCTCACATTCAAATTCCAGTGCAAGGTGAAGGTCAGGTACCGAGCAGGGATGAGGCCAGGACACTCATGCCCTCCTCCTTTGCTGGGCTACAAAATGTATTAGCCAATTGACACCATGGCTAGTGGAGGATGAAAAGCCACAGGGAGCTTTGATGTGTCACCTCCAGTCATGCGTCACTGAAGGACAGGCCACATCCTGAGAAATTCAGGATAAACTGATAGATGTGTCAGTACGCAGCACGTGACTATTCACTCTCTGGTTCAAACCTTGGGAAACTGAGGCATGGGAGACCAGGCAGCTTGTACAATGTCAACATCTAGTAAATGACACTAGTGGCTCTAGAATCTGCCCGTCCAAATCTCAGGACCTGAGTTTCTAACCTGCCATGTTGGTCCGAATCCCAGCTCCTCTTCCTCCTCCTCCTCTTCCTGTGTAACTTTGGGTAAGTTACCCAACCTCTCTGTGCCTTCATTTCTTCCCTTAAGATAGGTTGAGTGTTGTAATTTGTTGGATGAGGATAGAATTAAATGAGTTGACCCATGCAGTGCATCAGATGGGATGGGGCCCGCTGGGACGTGACTGGATGGGATGGCACAGGGTGGAGCTGAACGGGTATGATAGGAAAATAAATAAGCCTGAATTCTTCCAATTTTCTCTTCTTACTTCCCTTCTGACTATAAGTAGCTTCTCCATGAATCTATATGATACTTAAATGCATATTGTTTTTTCTGGCCTCTTGAGACTCTTAACTGACTGTGTTAAGAGTCAGTTCCTGAAAGTGTGTACACACACACACACACACACACACACACACACACACACACACACACACACACACACACACACACACACCCTGCGCAGTAGCATTGGCTCTGCACCTGGCCTCCGTATCTGCATGTTTAGCCAGCCTCCCACCTGACACCTCCCCAGGCTGAAGTTTTCACAGGACTAGCCTGAGTTAGCTAGGGGCAACTTAACAATATTTGCCTTCCAGCCTATAGCTCCTGTTGCCTAGCAACCAGGTGAACTTTTTTTTTTTTACGTTTACACCAACACAGAACCTTCACAAGCACAAATCTAAGAAGGAAAAGTGGCAACAGCATATGGTATGTGTGGGTGGAGTGGGGTGGGGGTAGGGGAATAAGACTATTGTTAAGGGCTGGAGAGATGGCTCAGAGGTTAAGAGCACTGGCTGCTCATGCAAAGGTCCTGAGTTCAATTCCCAGCAACCACATGGTGCCTCACAATCATCTGTATTGAGATCTGGTGTCCTCTTCTAGAGTGTAAGCACACATGCAGGCAGAACATTGTATACATAATAAGTAAATAAATCTTTTTTAAAAAAAGAATATTGTTAAGTCTCTGGAGAGCAATTCAGAACAGGGATTCTCAAGCTGTGGGTCACGACCCTCTTGGGGATCGAAAGACCCTTTCATCAGGTTATTTAAGACCGTTTGAAAGCAAAGATATTTATGTTACAATCTATAACTATAGCAAAACTACAGGCATGGTGGCACACAGCTTTAATCCCACCCAGCACTTGCGAGGCAGAGGCAGGTGGATCACTGTGAGTTCAAGGCCAGCCTGGTCTGCAAAGCAAGTCCAGGACAGCTAAAGCTACACAGAGAAACCCTGTCTCGAAAAACAATAATAATAATAATAATAATAATAATAATAATAATAATAATAATAATAATAGTAGTAGTAGTAGTAGTAGTAGTAATAGTAATAATAATAGTAATAGTAATAATAATAGTAATAGTAATAATAATAGTAATAGTAATAATAATAGTAATAGTAATAATAATAATTTTATTATTATTATTATTGTTATGGCTGGGGTCACTAGAATATGAGGAACTATGTGAAGGGTCTCAGCATCAGGAAGGTTGAGATCCATTGCTCTGGAGTACAGGCTGCTTCCCTGGTGAGATGGCTCAGTGGGTAAAGGTGCTTGCCACCAAGCCTGACGACTGGAGTTCGATCCCTGGGACCCACCTGAAGGAGAGAGCTGACTGCAGAGCTGTCCTCTGACCAGCACAGGTATGTCATGTCACAGACACACACATGGGCTTCCCACTCACATAGTAAAACTACACGTGTGTCCATGTGTACTAGCGCATGCCCATAATCCCAGGGTGGGAGGCAGGAGGGTCAGATTTTCAGCGTCTGCTACACTCAGAGTTTAAAGTCAGCCTGGAACACATGAGACCTTGTCTCAAAAGAGAAGATAAATGGGGCGCTGGCGGCATGACTTGTAATCCCAGCGTTGGGGAGGCAATCTCTGGGTTCTTCAAGGCCAACCTGCTCCAGGAAAGCCAGAGCTACACAGAGAACTGAGAAGGAAAAAAAGATTAAAACAATTTTTTTTTTCTCTTCACTTTACCCTTTGCAAAGTCACCAAAATTGTCAAACCAAGGGACAGGGGTGGGAAGCTGGCTCCATGGTCCAGAGCATTTGCCATGCAACCTTGAGGGACTGAATTCACATTCCCACACACATGAAACAAGCCCGGTGTGTCACCCTGTAAAGTCGGTGCTGTGGGGACAGAGACAGGAGGATGGGGGCTTGCTGCCACCAACCTCTCTGAAGCACATGAGCTCCAGGCTCAGGAGAGACACTGCCTCGAAAGAGTAATATTATACTACATCATGTGTGTGTGTGTGTGTGTGTGTGTGTGTGTGTGTGTGTGTGTGTATGTGTGTGTGTGTGTGTGTGTGTGTATGTATGTATGTATGTATGTGTATATATATTTGGTTTTTCAAGACAAGGTTTCTCTGTGTAGCCTTGGCTGTCCTGGACTCACTTTGTAGATCAGGCTGGCCTCGAACTCACAGAGATCCTCCTGCCTCTGCCTCCAGAGTGCTGGGATTAAAGGCGTGCACCACCACTGCCCAGCTAACTACATCATATTTACTATACACTATTTTATTATATATTATATAATAATTCTCTGGAATCAGAACACACAGGCACATACAACCACGTACACATACCCCCCCCCCCAGGTTTCCCCTTCTAGAAAGATCTCTTTCTTACAGCCTGTTACACTTCTGGTCAACAGTTGAGGTTGAGCCAACGCTCTGCCCCCCACGTCCACTCTCTGCTGGCCAGCCCCTCCCCAGCTCCACAGAAACCTTGTCTCCTGGGCTCATCTTCCCAGAGGTCATTAAGGCCACTTCTTCCCCTCCACCACCACCGCCACTGCCACCACCGCCACCACCACCACGGCCACCACCACTGCCACTGCCACCACCACTGCCGCCACCACCACCACCACCGCCGCCACCACCACCACCACTGCCACCACCACCACCACCACCGCCACCACCACCACCACTGCCACCACCACTGCCACCACCGCCACCACCACCACCACCACCACCGCCACAGCGCCGCCCCCCCACCTCCCCCAAGGAGTAGCCCCTGGCCTGCGACATCTTTGTCAACCACCCCCCCCATTCTACTGTTGAAGGTTAGTTACTTTACAATTCACCTGTGACATAGAATCAACCCAGGAGTTGGGGAGGACTGTCCATCATGAGGGCAAGAGCAGGAGGCAGCTGGGGTGGCGCTGGTTCTCAGAAGGGGACCCTGGCCCACAGAATGGTGCTGCCCATAGTTAGGGATGAGTCTTTCCACCTCAATAAAATGTAATCTAGCTAAGCCCCTCCCCCACCCATATATGCCTAGAGGTGTGTTTCTGTCGACTTGAAATTCCATCCAATCGAGGATTGAGATTAACCCCTCACTCCCTGGTTTCTAGAGTCTGTACCCACTTTCCTCCTTGTCCATTCCAGCCACTTGGCAGCACTCTGTGCATATATTACCATGGCGGCTTCTCTGCCTATGTGTATTAGTTAGCTCTCACCTCTGAAACGCTGAGTAACAAACATCCCTAAATCTCCTTCTTGGCTGCAGAGCCATTGCTGCAAAGGTTGGAGGGTGAGGCTCTGAGTCCAGTGTTTGTTGTGCAGGGCTAACCTCCAAGGCAAACTACTGCTATTTCCAGGAGTTCAGGTGGGTCTGCTCACAAAATATCGTCACAGCTAGGCTTGGTTTTTTGTTGTTGGTTTTGTTTTGTTTTGTTTTTTAGACAGGGTTTCTCTGTGTAACAGCCCTGGCTGTCCTAGACTCACTGTGTAGACCAGGCTGGCCTTGAACTCACAGTGATCTGCTTGCCTCTGCCTCCGAGTGCTGGGATTAAAGGTGTGCGTCACCACGCCCGGCTTTCAGCTGGGCTTGTTAACTACTGACATTCCCTCCTACAAGGAGGGGGTGGGGAGAGTCATGAGACCCTCACCTGAGTGAGCAGCCAGCCCTCCCCAGCAGTTGTAGGCAATTCTGTCCTACTTGGAAGCAGCCTGGGTCAGGGGCGGGGCTAGGGTATACAGATGGAGAAGGAGTGGGGGGGAGGGGTCCATCTGTGAAGCCATGATGACTTCATCGTCAATGCTGGATGCCAGATACAAGCTATTTGGCTGTTTCAAGGTCATCCTCGCTCCTGCCAGCAACTCTTCACCCAGGTAAGTCGGCCCCAAAACTCCCAGTTCTCCAGCAGAGTGAAACTTCGGTTTGTTATTCGGCAGCCCCTGGAAGGCAGATGCTATTTAGTTCCCCACCCTTGGAGAAAACAGCCTCATGACACTCAGGGCTATGGGAGCCCTCAACAAGCCGAGAAAGACACAAGGCTCTCATCGCAGCATCCGGGAAGGAGCATGGCTTACAGCATCCTAGAAGGAGCATGGCTTACAGCATCCCAGAAGGAGCATGGCTTACAGCATCCCAGAAGGAGCATGGCTTATCAGTACCCATTTTTCAGTCCCATATGACTCACAAGGGGCTTCTGGTTTCCAGAGCTGGGAATCTCTTTGCGGGGGATTTTTGTTTCTTTTTTTGTTTTTTGAGATGACCCTGGTTGGCCTGGAACTCGATATGCAGACCAGAAATGGCCTTCAGCTCACAAAGATCTGCTTGCCTCTGTCTCCTGAGCGCTGCGACTAAAGGTATGTGCCATCACGATGCCCAGACACTTTGTTGTTTTTAGCCAGAATATGATTGCTAACTCTCTAAAGCAGCATTAAAAGCTAAAACTAGCCGGGTGTGCTGGCACACATCTTTAATCCCAGCACTCGGGAGACAGAGGCAGGAGGATCACGGTGAGTTCGAGGCCAGCCTGATTTACAGAGTGAGTCCAGAACAGCCAAGACTACAAGAGAAACCCCGTCTTGAAGAAAAACCACCACCTAAAACAAAAGGCGAGAGATTTAGCTCGAAAGCTCAAAGGCGGAGTTTCATTGCCTTCTCTAGCTTCTGGAAGTTTCACAAATTTCTTGGCCTATGGTCCAGGTTCACTGAAGCTGGTGTTTCTCAACAGCAGCTATTCTCTGGCCTCTGCCCTCCTGTCCACTTCTCCTGAAGGCCTGTGTAACAACCCTGGCCCCGGGTCACTCCACGTGGAGTCTGGGTAAAGCATTCTGACTTGATCACGTCTGAGAAGTCTCTTCCACAGTGACATGGGTGACCTATTCGCCAGCTTCCGGGGATGGGCACAGGGATATGTTCTCGACCTTTGTCCTGACCACCACAGCCTGATCCTGACACCCAAAGACTCTAGTTCTCCTCAAATGCAAAAACACAATCCGACTGGTCCCTTGTGGCATTTTTATCCATCCAGTCCGAATCTAGTGAGAAGACACTGGCTAGCAAAGCTCATCTCCTGGAGGGAAAGAGGACAGAAATGATGGGTCGCCGTTAAATAGGATGGTGGGGAAGATGGCCAGCAACAAGGAACACTCGAAGAAAGTGAGAGGGTTCGACGAGCAATGACGGGAAAGTGAAGCTAGCTGGACCAGCCAACGAGTCTCACTTTATTTATGTGTGTACATGTGTCTTGTACGGGACTATCCTGGGAGCCAAACAGCCACCATCTTCACGAGCTCAGCTGTACCCTATTACCAAAAATCATCCCAGCTGGACTTGTTGACAGTTGACCTCCCGCATAAGGAGGGGGAGGGGGCAGAGACATCTGGGACAGACACTTGTAGCCACTCGCCCCAACCAAGTGCATTTAATTCTGCCCTAATTGCAGGTGGTCTAAGCGGGGAGCTAGAATACAGACTAGGGAAGGGCTCCATCCACACAGCCAGACGGAAGTCATCTTCCGTGCTGGGTACACCCTCCAGTGTGGGTGCTTTTAGCCCGCTTATGCCCCTCACTTTACTCCATAAAAAAGCCTCATAAACCCACCGGTTCCCCATTTGGTGGGATCATGCCTCAGTTTGCCATTGGGGCCTTAGGAGGAGGTGTACATGATGTTTATGTCTCCCCCACGGAAGAGATTTTAGCAACTCTGTGTGTGTGTATGTATGCGTGTGCATGTGAGTGTAATGCCCACAGAAGTCAGAAGAGGGCGTCAGATCCCCAGCGCTGAGTTACAGGTGATTATGGTCCATTTGACATGGGCACTGGGAACCAAACTCAGGCCCTTTGACAGAGCAGTAGTGTTCTTAATCTCTGAGGCGTCTTCTCCAGTCCCTTGGTGGTGTTTTTGTTTGTTTGTTTCTGTTTTTGTTTTTGGTTTTTGGTTTTGGTAAAACAGTCTTATGCATGACTAGCAAGCACCCTTCCACTGATTTATATCCCCAGCCTCTGATTTGGTGGTGGTGATGGCAGCGGTTGTATATGTCCAGGTAGTGTGCATGCGTGTATGCACACGTCAGAGCTTAGCTCTCGTTCCTCAGGGACTATCTCCCTTATTTTTTGAGATGTTTTCTTACCAACCTAGAGCACCCTGATTCCTTCTAGCTGGTTGGCCGGGAAGCCCCCAGGGACCTATTGGTCTCCACCTCCCTGGTACTGGGGCTACAAGCCTTCACTCAACACCATACCTGACTTTCTTTCATTCTTTTTTTATTTTTAAAATGCTCTGTTTGAGGCCGGGCGGTGGTGGCGCAAGCCTTTAATCCCAGCACTCAGGAGGCAGAGGCAGGCGAATCTCTATAAGTTCGAGGTCAGCCTGGTCTACAAAGTGAGTCCAGGACAGCCAAGGCTACACAGAGAAACCCTGCCTCGAAAAACCAAAAAAAAAAAAAAGCTTCCTTTTTAATTTTTACTCATGCATATGTCTATGTCACATGCTTGCTGACGCCAGAAGAAGCTGTCAGATGTCCTTGGGCTGGAACCACCCCATAGCTGCCTGGTGTGGCTTCTGGGAACTGAACTCAGGTCTTCTGGAAGAGCTCTTAACTGCTTACGCATCTCTCCAGGCTCTGGGATCAATTCAGGTCCTCCTGCTTGCAAGCGTTTTTTTTACTGAGCTATCTCCCAGCCTCCTTGACCCTTGACCTCTTTCTTTCTTTCTTTCTTTCTTTCTTTCTTTCTTTCTTTCTTTCACAGAATATCACTGGATAGCCCAGACTGGCCTCAAATTTGCAACTTCTGTCTCAGCGTCCAGTCTCCTGGGATTCCTGGGGTGCCCACATTGGGTTTCAGTGCCTATCTGAGGCTAGCTGGACAGTAGACCTGTTTTCTTTGGTTTGACCATCTCACAGGAAAGGATGTATACAGCACGGGGCAAATGAAGACTGCAGACAGATCTCTATGCATTCTAGGCCAGCCTGGTCTATAAGGCAAGTCCAGGACAGCCAGGGCTTACACACCGAGAAACCATCCAGCCAAAATTAACTGGGGAAACTGAGGCTGTGAGCTGGAGTTACTGTTGGAACTTTGTTTCTGTGGCTGAGCTTCCGGCATCTCTCCTCTGCAGGCATTTTTCTATCAGGAGATAAATGACAGTAACCTCTGTGCAAAATGCTTTGCCTCAAGGACACAGGCCTTAACTCTTGGCCTGTTTTGCTGTTTTTTTTTCCCCCTCCCTGTCTCCGAGTTAGGGAGGGGAGCCCATCCCTAGAGGGCCTCATAGGATATCAGACAAAGACGTGCTTGAAGTAGAGGATCGGACTCAGCCTCTGGAGCCAGCTCCTCGGTGAACTCAAACAGCACACGGCAGTTTACTGACATACCGTATTTTACACAGCCACTCGGGTGTATTGAGCAGGTGAAAGGCAGGGGCCTGTGAGGCAGAAAGGCTCACCCAGCCTGAGCTCACGGGATGTGTGTTCCTGCACTCTGAGGAGGGTCTGCCAGAAAACAGAGCTGTCAGCAGGAGAGGAGCTGGACAGGGGGGGGGGGCGCTTGGGGGGGGAGTGGGTGAGTTCAGGTGAGGGGGTGGGAAGGTATGTTTGCAGTTGTCTCTTAGTGTGGAGGAGGGGGTGGTGGGAGAGGCTCCCTGAGATTCCCCAAATCTATGGTTTCTCATGAAACATAGGAAGCACCTCGCTTATGGCCCCCCCACTTTGTGTGCTGTGAAGTCATTTGCTTTTAGTTAACTTTAGAAGTCACTGGGTTTCGAGGTCACACAGCTGAGTCAATGTATCTTTAGCCCCCCCTGCCCCACCCCCCACTGGCTCTTCTCATGGTAATACCTCAGATAACAGTTATTTTAGGGGACTTTTGAAAGATGGGAAGACTACTGTTTTTAAATTCACCAACTCCTGTGTGGCACCAAACACAAACACTCAGAAATCACGTATTCTCAGCATTTTGACCAGTATGTCTGTCGCACACTGCCAAAAAAGGCTTCTTGGACTAGGGCCAAAAGCTGCACTAGTTTATGGTACAAACATAAATATTTAGAAGACAGTTTGACCACACATCCTTTTGACAAAGCAGCGGTAGTAGATCTCACCCAACTAGGGCCTCCCCAGATATGGGCAGCTTTGGACTAGTTCTAGGGTGTCCGAAAAATGCATTCCCTCCCATGGAGCAGGCTTCAAATCCATCTGGGAACTGAGGATGAGGAAGAGTACCGTGGGAATATGGGAATTCTGTCTTCTGGATGTGACGTGGCCATTGCAATTGAGAACACGCAGCAGCTGTGTCTGCCTGCATGGGGGTCTGAAGAAGAAAAGGAAAGAAGCAAAGGGCTTGAGGGTAGGGTAGGGTACAGTAGGGTAGGGTAGGGTACAGTAGGGTAGGGTAGGGTAGGGTAGGGGCTGCTTGGTAAGAAGGGGCTGGAAAAAGCGAGAGGAGGTGAGAAGGAGTAGTTGGGGATGACCATGTTCACAGTGCCTCCTATGCTAGTGTAATACTGTCCAAAATGTTTAAGATGTAAGAGTGGGAGGGTGTGGGTCTCTGAGTTCGAGGCCAGCCTAGACTACTAAGTGGGCTCCAGAATAGCCAAGCAGAGCTACACAGAGAAATCCTATCTCAAAACAAAACCAAAACCAAAACAAAGTCCTGTCTTGTCTTTCAGACAGGGTCTTGAGAAGCTTAGGCTAGCCTCAAACTCACTATGTAGCCAAAGACGACCTTAAACTCCTGATCCTCTGCCTCCCAAGTGCTAACATTACAGGCAGACGACATTACAGCAGTTTACTCATTGCAGGGTAACACCTAGGGCGATTCTCAACCTGTGGGGTCATGACCATGGAGAAACATGTATTTCCGACGGTCTTAGCAACTGAGACACCCATCGCTCGCTCAGTAGCCACATTAGAGTTATGAAGTAGCAACGAAACTAAATTTCTGGTTGGGGGTTCCTAAAGCCATTGGAAATCTGTTTTCTGATGGTCAGGACCCACAGCTTGAGAAGCACTGATTGTGCACACTAGGCACGAGCTGTTACCACGCACCACATCCTAAGCCCATCTGTTGTTGGTATCCTTGTGTTTAAACAAGTTCTAGCTGTATAGTCAGGCTGACCTCAAACTCTCACTGCCCACCCCCAAACCCCCCAACCCACCCCTCAGCTCCCATGAGTTTCTGGGATTACAGGCACCACATCTGACTTATGAAAAGGTTTTTGACCCCTGGTCATTTTGCTGGCTGGCTGAATCAGCAGTGTAGAGCCTCCCAAGGGCCAACTGCACTTATCCTGAGAACAAGAGGCACTGCTGAAGGGGTGGGGGCGGGGGTGGGCCCCAAGCCTCCCTCCGCTGGATTGTGGGGATCGTGTGCAAGATGGAAACACTCCCACATGCAATCCAGTGAAATACCCTCCCTTTATTTAGCAGCAAGGGAGCACTGGGGAACCAACAGGATGGTTGGCAGGACGGAACCTGAGATTTCCGGCTTGTATGGATACCTTCAAAGCAAGTGGGCATTATTACCAGAGCTTTTCAGGTCAAAGCCTGGGTCTTAGTGGCCCTAACAGGCTAGACTCATCCACTTGTCCCAAACACATCATTGGAAGAGACAGGCTATGACAAAGCATAGAAGAGAGGCTTCTTCAGTGTGGCCACACTGGGAAGAGGAAACTAGGCCAATGACCCCTAAGACAATGCTGGTAAACTGAGATGTTTAAGAGAGTCCTTTTTTTTTTTTTTTTAAAGTCTCTATGTGCACCTCTGTGTTGGGGTATGTGTGCATGCATGAGGACAGAGGGTGACAGATCTCCCCTGGAGCTGGAGCTACAGGCTTCTGGGAACTGCCCACATACAGGTAAGAGGTACCTCTGTCTAAGCAGTCTGGGTCAGGATGTGGTCCAGCCTGCCCCCACAAGGTGTTTATTAAGCTGTTGGACGGTGTGAAAGCCCTTTCTGGGAGGGATTCAGTACTTTCTATGGCTGGATCCAGGCCTTGAGCCTTGCCCTGGAAAAGAGGGGCTCAGTTAAGTTAATCGAGCGCCATTGTTTCACAGCTCCATGAGTGGAGAGAAAACCACAAGTGTCCCTTTTTAGGACATCTCCCATCCCCCACGGGGGTAGTTACAGCTCCCAGGAGACAGTCACACATCTGGGCAGTCTAGAGCACAAGTATGTGACATTTAGTGATTGATTGATTGATTATTGATTGAGACAGGGTCTTTCTATGTAGCTGTGCTGGAGGTCAATATGTACAGCAGGCTGGCCTCAAACTCGGGAGCTCTTCCTGTCTCTGCCTCCCTAGTGCTGGGATTAAAGATGTATGGCACCACACCTGACACACACACACACACACACACACAGAGAGAGAGAGACAGACAGACAGACAGACAGATCATTTATCTTTTATTCCAGTGTTGGGATGAAAACCCAGGACCTCTCATACACTGAACTAGCTCCCTACAGTAGCTTTACTTCTCAAAGCATTTCCTTGTGAAATGTGTCTATGCATACATTATCTCTTTGATAGGTAAAGTTTTTATGTGTACTTTATGTGTGTGTGTGTGTGTGTGTGTGTGTGTGTGTGTGTGTGTGTGTGTATGTGTGTATGTGTGTGTGGTTTTTTGAGACAGGGTTTCCTGTGTTAGTCTTGGACTCGCTTTGTAGACCAGGCTGGCCTTGAACTCACAGCAATCTGCCTGCCTCTGACTCTGCCTCCCGAGTGCTGGGGTTAAAGGCGTGTGCCACCACTGCCCGCCTATATGTGTACTTTATTTTTTATCATAGGAAAACAAGCAAACTAGACAATTTACCTATTAACTGCTGCCACTACAGCCTGGTGGCATTAAAAACAAAAAACAAACAAACAAACAAAAACAACCCAAAAAAGCAAACAAAAACAAAACAAAAAAAACCACTACCCAAATTTTTCATTGCTGGTGTCAGAAAGTCAGCATTCATTAGGAAGTAACCTAAAGGTCAGGAAAGGAGGCTCTGCAGTTAAGAAAGAGCACTGGCTGCTCCTCCAGGGGTCCTGGGTTCAATTCCCCTCACCCACCATTCATAACGCCAGTTCCAGGAGTACCAGGCACATACATGGCACACAGATATACATGTAGACAGGCAAAACACCTATACATATAATATAATTTTAATTTTGCCAAAAAAAAAGTAACCTCTATTTTCCTCCTTTCCCTTAACCTTAGTAACCTCGAGTCTACGTTCTATTTGAAGCCATCTTTCCTAAGAGCTTTCTGCCATGTGGAATTTGAAGTTGACCTCTTGAGTCTCATGATTTTCGAGGGGCATGCCACCCTTGGGGTCTGCCCTGGCGGTGGTAGCAGCAGCAGCAGCAGCAGCAGCAGCAGCATTCACACTTTACTTGCGTTTTTGAGGCATTCTGTCAGTCTTTTCTTCAAGGTCATAATGAGTTTTTCTGGCCAGGAATGTTTTTCTTACAGGCCTGGGAAACATCAGTCTGAAAATGTAAGTATCAAGGAAGACCGTGTCCCTGCCTCCCCTATCACCAGGGGGAGTTGAGCTGGGCTATTTGCTTCTAACTGTAACCACCCAAGCGATAAAGATTTGAAAAGTTTTTGTGTTTTTCCTGCAGGGCAGTTGGCCAGCTTGGTGGGTTCCCAGATGACTGGGCCAATTTAGGATGAAAGAGGCAAGACTGTCTCAAGAAGACAGTCGAAGGTCATGCCTTCTACTGAAGGAGCCTCGAGTCTAGGCAAAGGAGCCTGTACTCTTCGGAGAGGGGCAGGGAGCTCCATGTGTACAGAGTGGGTCACACCTTCGGTCTATACAACACTCTTTTTGTCTCATTATCATATTATCTGTGGTGGGTGGCTCACTTGGTTTTAGGCTTATTCCATAACAACTGGTGTCTTCGTTTGCAAAGGGCATTTTGGCTGCCAGATTCTCCCCACCCCACTCCACCCTACCCCACCCCACCCCAATACCCCAAGGATTGTCTTTGGTTAATCTTTAGTCATCTATGATGTGGTGGCAGGCTGCACTAGGAGGGGACTGTCACTCCTGACAAGATCACTGATCAACTCTCCAGCTGCAGGAAGGATGGCCGGAAATGGTTTCTCCAGGTCTGAGTACCACCAGTGGTGGTGGTGATGATGGTGGGGGGGGTGATCATGGTGGTGGTGGTGATGATGGTGGGGGGGGGTGACCATGGTGGTGGTGGTGATGATGGTGGGGGGGTGATGGTGGTGGTGGGGGTGATGGGGGGTGTGATCGTGGTGGTGGTGGTGATGGTAGTGGTAGGGGTGGTGGTGATGGTGGTGATGGAGATAATGATGATTAACCACAGCTTAGGATCAGGGCCAAACCTGGGAGGAACAGCCCCGGGTGGACCAGACAGCAACTGAGGACAGAGACAGATATGGTCCTTGGAGGCCAGGCTGTGAGAGGCCAGGCTGAAGCCCAGCATCGCCCCCAACTCCAAGTTCATTATAACTGTGCAGCTGGCTTCTCTTCCACCTGCATGGGACCTGCAGCGAGGTTCTGCATCCTACCTCAAATGCAGGATGGAAAAATACCAGGAAAGTGAGGAAGGCAGCAGTCGGAAGCCAGGCCAGCCCTGGAGAAGGAGGGTCTGCAAATAAAACATGGGAGGCTTGTCCGAGAGTGCGTTCAGAGCAGTGAGGTGCACCCAGGATGACACACCAATGGCAGGCAACAGCTATCTGGGATCTGCTTGGGCTGGAAGAGAAGAGATGTGTGTCAGCCACAGGCAGGTGATGTTTGTCCCTTTGTAACAGTGTTAGGGATTTCAGATTTATCCCTAAGGGCAAACGAGCACCTTGGATGTCTTAGAAGGATTGCGCTTTACTGTGCCCTTTATATACCAGCTGGTGGTGTGGTTCAGTTTTGGTTAAAAAAAAAAAAAGTTAAGCTGGGTGTGGTGGCCCATGCCTTTAATCCCAGTGCTCAGGAGGCAGAGGCAGGCAGATCGCTGTGAGTTCGAGGCCAGCCTGGTCTACAAAGTGAGCCCAGGACAGCCAGGACTACATGGAGAAACCCTGTCTCGAAAAACAAGAACAACAACAACAAAAAAAAGTGTATGATAATGCACACCAGAAGAGAGCATCAAATTCCATTGCAGATGGCTGTAAACTACCATGTTCTTGCTGGGAATTGAACTCAGGACCTCTGGAAGAGCAACCAGTGCTCTTAACCTCTGAACCATCTCTCCAGCCCTGGTTTTAGTTTTGTCAAGACAGGGTTTCTCTGTGTAGCCCTGGCTGTCCTGGAATTCACTCTAGACCAGGCTGGCCTCAAACTCACAGATCCTTCTGCCTCTGCCTCCTGAGTGCTGGGATTAAAGGCGTGACCACGCTGGTCTTTCTAAGCCTAGTCAGAATCTAAGTTCCTGAGAGTCAAGGATTCTGACTGTGATATCTGTGTTCCCACAGCACAGGATCTGACAATGAACTGAATTGAGTTTTGTCTGCTTGTTTTTCTGAGAGGGAGGACGGAGATTGGCCTGACAGGCTTGATGTCAAGTCTCGGGACCTAAGTTCCTTCCCTAGAACCCCCGGGGATGGAAGCAGAGAACAGACTTCTGCAAGTTGCCCTCTGACCTCCATATGTATACACCACCTACAAGTGAGTACACACACACATAAACTACAAATAAAGGCATTACTAAAGATGAGCCCCGAGGTTCCCCTCCGCCCTTCACCAACACGCATGCACATACACACGTGCATTAAGAAATAAAACGGGCAAGCACTGAAAATACCCACTCACGCCTGGTGACACCACCTGCCTTTAGAGGTTCAAATCCAGGTTTTTGTTCCCCGTGACTCAATCCGTGACTCGTGTTTATCAGCTGTGGTTTTCTTACCTGTGGTGTGGGTATGCATATGGTCATTATTGCATTGCTGGTGAGAGAATATATATCCCCAAATACAAGGGGTTGCAGAAGGGAAGAAAATTGAAAATGGATACATGCCCTAAGTACCTCTAATGTCACACTCAGCACTTGGGAGGCAGAGGCAAAAGGACCAGTGGCTTGGGGTCTTTCTGGACCCAGTCACATACAGGAAAGCTCCCCACCATCCTTTGATTTGCCTAAAAGCAGGACACAGGTTCAGGGGCTACTAGTCTGCTCCATACCACTATAGGGCTCAAAATAGTCACCTCCGAAAAGCAAACAGTAGGCTTGGACCAGCACCCACTGGAGAATGGGTCAGTCTTGGGGAAGGCCAAATCTCTTCCAGGAAATGCTGGGCATAAGAAAATTAACCGTTTTTGACATCTTAATTTCGAAACTAGGGAGGTAGGTCGGTAGAGTGCATGCCTAACCCGCGCAAAGCCCTGTAGTCCCTCCCTGGGAACTGTCACCTCCGAATATATCTTGGTGATGCATGCTTATAAACACAAGCTCTTGGGAGGCAGAGGAAGGGAGAGCAGACATTCAAGGTCATACTCCGATACATAGTTCAAAACCAGCCTGGCCTGCATCAGACTCTGTCTCAAATTATCTTTTGAGCTAGGATCTTGTAATGTAGGTAGCCCGACTCTTGATCCACCTGCCTCAGCCTCCTCCTGAGAGCTGGGATTGCAAAAGTAAGCCAGATGGCCGGCTTTGATTCTTAGTTACTGTCAGAGCATGAAGGTGAAGGCCAGAGTACCAATTGCTTGAATCAATTCCCTTCTCCTGCTCTGTGAGTTCTGGGCTTGGACCTCTGGTCACCAGGTTTCCTTGCTGAGCCAGCTCACCAGCTCCCCACTCCTAACTTTAAATTTTTTTTTTTTTTTAAATTTGAGGCAGGATTTTTCTGTGTAGCCAATGGCTGTCCTGGAACTTGCTCTGTACACGAGGCTGGTCTTGAACTCACAGAGATCCCCTTGCCTCTGCCTCCCAGGTGCCTCCCAGCAATGCTTCACGAATTGGCGCCTCATCCTTGCACAGCGGCCATGCTAATCATCTCTGTGTGGTTCCAATTTTAGTATACGTGCTGCTGAAGCGAACAGCCAGCTTTAAATTTTAAAATGCCTCTGTAGCAATGGTCTACCCGCCCCTAGCCCTTCCCTCTGCTCCCGGCCAAGTAGGCAGGACCCTGTCATGGGCGGGGCGTTCCCAGACCACGCCCACGGGTGGGCGTGGCGTGACTTCTTGGGTTCCCTATCACGCGCGTGCCCGCGCAGCGGCTTCTCAGGTACGCGGACAAGATGGCGGCGGTAGCGGGGGACAGCGCTATGGAGGTGGTGCCGGCGCTGGCAGAGGAGGCCGCAACCGAGGCGACGGGCCCCAGCTGCTTGGTCCAGCTGCCCGGCGAGGTGCTGGAGTACATCTTGTGCAGCGGTTCCCTCACGGCGCTCGACATCGGCCGCGTGTCCAGCACCTGCCGTCGCCTGCGAGAGGTGTGCCAGAGCAGCGGCCAGGTGTGGAAGGAGCAGTTCCGGGTGAGGTGAGTCGTCCGCTCGGGTCCGGGAGCGCCTCGGCCGGGGGGGCCCTGGCGTGGGCCGCGCCCGCCCGCCCGCTCGCCCGCGCGCTGCCCGCTCCAGGCCCGCTTCCCGCGGCCGCAGACAAAGGCCTGGGTCCGGGGGGCCTCTGGAGCCCCGATGGGGTCGCAGCAGCCGCCCTCGGCCCTCGGTCGGTCCTCCCGCTCAACCTCGCGGTTGCGGCCTCACCCGCCTCCCGGCTGCGGGACGCGCATCTTTTGTGGCCCGCTCGGTGCAGGATGTTTACGTGCAGGCAGCGTTGCGTGCATTCCCCCGGCTTGCTAGGATGCCGGGATCGGACGTGCCATTCCAGCTTGTGACCTTGGTGGTGGATGGGGTGATGTCCACCTCCCTTCTGGACAACCTGGGTCTTCTGTGATAAGACTCCCCCCCCCTTTTTTTTTTTGCAGAGTGGGGGATCAAATGAGATGCGGCCCGGGTTTCGGGGCCTGGTGCTGAGAAGCTGAGAAGGCGCGCCATCAATGCGTGCATCATCGCTGTGATTGTGACCGCCACAGAGATTGGGGGTGGGGTAGGGGGACTGGTAGCAGAATCGCTGCCTTCATGTCGCCACGCCAAGGTCACTGCATCTGAGTAGTGAGGGGGTGCATGCATACCTAGAGAGGCTGGCCCGGCCCCTCTCCCCCCCCCCCCCCCCCCGCAGACTCCTCTTGCTGTCAGTGGTTTTTGCAGTCTCTCTCGGGGTGGATCTGAGAAGGGTGTTCTCTCCCCTTATAGGTGGCCCTCTCTCATGAAGCACTACAGTCCCACCGACTACGTCAATTGGTTAGAGGAATATAAAGTTCGGCAGAAAGCTGGGTTAGAAGCCCGGAAGATTGTAGCCTCCTTCTCCAAACGGTTTTTTTCAGAGCACGTAAGCATCTGTTAATGTGGCTCAGACTTGGTCATGCTGCGCTCCTGTGTGTGTGTGTGTGTGTGTGTGTGTGTGTGTGTGTGTACACGGACGAGCCTGCCATGGCTGCTTGGCCCTTGTTAATATTTCCCCTTTCGGTGCTCACACAATTCCTTACTTACATGGCTATAAGAGTCATTGTGCCCTCTCCCCTCCCGCCCGGCAACACGGAGCCATTTGTCCCTGCCAGCCCTACTTTTCCAAAGCCAGGGAAGGAACGGGATGTTGAGCAGGAGGGATACGCAGGGCGGTGTCCACTGGGTCCAAATAAACCTCATTTCTTTTCAAGATTGTTGAACACGCTTTGTGCACCTGCCACGTGATTTGAGGGTCATCAATGATTGAACACTCTAAAGCCTTTGCATTTCTTTTCCCAGGGAGGCTGCCGAAGTCAATGCCATCCCTCCTACTCAGTAGCGAACTACGTTTATTTGTTCAGGAACCTGGGTTAAAAGCTTGCCTCCAGGTCACTTCTGTTGCTCCTCCGCCCCCCCCCCCAAAAAAAAAACTGTCTGGCATCTGTTGGCTCCTGACAGTTCTGAATTTTTGTTATCACTGCGGCTCTTTGTTCTGTGAGAGGTGTTGTACTATGTAGCCCAGGCTGGCCTTGACCTCCTGTCCAGCCTCCTGAGGGCTGGGATCCCAAGTGGGCAGCCTCAAGCCTCGCTGAAGTTGTGTGTTGCTTTTCTGGTTTGGAGTTAGTTGTTTTTTTCCCTTGTCCAAAATGCCCCCATGGAAATCAGTATCCATTCTTGACACTACTTTTTGTAGGACTATGAAATTGTCTCCTCGTATTCCCAGTTCCTCCATCGATTGGGCGTCTACCAGTGGAGCTGATATTGCATGTTCTACCCTTCTGGTTCAATGAAGATTATTTTCTGAAGATTGCTTCTGGCTTTCCACTCTGCTGTTAACAGTTTATGAACAGTGTTTCTAAGGTGTTTTGGGTTTCAAAAGGGCAGATCTGAACTTTGAACACATTTTAACTCAGTCTCCTGTGGGAACTACAAACAGACATTCCTCAATTAGTTATAGAAATGCTCATGAATGGGTGAGTCGGGAGCAGTGCCCTGGCTGGCCTGTAATCGCAGGTGTTGAGTACCACCTTAAGCATGTGCACACACAGGTATGTGAGATGCATGTTAGTCCCAGGCTCCTGCTTCACAGGCTCTACCCATGATGCAGCTGGGTTTGTGTGTACTCTTCACAGTCTGCGCCTTTATCTAGTAACGATGGATTGTCGAATGGTGAACTCTCCCCCTTTTCCCTGTACTACTACTTACTTAACTAGAATGTACAGGGGACTTGGAGCACAGCAGGGGCACACTTAGGGGCAGGTCCAGAGGTGGGTGATTGCTGTGGCTCAGCACCCTGGTGGTCTTGTTTTCTCTATATGAACACACATTACCCTGAAACACCGGCTGCTTTCAAGAGGGAAACTGGGGGAAGCCCCAGGACCTTAGCCCGAGACTCTCAATGCTCCATCAGCTCAACACATGTGTCTCCACCTCAGCATATGTGTACTTCCATCCCAACCAACACACATGCACCACTGCCTCTGTATACATGTACCATCGCGTCAACATACAGAGCAGAATACACATCCAGCTGCTTCAGGCGCACCGCTGCCTTGACCTTATGCCTCCTGCCTCTCCTAGTTAATGTTAACAGAGACCTTGGGAGAGTGGGTTCTTGCAGCCCCCAACCTGTGTGAGCTCTCTGTCCGCATGTAAGGATTCCGCACCAGCAGGCGCAGGCACTCGGACCGTGAGAGTGTAACTGCAAGTACCAAGGTCAGAATGTGCTGTAGTTTCCGTGTTGCTTTCTGCCCTGGGGGCCCTAGGAGAGCTGCTGTCCCTGTCTCTGTGTGCGGCCACCCTCAACTTGCAGCTTAGCTGTGTGTCTGCTCCGCTGACACTCGTGGTTGAGGCCTCCCGTGTGTGTCTTCTCCGTAGGTTCCTTGTAACGGCTTCAGTGACATTGAAAACCTTGAGGGTCCAGAGATCTTTTTTGAGGATGAGCTGGTATGCATCCTAAACATGGAAGGAAGGTAAGCCGTGACTTTCCTGGGGTCCGCAGCATACCACATACCCACAGAGGGAGTTGCAGTGGTGTGTGGGGAAGAACTGTGAGGTTCCAGATATTTGACATTTTGTCCCAGTTTCCACTTTGAAAAGCTCTGTTTATATGAGACCAACACGCCAGGACAGTTGGCACACTCAGTCCCTGCAGCCATGGGTTCCTCATCCGTGGAATCAGTAATGTGCAGAAAGCCGTGCATGGGAGCTCATGCCTGTGATCCCAGTGCTCATGAGGCTGGGGTTGAGAGCTGCGTAGTGGATTTCAGAGCACCCCTGACACAGAATGAGAGACCCTGTCTCAAAACACTGTGTGTCAGTCAGAACAGTTCGCTTTACAAGCACAAGGACCCACGTTCGAGCCCCAGTGTCATTCACTTGCTGTCCTAGTGCTGGCTTTGGTGGCTACCAGCTTAGCCACAAGCAGTGGCTCCAGCGAGAGATTGTCTCAAAAACCAGTGTGTATGACTCCTGAGGAGTAACACCTGAGTTCGACCTCTGACCTCCACATACACTCACACCTGTGCATCACGCACACACTTGCATGAGCATGTGGGGACTTTGTTGTTGTTGTTGTTGCTGCCTAAACAGTAACTACCTAAATTGTACTTAATGAGCCTGGGTCCTCCACAAACCCACTCCTGATCAAGAAGAGCCCCCTGGGGGCTGGAGAGCACCAGACTTCAGTTCCCAGCACCCATGTTGGGTGGCTCCCAGCCACCTATAAAGCCAGTGCCTCAGGATCTGATCCTCTTTTGACCTGCACGGGCAACTGCGATCACATGGACAAATCACACAGACATATCACTTGAAATAAAAATAGGCCCTTATCCCTTACTGCTGTTTAGAATGGCATATTTCATACTTCCTGCTGGGAAGCTTAGTTTCCGGTTCACTGGTGACTCACCTTGCAGCCTACCGTCCTGTGGGAGAGACCTTCTGTTGTAAAGTTAGAGATAGCATGCACTGAGAAATGTCCAGACTGGGGGCAGTGTTTCATGGGGGTTGTGGGGAGAAGTAAGGTGCTTCCACCAGGCCCCCACCCCATCTGTGTGTAGGTTTATGTGTGCACTGGAGTGTGCACTGACAGTGTTGTGTGGCCTCGCAGTAGTCTTTAGGCACACCATGTGTGTGGTGCACTTTATTACTTCATTGGCTTTATTTGTTGGCAGTGAACTTTTTTTTTTCTTATTTATGCTCTTTCCCTGTCCTTCCCACTCCCTACTTTTATGTTGGCCTTTCCTGACCCCACCTCTTTTTTTTTGTTTGTTTGTTTTTTGTTTTTTGTTTTTTGTAGTGTTGAATGTCAGACCCAGGGCAAGTAAGTGCTCTACCCCTGAGCTCAGCCCCACCTGTATGCTTTTTTTTTTTTCAGTGTGCATTGGTGTCTGTCTGTTTGATCGTGTCAGATCCTCTGGAACTAGAGTTACAGTTGTGAGCTGCCATGTGGGTGTGGGAATTGAACCTGGGTCCTCTGGAAGAGCAGCCAGTGCTCTTAGCTACTGAGCCATCTCTCCAGCCCCTCCCGTGTGCTGTGTGTGGTTTAGTAGTGACATACTTTGTCTTGTTTTATTCTGAGTTTATGGGAAAGGGGGAAAGGGATCAGTGTTTCACACAATTGAGGCTGTATGGGAAACGTACCCTCCTCTGCTTTTTTTCTCAGGAATACCCCAGGGGGTCTGTCCCAGTGGGCTGTGAGAGGACAGCCATCCTCTGTCCTGTGGGGTCTCCCTGGCTGGTGGACAGCTCCTTGCTGTACTGTGGTGTCTGCTCTAGAGGCTTCAGTTGGGAATAGGTTTCCTAAGTCAGTGTTGCAGTGTGTTGAAAAATGTGCAAAGACTTAGCCACAAACATGTGAGTTCTCTCCAGATTAGTACACAATCCAGTGCTGCTCCAGGTAGACACAAGGAAGCAGCCTAGGTTTGAGAGTGGGAAGGTCTTTATTTTGCTAAGTTGTTCTTCTGACCGGATGATGTCATAAAATAAGTACAAAAAAGTAACTCTACAAGAAGAGCCAGCAGAAAAAGTGTTTAGTGTAATGAGAAGTGGGCACTGTGAGCTAGTGGGACAGAGTGTGAGGGAACTTGTTATCTGAACCTCTGCAGAAACAGACGCGGACAGAGGGATGGCAAGAGAGATCCCTAGGAAGAGAGGGGAGGAATTTGTTGAGTAGGGAGTACTGCGTGGAACTGGATACCTAGCCTGGACCAGTAAGCCAGCCTTCTGCTCAAAACTTACTCCTGAAGCGTGCGCAGCTGGGAAGCTATTGGTGTCCTGCAGAGACTGCCACCCAGGGAGAGGGGGACGCATGACGCTTTCCAGGAGAGTGTCTGCCCTGCTGAATGAGCATCCTGGGAAACACCTTGGAGTTCACTCCATGCAGGAATGTTAAAATCTCTGGGAAAGGCTGCTTCTGCCACCTAGTCAGGTCATCAGAAAACCCGACACTGTTTAGCCTGGGAAAGTGTGTATTAGTAGCTGTTTTCTAAACAAGTGTTGTAACCACATTGCCCTTAGGACACACGTGTAATGACAGGCAATGGTGTGCCTCCTAGAATGTTTGGGGTTGCCAGTCTGCATGGTGACCCTGTTTGTATCCTGTCCTGTTGTAGAGAGCTCATGGGGGAGCAAACAGTTTCTGTGGATACTCAATGCCCCTCCCTGATTGCACCTGTGCTGTTCTGTGTGGTCTGCAGGAACAGTGTAGCACAATGCATTTAAGAGCTTATGCTGGGCCTGAGAGAGTGGCCTGGGTGGCCGTTACCCAGCAAGACACTTGTGATAAAGTTACTAGATTTTAGAATCAGAAAGGGCCTTTGTGTATCCAGGAAAAAGAGATGAAATCACTTCTGTGCAAAAGAAAGACTGTCTCCTCAGACTTCAACAGCAGCACTTTCTGCCAGAGGGAAAAGGTATTCTAAGACGTAAAGGAAATGCCAGCCAAAGATTTTTATATCCAGCTGAACTGACTTCCAAGTATAAAGGCTAAAGACAAACTTGTCAGCTTCAGACTTTAGGCTCTATCTGACACGTCTGCTAGAAATGGAGTTTGAAACCCAAATCCACAGAGCTAGTCTGACTCCTCAAGCCCTGGGTGTATATTAACTTGGTTGACCTGGCTCCAAATGAAAGCTGTCCAGGAGACTGTACTATGTGTGTGGTTAGGGTGGGAGCCCTGACCTAGAGTCAGTGTAGCTGGGGGAACACTGAGTAGTGGTCTGGCAAGATGGTTCAGCAGATAAAGATGCTTGCTGCCAAGCCTGATGACCTGAGATCCACACAGCACATCTGTAAGCTGTCCTCTGACTTGCACTTGTGCCCCATGGTGTACATGCACACCACACGTACATGGATGAACGTATACACACACACACACTTGCCCACCCAATAACAAACCTAAATTTTTTGCAAAAGAAAGGGAATTGAGCAGAGACCATGGAGAGACCCTGTGCAGAATACCCAGCTGCTTTCACTCAGGGAATGACAGGATGACGGGTCGTTACACTGAGGCCAGGCTTGTATATAGAACGGAGACGTGCAGTAAGGCTGTGAATGACCATCCTTTCATCTCTGGGGTTGTGGAGGGAGACTTGTTCAGGACCAAGAATGCACCCAGAAGGCAGAAGGAGGTCAAAGGTGCATCGAACTTAAACTGGAAGTGTCGGGGTGAACTCACTGCCAGCCAAGTAGAAATGGCGATCCCAGCTAGCAGACTGCCATCTTCAGCTGCTGCTTCCCCCAGTGCACGCTGGGTCATCGAGAAATGGCTGTTTCTCAGGCCTGTGTCAGAAATGTACAAGATGAGCCCAGACCTTCTTGGCACCTGGAGCCAAGACAGCAAGACTGCTGTCAGCCCCTCGCTTCAGTGTGGGCCCTGTGTGAGGCATCTGTGGGGCAAAGGTGTGCCAGCTGGGGTGACAGCCTGGTGGAGGCAGGGCATAATGGACTGCAGCAGACAGTCTTCAAGACAATTCCTTGGTCTTTGAAGGAGAATCGGAACCTGTCATTTGAAAAATGAGTAGCAAGGATAGTCTGGCATTTGTGCTGTTTTTGCTATGTCTATACCATTGGGAAACTAAAGAGTAGATGGGGGTTTGCAGGTGGTCTACGAAATTGGGAAGGATGGGTTCAGTTAGACTCACCTCTAAGGAATTAGCAGACCTGGGCACTGAGCAGTATCTCACAGAAGGGCACCAAGCCTTGTCACCACCTTTTATTTCTTTTTTTTTTTTTTTCTTAAGGCAGAGTCTCACTCTGTAGTCCAGGCTGGCCTCACTTGCAGGCCCTTGCATCTGCTTCCTGAGAGGATCATAGACACAGGCCTTTTCCCCCTTGTGCTGGGGATGGAAGGCTGGAGAAGCAAGTATCTACCACTGATTACCCACCCAGGTGGCTTTTGATGGAAGGCTACACCTCCAGGGAGGCAGCTTGCCACATAACTGGCATCTGAGTCCCATGGAGCCTGTCCAGCCACTTGGTTGTGCGTGTATTTTGTGTTCTTGTGTGTCTTGTTCGTCGGTGTCTACATGAGCACACCCATGCCCCTGTGCACTTGGTGGTCAGGGGACAGCTTGTAGGAATTGGCTCTTCTTTCTACCAGTGTGAGTCTTGTGCTCTCATGAACGTATTTCAAACTGGGGGGAGCTGGAGGGAGGGGCCGCTGTAGATAACAAGGCCTAAAGCTCCTGAGCTCTTTAGGGATGTGTGTAGGTGGTTACACTAGAGCAGTGGTTCTCACCTGTGGCTCTCAACCCCTTTGGGGTAGAACAACCCTCTCATAGGGGTCTCATATCCAGTAACCTGCATATCAGATATTTACATTACAATTCATAACAGTAGCAAAATTATAGTTATAAAGTAGCAATGAAAATAATTTTTTTAGCTGGGGGTCACCACAACATGAGGAGCTGTATTAAAGGGTTGCATTACTAGGAAGGTTGTGAACCACCACTCCAGAAAGATGCAGGGAATGTCCAGAGGCATGAAGTGTGACTGTGGCAGAGTGTCTCAGAGTTGTGCATCTTGGTCTGAGGGGTGGCTATGGTGTTTGCCCCACACTTCTTTTGTTTGTTAGAGGTGACTTTCTACAGCAGATTTTAAAGAGCACGGGGAACAGACAGCTCTACTGACTGTCACTGACCTCTCTGTAGATAGGGGGAGGGGGGCAGGGTTACTGTTCTTAGAGGCTGCCACACACATTAATCCCGCCCCCTGTCCTGTCCCGGGCGTTGGGGAGACCTTCATGCAGTGAGTTTTCTGCACATCCTCAGTGCACCAGGTGTTTTGTAGGCACTGGGAATACAGCTGTGAACAGCCCCAAATCTGCCTTCACAAGCTCATGGGGTAGTGATTAAAAACACCTAAGCTGTTTATTTTGGCAGGAATTGGGATGTGCTAGGGGAAATGCTGTGTGAACTCGAGTGTGAGGGGTTGGGGGCAGCATTTGAAGTACCTGAGCAGAGAGCCAAGAGAAGGTACAAGAACAGACTGCAGGTGTCTGGGGAGGGAGCGTTCCACTGAGGAATAGAAGGTGCCAAGGTGACACAGCTAGACACGGGCTTGACGGGGCAGAAAGAGCCCTTGGAACTTAGATTTCAGAGGCCATGGGGATGGTGTAAAGGGACCTTTTGGGTCTTCATTAGAAATTGGATTTTTAGTGTGAGGAAGTAAAAACAGAATTGGGGCAGAAGTCATGCTCTTGTGGCTGAGGACCTCACTGGGACTCTGGACTGCCATGACAGAGGTCAGAAAGAAGATGATGGAAGTAGGAGCCAGGCAGGTGAAGGGCAGTAAGACACCACAAGTGGCCAGCTTGATATTCTTCTGTGCTGGTATTGGGAGAAGAGGTGCCAGGCGTTCAGGATGGCCCAGAGGCCTGACCCTCACAGGCTGACAGCTCACTGTCTCAGGTGTTTCCAAAGGAGAAAGGCTTAGGATGCCCCCGGTTATGCCGGCAGGTGTGGATTAACAGTTGAGGGTGCAGGTTTGAGTTCTTTGGAAAACCTATTTGGAAAGTAACTTTTGGAAAGGTGGTCAATGTGGATGCACCTGACACCATGAGCCTAGGACTCCCTGAAGGAGCAGAAGGGAGCAGAAGCCCAGAAGGAGCAGCCTGGGCCCCAAGTGTCAGAAACAGAGCCTGGAGACTGGCACAGTGCACCTCACTTCTCAGGATGCTGTTCACAGCCTTTCTCCAGAGATATAGAGGGTGTGAGTCTGTGTGCCATCACACTGTCAAATCAGGGTGCAGGGCCCTCGGGGTGCAGGTGTGTTTGTCCTGTTAAAGTGGTATGTGTGTGATGTGATGGCAACGCTGGGCAACTGACACTCTTAAGTGGCTTGTTTGATTGCTTCCAGGAAAGCTTTGACCTGGAAATACTACGCAAAGAAAATTCTTTACTATCTGCGCCAGCAGAAAATCCTCAACAACCTCAAGGCTTTCCTGCAGCAGCCAGATGACTACGAGTCCTATCTTGAAGGTGGGTCTCTCTGTGCCTGTGTCTTCAGCAGCTAGGCAGCCTTTAAGAGCCTCGGACAGCTGTCTCTCTAGGTAGAGGGGAAAAGAAAGCCATGCCAGTGGGCTTCAGGAAGTTGGATTATGAGGCAGACAGCACTCAAACTTACAGCAAAGGTTCTGGTGACAGCTTCACTGCCGCTCAAGTGGCCTCGTGTCTCCAGAGTCATCACTGGCTTAGTGACAGTGGGCGCTGGATGCTTATTAGGGAAAGCACTTGCCACATGGGTGGGAGGAATTGATTTCAGTCTCCAGAACTGGTATAGAAAGCCAGACTTGTTGGTCACACTTTTAACCTCAGCACCAGGGAGGAGAGAGGGGACTCTTGCAGTTCCCTGCTAGTGAACTTAGGAAATACAAGATGAACAGCTAGGAAGATGCTGAGGTTGACCTCTGACCTCAACACACAAGCACATGTGGGCCTGCAGAGCAAGTGACCTTTGGTAGTGAGACCAGTTCTGTGTCCCTGAAGCAGATGGGGATTGGTGAGGATAGGCTGCTCCCCGGGGAGGCGTGGTCTATGTGGGAGGGAAGGGAAGGAGAGCGAGGTATCCCCCAACCCCGACCCCCTGCTCTGTGCCAGGAGGAACTGGGTTGTTGGGGGGAACAGTGAGAAAATGTGACTTGGCTTTTTAAACCCTGCTTTAATTCTCAGGTAGAAACCCTCCTGAGCTGTGGTTGTGAAGTGTGTGCTGTGTATCCTCCCTGCTCTGGGGTCACTAGATGGGCATCTTTCCCTCTCTAATATTCTAGGTCCTGCCCTGTCCATTAGGGGTCTCCTGGCTATCAGCAGGACTCTGCGGAATCCTGGATTTCCCTGGGCATCACTGCCTACTGCCCTCCAGTCAGCCAGCTCGCCTGACCCGCTTAGTCCCCATCGCTGTGGGAGCTGCCACGTGTTTTCTGAGTTACTGCTTGCTTCCCAGTGCCCTCTGTGGTCTGGACCTCCCCTAACTTCACACCTTTCTGCACTGCGATGCAGGATCCTGATCCTGTATCCAGGCCTTTGCCCTACAGGTGCTGAGAGATGTGTGCTTGGCTTCACTTCCTTGTGGTGACAGCCCTCTTCCTGCAGTCCCCTTTGCCCTTTAGCCCAGGGCTTGCTTCTGTGCTGGTCCCCCACCCTGTACAGAGCTCACCGTGGCGTGGCGGTCTCACACCCCTTCTGTGTCACGAATATTCATTGCATTTCTTTGCTTTTGTTTTTTGTTTGTTTTTTGTTTTCTTTTTTAAATTCGAGGAACAGCCTAGCCATCTTCTGAGTGCTAAGTGCCCAGCCCTTGTTAAGTAGGTTTATATGTTCTCCACAGCTCCCAGTACCTAGTGGAGAGATGTGCTAATTGTGTGAAGGTCTGCTCTTGTCTCAAAGGAAGTGGGAAATCTTGTAACCAAATGGAAAAGGTCATAGCCATCCTCTTGTCTGCTTTTATGCTTACTAGAGCTGAGAGTTAGGCCCTCTTTTGAGGTATTTATTATTTTTTGTTTGTTTGAGGCCGAGTCTCACTATGTAGCCCTGGCTGGCCACAAACACAGAGAAAGGCTTAGGATGCCCCCGGTTATGCCGGCAGGTGTGGATAACAGTTGAGGGTGCAGGTTTGAGTTCTTTGGAAAACCTATTCTGGAAAGTAACTTTTGGAAAGATGGTCAGTGTGGGTGCACCTGACACCATGAGCCTAGGACTCCCTGAGGCCACCAAGCCCAGAAGGAGCAGCCTGCCCTTCCTCTGCCTTTGCTTCCTGAGCACTGGGATTAAAGGTATACACCATCACACCAGTTTCTACTTATTTAATGGTTCAGAACAGTGAGACAGTCTTTGTTTCCTGTAGGTATATATGAAAAATACTTGTTTTGCATTTTCAAGTACAAGGTTATAGTTTCACAGTCCACCTAGATCACTAGGTAGGCAGTGGAAGCCACTGAGTGGCTGAGCACAGCCACCCTTGGGCAGCACAAGCCCTGGAGCTTAGGCTGGGTCTCCCGTTGCCAGCTCCTTGGAGTATGGAGCAACAAGATTCTGGGCTAGCCTCTTGAATTTAAAGGTAACTGGAAGGCTTTCAGGTAAAAATGTTCTGCAAGCAAATAATTGCTTAGGCATGACATGAGATTGACTGAGGCTCAGGCAAGTGATGAAACTGTGGCCCTGCTCTGGGCGGCTAACAGGGCTCCTTCTCTTGCCTGAGGGGGGCGTGCCCTCTTCACCTGTGAGAGTAGGGTTGGTTGGAATGGTCTGTCTGTTATTCCTGCTTTCAGCATGGCTGAGAGGACTTGACTTGCAATAATTCTTTCCAGTGCTTGAGTTTGGACTCACACAGCAGTGAGGAGGAGAGAAGCGGCCTGAGGGCTTTCTTGTGGCATTTGGTTCTCTGTGTAATTGGATGTGGGAGCACACATGGTCTGCTTTCTGAGTCATGACCTCCAAAAGAAGTGGTTTGTTTTGTTTTCCTAAATGGTATCTGAAGTGCTTTGCGGTGACCGTGTTTGATCCTCCCCCTCACTGTTGGCGCAAGGCCTGGCAGCCAGGATGGGAGCTGGTTCAGTGTGCAGTGTGCCAAGTCACAGCCCCAGGGGCTGGCTCAGTAAGGCCCTTCTATCAGTCAGGTAGAAAGGAACGCTGACTCTGCGCTTGCCACCCACAGGTGCCGTATACATTGACCAGTACTGCAACCCCCTCTCCGACATCAGCCTCAGAGATATCCAGGCCCAGATCCACAGCATCGTGGAGCTTGTGTGCAAAACCCTCCGTGGCATCAACAGCCGCCATCCCAGCCTGACCTTCAGGGCGGGTGTGTAACTGCTTTGGATGAGCTGGGCTACAGTGGCCCTGCGGGTGGTTACCTGAATGATGTGATCACCACCCTGCCTCCGACCCCGCTCACTGCATGTTTGCGGTGTGCCTTGTGCCTTGCTTGTGTTTGGGGTGTGAGTGTTGGGGTGTGCTTGCTCATGCTTGTGACCCAGAGATCTCTGTGCTGCAGGCGAGTCCTCCATGATAATGGAGATAGAGCTCCAGAGCCAAGTGCTGGACGCCATCAACTATGTCCTGTATGACCAGCTGAAGTTCAAAGGCAACCGCATGGACTACTACAACGCCTTGAACCTCTACATGCACCAGGTGAGTGCGGCTGCAGTGAGAGGGGACATGAGATTTCCTCCCATAGCCGTGGGGTGTCTGTGTGCTTACCATGCAGGCGCCCTTCATTGCCTAAACCTGCAAGTGTGCACACACACGGGATTCAGGTAGTGTTGGGGCATGTAGGATCTGGGCCCTTACCTACTCCACGTGTGTGTGTGTGTGTGTGTGTGTGTGTGTGTGTGTGTGTGTGTGTGTAGGCATGTCCTTCAGGGTCATCTCTGACGGGCTAGCCATTTCTTGCTGGCGAGTGCTGTTGTCTTTCCGTGTCTCAGTGAAGTCCGTTTTTCCTGTAGCATGGGGATAGCATTGTGGGTTAGACCTGCTACAGGACGGCAAGCCCTTTGGCAAGGAGTGGGCATTTCTAGGGCTCCGTTTGCTCAGTTTATCATTATGAGTGTTGAACTGCACAAGCCTTCCTCCATTGGCCTGGAATCCTCTGTCCCAGCTTGTTAGCTGTACACCTTTAATGTCCATTTTCTTGTCTGTCCTATTCTCTGTAACTTTTTCTGTTTGCAGTGTCATATCATACACTTCTTTACATGCTTTCTTTCTGGTAGGAGGAGGCTGCCAGGTTGCCTGCAGAGAGCCTGGCAGTGAGCCAGTCCAGGTTCACAGGCTGTGTGGTCTGTACGCTCAGTACAGTCTCACTGGGTGAAAGGGCACAGGCAGCTGAAGACTTGAGGGTGGCTGTGCACTCCGTGCCAGCAGAGCTGTGTGGGTATGGAGTATGCCAGTTACGGTCCTTTGCCTATTTTGAGATAGGCTCTCACTCATAGCCCAGGCTGGTCTTGAGCTCCCTGTGCTCCTGCCTCAGCCTCCCAGGTGCTAGGACTACAGGCCTGGACCATAGAAGCTAGCTTCTGTGGTTCCATGTCACAGGGTAATACTGTTTTTGAAATATTTTTAAACTTTCAAAATTCAGGGATGTGTGTGATTGCTAAGTGGTGGAATGCGTGCTCAGTGTGCACAAGGCTCCAGGTTCCATGCCAGGCCCTGCAAAAACAAAAGGCAAAAGCAAGAAATGGGTGTGGGGTGGCACACAGCTGCAGACCAGCACCTGGAGCCTGAGGGGCATGGTGGTCAGTTTGAGGCCAGCCTGGACAGTCGGTTCTCTTGGGGTGGCCGTGAGAAGACAGCCAGCGGGCTAGCTTTGGTCCTTGACCTGGATGCGGCTCTGGAAGGCAGCGTGGGATGATGGCGTGGCAGTGGGCCAGCCCCTGGCCCTCCTGAACCTGCAATTTTCCTCCCTCAGGTGTTGACCCGCAGAACAGGGATCCCCATCAGCATGTCTCTGCTCTACTTGACCATCGCCCGGCAGCTGGGGGTGCCCCTGGAGCCTGTCAACTTCCCAAGCCACTTCCTGCTCAGGTGGTGCCAAGGCGCAGAAGGGTGAGCCGTCTCTGCCAGGTTTTTTTTTTTAAAGAGGGAATTGACTTTTTTATTTTTAAAAAAGCCTTATTTTATTTATTACATATACAGTGTTCTGCCTGCATGTATGCCTGCACAAATCTCATTATAGATGGTTGTGAGCCATCATGTGGTTGCTGGGAATTGAACTCAGTACCTCTGAGAGAGCAGACAGTGCTCTTTTAAGTGCCGAGCCATCTCTCCAGCCCATCTCTGCCATGTTTAATGGGTGCTGAGGAGTCGGTTCTGGCATTACAATCAGAGTTACCAAGCAAGCGTCTGCTTCTGAGGAACGTGTTGGGATTCTGGTGTGATGCTGTGCTGTTGTAACAGTGGCCTTGGGTGGGGAACGATAAACACTCCTCCGGATGGTTTTCTGTCTCTCACATGGGCACGTGAATCTACATTATCTCAAAAGTGTAACTTTAAAAAAAACAGGTTTCCTGGCTCTCAAGGTCCCATAGTGTGAAGATCAGTCCCATCAAAGGGTTCGTCTCTTTTCCACTCTGACACAAAACATCTTCCCCCTCCCAGCTTGTGAGAGGGGAGGAGCAAGGTGGGCAGCTTGCGGCCTGGCTGAGGAGTGCTGTGTTCTGGAATCAACCTGTCCTTTTGCTCCCCGGCTTCTAAGGAGTCTCCATGTAGGGAGAAACTCATTCCTGGTGCCCTGTCCTGGAGAGTGGGTTGTGCAGTCCCTGAGCTTTGGTGCCAGGCAGGGCTAGCATTTTCTGTAAATGCTCACTTGAAGAGTCTAAGGACAACCCCCATATGCATGTGCGTGACCTGCATTCGCCCGCTTAGTCTCTCTAGTCCCGCTCTCCTGCTCTGTGGGAAGAAGCACAGCTGGATTCCATGTGCCTGCCTTTAAGAAGACATTCCACCAGGCCTGAAGCCCCGTCCTCGCCCGTGACTTTCGGTTTGCTCTAGGCTGTCATTATTTTCCAAATGTGTGGTCCTCACAGTGCATTGGTAGGTTATGTCTGGAATCTGGATATCTACTTCCCGTTACCCTTTAATAAGAAAAATGTTTTGTTTTGGTTTTTTTAGCCCATCCTCCTCCCCTCCCCTCCTTGTGTGTGTGTAAGATACTCATGTGACATCCACTAAGGGCCCTGCACAATCATCTGAGCATTTCTGGCTTGTTTCATTTCTACCACAAGGTCTCACTATGCTACCCAGGCTGACCTGGAACTTGGCATCCTCCTCCTTCAGCCTCTCACCCTGACTGCTAGTGCTGGGGTCCAGCCCTGGGGTGAGGGTCAGGGCCTGAGGAAGGGTGGATGCGGAGCAGTGAGGGAGGAACGAGTCAGGCGGGAGATCGGGAGGGGCTTGCAGCCTGACTGACTGGCAGTCCCAGTGCCTCTTTCTTTATACAGAACTCAGTAGGCAGGGTTAGGTGCTTGTTGTTCCAAAACATAGAACACACCATTTTTGTGCCCGGACACGTGCTTTAACATCCGCTTGGTCCTAAGTTTAGTCATCATTGATAAACCGTAACAGAACAGAGTTATCTTTTACAGTCACTTTCCCTCATCAACCCATAACCCAACTTTTAACAATACTGAAGTTTCAAGGGCATATTTTGTCAAAGCAAGACAGCCTGTTCTCAGGTTGGTGGCTCGTGCAGTTTCAAGGGCACAAGATAGAAAGAAGATCTCCTGAGCCAGCCTGGCAGATTGTTATGTCCCAAGCAGTGTATTATCAACTTTTAATATAGTCAGAATGCAAATTGTCATAGGCCCAGGAAAAGTCTGCAGGCCAAATATGCTCCATTATTATTTAGTTTTTGCCATAATACAGTGTTTCTATTTTATATATTTGTATAATTTACTTCTGTGTCTAATCTTGGTATTTGTTGTTGTTGTTGTTCCTGTTGTTCCTTGGTTGTACGACACCACAGTGGTCCTGTGTATGAGTTAACTTTTTCTAAGAAAGGAAGGTCTTAATAGTTTATTCTTTATCATTTATAAGTTTACTTTGTTTTGATTATCTTGTTCCTAAGTAAGGAACATCCAGGGGCAGATGTGCCAAGATTATCTTTGAGTCAGAGCCTCAGAAGGAGGCCTCTGGCGTAATTATTGGAGTCACAGCCTCCATAGCATAAGGAAGACTTCAAGTGGGACCAGATAAGGATAGCGCCCTAAAAGCGGGAGGGGTAGTACATCAGGACATTGCTGGAGAAGCTCAGAAGCAGTGCTCCGGGGAGGGGGTGTAAATGATTCCATCAATCCAATATCCCCAAGTTGTAAAAATAATAAAAGCTCCTTAAGCATGCGACATGTAGAGATCAAGGCCAAAAAGTAGGGGACAGCAATTGCATCACTAGACTCAGCTGTGTTGGAGCTTTGTCAGACAGCTGTGCTGGCTTTATTACTTCCGCTGTTCCATTACATGTGGCTGTGACATGCTAGTATTACAGGGCCAAGCTCGGACAGTGCAATAATTTGTTAGTACCACTAGGCAGCCTGATAGCCTGTCTGCTTTGGAGGCTGAGACAGAGGGATCACTGCCCTAGCAGGGGGGCAGAAACAAACCCAGAGAACTGGAGAAGACAGAGGCTCCAGGGTCCATGCTGGCGTGCACACAGGCCTTATTAGCAGCTGGAGTCTACCCTCCCTGCTGTGCCCTGGCAGCACAGGGCACCCTTGCCCAGACCTTCAGAGTGCTGTCATCATTCTTAGCTTTTGCTCTTCTGCAGGTTGTCAGTTCCTTAGGAGTCCTATGTGGAGGGCACTAGGAGCCTGGGCTACTGTCTAGCCAAGAAACAAAAATTCTCCTTGGATATTGATTGGAGCTAGAAACTGCTTCTGGTTTGTCCTGGCACTAGTATAACGGTCCTGCAGCTTCCTGTCTATAACTGTGGTTTGAAATTGTTCATTTGTTCACACGGTCTGTTGGGGTCATCCTGAGCTACTGAGCATTTTGTCTCTCTAGCTGTGGCTGGGAACTGTATATAGGGCTGGCCCTCAGCACCTGGCTGGATCAGACTTCAGTGCGGATGGTTTGTGGCTCTGGCTTTTGTGACTGTGATCACAGAGTCTGAACAGTGCTGCTTTGTTTCCTCTAGCTCAGTGCGCTGGCTTTGTGCTCTGTTGACTACAAAGCAGAAACAGACAGCGGATACCCTTCCCTGGGGATGACTTTTGAGGGTTTTGTTGTTTTTGTTTTTTAACTCTGTGTGTGTGCGCGTGCACGCACACATAGAAATCAGAGGACAGCTTGTGGGAAATTTTTTTTTTTTTTCCTTCTATTATTTGGGTCCCAGGGATTGAATTTAGGACCTTGGACTTGGCAGCTAGCCGGCACCTTTACCACTGCGCCATCTTTCCAGCCCGGGGATCGCTTCTTCACGGAGTGCTAAGCTCTCTGCCTGGGCTGACACCTCTTATTGGTGTCATCAAAACTGTCTTCTGCATTGTGTGTTTGCTTGTGGTAGTCCTTTGTTGTTTGTTTTTACTATTGAGACAGTGCCTTACTCTGTAGCCCTAGCTTGCCTGGAACTTGCAATATAGATCAAACAGGCCCAAAATCAGACACATCCGCCTGCCTCTGCCCTGGGATTCAAGTCATGTGCTATTTAGAGTTTTTTTCAAAATATATTTTTTATTATCTGTACATGTTTTTCACTTTTAGTCTACATAGCTGTTTGGGTTTTTGTTTGGGGGACTTGATTTTTTTGTGTGTGCTATAGATTGAACCCTGTCTTACCACTGAGGTTCATGTATCCGCAGAACTGAGCTCCTGTGTTCATGGCACACCGAGTCCAGGGAAGTTTTTAAAGCACCTTGGCACTTAGCCACATGCACGTTTTGTCAGTGTGTTCTACATCCTGATGACTGCTTGTAGGAAGTTCTGGCCTCACAGCAAATGCCAACAAGTTCTGTGCTTTTTCAGAACATTTATGTAAGTCTCAAGTCTTTGCCAGAAGTGCGCTAAGAACGCAACTCAGGAAAGAACTCCGACTGAGATAGCAGCCAAAGAGAATGTTGTGTGATTGTAGTGGGCACAGGATCAGGATTGCTCAAAAGAAGCTATCCCCACGCAGAGCCGTGAGTGTGTGTGAGTGTGTGTGAGCGTGTGCGAGCAGATCCCGGGTCATTGCTCACCACAGCCGGGGCCTTGATGGTGTGTGGGGGGGAACAGTGAAGTACTGCTCTGACCTCCACCTCTGCCTGGAGCTCCATCCAGGGTTTTATTTCTGACTTGTTGGCTCTTCTTGGGCAGGGCAACCCTGGACATCTTTGACTACATCTACATAGATGCTTTTGGGAAGGGCAAGCAGCTGACGGTGAAGGAGTGTGAGTACCTGATTGGCCAGCACGTGACGGCAGCGCTCTACGGCGTGGTGAACGTGAAGAAGGTCCTGCAGCGCATGGTGGGCAACCTGCTGAGCCTGGGCAAGAGGTGAGGGCCGCGCCACTGTGCGCAGTGGGGCTTCTCACACTGCTCTCCACAGGGTGGCCTTCCAGCTCTGCTCCCCACAGTCTGCCTTCCAGGGTTTCGAGTTGCAGCAAGAAGCTTATGCAATGAGCTGGCCTGTGCTAACTGTGACATCAGCTGTGTTTTTGTCCATGTGAAGTAGCCGCCCTCCGATGTTTGCAATGGACCTAACTGCTCAGACACCAGATGCTTTCTACAGAAGTCAGAGTGTCTTACAGTGGCACAGATGGTGTCCTGCTGTCTAGGTGCTGCAACCTCTGACCTTACACCTCCTATAAGAGAACAGAGCCTGAGGTTAATTTTGTCCATAGTTCTAGGAAATCAGTCTTGGGAAATCACTGCAAGTGGTGTGTGGCACTCAGTTCCTGATGCCTAACAGCACTCAGTTAATAGACTGTTTCTGGAGCAGTGTCAGTTGGTGGCACAGTTGAGCAGACTGCAGAGGGGGCTACCCTCTGTCTGCATGCATATGAAGCTTGTCCACTCTCTAGCCCCAGCACCAGAGCAGACACTTATTACAAGTCCTGACCCCTAATTGACAGATCTACCCAGAACTCACTCTTTTTTTTTTTTTAAGATTTATTTATTTATTATGTGTACAGTGTCTGCAGGCCAGAAGAGGGCACCAGATCTCATTATAGATGGTTCTGAACCACCATGTGGTTGCTGGGAGTTGAACTCAGGACCTTTGGAAGAGCAGCCAGTGCACTCTGCAGCCCCCGGGCTCACTCTCAATGGTGCGAGCTCTGCAAGTTTGGGCACCCTGGGTGGCAGTCCTCTGCTCTTCAGATCTCTGGGTCTGCATTTGTTGCTGGGGTGACTTGTTTCATGAGGGCAGCTGTTAATGTGGTACGGGAGTTATGTTCAGGATGGGTTCTGCTGAGAGCTTCGCAGTGTGGAACAGAGGAATGTGGGCGTCAAAAGCCTGGGAGTGTGCACTTCACTGGGAACACACAGGCTGAGCTGAAGTGTCTTCTCTCCCCAGGGAAGGCATTGACCAGTCCTACCAGCTCCTCAGAGACTCCTTGGACCTGTATCTGGCTATGTACCCAGACCAGGTGCAGCTCCTGCTCCTGCAGGCCAGACTCTACTTCCACCTGGGCATCTGGCCAGAGAAGGTAATTATCTTACTTTGATGCTTGGCCCTTGCTTTAGAGAGGAAAGCTGTAGCTCAGGCCAAGGCTGTTGCAAGGTCATCCTCCTCTTAACAAGGGAGGAAGTTCAGATTTGCCTAGTCTCCCACTCCCCTGACCCACTAACTCAATGTCTTTCTGTCTTCTAAGAAGTGTTGGTTCTACCACCGGGAATGGCTGTTGGCTTGGTGCCTCATCTCTGAGCACTGGACACAAAGCCTCTATCTGTTCTACACTCACTCAGTGCCACCCTTGGTGCCTTTCTAGAGTCACCTGACTCAGCAAGGAGAGGCAAGGCATGTGCTCACTGCTGGCTTCCTGCAGCTGTTGGACATGGGAAGACCTGGCTAAGGCCAGCTGAGGCTTCTTACTGTGCCAGCTGAGGGCTTTGGATTTGCTCATGCCTTAACCCCACATCTGGCAGTCAGTGCTGCGCGCAGGGAGGCCCCTGTGGATCCCAGAGCTCGCTTTGGGCCCGCTGCGTGCACTTTTGTCATAGCCCATTCCCATCCTGCCCTTGGTCTGGAAAGAGGCCATCAGTTCTTTTTGTTTGTTTAGAACAGTCTGCAGAGGGCATTTGATTCTAGCTCTCATAGAAGACTTGGAGTTCAGTTCCCAGCATGCACATGGCAACTCTGAGCCATCTGTAACTCTTGCTCCAGGGGATCTGGCCCTGACACCCATCCCCCATACCTACCTAGCATAATTAGAAATAAAATCTTATAACAATTTTTATTTTTAAAAGAATGTAAATGCCCTCATAAGTGACTCTGTACTGGGTCATCAGTTCATGGCTTTAAAGATGTTCAGTGGGACAGACATGGGCAACCCTGATTCTGTAACTTAAGAAAAGATGTCCTCAAACTATGGCACCAGCCAAGGACAATACATGCAATAAACTTCGAACCCCTACCCAGATCTACCCAGTGGACAGGACATTCTTCACAGTTGAGTGGAGAGTGGGGTCTGACTTTCACACCAACTCTGATGCCCCATATTTGACCACGTCCCCCTGGATGGGGAGGCCTGGTGGCACCCAAAGGAAGGATAGCAGGCTACCAAGAAGAGACTTGATACCCTATAAGCATATACAGGGGAAGAGGTCCCCTCAGTCACAGTCATGGGGAAGGGAGTAAGGGGAAAATGGGAGGGAGGGAGGAATGGGAGGATACAAGGAATGGGATAACAATGAGATGTAATATGAATAAATTAATAAAATATATTTTTTAAAAAAGAAAAAAGAAAAGATGTCATGCATGGGCACATAGCCACATGCACTGGAAGTGTTTACCCTGGGACCTGTCACTGCCTTAGCAGCCCAGGCTTTTTAGTCCTTTGAGTTTGTTCGGCCAGTTGTGTTTTGAGGGATTTCAGGATCACTTGGGAAGGAGAGAGCAGAGATCCCTGTCCTGAGCTGTCCCAGTTGAGTGGCAGGTGCAGGCACGGGAGTGGGGCCTCCTGGGCCTCTGTGCTTGGAATCCTAAGTGCTGCCTTGGAGTCTACAAGTGACTCTCATCATCCACTCTGGGGGGTCCCCTGGGTGTTCCCTCACAGCATCACTCAGACCAGTCAGTCTCCCCTTTCTTGTGGCTTGTGCTGCCAGGTCGAGCATCTGGACACAGTGCTTTCATTCTGAGCTGGGCCCTTCCCTTTAGTTCTTGGTGGCCAGCTTAGGAAAACAACACCCCAAGACCATGTGAGCAGTGCTTCTGGGCCCAGTCATTAGACATGGCTGCTCTCCAGAGGAGGTCAAAGGGTGGGCCATCCCAGAGGGCAGAGGGGCAGGGGGGTGCTGCCTGGAGAAGGCAGCCTGCCAGAGGCCTGGGGAGAGGGGTGCATGGATGTGTAGGTGTGTAGGATGAGAGGAGGCTGATAGCAGTCTGTGGGGCGTGGGCCTTGTTTGTTAGAAAGGACCTGTTCCCAAGCAGGAAGCCGACAGGTTGCCTGACTTTCCACTGTCTGTTCTGTGGAGTCAGGGTGACTTGCGAAGCCTGACCCTCCTGACCACTGTGGCTGGGGTGCGAGAGTAGGACCTGGTGGCCATGCTGGGAAACGTCCCTACTCTTGTTGAAGACCCCCCTCTGTTCTCTCAGCTGTCCTGTGGCACGGCTTGGTTCTTAACAGTTTCTGGGTGCTGAAAAGCAAGAAGTCACCTCTGCAGTGCTCTGAGCCCACCCAGGTGTCGCTGTCTCCAAGGAGAAGCCAGCTGCACTTAGTGCCACCAAAGCCACGGTAGACTGTGACCCATATGGCTTCTCTGCAGTGTGGGAAGCGTCCTCCTCCCTTCCTGGATTGAAACACTGAGCAGTCCTATCAGCCCCACTGGGCCTGCCTGTGGCCACCACCCATCTACTCCCTGCCTGCTGACCTCACACTGTGTCCACTGTGTGCTAACTGCCCACCTTTGTTCCTGTTCTCTCCCCCAAAACATGAGCTGGCACTCCCAGCCCTCTCCCAGGTCCGTCTGGCCAGCAGCCCTTCTGTTGCTGTTGCAAGGCCAGGAGGTGGCCTTGGCCTTTCTCCTGCTTCTCTGCTGCTCTGCCTGCCACATGCCCTCTGGTTCCCAGGCTCCTCTGGTCTCCTGTCTGGTGTCTCCATGCCAGGCTGTACACATGGATGCTCTCTAGGCTTTCTCTACCCTGTGTACTGTCCCAGGGCCTCCCTTCAGTGCCTTTGTTACACCTCAACATCCCTGCTTGGCCTCATTGTCCTGTATGCAGTGGTCAGGGTCGCAACAGGATAGACTGGTCCCTGGGTGGCTCCCAGGTGTGTGTGGTCCTGCCCCACCTCCTGCCCATCTTTGTCGTCTGGTGCTGTTGTGTCTGCCATGCCCGTGCTGCAGCTCCCTCTGCTGACCCCGCAGCTCCATTGCTATCCCAACCTCCTTCCACACTGGAACAGGTTCTTCTAGGAGGGGGATACACTGTGCTCCCCACCAGCATTCTCTGCTCATAGCGCGTGACAGCTAGCCAGAGACGCTCCTATTGGGGAATAACTGGGTGACTGTAGTTCCCTTGGACTTTGCATCATAGGCCAACATGCTAGCCTAGAAGTGGGTGCCTAAGGCATGGGCTGTTAGGGCTGGGAGGAAATGCCACGACAGGGTGTGTAGAGTGAGCCCAGGACCACCTATGGCACGCAGCATTCTGCGACCTTTGTCAAGGGCTCCTGCCACGTTCAACTGCGGCTCCAACAGACAGATAAGTAAGGGGAAGCAAGAGCTCAGTGAGGCTTAGTGACAGGCAGGGCTCGTGCCCACAGGTCAGCAGATGGGCCGGTTTGGAGCTGCCGTCTGCAGGAGCCTGGCCACAGCCATCTGTGCTGCTGTGTGTCCAGAGGAGGAACGTATAAATGAGCATGCTGAGCAGGAGTGCCTCCTCCCAGTCCCTGAGCCTTGGGGGCTTTGTTTGGTTTTGATCAGGGTGGGACGGGGTTGTTGTTATAGTCTGTAGCCCACAGTGGTTCTCTGGGTCTTATGTCCCCTTGCTGGGCTTAGAGCTGGAAGTCACCATGTCCAGCCGAGGCCTATAGCATTGGTTGGGCACATGATGCCCACTGTTAACACTGTCTTCTGAACACACCAGGTCCAGGTCACAGGTACTTCTCCATGTCCCCTCGCCCTCAACCTCACACACCCATGCAAGGAGCCAAAACCTCCTGTCTTATAGTCTGAGTGCAGGCCACCTTTGTGCCTGAAGAGCCTATGTCTGCCTGTGTTGCAGGTCTGTTGGGTGGCCTCTGGGAAGGAAACGCAGTTATTAATAGCCAAGGCTCTGTGGATCTGGTGCTCAGTGTGGCTGGAAGTAACAAAAGCGAAGCAGCTGGTTGGCAGGTCTGGGCCTAGCGTGGAAGTTGCCTGGCCCACTGAGCTCAGCAGACTGGAAGATGGGCTTGTCAGAGACTGGTGTGTGCTCCAGTATGCATGAAGCCAGACTCCTGAGTGGAGGTGTTGTACATAGCAGACAGACCATGTGGGGTTGGCCGTGCTCCCGCTGCCAGCCTCAGCTCTGCAGAGGTGGCCATTTAAATGCTGCTGACTGGAAGCTTGCTAAACCTGGCTCCGACCAACATCAGCTTAAGAGAGGCTTGTCCAGCTCTGTCAAGGGTCTTTATGCCTTGGATAAGGGGGTCTTGGAATTTTCCCCTCTTAATGCAAAAATGACAAGTTAGGATAGTTTCTGTATTTTGAAAAACAAACAAGCAAGCTGGAGAGATGGCTCAGAGGTTAAGAGCACTGGCTGCTGCTCTTCCAGAGGTCCTGAGTTCAATTCCCAGCAACCATATGGTGGTTCACAACCACCTGTAATGAGATCTGGTGCCCTCTTCTGGTGGGCAGGCACACATGGCAGGTGAAACACTACATATGTTATAAATAAATAAAGCAAACAAGCAAACAAAAACAAGTCAGCATTCCTCCTCTCCTCCACTAACCAAGAGTGTTTGGCCCTTTAAGGATCCTGGTTCACAGTGGCGTGCTGCCACCTGTCTCTGTTAGACTACACGGGTAGGTGTCGATCCCACGCTTCGGAAAAGAAAAGGCCTGGCGAAAATATTATCTCCTAGTCTTTCTGTCTTGTCTTGAAGGTGCTTGACATCCTCCAGCACATCCAGACCCTCGACCCGGGGCAGCACGGGGCGGTGGGCTACCTAGTGCAGCACACGCTCGAGCACATTGAGCGCAAGAAGGAGGAGGTGGGCGTGGAGGTGAAGCTGCGCTCCGAGGAGAAGCACAGAGATGTCTGCTACTCCATCGGGCTCGTTATGAAGCACAAGAGGTGAGCGGCTGCCCTAGGCCTCCATGGCTGTCCACAGGCTGCCAGGGCCACGGCCACACCCTGGCACCTCAGGTCACTTCATCCAGCACCCAACCTGCACCCTGCTGCTGACTGGGAGCTGGGGTGTCTCTCGTGGACACTGGCTGCACTAAGAGTTTGTGTAGGTTGGGGTTGAGCCTAGGGACTGAGCTCCATCCTCGCGCCTGACCCTTCCGCTTGTCCCTTCTCCCCTGACATCTTCGTGACCCGGCTGTCCTGGCCTGTAGTTCTACACACGTCTGCTTACCAGGCCGAGTTTAACTCCAGAGGGGTGGTGTAGGTTCATGTCCCATGAGCAGCCTAGGAGCTGTGAGTTACTGTCCCCTCAAGAAGCAGGTGGCACTTGGTCTTCAGGACTCCCTCAGTGGCAAAGGCAGTTCTCTGACCACACAGTCTTCCCCTACCCCCTCTGTGTGAGGATAGGCTGCGAAGGCTTCCCTGCTAGGGGCTACGACTTCCATTCATTTAGTGAATTCTTTCTTCTGGGTGCTCTTATGGAAATTTCCAAACATTTAAGAGTGGAGAGGAGGGCACAGGAGGCAGCAGAAGCTCCCAGCGTCCCTGCCTCAGCAGCGAAGCCCGCCCCCCTCCTCAGGTCTGGACCAGTGAAGCTAATGCTGTGCACATTCACCATGTCCACCTTCTGTGGGGATGAGGTGGGGGTGGGGGCCGGGGGGAGGGCGGGATGGGGAGGGCTCTACTCCTCACGTTCCTTTCCCTGTATCTCCCAAGGGCAGTAAGCAGCTCCCTAGCCTCCTTCCAAAGCTGGGTGGGTTGCAGAATTTTTTGCATGGTTGTTTGCTTAGGATCCGTTGTTCTCTTGGCTTTAGTGTCATCTGTTTCCTTCCTTCATAGACTCAAGTCACACAGATATTTAGTTAGTTGTGCCTCTGGGGTCCACTTTTCTCAAAAGTTTTTTTCTTAAGCCAGGCATGGTAGTGCTCATCTTTAATCCCAGTACTCAGAGGGCAGAGACAGGCTAATCTCTTGAGTTTGAGGCCAGCAAGAGCTACATAGTGAGAAACTGTCTAGAAAAAAGAACAAAGGTTATTCTTTTCCATGTGGTGTTTTGTTGCTAGCAAGAGGGTTTGTAAAGAGGAACAAGATATCCTGAAAAGTTACTTGATGTGGGGTAAAAGCAGGTACTGAGGAAAGGACATGAGAGGACCCCAGCTAGGCTCTCCTGGTTATCCTGCAGCTCTGAGGCTGCCCAGGAACTCACTGTATGTCTTCTCCTGCCCCACAGGTATGGCTACAACTGTGTGATATATGGCTGGGACCCCACCTGCATGATGGGGCACGAGTGGATCCGAAACATGAACGTACACAGCCTGCCTCACGGCCACCATCAGCCCTTCTACAATGTGCTGGTGGAGGATGGCTCCTGCAGATATGCAGCCCAAGGTAAGGCGCTAGCTGGACCTCCACCAGCCCCTGGCTGGCCGTGCTGCCATGCTGTGGGCAGAGCTCGCCAGTGTTCATGGGTCCTCACTGTAGTGCAGCTTTCCCAATGTCCACAGTAGCTTCTATTAATACTGCCTAAGGTTGCCCTCATGTGGCCACAGGTGGAAACTGCATTCCCTAGCACAGTCCCCGTGTGTTTGGAGACCCAGGAAGTCCTAAGGCTGGGATAGACAGAGCTAAAGAGTCAGCAAAGGCTGTAGTGTGGGCCTCCCTCTGTCCCTGTGCCTCTTGGCTTTCATTTGTTTAATATTCCCGACCAGGACGGTGCTCAGTGATTTTATTAACAAGAGGGAGCATGAATACTGACTGGAGCTGGTGGAAGCCACCCCCACTTTACCCTGCCCAAAAGGACGTGGAGCTAGGAGCTTGGTGATGGACTCTGGCTTGAACCATTAGAGGGTCTCACGAGAGGTAAAAATGCCTGGAGGACTGAGCTGGGCAAGGTGGTGCACGCCTTTAATCCCAGCACTCTGGGAGGCAGAGGCAGGTAGATCGCTGGGAGTTCGAGGCCAGCCTGGTCTACAAAATGAGTACAGGATAGCCAGAGCTGTTACACAGAGAAACCTTGTCTAAAAAACAAACAAATAAAAACAAAAAACTGAGGGCTGAAGGCAGGGATTGTTCCCACATGAGTGATCATGACCCATCTGAGGCCAGGAGTACCCCTGCAGTACATCTGCAGGCACCTTGCCACCATGGGTTCCTAGGAAAGGTCCCTGGGTGTCCTGGAGGCCCCCGCAGTGCAGTCTTCAGCCTTTGAAGCTGAGTCCAGTGGAAACTGAAACTCCATCATTGAAAGTCACAGCAATGTAAAATGGCCAGGCTTTGCTAGAAGACATTCTGTTACCAGCCATGGCTGTGGCTGTGGCAGTGCCAGGTGCAGCACTTGTCCATTCTACACAGAGTAGGTATGAGCATCTTTAAATAGGGTGTTGAGATTTCTAGAAACAGTTCACTTAGTTTGTTGGCTTGATGCACTTTGTAAAACAAGCCCTCAGCTTTGGGTGTTTGAGTAGGTCCTGCTGAAGCCAGGAGTTAGCAGTCACGGTGTTGAACAACTCAAAGAAAAAGCAAAGTGTGTGGCCCATTGACCCACTGGTGTGGGGAGCGACTGGGGTTACGTTGGCTTTTGCCGGTTCCTGGTGACCCTCCTGTTGGCCACAGGACCATGGTGTCTCCTGAGGGTAGCAAGGGACTCCTCCACAGCCACACACACGCATTTACTCACCTTCCTGGGCCAGCTCCTGTCTCTGGTACCTTGAGAAGGCTTTGTTGACGTGCTGGACTTCCAGCCTAGGCTCTGCTCCATGATGTAAATTGTCTCCTGTGTGTTTCCCTGAACTGCTGCTCACCCTGCCTGCCCCTGCAGGTGCACCCCACATGCTGCTCACCCTGCCTGCCCCTGCAGGTGCACCCCACATGCTGCTCACCCTGCCTGCCCCTGCAGGTGCACCCCACATGCTGCCTCATTCACCACCGATCTCTGTTTCATCATGGATAGAGATGGGGCTTTTTTTTTTTTTTTTTGCCAACATTTGAAGAAAGGAACATTTTTAGGACCCTGCCTCATGGGGCACTAGAGCTGCAGGGGCATACCTACACCACATGGTGAGTGGCACATGTTCCATGGGCATACTCACTGCCTGGTGTCACAAGGCAGCCCTGCACAGCTTAGCAGTCCCCAGTCACGTGGTTCCTGCTGTGCGTTGCTCCCTTGCAAAGCCTTTCGTTTGAGGAGGGCTTCTGACTCCATCTTGGTCTCCTGCGCCAGGACTTGGATGGTGATGATGTTGTTGATGTTGTTGATGCTGTTGTTGTTTTCTTTTAAAGCGTCCAGGCCCTGGTTGCCTTGGGATTGTCTGACCTTCTGGCTTGGTTCACTGCCTCTTTACCTACGTTTTATGTGTGACCCAGCAGTGAAGTCTGAGGCCTGACTGCATGGGTGTCACTACCCCATCAGGCTGCCTCACCCTAGGTGATGCTGAGTTCAACTATAGGAAGTCCATGGTCATACAGTGTCCTGTGAACATCGCTCCCCAGAGACCTGTGACACTGCAGTTAACTAGCAATTGGTCCACGGCTGACACAGGAGTGCTGTAGCTTGTAGAGTGTCTGCTGCACCTGCTTTTCCCTGCTACCTCCCTCCCTCCCTCCCACCTCCTGCTCCCTACCAGAGTCTTGACTTTCTTTCTTTCTTTCTTTCTTTCTTTCTTTCTTTCTTTCTTTCTTTCTTTCTTTCTTCTTTGTTGTTTTGTTTTGTTTTCAAGTTAGGTTTCTCTGTGTAGCCTTGACTGTCCTGGACTTGCCTTATAGACCAGGCTGGCCTTGAACTCACAGTGATCCACCTGCCTCTGCCTCCCTGAGTTCTGGGATTAAAGGTGTGTACCACCATGCCCAGCTAGAATCTTGATTCTTACTTAAGTGTGTTTTGATCTCTAGGGACAGTTTGATGCTCATAGCCCATAGCCATAGGATAGAGGCCTTGACAAGCTAGATTTTTAATTTTTTGAGAGTGTGTGTGTGTGTGTGTGTGTGTGTGTGTGTGTACCAGGAATAGAGGGATATATGTGTTCCAGGCATGTGTTGGAGGTCAGAGGCAACTCTATGGAGTTGGTTCTACATAAAGTCTCTCTTTATGTAGGACACAGGGATCAAACTTGGGTCCTCAGGTTTGAGCCAGCTCAAAGGTCTGAGAAACTATGTTTTTTGTTGTTTGTTTGTTTGTTTTGTTTCTTTTGTTTTGGTTCTCGAGGCGAGACAAGGTTTCTCTGTATAGCCTTGACTGTTCTGGACTCACTTTGTAGACCAGGCTGGCCTCCAACTCACAGCGATCTGCCTGCCTCTGCCTCCCGAGTGCTGGGATTAAAGGCATGCGCCACCACGCCTGGCTGAAGCTACGTTTTTAAGAGACTTATTTTGCTTTTAGTTATGTGTAAGTGTGTGTATGCGAGTGCAGCGCCTGCAGAGGCCAGAGGCACTGGGTCCTCAGGAACTGGAGTGATGGGTGAGTTGTCCACACAGATGCTGGAACTAGACTGGGGTCCTCTTGAGCAGAAGTACTGGGGCATTCAGTGGCCATGAGCTACATTTTTTAAGCTACCGCCTTAGATTTCCCTTCAGACATCTCTGAGCTAATTTATTTTTATTGTGTGTTACTTCTCTGGATCTAATTGTCAGTGACTCTAGTTCCCTGAGTAGAGGCCGTTAGCAAAGCCGTCAGTCCCCACCCTTCACAGGGCACTGACGCATGTGTCCACTAAAGCATGTGTGGCATCTTTGAACAAACTCAGAATTCCCGGGTCTTGTGTGTGACTCCCTTCTCCCACTAGGGGGAGCGCGCCACAGCACTTTGTTGGCTCCTGTAGCTTACTTCATGGCTGGTGCTGAGGTGCCATGGGAGATGGCATGTGCTGGGAATGCTTCTCTCAGAAGGCTGGGGATGCTTCATCAGTTAACAGAATGTTCTTGGTGTGGGTTTGAACACACGAGCCCTAGGTGGATGGCAGCTCTCCTTCTAGAATGTGTCTCATCCTATGCTGCTCTTCCTACCCCAGGCCCACACAGTCGGCTCCTGCTGCCACTTGTGCCAGGGTGAGGACCCCTGAGGTGGGGGTGAGGGGTCATTTCATGCGGCCATCTGGCCTTCTCTTGTTTAGATTCTATTTGGTGAGGTGGGCATGGACTGTGGTGTGGATGAAGAAATGAGAGGGCAACGTGTGGAAGTCAGTCCTCACCGCCTCGTGGGTCCTGGGGGCCAAATTGAGGTCTTCAGGTTGGTGACAGGTGCCTTTGCCCACTGAGCCACCATAGTGGCCTGGCATTGTCTTTCGAATGGTAGCGCCCTCAAGCATTCTCTCTTCCTGGTGGCTCCACCGTGACCCCTTGACTAGGGACACAGCCACACTTAGTACCAGGCCCTGTGTGGTCCCTGTTGAAGCAGTGAAATATAAATCTCTAGAATGCTGAGCATCAGGTAAAGCCGATGCACATAAATGCTTAGTGTGCGTTTGTTATAGATAGCACCGGGAGTGAGTACCAAACCGCAGGGTGTGCGGGACGCACCAAGGGTAAAGAACACATTGTACTGGTTCCCTGCAAGAGGTGGGTGACGTGCCAGGTGCCCACGAAGGACTCAAGGTGCCGTTTCTGAGTGAGTGTCCGTGGAGCTAGAGAAAGTAACTGATGTGACATTAAATAAGCGAATTCTAAATGTTTGTGGTTCTTAGCGTACATGACTTCAGGGCGTAGCAGGTGATGTGAGATGCACCAACCCCTTCAGGCTCTTCTCTCCTGGACGCGCTTGGTTAGTCTCTGTGGCCTCTGCACTGGGAGGCAGGAGGGGCATGAGTTTGAAGCCAGCCTGAGTATCTTAGTCTCAAAGCAAACGTTAGCGCTGCCTGGGGTGCAGCTTGAGTGTAGAGCGCAAGCCCCCATGTGCCAGACCCTGAGTTAGGTTCCCCGGCGCCACAGAACAGACTGTGTTTTTGTCTCCTCTTCCGCTTCACGACAGGCTGAGGGCCGCAGGCCGGGCACTGAGTGCTGCTGGAGGTGGCCTCCAGGCGTCCCAGAGCGGTCTGTTAGCTCCCAGGTCCTGCCTGCTGTTGTTGCCTGCTCACCCAGGAGATGTGGCCCCAAGTGAGAGAGCTCTGGTGGAGAAGGGTGGCTGTGTGGCAGGGGCTCCTCTCTGTGGACAGGCGTGGATGCTACCTACAGCCAAGTGAGAGGGTGGTTCTGACACTAGCCGCAGGCAGAATGTGCAGCTGAGGATCGCCTGCCCATCTCCAGCTGTTTGCCAAGCCAGGCAGGGGGTGCAGAGAGTACCCAAGAGGCACCACTGAGGTCTTGGAGCCAAACATCCAGGAAGTGGATCTGCGTCCCCATTCCTCCCTCCCCGCAGTGGCCACCTCTGCCTTTTCCTCTGGCATCCCTGTAATACCAAAACACGTTTTTTGTTTGGTTGGTTTTGATTTTTTGAGACAGGGTATCTCTGTGTAGCCTTGGCTGCCCTAGACTCACTTTGTAGACCAGGCTGACCTAAAACACTCACAGCGGTTCACCTGCCTCTGCCTCCTGAGTGCTGGGATTAAAGGCATGGCCCACCACGTCCCGCCCTTACCAGAATATCTTGGTGGTAACTTTTGCTCTGTTTCAAAAGCACCCTGGAAGGCATGGCAAAGAGCCCCTGCGGAAAGTGAAGTGCTAACAGCAGTGTCTGGGGCCTCTTTGTCAACAGAAAACCTGGAATACAACGTGGAGCCTCAGGAAATCTCACACCCAGATGTGGGGCGCTACTTCTCAGAGTTCACAGGCACGCACTACATCCCAAATGCAGAGCTGGAGATCCGCTACCCTGAGGACCTGGAGTTTGTGTACGAGACAGTGCAGAACATTTACAGTGCCAAGGAGGATGCAGCCGAGTAGACTCAGGGGATGCTGCATCTTTGCTGCTGCTGCTACCTTCTGGGGGAGCAGGATTCCTGAAGGACGAGTGCTGGTCCCCTGGAGTCAGCACAGGACAGCCACCTCACCAGCAGCCCTGGCTGCCTCCCCAGTTTAGATGGCGTGTGCTCCTCCAGCCACAGAGACAGCGTTGCTCTCCGCTACACTAGTGAATCAGTTGAAAGGCACCGTGTCCAGTGGCATGGCTCGTCTGCTTGTCCCGTGGTGACAGTGTGTGACATTCTGTCCTCATGAGGTCTCACCGTCTACACTCTGTTCTTTCGTCCCCTTCCTATCCCTGTCTCCATCTCCATTGTGTCTGCGGTTTCCCCGCGCTTCCTGCTCGCTCTGGCACACAGCGCCCTGGGTCAGGACCGCCTGCCCTTTGCCTTGAGGTTGGTTGTGCTCAGATGGAGGCCTGGAGACGGGAGGCAGCATGGTTAGGTTTTTTTTTTTTTTGGTTGGTTTTTGTTTTTGTTTTTTTTAAATACATGAAACACAGATTTCAAGTGTCCCCCCCCCCCTTTTGTTTTTTTATTTAAATTGGAAGAGCGACCTCTTCTCCCTTCTCTCCGGCTGGGTCTGTGCACAGTTGTGCCCGTTGTGAGCCTCTGTCATATTACGCAGCCACGGCCCTTCCGAGTGAAGTTCTCCCCGTTCATCAGCTGCTCCTCTAAGATGACTACTCCTGTTGAACCCTGGGAAGCCACTGCAGTGTTGTGCGTGAGTCTTAAGTCGCTCGTGGTCCCGTTTCGGTGCTGAGGCCTGCAGATTTGGATGAATATTAAAACTTGTACCTCCTGGTCCCCGAAGACCAAGAGAAGGGGTGTGTGCTCTTTGGGTCAGGGGACTGAACTGCAGAAGCCTAGCCAGGGCAAACAGGCTCCATGCCCCGTCACCCCTTAGAGTCACGTCTACACCCTCGTTTTGAGCGAGATGGGCTTGTGGGGAAAGACATGCATGCTTTGGGCTTGAAGCTGCCAGTCTGAAGGCTCCAAGGCACTGGCTCCAGGTTGAGGTCTAGCCTCGGGTCACCTGTAGCTTCTTTCTGCCTGATACTGTTCCTGAGTGTGACGGGACCGAGCCTGTAGCAAATCTAGCAAGTACACCTGGTTCTCAGGCGAGCTGCCCCGTAGGTAGTAGGTACTTATCCATTGGGCCAACGGCCCTCCAATGGCCCTCCTGCCCTGCGTTGAAAATGCCGCTGCTCTAGTGAATGGGGCTTTAGGAGGCTGCCGCCGCCGCCGCCGCGCCTGCCTGCCTTCTGCATGTGTATCCACACGCCACTCCAAATGACCACGCGCTCCTCGATCGCCCTTCACCACCCCAAGATGGCCAAGGGAGACCGTATGGCAGTCTCTAGAAGGATGGGAGGCCTGGGGCTCTTGCAGCCCCTAGGCTCTTGTCCTGTCAGAGCCAGTCAGGCGGGTTTGAACTCAAATTTAGAAATCTGGCCATTCAGAGCATCTGCCTGAGGCTAGGAGCTCTTACACCTCCTCGATGAGAGGCGAGCAAGAGTTACCCCACACTGGTTCACAGTCCACCCAGTGCGAAGCAGCCACAGAGCATGCTGGGAGACTCCACTGCTAGGTTTCTGCTTTGATTCCCCTTTTTTCCATAGAGAACCGTCAAAGCTGAGAAAGATGGCTTCCCTCCCTGACCTGACTGTAAATATGTACCTAGACTGTTTTTAAATGTGTTTCTTCACGAAGGCTTCGTTTGGCTGAGGGAGCCTATATCACCCGTGTAAGTTGGTATTTGGGCACTTTATATTTTTCTAAAAATGTGTTTTGGATCCTGTACTCTAATAAATCATAAGTTTCTTTTTAAAAATTTTTCCAAAAGTTTTCTCCATTTTCAAAAGCCCTGTTATAAAAAGTAGAGCTTTCACAATGTTAAAATACTAAAATTTGGTTATAGCAACTTCTAATGAACGCCAAGGGTTTTTTTTTTTATTTAATTTTATTTTTTTGTACAACAACTAATAAATGAACTTACCAAGAGAAACCACACCAGTGGCCTGCCCACTTTCATTCAGTAGCAAGAGAGGAGAAAGCAAGGTCTCTCTTGAACAAAGTGAAAATAAAGGAAAGGCAAGCCTAGGGTTTTTTTGCTTTTTTAACATTCGACAAGTGTCTTGCTAAGTGTAGGCTCTCTGGACCCTGGTGACGGCTGGAAGACGTGTCCGGCTGTCAGATGAGCGCTCCTCTGGTCTGCCAGCCGAGAACTGCATATTCATTCAAGGAGGTGGCGTGTGTTGTCACTGTGGCTTGCTAGCTGCAGTCCACTCAGGGATGCCATGCTGTGGACACAGATGGGCCTGCAGCTTGCTAGACAGAGAGGCCACACGGCAGGACCTGTTCCCTCAGCAGGACCCCACATGCTGAGATTTACACCCTTCCAGGCCCAGCGTCTGCAGCCACACTCAGAAGTGGACTCAGAGGGACCAGAGATGTCCAAGGCTGGTCCATCCCTGTCACCCAAGTTTGCCAGGGCCTTGTTTTCCAGCTTGGAGTGCCATTGTGGTCTCAGTTAATGTGTGTTGCACTGGCTGCTTAAGCTCGCGTTTGGAAGTGTTTCCTCCTCCTCGCCATCTTAAACAACCAGGCAAGCGGCAGGTCAGTTTCCTAGAAAATAAGAGCTGCTTGTTTGCTTTAGTCCTGACTGGAAGTGGAGACAGTCACCGGATAACCAGGGACTTCATTCAGAAGCGCGTGTCCTGCCCTCGTCCAGGCCTAGCCCTTACTCTCTCCGTTTATCTGGCCTTTTGTGGGCAGAAGGAGGGAATACGTACAGAGGTTGAACCACAGGGCTCTTTATTGGAAAACACTGATGGCTGTCGTGCGCGTCCTGGCTTACAGAAGGTACTGGCCTAAACAGTGTCCTGGCCACGTGGCTGGCAGAGCCAGATCACCAAATGCCTCACCTGAGCTGGGTGTCATCTCTTGTCTTTTTTTTTTTTTTTTTTTTTTTTTTTTAATTTTAAAAGGTATGGCAGCCCCACTCACTCAAGGCTGCCGCTGGAGTTGGCCCTAGTTACGATAGAGTCCTGCTGTGTAAGCCTAGGCCCATTGTTTGGGTAAGTGGGAAAACCACCACTGAGCTCAGCCCTTCGCAGCCATGCTACATACACAACTGCCTCACTGCGCTGCTCCCCTCAGTGTTCTGAACATCCCAAAGCCTGGGGGGTTCCAGAACATTCCCTTCTGTGGATACTAAGTCTGTGTAATTAGAGTATCAGCCTGCGGCAGCCGCTTAACAACAACTGTACCAAGTCAATGCCACTTCTGTAATAAATAGACCCCAAAGCCCTGAGCCTCGAGCACCATTGCACTTTTCCTGCTCTGAGATTGCAGGGAAGCGGGATGAACTGACATTTGGAGGCCCAGGATGGTGGCTGCCAAGGGTCCACTGGGGCTTCTCCCCATCTAGTCCGAAGAGATTAAGGATGGAGGGGACACCCTTAGGAAGTGTACAGGTTTCCATGAACAGATCAGGACTGGTCTACTGCAGCCACTCACACAGCATGCGAGGTCCCTGCATGGTAGCTGCCACAGGTCACCCCTGCACATGCCACAGCAGGGCAGCTGGCACTAAAGATGGCCGTTGGGGACAGTGACAACAGTTGCCCAGCCTTGTGCCATCAGGACACAGTAAGTAGCATGGCCTCGTCACACAGTCTCCCGTGCAGAACGGGGTGGAGAGACCACAGGGTCCCCAGGAGCACATGGCCAGCCAGCATGGTTGAACTAGTGAGTTCCAGATCAGTGAGAGCCCGTTTCAAAGGAGGTGGGTGGCCTTACTGAGGAAGACAGCTTGAGGTGGTCCCCTGCGCACCCCCCCCCCTGCACGCACACAGATGCACACGTGTGCACTGGAATGTACACATTCTTTTTTTAATGACCTGAGATCCAGGGCCGCCCTAACCCCAGCGGAGCCTCAGAGACACCTCCCCAGAGGGACGGACATAAAAGACCAGTGGGCGCCATGGTTTTCGTGTGTCCACACCCAGAGTCCTTCCTGGTCCCTGTGTCCCACATAGTCCTCCACCAGCTGTGGGGACCACAAACTCTGAAATAGTGACCAGGACCCCAGCTCCCAAGTCCCATGGGGGAGAAGCAAGGCCTGGTCAACTGAGGCTGGAGCACACAGGAACAGCAAAGGCCTTATAAAACCCAGCAGTGCTCTTGGCCCCCAACACCGTTTACCACGCCCACCTAAAGGTCCTTTCTCCCATCTGCCTGTCCTATCATCAAGGAGTGTCATAAGCTACCTACCGCCAACTTCGGGGCCACACTAGTTCTTGATCCTTTGGGTTTGTTTGTTTGTTTTTTTAACACACTGTCGCTCTAACAAGTGACACTCTGAGATGTCTAATTGGTTACCAAATAACCTACATAAATGCCACTGGGAGTTCTTTTCCAGAATGTTCCAGCCTCCTTGGTGGCCTTGTGCTGCACTCTGTGTGATACAATGGTTCCCTCCTTAGCTGAGGGCAGCCAAGGTGCATGCCATCTCTTGAAACATGTTTCCAAAGCTATTGCAGCTCAGAGATGGTCTCATCTCTCTTCAAGGCTGAATAGCACGCCGCCATGTCTATATGCCACGCTTCCGTTATCTGTTCCTCTGTCAGTGAACACCAAGGTGGTTCCCTGCCTCCGCACAAAGCACACGACACAGTGCCGCCACTCTGTCCAGCCACTTTCCCCTCCTCAACCCTGGCTGCTGCTCTCTGTTCCAGTGGCTCTGTTTTCCTGTGGACACTTGGACCTATGGAACGGTGGCCACATGGCCTTCGATATCGGTCCTTTCTCACTCGGCGTCAGGTCGAGATCCCAGCCAGGAAGAATACCGTCTAATGACAGATGACACTGTCCTTCCACTTGGGCATTGGTGAACACTTGTTCCCGCCTCAGCCATTGGGACCAGCATGCCACAAGGCCCTGTGAAACTTCCACGTCCCACGAGCTCTGTCAGAACCTGCCGAGGGTAAAGCTGTCCTACTAAGAACGTGACCTGTGCCTGCGAGTGCTGAGGGGAACAGCTGATGTCTGTCTTGCTGAGTCAGCGTTGAAAAATTAAGGGCCACTGAGTGCTCAGCTGTAAAGGCATTTGCCACCAAGCCTGGAAACCTGAGTTTGAGCTGGGCACGTGCTGGAAGGAGAGAACCCTGCCCCCCATAGATTGTGTCCTCTGACCTACGCGCATTCTCACATGCACATGCACACACACACAGACACACACTGTCTTGTTCGCTCTCACACACATGCACACCCATACACAGTCATACATGTGTACACAAATGCATGCATACATAAATATGTAAATAAACAGATAAAGATAAATGTACTTTAAGTGCTTCTCAAAAAAAAAAAATGTGGTCGAGGATGAGCCCAGCCACAGAGCATGCACTCAGCACACAGATGGCCTTGGGTTCTGTCTCCACACTCCACACTGTGACCGAGACCTGATCGCTGGGTCACCCATTTCTGTGACTCTACACACACATGCATTTTTGCTGTTCCTTTTTGGTTTGGTTTTTTGAGACAGGGTTTCTCTGTGTAGCCTTGGCTGTCCTGGACTCACTTTGTAGACCAGGCTGGCCTCGAACTCACAGTGATCCACCTGCCTCTGCCTCCTGAGTGTTGGGATTAAAGGCGTGCGCCACCAGTCCTGGCTCCTTTTTTAATCTCTCAGTGCCCTGATGCATTTGAAACCAGCTGGCACTTCTGCCTGACACCTGGCGGGCTTCGGCAGAGAGTCAGGAGATGCCTCTCTCCCTCCCCCCAGCAGCACCCATCACCCCTGCAGAAATGAAATGCTGAAGAAGTGACCTTACGCTGCACATGGGCAAGGTTCCACAGTGCTGTGGTCCCTCCCTTCTGCAGCACACTCTGGTCCCCAGCAGGGATGACTGTCCTGGATGTCATCCTGGAAAATGCAGGCGTCCTCACACGGTCAATCCTCTATAGCCCAACACTGCAAGTCAAGTCAGGCTCCAGAAAGTTCTCTCGTTCTAGGTGTGAATTTCAAAGGAAACAACTTGTATTGCTCTCAGCTGAGACTTATCACCTTGAAGGAATGGGGCTCTAACACTTTCCAGGCACGGGCTAAGTGCTAGGTCCCTGTACTCCCTTGACCCAGCAGGAGCCTTAGCCACCACTGAGCCACAGGAATTATAGTGTGGTCACTCACAAAGGCTGGAGGCCAGTGTGTGGTTTCCCCCTGGGTTTTTGTTTGTTTTAATTAGCTCCTTTAAAAAAACCAAAACTGTTTTTTCTTGATTTTCTGAGACAGAGTCCCAGACTCATTTTGTAGACCAAGCTGGCCTTGAACTCCCACTGATCTGCCTGCCTCTAAAGATTTATTTTATGTAATCTCAGCACTCGGGAGGCAGAGGCAGGCAGATCTCTGTGAGTTCAAGGCCAGCCTGGTCTACAAAGCGAGTCCAGGACAGCCAGGACTACACAGAGAAACTGTGTCTCAGGAAAAAACAAAAACAAAACAACAAAAAAGGTTGTATTATATATATATGCTCTGTCTGCATGTACACCTGCATGCCAGAAAAGGGCATCAGATCCCAGTACAAATGATTGTGAGCCACCATGTGGTTGCTGGGAATTGAACTCGGGACCTCTGGAAGAGCCATCTCTCCAGTGGAAACCCCACCCCCTTTTTTTGTCAAGTGGTTTTGTGTCTTCATTTGATCTCACTGTTAAGCCCAGGCTGTCTTGGGATGCTTGGCCTCTTCACTCAGCCTGCCTGGCTGCTCGAGCCTCTGCACCTGCTGTGAGGTCCGTCTGTGAGGGGCAAGACCGTTCTTTGCAAAGAACATGGCAGTCTCCATTCCCAGAGCCCGAATGAGCTAGCCTCCTGAGAGCTGCGCTTGACACAGAGATGCTGACACCCGAAACACAGTCACTGTGTGACAGGACACGGGCAGGAAGCACCTGAGCCCCACGTTGTGGCAGCATCCAACATAGATGGATATATTCGGAATTCTTCCAGTCCACAGGAAAGGAGATAGAGCCACGAAGAGGCTGAGGACCTTGCCTGGGCTGGCACAGTCCTGAGAGACAGGGCCCAGAGCTCTGCTCAGCTCTGCTTGGGGCCCACACCAGCTGTGCTTGCAGATCTCCTCTCCCTGAAGGTGCCTGCTGTTCCTTCACTCCGGCTGTGAGTGAAACACACAAAAGGTAGACGCCCACACTCTGTGACAGGCCGGGGCACAGCTGTGTGTCTGTGTGCAACCCCGTTTCACCTTTCCAGAAGCTGCCAGCCCAAGATGCTCAGAGGCTGGCCTCTTATCTCCTTGATCTCACAGGCTGGCAGCTTAGGCACTGACAAGCAAAGGTGTTGTTTATCGAGGTTTTCCTCCTGTGTACTCTCCCCACTAAAATGCTCCAGGTAAGTGCTATCTCTCATGCCTTGCTTCTGCCTGGTGCTGGAGTGGGTATTTCTGCTGAGCAAGCCTAGTTCCCTGGTTCTCAGATGAGGATGGTGGGGCTGTAAGGTTGGGGACAGCAGTCCCTGAGGGAGCCACGTAGACCTGGACAGTGCTGGTTTGTGAGTGAGGGCACAGAGGCAACTGCCTTATAGTTCCCCCTCACAGTGAGACTCCTTGCCTGCAGCATCCAGGCATGAGTCACCCCCAGCGAGGCTAAGAGCATCACCAGAGTGGAGCTCATTAAGTCCCGGTGCCCTGCCCGGTGACCTGCCCGGAGGAGGCCATTGAGCTGGGAGCACAGCCAGGAGCAAGCCAGGGCACAAGATGAACCAGGCACCCCGCCAGCTGGTTGCATGGCCAGGGTTCCGCCGTTCCCTCCAGGGAACCCCAGTTTCTCTGTGGGGATGAAGATGTGGGGGTGCGGTAAGTTTCCACATCCTCTCCTGGTGACTCCCGAGGGGGGCAAGCCTGGCTGGCCAGCTTCGAGCTCCTCCTGTGCCCACACAGCACAGATGGAAAGCAGAGGGACAGGTACCTGCTCACCTTCTCGTGGGCAGTGTCCCTCTTCTCCTCTGAGGCCTCGGAGCTGCCGGAAGCACACATTTGCCTGGGGATGACATTGCTGTCATCTTAAAGTGAAACACTGTTGCATCCAGAGCCGGGGCACCCAGAGGCTAGCCGTGTCTCTGGGGGTTGTATTGGGGACCCACCAGGGGTTGAGGAAGCTTGAGGTCTGGCTGTGAGCTCAGTAGTACTATCTTAAGGCTGTGGGTACTTCCTATATAGTCACTGGGAGTGAGTGATGTGGAAAAAACCCGAGAGCAGGCCCTGGAGCCTCCTAGTTGTTGCCAGCAGCACGGCCATCACAGACCCAGAAGACACTGACCCCAGGGGGAGGCCGAGGGCCTGGGGGTGGACACCTGCACATGGCTCACCCAGCTGGGCAGGTGCTGTAGGCTGGTGGCAGTCCAGAGCAGATGGAGCCTGGTGGTGGTCCATTCTGGTCACCCCAGTACTCGAGGCTAAGACAGGAAGATTGCCAAGTTCAGGCCAGCCTGGTCACATAGAGATACTAAATGTAAAAAATAATCATAGTAATAAAACATTTAAAGTATAATATTCTGGGCTGGGCCACAGCCTGCTGGTCCAATTTCAGCTACCAGCATAATAAACTAAATAAAGATATTCTGCACTAGACCCGGGGCACGTGCCTGTCATCTCTCAGTAGGGGAGGTGTAGACAGGAGAGTTTTGACAAGTTCAAGGCCAGCTGAGAACCTGTGTGTAATATTCTGCATACTGAGATACAGACAGAGTTAGCTTGAAGTAGGCTATATCTCACAAGCATCACTAAGCAGCTAAGGAAGCCCCCGGGAGCGTTTTGAATGCACTAACACACATGGTTCTTAAGCACTGTTAGTTATGAAGAGACTGAGGGGTTCATACACAGCGGTTGTCCATTTACAAACTCAGGAGAATTCTCTTGAACCTTCCAAAGTAAAAACACCTGTTACTGTAGTCTGGGTGTTCAGCATTCTGCAACTACGTACTTAAAAACGGTTTGCCTACCTCTGTGGGTGATAACACATGTCACACCAGCCTGGGGACCTGAGTTCCATCCCCCGTAACAGTGGAAGGAGAGAACCAACTCCATGAGGTTGTGCTCTGATCTCCTCACGCACACCGTGGGCATGCACACCCACACATACATGCAGTAATCTAACTTAAAAATTGTTCAATGGATGGTTGTGACCTACACCTGTAAGCCCAGCACACAGAAGGCAGAAGCAAGAAGATCAACAGTTCAAGGTATGTTCGGCTCATAACAAGTTTGAGGCCAGCCTGGGCTCCATTGGGACTTCTTCCCCCAAATTATTATGTAGGAGAAGATAGTGAACCCTGTCACCTGGGCTCGGGGCCCCTTCTGAGGTAGCACCTCATGTTTTCTCCCCAGCATCCAGGGCTCCCTGGTCCTTATGTATCTCCGCTCTTCTTGGTCCTGCAGCCCAGGACTGCGGTGCCTGTCCCTGACCTGACGTCAGGATCTGGATGTGGTTACCCAAGGGTGATGCTCTGGCCCCGGCCACGAAGCCAGGAGGGAGGATGTGGCTACCCAGCACAGCTGCCTCCTTCACACACCTCCCACTTCCCTAGCATCTCCACGCACTTCCACCTCAGGTTTATTTATAAAAAAGCCTGTAGAAGTCGGCAGACCTGTGCCAGGCAGAGGTGTGCTCCACATCCTGAGAATACTGGCGGGGCCTGGTAGCCTGTGACATCATCTGGGAGCAGCCACTAGGCATGTGCCACCTTCACCATGCATGCATGCATCTGCACGTGTGTGTGTGCGTGCGTGCGCCACAGCTGTTGGGGAGGTTTCCTGTCCCTCCCTTGCAGAAGGCTGAGCAGAGTCTGGGGCCTCTGGGCATGTGGGAGGAGGGGACAGAAGCCACAGGTATGCTAGCTGAGGCTGGGGATCTAAGTTGCCTTTTTTCTTTTTCTTTTTTTTTCTTTTTTCTTTTTTTTTTTAAGATTTACTTATTATGTATACAGTATGCATCACATCACATTATAGATGGTTGTGAGCCACCATGTGGTTGCTGGGAATTGAACTCATGACCTCTGGAAGAGTAGTCAGTGCTCTTAACCACTGAGCCATCTCTCTAGCCTGTTTTCTAAGTCCTGATTTGCTGGCTACCTGGCCTGACCATACAAGGGAACAGGTGGCAAAGGTGAGCCTGGTGGAGCCAGGCAGGTCCACCCCTACAGATTTCTCTCTTATTTACTGCAGACCTCAGGCTGTCCCCTGCCTGCAAACAGGATGCTCTGGGGTCCCAACGCCTGCTAGAGCCTGGATACTCTGGGATCTAGAGTAGCCACGACAACTGGGAATGCGCTCAAAGCCCAACAGGGGCCCACATGATGGCTAAGAGGGAAAGGCGCTTGCCGCAAAACCTGACAATCTGAGTTCAATCCCAGCAACCCATGTGATGGAGAAGACCAAATCCTGCAAGTTGTCTGCCCTTTGACCTCCACGTTCACACTATGGCATGCGTGTAGCCACAGATGCACATGCACACACACATGCTGGACTTGATTTTTTTGTTTTTTGTTTTTTTAAGACAGGGTTTCTCTGTGTAGCCTTGGCTGTCCTGGACTTGCTTTATAGACCAGGATGGCCTCGAACTCACAGAGATCAGCCTGCCTCTGCCTTCCAAGTGCTGGGATTAAAGGCCTGTGCCACCACGCCCGGCCTGGACTTGATTTTTGACATGCAATTCTGTGTGTGTGTGTGTGTGTGTGTGTGTGTGTGTGTGTGTGTGTGTGTGTGTGGACAATTAAGAGGGACTTAGTTCTCTCCTTCCGAGTGGGTCAGGTCATCAGGCTTGGTGGCTGAGGCATCAAGCTGGACATCCTGAAATCACCTTAGGGACATCCTCCTGTCCCTCACTATGTCACTATGTCTCATCTAATAGGGGTGCAGGCATGGCTGGTCAAAAGTCTTAACCACCCCCTGAGAGCAGAGGCTAATGAGCAGCCTTATTTGGGCATGCTTGGGGTCCTGCTCATTTTATTGGGGGGAGGGTCTCATCTGCTTGCCCAGGGACTACCCACAAGTCCCCACAAGGGGGCCATACCCTGTAGCTGCTTCTCCGCTTGTGTGGATGTGGAGTTTATGCTGACCCAAGACAGTGAGTGGCCCGTGGCCTATGCCCTTTGGTTGGTGTGCAGAAAATGCTGTCAGGGAAATGGAGTGGGGCGGGGGAGCATTTACCATGTCACCGTGCAGGGCCATTGCTGTAACCCCAGGGCCAGCTCATTCTATCGTCTCTCACTGCCCACCTTGGACTAAGGTTCCCTCAGGACAATTAATGCCTTTGGTACCTGTGTCCTGCTGCTCCATGGGGCCCCAGGGGTCTGGGGTCACCCTTGCCACACCCTCCTCTCTGCCCAGAAATCCCAGGTCTATCCCAAACCCCACAATATCTAGTGGCTGCATCCATGCCTGTGGGGGGGGGGGCGGAGAGTGGGGGCATGTCACGAAGCCTGCCTTCTTCCTTCCTCTGTGGTGGCTGCTCCTAGGAGATAAAATGAAGGGAAGCCACCAAATTGTCCTCATGGCAGATGCTCTCCCCCATGTTTTCCCCACTGTGCCTCCAGCCAGTGATGACCAAAGTCACACCTGCCTGCCAGCAAGCTGCTGGGTGAGCCAGCACAATGTGAACCTTGCTTGCCCATGTCATCTAAGTGTGATCGCCACATGGGACCCAAGACTTCAGGGATGAGGCATTTATCATGGGGCTTGAACTACTTGGTCCCCTGGGCTCTCCCTCCCTCAGCCCCCAGGTCTGTAGCAGAGGCTAGCATTCTAATCTGTACAAACATTGTGTCTGCATGTGTACACAGGGCAGGCCAGCTAGTCTGGCCTAGGTGGCCCAGAGGTGCCTTTGGAAGTCACAGCCCACTGTGCACCTCATACCCTGGTCTGAATCTAGATCCAGTGCCACCTCTGTTGGGGGCCACTCTGATCCTCTGTGGAAACAGCAGAGTTGGGCTGTCTAATCCTGGGGGGTCTTTCAAGTTTGCCTGGAGTCACCAACTCCGTTCCTTTCAGAAGTGGGAGGGTGGGGCACTATCTCCTCCTCCAGCCCCAACCCCCCACCCCAGCTCTGTGATCCTCACCTACCTCTGCACACAGTGGGACCCCCAGCTTGGCCCACATTGCCCCCCCCCCCAGTGGAAGTGACCCACACCCCACCCACACCTCCCCACTGGCTGATAAAGGAGGAGTGTGACATTTGCTTCTTTGTCCTGTTGCAGCCCTTAAGGGGTTGGGCAGCAGTGGACAGCCCAAAACAGTTCCTCTTTCCTGCCCCTGCTTTGTCAGCAGCCAGCAATGGCTCGGGGGTTCTGCTGAGTCAGGGTGGCCAGGCTGGGCCCTTGGCTCTGCAGCACCTGCCTGGGCTGGTCCCTAATGAAGGCTCTTAGCTTCAGATTTCACCCCATGTAACGCCCCACCCCACCCTGTGTTTATCATCTGCATCTTGGTGCATCTCAAGGGTGCAGGTGTTCAGAGGGGAGGAGAGAGGGAGGAGGAGGCAGAGAGGGAGGAGGAGGGAGAGGAGGACCCTCTACAGGGCTCTCCTCCCCTCTGCTGCCCCAGGCTGGGAAGGAGGTGGCAGGCTCAGCCCACACAACTGATGCCTTTAATCCTTCAGCGCAGCTCCAGGACTCTGGAAACAGCCTTATCCTCCGGGCCAGGTAATCAAGATGGATGTGGGAGCCTAGCTGAAGGCCAGACAGGGGCAATTACCCCAGGCACTGTCTCTAGTTGCTCTGCAGTCCCCACTCCCTCCCTGCTCCCAATGTATGGCCTGTTACAGTGAAGCTATGAGAAAGATGCACTTGGGTCCAAGGGGCCGGGCCCCTGCAGTGCCCCAGGTGCACCCGGATACAGTACACTGTAGTCTCTGACGGGATCTCAGGTAAGTGCATCAGACCCAATTTCTGCCCAAGAAGTCCAGCATTGTTTTGTCCCTGGCTACATCAGGACCAATAGGGACCTGAACAAGGCTGTAGTTTCACTGGGAGAGAGCCTAGCATGCTGGGAGTGGAAAGGCCAGTCCCCAGTTATCAAACTGGCTCCTGTGGCCCAGGCCTGCAGTCTTAGCTCTCTGGAGACAGGCGGATCTGAAGTTCAAGGTCATTTCAACTACATAGTGAGTTCAAGGCCAACCTGGGCTACATGAGACTATACCCCTCCCTAGGTTGCTCCCCAAGCCCTATGAAAGGGAGGCGCTTGCATTGTGGGTAATATGACATGGGATGTTCTGGGTTCCCATCAAATGGCTCAGTGGGTCTGAAGAAGTGTTTCACTGTCCTACCTACCATTCCCACATCTCCAACACGGGATGATAAAGGGATAGTGTCTTCCCAATTGGCCATGCAGTCCGAGATGATGTAAGGAAAGTCACTGACACGTGGAGACCCTCCTTGTCGAGTAGCCCCACCCCTGTGGTCACATTAGTGTCTCTGGCTTTAGAAGTCATACATAAAAAAGAAAGACTGAGGGCCAGGCGTGGTGGCACATGCCTCTAATCCCAGTACTCAGGAGGCAGAGACAGGCAGATCACTGTGAGTTCAAGGCCAGCCTGGTCTATAAAGTGAGTCCAGGACAGTCAGGGCTACACAGAGAAACCCTGTCTCGAAACACACACACACACACACACACACACACACGAAAGAGAGAAAGAAAGGAAAGAAGGAAGAAAGACTGTCCCCTAGCCCCCATATCCTATCTCTAGCGGCTCGTTGTACACCACTGCTCACTACAGTGTGAGTCACAGCCACCAAAAGGCAGAGCCCACCAAGTGTCCATCATCTGAAGGATGAATAAACAAACAAAGAAGGCTGTCCCATTGTGGAATAGTATTCAGCTCTGAAAAGGAAAGGAGTACTACAGCCATCCCTGAAAACAAACGTACCTTATGTGGAATCAGCTAGGTGAGGAAAGCCACCCCAGGCAAGATTCTGTTTACACTGCAGCTCCAGAGTTGGTGAGTACCAGGGGCTGGAGAGGAGGGAAGGTTGCGGGATCATGGCTGACAGCATCAGGTGTCTTTGGGGAATGAGAAAAATGTTGTAAAGTTGACTGTGGCGATGGTCACACAGCCCTGGGACAAAACTGTAGTTCATTTTAATCAGGGAGATCAATGGAGACGTCATACACACCTGCAGCCAGCCAACCTCAGACCACACAAAGGTGGGACTCGAAATGTCCGCATCCCAGCCTCTGGGCTGCAACATCTGGACCCCGGAACCAGACTTTTAGAAAGAACCTGAGGCAACTGGCATACACACGCAAACACACACACACACACACACTAAACAGAGTGCCCACCCTGTCTGTGCCTGGGGGTCTTACAAGCTCAGAATCTGTCCCTGTTGTTTTTTGTTTGCTTGTTTGTTTGTTTGTTTGTGGCTTAGAAGAATACAAGCCTTCTATCTTCTGGTAGATCTAGTCATTGCGGAGCTCAGTGGACCACCAGTAAGTGCTGGTTGTATTTCTTTTGCAGCCTAGGGGGCAGGGGGGTGGGAGGGGTTAGGGTTTTGGGGGTGTGTCTGTTGTCTTGCACTTTTCAGCCTTTAGAGGCTGCATTCCTTGGCTCATGGTCCCTTCCCCCCTCTTCCAAGCCAGCCATAGCTGGCTGGGCCAGTGTCCCCTCTCCTGTTACTCGAGACCTTATTTCTCCATCTCGTTCTTTCCTGTACAGCACCCCTCCCCCAAGGCTGTGCTTGCTGGGGACCCATCTGGTCAGTATAGAGAAGCCTCAAGGCCTCCCTCTCCAGTCCCCCCTCTCCAGTCCCCCCTCTCCCCCAATGCCCATGAACAACAGTCCCAAGTTTGGGGTGATGTGCTGATGGAGGCTGCTCCTCAGAGCCCCTCACGGACTGGGTACACTGGGCTGTGAGGAGAGCCACATTCACCCACCGGTGTACACTGGTCCCAAGGCTGCCCATCTTTCAACTGCCAAGTCCCGTAGAAAGGGCATCGAATTTGCAATGGATTCTGGGCCGCGGCCACCTCCCCACTCCAATGCAGATTTGAAGCCCATCCAGGGACAAACTTTCATTTGCCCCTGCCAGACCCAGTGATTGGTCACTATTTATGACTGTGTAAATAATAGAGAAGCACACTCAAGCGTCCTCCCCAAGGAGACCCAGTCTCCTATTTTTAGGCCCCCCTGGCCCATGGAGCATCGTCCCTCTGAGGTCCAGCACGAGTTGAGAAAAAGATCCTTGGGGCTCGGTGGTCCTGCAACCTAGGAGGGGCTGAGGATGGGAGCCTGAGAGGGATGAGAGGCCTGAGGTGACCTGGGAGAGGGAGTTGTCTCAAGGTCCCCAAGGATGACAGGAGGGACTCCTAAGGTCCCCTTGTTGAGTCAGGTCCCAGTGAGAGTGCATTTAATAAGGGCCTGATTAAAGGTGGGGCCTGTGAGTTATTCATTGACCTACACTCGAGAGTACCCCACAGCGTCACCCTCCCTTGTTTGAGAAAGGGTCTTACATAGCCCAGGGTAGCCTTGAACTCTGTGTAGCCAAGGATGACCTTGAGTTCCCCACCCTCCACTTCCCAAATGCCTGGTAGATGCTGGCCTTGGGAGTGTAAACACAGGCTTGTCCTGCAGGACAGGCTAATGTGGTCCCTACTGGGCCACAGCCTCAGCTTCCCCCTCCCCTGCTGGGCCCTTTTCAGAGACAGGGTCTCACTATCTATCTAGGACTGGCTATGAGTTCCCAGCAATCCTCCTGCCTCAGCTTCCCAGGTCTGGGATCACAGGCCTGCACCAGGACACCTCTGTCTTTAGAAGGGCGTGGCAGGACCCTTGCTGTTGGTCTCCTATTTCGTGTGGTCCAGCTGTCAAGCTGGCTTAGAGTCACTTCTAACTTCTTGGAGTTTGTGGTTAGGTTAAGAAAAGTGCCCTGTACCCCTGTGGTATTCCTGAACCGTAGAGTCACCCCCCCCACACACACACACACTCACAGGACCGTAGAGATGGCTGCTCAGGGTTCACATCACATCCACGCTCTGATTCTGACTCATGGCCCACTAGGGACTCCCAGTAAAAACAAAACAAAACATCAGCGTGGCACACGCCTTTAATCCCAGCACTCGGGAGGCAGAGGCAGGTGGATCACTGTTTGTTCCGAGGTCAGCCTGGTCTACAAAGCAAGTCCAGAACAGCCAAGGCTACACAGAGAAACCCTGTCTAGAAAAACAAAAACAAAAACACAAAACAAAACAACAAAAAACGAGGATGTGCCCCTGGTATCCCTCCAGTGCCCCCCGCCCCACTCCAGCATCTGGTACCCACTGGAGAGCACTGATGACTTTTCCCATCCCTGTGTGCAGACTGTGGTCCTTAAGTCACCCACATTCCTGGCTCTCCATAGCCAATGCCCGAATGACATACATGGATGCGTGGAGCCGCCACGGTCCATGGTGGAATATGAGCAGGTTGTGCAGAATCTTGTTAAATAGAGGGGGATCCTGCAAGTCCTTGCTGAGTTACTGCTGGCTTGAATTGGCCACGCAGGGCGTTTATCTACACTGCGGAAATTGGCAAACACCACGGATGAACAACTTAGAGGGCGTTGTCATTTCTGGCGCTTGGAGCCGATACGCACTTATTTAACCTTCACAGCCACCCACCCCAGACAGCACCGCTGCTCTTGCCATCTTACAGAGAGGGAAACTGAGGCTACGGGAGGCGAAGTCACCCACTTGAGCAAACACGATTATCCCCTAGCAGAGCTAAAGGCAGGGTCCAGCTTGACAGCTCTGGGCTTAGCTGCCCTCTGGTTCCCTAAGGATCAGACTTGCAAATCACAGTGGCACAGAGACAAACAGGTTTGTCTGCCCCTAGCTTTTAGTGGGCAGCTCCAGGGGACCTGTGTCCACAAGGACAGACAATTAGTTACCTGGTGACTGAGAGAGTTCTGGGGAGGGAAGTGGTCCTGTGTTGGGGGAGGAGGGAGGCCAGCCACCATGGCGCTCTCCAGGGCAGCCAGATCCCACGTCAAGCTACAGACCTATCCAGCTCTGATGACGCCAACAAGAGCATTGGTTAAGATTGAATAAACGCTGAGGAGTCCTGGGCCAGGAGCAGCAGGCTTTGTGTGGACAGCGTCCTGCTGTGTGCTCATATCGCTGCCAGAGGGGGAGGGTGGGTGCCACCACAGCACCCACGAGGCTTCCCAGAGCTGTCTGTCTCTGTGGGGCCACAGATGGGGACAATTATGGACTCTGACGCTCAGTTTGGACATTCAGATCTCTGCTGTCCACACTCCGTCCTCTGCTTGGTTCCCATGACTCTCCCACTCCATCTGGAGTGAAGGTGGTGCCTTATCCCTGTTAGCAGCTTAAAGACCTAGTCAGGACCCTTGTACATAGTAGGGCATCAGCAAACATGCACTCAATGAGTGAGCAAATATACAAGTCAAACTGTAGCCCCTTTCCTCTTTCTAGAGGGCTGCTCTTGAGCCCTGGGGGAGGGGCAGGCTCTCTTTGCCGACCACACCCCAGCCTTCCTCTAGGTGGCTGGTGTGGCTGGTGACTTGGTTAAGGTAGCATCTGGGGGAAAATAGAGGGACCCTTGATAAGGGTTCTGAGGAGGTTTCCGCTGAGATCCTGTTGGAAGAGGGGGATCTGGACAGGGGGGTTGAGCACCCACGAAAGGCACTGTCAGCTGGGGGTGCGGCGAGGGAGAGTGGGGCGGTGCTGAGAACGCAGCTCCTCTCTGACTGAAAACTGAGTTGCATAGGTCTGTGGCATGTTTTAGGAACCCCAACACCTAGGGACCTGGAGAGCCCTTTCCTACCCTCCAACCCCAAAAAGGTCTGTTTGGGTCCTGGGCGGCTCCAGGGAGGACCTTTGGGGGATAACCGGACTCATCAGAAGCCCAGAGTGGATGGTAAATCGGGTTTTCAGCTGTGGGGCCAGTTCCTCTGGGTCTGTCAGGACCCCTGTTGTTGGAAGAGCTGCCAAACTGAATCCGGGGTTGGCCAGAGTGGGCCTCTGAGAACCCCAGCACCAAAGATCAGGACCCACCCACAGCCTTGACTGGCGAGGTGAAAGATTCTGGGGACCCCAGCACTTCCAGCCAGGACAGACTGTTGGCACTTGAGCCTTTCCGGTGTCAGCAAACAGGCATGGCCGGCCCCCCAAGCAGCCTTGAGGTTGAATTCCTCCCGAGCCCTCCTAATCGGAACACTGGCCTCTCCCTCATCAATTGGACACGACCCCGTGGGACCCCCCAGCCCCTGCGCCTTGCTCCGTGTGAGCCCTTCGGCGAGCATCTCACTGCTTCCCTCTTTGAAAGTGGGTGGTGGTTAGAGCAGCAGCGGGACTGGCCAGGCAGGACCGCCTAGCTCAGAACTTAGTGGGCTCCCGGGGTCCACCGGCGCCACTTTCTCCACTCCCGAGCAAAACTGCAGCCACCTGCGGCGCTCGCTCCTCCCCGCGCCCACTTGGGTTCCGGGCGAGGGGGAAGGGCGACTTTCCCACTGCGCTCTCTCCCACGCTTTCCTCTGTTTGCAGTCCCCGAGGCTCCGCCACTGGACCCCGGAGGGTGGGCGGTGGGATGCCGATCCCGCTACCCCTAACCCCACCCCTCCGGGCTGCGGCAGGAGCATGGCCGAGTTGTGTCCTTCCCGTGCTTACCTCCCCATTCCCGCCCCCGCGGCCGGGAGTGAAGCGGGCGAGCGCTAGGACCGCGCCGCTCCGCCGTCCCGCCGCTATAAGAGGCCGCTCGGGCCCCACGCGGAACCGGCTCCGCGCCTCTGTCCCCGCGTCTCCACCCGGCTCGAGCACAGCGCAGCACAGTCAGTCCCCGGCCTCCGAGGGGCGCCCCGGGCCCCGCCGCGCACCATGGGCACTGCCCACTCTGCGTCCGAGGAGGTGCGGGAGCTCGAAGGCAAGACCGGCTGTGAGTACCACACAGTGGCCGGGCGCCCGCGCGGGGACTGTCGCCTGCAAGCCCCCGGCTTCGTGCCGCCGCGCTGTGTGACCTTGGGCTAGTGGCTGGCTATCTCTGTGCCTTGCTCTCCGGCTGCTCCAGATGGCTTCCCGCCCGCCGCTGTGCGGGCGAAGCGGCCGGGAACAGTTGGCTGGGACCCCAGCCTCGGGGGAGGGTGGCCCGGGAGGCGACCTGACCCCAGCCTATCCTGGCCAGGGCGGAAAACAGGGCAGAGCCGGGGGGCAGGTAGCTGAGGCTGCGAGGGTCGGAGCCCGGGCTGCCCCGGAGAGCGCTGAACGCGCGCCGCACCTGCAAGTCTGCGGCTGGGGATGGGCAGGGCGGAAAGTTTGGAAGTGGCGGGACCTGGAGGAGCCGCGCTACCCGTGGTGACCTTAGGCGACGGTCACCCTCCCGCTTCCCCGTGCGTCCCCGCCCCAGGGCTGCAGGCTTGGGCACGGAGCCCCGCGTCCTCCGAGCTGGCTGGCACTCCCGGGACCGCAGAGGCCTGGGCGGGGCGCGCGTGGGGAAGCGCCCATCCGCCCCGCACTTGACTCCGGAGCGACCGTGTGGACCCGGACCTGCGCGAGAGTGTGCAGGCGCGTGGACAAAGCCGGAGTTAGCCCTTCCGAGGCTGTGTGACCTTGGGCCAGTCAGTTTGCTTCCTCCGTGGAATGGGGAGGCTGGAGCCCCGTGGGTGCTGCGGCGGGAGGGAGCTGCAGAGTTGAAAACATGCAGTCAGCCCCACCCGAGAGGGGACCCCGCTGCCAGCCGCCTCCCTAGAGCCGGGTGAAGTCATGGAAAGGCACTGCTGAGTGTCTACACCCGCGCACACAGTAGGCAGACGTGCACAGTGGATCCTAGAGAGAGTTGTTTACACAGCCCGCTAAGGGCGCCATCCGGAAGGTCCCAGCAAGAAAGTCTGTGAGAAGTGTGCGCACACTGTGGGAGGCAAGTGGGAGTGTGTGCACACGGTGTGCACTTGTGAGTGTGCGCACTGCTGTTTGAGACAGGATCTCAATGCGAGGCTCAGGCTGCTGTGATCTTGGTTGGATTCTCTCAGCCTCAGTCTCCCCAGTTCTGGGACTGAAGGGCCATGCCCTACCCCGCCCCATCCCCTACCCCCGCCGTTGTATTTTCTCTCTGAATTCATCTTACTAACCACAAACCAAAAGTTTTATAAACCCTCCTCCTGAGGCCCACATGATGGAGGCCGAAAGGAATCCCTTATCCACTCCTGACTCAGTTTGACCGATTGCCAGTTGCTGCCTCAGCTGGCACGGGGAGAGACAGCTGGGATTCCAGGTACAGGTTGGGTCCTCCAGGGGGGCCTTCTGGGGGGGAGGAATTCCAGTGGGTTGTGGTTTTGACAGTGATGGGCCCAAAGCATGCTGGGAGCCTTGTCAGTTTCCTGGGCCCAGCCTCCCACGGTGACAGATGCTGGGCTCAGGCTTAGTGGCTGCCTGGAGGTGGCTGGGGCGGCTTCTCTTGCTGCCTGGGCTCAGAATTAAAGTCCAAGGTGGGGGGGGGGGGGGCGGGACACGCGGATCCGAGGCTACACTGCCAGGGATGGTGCTTCCGGAGTCCCACGGGCCCGGAAGGTGGCTGGTACAGCCTGGGTACTTTTACCCATTTGACAGATCTTTATGGACCAGAGTTTTTGAGGATGTGGCAGTGACCAGAGAGGCCAATATCCCCAAGCAGGATGCGCAGCACCCAGACCCACCCCATAGGTGGTAATGTGTCCAGGGATAAGCAACGTGGGGAGAGGGGCAGGGAAGAGGTGAGCAGATAATTGAGAAGGAGCCAGTCAGCCGGGCATGGTGGCGCACACCTTTAATCCCAGCACTCCGGAGGCAGAGGCAGGCAGATCTCTGTGAGTTTGAGGCCAGCCTGGTCTACAGAATGAGTCCAGGGCAGCCAAGGCTACACAGAGAAACCCTGTCTTGAAAAACGGGGGGGGGGGGGGGGGTAGAGAGGAGCCAGTGACAAGAGCATTGGTGTGTAGCAGGTGCCACTGCCCTGGGCAGGAGGCAGTTGGTCAGTAGGTGAGAGTCCCGGATGAGGTAGCAGTCCTCCGGGCTCAGGCTGAATGCAGCCCAACTTGAGGGGTCCTTTGTGCTCCCTGTGACTCAGTGTCCCCTCCTGTCAGTTGGATGTCTCAACAGTACACTTCCTTCGAGGTGCTGCCCAGCCCTCAGAGCCACACTGAGGTAGGTCTTGGTCCCTTTATCCCTGCTGTGTGACCTTCAGCAGGTTACTGCCTCTCTAGGCCATGGTGCCCCGCCTGGGTATCACTTCTGAGCGGTTGCGTGAACCTGGGAGGTGACATTAGGGGAGAAGGCTCTGGGCTGTTGCGGAATTGGACAGGACCATGTCTGTGAGAACCTGTGGAAAGTGTCCAGGGGCTGGGGTGGCTGGGGTGGCTGGGGGGGGGGTGAGGGTGGGGGGCACACTACACCTAGGCTTGTCCATTCCAACACTAAGTGAGCAGTTTATTTATTTATTGGTTTTTTTGAGACAGAGTTTCTCTGGCTGTCCTGGACTCGCTTTGTAGACCAGGCTGGCCTCAAACTCACATCGATCTGCCTGCATCTGCTTCCCAAGTGTTGGGATTACAGGTGTGTGGCGCCACCACGCCCAGCTTTAAGTGAGCACTTTACAAGACATCCAGTAGGTCTTCACCCACATCTTCCAGGAAGGGTGATGGAGATACAGCCATTTCCTCTCATGAGGGAAACTGAGGCTCAGAGAGAGAAGTGTCTTGTCTGCAGCCCCACAGCTGGGAGTAGACGCTTCCCCACATGTTGTGAGGAACCGGCTGCCCGTGGCGGATTGCTTTTCCTTCCCTCACCCCAGGACCTTTGCACAAGCCTTCCCTTTGCTGGTCCACTCTGCATTAACTCGAGTGTGCTGTTTATATGGGAGAATCCAACTATCACTTCGTCCCTTTTTTCTCCGCCCTGTCTCAGGGCAAAGTTCCTGCCGCCGCCTCCCAGGTCTCCCTTCCAGAAAACTACTCTGCTTTGCACTCTCACGCAGCCTTGGTGGGCACATCAGATCCGGTCTCCCTTAGCTCCTCCCACTCTCTCCTCAGACCACCACCTGCCTCACCCTAAAATGTGCTCCCCATCTCCACAGATTTGCTGGTTGGCAGTGAGACCACAGGAGGCTCACACAGGGAGATAGTGGGGCCATTGAGCCCTTCATAACCCAGAAAGCCTCTCTGAGCTGAGGGTGGTCTCCCGCTCCAGGCCTCGCCTCGTCTGTGCTAGCCTGAGCCACCCCATGAAAAACAGGCCTGACACGAGCTTGCCTGCCTGCACAGGGTTTAGCCCTGCTGCTGCTGCTGCTGCTGCTAATGCTGCTGCGTGCTGCCTCCCTCCACAGTGAGAGCTTGCTGATTGACTCATCAATTGTCTCAAGCCTCCCTCCCAGCTAAGCCCGCGCCCTGCCTAGACCGTTCCCCACCTCATCTTGTCTTCCCACAAGCTAGCCTGGGATACTCCCTTAGCCCATGCCCCACTCCTGGGCTCCTGGTTGAAGGCAGACAGGAGGATTCTGGGAAAGGCAGAGGGTCTGTCCCTCCCATCTCTTGAAGCTGCCAGAAGAAGCAAACCTTAAGCCACAGCTAAGGCCTCATGGCGGCATTGGCAGGCCTGTGCCAATTGCCTAGCACCAAGCACGGGCTAGTGGTCAATAGCGAGGCCCTATTCCAGGCCACTGCTGGGGACACTGCTGGCCCATTGCACGGATGAGGTCATGGAGGCTCTGCAGATGGAGGAGAGGGAGAGTCTCTCTTCCAGGGCAGGGCCAAGGCTGGCTAGGGCCTGGTTCCTATTTTTTACATTGGGTCCAATCCCCGGGAGGCGATTTCTTGGGCCATAGTCCTCTTTGTCTTGTAAATCTGGTGGAACCTGGGGCCTCATACATGCTAGGCAAGTGCTACCAGTTAGCTGTACCCCTGAGTCCCCGTCTAAAGAATTATGAGACAGTCTTCCCCTTGTAGACCAGACTGGCCTTGAACTCAGGACCCTCCCGCTTTAGACTCCCAAAATGGCCATCTCTGGTCTGTATCACTGTCTGGGAGTGGCCCCCGCCCATTGTTCCTTGTGCTTGCACTGCAGGCCCTGGATGGGGGTGGGGGATGGGCAGGTCCTGGTTGGGGTAGGGGTGGGAGGTGGGGGAGGGATGGAGGGGAAGCTGGCATGGTATGGGGTTGACACTTCTGGGCTGAACCATCTACTAAGCCTTGAGAGCAGCCAGGCAAAGCCACTTCCCCCCAGCAGTGGCCAAGGCTGTCGGTCCTGGGGGGCCCCACAAAAGGGGGCTTACCTCATATTTCTCTAGGTTCTCAATACAAGAACATTAGAAGCCACTTGTACCTGGCATGGTGACACAGGGCTGTTGTTAGCCCAACAGATGGAGCATGAGTTTGAGGCTAGCCTAGGCTATATGGAGAGACCTTGTCCCTAGAAAATGGGGTGTGGGGGGGAAGCACTGGAGAGGTGGCTCAGTGGTTAAGAGTGCCACCTGCTCTTCCAAAGGTCCTGAGTTCAATTCCCAGCAGCCACTTGGTGGTTCACAACCATCTGCAATGTGATCTGATGCCCTCTTCTGGCATGCAGGTGTACATGCAGGCAGGACACTGTATACATAATAAATAAATAAATAAATCTTTTTGAAAAGGGGGGGAATTAAAACAATTACTTTTGTTTGTTTTTGTGAGACAAGGTGTCTCTGTGTAACAGCCCTGGCTGTCCTGGAATGTCTTTGTAGACCAGGCTGGCCTCGAACTCTCAGAGATCCTCCTGCCTCTCTGCCTCCTGAGTGCAGGGATTAAAAGTGTGCGCCACCACACCCGGCAGCTACTCCCCATCTGCCCCTGTAGACAGTAGTCACTGAGGGTGGCAACCTCGTGGCCAGTTTACAGACAGAACAGAGGCTTTCTTCGCTCAGAAAGTGACTGCCTGGGGTCACTGAGTGGCTAAACTGAATCCAGAGCAGACCCTCAGGAGAAGTTTCAAGTCAGAGAGGGGTGTGGAGGGCAGTGGATAGAGGGAGGCAGGCAGGCAGAGAGAGACCCCAGAGAGTAAAGGACAGAGCCTGCAGCCCCTCGGGTCCCTGGCAGAGTCCCGGAAAGGAGGGCATGTTATAGCAACAAGCTAGTATACTGAGTTGTACTGGGCCTCCGAGCTGATAGGATGGGTTCTGGGAGCTATGGAATGTTCTAGAACTTGCATGTTTGGTGATGGGCAGATATGGACTGGAGTGGGAGCCACCCCCGCTATCTCCTGGAGGCTTCCCAGGTGCCTCACATCTGTTCTGAAGAGGAACCTGTGTTGTCTGTAGAGGAGCAGGTGGCAGTTGCTGGGGTTGCCCGTTCGGGGACCTGCAGTAATGAGTTCCCTAGTGCTTCTTCCCACCTGGCCTCCTATCCTGTATGGGCATGGCATTCTGTTTTGAGCTAATGCTTCCACCCCCGGACGTAGCAGGGAGGCTAATCAGAGCTGAGGCAGACAGCCGGCTGGATGACATAGACCAGACGGCTTGATGACAGGCCAGGCTGAATGCCCGGTGCACAGATCGGGAGCTCCTAAATCCCCCAAGGGCTTTGGTCCCTGGTACCTTAAGCTAAGGGATGTGAGGTCTGCACACCTCTGAAAGACCCATTGCTCTCAGGACAAGTTAGGGCCAGGGCCGGAGGAACAATCCTATCAGCCAGCCTGTCACTTGCTCCAACTTAATTATTAATTCATAAAGCCAGAAGGTCGACTGGGCATTTCTGCTGGCGGCAGCGGTTACCTTATGCACTAGGACAAAAAAAGGTCCTTTGTTGTCCCTGCGGTGTGACCTTTGTGGATGGGCATGCTGTCAGGAGTGGCCTTCCACTTGGGAGGCGACAGGAAGTGTTCGAGGTCATGCCAAGGCCTAAGGTCCTCTAGAAGGGAAGGCAGGAGGCAGAGGCATTGCTGAGGAGGCTGGGCCTCTGAGAGACTCTTCAAGAGGAGCCTGTCTGTGCCTCAGGGCCCTCTGTGGGGAATATCTTACCACAAGGGTCACAGCTGGAAGAGGGTTCCCCCGGCAAGCATGGGCTGAGCACACAGAGTGCTCCCGAATACAAACTTCTAAGCACCTGCTGTGACACCCCAAGTGGAAAATTCCTCCCTGACCTCATGTGACAGGAGTAGTCAATACAAATGCAGAGAGCCTTTGGGGGCAGTGCAGTGTTGGGGTGCTTGCCTAAGTAGGGAGGCTTTTGGTTCAGTCCCCGGCACCACAAAACCAAAGCAAAATAAATGCTAGGCGGTGGTGGTGCCCACCTTTAATCCCAGCACTCGGGAGGCAGAGAGAGGCAGATGTATGTTAGTTCAAGGCCAGCCTGGTCTACACAGAGAAACCGTGTCTAGAAAAATCAAATATAAATAAATAAATAAATAAATAAATACACACACACACACACACATATGGTCTTGGTCCACAGCTTGCCTGCTTAGGTATGCATGGAGCCTCGGGCCCAATAAGCCAGCACCACATAAAACCAGTATGGTGGTTCCAGGACTTTGGAGATCAAGGGTATCCTCAGCTATGGACTGAGTCTGAGGCCATCCTAAGGATACATGAAACCCTGCCTGGGAAAAAACTATTACAATGAAGTTGCTTTTGTGTTTTGACCAGGGCTGCATCCCTAAGACCCCTCCCTCACTCATAGCAAAGCAGAACCTAGAACGCGCACGGTCCAGGGCTTTTCTAATCACTCTAATTATAGAGTAATAAACTGCAGCAGGCCACACTCCAACCTAAGATGTATTTTAAATTACATCTGTGTGTGCTCGAGCATGTCAGAGCTTGTGTGTGCGAACCCTACAGCACAGGCTTGGTAGCAAGAGCCTTTGCCCTCTGACGAGCCATCTTGCCAGCCCTGTATGGCAATTTTTACATCCAAATTCCATAACTTCCTCATCTCTTATCTTTGACATACCTAAAGTGAGCTCTTATCTCTGCCTTTGTGCTAAACTTTGTCTGGCTATGTGTTTTTTACTTCTGAAGCCTACAAGCTGGCTAATTATTATTTTGGGCAGACATTTGTTCTTGCAAGCACTATTCCTTAATGATTTTGCTTTTCTCGTTTAATAAATTTTTCCCATAGGTTTCTCAGCAAGGGTCTGTGAATTATAAAGTGAACTCTCTTTTGCTGGTGTCTGTGAGTGAACATTGGGCTGGGTATAAAATTTTAGCTTGCTGGATGATTCCCTTGCCCCTAGTGTTCTGTTTTAGATTACTATTGATAAGTTAGGTTTTGTCTAATGGGTTTGTTGTTGTTGTGAGTCAATGTTTTTATATACTCATACCTGGGAATGGTTTATGCTGTTTCATTCTAAAGAAGACTCATATCTTCTATCACAAAAATATTGCCACCTCGTGAGTGATCTTACTCCTCAGTGGTTCCTGTTATAAATGTTGGACCTTCTTGTTTTTTTTTTTTTAAGATTTATTTATTTATGTTTACAGTGTTCTGTCTATATGTATGCCTGCATGCCAGAAGAGGGCATCAGATCACATTATATAGATGGTTGTGAGTCACCACGTGGTTGCTGGGACTTGAACTCAGGACCTTTGGAAGAGCAGCCAGTGCTCTTAACCTCTGAGCCATCTCTCCAGCCCATTGTTGGACCTTCTGGTTGCCTTCTGAACACCTCTTGACCCTTCTTTCACGTTTTCTTCACTGCTCCGAGCCACATTCAGCATCGTTTGCTTAGGTTTGCCTTTCAGTTCACTAATTCTCTCTCCAGCTAGTTTGAAGCCTTTACCCGTTGTGCTGACTAGCTTCATATCAACCTGACATAAGCTAGATCCTTCAGAAAGGAGGGAACCTCAGCTGAGAAAATGCCTCCAGAAGATGCAGCTATAAGGCCTTTTCTTAATTAGTTATTGATAAGGGAGGGCCCAGCCCACTGTGGGTGGTGCCATTCCCTAGGCTGGTGGTCCTAAGTTCTGTAAGAAAGCAGGCTGAGCAAGCCATGAGGAGCAAGCCAGTAAGCAGCACCTCTCCATGGCCTCTGCATCAGCTCCTGCCTCCAGGGTCCTGCCCTGCTTGAGTTCCTGTCTCAACTTTCTTCAATGATAGAAGTGTAAGCCAAATAAACCCTTTCTTCCCCAAGCTGCTTTGATACGGTGGTGTTTCATCACAGCAAGAGTAACCTTGACTAAGACACCCACTAAAATTTTTTAAATTCTAATTACAAACAAATTGCTCTAGGCTCATGCCGAGAGGAGTTTGAACAGCTTCCTTTGTTCATTTGCTTGTGTGTGGTTTGGCTGGATTCTGAGTTCAACTCTTGCTGGGGCTATTTCTGTCCGGGCCCCTGTGCGTCCTGAGCCACAGAAGTGACTTCCAAAGTGCCTTGCATCTGTTGTTGCGCTACGTGTCTCAGGGTGCTTACCGGTCCGCAAACACTTCCTGTATAAACTCCTCAATGTGGGACTGAGGTGGGGCGGCCCAGTGGAAAGTGTTTGCCACACGTCCGTGCCAGGCCCTGGGTTGCTTGTCAGCGCTGTGCAGTTTTGACCAGCTCCTGGCACAGCGTTAGGGTTATGACCGGGCTTAGTAACTTCACTTCCTCCTCCTCCTTCCTCCCAGCAGAGATGGCGCCTCCTTCACTGTCCAGCAGGAACACTGCTGTGTGACCCAGCCGATGTGGAAAGCTACTGTTGCGGTTCAGTGTCATGTGGGGGTCTTGGTTTAAGCTCACCTAGACCCAAGGCCAGATGAGTCTCTCAGTGGGTTTAAAGCCCCTACCTTTAGCCATCTGGCAACTTCTGTTCAACACCCAGTGAGGTCTCAGTCTCTCCTGGCTTCTGGCATCTGGTGTGTCCTCCCTCCCCGGGATCTTGTCATGCAACCGAGGTGTCCTTGAGCTGGTGATCCTCCTGCCTCAGCCTCCTTCCTTAATGCTGGATTTTCAGGCGGGTGCCACTACGCCCTGCTCCAGGAAAGCCTTTTCTTCTAAGCTTAGCAGGTCATTACTGGTTTTCTGCAGTCGCCATGTGTTTGTAGTAGCAGGTGGCGCCCGTCCTAGTCCTCAGAAGCAGGACCAGGTTCTCTGACTTAATTCCCCTGTGTATGAGGTAAGTTACCACTTGTTTCAGCCTCGGGATAAATCGGGAGCTGAGATGGTTCTGAAGGCGGGGCTGAGCTGTCTCCTGCCGGCATCCCGCCCACTCCCTGAAATGTCTGTTTGGATAGAGGTCGCCCCACCCTTCTGAACAGCTCGGCTCTAGTGCAGAAATGTAGCGTGCCCCTTGTTCCCGGCGATGACAGCTTTTGGCACAGAGCACAGCACACAGCAGGAAGAACAAATCCTCCTCCTGCCGTTCAGAGCTGTGTGACCCTCGGTGAGCCACGCAGCCTCTCTGATCCTGCCTCCCGAACAGGGAAGTGGGCGTGCTGCCTGCACTGTTAGGAGAGCTGAGCCCAGCCCTGGCTCAGCTCCTGCCTGTCAGGCTGTCATCTCTCTTTATTCCTGCTATAAGGCCACCGGTAAAGAGCAAAGCTGAGGGAGGCAGCACGCCCCAACTGTGATGCTAGAGCCATGCTCTCCCACTCTCAGCTCCCTGCGTTACCGCTTGCTCAGAGCGCAGGGTGTGTGGCGGAGTGGAGGCAATGTTACATGTTTACTCCCCCTCCTAAGGATCTGTTCTGTGGAGAGGAAGCCCACAAAGACCCCAGCGGGACCCCTTGGTGCCTGAGGTGACCACAGATGATGTTTCCATGCAGAGGTGGGCTGGGCTGGCACTGCCCGGGGAAATCGATGGTCTTTGTACTGGCCTGAAGTCCCTGTGAAGGGAGCCTGAGGGTCCCTGCTCCTGCCTCCCCATTGGATTTGAAAAACCACTTCCAGGTGCATCCTCAGAAGATTGTAAAGTCCATGGAGGTATGGTGGGTTCCTGTCAGGGCTGTGGCTGCCAGCGCGCTAGCAGGTGGAGGAGGGGTGCTCATGAAAGAGGGCAGCTGGCACAGATCTCCTGTGAGGCTCCGGAAGCCCAGCCTCTGCCCCCCCCCCCCCCGCCCCACCCGCTCCCTGCATTAGTCACTGCTGTGTCTGGAGCCCCAGGTGGCCTCCCTGTGGAGCCCAGAGCCAGCAGAACAGCCCTGAAGACTGGGGGTTGCTCAGGGCTAAGCAAACCAGTCACAGCCAGGCTAACAGGTCTCATTTTTCTAGCCAGTTCCAGAGCTAAGTAGACTCTGAGTTTTGCTTGTTTGTTTGTTTTTAGTTGGGGCAAAGTTTATGTGACATAAAATTCACCAGTGTAGGACTGACTCAGTCTGTAAAGTGCCCTGTGATCTCAAGGACCTGAGTTCGGTCCCTGGCAGCCATGTTTAAAAAAAAAAAAAAAAAGAGTAACATGCATCTAATTGCAGTGCTGGTGATGCAGAGAGGGGAGGAGACCCTAGCTCAAAAAAAAAAAAAAAAAAAAAAAAGCGAGTATGACAGAGGAAGACACCAGATGGTGCCTTCAACCCCTCCACGGTGCAGACACACTCACTCACTGACCGTTGGTGTAACTACTGTGAAGTGAGCAGCTCGGTTGGGTTCACTGCACATAGTGTTCTAAACCACCATCTCCCCTTCCAGAACATTCCTTCATTCCCAATTAAGCCCTACGCCCACCTGTTATTCATCTTTACCCTCTCCTCCTGGCCCTTACCCAGCGTGAGTCCACGTTGTATTTCTGTGAGGTTACCTGGTTGGCTGCTTGACATGGAGACAAGTGGACCAGGTGGCCTTGGTGCCAGGTACACTGTTGCCACCTTGGAGTGCTGTGAATAGCATTTGTGACTGAGATGGCTTTGTCACCATGGGAGCCACCTCCTGGGAGGTGGGAGCTGCTCTTGTTTTCTCAGAGGAGGAGGTAGAAGCATGCCTGCTGAAGGAGATGCTCAAGGCTTCTTCTCCAAGCTGAGCCACTGGCCTGTCCCTGGGCTGATCCTCTGGGTACCCGGGGAAGCGGCCTGGAATGGTGAGGCACAGGGCTCCATGTACCCAGTTGGCTGTGCCCCTTGGTGTCAAGCCTCCTAATTCACATGGCTGCCTGAGGCCTCGTTTAGTATTTTATGTGGGTTACATGTTGACTTGGGTAGTATTTGAGATACTGTGAACTGAAGAGAAAATATCCCTAAAATTAATTTCAGCTGGATGTGGGTCAGCTGTCATGAGAAACTCGGGAAGCAACTTACCACTTACCCTTATCCTTATTCAGGCTGTTGTGGCTTCTGGGCATAGCCAGAGATGGGGAGGCTTAGGGAGCCCCTCAGGAGAGCAGGCACAGCCCCCCATCCCACTTTTTCTTGATATCTGAGCCCCTGATGGCTCCCACAGTTCCTGTGTCTACTCTCGGTCTTGCATGGGTGATAGGTGTTGGTCCCTGCAGGTGAAGACTCTAAAACTTGTCCTAATGGATGAAGCCAGCAAAACCCACCCTGCCACCTCCCACTCCCCACCCTGTGTCCACCTTCCCTGGGTCCTGGGTCCCTGACTCATTAACTCTACATCCTCTGCCACCATGCCCTCCCATCCCTTATGTCTCAGGCTGCAGGGACCCCGCCAGACATCCCCCCACCCCATCTTTCCCATCATTTTTCTTCCCAATAGAATGTGAGGTACAGGCCGTATGTGGGTGGTGCACGCCTGTAATTCCAGCACTTGGGAGGCAGAGGCAGGCGGATCGCTGTGAGTTCGAGGCCAGCCTGGTCTACAAAGCGAGTCCAGGACAGCCAAGGATACATGGAGAAATCCTGCCTCGAAAAACCAAAAAAAGAAAAAAGAAAAGGGAAAAAGTGAGGTGCAGAATTTACGTGACCACCTAAGGTCTCATTATTATTTTATGTGGGATATATGTTGACATGTTAGTATTTTAGATATTGTGAATAAAAATATACTCCTAAAATTAATTTCAGCTGGCTGTGCACCAGCTGTTGTTAGAAACTCGGGAAGTGCAATTGACCACTTATTACGTATCAGAAGTGTAGCCCAGCGTGGCGGCGCTCGCCTTTAATCCCAGCACTCGGGAGGCAGAGGCAGGTGGATCACTGTGAGTTCGAGGCCAGCCTGGTCTACAAAGCAAGTCTAGGACAGCCAAGGCTACACAGGAAAACTTTGTCTCAAAAAACAAACAAACAAACAAACAAGCAAAAAACAAAACAACAACAACAAACCCTCCCCAAAACAGAAGTGTATAGGCGTGGTGGCCACACCTTGATCCCGGCGCTCGGGGAAGCCAGCTGAAGCTGGATCTTTGAGTTGGAGCCAGTCTGGTTTACACAGTGAGACCCTACCTCAAACAAACAAGAGTAGAAGCTGAAGAGCACAAGGCCCTGAGTTCAGTCCCCAGCAGGGCATAAACAGGGCTCGGCAGCACATGCCGATAACCCCTGAGCTCAGGTGAAGATCAGAGTTCAAGGTCATCTTTGACTAAATAAATGGGTCGGAGGCCTGCCTGGGCCTCATGAGAGCCTGTCCCAAAAAGGGGAGAAGGGAAGTGTGTCAAAGGACACACTTAGATATATAAGACCACTGCGTGTGCCCAGACCTTGGCACCGAGCCGAGGATGACTTAATGATATTTTTGTGAGCGTCTGCTGTCCCATATGGACTGTGGCAGGTGCCCGGGGATGTTGTTATGGCTAATGCCTAAGCAGTGTACCGGTAGAAGCCTGAAAACATGACAAGTCTCAAGTCTGGCTGCTGCGGGCTCTGTCCTGCTCAGCTCTGGCTGGGCGCTCAGCATGAACCTCACAGGAAGCATCACCTTGGCTGGTTGGACCATCCCCTTGCCATGCCGGGGAACATTAAGTATCGACACTCTATACTTCCTACTGGGTTTTCAAGGGCTGGAGGTGCGGCTCAGTTTGTAACGTGCTTGCTCATCACACACAAACCCCCGAGATTCAGATCCCAGAAATACTTAGCCAGGTGTGGCCAGGCATGCTCATAACCCTAGCACTTGGGTGGTGGAGGCAGGAGGGTTATCCTCAACTACAAAGAGAGTTCAAGGCTAGCCTGGGATCTCAAAGACTCTGTCTCACATGTTTTCAAGGCTCTGTAATATTCCAAATCAAGACTGCCCTGGGATGGCCATGCTTTCCTAGAGCTGGGCACTTTCTGAGCACAGCACAACCACAAGGCCACAGGCACCCTGTGTTCGTCCCGTCATTTCTGTTAGGTACGCACGGGCTGTGGGGACCCTGGTCAGCCTGCTTGCCGTCTCCGCCGGTGCTGTACATGCTGTAATATTCTCCAGAAAGGTAGATACTGTCCTGGATATTGCTTCGCCTTCCCCATCATCCGTGACTACGCGTGCCCTGGTGTGGGGGTGCAGGCCTGCCTGCCTGTGCTGTGTGGGGTGGAGGAGCCAGTGCCTGGAGTGGCGCCTAGCCCGGGCTGGCAGCTTCCCTAGTCTTCCCTGGTGAGCGGCAGCTGCTGAGGACGCATCAGATCCATCAGATCACAGTGTGGTGGATTCTTGAATAGAGGGGAGGCTTGAGTTGGAGGCAGAGGGAGGGAAGGTGGGGGAGGGGTGGTGAGGTGGCGGGGGTGGGGTGGGGTGGGGAGAGCTGTTAGGGCTCAGATCGACAGGTAGGGGCTCAGGGTGGGTTAGGTAGGGGGTGGAGGAGGTGACTGCAGGTGGGTATGGCAGGTCCCCAACCCAGGAACTGTTTTGTATTGGCAAGTTTGGCCTGAGCTGGACATGGTCCCCAGGAGGACCTGAAGGCCCTGAGCATCGAGCACCTGGGGTACACAGATATTGTCCCATGTGGGGACAGCATGCTTGGGATCGGGTTGCTAGTGCTGTGGTCCTCAGCCTTCTGAGTGGCAGCTGTCCAGAGTAAAGCCAGAGATGACCCTGTGGGCCCCCCTTCGGTCACTCGCCACCACTCTCTGTGCACCAGGAGCATTGCGTATCTTAGGGACTTCCTCTTCCTCCTGGGCCTACCTTCTCCTTTCTCTTTCTGCTCTCCCTACCTGGCTCTCTCCCAGCCAAGACAAGCCCCACAGGTGGATCCAGGACAGGATGGCGGAGGTGGGGTGGGGTGGGTGGGCCATCAGTCAGGTGTAAGTTCCTATTTCTTGGGTGGTAGGGAGGACAAAGGCTGGGGGAGTGGCTGGTCCCTGGCCCTCCATCAGGAGCTGTCACTCGTAATGACCACATGACCCCAGGGCTACCCCCCGCAGGCAGAAAGGGAGGCTCTGCTGTGTCCCTCAGTTGTGCTGCAGTGTGGTCAAGGGCGATGTCACAAGAGGTATGGCAGTGGCCAAGTGAGGAAGAGGACACAAGAATACGCTGGGCGTGGTGGCACACACCTTTGATCCCAGCACTCGGGAGGCAGAGGCAGGCAGCTCTCTGTAAGTTCGAGGCCACCCTGGTCCACCAAGCTAGTCTAGGACAGCCAAGGCTACACAGAGAAACTGTGTCACAAAACACACACACACACACACACACACACACACACACACACACACACACACACACAAAACAAAAAACCAACAACCAAAAAAACCAAAAAACAGATTGACCACCTCAAGTTCAATGTCATTGATCCCCCCCCCCCCCTTCTGTCTCTCATTTTCCCTTCCCTCCCTTCCCTCTTCTCAGTCTCCTCGGACCAGATAGAGCAACTGCACCGGAGATTCAAGCAGCTGAGCGGGGACCAGCCCACCATTCGGTAAGATGGGTAGCCAGGTGGGGCTTGCAGTGGTTTTCTATTCCTTGTCTCTTTCATGTGGCTCTGGGCTGGCTCCAAGGGCTGCCCCAGTTTTTGAAGCAAAGCTGTTGACTGAATTCTCCTGGCTCTTTCTAAGACGCGATGTGGAGGGAGGAAGGGGCCCTTTCTGCTTCTACAGGATCAGATACCTGTGGGGGGGGGGTGAGGTGGTGAGGATGGGGGGGGGCAGGGAAGTGGGGGGGGTGAGGGCAGGGCAGACAGACACCAGGCCCCTGTCCAACCTCTTTTCATGTCCTGTGTGATCTGTACTTGTCCTGAAGTCTCCCACACACCGAGCACCTGCTGGGTCCTCCCTGATCCTGGGAGGGTGAGAGCCAGCTGACCGAGCTGTGTGCCAGGGTGTTGGTGTCACCCTAATGGTGTATCTCTAGACTTTACTTCCTCTGGGTCATTCCAGCCTTGGACAAGATGGGGTGGGTGACGTTTTCCGCTGTGGTGTTTATTTATATTTTGGTATGGGGGTGAACACAGCCCACGCATTCTAGGCATGGGCTTCACTACAGCCCAGCTCACTTTGTTTTCCTTCTTTTCCCTTAGCTGTATCACACTTAGTTTTCTAGGCTGGCCTTGGACTCACTTTCTAGCCCAGGCTGGCCTTGGACTCACTTTCTAGCCCAGGCTGGCCTTGGACTCACTCTCTAGCCCAGGCTGGCCTTGGACTCACTCTCTAGCCCAGGCTAGCCTTGGGCTCACTCTATAGCTCAGGCTGGCCTTGGGCTCACTCTGTAGCCCAGGCTAGCCTTGGACTCACTTTATAGCCCAGGCTGGCCTTGGACTCACTCTGTATCCCTGGCTGGCCTTGAGTCACTTGTCATCCTCCTACCTGCTGAGCAGCTGGAATGACAGGTGGGAGCCACCAGACCCTAAAGAGGCTTGTCGCAGACTTTCTAGCAGATAGTAGTGTCCTAAAATACGCATGGAGTCTCAAGGTGACGTCATTGAAACACGGGTACAAGCCTTGCACGGGTTGCAGGAAAGCATCTTTCTTCATCGATGGGTTTTGTTCCGTCCTTTGAGGGAACCATGTGCACTCACACGTTTTCTTGCCTGCCACACAAAGGCACATTGTTAGCCTAGAGCGTCGCCCGGAAGGTTCCATGGGTCTGACGGTTCTGTGGCCTCTGGTCTCAATTTGCCACACACGTTATCAAAGACCTGACTGTATTGTGCAGAGCAGCAGTTCCGCCCTTTAAGCCCAGAGGAAAAGCCTGGCCACCCTGTGAACCTCCCTGGTTTCTCACTGGCTCTCCTGGGCCTGGTTCTGAGCCAACTGCCATGGCCAGCGACCAGAAACAAACTGTTTACCTTGCAGAGCATTGTGAAGGATTAGACTCTGGGGTCAGACTCAGCCTTAACCTGGCGAGAGGCTTTGAGTCTAATTCTGTCTCCTCAGACTTGAGGTGCAGGCAAGAAATCTGGGAGACAAAACTTCTTGAACCTCAAGCTGTTGATTGTGTAGCTTTGGTCCAATTTCTCTCCTCCTCTGCCTCTGTCTCTCCCTCCTCCCTCTCAACCCCTCCCCCCTTCTCTCTCTCTCGCTCTCTCTCTCTCTCTCTCTCTCTCCTGGCCTTCTGTGTAAAGCAGGCTGTTTCTTTGGCCTTAGATCGGAGCATTAGGCCCACAGATGTACACAGCTGGTTCCCAGGCATCTGGCAAATGGGCCAGGTTTGTGCCCCGATCCTGAGTGTGGAGCAAGCCTGGTCTACCTGCTTAGAGGGTGTAGGAGTCCTGAGTCCTGTGGGGGAGGGGATGCCTGAGAGGTCCCATTGCACAGAGGTGAGCTTGGGATCCAGGGAAGGCAGACGGTTAAGCAGTAAGGTAGGAGTGGTATTGAGGAACCTCTGTGCTGTAGGCAGCTTCCTGGCCACTAACATGGCTAATATTTATGGTTGGTGGCCTCACCCCACGTGGGTGCGCACACAGAAGGTGTCCAGGGGCACCCTAAGAAGGCTGTAGCATCTAAGCCAACCCATTGTGTATCATGATCAGTGTGACCAGTTGGGTTCCTTGGGGCTGTAGCAAGGAGAGTAGCCACAGACTGGGCTCTTGGGGAAGAGGCCGACCCCCAACTTCCGTACAGGAAGTCGTGGCTTGAAATGCTTCCTGCATGTTTGTGTGCCTGACCAAGGCCTCACCCCAAATGCCCCAGCACATGACAGCCACACATCCACTTGGCCACCAAGGTGAGCCCTCACCCCCTCCCCTTTGCTCCTTAGTCAGCGGATGGGGCCTGCCCACCCTCAGAGCTGCCCTGTGGTGTCTTTCAGTCTCTCTCGCTTCTAGTCCATCAGAAAGTGCGCAGTTGTACTCAGAGTCTATAGTTGCTGTCTGTCCTGTTGTCCTTCTGCTCATCCTGCTCAGCTGTCATTTGTCACCCCCTTTCCGTCCTCCAGTTCTCTGTCCAGCCTTGCCTGGGAAGACATTTGTCCTGTGAGGCATGGTCCCTTCTCTGAAGAGTCCCAATGAGGCCTCCCTTTCCCCAGTATGGGGAACGCCCAACAGTGAGTGCTGGGAGGACTTGGCAGAGCCCTGAGCTTGAGGAGGAAGGACCTTGGCCTTTCAGAATGGGGAAGCCCTCAGAAACCAGAGCCTGACGGCAGGACTAGGACGGTGGGGCTCACTGTGAGCTCTGCCGGGCCTCAGAAGCAGCCGGAAACTAGCCCACAGCACTGGCCTTGCAGAAGAGCTAGCCCAGCCCTCAGTGGCTTTCCTTTGTGGTCTGGGGGCTTGTCCTACCCTCTGTGTGAATCCCCAGGGGGCTCCGGCTGGAGCTGGGCAAGAGTGGGTGCCCATAGACCTCTAAGTCTTTCCAAAGTGAAAAAGTACTACCTGGAGGAAGTGGGGGAGCGGGGCCTCCCTGGGGCCAGAGCGCTTCTGCTAGCCAGCTGTGTGACTGCAACTTACTGGCTAGGCCTCTTTCGACTCCGTGTTTCCGTATATGAAAGTGGGTCCATCACTGTCACCACTTGTGGGTGTGAGGGGGATTGAGCCTTACAGTGAGTGGCCTGGCACGGGGAGGGCACTTCACAACTTGAGGGAGATGGTTCAAAACACCCCTAGGCTTCATGCTGCTCTCCCGCCCCCCCCCCCCTTTTGAGAGGCCGCCAGCCAGTGCTTTGTACTGAGCTTCCCGCTTCGCTCAGTCCCTTTTTTTCCCTACTTTTGAGAAAGAGACTTGCTAAGATGCATAGGCTTAGCCTCAAATTCATCATCCTCCTGCCTCAGCATCCAGAGTACTTGGGATAACAGATGCTACCACCAGTGGCTAGAAAGAAGGCAGTTTCTTCCCCTCTCTGCCTTGTTTGTGTCCAGGATAGCCTAAGTGCCTGCCCTTCATGGTGGTGTTCCAGTGTGACTCGCCACAGCTGGGTGACTCTAGGCAAATGACTGTCCCTTCCAGGGATCACTGGCACCCTGGGCAGGTCTCCTTCAGGTGAAGTACCTGCTGCGGGTACCTCACAGCTCCCACGCTCACTGTGACTGTCATCTGAGCAGTGACCAGCAAGGAGGAGGACCTCTGGGGATCTGATGGTCTATGTGGTAACCTTGACTCTTTCCGTCCAGGGTTCTGGTTTCTTTGTTTCCTTCTGTGGTTGTTGGAGACTAAGAACTGTGTGGGGGCAGAGCAGAGCCCTTGCACGATCGGCCCTGAACTCCTGTGTCCTCTCTTGGTTGCCAGTTGCAAGGGCAGTTGGCCGTTATCCTGTGTGGAAACTCCCTCTGTGGAAATGGACCGTGCTGTGCTTGTAGTTGTGTTAGCGAAACCGGAAGGTTTTTAGTAGTTTTAGGGGAGACAGAATTCCCATGTACGATCCAGCCATTTAAGCTGCACTGTCACTTTAAGCATCCCAGAAAGCAAGCTTCTCGCTGTCACCTACCCCATCACCCTGGCAACCAGACTCCATGTGTAGAGCTTCCATCCTGAACGTGATGTTCTTAAGGCTCCTGGCAGTGGGTGTCCTTGCTTCTGTCCCCTTGTTTGGTTAGGTTCTCATCAGTCTGTGTCTGTGAGCCCCGGAATGGCCTTGAACTTGTGATCCTCCTGCCTCAGCCTCTTCAGCACTAGGATCGCAGGCATGCACCATCCTGCTGCTGTTGAATTTGTTGTTGTTGTTGTTGAAACGGGTTCTCGGTGTTCCCCGGGCTGGCTTCAAAGTCCCTGGCTCAGACTGAACCACTGCACCCACTTGACTGTTCCTTTTTTAAACGTGTTGTTGTGTCCTACTGTGTGAAGTAGTTAATTCATCTCCTTCCATTTTATGTGGCTTCTGGGAATTGAGCACAGGTCACCAGGCTCACACAGCAAGTGCCATTACCCCCTGGGCCATCTCACCACCCTGACACCACCCCCCCCCCAATTCCTTTTTACATCTACCCTGCCCAAATCTAATTTTTAGTCATATGGTGGAACCTGTTCTGTTGGGACAGCTGTCTTAAAGGTGCTCTTTTCCCACACTAGGCTCTGGTGACTGTAAAAAGGTGGCTGGTCTGGCTCGGTGCCACCCATACAAGCCAGGAGGGAGGGTCAGGAAGCCGCCGCAGGGGTGGTGAGAACAAGAACGATCCGGTCACTTGGTTCTGTTCATGTCTGGAGCCTGAGGCCCCCCTCTCCTGTGAGGGGAAGCCAGGATGGGACAAGGGACTATTTGTGGGGCCTCCCAAGTCAAACAGCCTCAGTGCCCAGTCCCAGTCTATTCTGGTGTCACATCCCTTCCCTAATGACCTTGCTTTTGTTTTGTTTTTAATCAGCCAACCCCTCCCACTCCTGAGCATTCGTTCTTGTCCCCTGGCGTACAGGGCTGTGCCCTAGGTCCCTCAGAAGGTCACTGCCCTAGAACAGGCACAGGCAGCCTGAATGGAGGCTGTGCTCCTCCTCTGAGGACAGGCAGCTGAGACGTGTCTGTGTCCCTGCCAAGAGAAGCCTGTCCCCACTTCTTAGGTGTCATCTGACTCCTCAGCCCCACCCCGCCCCCTGCCTTTGGCCTCAGTGGCTCAGCCTGTTGTAGACACATCATTTGAATGGAATCATGTGACCTGTCACTGCTAATGCCTTTCCAATGTCATCAATCTTAGGGTTTATCCTCCTGCAGTGGGTATCAGCGTACCGTTTCTTTTCCTGGCTGCATAATATTCCTCTGCGTGGAAAGTCCTCAGTCCAGCTATTGGTTTATCTGGGAGCAGGTGTTCTATTGGCCCTGCTGTGGTGTTTTTTGTTGTTGTTGTTGTTTGGTTTTGGTTTTTGGTTTTTGAAGACAGGGTTTCTCTATGTATCCTAGGCTGTCCTGGACTCACTTTTGTAGACCAGGCTGGCCTCGAACTCACAGCGATCTGCCTGCCTCTGCCTCCCGAGTGCTGGGATTAAAGGCGTGCGCCACCACGCCCGGCTGCTGTGGTGTTTTTGAGGCTTGTTCCTGGGGAGACTGTATGTGCTTGCTTATCTCAGGCACATGCTGGGCGGTGCCAGGTCCTGAAAGGCTCACAGAGTCCATTTCCTTGAGGCCCGTCAGGCCCGTATCCTACTGCTGGGAGCCTAGAGCAGCCACTGCAGGGCTTCCGCCCCCAGACTCTGCAGGTCTTATCTCCTGAGTGTGAGTGTCCCACCTACCTCTCAGGTTCCTCCAAGTGTCAGGCTCCCCAATCCTCCCACCCTCACCCAATCTGCAGGCAAAAGGCCTGAGGAGAGAGTGGGGCAGTTGGGAAATAAAGTGATGCCGTACTGCCCGTGTCTGATGGCATGGAGGACTGATCCCTTGTGACTTTCTCTCCTGTGCATCCCGGAACACAGCAAGGAAAACTTCAACAATGTCGCTGACCTGGAGCTCAACCCAATCCGATCCAAAATCGTTCGTGCCTTCTTTGACAACAGGTGTGCTCCCTCCCCTGGGCAGGCTGAGGGGGGCTACCACCTCCCATTATTAAACGCAGAGGCTGGGTGGGGCTGGACAGTCCTGGACGGCCTTGGACAGCTCCTGGGCTCCCTCACTTGTGCGTTAGTCATTGCTGGCGGTGTAACAGACGACTCCAAACTTAGTAGGTTTTGTTTCTTTACCTATGTATGTGTGCCCATGTTCACATGTATGTGGGTGTACATGTATGCTTACATGCTGGTGGGGGCCAGGAGACAGCTGGCATTTCCCAGGTTGCTGCCCTCATTTTGAGGCAGGACCTCTCAGTGGCCTGGAGCTTGTCAATTTGGCTAGGCTGGCCTTCCCTTCCCTTCACCTCCCCAGAACTGGGTTCGCAGGCACCTACTGAGCTTTCTCCAGCCTGGCTTTTTACATCTTATCGGTGATTCTGGGATGGAACTCAGGGGCCTCGGGCGTGCTAAGCAGATGCTCTTGCTCTGGCGTCTGTCCCCAGCCCCAAGCTCAGTCTTGGCCTCTCATGGCTTCTGTGGCCCGGGATGTTCACGCTCAGTTTCTCCTCCCACCTGGGCCAAGGCTAAAGGCAGGAGGTACGCTGGGGGCACGGCTCCAGCCCCGGCTGCTAGGGCTCTAGAGAGCCGATTGGATGATGAAGTCTCTGACCTCTGAACTGGTAGGTCTGTCATTTAATGGGGGAAAGGAGGCTGTGGCAGGCAGCTCCGGCACAGATTCTTGGGAACATGTACCCAGAGGGCCACGCTGTCATGCGTTTACGTGTGTGTGTGTGTGTGTGTGTGTGTGTGTGTGTGTGTGTGTGTACACTCCACTGTACTCTGTACATCTAGAGGTCAGAGCAAGAGATTTTAAAAAATATTTATTAAGTATATAGTGTTTTGCTTGCATGTATGTCTGCATGCCAGAAGAAGGCACCAAAAAAATCTCATCACAGATGGTTGTGAGCCACCATGTGCTGCTAGGAATTGAACTCAGGACCTTTGGAAGAGCAGGCAGTGCTCTTAACCTCTGAGCCACCTCTCCAGCCTCTCAAGAGATGTTTTTACGTACTGAGGTCCTCCCTTCCCCGTGCTGCCCCCTCAGGAACCTGCGCAAGGGACCCAGTGGCCTGGCCGATGAGATCAACTTCGAGGACTTCCTGACCATCATGTCCTACTTCAGGCCCATTGACACCACCCTGGGCGAGGAACAGGTGGAACTGTCCCGAAAGGAGAAGCTGAAATGTGCGTACTGAGTGCCGAGCTCTCCAATGGGGGGTGGGAGGGTATTTGTAGGAGGGAATATCGCCTGTCTCCACTGACGAGTGGCAGCGTTGGGGTGGCCTTTCTGAAGTTGCACCTTTGTGTGGGGGGCTTTGGGGTGGTGTAGTATAAAGAGAGACCTGGGTTTCCCTTGGGGCCCCTCCACTCAGCTGTGTGGCCTTCAACCAGGCATGGTGTGCTGGCTGAATGTGGATGGCTGTGGGGCTGAGGTCTCTGTTGCAGACAGAACCTTGTATCTGGGGCAGGGGAGCCCCCAGGTTCCACACCTGCTCCCCCATGGCATGCTGTGAGCAGTGGTCCAAGGCATGTCTCCTTTCACCCCTGTGTTCTTCCCCATGACTCCTCACATCCCCCTACCTTCTCAGGCTCTGAGTGTTTGGCTATGTTTAGCACTGGAGTGAATGTGAGGCCCAGAGTGTCCCCAGGGCCTCCTGTGTCATGCTCAGGAGGTACCCACAGTCCCAGTGTTTGTTTGCTTTGAGGGCTAGGGTGAGGATAGGGTCACTACAGGTCTGAACCAGTTCAGGGCTCCTGTCTTAACACATATGAACCTTGACAGCGTACCTGTGAAAGTGGACTGTGGCAGCCACGGGGTCAGCTAGGACATTGTTACCAGGAAATATTCTGCATGGTTCTGGGCATTTGGTTCTTGACAGATGCCAGAGCAGAGTGCTGGGGTAGCAGGGAGCAGCCACTCAGCACCTCATCTCTGTGGGGCCACTGCCAAGGTTGAGAGAAGCAGCCAGGCCCTGCTAAGTCCTCTGCCACCCTCAGGGTCCACTTAGGGCCAGTCAGCATTCAGGATGTGGGCAGTGTGGCTCAGGACTTGGCATTTTAAGATAAAACCTGATAAGTGGTGTGCTCATGTGATGTCCAGTCCTGTCACGTGTACCTGTCCAGTCCTGTCACGTGTACCTGTCCAGTCCTGTCACGTGTACCTGTCCAGTCCTGTCACGTGTACCTGTCCAGTCCTGTCACGTGTACCTGTCCAGTCCTGTCACGTGTATCTGTCCAGTCCTGTCACGTGTACCTGTCCAGTCCTGTCACGTGTATCTGTCCAGTCCTGTCATGTGTACCTGTCCAGTCCTGTCACGTGTACCTGTCCAGTCCTGTCACGTGTATCTGTCCAGTCCTGTCACGTGTACCTGTCCAGTCCTGTCACGTGTATCTGTCCAGTCCTGTCATGTGTACCTGTCCAGTCCTGTCACGTGTACCTGTCTAGTCCTGTCAGTGTATCTGAAGTGTACTGGGGGGGTGGCTGGTGCTGCCTCCAACTCCCATTTTCCAGATGGGAACTGAGGCTCAGAGAAGTCATTTGCTCAAGGCATTTCCCTAGGGAGAAGCCAGCTAGGTCCCGCTGCCCTGTGCCCTTGTGCCCTAAGGCTTTGGCATCCAGATCTTGCCACGATGTCTAGTGTATAGTTTGGAATGGCTTCAGAGTGGAAATCTGGGGAAGTTAGGGGGCCGGGCTCCCCTCCTGGCTTCACCTAACTGGCTCCTACCTCCTCTGCTACTTGCAGTTCTGTTCCATATGTACGACTCGGACAGCGACGGCCGCATCACCCTGGAAGAATATAGAAATGTAACGTGTGCTCCCTTGGCCCCGCCCCTCCCCCCTTCTCGGACCATCGTGGAGCCCCAAGGTCACCAAGTGTCCGCCCCACTGGCAGGTGGTGGAGGAGCTGCTCTCCGGGAACCCTCACATTGAGAAGGAGTCAGCTCGGTCCATTGCAGATGGAGCTATGATGGAGGCTGCCAGTGTGTGCGTGGGGCAGATGGTGAGTGCCCCTCCCAGTAAGGGTGGGGAGCAAGAGGCAACAGTCCACCAACCCCTCCCCCCGCAAGAAACACAGAAGGTCTCCGTGGCAGGAGCTAGGTGTGCCCAGCTAGTTGCTCTAATCAGGGCTTGGCATGGAGGAGGGAGGTCAGAAACCACTGTGGGCTCTTTCTGCCCCCCCCCACCGTGGAAGATGCAGGTGGGGGGGCTGTGTGATGCAGTGAAGGAGAACTCAAAGCCTTAGGTGGGGCCACTGTGACCTCTCTCACCCCTCAGGGGCAGCACTGGTAACAGTGCCCCACGCACATTGCTGCATCCTCACCGAGTGGAAGCGTTCTCAGGCCTGGACATGGGGGCCAGCACCTTTAGTTTGGGAAGACCGCCGGTGTTGGGGAGACAGCAGAGGGAGGGACTGACGAATAGGGGCTCGGCCATATGTGTACGTTCTTCGTTTCATGGTTTCTGCCTTATTCTACTGGTGGGGGAAACTGAGGCTCAGCACTAAAGATCCTGTGGAGCTTGTCATATTTCTGTGTGAGGTTTCTCTTACATGGTGGGGATGTATCCCAGCAGCCTCTGGAGATGACTAGGGTGGGTGGGTGGGTGGCTACCTCCATGGGTGGGGGCTTCCAGCAAAGCTCTGGCCTCCATGTACCTGTGATGCCAACAGCTTCAGCGTGGAGGCAGCTCCAAGCCGGAACCTGCCCTTTCGGGCCCTTGCCAGTCACCGAGGACTAGGTCCTCACTCCCCAGAGGCCATGGTGGCAGAGTAGCTTTCCTGGCTTCTATCAATCTGTGCTTCTCTCAAAGGAGCAACTGGCCCTGGTAAATGTCCAGACTACATGTGAACCGCCTTAGGGAAGGGCCCTGACCCAGTGGAGAATGGAGCTCCCCTCGTAAGTGTGGGGGAGCCAAACACCCATTTGGTTTAATTACACTCTCCTTCTCTAAAGGGCTCCCCATCCCACTCCACTTTCAATTGGTGACTTTGCTTAATTTGCTGTAGTAAAATTGTTGGCAGCTGGTGCCTGCTGATTTGTATAAAATCTACTCTGCCTCAGAGGTGGAGGCGTCCCCAAGTGCAGATCCTCAGTGCAGTGGGGACAGAGCCACCAGGGAGCCTGGCATGTGTGTCTACCTCAGGAGCACAGGCTGTGTATCAGCCAGATCAACCCAGACCCAACTCTGGGGCTGAGCTGTGGCTCAGGGCAGCCACTGGCTTCTGATGGCTAACACTGCTTCTGACCATGGCACTCGCCAGAGAGCCACCCACCATGTCAACTTTGATGTCCTTCCAGAGCCACTTAACTGACTTGGGCGGGGACTCTAAGTAGCATCTTCAGGCCATCTCTGTGCAGGGGAGCTTTCTGGGTAGAGGGTGGGGCCACTGGGCTCCCCAGCCACCGCCTTCTGTCTTTGCCAGCACCACCCTCCTGCTCAACTCCCCACAGTGGGAGCCTATAATTAGCTCCCCTCACTCAGCCTGGGAGCCTGGTGGCCTGGAGAGGGAAGACCTGAGTGGGATAGCCCCTGGGGATGAGGCAGGCTCAGGCCAGGAGAAAACTGGGGGCTTTTATTAAATATTTTAAGAAACAAAGAAACCTTAAGAGGGCATTGACCCTTGCCCCCAGGAGCAACCAGGAGAAGGTGAAAGGTCATTCCCTCTCCATGCCTTCCCCAGGCCTTTAGGGAACCACCCTTGGGGGCTTTTTTTCCAGTGCCGGTAGACACAGTTGTGTGTGTCTCTGCTGTTTCCTTGTGTCAGGTCACTTGCATTTTGGGGGTTCTGAGTTTTGAACCCAGTGCCCCCATGCTAAGCTCAGAGTACCACTGAGCTCAGCCTCACCCCAGCCTCTAGGCACAGTTACCCCAGATGGCCTTGGGCATGACCTCCTTTCTCTTTCAAAGAGACACTTGTCCAAAGGGTAGATGGGGGCTGGCGACACTTTGACAAGCATGCTGGGAGCTGCAGGTGCTCTCTCCTGTGGGGGTCCTAGTCTCGGCTATGTGTAGTCCTGTAGCCTTTCCACAATGAGAAGAGGCTAGCCTCTTGATAGCCATGGATGGCAGAATCCTGGGGATGCTGGGGGCAGTGCAGGGGACCCCAAGTACGCAGCAGGGACCTTTGGAGATCCTGCACTGGTGTTCACTGTCACAGGGGGCTGCTGGGGTCCCTAGCATCAGCTCTTCTGCCCCTACAATAGGAAGGACAGAGCTGGGGACTTGCTTTGTCAAGCATGCTAGGCCCCTGGCTGAAGCCACACTCTGTTCCCACGCCATGGCTATCATGGTGACTCATGGGTACAAGGGTGGCCACAGAGGGCTCTCCATGCCCTTACCCCAGTGGCTGTGAACTTAGATTAGCCTAGAATAATTCTGTTATCAGTACAGGGAGCAGAGGCAGGACCCAGGCTGGCAGGATCTATCTTGGTGGCTGATTTCTAGGGATGGAGTGAGGTGAGCTGTACTGGGAAGGAGATCCCATGCCTGGAGGTCCCACTGTTTTCCCCCTGAACCTCCTGGGGGTTGTAGCCTCGGCCTCTGTTGGGTTCCAAGAGACTGGCCTTCCTTAGGAACAAATAAGCCCCTTTCTTTTCATTTCATTACATTCATTTGTTCGTTCCTTCATTCACTCATGGTATTTTAAGACAGGGTTTCTCTGTGTAGCCTTGGCTGGCCTCAAACTCACAGCAATCCACCTGCCTCTGCCTTCCTGAGTGCTGGGATTGCAGGCATGCTCCATCATTCCCAGCGACCCCCCCCCCCTTTTCTAACTCTACCTCAAACATGCTGGCCCTGTGCTCCGGGTGCTGGGAGGAGGAGCGGCCCGTCTAAGAAGACCCGGGAGACTCTGGCCACTCACTCTGTCTCCTATCTCGTCTTCAGGAACCGGACCAGGTGTATGAGGGGATCACCTTTGAGGACTTCCTGAAGGTGGGTGCCAGTGGGAAAGATGCCTGGGCATGGGGGCTCCAGGACACCATGAGGCCCTTGTGGAACTGTGGTTGTCAGTGGATCCCAAGTGCCCCCAGGCCCCAGGCCGTCTATGGGAAGGCCCTGCCAGGCACACTGCCGTGTTTGGCTTCTCAGAAAGGGTGACTTGAGCAGCACACAGGTAGCTGAGAGACATTAATCTTTCTCTCTTGGGACACTGGCACTGTTTTCCTGGAGCAGTCACTTTTCACAGTAGAGCATGGATTCTGGAAGATTCTGAAAACTTCCTGCACCTGGACGAAGACCAGCATTCAGCAAGCAGACGGGAGTTCTGCCTCCCTAGAGCATCCTGCTAGGAGTTTTAAGTGGCGCCCCCTCTAGCCTGGGCCCCCCTCCTGTGATGGCATCTGCAGCCAGTTTGGTGGACTGCTTTCACTGTCACAGACACACTCAAGGGCTGGGTGCTAAGACTGGCTCCCCGCTGTTGCAATGACCAAGTTATCCGGAAGCATGAAGAAGAAAATGCTAAAATCACGTCTCCGAGGCTTTCTGGGCATGGAGGTCAGGCCACAGGAGGACCTATGAATTCCCAATCCAACTTCTGAATGAGCAGGGTCTGCCAAGGCCAGTGCCCGGAGGGAGACTGAAGCCTCTAAGGTTCTGTTTGTGGTGGTGGTGGGGTCTCCTCTAAGTCTGCCCCTCTGCCCACCCGAGGGAGGCTGATTGCAGAAAGGCAGCACAGCCCCGGCCTCTCAGGGAAGGAGATGAGGTCAGCAGCTACACTTGTCTCACGCCAGAGGCCCACACCCAAGGCAGGACAGGGTGTGTGGCAGGGAAGGCCGGGAGCTGATGGTGTGTGGGTCTGTTCAGGCCCGCACTGAGATCTGTATGTCCAGCGGTGTGATGCAGGGCACTGGGGGTGCAGGAGCATTGAGGAGAAGGGGCAGGTGCCTTGAGCATGGCATGGTGGCACACATGGCATGGCGGCACAGAAGTGCAATGCTAGCACCTGAGGCTGAGGCAGGGGCATCTTGAGTTCGAAGCCAGCCTGGGCTAGAGTTAAGACTGCAGCTTTCCCTAGGGCTCTTCAGATGCTAGCTCCCTGAGTGGTCCCTTCTAGCGCGGCCCCGCCCCCACCCCTCCCCTCCGTGACTGTGCCCTCTGGAAGATCTTAGCTGAATCCATTGTGGAGTCCAGGATCTTTCCCAGAGAACATCTCAAACTCCCAGCAGTTGGGGGTGCTCTCTGAGAAGTAGAACTGTTTGTGTGTCCCCACAGGACCTGTGTGTGTGTGTGTGTGTGTGTGTGTGTGTGTGTGTGTGTGGTGGTGGTGGTGGTGGGGCAGTGGGATGCCTAGCTCCAAGGCCTATCGCATCCTGGGGTGTGGTACCCCAACATCACAGGGAGATACAAGTCAACTGCCTGCTAGGTCCCTCTGTCCCTGTTCCCATCCTGTGCCTCCCTGTGCCTCCCCTCCCCCCAACCTCCACTTGCTAATTCCCAAGGAACTAGAGAGACCGTGACCACCTTGAGAGGGACAAGGTTTTGTCCTATAGGTTAATGGCCTTGTGACCTGAATGTCCAGGCCCTAACTGGCCAGGGTTGGCAGTCCACAGTAGTGTCACTCTACCTGCGTAGAAGTTTGAAGCAGAAGGCCTCTTATCTCACAGAGGTTATGGTAACCAAAGTGGAGGGGTTATTTAATGAAGTCTGCCAGGTAACAGCCCCTCAGTCTACACAGTCCTCTGTGGATGAGGGTGACCCAGCCTGAGTCAGGAAAGCGGGCAGCATGGTGGGGCAACCCTGGAATTGCACTGAGGAAAAGGAGGCTTGTCGTGTAGGGAATTCTCAGAGCCCGGTGTGGGGGTGGGGATGTGAGCTCTAAGAGCCCACCCATTGGAGAGTCCTGAGTCCACATGGGACTGAGCATCACTTGGCTCAGCCTCGGAACCCAGCCTGTTTCTCATCAGCAAACAGTGGCTCAGCTGTAGCAGAAGCAGCAGCAGGAGGAAAGGGCCAGGGCTGCTCAGGCAGGGGTCTGGCAGTGGTGGGGACGCTTCCTGACGCCACTCCCTCCGTTCCAGATCTGGCAGGGGATCGACATTGAGACCAAGATGCACATCCGCTTCCTCAACATGGAGACCATCGCCCTCTGCCATTGACCATGCAAGAAAGGGGGTGGCTAAGGCCCTCTGCCTAAGCTGCTGTGACAAGCAGTAGCGCTTCACTCTTCCTTCCTGTGGGGTGTGGGATGCCACTGTTTTTATCTCTGTTGATGTTAATAAAGGTTTCCTAATGAGCTTGGCCTCCCCGCTGTCCCTCACGTCCCCTAAAGGAACCTGGTCCTTGGTGACATAAGACTGATTCTGAGGTGAGACTGGTGAGGAAGGCCCTATATGCCCTGCCTGCTACTGTTCCTGGATCTTTTCTTTCCTCCTTGAAGGACCAGGCATCCACCTGCTGTTTCCACCCATGGGAAGCCAGGATGAGTCTGTCTGTCTGGGCAGGATTCCAGAAAACCTGAGACATAGGTAATGGGGTTTTCTCAGCACCATCGGGGCTGGCTGGATGCTGACACCTGCTCCTGAGGGTGGGCACCTGCAGCCAGGACTGTCACGGCTCCTCCCAACAGCATGGGCCCAGCTGTAAGCCCAGGACACCCCATCCCCACACACAGGCATCTGTGGAGACCAAGATGTCGCACTGCAGGTAAGCAGCTCAGCTTGGCGACGACGGCTGGGGGCGGGGGCAGGACCGGTAGAGCTGAAGTGTGGCCACTTGTGCCTGAGGAGCAGAGTCCTGTGGCTCGTTAGTGCTTGCTCTCCAGGTCTGTCTCAGGTGTTGCCTTCACGATGCTTTGTTCCTTCTGTTGACACTGGGCGATGCCTTTCTAGACTCTGGAAAGTTCTCTGGGTAACTGGCAACTCTTACTGTTGGCGTGCTCAGTTGGGTTTCAGGTTCATAGTCTCAACACTGAGCATGCCATTTCATTTGCATAGTCTCAGGCCCTAAGCACCACAGAGGGCAGTCATGGTGTGTCCTTACTTCATCTGTTTCCCTTCCATGTCCTTGTCACGCATGTGTAGGTGGATGTGGCTATAAGCACTTTTTAAGTTGTTATTATTTTGTGTGTATGTACATGTGTGAATGCGTACATGTTGCCTACAAGAGGAGTCAGATCCTTTGGAGCTGGAGGCACTGGGTGCTGTGAGGGCATCTGGCTTGTTCTATAGGTGCCAGGATCTAGACTTTGGGTCTCATAACTGCACAGCAAGTGCTCTTAAACACCAAGCCATCTCTCCAGCCCCTAATGTGTACATTTTAAGTTGTTATTATCATTAGTATGTGAGTGATGTGTGAGCATGGGTGTGCACACGCTGTGGAGTAGTGTAAGGTGTCAGTTCTTGCTGTTCACCATGTTGAGGCTGGGGGGGGGGGCTCTCCCAACATCTGTTGTGCACTCCAGGCCAGCTGGCTCACAGGCTTTGGCAACTGTCCTGCCTGCCTCCCATCTTGCAGAGCTCAGGGATTATAGATGTGGGCCACACGTTCAGTTTAAAAAAAAAAAAAAGTACATGCCTGTGTTTGCAAAGCCACAAGAGGGCATCAGACCCCCCTGGAGCTGGAGTTTAAGGTAGCTATGAGCTGCCTGGTGTGTGCTGGGAACTGAACTCTGCCTTTCCAGCCCTGCCTCCAGCTCTTTTTGTACATGGGTCCTAGAAGTCAAACTCAAGTTCTCAGGCTCTTGCAGCAAGTGCTCTTACCTCCTAAGCTGTCCTGCTGTCCTGGCACATGCATGTTAGTTCTGCTGGGTTGGTAAAATAATGGTGTCTGCCATTAGTACTGCCCAGGGGACAGTGACTCATGCCTGAACAAACAATGCTGTTGCCAGCCAGAACGGGGCAAATTGTTCTGGTCTCAGTGGAGACACCCTGCCCCCCACCTCCTGCAGCCTCCTCTCTGCCTGGGGGTGCTTGTCATGACTGATAGCAGGCTGTCTCCATGGTGATGTGCCAGATTCAGTGGCTTCTTCTACGGGTCCCTTCCATGCTGCTGTCGCCAAGCAGGCTGTCTGTGGTGGTTCTAAGTGGTAGATGGGTCTTCTCAGCAACAGGTGATTCCATGGTTAATGTACACGAAGTGGTGGAAAGGTAACTTGACAGGGAGTCCTGGACCACTGCTGGGATGAGGTTCAAATCAGCATCTCAGATTTAAAAGCAAAACACACTGTGCAACCAATTATAGAGGTGCACAGAGACTGCTCGGGAGACGTGTTAAGATGGCACTGTGTGTGTGTGAGAGAGAGAGTGCAAGTGTGAATTTGAGTGTGTCTGTGTGGGCGAGACTGGTTACTACATTAGATGCCAGAGGCAAGTAAGGAGCCTCAGGGACTGCAGGTATTCGGTGTAAGCACTTAGCAGGCAGGGCTGGCCTCAATGTGTTGGGCCTGGGACGGATGCTGGACTATAGGGCCACCATCACCACCCACTCATTTCTGGACTGGTGAGGACAGAGGTCCGAAGGCACTGCCAGGGCTGTGTTTCTGAATGTAGGTCTCAGTTTGGCAAAGGCCCTGACAAAGCAGCCGGCAGGAGCAGATGTAGGGGCTCCCACCTCCCTGCTCAGAGCCAAGCAAATCCTGTCAGCTTTGGGGAGAACCCCGCCAAGGTGCCCCCCACAATTTGGGGGCCTCCTGGCTTCTAGGTTTCAGCTGGCTCTAGGGCTCAAGAGAGCCAGCAGGTCAGCAGGGAGATACCATGCATGAAGTATCTGACGCTTGGCTTCCAGAGCTCCCCAGTGCTCCCCGGATGGTGAGTGAGGGGGGCTGCAGGCTCAGTGGCAACTATCACCTTGGCATATCTCACGGGCCTGGCTATCCTGAGACTCGTCCAGTTTGTTTCAGTTGTGTCCTTCTCAACAAAGGCAGTTCATGAATGTAAAATGTTTTCATAAATAATGGATTGCCTTCCCTCAGCCGGTGCCCGGGGTTCTAGCCGGGAAGATGCTGCGATGGATGCGCATCAAACGTGCTTGCTTGTGCTACCCGCTGAGGGCTTGCTAATGTCTTTGAAGCTCTGGGCACAGCTAATCCAAACAGCTAATTAAAATGAGATTGACTCACTGGGAGCACAATTCTCCAGGCCCAGAAGCAAGCTCATTTGTTCACAGTGGCTAGGACCAAGCTAGGCCAGGACCCATGCCCATCGTACAACTCACTTGGAGTACTACTGCTGGGCTCCCAGCATACTCAGCGGCAGGCAGGGGAACCATGAACTGGTGCACGCCTGCTCCCAGGAAGTACAGACTAATTCCTTAGTACCCCATGGGGCTTCTGGCCTTGGAGCAACAGGGCTGAGTGGCCTGCAGGGCAGGGGGAAAGCGCGTGGGTTGTTTCCTGCAGGACTGCGGGGGTGGGGGGTGGGGGGTGGGGTAACTGCAGCCAGGCCCCCCATCCCTGTGTAATGTGAGCCAGACGAGGCGCTTCCATCAGCAGTGAGAAGCAGGGTCTGTGCTGAGGCTGGTTTGGGGACAGGTGTGTACATGCATCCATCAAACACAGTTAGTGATCTGCATCAGAGATGGAGACTGACCAGCAGGGTGGAGCCTGAGGGTGCTGATGAAGGCCCGGGGCTGAGGGTGGAGAAGCAGGTGTGGGCCTCAGCAGCGGGGTGGAGGTCAGGAGTGCCTGTCTCCCCCTTCTACAGCCATCTAGTTGAAATTGGGATGTAGCCGTGTATCATTGTCTTGCTACCAACTTTTGTTTCTGTTTCTAGAGATGCATCCTCAGAATTAAAGCCCCTGCGTTAGCCTCCTGGGTGCTGGAGTAACAAGTGGGGGTGGGTCACTGTGGTCTACGTAGAAAGCTGCTGCTTTTTTTTTTTTAAAGTCTGGTGGTGGTTTGAGGCTAATCACTAATCTGGTAGGTTTCCCAGAGAGCTGTGTGATAACAGACCTCCTAGAAATGGCTTGATGGGTACCTTCAGCCTAGTGACACATAAATCATGCGCAAGGGACAGAGCAAGGCAAGAGCAGCCTGCAATTCCGACACCCTGGGAAGCCAGGTTCTTCAAGACTTGAACAAAATCACTGTTAGGCTCTGGCTCACATTCCTGTTTGCTGTGCTAATGAGAGAGGGCAGCCCCTCAGGTCTGAGCCTGGATCCCATCCCCACTGGCCTGCAGTTGACCAGGCCAAGTTCCACTGTGCCGAAAGTGTCCCAAGTGGGTGGATGGAGAAATGCAAGTCACCTTGAGGGTTTGGCAAACACCGTCCTAAAGGCTGTCCTTGCATGCCGTGACCTTGAGAATGCCTGAGCCGGAACCAGGCCACTCCCAACGGCACCAGAGGCACCTTTGTCGCTCTTCACTATGAACTGGACAAATGCCAACAGGGCTTGGTACGGGAACACAGCTACAGGAGGGCTCAGAACTTCGGCTGGAGCAGGGTGGCAACAGAGTGACACCACGCCTGCAAAGGATAGCCTTCTCTTCACAGGGAAAGTGGTGGCACTCCAGGGCTGCAGTGGGTGAGCGGGTTTGTCCCGGGAAGGGAAGCTGCCACAGCAGAGCTCAGCTGGGCATGGGCTGGTGCTCCTCTCCCTTTCCAGGGTGAAGTTCCCCAGTGCACAGCAGTAGGCACCATCGGAGGCTGAGCGCAGGATGGTGCCCAGGAGGAAATCTGCCACCGCACACAGACGGTGCTGGCCAAGTCGCCGCAGGCCTGCCGCAGTAGCCAGGTAACCATCTGGCCGGGCTGTGTGGGATGTGTGGCCACAATGCCACAGCCGGTGCCATCTGCTGCTTCAAGCAAGAGCTCATGGGTAGTGGTGTACTTTCTGAGCCACTGTCATGTGGCAGTTAACACCTGAAAGCCTCTCTCCAGGGGAGGCAGTTCTCAACTCCAAGGTAATGGCTTGTGGTGCTACCATGTAATGAGTGACCTGGGGCACCCCACCTCTTTTGGAGGGGCTGTGAGCTCAGGGTGGAGACTCAGTGCTTTGTCCTGAGGCGGTAAACCCCACTGCTGGGCAAGGTGGGTGGTTCCTAGAGCATCTTTCCAGGGGAGCTGCTGTGTGGGCTTCAGCGGAAGCAAGGCTGCCCAGCCACGGATGACCACACTTTCCCCATGTGCATGTCACGCTGTCCCTCCCCCAACCCTTCCTGCAGCTGTGGGCAATAAGCCAGAGCTACGAATGCTGGAGAAGACTTGAACAGAGTCCCGGGACCAGTGCTGTGCATCCTTACAGGAGCAACAAAGAACAAGGCCACGAGTCAGTCCAGACCTTTAATAACAGAGTAAACATGGCCGTTTAAGGCGAAAAGGCAAGCTGCCTCCCTGGGGTGTGTCCTGGTGTCTTCTGGATCTGCAGGCAGCACAGGGAGCTAACAGAGGCCACCTGTCCCCAACCCTATGAGCAGATGCAGCAGCAGCAACCTCAGGAGCCAGATCTCTGGGTACATGTGCTGCTCTGTGGGGAAGGGGTGTCTCCCAGGAGGCTGACAGCAGACAACACCCATAGCTGCTGTGTGAGGGGCCAGTTCAAGTTCTCTCTTGAAGCCTGGGTGCTTTTCCTAATCGGGGTTAGGGGGTCTGCTTAAAACCACTCCGGCTGAACTGCCTTCACTCCAGTGATCTGTGCGCCTGCTCTTAAGGTCGGCAGTGGCTTTCTCATGGCTGCACAATCTGGACGGAGCCAACCTGCGCAGCCAATTTGTCTGAAAGAACTTTCTCCAGTGGCCCAACTGAAGCACTGGGAATGCATGAGTGAAGACCTAGCAAGACCAGGCCAGCAAGAGGGAGGTGAGCTGCCACCTGGGCACACTGATGTGTGGTTCAAAGTCCTTCCCCTGGGAGGGTCTGCAAGGAGAAAGTCTCACTTCAGCCGGCTCTGTGCTCCTGTTCAGCTGGACAACGGTTGTCTGAGGCCTGAGTGTCTTACCCAGAGAACCTCCATCCGGCCGCATATTGGTGGAGGGGGGGCTCAGTGACAGCACTTGCCTCACACACACTGGGAAACAAGAGCTGGTCACCAAGGCCTAGTGGGCGCTCCTGCTTCTACGCTGTCTGGGCTGCTCTCGATATTACTCCATCTTAGGGGCCAGCCCCCTTCCCTCGGAGGTGCAGACCTAATGAGGAGCTTCCTGGTCCACCTGTTTGTTGTGCTGCTTTCTGAGCTGGTATTTGTTGGGACCAGGACTCTGCCAGACTGGAGTGGACCTCTGCCTCCTGAGACCTGGTGGCCTCTGTAAGGTGGGGATTTGAAGAGCTGACTGGGTCTCCTGAGCACTGTATATGGATCTGCCTGTGGTACTCTGAAGGCAGAGTCGGTGAGCTACATCTGCTGAGGGAAGACATACCAGCAGCCAGAAACAACCTATGGTCCTTTCTCACTCAGGGAAGGATGGCTGTTTCCATCGCAGCATAGGTACCAGACAGAACAGCAAGTGAAATGAAGCGGTCCTCCCTCACACAGGTTCCGGTGAGTCTGTAATTATGAACCATGTGGAAACCACTGAGGATGGCTGAACTGGGGTCAGGAGACCACTTGGAGCCAGTACACAGACACAGGTGAAGGCCCGTGTCCCTAGGGGTGGAAGGACGGGAGAGTATCACTGCTGCGACAGGCGGGGGAGGGGGAGGAGCCCCTGCAAAGGTTAACCCTGAGTCATAACCGGTCTCACCAAAGCCCCCGGATGGAGGAGGAAAGCCAAGACAGACTCCAACTCTGTAGGTGGCTACAGAGGCAGCAAGGCCTCAGGAGGAGTGGTCACTGTCCCCAAACGTCCACTGTGCTGCAGAGCTTCCTTATAGCTCCAACGTTTGTGAAACTGGCCCTTCCCACGTCTACATGAGTGACCCTAAGCACTGTCACAGGGGAAAGACAGTGCTAGGTCATAGCTGTACCCAGCCATGGTGTCACAGGGTGAGCGGCAGGCAGGAAGAGGGCTCTGAAAGGCCAGCTTGTCGACTGCAAACTCATAGGCATGAATCAGGCCACGGTGTCTAGAGGAAGCAGAGATAAGCACTGGTCAGCAAGGCTGCTGTGGCGAGTGGCCGCACAATCTAGGCTAGCCCTCCACCATGACAGAATGGGCTCTGAGCTCACAGTATGGCAGATATACAAAACCGAGGTAAGTGAGGAGGCCCAGAGGACAATGTTATGAGGAAGCATCTGCTGGGGCTTCAGCTAGAGGGTTTGCCTCACTGTGGAGGTGACACTGTGGCCCTGCTCTGCCCCGGATACCAGGAGCAGCTGCAGAACACTGCAGACAGACACTCAGTATGTGCTCCTGGTCTCAGCCTGTGTTCCAAATTTCTACAAAACCCAAGGTCCACAGCTGTGGCACCCGGGGAGGTCTATGTGACTGGGGACAGAGCAGGGAAACCACATTAAGACATTTCTCAGGCTGTGTACAAACTCAGCCAACCCCCTGCCACCCCCCCCTCCACTGACCTCCTGTGGCAGGAGAAGTTGTCCAGGTCGGAGTTGCGCACCACCTTCTCGTAGGGCACATTGGCAGTGATGAGGCTGTGGCTATTGAAGGACACATAGCGCACAGGGTGCCTGTAGCAGTGGGGAACAGCACGGTAAGGCCGGGGTGCAGCCCTCTAGGCATGCTTTCACTGTGGAAAGCAGGCAGGTGCATGGCCCTTTTCTGCATACCTGCACCCTTTACACATTCCAGTCAATGGCTTCAACAAGTTGGTGTACTTGGGTTGTGAGGACGTTCGACTGGAAACAAACCTATAGCACAGCACAGCGCAGAGACCCACAGGCCGCATAGGTGAGCTCTTATCCTCAAGGTAGGGCCACAGCGGACAGCCCCTGTATCTGCTGAGGCTACACTGTGAGCCACAGGACAACAGAGGCAGTCTCCTACAGAGGGATGCTAGCCTCAGAGACTCCAAACTAGCTGAAAGGTAAGGTGCCCATCTCTGCAGGAAGGAGGAGGTGGGACCATGTGGTGCTGACTGAGGCCACCAGGAAGGAAGGAGGCCTGTGGCAAGAACAGCTGTCCTGGGAGAGGACCAGGTCCTACAGAGAGGAGGCCCAACGGGTGGGTAGAAATGGTGCCCTGGGACGGTGAGCAGGAATGTGAAAGCACAGGGGCTTATATTGTGAGGGACCTCACATCCTTGGAGCTCCCATGAGTGGTGGAAAGGTGTGGGCAGCCTACTGCATCACTGCAGAAGCCCAGAAAGACTGATGCTGTTTTGAAGGCGCAGAGAACCAGCTTTCTACAACAAATACTGGCTTTCTTGACATTTGAGCAAGTGCTGAGTCCAGTGTGGGAGTTTGAGCTGCCTTTTGGCGCCACCTGGTGGCATCATAATGCATCACCATTGAAGTTAGGGTCTGGTAGGGGGAGAGACGGTGTGGTACCATGGGGGCTCTGGTCTGATGGAAACTGGTGGACAAAGTATTCACCACCCTGCGAGCCAGCAAAGAAAGCGGTTTTACTTTTCTATCTTTGTGGGTGTTGCGAAGCCATCAAGCCTGCACTAGAATGAAGGCAGAGCTGTCTCGGTTTTGCATCTGGGGTGGGAAAGTTGCATCTGCTGAGATCTCCAGCTGGGCACTTCCACAATTCCACACCCACTAGCTAGAGAGCAGCCAGAGCTCTGCTAGAGGGGACTGCAGAGCAGGCTCCACCACTGAGGGCATATGAGTCAGGTGGGAACCCCAGGCTGCCTCTAAATCCAAAGCAAGGCAGGCTCACATGAACAATTTTACTACAAGACCCTCCTCTCCTCAACACTCTTGCTCAAGGTCATGTGAGCTCCCCGTGGGCCCTTCTTCATTGTGAAAGGAGGCAGAAGCCACACAGAGACCACACCTGGACACAGTGAGTCTGGTGTGTGGGGGACCGGTGCCAACCATCCCCACTACGACCACACACTGGAAACTAGTCTCCCTCTGCTGGCTCTTTCCTTTCCCTGCTAATTAAGGTGAGGGAATTCAGTGACCATTACAAAGCTGTGAAGACCTTACTGCATCCTCAGCAGCAAGGTTGCTGCTCATGAGGACGTGTGCTACTCAGGGAAGAGAGGAGTTCAAGTCTCCGGATTGGTGTCTTTCCAGGCCTAGGTCTCGTCTCCTGCAAAGCTGCTTTTAGGATGGTGGCAGTGAGGGCGCAGGCAGCCTGAGGACCACTCCAGCACCCACAGTCCGCATGCAGCCAGAGCCAGCTTACCTGGAGTGCACCTCCCACAGCTTCTGGTTCATGCGGTAGTCCCACACAGACACCAGCCCCTCCTCGCCGCCACTGACAATCTTCCAGTCATCCATCTGGACTGCCGACACTCCCAGTTGATGGGCGGACAGCGACAGTGCAATTTTATCGCTGCGGAGGTCATGGAGCCTCACTCTGGAAGGTGAAGGAAGAGCAGCAGGAGGTGAGGGTTAGGGAGGAAGTCTGTACCACCAGCACTGCGGTCCCTGCAGATGCCCGGGGAGCTCTCCCATGGGGGATCATCTGTAGTAGGAGAGCAGCTTTGTCTGCTCACACGTGTGAGACTGTGCTTCACTTCCTCTCCAGGCCTGAGGGCATCATGGGAACTTGCCTGCACCAGGAATAATCACAGATCAAACCTGACGTGTGCATGGAGGATGAGGATGGCTGTTGCAGTTCTGTGTCAGAAAAGTTGGATTTCAGAGCAAATTGTACTAAACTTGCCTGGGGGTTGGGGAGCCAAAGCTATGGAGACTTAACTTCCCTTTCACAGGAAAGCATTATGGCTTTCCTAACGCCACTCCCTTAGTCTTTGGCGTCTCTCCAGGCTTCCTGGGTCTCAACAACTTACCCAGGTTCTCTGCTTCATTTTTTTTTTTTAATTCTCAAAAATTGAAAATTGAGATGATTTCTAGATTAGTGATTGGAAACAACAGTCAATCCCCTACAAAGAGCAGCAAGCAAGGGCTGGCCAGGCATGTAGGAAGCAACTGAATACAGAGCTCTGAATACACGAACCCAGGGAGGGAGGGGAGCTCCCATGCACCAGGAAGGTGGGTTGCTAGACAACCTAGTGCCTACAGCAGCAACAGGGCCACAGCAAAGTCCTGGAGATGAGCTAACTCACACGCACTGCACACAGAGGAAAAGCAGTCCCTGCTTGTCCAGGATGCCTCCAAACAGCCAAGCACCATTAGTACCACTCCTGCCCACTGGAAAGATGATACAGTCGGATCAGCAATTACACCAAATTTAAGAGACAGAGCAAACATCAGTATTTATATGCCCAAATCAACAACTTAAAATATAGTTTGTATTTGTCTGCATGTATGTGTGTACCACATGTATTCAGTGCCTGCAAAAGCCAGGAGGCCTTCACAGCCTCAGGAGCTGGAGAGACAGTTGCTAGCGCCACGTGGGTGCAGGGACTTGGACCTGGGTCCTCTGGAAGAGCAGCCTGTGCTCTTAATAGCTGAGCTACCCCTCCAGCCCCAAGAGCTTCAGTTTGCATAACAACCGCTATGCATAAGAAACATCAAGGGGCTGGAGAGGGCTCTCCAGGTAAAAGCAGGTGCTTTTGGAGAGGAGCAGAGGCTGGTTCCTGGCACCCACATCAGGCAGACCACAAACTCCTGGAACGCCAGCTCCTGGGGATCTGGTGCCCTCTTCTGGCCTCTGCGGGCACCATATAATCTTATAAGGATTTCGGGTTTTTGACAGCAGTTAGTGTCAGAGTGTGCTGTGTTTTCTCAACTTAGACTGAGGTGCATGTAATACCAGCTACATGGGACTAAGTCAGAAGAACTCCAAGTTCCATGCCACCCTCAACAGCTTAGTGACATTTGGTGTCAAATAAAAATGTGTCTGGGATGATATGTGGTGATAGAGCGCTTGCCTAATGGGGGAAACTTCTGGGTTTACTCAGGAAGCTGAAGCAGGAGGACTGAGAGTTTGAGGCTAGCCTGGGCTAATGTATAGCAAGACCTTGTTTCAAATTAAGAAAAGATGTGGGGCTTCCTACACATAAAACCCACAAGCTGCCCTGAGAAGATTACACAAGTATGTCAGATGATGGGCAGGGAGTCCACAGCAGTGGTTCCTTCCTCATAACAGGTCCTGCCGAGATACAGTGGGGATCCACAGCTAAGTCACAGTAAGAGAAAAGGCAAGGAACCCTCTCCCCGAGACTGCAGACTCAGTGTGACAACAGCCACACACTCCGGCCACCATGACTCCCTGCCTTGATGACTGACCACACCTTCCAACCCTGACTCACAGTAAGGAAAGCTCAGATCGTACCTGTCCGCCTGGTGTACAGATTCAGGACCTCTGTTTTAGACATTGGGCAGCCTTCCACCACACACCATTAACAATGTGGTAAAAACAAACCTAATATCCCTTTAACTGCTCTGTGGGGCTTAGGGGAGCCACCTCCCCACTGCCCTGTAGAACTGCAGACCTTTTAGACGCAGAGCTGAGCAGCTGTGGGAAGGGAGAGGCTGCTGTTCTCAGTCTACAGTGAGGTCGGTGACGAGCCATGGAACACCTTGACTTCTGCTTGAAAACAGGCGTCCATCTTGCAGAATGAAGACACAGGCCCTGAACATGGGCTTCATGAGAAGGCAATAAGGGACTGCAGCATGCTGGGCAGTGAGAGCCATGGAGGGCAGGGTCATCACACCCAAAGGAGGGCCTGGAGGTAACGGGCTGGGGACAGGAATCACAGAACCAAGGACAGACTGGGAGAGAGCATATGAGGAAGTCTTCAGCAGCCTGAGGGGAAGGAGCTACCAGCTAGGAAATGATCATTAGGCTAGCTAGAAAACGATTAGGCTGACAGGGAAATTAGAGGCAGCATGAACGACACCATGGATTTCAATGACTGGATGGGGATGGCATGATTAGCTCTGCCCCACTTCAGGCAGCCACAGGACTTGCCAACAGTGGAGCACGGGGCAGACGCTTAGATCGCTACCTGCTCACAGTAGCTTGAAGTGCGAGCAGGTGTCATGTCTCTACATCATGTGCAGATGGCCAATGGGGACAAGAACGGCTCAGCTGAGACGGGAGTCAGGGACTAGTCCTCCTGAAGTGAGCAGGTGCACCTCGGGGCTGCATGGAGGCTACTGTACTTGCTTTTGGGTGCAGCCTATGCTTCCCACAAGCACAGCTCACAAATTAAGTGCTAACAGCAGATCCTTGGGAGGGGAGGTGCAACCAGAGCCCCAAGGGGGGTCTGACTTGACTCCAGACACTACCATGCTGTTAAAGAGTCAGGCCTCATAGGGGGTCCGCTCCACTCTGGTGTACAAGAACGCACACACTTGATTTGTCTCAGACAGTTTACCTCTTTCTTAGCTAGTGTTAAGTGGTGCAGTGTGGAACAACAGAAGTCTGTCGTGGTGCTACAGGTCTGGAATTCGCACCAGGGAGGTGAAGGCAGGAGGACCAAGAGTTTCAGGTCATCCATCCCACAAGGCTACAACAAAGCAAGTTCAAGATCAGCCTGGGGTGTAAGGCACACCACCGCCAAACAACCAACCAGGCTAACCAAACACAGAAAATCACAGTCTTGGGGGTGCAGAATGGAGGCCACACAGCAACATGGCAATGCAGAATCATGGCTACAAGTAACACTCACTCCCAGGCACCAGTGGGGGCGTTCCTCTAAGCACTCACAATTGCCTGTCTTCAGGCAGAGAGACCCAAGGCTGTTGGGCACCCTGGAACCCTGAAACAGATGGGGGTGGAGTGCTTCCCACACACGATGGCTAGCCAGGTCTGTCAGGAGCCCCTCTGTGAGTGTTTATGGTGTGGCTGTTATGGAGTCACAGGCAAACACGTCTGGTCCATTAGTTCAAAGTTTGCCGTCTGTTCTGCTGTGTTTAGAGCAGCACGATGGCGTCAAACAAGACAGCACACACCAGAGACACAGCACATCAGGTTCGCCACGGAAACAGGGACATCTCAGACAGCGGCTTCTCATCTCAGACAGAGCTGCATGTACTGCAGTGTCCTATCCACTCAAACCACCAAATTCACAATAGGAAGCAGGTATTGGCCCAGAACATCTGACAGTGCAGGACCAACCTAAAATGCAGCATGGTTTGGCAGAGCTGGAGCCTCAGCACTCAAATCGCACACTGCACACTGGGAAACAGGTAGCCCAGCAAATGGGCAGACACGTGCCAGGTCTACTGATTCCAGGGACAAGAAGCGGCCAATGGCAAAAACAATCCTCATCTAGTGTGTGTCACCAACTTTGCCTGTTCAAAGAAAAATAATTGGTCTGAAAGCTATAATTGTCTTATGTTTAATATTCATGGATGGGTTTGGAGGACAGCCCCAACACTCCCTCTCTGCAGCCCTCACTAATGAAAACTGCACCATAGGAGGCAGCTTTAGCCCGCCAATTAAAACAAAAGACACCAGAACCTTCCAAAGACTCCAGCAGAGGAGCATCCATCTGATGGGCAGGAAAACGCGCTGGAACAGAGAGGGAGGCACGCTCTGGTTGGTCCTGTGCGAAGAGCTTTGAATAACTCATTATAACACTTGCAGATGGAGTGAGCGTAATGTTCGCGCCCTGCACGCTCCCTGGCAGCAAGCAGCATACACACACGAGCGTGTACCACAACTTTCTGTGTGCTGGGCAGGAAGGAAGCGAGAAGACTCTTTAATTGGGGGGGGGGATTAATCACACCTTGGGGTGTGCTTCCTATTGGTTTGGACTCTACAGTCTTGCATGATAACAAGGCAGCCTGCGGTGGCAGAGCTGGCAGAGTTCAGACCCTGGCTTGTCTGTTCTTCCGTCTGACCTCACTGCACCTGAGCTCTGGAGGAAGACTACACACATGTCTACCCACATAGCACTGACGGCCTTACTAGAATGTCCATTTTCATAGCAACTGAAACACTCAGCACTTTTAGGTGGACTTGTCTAGTGCTAGGTAAGCAGTACCAATATGGTGGGAGGTTTCTACGTGAGATACAAGCAGCAACCTTCGAGGGGTGATCCCCAAACCTCTTAGCACCTGTCTACCCTTCAGCATCTACTGAACCCCAAGCCGCTCATGAAAAGCCAGCCTGGGACAGCTTGTGATAGCACTGAGGGCCAGTATTTTGCATTTTAAGTATATGAGTGAGGACCAGCAAGCTGCATCAGCAGGTGCAATGCTTGCAGCAAGCCTGGTGCCCTGAGTACCATCCCTAGAACCTTCGTAAGGATAGAAGGAGAGAACCAACTTCACAGTTGTCCTTGGACCTCCAAGTGTGAACTGTGGCAGTGTGCCCATCATCACGCGCGCACAGTGCGTACTGGGGCAGTGTGCCCATCATCACGTGCACACAGTGCGTACTGGGGCAGTGTGCACACAGTGCGTACTGGGGCAGTGTGCCCATCATCACGCGCACACAGTGCGTACTGGGGCAGTGTGCCCATCATCACGCGCACACAATGCGTACTGGGGCAGTGTGCCCATCATCATGCACACACAATGCGTACTGGGGCAGTGTGCCCATCATCATGCGCACACAGTGCGTACTGGGGCAGTGTGCCCATCATCAAGCGCACACAATGCATTTTAAAACTATTACAGAGAGTTCACGTAACTACGTTGCACATGTTGTCTTGTTCTTTTTAAGATTTTAGTTTTAATTGTGTGTCTGTGTGCATGTATGAGCAATGGGAGTGCAGGTGCCTGCAAGAGTCCAGAAGAGGGCATCTGGTCCCCTGAGTTGACATTACAGGCAGTTGTGAGCACCTGATGTGGAGCTGAGAAGCAGACTCAGGTCCTCTGGAAGGGCAGTATATGCTCTTACCAGCTGGGGCAGCTGTTGGCCCATTTTGTTTTTTATAGAGAGCCTCACTAGAGAGCCCAAACTATCCTGAGACTCGTGTGTCAACCTCCCACTGGTGCACCACACCCAACTCCTACAAAACACCACCATCCCGTCACCCACAGTGACTGTTGGGCAAGGCTGGCTTTTGGAAGGGTAAGTACTCTATGCAGTACACCCTAACCAAAAGATGTGCTAAGTCTAGCCAAGAGCTGGTGAGACTGATACCCAGGGCAGAAATAGGAATAGGAACACACATTTTTTCATAATCAGTTAATTTTCAAGGATGGAAAGAACAATCTTGTCAACAAACTATGCTGAGATAACTAAGCACAAAGCCAAACTCCACCTTGCACTATACCCAAACTTGCCTAACAGGTCATGCATTTCAAATACAAGAGATTAAATTATAAAACTCAAGAAAACAGATAAATAACCCCGGATTAGGAGATGGTTTCTTATAAGTAAGTGATAGCACAAACAATAAAAGAAAACTAGGTAAATAGCACTCCATCAATAATTAAAACCCGTACTTTAAAGTACATTGTCAACACATGAGAACATAGCTCAAACAAGGAAAGGAAACACTTGTAAAATGACACATCTGACAAGGGATTTGTACCCTCAACAATAAAAACCTCAATTAAAAATAGGGTTTGGAGCCAGGTGGTAGTGGTACACACTTTTTTTTTTTAATTGAAAAAAGTGGTTTTATTTAGGTTTCAGTCCATGCTTATTAGATAATTCTTATTTTTATTTCCCCAGTCACAGTCATAGCAGATGGGAGCAAGGGGAAAATGGGAGAGAGGGAGGAAAAGGAGGATACAAAGGATGGGATAATAAAAACTTTCTTGATTGGAGTTGAGGCCTGATCCATAGTAAGTAATCAATGCTTGGAATTGTAAAGATGACCAAAACCCCAGGCTGGGTGGTACACACCTTTAATCTCAGCACTTGGAGGCAGAGGCAGGTGGTTCTATGAGTTCGAGGCCAGCCTGGTCTACAGAATGAGTTTCAGGACAGTCCGGGCTGCATAGAGAAACCCTGCCTCAAAAACCAAAGAGGACTTGGGAATGGGTGTTGTAACACATGACTGTAATCCCAGAACTCAACAGCAGATGCAGGGGACTGCCTCAAATCCTACACAGCAAATGCTAAGCTGGTTGGCTAGACAGTGAAGTCATGTCTCAACCCCTCCCCCACCTACCATATCCCCCCCAACACAGGGTGTGGATAGACATCTTGCCATGGACTGTGCACATAGGCTGTGAGCACAGGAAATGGGTCCTTAGGCCCTGGCTCCAGGGCAATACAACTCAAAGCACAAGGACACAAAGACTGAGCAATAATAGCACTGGCTGAAGAACCCCAGGGCAGGCACCCAGGAAGAGCATGCCAATTAACCACTGACACCAGCAACACAATTCCCAGATGTCTACACGCAAAAGAACTGAAGACACACCAAAAATTACACATCAATTAGGATAATGGTCAAAACTATTAAGAGATATAATTAATTAAGCCACCCAGATGTGCACTAGCTTAAAGAGATGGGCGGATGTTGTGTTACTTGGATTAGCTGTTGCATTAGATGGATGGCTTACCTTGAACACATTAGACTAAGTAGAAATGAGTCAACCACTTACACGGGCATGCACAGGTAAATGTACACCAAAGGAAAGGGGGAGACAGCAGTGACTGCTCACGGCACAGGGGCTTCTGCCTGGGGTACTGTCCTGGAACTGACTGCGTTTAAGCTGGCAGGTCACATGGCACGTGAACTCTACTCGCAGGAAGGAGCTCTGAAGATAAACTTGTGGTGGGGAGATGGCTTTGTGGGTAAACTGCTTGACAGACAAGAATAAAGACCTGAGTTTGGGCCCCCAAGACCCAGGTAAAGCCGGACACCACAGCACATGTCTATAATCCAGTGGTCCGTCCTATGATGAGATGAGAGATGGGGACAGGAGAATCCACAGAAGCTCCCGGACCAGCCAGTCTGCGTGCATAGCCAGCATGGAAGAAGTAAAAACTGAGAGCTGCTGCTGTCCTCTGATCTTCACATGCGTGCTACACACACCCACACATATGTGCACACGTACACCCACTGCCCCCTCCCCTCACCCCCCACAAACTAAACCTGGAACAGTGAGAATTGTCCGTCCAAGGAGTGTACCTTAGCAACCCAACAGCGGCTGTCAGCACTGACTCTAGCCCTGTCTCCCTGGCGGAGCATGATGCGCTCCAGGCCAGACCCTGGGTGTCACTGGACAAGAGAGTCCAAGAGGCACAGAGGCAAAGGTCTCACTTGACACAGCCCTATGTAGGCAGCTTCAAGCTTCCTCCACTCACTGAGGAGAATGTGGAGGTTCTGGGTTCAGTTTGCTGCTCGCCCTCGGTCTGACCACCAGCAAAACCACAGATGAAATACAAAAACCAAGCACCTAGAGCTGCAGAGGGCAGTCAAGATGATAGACTGCAGCGCATCCCCCTGGGGAAGTGTCTCTGCCAGGAGGCTTCCCACAGCCCCCAGGGTTTTCTTGTGACCCTGCCCTGAGGTGGGGTGGGGCAGGAGGCTGTAACCACTTTCCTGGAACTGAATGAGCTTAAACACCCTCTGTTTCCTCAGGAGAAAAGAACAGACTAATGACTTAAGGTTGGGGACAGTGTGCCCATGCGACTACTCCTAGCTACTGGGCATGGCTGCTCTATGAGGGGTTGGCCTGCACAGATGGGAGAACTTACCCACAGTGGATTCCATAGAAATTACACACTGGGACATGGGAAGGATGGAGGAATCTGGACTCTTAGGTGAGGCAGGGTCTTGGCTGTCAAGAATGTGGAGGTTCTGGGTTCAGTGTGCTGTTCTCGGTCTGACCACCAGCAAAGCCTTCTGTCCTCCAAGGGAACTGTAAGCCTTCATTGGAGATTCAAGGCCAGGCCTGTGCCTTGGGTTTACTCTAAAGGTTGGGGGCAGCTGGGCTCTGTCCCTGCCTGGCATCTAGTGACTGATGCTGGGCTGAGGACCTGGGACCTTCCCGCTTTTAAAAAACTCAGTTCCAGGGCTGGAGAGATGGCTCAGCAGTTAAGAGCACTGGCTGCTCTTCCAGAGGTCCTGAGTTCAATTCCCAGCAACCACATGGTGGCTCACAACCATCTATAATGTAATATGATGCCCTCTTCTGGCCTGCAGGTGTACAAACAGGCAGAGCACTATATACATAACAATAAATAAATCTTTAAAAACAAACAAACAAACAAACAAAAAACTCAGTGCCACTATATTCTACAACAAAAAGATGGCTTTCTCTAGATCAATGTTGGGCCTCACACAGACCAGAGGGCCTTCTGACCTGGGCACATGGCTCCTCATCTAATCACTCCAGAGGAAAAGGAGCTCTCCTGAGAATACCTACGTGTCCCCGAGGACAGGATGTGAGTGTCAGCTGACAGTGCCTGTGCCGTCCTGGAGCTGTCTGGGCTAAGGTCTTAGGATACAAGGGCCCTGCTCTGCAGTAGGGCTCACAGTGTGTGTATAACTCTGGGCGGAGTCCACAGCTCTAGGCTTGATATGGGGAGGTCCCCAAAAGCCCCTGACATCTGCTCCATTGGAGAGCAGTGGACACCCTTTCCCAGGGTTACAGATGAATGTGACCATGCCTTTTTTGGTTGTTATTCTTTTGTTTTTAGACAGAGTCTCAGTATGTCGCCTTTTCTGGCCTAGGCCTCACTATGTACATTAGGCTGGCTTTGAATTCACAGAGATCTACCTGCCTTGGCCTCCCAAGTACTAAAATTAAAAGTGTGTGCCACCAGGCCCAGCATGCCTTGTTTGTTTGTTTGTTTGTTTGTTTTTACATGGATTCTAGGATGCAAAAATTCAAGTCACGTTTGCCCAGTAGTCATTTATGGGCTGAGCTGTCTCTCCAGCCCCGCAGGCCTTAGCACACCGGACTCAGAGCTCCATTTGCAAACCCTACACTCTGAGTTGTCCAAGGAGCCCCAATGCCGGCCTCCTCCCCACAGAGCAGGCAAGGGCCCTTTTTGCTCAAGCTGGGGGTAGGGCCAGTGGGTGAGGCTCAGGGGTTGGAAATACTATGTGACCCAACAGTGATTTCTGCAAGCTGCTACTCTTCTGAGACAGAGCTCTGGGATTTGGCACTAAGAAACACCCCTGCCTCAGAGCTGATACCAACAGCCGAGCAAGCTCAGCACCTGCAGCCCCGGGCCGGGCCCTGGGGAGGGGTGCCAGCAGTCTTGGTCCCTGTCCAGTCTACCTCTCTCTGGGGCACTGGATCAGACACAGAAGGTAAGTAGCCAAAAGGCACAGAGAAAGCAAAGGAGAAGACAAGGGGAGAAACTAAAATCCGGACGGAAAGAGTCTTTTCAAACCCGTCAATCCTGCAGTGCGGAAGGCTGGCACTGGCCCCTGTAACCAGGAAAACTGACTCCCTCAGCCAATGTGTTAAAGAGAAGGCCGCTAATCAGCTAAATAGAAACTGGAATCTGTTCCCATCAAGTCTCTTTCCGTCACCAGAGGGACACACAGTGCTCTGAAGTACACTCTTGGCACCACTTGGCAGGCGGCCCTCTTGTGCTCAACCCGGCCCATCCCTTAGGTTATTGTTTTTAATATAGGAAAGCGAGTTTTTCAATGCCAAACAAATTCTGCAGTAGGAGACAAAAGATATTCCAAATGGTCTCACTGGACCGTCCACCAACTGCCTGAAAAGAGAACTGTCTTGTGGTGTTTCAGAAGCAGAGCAGAGGTGCAGCAGGTCCAACTATTACCTAATGTGAGACTGTGCTCCAAGTCAGAGGGTGGGGCAGGGCCTGTGGGCAAGGCTGAAGCACAAGGCACTCTCGGCCCAGAGCCACGATGATGGCCACTGCAGCCCTGATCTACTTACCTCCTGTCCATGTTGCCACTGACCATGAGATTGGGAGGGCTGTCCCGGAGGTTGACACAGGTGAAGTCTCCAAGCGCATTGCCCAGCTTGGAGAGGCAGCGTTCTGCTTCCAGACTATACACCAAGATCTGAGAGGGAAGAAAGCACAGGTGTCAGCCCCATACGTCAGGGCCATACACTCTCCACGTGCTCCCCCTGAGAGCATTTCACTCTGCCCCCCGAAGAGGCTTTGCTGCTCAATGGCTTGAGAGTGGAAGGACGTGGCCACTCCAGTGACAGAAGTCCAAGAGGGGGAAAACCAAAACGTTCCTTGACCCGAGTATAAGCAAAAGCGGGAGGCGGAGACGAATGATGAGGCCAGGCGGCCTGCTTTCCCCACAGCTAAACTGTACCCTAGCCCAGGCACCTGCTTTCTGTCTTGTTTAAGGAATGAAAGCTACAGGTTGCAGGGCTTAGCTACATTGGGGTTACCTGAAGAGCTTACAGGGGCTGAAGAGGCTGCACTGTGGACACTATACTAACAGGGTGGCTCACGCTGAGCTACAGGCTAGCCCCTTCTTCCCCACTCTCCCCTCTGGGTTTGGGAATTTGGTGCTGGGCATGGAAGCCAGCGAGCAGATGCCTGCAGGCTCCAGACAGTGTGGCCCTCCTGGAGGGCGTGTGCCTTTTCTTCAGCACGGTATCCACAGTATCCTGCAATCATCTTTTGGTTTTGGTTTTGGTTTTTGAGACAGGGTTTCTCTGTATAGGCCTGCTGTCCCAGAACTTGTTCTGTAGACCAGGCTGGCCTTGAACTCAAGAGGTCCGTCTGCCCTTGCCTCCTGAGTGCTAAGATTAAAGGAGTATTTGGAGTGCTTCTTAAATGAAAGACATTACTAGCTCAACTGGATGGCATTTGGTAAACAGTACACAGTCCTGGCCCAAATTCCCAGGGCAAGGGCTTTCCCTCTCCACTCCCACTGACTTCTGCTGAGCGTGCATGGTGAGCACTCTGGGTTTGCAGAGCGACTCTGCCATTCCCGTGGAGACCACGTGAACTTTTCTGGTTTGCCCGGACACTTATCACTTATGAGTGGAGATTGTTACGTTGGTCCAGAGAAATCCCTAACAAACTGAATCATCTCCACTGTGGGAACCATCAGTCTCATGGCGGCACACATTTCTAACATGTTACCTTCAAGAATCCGTGGTAGTGCACCAGCACCACCACGATGGCCAGGGTGATTGACTACTGGCAAAAGGTAGCGGCAGCATCCACAACACCTTCTCAACATCTAGTGCACAAGGCAAGATGCAGCGGAAGCCAAACGTTCCTGACAGAAAGGTGGGTCTGCTTGCTTGCTCCTTCCGTCCTTCATTCACTCACCATTCATTCACATTCGTAAAAACAGGGTCTCCCTGTGTAGCCCTGGCTGTCCTGGAACTCAGTGTGTAGATCATGTTGGCTTCCAACTCACAGACATCCACCTGCCTCTGCCTCCATGGATCAAAGGCTCATGACACAAAGTTTTCAATAATTTAAAAATAATAAAAATGGTGCTGTTTCAATACAGACATGACCAACTCCATCTTCAGCAGGTAGTGGAAGGAGAAAACTGAAAAGCAGCAACCTGATAGTGTGTTTTCAAAATGTCCCCAGCAGTAAGCAGCAGTTCTGAGGTAAGATGCTCCGGGCCCAGGCCCTGCTCCGCGCATGCACAGAAATGCCACAGCACCCCCTGTACAAGTGCACCTACCGGTGTAGCAATTTTAAAAGATCTATTAACTTTTTAAAGCAACCAATTTTGGACCTACTTATCATCATTTCAGTATTCTGGAGTAGCCTTTCTGTCTTTACACAACACCAGTGTGCCCAGCAGGAAGGCTGGCCCTCAGCAGCAGACAGGCACAGCACAACACCTGAGGCTCACACAAGCCAGCAGCAGCCTCTACTCTTTTCTAGTTCCTCTTTGACACGTGGATGAATCATCCCTGAGTGATATGGGGAGATAATCCCCGCCAAAAAGACTCTGCGAATTCATCATAAAGACATCTAAGTCAGCAGTCAGGTATTTCTAAAAATGTTCAATAATTCAACGGATCAGAACCATCCAAAGAGAACCTTTACCATTGCGTTTAGTTAAAGACCACAGAGACTGGAAAACACACTACCATCTCCAAGGCAGGTCTGCCACGCTACAAGTCCCTTAACGACCTTTACCATGGCTCCCTCCCTCCCACACTCTCTCTCTTTTAATAAGGTTGAGCAAATGGGACTTCATTTTATCTGATTGCCACAGACTAGTGAGATCAATTATTCATGCTCACACTCCCTCTTGTTAAGACCATGCATTAGACTAATTTTTCTCTTTATTGCCTTGGTTGGATGAGTCTTAACCCACGACCACTTGAGTTGTTCTCAGAGGCGTTCAGAGATGCTTGAGAGAAGGGGAAACTCCCCCCTCAGCTGCAGTCTGGGAGCAGATGCTCTGCACTAATGTGGCCGCTGAGTCGATAGATTAGCCAAGCATCAAATGCAGGTTCGGTAGGGTTAGCAGGCGTGTGATGCCATCCATCCGCTGTGTCTCTAGGAGTTATCCTAAAGCTAAGCCTGCAGAATACTGTATCCTGTAGATGTCTGCAGGCAATGTACTATGAGCTCTCATGTCTCCCTTCTGTGTGACCTTATGTGAGTGAAAGCATCATCTTCATAAGGGACCAGGCAGGAAGCTTTCTATTTCTGTTTATTTCCCCCTCAGAAAGCTTAAATTGTTTCTGCTAAAGCACAGCTTTAGAATGCTAGCTTTCAACTATTCTGACTGCTCTCAAGTCTATATTTAAAGACACATTTCATTCAAATATAATGCCTTGTTCAGTGAGTGATAGCAGTAAATTAAGTAGCAGAAGAGTATGCTGGCCCACTGCAACCCATCCCAGGACCCAGGCCCCCCGAGCAGTCTGGTAATGAGATGTAGACTGTTAGTGTGAAGGTCTGTCTCTCTTGCTCTGCACACGTGAAAGTCCTTTCTGTGTGAGGCTGGTGTTTTCCAGATGCTGATGTCCCCACTACAAGTGCTCTGCGTCTTCTGAATGGCTAGGAGAGCATCTGTGCATACATAATTCCAGTTTGGTAAATAAGTTGTTTCTTTTTGGTTTTTAATAACATTTAGCAGCCAGTAACACACATTTATGAATCCTCTTCCATGTAGCAGGCCCTGGTGTGAATGGGTACGGCAGCCGATGTACTGCCAGATCAAAGAGCCAAGTCTGGCCAGCTGCTGCTGGCCCAGCTGTGCACTCTTCTGCACGTGGGACCTGCCTCTTCTGGGACCCCAGAGCCATCATACTGCTGTGTCCTAGCAGCTGGTGTCTCAAGCAGGAGGAGGGCTGGTGTACTGGTCAGTGTAGGAAGGAGATGGCCACAGGTCCAAGATCTGGAAAGGTGAGTGATGCTCTGGGTGAGGAGGGCTGGAAGATGGCTACCACCCTCACAGAGGCTTAGCTCAAGGCTTGCCACCCCTCCACACTCACTCTGTGAAACCATGATTCAGCACAGGACATTCTTCCTAACCCTGGGGCTGACGTCACCCGTCTGTGGGCATGAGCCAACAGTCAGGGATGGCTTCAGAGTGCTCTGGAGCCTCACCGACAGAACTGTGGCCATGTTCTGACAAACTGACTTTAATTTGACCAAAACTTGGGAAGGTAGTGACTTACCAGCTCAGAGCCGCAGGCTACCTGAAGAACGTAGTAAGCAGTAAATAGGCCTCTCCCTCCGATGTTAGCACTGTATGAACCTTTGAGTCAAAGAGAATTTGCCTAAACAAGGCATGTTAGCTGGGCACAGTCGCCAGGACAGCCAAAGCTACACAGAGAAACCCTCTCAAAAATAAAACACAACAACAACAACAACAACAACAACAACAACAACACTAAATAAGGCACGTGCTAAGCAGAGATGGAATGAATTCCAAAGACACAGAGGAAGGCTGGACTCAAAGTCTTGGAGACTGCAGACACAGCTGACCCTTCTTCGGCCTCCTTGCTAGCCAGCCTCTCCCACCACTACCACATATACTTTGCTCTTTGGGGGAAAAGCCACGGGCAGAAGTCAGTTTTGAACAGAGTGAGCCGGCCTCAAGCTCTCCATCTGCACCCAGTCAAGTGGGCTCCGCTCACCCCACCACCACTCTCGGCATGTGGGGTTCTCCCTGCGCAGCAGAGCAGGAGATGTTTATTGTCAGCATGCTGCATCTGGCGTTCCCAAGGGCCACCCTGAACCGTTCATCTGCTTGCAGCTCTCCAACACTGAGGGTCAAACAGTCCCAAGACTGCCTGGCATGCCAGGTGTGGCTTAGTTACCAAGCACTTACACACAGTGGAGAGTGCTTCCTTGACTCCCTGGAGCAGAAATGCTGCTGCCCACCACCTTTCCCCAGAGCTCAGCGCGACCAGTAGGTACCAGATGCCATGGTCCTGATGTGAGCCTGCATCTGGCTATCTGCAAGCCTTTGTGTTTGGTGATAAGTGGTTCAAGACTGGGAACCTATCGAACCTAGACTTCCCTCCCGTTTAGGCCTTTCCTTTACTGCTTATCTTCCCTCCCCTCCTGGGTGACCTTGAGGCTTGTCCAGGCAGAGGCCCAAAAGTCCACCCACCCAAGCCTATCGGAGCCCCTGCTGTCTGACAATGCAGCATGCTAGTAAACCTGGCAGAAATCTTCTCAAAGTGTAACTCAAGTCTGCTACCAGACCACCCTTTGCACATTTCTCACCTCAAGAGAAAGAGGTACAATTCACAGGTACCCAAAAGTGCTGGGAACATTGAGGCCAAAAAGAAATGAGGAAGCCTGGCTAGAAGCTTCTCTGGGGACCTCTGACAATGCCGGGTGGGGACCCAGCATCTGGCAGCACAGAGGATGTTACAACTGAGATCTCTGCATAAAGCTGAGCCTGTGAGCCTCAGAAAGGTGGTGGGGTGAAGATGGGACCCTGGCCCGGGCAGCTTGGCTCAGGGGAGCATAATGCTCCCAACCACTGGAGCCACCCAAACCTCTGTGGTGCCTGCAAATCAATAGCAGCTGAGCATCTGCTCGCACTAAAGGCCGAGTCCTGCAGAGCCGTACAGAAGGCTCCTGAGGAACTGGCAGTAAAGGACAGGGTCAGCTGCGGACAGGCTGGGTTGGCATGCACAGCACCTACTGTGTGACAGAGCAGGCAGCAAACTGAGCACATCTGTGACACTGAACTCTGTGTTTCTAGGAATCACAGTAGACAGGCTAAGCAAAGACTGAGGGCAGTCCAGGCAGACATGGTGAGCGGGAAGCTAGATTTGAGCAGTTCCTCAGAACACAATGCAGACATGCAGACGGGGAGTGAGTGGGGATCAGCACTGGCCCAACACCCATCAAAACTGAGCTCCATGGAGCGAACAGAGATGCTGTCAACAGGTACTGCCAAGTGTTTGCTATGGCTGAAAGGAAATCCAAGAAACCCCCAACAGGATAAATTAAAATAAATCCATACGGAGGTGCTGGAATGAAACCACAGAAGTAAGTCCAAGCAATGACCTTGTGTGGTGGTTCTGTTGTTTGTTCTTGAGACTGGGCTTTGCTGGGTTCCCAGGCTGACTCAGAACTGGAGGACTAGAGCTCCTAAGAGTGAAGGGAGGGGTGGGGTCCTCATGGGGAGAGCAATTGCATTCACAGCCACTGCCCTACCAGCATCCATGGGTGTCAAAATCAGCAGCATCTTCAAGGGATTGAGCAAATGCCTGGTTCTACCTAGAACCATGGCCATCTGGCTACACTGGCTTTCAAGGTGGACAATGAAATGAGGACATTTCCGGATAGAAACACAGCCTTGGGCTTCAATAACAAAGTGAATAAATTGAAAAGCACTCCAGAAAAAAGTCTGAGAGGACGGGAGGGCAGTGACTTAAGTAACTACAGAGAAACAGCAGACCCTGACTGCGCAGGGAAGTGGCAGCACTGCTGTGGGCAGACTCTAGCCACAACTCCAGTCACATGCCAGAAGTGAGAGAAATGTCCCAGAACCACCAGATGCCAGTCGCACAGGGTGAGCTCAAGTCTACTTCTCTGGATTCTGGAACAGTGTCTGGCGCAATGCAGGCTGACCGTGCACCAGATGAAGTAGATGAGGCATGCGGCTCATCCACACTATCTGACCATGGCCACAAGTGACTCTGTCTTAGAAAGACACAAATGCTGCTGTCTACCCAGCAGTTCAGCTGCCTGGTGCAGCTCTGCAAGGACAGGCCATTGGCGCTCATTTTTGTAAATACAGAAGACAGGAAGGGAACGGCTACACATCTTGGTAATAACAAGCGAGATATTTCATCACAAAGCAGGGTGTGCACGCTGCCTCGCACACAAAGCTCAGTGCACAGCCCAGGGAATTCACAGATGAGCTCAGATTTAAAGAAAGGATGAGAAAGATGGACAATTGGGGAGGGCAAGGAGGCTGTGGAAAAAAGTAAATCACACACAAAACAGCCAATAAAAAAAATAAAAAAGCAGTTAATATACATGAATAATGGATGTCTGATTTAAAAGCAGTTTACTCTGATATGATGTAATTTTTGACAAGCAGCCAGAGACGATTTTAAGTCCTTGCCAGAGATAAGTCATATCGTGAGGCCTGGCGCGGCCGTGTCTGCGAACATGTGGAGAATGACTTTCACCACCGTCTCAGAGGTGACTTAACTGTTGGCAAACAGAAACCTGCCTCTCAGGTGCCCTAAGCAGCACCCCAGCAAGACGCAACACTTAAAGAGATGGCTCCCCCACATGAGCACAGCTCCCTGAAAACAGCCCCCAACAGTTTCCATGACGAGCTCTGGCACTGTCCGCACTCACCACACAAAGGGAGAAGAAGCCTGGCTGCTTCCATGTTTAAGTTTTAATTGGAGTGACAAGCCCACAAGGCCAAGATATTTCAGGGATGGGATGGTGTTGCTGAGTGTCACCAGGCACTGGGTAGGCAAGGCCCTACACACTCCTCACCATGTGCCAATGCACCTGCAACCCTGGCTGTTCCAGCACTGGGCTCTTCCTGGGAAGGCAGTGCCAATCACATAGGCTGTGCCAGGCTTGGGGCTTTGTGATGTGGGCAGATGTCTACAAAGGACCAGACCGTGGCTAAACCAACACCTACTGTGACCTAAGCCTAGAGGAGCCAGAGTGAGTGCATCCCTGTGGAGTCCAGGACTCTCTGGTCTCTATGTCCAGAGTGGTGCAGGTCCCCTTAGAGCAGTGAGCAGATGCAGCTTCCCCCTGCTTCAGCTATCTCCTTATGTAGCCGTCACCACAGGGGAAGAAGGTAAGGCTGTGACCACCATGAGCATGGTCAGGTGACAGAAGGGAACAGGAAATGCTTGCTGTTCAGCAGAGGTTAGAGTCACTGTGCAAACGTGCCAGAAGATTGCCTGTCTGCATGGTGTGCCTCATCACAGAAAGCAGCACAGACAGACATGCTGCATGTGAGACAGGGGCCAACACATGCACGGTGTGGGGAGAAACCGAGGCTGCACACCAGGACATGAATTCTTTAAGGTGCAAACGCTGCATTATCGGAAATGGGTGATCAGAGCTCTCTACAGTCTACAGACCTGATGGCATTGTCCAGGAAACTCGGGTATTTACCAATTAACCTTTCTTTTGACCAGCCTGACTTCTGTTTTAACCCCAAATTAAACCAGAGAGGCTGGGAGAGTAGACAAGCAGAAAGTCTCTAAACCAGACCATGGAAAGAATTGGAAGCTGGCTGGCTGAAGTGGGCTGAAATCAGCAGTGAACAGGCACGCGTTTGCTGTGGGTGCACAATCCTCAGACGAGGTGCCCTTACTTGCTATATACATCCCTAAAGCACAGCAACCTCTGCTCTCTGTATGGCCCACGATGCTGTCCCTGGGGACCTGCAGAGCAGTGTGGCACTCAATTCTCCCACCAGCCCTTCTGAATACACGCCAGAGTCTCAAACGCCACCTGCACTTAGCCACCAGGACACTGAAAGCCATTTGAAATAGCTTGCCCCACATTATGCAGGGACCAGTTGGGAAGCAGGCCAGGCACAGCCCAGCCCTTCTCACCCCAGCTACCACAGTGGAGTGCCTCTTCCTGATCCCTGCCCACACTGGCTAGTCCTAAGAGACAGCACAATTCTGTGTGCACAGTTTATCTGACCCTCACAATGCGAGGCAGAAGGTGGGATCCCCACTTTTCTCACTTTGTACAAGGAAATGGGGCTCACTGAAGGCACATCTCCTCCTCAGCGAGGGAGTTCTGGAAGCAGGGCTTCACTGGGGGGCTGGCCATCAATGTTCCCGCTCTTTAAGCCTCTGCCCAGGGCCCCTCATACGCAGCAGCATCAGCGTCAACAGTAGCTCTGGGAGCAGCACACACTGCAGGCTTTCAGCCCTACCTGGCCATGACACACTGACCACCAGCCCTGTTCCTGTGGGTGCTGACCCCAGACGTGTCAGGACCTGTGCACACCACTTAAGGGCACTGCTTCCCAGCTGTTGAAGAACTTGGTGTAGCCCTTGCCTCTGGCTCCCTCGTTACTCCGTCTGGTAGGCTACTGTGCTGGTAGCAACAACCTCAAAGCGTGAGCTGCCGGTTCCTGAGTGCTGAGGGCAAGGGGAAGGAGTGCAGGACTGAGGCTGACAGGACATGAAAGGATGAGATGGGCGAGGGGAAAGGAGGCTAATCCTGGGTAGAAGGAACCCCACATTCAAGAGGGGAACACCTCTGGGCTGCGCTGAGAGACTGGTGTCATCGTGTAGGTGTGGGCAGAGAGCTAGAAGCTACGGTGGCGTCTGACTTCCGAGAGTGTGAAAGCCAAGACCACAGGCAGGCAGCAGGGCCTCGCCCACAGTGCTTGCCACGGGCCATTTTTCTGATAAAACTGGAAATAATTGGTGGATGTGTTTGACCAAAGAGTGCAGAGGCTGCAGGAGGTGTGTGTGCCTTACCAAGGAGCTCAGAGGTGTACTATGTCTGTGCGCCAGAGAGTGCAGGAGTATGGGTAAGAGGGGGGGGTACAGGAATGGGAGTGGGGGGTACAAGGACGTAGCTCTGGAGGCACTTTCAGTGTGCATTTCAAAATCTCCTATGAACAAGATGTACAAGTTCCCAACCCAAGGAACCAGGGAAGTGGAGCCCCCAGCTACTGTAGAAACAGAAGGCGCTCAGGCCACTGCCTAAGCCTAGACACTGACAGGGACCTGAAGAAAGCTGGATATAGAACTGGGTTTAGGTACAGCAAGTTGCCCTTCATCAGTGCACCGTCCCTGAAGTGGAGGGAAGCAGCGGCTAGAAGCCAGTGGTGGCAGGCCATCTTCTACGGATAGCCCTCAGAGGACTCGCAGCCTCACTTTAACACTCAGTACAGCTCCTCACTCTGTCCAAGTGCTTTAATTTGGCAAGCAACTGCTCAAGTGTGGGCTGAGCTGGAGTTTTCCTCTGCCTAGCTGCAAGGGGAACCCATCCTGCAGTTATTTGCTGAGGGAATGTTTTGAGAAGTAGTTTGGCATCCACTAAAAGTAGCCGGGCAACTCAATAATTGATGTTAGTGCTAACTCCACTCTCTAAACCATGGCCTTATGGAAGACAGAGGTGTGGGCTACATTAATAAAACGGTTTCCTAGGTATTGAGTAAAAAGCCCAGGTCTTCAACTGCAACTGCTATGTGTTATCTCAATATGATAAACACTTGAAGGAGTTGGGGACTGAGCCTACTGAAGCCATGTGGTGTAAACATTTCCACCAGGCCCCCTCAGATCCTGACTATCTGAGAAACATGCTGATTTTTAACACTAACAAACCTAGCTGCTTTCTGGGCAATATTTACCCTGAGACTCATCTGGCACAGAGGAATCAAAGCCATCCCCCATCTGTGCTGGGGAAGTAATCACAACAGTCAACTCCAGGTTCACAGTCTCCCCTGTGTGTGGGCTGCTGAACCAGGACAGGAATTCTACATGTACTCAGGGAAGCCACTGGGAAAATTAGACTCTAAATAAAAATTTAATTTTAGTTCATAAGCCTTATAATAAGAAAGGGCAATGGGCATCATATATACCCATAAAATGCTTTGTAAATTTGCTCAATACCTTCAGAATACTGATGAACTCATTTACAAATCAGAAAACTTTACAAAAGTCAGTGGCAACAAAAACCATGCAAGGTTTATACAGATTGAAGCTATCTGTGGTGCGGTGCTAGCTCTGCCAGCAAGGCTGTCCAGTGACTCAGCACTCGTATTAGCTCATCACATGGCCCTTTCTACAGTCTCAGGAAAAGAAACTAAGGCAAGCTCCCACACCTCCCAGGGATCACTGGGGTCCAGCAGGCCCGGCCACCCCAGGCTCCCTGCCATAGGCCCTGTTGCCTCTGCATGTACAACTCCAACTTCACCCCCAAGCTAATGAACACAAGAACACCAGTCGTGTGCCAAGCATCACCTCAATTTCTCAATCGGAAAATCAAGGCAAGTAAATGACTCCAAAAGCCCCACTAAGTCCCCTGGTCAAAGTCCCTGTTCCTGTATAAACCTTCTCCCATGTCATTTCACCTGTCTAGGAACCAGAGATCCTAAGTCACACTTAGCTCCTCTGAGAAGTAACAAGAAATGTCTTCCAGAGCTGCTCATGCTGCCTGCATCCGAGAAGCACAGCTCCATGTCCTTGGTGGCCTCGGAGTTGAGGGGTGCTGATCATCCCAAGCGACCCTGGGATGCAGTGGTGATGCCTCAGGCACTCACTAAAACGTGGGAGAGTTGCCTTCATCTTTCATTAACAACAATACCAATAAGATCAGTTATTGACATTATTTTAATACTAAAACCCTACACAAAACAACCTTGGCTGTTCACTTTTCCTCATTTATCTCTGAGGTTTTGAGCACTCTGGATTCCTGGAGTTCACCGTGTCCACCTTCACAGGGGAAGGCCCCTCTGCACTGCTGGTCACTATAGAGAGGGAAGCACAGGGGAAGCTCTGACCCGTCTCTTTGCAGGGGCCATCAGACCACCGCAGCTGTCCCTGTGCAGCCGGCTCACTGAGGCGGCAGAAGGCAACAATGCTGTATTCCCTTCCTTCCAGAAAACTGCTCTCCAGGAGTTAGCCAGCAACGCCCCAACAAAGCAAATATGAGAAAATCAGAACGTTTTGGGGTAGAATGTGAAAATATTTCATAAACTTTCAGTTTTTACTTGTTTGCCCTGCATGTGAAGCATCAAGTCTTGATTCTCAGAAATGTAAACCTCAACAAAAGAAAAGATGGCTCTCTGATTCTGGCAAGACGCGGCAGAGCACAGCCCATCTGCAGACACACTCTGACCCCTGAGGCTCCAGACAGACAGCTTACCTGTGGCCAGCGCACAGGCGGCCAATCCCAAGTCTCTTCCTGGCTGCACGTGGGAAGTCATCAGCTCAGAGACTTGGGCGATTATTTCCTAGTGTGATGTAAGCTGCTAAAGCCCAAGCCAGCCTCCTTGCCCAGCACATTCCAGCCTGCGATGACTTCACCCCTTGCCCTGATTAGGATGCATGCCGCGTGCTGCTTAATACAATCTGCCACCAAATGCCAAGTGCTTCAGAACTAAATTGGGAAATATGTCCAGATACATAGAATGATGCTAAGAGCACTAAGTGGGGCTCCAGCTCCCTTTATGAGGCACAAGGCTCCTCGACAGCCTGATGTTCCACCCGCGGCAGCTCTGCCTCTAGCCGTCCACCCAGAGAACACAATTCAGACCGCAAAGAGCTGTTACAAATGGTCACAGAAACGAAAGCACCGCTGATGAATTCACAACTATGAGACTCGAAAACAAATTTTGGAAGACTGCTTGAACATCAAGGGCCATGTTAAGAGCTGCACTGACTGCACTGCAGTATGAAGTGAGGTGGTCAAACATTTTTCTTTTGTTTCTTCTACTGCCACCTGCCACTCAATAATGGCTACCTCTAAGACATTTACCAATAAAAGCTGATAACCCAAGAATGGGTGTCAAGAATTCAGAATTCTTTTCTACTGCAAGTTAAGAAGTTCTGAGAAGCCCCTCTTGACGGGAAACCCCATTTTCGCCCCATCACTCGTGCCCCATGGCAACAAGCATGGCCCTTGGAGAGAGCATACAAGCCTTGGTCACTCAGCACCAATCACCTAACCTAGAGTCACATGTCTATTCGTCACTGATGAAGAAGAGACAGCTGCTAGACAACTGCCCGACAGAACCGTGGACCCTTAAAGGAGTAATCAGCAGTGGGGAGGCACACACCAGGGCATGTCACCACCCTTTGCACCATGACACTGGCCTAAGAGGGCTGCCAGCCCTGCCACAGGATGCTAGTAAAGCCATGTGGCCCGTGTATTCGCCTTCCAATAAACAGATACAAATATGAACTGAGCAGAAAAGTCGGACTTCCCTGTTGCACAAAAAGCCTACAGAGAGGCGGGACATCCAGGAGGCCAGTGGGTGGGATGCTGTCCCCCCCTCTAGAACATTCTCAGTGTTGGCAACACTGTTAATGTCATGAAGGAGCACATTGCTTTACCCAGCAGGTCTTTGATGAGGAGCACACTCTACAAACACTAGTGCTGATGCACACTCACACAGTGGCAGGCTGATGGGTGAGGCCGTCTATCAGGTACAATGCTAGAAAGTTCCAAACCCAGACAAATCAGCACCGGGGAGCTCCAAAATGTGTCTTACAACATCACCTCAACAGGCTTTACCGTGGGAAAAAGCAAGGTGCAACACAGAGTTCTACCATTTAGGCTTTTTTGTTTTTCTGAGACAGGGCCTCTCTATGGAACCTTGACCGGCCTGAACTCGCTATGCAGATCAGGCTAGCCTTGAAGGCAGAGATCTGCTTGCCTCTGTCTCCAGAGTGCTGGGACTAAAGGCAAGTGCCACTGTCTGGTTCCACTTACACTTTAAAGATGGAGGTGTGGTGCTTTGCTTGTAAGCACACGGCCCATCTCACAAGGATGCGCAAGAAATGAGCACCATCAATCTGGCTCCAAAACCAAGTGATGGGCAGCAGCTTGAGAGCTCCAGGAGGAACCTCCCACCCTGTGCTCCCCACATCTGGACTCCTGGATCAGGAGAAATCTGTGTCTAGTCACAATAAAAGTACTTCAAAAAGAGTTTAGGAGCTGGAGCAGTGGCTCAGAGGTTCCAAGGACTGGCTGCTCCTGCTAAGGACCTGGGTTCAGTTCCCAGAGCCCCCATGGTCGGTCACAACCACCTGTGTCTCCAGTCCCAAGGGTTCAATGCCTCTTTCTGAAGGCTCTACATGCTCACAGTGCAGAAATACACATGCAGGCAAAAGATCCATACACATAAAAAAATGTTTTAAAATCTGACTTCTAAAGTAAAGGCAAAATATAGACTTTTTCTTTGACTTCATGTAGCCAAAGAAAATGCTGGTAAATCCTGTGTGGCCACCAGTCCTGACCTCCAGATCAAGGCTGGGAACAACTGTCCCTTGGAGTCTGCATGTGGAGATCACTAACTCTCCACAGCTTTCCAGCTTGCAGGACAGAGGAAAGCCCGGCTCTGAAACTCAGGTAGATAAGCTCTGTAAATGGCGTATTGACAGAGTTCAGTCACTTGACAGGGCCAGTGTGGAGAAGTCTGTGTGTGATGCCGTTCAGTACTGCCATGCCAGAAACACACTGATGTGGTGAGTGTCCATGATGCCCATATGACCTGGCTTGCTGAGTGAACGGAAGAAGGACGCCGAAACGCTCTTACTCAATGCTCATACAGTGGTGGTGCCTATAACACACCAGCGTGGTCAGCATGTGGCACAAGGATATTGTCCAGTGACCAGAAATAGCACTCTCAGACATTCCTACAGGCTATGGCGAGTCACGCTCTCAACTAATCTCATCTCAGCGTTTGGACTTGAGTGTGCTTTTAGCACAGCTGATCAACAGTGCACTGCAGTTAAGCTCCAGCCCTGTATCAGGTACAGACCAAACTCTCTGTTCTCAGAAAACCTTCATCTGAGTCCTAGCGATGGAGGCCAGAGGCACAGACGGAAGTCTCCCGCGTGCATAGCTCCAGGCAAGCCTGCTGCTAGGCGGCTCACAGCACTGCCAAGCTGAATGCATGTGGCCAAGTCACAGTGTTCACAAGCAAAGAGCCACTGAACCTCCATTACACAGCTTAGCCGACACGGACTGGAAACTATGATTGACATGCAGTTGTTCTGAGAAAGCAGAAGAGACAGTGGAGACAAGAAGATGCTCTGAAACTAAAGACAGAACCGAAAAATGGCCTTAGCAACACTTTTATAGTCAGCACACCTCTGTGCCTCACTTTAAAAGAGCAATAAAAGAATAGTAATGAGATTGTTTTAAAAGCAACAAAACTAGTAATAAGTTATTTGAGGGGCAAGGCATTTCTAAGCATAAATTTAAAAAAAAATCTCTTATTCTGCTGATAATTGCAATCAATGCTTTCATTGGGTTGGAAGTTTAAGAGGAATTAAAAAAATTCCGTGACTAGAGGAAATGTACACATCCGGTAAATTAAGGAGCGGGTTTATGAGATTACTACAGCATAAGAGCAGAGAGGAGCACAGCTCAGTGGGAGAGCCCTGCTATTAGCAAGTGAAGTGAAGAGAGAGTGGGACAGAGATTAAAATACCACGATTTCAAACAGACAGTATTAACGTCACCATCACCTGACTTCACTGCGGACACTCACAAACGAGGAAACAAAACTGTGAAGGCAAAACAGACAGAAAATGAGCAGTCAAGACCTTCCTCCAGGAGTCCATGCAGTGAAGAAGGAGCACCACCAAGGCCTGGCACCTCCTCCTATCCCTTCCCGGGAAGTCACTCTGGCATCCTTGGGTCTGCACCAGCGCAGGGCACTGCCCTCCTGAGAGGCTCTGCTGCCTTGACCAGTCTTCTTGTGTGGGTAACTGGAGCACAGCTCAAACATATGTGGAATCCAGTGTGAGCAGCAGCTAAGAGGACACACGCCACCAGGGCTAATGGAGCAACACTGATGTGAACTAAGTCCACACTGCTTCCATGGAGCCGACGGCACAGCCCAGGGGTGGAGCCCACGTATCCAAAGTGCTCTCTGATCTCAAGGAGCCCATGGCATGCATGTGGTGCACAAAAATACATGTAGACAAATGACTTGCACACATAAAATATAAAATATTAATCTAAAAAATTTTAAAGAGGGGCAAAGGAAGACTGAACAACTTGCCTGAAGTCACACAGGGTCAAAGGGACAGGCAGGACCGGGCAGTGTATGTGCAGAGCCTGACTCTCCAATTCACACTACTGCTGTGTAGGAAAGGAACGCTTTCATTAGGAGAAGGAGGCTTTGGTTCAGGTATTCCTTTCCAGAAGACCTCAACTGCCAGTGGCGTCAAAAGCAGGTAAACTGGAAGGAACCTAAAGCCAAACAAAATTTCAGCCATCTCCCTTATCCCAGTGAAAGGAGTGAGGTCTATAAATCAGCTTTAGGACTGAGGACTTGGCTTGCAATCAGGACGGTAAGCACGTCAGTGACAAAAACACAGGCATCAGCCGACGGTTAACGGAAAGGCTGTCTCCGTGCCCTGTCACACATATCAGCAGGCGCTCGCATGCACTGCTGGTGACAACAGAGACTATGATGGAAACTTTTCATTTTAGTTCCTAATCTTATTAAGAGAGAGGGAGAGGGAGAGGGAGAGGGAGAGAGAGAGAGAGAGAGAGAGAGAGAGAGAGAGAGAGAGAGTGTGTGTGTGTGTGTGTGCGTGTGTGCGTGTGTGGTGGCACATGTGGGGCACAGTGGATAGTCATCAGGCTTGTGTCAAGGTGTGTTTTCCTGCTGAACTGTCTTACTGGCTCTGCCTTAGAGAGCAATGGCCACCTGCACCTTGACTGCACAAGGATCTCTGTAAGCTGCATGCAGTATGTGGTGTAGCACTGCCTGAGCAGCCCAGTCAGTGAGCGTGGCTCACATACACGTCCAGCAGCGAGAGCACTGGCTACATGGCCGATGAGCTCCAAGTACAAGCTGGAATTCTAGGGTGGGGAGTTGGGCCATGAGGTATGAAACACTGCTGAGTAAAACGCTAGGCATAGAACAGGACATGTCATGATCCTGTATCTGCAAAGATCTGCGTGTGGTCTACAGACACATCTATGCATATGTTAGACTCTTCTACATGGACACACAGAAGTCACTCATTGCCTTTGTGTGCAGTGGAGGAAAAAACGTGCCATCTCACGTTCTGTTTAATTGCTTGGATTGTTCTGCCACCCTAATACACGGCCCTAGCCTAGCTGAAAACAACAACGGGGCTACTCCCAGGACTCAGGATGAGACAAGGCAGGAGGCTACATAGTGTGTTCAAGGCCAGCCTCGGATATGGGAGACCCTGTTTCAAACAACCAAACCAAACCAAAACAGAAAGAGCTTAGTACTTTTTCAGCTGCCTTTAAGAAAAATTAAATGCATGCTCTTTCTTGCTAATGGACAAGCCCCTGTTTTCGTACCTTATTTCCTTCGTACACCCATCCCAGACTCTTCACTCCAAAGGCAACCTGGCTGGCTGAGACATCCAGACATGTGGCAGGCTGGCCGTAGACATAATGGAGGGTTCTGGCTGAGTCCTCAGCTTTCAGCAGGTACACCAGGTCCCCAGCAGTGGCTATTGCCACAGGGTACCTCCCAGTGTCTGGAACTATTTCAAGATAGTCAACCTGCGGAAAGAGGCGTTGTTTAGTCACTCAAAATCATCTTGGCTTGGTCAAGAAGGAATTCACCCTGGACATAGGCACAGCTTGTAGGAACAGTTGGGCAGAGGGACCATTTACAGGGGACCCATGTGGCTTCTGCTGAGATGAAAAGATGCCAGTAACAGCAAAAACACGATGCATACTCTGAGAAGGGAAGCCACAAAGCCAAAGTCCACAGAGATATAATTTTTCATTGGAGGTGAACAGGAGACATAACCCAGTCCAACTCCTACTCAGGAAAAATAGGCAATGCTTCCCAGAGTGCCAAGCTCACTGTGACCCAGGGGGCCCCCTCTGTCAGTGCTTATGGACACCCACACAGCAAAAACCATACAACCACGGGAGAACACGATCCAAATGGGATCCCTGTGGGTGAGCTGGGGCTGGAGGACCAGGGAAGAGGCTTCTCAGTGGCTACTCCCTGAAGCTCCGGCAGACGGGAAGAGCCACAGCACTTGCCTTAGGCTTGGTATGTCTTACAACAATGGCTGTCTTCAAGCAGGGAGACAGGCAATTTCACGATGTTAGCCTTACTGGGTCTTTTAAATCCTGAACACGGAAGCATTAGAGCTATCCTTATTTGTCTTGTTTTACTGGAAACTTAAAAACTCCCCAGTTCCAAATGTCCAAAAACATTTAGACAGATATGTGTAAGTACCACAAATGTAACACCAGAAGATGCAAACGTGTTATCAGCTCTCTCCTATCTGCCTGTCAGGCAATGACCCCTGTGCCATGTGACCACCTGAGGGTAGAGACCAGCAAAGACTAACTGCACTGCTGTCAGCATTTTCTCTGACTGCACGGGGGAAGAGGACACTCGAGGAATAACCCGCTTCTCCCCAGAGCAGTCTACATCACACTGCACCTGTTTAGTGATCTCAGAGAGCGTGGATGTGGAAGGTGAGCCGCTATGGAATTATGAAAAGCATGCTATAAGGACAGCATCGCCTTGACAATACGCCAGAGGGCTCAAAAGCAGGTCTGCAGACTGCCCTGGGGAACTGAGCACGAGCAAGCGTCCAGTACCTCTGCTAATCCTGGGCCCAAACCGTGCTGAGCAGCCCAACATCTTGGGCTGCAGATCCATTACAAAGGCCAGTTGCTCCAAGCTAAAACTGCAGCCCCGGGAACACTGCCACTGTTATTCAGGGAGCACAGCTAGGGAACAAAGATGGTCCAGCTCCACGGACCAGGGTGCCTGATCCAGGGATGCATAGCACATACTGTGGCAACTTGGCACCCAGGCTGGAAAATAATGCTGAGAGTTGGCACTGCTCAGGAGACTGCTCACTCCTGTCTCTACAAAGATGCATTTCTTACTTTCCTAAAATCATCTTTTGGTTCCCCATTTAACTTCAGCTTCTAGCTGCATTTCTAGCAGGCTAAGAGGCTCAGACTGGCAGTGGCCAGCATTCGCTGGGAGGTGTAAACGGCATCAAAAGCTTCCAGTTGGCCTCAGGATGGCACCTGGTTGCCACGGCAGGATTTACACTTCATGAGGGGTGCTCAGCCTGCACAACTGTGCTGGTCCACATCTCTCTCCACAGCCCTGGGATGCGCTGAGAGCTTCAGGTCCTGTTAGAGGAACAGGTCCTGTAAGAGCCACAGAGCTGATCTGCAGCAGCAAGCTTAGGGAGGTGAAGCAGTGACACCAGGTGCTTGCTATTCAAATCTAAGGTCCCCACAGGGAAAGGCGGAGGGGAGCCAGTTCCAAGTTGCCATCTATCCTTGCTCGAGGCTAGTTCTTTTACTCCCCTGGTTAATGCCAAAATGAGTGTGTTTAAATTAAAGCCAAGTTCGGCACAGACAGATGAACACTGCCTTATCACCAAACCGTCTCTGCTTGGTGAACACGACTGGTGACAACTGAACTTGTCAGAGCCCTGTGCAAAGCCCCGAGCTGGCTCAGCTTCATATGGCATCCTGGAGCCCTGCTCCCAATCGACACTGGCTACCACAGATGTCCTCAAAAGCTACTTATGCTCAATTCTAGGTGAGACAACAGTGTGGCACGAATGCTTCCTTCCATACAGACCACAACGTACCACTGCTGTTCCTTTAGGCATTGGGCCAGAAATGGAGTTTGAGCTCCCAGGGCAAGTCTGCCAAGCTGGTGGGAAGGAAGCTGGGACCATGGGTAAGAAAAAAACCTCTGGCCCTGAAGCCAGCTCATGTTTGCCTGTGGTGCTGTGTGTTTTGTTTTAGAAGCTGGCAGTAGAGAGATGGCTCAGCAGTTAAGAACATGTCCTGCTTCTTGCAAATGGCCTACACCAGACACCCATCTCACAACCCCCTCTCCGGGGGTCCAACACCTCTGACCTCTTATTGAGCACATCCCCAAACACATTTAACAAAGGAAGCAGGGCCTCAGGCGCCTGAGCAAAGGTTCTACCACTAATCTACAGCCCCTGTCAGCACTTGGATTGTGTCACAACTTCCGAGCTTGGAAACCAGGGGGCAAGTCAATTCACCAGTCTGAGGGGCTCTTGACTTTTGGGGGAAGGAAGGACATTGTATCACCCATCTCAGTGGGCTGCTGGGAGTTTGATGGCCCCAGGCACCACTCTCTGTTTATATCAGACCCAGAGATTCTAAGAATACAAACTAACAAGCATACAAAGGGCTCACCAGTTTCTGAACTTCAAATTCTGCAGCTATGCGCCAGTGTCCCTCCGAGTTAGGGCATAGCATCACGACGTCAAAGGCAGACGCTGTGGCCACAGTGTTCTTTTCCCGGCTCAGGGCAAGGGCCTGTATTCTTGCATCATGCTCAAAGCGATGGATGGGGAACTTGCCAGTCCGTAGGTCCCAGATATTAAGAATCCCTAGGAAGGAGCAATGCAGAGAGCAGCGGTAAACCCAGAGCACACAGGCACAGGATAATCACGCGGTCCTTCTCAAATTTACTACGTGAGGATGACGTGTATACTTCCTTATTTGAATGCTCCACTGCTTCCTGGTGCAAGGACTTGGAGGTGTCACTCCGTGCCACGAGCCTCTGAAGGCAGCAGTGCCCGCATAGGCCACTGGGCAGCCGCGTGTGCGGGCAGTACGGAAGACCCTCCACAAACAATGTGCATGATTTCCTTTATGGCTCATTTATAAAGCCAGCCCTGGTCCTGCCTCTCCTGCTGCTGAACAGTGACACCGGCTCCTCTCAGCCTCTGTCTTCTCTTTCTTCTTCACTTCATTTCTAAACTCAAAGTGCCTGAATTTTCTACAATACCATCTGCACACAGACACAGGCTTAGGTGCTGCAAGACTTCGTAATGTCCCGGAGCAGCAACAGGGACAGCCTTCACACAAACTGTATGCATGCTCCTAAGAACTGTGGCCAAATGGAAGGCAGGCAGGTCACCAAAGGCTCCATGGCAGGGTCCCCTGGCATGTATTTTGGTAAAGTTCTATTTTGCCTCAAAAGGAGGCAATGTGCTACAGAAGATGCACAATGTGGGTGCCTACGCACTGACTAGGAGCTAGCACCTCCCCTCCAAGAGGCCTCATCTTGAAATGGCCTCTCCCAAGCTTTACGCAGTGAGAACTGCTGTGCAGAGCCCTTGAGTGCTTAGCATCTCATGCCTCTTCTCACTGTGTGCTCCCCATTGTGGGAAGAACAGAGACACGCACAGACAGGACAGGGGAAGCCCTAAGTAGCTGGGTAACCACTTCCTGACTGCTCTCTCAGTGACAGTGCTGAGCTGGGCTTGCTGAGAACTGACACACCACCAAAGTCCCCCTATGTTCTGCCTGGAATAGAAGCTATTTAACACAGTGCACCCTGGGTATACCTGAAGTGTATCTACGGACACGGCTTTCACTATTAGGCAAGGGCTGATTTGGCTAGTGTCCTTTTCTCAAACAGAGTTGATGCAGTAAATACTAAGCGCAGAGCTGAGCTCCAGGCTGCCTCCTCTGTCACAATAGCACTTTCTCGAGCACCCAGCCTGCTGTCACCATTAACATCCCCTCTTCTCCAGTTACACTTGCAGGTGTACAACAGGCCGGCCACGCCTTGCTGATGGCACTGGTGTAGTAAGCACCAGCTCTGGAGCCATGTGGCGCTCTTAGGGTTTCTTAAGTTAATTGTCCCTCTCGGTCCCTGGTTAGCGCCTCTGTTCTCAAGTCCACTGACCCAGCTCTCTGGCTTTGTTTAATTCTTATTAAAACACCTGTTTGCTTTGTGTTTTTATTATTTATTAAGGGTTTTTAAAACAAGATTTATTTATTCATTCATTCATTTATTTTATGTATATGAGTGCTTTATGTGCAAGTAGACCTGCAGACCAGAAGAGGGCAGCAGATTCCATTATAGACAGTTGTGAGCTACCATGTGGATGCTAGGAATTGAACTTTGGACCTCTGGAATAGCAGACTATGCTCTTAACCACTGAGCCACTTCTGTTTCCAGCCCTCAGTGTCTGAGATAGCCCTTGTGTTTTTATTTTTAAAGTGGAGTTCTTGGAGCCAGGCCTGGTGACACACATCTGTAACTGCAGCAACTGGGAGGCTGAGGGAGCAGACTGACAGTGTCAGCATCACAGCAAGTCCACGGTGAGCAATAATTTCCCTCTAAATACATAATACATACAGTGAATTTCTTGTAGCTATCATTTATTTGGTCTTGTTTTTTTAAAACGTAAGTTAAGACTACTTACATTTTGAAATCTATTTTACTTTTAGTCATGTGTGTCTCCGTATGTGAGTACCACATGAGTTCAGGTGCCCATGAGGCCATAGGCCTTGGATATCCTGAGCAGTAGTTATAGGTGTGGGTGTGGGAATCAAAGTCTGCAAGAGAAGCAAATAGTCTTAGCCACTGGGCCATCTCCTAGCCACACTGGTTAGGTACTTTTCCATTGTTCTCTGGACCTTGTTCTTGACTATGTGCTTACTCTATCACAACTCCTCTGCTGGCTTACTGGCCAAAGTTCTCCTTGCAATTATTGAACAGCCTCTTTAGGACCTTAAGATCCATGCTCAGCTCACCATGGCTTAACTTCAAGTGACAAGATTTTCACCAAGTCCAAGGACTTCAGAGCCACATGGCCATTTCCCCTTCCCGATCTCTGTACTACTGCCATCACCCTTGCTTTTGCAGAGTGGGTGAGCCAGTATCTCTCAGAGTGCTGGAAGTAAGAAGGAGAGTCACTTGTGTCTCCCATGTAGTCACTACGTTTACTGACATCACCTTCTGCAGCAGCAGAAACCCAGAAGCTTTGGTCAGAACACAGGGTAGCAGCTGGGCAGCTGTAACAGAGCATCTGCTCAGCCTTTACAAGTCCCACGCCTGCTTCCCAGTGCCTGAATCACTAAGACAGACACCACACTGAACAGTTTATCAGTGAACACAGCTCCATCACTGTATTTTTCAACCTGAGGAGTGAACACCTCCATTACAAGAACGTCCCATGCTACAGCAGGAGGTTATCATCCAGAAGAAAAAGCAGCCGGTAAAGTCACACATGGAGCAGGTGCTCGCTGAGCCCTGTGCTATACTAAGGAACCATGTCAGTTACTGGTACCCACACTTAGGATGGTATAAAACAGAAAGCTCCTATTGCACAGAGCGGGATTCTGATGACATGGACAAAGCATCTCACTGGTAGGCCTATGAAGATCAACCTGTCAACTTGATACAGCCTAGAGTCACCTGAGGAGTGAGTTCAGGAACTGCAGAGAAGGCATGATGGGGTTCGGGTGGGGCTGATTTGATTGTTAATTGATATAGGAAGCCCCACTGCAGGCAGCACCATTCCCTGGCAGGTGGTTCTGGGCTATGTATGCTGAACTAGCAAGCATCCTCCTCCACGGTTTCTGCCTCAGCTCCTGCCTTGCCCATCCTCAGTGATGGACTGGGACTGGGAAGGGTAACCCAAATAAGCTGTTTCCTCTCCCCTAAATTGTTTCTGGTCAGAATTTTATCCCAGCAACAGAAAGGAAGTCATAAGGTTTGTTCAGCTCCCACCCCCCACCCCCACTCGCCCTCAGCCCCAGGCAGGGAGCAGATGACCTTCCCAGGCACTAAGCTGAGCTAGTCTATATTCACCACGTGTTTATTAAGGGAGATACAGCAACAATGGTCAGAACCAAAGCAACCCAATTCTCAACCAAGGACAATAGTTAAAAATCTGATGTGTATTTGTTTAAATGAGCACACTGTTGCCCCAACAACAAGGTGGACTCGGCTTCCGGCATCAGGTGACATATAAAATGCAAGCTGTGTGCTAGGTTTCTGCACACCCCAGTCAGCGGGTCTAGAGGGAGGGGTGCTATTAGCAGAGCCTGGCCAATGCGCACCTCCTGCTTCGGGAAGAAATATTCAGTTGTAAGAAAGAGACCCCAGTGGAGCTTCACAGAAGGGAAACTGATCAGACAGGCACAGGCTGTGTCACACAGGCCAAAGCAGCTGACAAGGGATTGGAACTAGCAACCCAGACAACACTGGGGACCAAGGCTACTTGTGTATGCCACAGACCTCAGCGCTAATCTCTACAACTGTTTCCTCCTGCCAGTCCCTACAAAGCAGCTTTCTCTAACGGAGCCAGCTCCATCCCACAAGGCCTTCTACCCCAAGCATACAACAAAATGGGAGCCTGGGGCCATGAGCAAGTCCCCAGCCCTGGTCTGATGAGCCAATGCCAAAACACAAACTCAAGTCCTCTGAGCCTGCCCACCCTCTATGTATTTGGAAGAGACTGTAGAGTGAGGAGGCACTGAAAAGGTGCCCGCCACATTCAGCTGCATCTCAGGCTTCGGTGAAACAAGAAAATTGCACAGCAAAACAAAAGCAAAGGCAAAGGCAAAGTGCCCCCCCCCCCCAGCAGCTGCTTGGCAACTTATGAGCCTGTCCCTATTTCCCGCAGCAGCCCAGAGCTTCAAGAGCTGGACTCCAGGCCGCACAGAATAACAAAGGCAGCAGGCGCCCTTCCCCAGAGCTAACCTGAACAGCTGCCGAGAAGATGCTGAACTCTGGGCAGTGCTGGACTACAACAAAACTGGCTTACTCAGCAGAAATTTGAAAGGCTGCAGACAAAGAAACATTGTCTTTCAAAGCCCATCTGAGAGAAGACAGTGAACGAAGGCCAAAGCCCCCCACCCCACCCCCAAGTAGGCAGGGGCGGGACCTGGCAGTGCCCTGGCTCCCTGCTCAGTGCCTGCACCTTGATGAGCAACAGCAGGGCTAGGGCACTCAGCACTTGCCTAGACCAGGAAGTCATCAGCAGTGACATGAGTGACGAGGGCCAGGCTTTGGAGGAGACATAAAGGCTGCTCAGCAGCTGTGGACGGGCACCCATGCCAGTCTGCAGCACGTCCCTCTACCTCCCAGAGGAGGCCAGCCAGAGTGTGGTAATGAAACTGCACATAGTAGAAATGGGATCGAAATGGGATCTAAATGAGTTTCGGCTGATTTATGTTAGCTTTTGTAAAGATTACTCGTATCTGGAAAGTGCTACCACTGTGCAACAGCAATGACAGTCCTTAAGAACTCCGCCTAATGGTGCTTGCACACAATATTTATATTCCTCGGCATGGGAACAAGGACCATAATGGATACCATTTTTGTTTTATTAGGGATGCATATTTAAATTAATCTGCTATTTGCCTAAACAATTAGCTGCTTCTGTTTGTGTGCACAAAGCCAAAACTGCAATTAGGCTTCCATCAAAAAAATAAGTCCCAACTAAAACTGTCCCGGCGGGGCCGTCAGAGCTCAGGGCAGAACTTCCCCAATTACTTCTCAGCACAATGGTAATTACGTTAATTGCTTGAAAGGTAAATAACCACTGAACTGGTTTTGGAAACACACACTGGCACTGGCCCTCCCCTCCGATCTGATCCATGGACCTGGGGTCTAAAAGAGGTTACAGTTTAGACAGTCACACGCAAGACCCTTCAACTACCCAGTCCGCTGTGGTCTCTGAAGCTTCCCTTCGGGACACGCCCTCTGTGAGCTCCAGCCTCTGGAGCTTACACGGTTAACACCTGAAGTGCAGTCCCAGCACCAGGACAGCTAAACAGGCAGGATCAATTAGCTGTGCTCAGAGAGGCGCAATGAGGCTGACTTCTCACACAGACAGCTGGCACGCTCCATTCCCACTATGGAAGTAAATGCTTTTCTACAATCAGTTAAGAAGGACATGGAGGGAATTCTACAACAAGGGAAAAACATTTTAGCAGAAATTCAAAATGCACCCCCAGCACTCAGTAAACATAAGTGTGTGCCCCTTCATTAGCTGCACACAGTACACTCACCTCAGGTTGCACACATGCATCAAGCCTGAGAGGATCAAAGTGTGCTCTCTGGGACACTGTCTCTGTCTCTCTGTCTCATCTTGCCCGTGTGTGAAGAGGTCTCTCACCGAGTCTGGAGCTCACGGCTTTGGCTAGGCTCCTGTGTTCCCTGGTGTAGGGTCACAGCATGTGGGAGCCCTACCCAGCAAGCACTTCACCCACAGAATCATCTCCCCAGAACAGGAGTTTATATCAGTGCAAGTAAGGGTCCTGAGGGCTGTATCAGGCAAGTCTTGAAGGAGAAAAAGGGTGGAATGAGGAGACTCTTCCCCTAAGGCCGCATGCCATTGCCTGCTGAAGGAAAACAATAAGCAGGAAATACTCTGGAAGGTGCACTTTAGACTGGATTCAGAACAGGCTTGAGGACCAAGGTTAGGGAGAGAAGAACAGAGGCTGAAGCTGGAAGGGCCAGGGTAGTAGAGGCTCAAGGAGGGAGGTGGGAGGGAGGCAGGAGGGTGGATTCCTGGCTCTCAAGCCCAAAGCTATCAGGAGACAACACCTGAATAAGACAGTGGGCTAAGGAGGAGAATAGCACACTGCTAACTGCCCAGTGTCTCAGTAAAAATTAGAGCTGAGCCCAAGAAAGAAGAGACGTACTGAGAAGCCAGCAAAACCGGAGGAGGCTGTACAAGGGAGACCCCCAAGGAGGCAGCTGAGGGCTTGGGAGCATCCAGGAGAGCTTCAGATGCTGGCTGGGACCCTGACTGGGGTGCTCACCACCACCTAAGACAAACCAGCACACGCTTCACGATTGCTGTCATTTACACTTTCATGCCGCAATTCTTTCCACATGTAATGCTATCTGAACAACAACCTGTTACACATTTATGATAATCTGACTAGTAATGAGACATTTTCAATCATAATCATTTTATAGTGGATTTTAATTAAATTAGAAACTCAAATTTTAAAAGGGTCATTGAACAGTTCACGTGCATTCAACTCTGACAGTCAAAAACTATCATTGCCACAAGCTCCCTGGAACAGAAAGAGCCACCCACTCAGCACAGGCCAAGCCAGGCCCCTCCAGTAAATGCTGGATCTTTTTTCTCCCTTCTTTAAAAGACTGTTTATTTCTAACAGGAAACATGCATTGTCCAAGTTAGCTCAACAGTCAACTTGGCACAGCCTAAGGTGACCAGAGAAGGGAGTCTCTGAGCTGGACAGTTGGCTCAGTGGTTAAGAGCGTTTGTTGCTCTTGTAGAGAACCCAGGTTCAATTCCCAGAACCCACAGGGCAGTTCACAACTGTCTGTAATTCCAACCCCAGAGCTCCAACTCTCTTCTGATCTTCTTGGGCACCAGCACAGATGGGGCACACATACATACATACATACATACATACATACATACATACATGCAAAACACACACAGAAGACAAAACTTTAAAAATTTAAAATAAGGGAGTCCCAATTGAAGGACTGCCAGATCAGAGTGGCCTTTGGGCATTTATGTTGGTGGGGAATGGCCTTTTTTCCCATGTATATAGGAGAGCCCAGGCCACTGTGGGTGGCACCACTCCCTGGGCTATTTAAGAAAGCTAGCTGGGCATGGCCTGTGTGTGAGCCAGCAAGCAGTATTGTCCATGGTCCCTGCTGCACTTGTTTGGCTGTGAGTTCCCTGGCTGGAGGTGATGCTGTGTGGGACAGCAAGCAGGCCTGTCTCCAGATTCTTGCTGGAGTCCCTGTCCTGACTTCCCTCCATAACAGACCATGCCTGAAGTGTAATCCCACTAAACGCCTTCCTCCCTTGATTTGCTTTTGGTCACGGCATGGCTATACACAACTCAGAACCCTGTAATGTCAGGTCACTATAGGTGTAACAGTGACACACATATGCTGACAGCTACTGAAGCAGAAGACACTGATGGGCTTATGATACCACTTCAACTTTATTTATTTGTTTGTTTGTTTGTTTTTTGAGACAGGGTTTCTCTGTGTAGCCTTGGCTGTCCTGGACTCACTTTGTAGACCAGACTGGCCTTGAACTCACAGAGATCTGCCTGCCTCTGCCTCCTCCTGAGTGCTGGGATTACACACCCGGCTTCACTTCAAGTTTTTGTGTTAAATTTTTCTTAAGAGGACTTTAAAATTGTGTGGGTGTTTTATATGCGTGTCTCTGCACTTATATGCTTGGTGCCTGCACTGTCAGATTCCCTGGAACTGGAGTTACAGGTAGATGTGAGCCACCACACAGGTGCTGAGAACTGTACCTGTGTCCTCTGGAAGAGCAACTAATGAATGCTCTTAATCACTAAGCCACTCCTCTCCACCCCTTGACATAAGGGCTTTAAAATAAATTTATATAAAGTTTCTAATCAAGTAAAAATGTAAGGCCAGGCATGGTGGTGCATGCCTATGATACCAGCGCTATCGTGGCTTGCTCTGTGATTGAACAACTCACTCATGTGACTCTGATGCACTACTGCACAAGACTTTAGTCGGCCTTGATTTTAGGCCCTGCTCTCCCAGGTTCACACCAACTAGAGCGCTAAACAGCATGCCTGAGTTTTTGCTTAGTGAGATCTTTAACAGATGAGGGTTTTGAGTCCTAACGAAGTCCCCTGGTTTCTTTTCTCATTTGGGAAGGTCTCCATGCAGCACTGCCATCACTCTGAGCAGCTTGTCAGCACTACCACGTGGGGTAGAGGGCTGTTGGGGGGTGAGGGGAAGGTAGGGGACAGTGCGTACTTCAGCACCATCCCCTGAAAAGGCGAGAGCCTCACTGCAGCAGCTTAGCGTCTCTGCAGCAGAGGCAAGGGGAAAGGGTGGACGAACACCAGCGTGGTCTCTGTGTGGACTTTGTGTGACCACTGGGGCACAGGTCCACTCTGCTGCAAGCATCACTGTCTTGGTCACTAAGGTTTTTAGTGTAAATCTTAGAGGTAAGTATATTCTTTAGGTTGTAGCTCTTTTTTGGCCCTGTGGTGTGGTACTTTTTTGTTCATTTTTCACAGTTTGCCTGGATTCTGCCTGAGATCCCTGTCAGTCAGGTGAGCAGGCTGTAGACACCGTAGCTCTCTGTGTGAGGCTTTCTTTAGTCCCCTCAGCGTATTCCACAAAGCTCCCAGCACAGAAATCTTACCATTTTGATGGATTAATCCTCAACTCCCTTACACTTTTCTTGGAAAAAAAATTTTTTTTTCATGTATTCTGGTGACATTTTCTCCTTCCCAATACTTCCCAGATCTCTCCTACCTTCCTCCTCCCCCTCATATTTTAATACAAAACCAGTTTCTAAGCTGAGTGTGGTGGCACACACCTTTAGTCCTAGCAATCAGGAGGTAGAGGCAGGCGGATCTCTGTGAATTCGAGGCTAGCCTACTCTACAAAGAGTGGCTAGGAAATCTAGGCCTGTTACACAAACAAACAAACAAACAAACAAACCAGTTTCTAATTATTTGCTGCTAACTTGAATACAAGTGATTTTTATGTACTCATATTAGACCCAGGAACACAGCTAAGTGTACTAAATGGATTTTATGCATACATTATGTACAGGTGTTTTCACGTCACGTCTTTCTGCTTTTAGTTCTCAGGGTCTTGCAGCACCCAGAGGCTGTCTGCATCAGCACTGCTGTGCACAACTAGGGATAGACTGGGTACAGCTTTCTCACAAATGCTCTTAAGCAAATACAAAAATTTCTTTTCTGTGTTAGCAAAAATTTATTTATTTGGCAACAACCAAAGTGAGTCCAGGACAGCCAAGGCTACACAGAGAAACCCTGTCTTGAAAAAATAAGAGAGAGAAAAAGAGGGGGTAGGGGAGGGAAGGAGAGAGATGCTGTTGAAAGAGCAAGAGCATCTTTGTGTCGCTGACCTGGGCAAGTTCTGCAGCTCTCAGCGCCGGCTCCTAAACTCCCGCACCCCACATACTAGTGTCCCTTGCCTTGTCCTGTGCTGTCTCTTGCCCGTACACTAGTATAAGTTTGGGCCGCATCTTTGCTCTTCTCTAAGAAGTGACAGTGTTGGAAACTCATACTTAACAGAGTGATTCAATTTCTAAGTTCCTTGTAACAGAAGCCCAGTGTGTAAAGTACTTGCCACATAAACGTGAGGGTATACATGTATGACACATATGTGTGTACACACAGAGACTTAAAACAAAATGGATTCTAATTCCAAACGTAAAATCTTGTGCAGAGGCCACAGTTTTCTTTTTAACTTGCTATTCTGAAACAATCTCAAAGTCCCAGCAGCGCTGCGTAAAGCCCTCTGCACTGTCTGCGAGCCCCGGCCACTGCCTAACCCATCAGGACTCACTCGGCTGTCCTCTCCACCAGGCTGCAGGACAGGACGTGCACAGCTCAGCACGCACCAGACCCTGGGTCTCATCCCCAGTACAGGAAGGAAAAAGCACCGATACACCCAGCAGAGCACCAACTGCCCTTTAGTCTAGTACGGCCCTGAGAGACTGTCCCAGCTCTCCACAATGCTGATAGCCCTGTGAGACGGGCAGCCATTTCATGAGATGACCCTCCATTTGGGTTTGCCCTTTGCTGCTTCCTGACTCTGTGGCCAGGCTCTGGCACGCCAGAGCTACAGTGTGCTGGTCTCGCTGTGCGCTCATGCACGTGGTGGAGATGTAAGTCTGGGCCAGCAGTGATGATACTCAACGTGGCCCCTCACTAAGACGACTTGGCCAAGCTGCCCCACAGCACATCGCTCTTCTCTCTTTTAATTAATCTTTCCTGAGGCTACTCTTTGAGACTAAAGGAAATTCTGGTCTCATCTCGTTCTTATCCACTAGTTTTAGCACAAACTATTTTTTCTTCTGATTTTGTATTAGTCACCAACAGTGACTTTTTACTCCTACCATGCTTTCTATATTTATGAGCTGACGCTCCAGCTGAAGGGATTTCCTCACATCCCCTTTTTAATCCTCTGCTCTTGTTCTAGAATGCTTGTGGATCCCTGTTTACTCAGTGGGCCATCATCTGCCACCGTCCTTGCTCATGCTGACACTCACACTGGCCAGATCTGACTGATGGAACACCAAAGGCTTCCTCCCGTGTTTTTTGCATGTGATGCCTTCATATACTCCTGACTTTGCCCTTCCCCTCCCAAGTTCCAAAGTCAGCCATTTCTCCTGCAGCTGGTTCCTGGTGGTGGAGCAGTAGCCTCCAGCACAGGGCTCAAGCTTGGCCACTGCTGCTGGGCTGCTGAGCCTGGCAGCCATGGCCACACACTGCTCTAGTTCCACCTTTGCTGCTCTCTTAAAAGCCTGACCAAATAGAGAGGCTTGGTTTCCGCTTGCAGCTTACAGTGTCCACCGTGAAGGGAGGCAAGGTACTCTGAGCTCCCTCCCTCCTCACTGAGAAAGCCAACATCAGAGACAGGCCAGCAGCGTGAGCAACAGCAAAGCCCAGATTGCTCATTTGCAGTTGTTTCAAGAACCATTTTCTATTTATCTTGAGTGATGTACTCAACAACATTCTGTGAGGGCAGGTGGCTATCCTGAGGGGCCAGCGAGCCTGCTGGTGAGAGGCTGAAGGCAGCAGTTCTCAGAACTCAAGAGGCAGGAAAGAAGTCAGATGGGCTTCTTTAAATGGTCTCCTGAACTGCTTTGCTACCACTCTCACAGGGTAAACCCTAGAAAGGAGACAGCAGCAGGTCCTGCGCACTGCCATCTGTGGGGTGAGCATAGGACACCAGAGGAGCGCACACCACCACTCCCAGGTGGGGTGGCCCTTACAGTCCAACGTCAGAGAGAGGCACAAAATGTGGGGCAACCAGTATCACTGCAGCGGGACAGTGAAGTCCTGTTTGGCAATAATGTCACCTGCTCACTGAGAGTGAACGGCAAAGCATATCTGGAGTGACTTTGGGCAATGTACTGTAATTTACCATCTGCTCTCAAATATCAGCTCCTTCAAAGAAGGGGTCACTATTAGCAATAGAAAATAAAAGACACATCTCATCAGCATGATTCTTCTCAGGGAGCCATGGGAGCAGCCTCAGCTGAAGGAGCAGCCTGCCCCAGGCACATGCAACAGGCTCAGTCCCCAGCTCTTCTCCCCAAGGGGCAGGAAAGCCTTCTAAGCAACAGTGTGATTCAGCAGCTCAACGACATTACAGTCTCCGCAGTTTGTCTAAACAAAATCGAAGACCCTGGGATGTGTTGGGTCTCAGTCACACTCAAGTGCAATGTCTCCAAGGCCGCTGCTCTACACAGCGAGCTTCAGGATAGCCCAGACTATACAGAGTTTTAGGGTATCCTAGACTACACAGCGAGCTTCAGGATAGCCTGGATAGCCTGGATTACACAGAGAGGTTTAGGATAGCCTAATCTACACAGTGAGCTTCAGGATAGCCAAGACTCCAAAAGAGATGCCCTGTCTCAAAAGCAAAAATAAACAAAATGTTCAATGGTTCAATGTCTCAAATACTTCTAAACCACTTTCAACTCTGCACTTAAATTTTTTAAAACTGTGTGTGTGTGTGTGTGTGTGTGTGTGTGTGTGTGTGTGTGTGTGTGTGTGTAGGGGGTGTACATGCATATAGGTCGGAAGACAGCTTGGACTTGGTTCTCTCTTTCAACCACATGGTTCTGGGAAGAACTCAGGCCATCAGCCGTGGCAGCAAACACCTTTACCGACTGAGCCATCTCAGCAGAAGTTTGATACTTCTCCCCTGAATATGATAAAACTGCTTGCATTCGGGCTGGAGACATGGCTCAGTGGTTAAGAGCACTGGCTGCTCTTCCAGAGGATCTGAGTTCAATTCCCACACCCACATGGCATCTCACTGTCTGTAACTCCAGTTCCAGAGGATCTGGCACCCTCTCACAGACATGCAAGCAGAACACCAATGCACATTAAAAAAAAACAAAAACAAAAAAAACCACCTGCTCGCATTCCCACTGCTGTGCAAACGGTATGACTACATTCTACAAGGACAGTGTCCGGCAGTTTTCACTCTCTGTTGGAAAGGAGCTTAAGTGCTGCTGTTTGCTCCTGAGCCTCAGAATAGCAGGCAAGAGCTGATGACTCGGACTTTAAAAGAAAAGTGTCAAGAAAAAGGTGTCAAGACAAAGGCCCTGGGTAGAAACAGTTCTCCACAATCCGTAGCCAGAGGCGGCAGGCAGCTCACAGCTCACACAGACCTTTGGGTCACTTTGCTCCACTTCTAAAGCTTCACTCCTGGCCAAAGGGAAGGAGCATGGCTCACACTGCATTCAGACACCACCAACAGTCAAATACACACTGATGAAACTATCAAACTCTGTGCTTTTAAACATAAACCTAGGAGCACCCAGTCTCCAGAGCTGCCTATGTTGAATGCAGCCCACCTTTTATAGCTATGGAGCTTGCAGACCTGCTCCCACCCACCTGATCCACTGGTAAATGAGAAATGGTTCGGCAGGCTCCAGCCAGACAAGGAGGCCTGTGTGCATGCGTGACAAGCGCAGGAGGTGCTGCAGGAGGAGATAAGCCACCTCACCCTGCCTGACGGTACCAGAGAGAGAGATGCACTGACCCGTCAAGGCTGAGTGCTGGCGCCCCAGGTTTTGCCTCTTCTCTCCACCTCAGATAGACAGACCAACAACTTTCCCTCATGGAACAGCGTCTCATCTCATTTCTCACCGAAGCAGTCTTTGAAGAGAAGCCCGAGTGGGGAATGGTGGTCCCAGAACACTGCCATCCCCTAATGTCGTGGCTTGAGGCCAGAGGCAGGCAGGCAGGCATGGAGCAGATGGAGTCCTGGCAAGGTCCCTGCTGTCCCTGCACGAGCAGCTGCTCATTACTCAGAACCTTCGCTTGCTTTAGCTAATGCTCCAGGAAAAGCATTTTGATTTGATTCATTTCGGGACGGTAACGCGCAGCACAATTAGTGGTAAAATCAAACTGGAGGGTAGCCAGTGCTGACAATTGGAAACAAGGCACAAGAAATATGAGGCCAGTGGGTTGGAATTCAAAAACTCACAACTGTGGATTGCCTTGCCAAATCCCAGCCCCCAGGTGCGAGCGCTGGGTTCCTCAGGGCACAGCTCTGGAAAGGAGGCTGAAAGGCTAGCTTTCTCCCAGAGTCCTCCTGCAGGTAGGCTCCTGCTGTGGAGAGATTGGCAGCTTCAACAAGGGGTCTCGGGACTTCACTTAGGCACAAGGGCAGGGCCGGAGTTCATTAACTCCACAAAGCATAACACAGCAGCTGCACATGGTCCTTTGCTACAGCGCTTTTGCCCAAGAAGCACCAACCACTGCACTTGGAAGAGGACAAGGAGGATGTACACTTGCTATCTAGACCTGTGAGCCCTGAGTCAGCTCTTTGGGACTATGTCAATCTGTCTGAGGACTGAGGACAAGGCCACCTGGGATTGGGAGAAGGACCAGAAAGTGCCGCAGAAATCCCCTGACAACCTGATCCGACTGGTAGTGCCTGCTAGCTTGAAAGGAGAGCTCCTGGAGGAGGAAGGGTCTTCACACCTAAGCAAACAAAGCCAAAGCTTCGAGGCATATCCTGGACCTCACAGCGAAGTGGCTGCCTATCAACATAACCTGAGACCCTAAAGCACAAGGTGAGCTCTGACAACCAGACCAACAGTGCCCTGAGTGGACCAAGCACAGGCTGCTCCTATCTACATGAATGCACATTTGTGTGCAGTCTTGGTGCATGTGTGTCTCCATGAGCCTGTGTGTCTGCACACCTAACTTGCAGTACTTTATTTTCCTCTCAAGCTTGTCAGATATGAGCCCAGTGCTCACGTTACAAGTCTGCATGCTTGCTGTCAGTAACACCGCTCCAGCAACAGTGGAGCTGGGAGATAACACTAGCTATGGTTTCAACAACTTCACTCTCTAGCCTTCAGTTTCCCCACTGATGGAAAAGTCTCTGCATCAATCAAATGTGCAGGACAGAGTATCCTAAAGCTGCAGACTAAGCAGCAAGCATGCTCAGGCGGAGGCTATGCTTCGTACCCAACCACACATGGAAAAGCCTAACGAGGCTGCACAAGTGCTGTGCTGCTGCTGCTGTTTTGAGGATGCTAGATTGAACCCAGGGCCTCATGCATGGCAGGCAAGTACATGCTGAGCCACATCACTCGTCTCAACTTAGCTAATAATAATCTGTGGTTATCTACTAGCATTAAAGCAGAACAATAAAGTTCTGCTCAATTGTTAAAATTCCTACCTTTACTTTTTTTTTTAGCTCTGAATTTTCACTGTTAAGTATTGACTGGTTATAAAACTCCCTAGCAGCTCTTGTAGCTCTGCTCCCCTGTACCAAATGACACCCCACTGCCTGCTGAGCTGGTGTGACTACTCAGTCCTGAAATGCACTGGGGCAACATCCAGGCTAGCTGGGGCAAAGCTTTTGAGCTGCAAACTTCCTAACACAGTGGCTGTGTCAGACATTGGGACCATGAGCAATAGACAGGCAGGCTACCACGCCAGCGACGTCATCACTTCTATCAGCTAGTAATGTCATATGGTCCACCATTCCTGCAACAGTTCTATAAACCCACAGTTACTCACATGCACTAGGGTCTGCCCAGGGCAGGGCCAATACATGAAGGACAGTGTGTGGTGTGAGTGGCAAGGGAAGGCAGGCGCTGCCTTCCAGTGTTCTGCCCGTACGTGTCAGGTCACCTCTCTATCCTTGTCTCTATTCCTTTTAGACTGAGCAGAGGATACAGGAAAAGTAGGCCAAGTATATTTAATATTTTAAACTAAATACACCATTTGCTTAAGATAGTCTGGCCAGCTTCATCATGCCTGGCACTGACATCCAGCTCAATGGTTCCAGGATGAATTAAACACCAGTTTTAAAGGGTGCCATGTTCCAATGCCTTCTAATGCACCAGAGTTATTCGCTAGCTCCACATAAAAGCAGGAGGGAGCACATGGACATGCGTGTGGAGAGGCAGGGGTGTGTGCGGATGTGTATGTGCCCTGCGTACAGGGGGCGGGGGCGGGCTTGTGAATGTGTGTGCATGCTTGGAGGGGACAGGGAACATGCAGTGTGTGTGCATGGAGGAGGCAGGAAGGCTGCAGCTACTGTAGTGGGTGAGGCTTTGTCTTGGACGACCGGGAGGAGGGAGGACTGAGGTACTCACCATCCTCATAAGCTGCCACTGCCACCGAGCTGTTGATCCTCACAAAGGAGACATATGGCTGCATCCCAGGCTCCTCTTCCTCAGACTCAGATTCCAGGAAGGGGGCCACATAGTCCCAGGTGCGGGTGTCCCACACCCTCACATCCCCTGACGTATATCTGGAAGAGAACAACACTCTTGGTTCCAAGAGAAATCTGGAAGCCATACACAGCAGGGTTTGGGCTGGTTGGGAGGTGCTGTTCCTTTGGTGGTTTCAATGGGTGACTTATGGGGAAGGTGTCAACCGGACCACAAAAGGCTGTGAACACAGCCCACACTGCTACAACACAATGGTGCACGCCTTGAATCCCAGCACTCGGAAGGCAGAGGCAGGCGGATCTTTGTGAGTTCAGCCCAGCCTGGTCTACAGAGTGAGTTCCAGGACAGCCATAGCTACATAGTGAGATCCTGTCTCAAAAAATAAATAGACAGATAGCTAGATTCCTACTCTCATAACCAAGCCACTACTACATCCCTCCCACTGCAAGAACCACAAGCAGAAACATGGATGAGTGCTGGTATTCCATCAAACATGCGTGTAGAGGCACAGCTGCAGCTGGGACACTGAGAGCCAACAGCCCTGCAGACACAAGCTCCTCACACCTCCTCCAGGAGCACAGCTGATTAGGGCACTCCAACGACATCAGATCTGCTCAAAGGACTCCCTGCAGAGTCAGGCACTGCTGCCTTCCTATGAAGAGCACCTGTCCTCCCACCAAAAAAGCAAGGGCCCTAGTTCTGGCTGTCTGAAGGCAGCTCTGGCCACTTCCTGGGTGACCCCTAAATCATGAGGTCCTCAGGATGATAGGGTAGCCAAAGGAAGTTGTGCACTGCCTATTGCTGAGTCTACATTTCTCCCACTGAATCCCTTAGGCAAGGAGGGCAGGGGTTGAGAAGCAGCTGTGGGGGCCTCTTGAGGAGTACAGGGAGACAGGGATTCCAAGGAACAGTCTTCCCGAGGCCCTAACCGCACTCCCTCAGGATCTCACAGCAGAGGCAAACATCTAGTTTACCTCAGAAAGCTGGGACATGATCTTGTCTGAGGTGGCTACAGAATGCCATCTTAGGCGAGGTGCCCATGTCTATGTATTCTGTGTGTGTGCATGCGTGCTGGAGGAGGGGTACACGTATACCACAGTACATGTATGAAAGCCAGATAACAATGTGGAGTTGGTTCTCTTTCCACTTTTATGGAGGTTCCAGGGACAGACTCAGGACAGGACTCTAGGCTTTCAAGACAAGTGCTTTTATCTCCTTAGCCATCTCATGCACCCAAGGCAAGATCTCTTTGTTTGTCTGTTTGTTTTGGTTTTTCAAGACAGAGTTTCTCTGTGTAGCCCTGCTGTCCTGGACTTGCTTTGTAGGCCAGGCTGGCCTCGAACTCAGAGATCCACCTGCCTCTGCCTCCTGAGTGCTGGGATTAAAGGTGCCTGGAGAGATTTCTTAATAAGACAACGAGTGTCCTGCCTGCCTCAGAGTCGTTTTCTTTATAGCATGCTGAAGCACGCCCTCCCCACTAATTCACAGTAACCGTGTACGTTATGTAGCCCAAAGGTCACCTGTAGGACAGAGTCCAGACACCATTCTGTCAGGAGGGGCACACAATAGGGAGGCTTTCCCTCACTGGACTGCTGCACTCTGAGGATCACTCCTTATCAGTGACGATGCATAACCAAAGCTGCACACTGATGTGGCCCTGAGCAGTCACCACCACAGGCTCCAGGCTCTTCAGGAAGTGGTCTGGATGACCACATTAATGAGGAACCCCACACAGAAAGTGCCCCTCCTACAGCTGCACCAAGGCACCAGCCCAGCACCCTCAGCCCAACTCGGGCTCTTCATGGGAACATAACCATTTGTTTCAGCTACAGAGACCACAGGGAGGCTAGTGTGGGAATCCAGACTATGAGTCCACATGAAGGGAACCGTGACTCACAAAAGCAAAATGAAGTGAAAGGTACATGATAAGAAAACATAACCATGATATGTTCTTGCTCCAGGCAGTCCTGGCTGGACTGTTTCAGCACATCCATGCCCTTCATGTTGTGTTCCATGATGCCCCATTGGGGCTACAGTGGGAGGAGCAGGCTGTGGAAGGCACGCTCTGGGGGACCAGGGCTCCAGCTCACTGGCCTCTCCAGAGAGTTCTGAGGCAAACAGGAACAGATATCACAAGAAAAACATGTTTCACCTTTGAACGACACAGAGGCGAGCTGTGTGAGACAACTATTGCTATGTCCTCATTTGAGGAGTGGGCAGGAGAAGGGCAAAGAGCACCACAAGACACAGCTGAGTCATCACAGGCACTCCCGAGGCTGTGGCCCATAGGCTCCCTAGCTTCTGCAGGGATGCCTTTCTTTTGTCAGTGCTGTCACCCACAGGACAAAAACAGACTCCTCCCACACTTACCACACCCCACTCATTCCAGGGACTGCTCCAGACTCCTTGCCCCATAGGCCTGCAGTCAGGCTCCCCTGCTGACTCAGCTGCTGGGTGCTATCCCCACTGGCCATCTGTGCAGGCACTGGCTCCTCACCTGGCTGCTCTCTGCACCTCACACACAGCTTACGCTACAGAGAAGTGGTACCTGCAAAGAGCAGGTCACTGCCGTGCCCTAAGGGGTGGTAATGACGCTCCTTGCTCAAAGGCAGCAGCCCCAGCACTAATGGGGAGTGAAGCACCCAGAACACAGACAATCCTCCTCAGACTTCTGCATCTCCTTCCAAAAAGACTAAACTGTAGCTCTAGGAGACATCAGGCAAACCCAGTTATTTGCATAAACATGGAATTCTGCAGACAGCCACTTGAATTAACTCTGTTCTTCAAAGCCAAAGAAGCGTGAGACTCAAGCACATTCGCCCTGACTGGAGGCAGATTTCCCATTTGAGTAGGAGCTGCAGGACCCATGTGCACGCTCTGACAGCTAGGGAGAGAACGTCATAGCAGAGGACGTGAGGCTGCTGAGCCATGCTGCAGACAGGCATCTTCACCAGTGGACTGCTTAGGGCAGAGGAACCTGCACAAACTCCTAAGTGTGGTCTAAGTGTGCTTACTCACACTGACCAGGAGGAGCAAAGGAAGATGTGGGGATGGAGGTGGGAAAGGCCAGATGTCTCCATCGATGCCTAATGACAATTACACTCAACCAATTAAGACACCACTATGACGGCCACACTGTCAGGAAGCCTCCAGACCTCAGCGCTGATGGCTGTAACTAGTGTGCGTAGCACAACTACAGCTACGTAAGCTGATGCAGGAGCACAGAGGAAGTGAGGTGACCTCTTTGCAGAGTCAGGATGTACCCAGATGCACACGGGCCAGGGACACGAAGAACCATGTGCTTTCCCAATTATGCTAGGCCTGGCAAGGTGGCACTTACCTCTAAATATGGAGGTCAGAGATGGCAGACTTCCTGTTCAAAGAGTGGCACTAGCTCCCAAAGCCAGGCTACTTGGTACAACAAGGGCAACTGCCAATTTAAAATGATTACCAATGAAGAACAGCCAATTCGAAGCAGAGGCCACAAGAAAAGGGGGGCGGAGGAACCAGTCCCCTCCTATGTGACACCCTGAGAGGAAGGTGGATTTACGCCCCAGTGCCAGCTTAGTCACTAAAACCAAATGTGTTCGAGGTTCTTCTAAGCACTCTGGACAAGTGGAGGGGGGCTTAAGGGAAGGATGCTGAGGCACAGAGCTAAGTGGCTTATCCAAGGTCAGCTGGGCTCCAGGTCTTCCCCCCCCCCCCCGCCGCCCCCCTCCCCCCCGTCTGCTACCAACAAGTTACTCCACACCCTGAAACACAACTTTCAACAGACATTACTCCCAAGAACCTGGCCTGTTTTAAGTGAAACATAAGAAATGTGTGGTTTGCCTAGTGTGCTCATCCATCTGGGTAGGACACAGCACCCGCCCTCCAGATTCCCTCCATCAGTCCCACCACCCTATTTTATGGGAAGTCAGATAGCAGCAACCAAAGCCCCGGAAGTGGGAACTGGAGTGTGGGGCTGGGCTGACCCAAAACCGCCTTCCACACTCAGTATCATATCCTGGGTGAGTACAAAGATCATTGAAATTTCTTCCTTCACAGGACCCTGTTGCTGCTGCTCCCAACTGAAGTCTCAACTCTGTTCTGAATGCTTGGATCCCTGTGCCAAGGACTCAGCTGCTGTGGCCCCTCCAGCCAGGAAGACAAATGCTGCAGTAGATTACTAGTGACCAGTGTTGCCTGGAGTGCAGAGGGACACCCTTCCCCGAAGGCGGCACCCCCGACCTAGTGCTGACCATCCTTGGGGCCAGCTGGAGTGCAGCTCCCCAGGAGGAAGCTGTCCTGGTACTGGGCCTGTCTGGGGTGCTCTCCATGACGTCATGGCCAGTGCCATGCTGCCCCATAGCCACTGGCAGCTGCAACTTTGTTGGCATAGGATCTGCTCCTATGCACAGAGTCCTGTGAGCAGTCTACTCATGCTGGCTGTGACCTGGATGAGGGCTCTACTGGCTCCAGGCTGGAGGGGAGTGGCTGAAGGCTGCCTAGGTGTGGCGCCCACATACCAGAGGAGATTTACACCCTCAGCACTGGGAGGTCTTCAGAACTCTTCGCTTGCTCTGTGCTTTCTGTGGTGATCAATAAAATCTAGAGTATTTACCGTTTTCTACAGAACATGACTGCTGTATTGCACAATTAACAAAATGAACTCGGCCCCACAGTGCAGCCACTCTGTGGAAATGCACTAGAGCAAACATCGAGAGGAGCGTAAGATGTAGCAATTGAAAAATAATGAACATCTTAATGGCCCTTGCGTGGTGCATGCACTGCACACTTAGAACTGCTTTCCATACATCTTGGTTAATGACAATCAATAGAGTCAGAGTCGATGATGATTATGCAGAGTTATTGGAGCTGTGGCCCTTCCCATAATTCCCCGGAGAAGCAGAGATGGATAAATGCAGCCATGAGTTCATCAGTATTTATTAAGGACATTCTGGAGCGCCTTCATTAAAGATGTAATAAATGCAAAGCTCTCCTCTAGTTGCGCATCAGCAGCTTACCTCAGACTTACTTACTAGAAGAGCACGCATGCCTCACGGCAGAAAATAAATAAATTTCTAAGTATTTTTAAAAAGCGGTCCCTAGTGGGTCGTGACGGAGCTCCTTATGGGAAACAGTCCAGAGCCATAAGCGGCAGCACAAAATCCATACGAGGCGAGGCTGAGAGGAGACCTGCCAGGAGAAGGTTTCTTTGAAAAGGAGAAAGCTGGAAAGCATGTCCAATTTAAGTGTAAGTATGGGTGACAACCTCATCACCAATCTGTACTCTCAAAACCCTGCTATCCCAGGAGCCTTCTCAAAAGCCAGCAGGGCATCGACATGCCTGACGACTTTAGTTCCTCAGCAGAAAAGATTTTAAAATCCAGGGCAAATACACACGGCTTCACAGCCCAGCCTCTCTCAATATTGGCACACAGTCAGAGGAAAGGTAGACTTTTACTCATTGAGACAGTGGAGGAAAGATGCTTGTCAGTAAGTTAACTCACCTCAGATAAGTGTGCGTAAGTGTGCATGCATTCCCTGTGTCTTTCCCTGTGAATGACCAACACCTGAGACAGGTGACGCCTCAAAGTTGACGAACCTAAAGAAGCTCCAGGTCCAAGAGCAAACATTCAGACCCCAGATCCCATAGATAGAGGAGAAAATAACCCTGCACCAGGCCTGTAGCCGAGACACAGCAGAGCTCACCTGCTGCCAGAAAGTTGCAGTGTTTCTTAGGCATCTGCCCCAGTGATCTTGACTCAAAGGAAATGGTTCTCAACCTTCGGTCATGACCCCATTGAGTGTCATATATCAGATATCCTGCATATCAGATACTTACATTATAACAGCAGCAAACTTATAGTTATGAAGTAGCAACGAAATAATGTTATGGTTGGGTGTCATCACAACATGGGGAACTGTATTAAGGGGTTGCAGCATTAGGAGGGTTAAGAACCACTGATTTAAAGGATGAGATGGAACAGGACAGCCGAGCACTTTTAGGTGAAAGGAGAATTAACTTTTGCAGCACTGACTGATAGTTTTCCCTCCAAACCCATCTGCAGAGTAGAAACATGGGTGCACAGCCGTGGCTTCCTCCAGTAAAGGCAGGAACAATACATGGTGACCATGGAGACCGAGGGAAAGCACCTGGGTGGACTGAAGCATCCCTCAGGATATAAAGGGGCTGAATCTTTTAAACATCTGGGAAACACAGTCCTCTAGTGTGAATAGAAAGCCAGCTGATGGAAATGAGCTGCTTCAGACATGTGACACTGAGTGAGGGGGAGCTAACTGAGCACCACCACACACTCCCAGGCATGGATAAAAGCTTTTGGTGAGCTAATAGCTTAATGGCGGCAGAGTTGGCACAGAGCCTCAAAGGAGCCTAGGCTTGGCTCCCCGGACCTCCAGGCTCTACCTGGGAGGCTCCTCACTAGGTGGTTCTCCTGCAGTACTTATAGCAATCTCTACTTGGCCCCACACCTTGGTCTGGTGCTGTGACCTTTCTGAGCCCATGATGTCATCTGTTTGCAGGTTTTAACTTCCAAGGGGCCACTGGGGAAGAGCATAGCCCAAGCCCCACGGAACAGGGAAGCTGTCACAGCTCTTCACTCCTATTAATTCCCCTCAACAACATTCACAGAATGGTACTGTCCTTCTTTGTCTTTGTGCTAGAGTCTGGACCTAAGACATCATGTTTTCTAGGCAGACATACTTATCCTGAGCTACACCGCCAATTCCAACATATAATTGTAAGAACATCCTAAAACTGTAAGACTTGTCACCTATAAAAATCAAAATTAATGGGGGCTGGAGTGATGGCTCAGTGGTTAAGAAGTGCCACCTCCTCTTCCAGAGGTCCTGAGTTCAATTCCCAGCCACCACATGGTGGCTCACAACCATCCATAATGTGATCTGATGCCCTCTTTGGCAGATAAAACACTCATATACAAATAAAGTTTTTTTTTAAAAAATCAAAATTAAAAAGAAAAGGCAAACCAGATATTTCCTGTTGCGATGCCACCCAGCTTGCAGATGCAAGTGTGAAAAAGAATGCAGACTGGGGCCTCCTGGCCAGTACCACAAGGATCAGAGCATGGAGAATACAGGTGACCACTGAGCTGGGTAGGACAGAAAGAGACTGTATTTGGGAGTAACCTTAAACACATTTTTTTCCCTAAGAAATGGGAAATTTTAGCTGGAACAGAGTGGTCTGAAACGCTAGTCCCAGTGGCACGTGCCTCCGCCGGCGCTCACATTTTCTAGGATGCTGGTTTCATGGCTGTGACCTATGGAGACTCAGTCAGTCAGGAGCAAAGGCCTGAGGGAGAATGTAGTAGGGTGGGTGGCTTAGAGAGACTCCATCTGGGACTCTGAGACCCGTCCTCCGTGTCTCCTGGGTGCCACTCAAGCAGGTTCTGCGGAGCCCAAGATGCCTAACATGCGATCCCTGCCAGCTCAAGGAGGCTACAGTTAACAGGAGCAAACCTCCAGGAGGCTCAAAGGCACCGGTCACCAGATGCCCTGAGGACAGCAGTGCTTCTGGCACTATCAAGAAGTAGGGAGCTGTGTGCAGGAGCAAGCTTGTGGGGTGGCGTGGGGACTTGAGATCACAGAGTCACACTGTAAGCACTGAGGGCTGCTTCTGAGTCTGGAAGACACAAAATTCCTCTAAGCCCAGCAGATCCACAGAAGGGATCCAGCTAGCAAACCATGAACATGCAATGGCGACAAACTCTAATCAGACACATATTTGTAGGGAGAATGAGGGCTCCACAGCAGCCTCTGCTGTCTGACTTCCAGGACTATGTGGCGCCAAAGCAGAAACAGAAAAATCTGCAGACCTATCCACATGAAATGATCACAACGCTGACACACTGTGTGTTGCAGAACAGTCCAGTCAGCAGCAGGCCCACACAGTGTTCCTAAGGGACTATGAGCCTTCTAATCTGTACATGTACATCCTATGTTGCCATCCTCCATTCTCAGAACACCTAGAAAACAGGAAGTGGCTTTTTATTGTCTGTCATTGGGTCAATGAAGGGGGAAGTTAGGCACTAACTAAAGAATGTTTGAAGTAAATCTAAGAAAGGAATGAAGAGTGACATGGGAAGACTGCACTGAAAGGGAGGCAGGTCTCACTCAAGAGTGCTTGGGAACTTCTGGAGGGAGGCAGGGCTTCCTGGCCCATCAAGAATGGGACTGGGGATCTTGGGCGTGGCAGCACAGGCCTTTAGTTCCAGCACTCGGGAGGCACAGGCAGGGGGCTCTCTTGAGTTTGAGGCCAGCTTTGTCTACCAACAGAGTGCCAGGACAGCCAAGGCTACACAGAGAAACCTGTGTTAAAAACAAAACAAAACAAAAGAACGGGGACTGGGTTTCTCTGTAGAGTGCTGACAACGATGTGTAATTAGTATCAGTTGCAGTCTTGCAAATTACTAAAATCCACTGGATTTGATACTTTGAAAGAGTGACTGTCACAGTACGTTTACTATATACCTCAATTTCCAAACAGACGTGACCAGGTGACGCAATGGACAGTGCAGGCAGACACAGGTGCATGTGAGGTAAGAGTCAGCCACAGGCTGCACACAAGTCTATGGATCAGCAAGGAAGGTGGATGGAAGGTGCTACAGACACATCTGCACATGGAGCTCAGCTGAATGGGCTGCTGTGTCCACGACAGGTGCTCAGCTTCAGCCCCTCTCATTTTATGTGAAAAGGAGTCAGGAAGAACCAGGACTTGGCCCATCCATAAAATGTCAGCCTGGGCCAATGCAGCCTGAGCCAAAGCAAGAGCAGTGCATGGAGAATGCTAGGTGGGGAGACACAAGCAATCCCGAGCACAGAGCTTACTCACAGACTGGAGATAAGATGGAACCTAGCCTTTCGTCAGGTTCTTACTCCTGTCAAACAAAGAGAAACAAGAAGAATAAGGAAACTGCCACAAGCGAGAGCAAGGAGAGGCGGTGCTGTCTCTTTAAGAGGCTCCTCAGAGATGCTCAAGTGCAGAAAGCCTGGAGAATACAACATTGATTGGGAATGAGGTAACCACAAACACCACTGTCTCAAATGAAAAGGGATTCAAGAGCTGACCCAGAAAACAAGCATCGTAACCGCCAGATGAAAATTTAATGATAAACACAAGATGTTCTGCACACAAGAAAGACGGCAGGGTCTCGGGTGGAGCCGTCAACTGGAGCTTCTCTCAGAGAGCTTAGCCGAGGAGCCTCTCCGACCTGAAGCTCAAGTTTCACACAATCGATCCCAGAACACTGGCTTCGCTGGGCCTTTGGTGGCCTATCTAGTGCTGAGCAGATCCTCAGGGAGAGGGAGGTGGGGGGAGGGGCAGCTGCCTTCAGAGCCACTGGCCTGTGTCCCCCCCCTCAGGGCTGCATGCTCAGAGAGGCTCCTAACTGGACCTGGGGAAGGGGAGTCCTATAACTCTGTTCCCCGAGGATTCTGAGTCTCAGCTCAGCATCATGGCCTCCCAGCACCATCTTATGCACTTATGCAGAACCTTGAAGTCAGAATAAAGTAATCCTCAGACATGGAGTGAAGCACTCTGCCTCACCTCACAATGACACTGCAGGCCTGACAGCATCCTGACAGACAGACAGACAGCTTACCCACTGGATGTAAAGGCTGAGGGGTCTCTCAGAAAGCTGGCCCTCCCACCAGAGTCTCTTAAAACACAAAGGCCAACAAGAACACTCAGTGGGTAAGGGCATCTACAAACCTGACTGCCGAGTTGGGTCTCTGAGATCCACACAGTGGCAGGAGAAAACCAAGCCTGCAAGTTGTTCTCTCACCTGTGCACGTGTACACCCATGCAGCCATACAGACACACAGAAACCAAACAAGTAAGCAAATAAAAGGTAGTAAAAAAGAAACAATTCTTTATGGGAGGGCTTGCCATAGAATACTTCAGTAATCCATTTGAAAGTTCAATTCAAAGGTGCTTTAACTTTTTTTTTTTAACATTTCCTTCATTTGGGGGTGTCATGGCACATGTGGAGGTCAGAGAACAACTTGCAGAAATTGGTTCTCTCCTTCCACCAACGAACGTAAAAGAAGCGTGGGCCCCAGGGTGGAACTCAGGTATAGCTGGGTTTGGTGGCAGCTCTGGGCCATCTTGCTGGCCTGCACACGGTGCTCACTGAAGGTGCAGTGCTGAAGGAGAGTAACGTTAAGGAAGACTAGTGACTATCTCCTGGAGTCCAAGGGTGGCGCTTACTTCCGGGTTCCTCTAGGCAGCAGCCCTGAAGCAGCTCTCACAACGCGGACCGACTGGCTCTGAAACTTTCTGGCACAGAACCTGACACAGCAAATGTATCAAGTTTATGTCCTGAGGCATTAGCTCAAGAGACATCCTAACCCTAAAGTAAAGCTCGTTGTATGGTACATAGACAAACGCATGCCCAGATCTCCACAGCAGCAGCCGTGAAGAATTCCGCCTGGTGGGTTCCAGAACAGCAGCCAAAGGATTTCACAGAAGCAGACACTGACCGTCTCAGCCAGGAGACTCACAGATGCCTGGCTGTAGGCGAGGGAAAGAAGAGTTTGTGGCCGCAGCTTTGCCGGGAGTGAAGGCTGCCAACAGGAGAGTGAAGCAGGGTCTGTGTGTGCCAACACTAACTGTCCCTGCTCAACCTCTCTCTTCACAGACACTGAGACAAACAGGCACTGACCTCTCCCTACAGCTCCCCACTGTGCAGCTGAAGCCGAGATGCTTGGGCAGAGGGCAGAGGACAGGGGGTGAAGATAAAGACTGAGCGGATGCGAAGGGACACGAAGGGACACGAAGGGACACGGTTTTGCTTACCCTGCGATGACAACACCGTCATGAGAGCGCACGTCACACAAAACAGCATCGGGAACGTGCTCCAGCTCGCTCACAGCGCCTTTGCGATTCTGTGTGAGGAAAAGGGGAATGTGGTTTATACTATTCTTGGGGTAGTCCCCTAAGAATGTGCTCTGCTCTCACCTACATGCCAGAGCCATCTTCTGTGTTGTGGACCACACTCAAGCCACGGGGCATTCAGGTTAGTCTCTAGACCAGAGGCACTGTGTGGAGTAGAGAACATGAGATGCTGGCCTGTCCCCAGAATGTCACTGGGTGGGAAGGAGTGTGTGCACACAGGTAAGTGTCCCTGCACACAGCAGGGCCTGAAGCATGCCTCAAACGCATTAAGCAGCTCAGGAGAGAGCACTTAGCTGATATGTAAAAGAACTCCCAGTAGAAACTGAAACTGTTGCAGACATAGTAGGGGGAGGGGCAGAAAAGATGCCATTCTGAGTAAGCTTCCTGCTTCTCAAGGGAATGCTCTTACCCTGAACTTGGCTGCTCCTTGGGAACAGTAGGTGGGATGTTAAGAGGGGTGGGCGGAAGCAGGTTCCAGATTCATACCCTCCTGTGACTTCTGGGCTATTTCTCATGATCACTGAAATGTACTTTATATTGGTAAACTGTCACGTGTTATTTGAACTCAGAAAACAGAGATGCTGCCTCCCCATTTTAGACCCAAACATGGTCTTGGCTCCCTATTGGGGAGAGATAAAAACAGCAAGCAGCTAGGGCATTTTAAAAACTCATCCTTAAGCTGGGTGTGGTGGTGTAAAACTTAAATCTCAGCTCTTGCAAGGCAGAGGCATGTGGCTCTCTGCAAGCTCGAGGCCAACTCAGTCTGCACTGCAAGTTCTAGGACAGAGCTGCATAATAGACCTTGTCTCGCTAAATAAATAAATTAATAAAAACAAGTAAAACCTCTCATCCTTGAGTACCAAGGAGTTACCAGCTGCTAGCAGGTAACCCACTCGACAAAGGTCACACAGCTGGATTTCCTATGGCACAAAACCCCTGGAGAAGAGAAGCTGGGAGCTCATGCTGGGCAGTGCTCCGATGGGAAGCTCGCCCATGCAGACAGCTCTCTCCACCAGGAAGCTCAGCTGACTGCCTAAACTTCCCAGGCCATTTCTGCTGGATGTTTTAGGTACAATTTGTCGCCACTGCCACCTTTGTCTGCTCTTTCCACTGGGCTACTCCCGTCATCTCTGCGAGATGAGCACCTGGCTTGATGTCTCGCTAGCTGCTGTCTCTCTCTCCCTACTACTGACTCCTCTGCTATTGATCAGGTGCACAGGCTCCAAACAAGCCTACTTCTGGTTACCTTCTGTGGAGCAGACATCATGGGGCCAGCCAGATCTGACTTAGATGGTAGTGCTTACTGGGCTAAGGAAGACTGACTTGGCCAATTCCTCAGTGGTGACTAGTTCTTAACTAGGTGCAGTTCTGCCACCAAGGGACACCTGGCAATGCCTGGAGACATCTTGCAGTGTCACAATAGGGGCAGAGTGCTATTGGTATCTAGTGGGGACCCTGAGGTCCTGCTTGGCATTCTATAAAGAGTGAGCTAGTCCATGTCACCAGTAATGAAACTAGTTATCCCACAGGGGGAAGCACTGCTTGTTCACTGATGCATTGTCACTAATGCTTACCAGTGCAATGGTCATTACAGGTTACACGGTGACTAGTGACAGACATACACACAGGTGATATGTCAGCAGCAATCATGACAAGGCTTTCCTGTCTCAAAGGCTATTCAGATCAACCTTTAAGTGAGAGAAAGGTGGAGCTCTACCCCATCTCTAATGGTTCAATTCCCAGCTGCCTGCATGGGAAAGCAGCTTGGCCACAACCACCTTGCTGCGCCTCACACAGACCTGGAACATGATTGACAGCTTGCTCCCCCAGAAGCACTTCTTTGCAAACGCTTGGCTGTGATCTAATATTTCTGTAGAGCCTCGAAGTGATAAACGCCAGGGAGGCAAGCCAAGGGTTATGTGAGGAAGAACAGACGGCACTCAGCACCTCTTCTCCAGCAGCAGCTCCGCAGGCCCGTGTATGGCACTGCTGCCCTGTCAGCCCTCTGGGAGGTGAGGAAAGAGAGAGAGAGGTGGGGGAACCAACAAAGCAAGACTCCAGTGACCCTAAGCAGCCAGGAAAGGGGTGTCAGACAGAGCACCTCAGCCCCTTTCCTGTACAGCAGGAGGAAGCTCTAGGTCCAAGACCGAGAGAAGGGCAGCCCTAAGGTGGATGCTGAGAGCAGCAAGTGGGGGCAGGGAGGGCGCTGCTTAGCACACCTGATCTCTCCACTCTGGGAACGAGCCTCAGGCCACAACTGCAGCCTGGCTGCCTACCTTCCAGTTGGTTCTTAACGTGTGTTCCTTGGCGAGGCACTCTTGCAAGATGAGCTTCCAGCAGGAGTAATCAGAGATTCTGTTCCGGGGAAGGTGCCCCTCCTGCTGGCACAGCCGGTACCACAGCACCTCGTCTTCGGCAATCACCTTCCATGTCTTGCTCACCTAGAACAGCACAAGTGATGCAAATGTCAAGATCTGCAATTAGAGAGGCCTTGCCATCCAAAATCAATCAACACCTATATTACAGCCCCAGGCTTATGGCAGCATAAAACGTCTCATTAACAAAACACTCTGAGGTGGAAAAAATACGAGCAAATGTTTCCAGTTTTATCTCTCAAGATGTCAAAACTGTTATACCACCATGTAACGTCACATTTTAGATGGTGTGATAAATTATCATCTAACAAATGAAAGAGAAAAAAAGCACCAATACACAAAATGCTAAACAAACTTGAACACAGTAAGTATCCACACAAACACATAGTGCTTTCCAGAAAAGTCTGTGGATAGCATTTGCATAACCAATTTACAGAAGCAGGAGTCTGTACGCCGGGGTTGTGGAAGGCTTTAATAAACTAAATTTCAAGTTTATGCTGCATGGGGAACTCATATATATAGATAAAAGAATAGTAATAGCATTAATACAACACTCAAGCTCCTGAGCAGGACACAGTATATAATGGAGAAATGACTGCTACATCTGACAAATATCTCGGATCCCAACAGTACCCAGTATGTTGTTTCCAACCTCATTAGGGGTGCAGCAGGCTGACTTCATCACTGGACAGTGTATGAAGCTGGCCAGAGCACAAAGCACAGACTCTCATGGCCAAATAAGAAACTGAGCCACAGATCAACATAGCCAGCCTGCAGCATGCACTGGAGATGCAAAATGGAGGCCATGGCTGCTGCCACCCTGAAGCTGAAGTTCACGCTCAGCAAAGAGAGGGGGCTAGAAGCTTACAAGAACCTGTACTGTTAACACTCCCTTGGGACCAGTCAGACCTCAGAGGAGGAGGTGAGAAAACAGACTGAGGAGGACCAGCTGGGATGGGGGTGTGAAGATGTCTCAAAATCTGCTCCTTCCGGTGGTGGCAATTAGAGCATTACCAAAAATGATGGTCGGGCTGTGGCTGTGGCTGTGGCTCAGTGGTAGAGTGCTTAGCTAGCATGGGTGAGGTGTGAGGCCCTAGGTTTGATACCCAGTACTTGGGGTGGGGGTGGGGGAGCAGAGGAGATGGGTCAGTGGGCCAGGTGTTTGCTGCAGTGTGAGGACCTGAGTCTGGATCCTCAAAGCCCAGGTAAAGCTGGACGCAGCAGCCCTATGGAAACATGGGAGACAAGGACATTCAGGAGATGCCCTGGACTCCAAGGGCCAGCTAGCGCGCGCGCGCACACACACACACACACACACACACACAGTTGACCTTGTTGCTAGCCAGGGAAAAGGCTCATTAGGTACAGTGCTTGCTGCACAGGCTGACAACTTGAGTTCAATCCCCAGAGTCCACATGAAGGTGAAAACTGACTTTACAAAGTTGTCCTCTGACCTCCACCCACACATACCGTGATACATACACACCATACACACATGCTAACCACACACACATATACCACACATACTCACCATACACACATGCACACCATACACACACACTCACCATATATACTCGCACACCATGTACACACACAACACACTATGCACACCATACACACACTCACTATAGACACATGCACACCATGTACACACACAACACACTATGAACACCATACACACTCACTATAGACACCTGCACACCATGCACACACACCCCACACTATGCACACCATACACACACTCACTATAGACACTTGCACACCATGCACACCCCCCCCACACTATGCACACCCCCCCACACTCACTATAGACACTCGCACACCATGCACACACACCCCACACTATGCACACCATACACACACTCACTATAGACACTTGCACACCATGCACACACACCCCACACTATGCACACCATACACACACTCACTATAGACACTTGTACACCATGCACACACCCCCCACACTATGCACACCACATACATACTCACTATAGACACTCGCACACCATGCACACACACCCACACTATGCACACCATGCATATACACTTATATACCACGCATACATATTCATACCGTACAAATGTGCACACCACATGTACACGCCATACACAAAATAATTTTTTTTTCAAAATAATTTTTTAAGCGAAAACCCCTATCTTGAGATGGAAGGCAAGGACTGACACCTTAGACTGTCCTCTGACCTCCATATGTGAACTGTGGCTTGCATGCACCCACACTTAAACATGCATCAACAGATTTTTTTATTCACTTTTTCAGGACCTTGGTAAATAATGAAAAGTCTGAAAGCTCCTAAGGACCAAATACTCAATAAATAAATAAAAATGAAAAGGATGGAGGCATGGTATGGTGGTACATGCCTTGTATCCCAGCACTCCACAGGAGGCAGGCAGTTATGTGTAAATTCAAGCCCAACCTGGTCTACACAGTGAGTTCTAGGCTAGCCAGAGCTACACATTGAGACCCTGTCTTTAAAAACAAAGAAAGGCTGGCCTCAGGAAGAGCTGTGAGGCACTAGCCGATGAACCTGTGTTCTCTTCGTCCAGCTCCTGGGCAGTCATAAAGCTACACCAGCCAGCAGTGCTGGGGGTGGAGGATGGGACAGGACAGGCAGGCTTTGAGCTTACCAAACCCAACTCCTAAAGAGCTGGCAGCAGCTGACCTGCCTGGCAGACTGCTGGAAAGTGCCCCAGGGAGGCTTTATCAGAACTGTCTTACCTAACGCTGCTGGCCCAGCATGGTAGCTCACAGGAGGCTGAAGCAGAAGGACTACTGGGAGGGAGCTCAAGGCTAGCCTGGGTTACACAGTGAGTTTGGGCTTGCCAGAACTACATAGCAAGCCCTTACCTTTTGTGGTTGTTGGTGTTTGTTTGTTTGCTTGTTTTGTTTTTTCCAGACACGTTTTCTCTGTGTAGGCCTGGTTGTTCTCAAACTGTAGATCAGGCTGGCCTTGAACTCACAGAGATCTACCTGCCTCTGCCTCACTGAAAGCTGGGATTACATGCTGTTGTTGGTTTTGGGGGTTTTCTTTGCCTGTTTTTGCACGCCCTTATCTTGAAGGAGGAAGAGTTATGTTAACGCTGCAGCTACTTGAGAAGGCTCTGCTGCTGGAATCTGACAAGATGCCAACCCAACAGCTCAAGAGGAAAATGAGGAGTCCCGCACGCCACAGGCAGGAGTTGTGCTGGGCACTTAGGGGGAGAACTGTGAAAGCTCTGACTTCTAGATTCCAGCTGGCCTTGAACCTTGAAACCTCTGTGCAAGCCTGGAGGGAGGTACAAGGCAGGCAGAGCGGTGACCTGCTGGGACGGGAAGGCTGGAGGGGACCTGGCTCACGGCACTTAAGAAGTCTCTACTCAGATCACTAACCTAGCAGGACTTCAGTGGCCACAACAGCATATATACAAAAGTTAGCTCACCCCTTCCACAGAGGCAGGAGCAGCTATTTCAAATGTAACCTTAGGCACAGGCTCTGCCATAGAGCCACAGCACTCCTAAATGCCACTGTAAACAAAGCAGATTCAAGTATGAAACATAGAAGCAAACATGAAAGGAAACCCTAGCACACACGGATGGGGTGGCTGAAGGGCGGGGGAGCAGCTGTAAGACACGGACAGTCAGTTCAGGAAGAAGATCTCGAGTCAGAGGCAACAAAAAGTAAGTGAAAAGAAGCCCTGAGGGAGATGTTCCAGACTTGAAAGCAGAACGGCTGCAGGAAACATTCACTAGAGGGCTCCCTGGCAAATCTGAGCAGGTGAGAGAACCAGCCACTCTAAGGAAGAAAGGAACAAGGCCTCAGAAACCTGTGGGTGGCAACAGCCAAGTGCACAAAACTCTGCAGATGTCAGGCACAGGAGCAGAGATCTGAGGTGCTAGGAGATGAGGCTGAACTATGATTTCCTGTAACCTGGGCAAAAGCAAGAGACCCAAAGCCAGGCCTGGCAGAGCAGCCTGCCATCGCAGCCCTGGGGGGAGGGGCAGAAGGATCTCTGCACCTTCCCTGCAGCCTGGTCTACAGTGAGACCCTGCTCCAAAGCATCAAAACAACAATAGTGGTAACAGTAATATAACAAAGTAACTCAAAACCGTTAGTAAAATGGCACATTATAAAGTATGTTTAACCCAAGGCAACAATTAGGGAATAGATGAGACAAAAATTAAGAGCACTGAAGCAATGACTAGGCAAATAAGAGCACACTGGCTGCTCTTGCAGAGGATATGGGTTCAGTTCCCAGCACCCACATAGTGGCTCACAGCCGTTTCTAATTCTAGCTCTAAGAGATCCAACACTGTCTCTGAACTCCATTGGCACCAGGCACACAAGTGATGTACATATATGCATGCAGGCTAACACTCATACACATAAAAAATAAATCGAAAAAAGACTCAAGGTGGGTGTGGTGCTGCACACCTTTAATCCTAGTCCTCAGGAAGTAGAGGCAGGTGGAGCTCTGTGACTTCAAGGCCAGCCTGATCTACAGTTCCAGGACAGCCAAGGCTACCTAGTAAGCCCCTGCCCTCTCCTCCAAATTAAATAAATAAATAAATAAAACTCAAAAAGTAGCTTAACCTTACCAAGTAGAAAGTGGTGGACATCCATGAGCTCAGCCTATCTCAGCCCCAAACTGCCATCACCACAGCTTACACACTACCCCCACCGCTGCAAAGCATGCCAAGCACCACTGATCAGGACCGCACTGGGGCAGCAACACAGTTCAGGCTTTACCATACCCGCTGTGAGTGGATATGTCACAGCAGCCCCTTTCTTACAGGCACAAGCATGTGGGCCCCACAGCAAAAAGTCAGGCCAAATGACAAACAAGTTGCAAAGCACCTGTCACCCTTCTGAGCCAGTGACACGGGCTCAAGCTGAGAACTAAAGGGGGCTGTGTAGATCAACTGAGCACATCCCACTGCAAGAAGGCACCCCACCATCCTTGGCTGGTAAGAAGTCCAGGCAATCTGGAGCAGTCCCTTCAGTGGTGAGCTATCTTTCTCAACAGTCTGGCCTGCCACATGGTGGCCTGCTTAAGTATGCTTCATTCCACCCTGCTAAACCACCTTGGCTGTCCCTTTTGAGGACAGCAGGTCCCCACTTGTCCACCCAACAGTCCCCTGTAACCTTTGCCATGCTCTGTCGTTATTTCACTGGCTAAGCACTGTCCCTTCTCTTCCTTCTCATTCAGTCACTGTCACATGACTGATATCCATAGCCCCCTCTCAGACGCTACCTAATATTTGTGACTCTAGACTACCCCTCTTTGATTAGGTACTCAAAATGTAAGAGACCCCCAACTCTTGGCTGTCAGATGCCATGCACAGCACCCTGAGCCAGGAGCTTTGCTACTGTCCGTGGTGCTGATAATGAGCAGAGGGCACGTGTGTAATAGGCTGGTTTCCACCTCCAGTGGCGCCCCAGCCCTTGCACTGGCTTGTTCATCCACTTGCAGACATGCCGCCCTGGCCTCTCAGGGACAGTGTGCTCCAGCCTCTGCGGCGGTTCAATTTACTGAATATTAAAGGCAGGCAATTTTTAAAAAAATTATGGACGGTCTTGTACTTACACCACCTACTTAAAACCCTGTTAAGAAGTCTCCACTACTATGAATCTCTTGCTTGCTTCCTCATTTTCCCACCAGGAACTTCAAGTTAGTATTTACCATTCTTTAAGGTCGTTTAAAACATGAACCAGAGTTCAATTTTGATCAGGTTCAAAGGGTCAGGCTAAAGAGAAGCCCAGTTGTTAAGAGCTCTGGCTGCCCTTCTTTCTTCGAGAGGACCCGAGTTCAGTTCCAGTACTCACAAGGCAGAGGAGGGGAGGGGAGGAGAAGAGATATATAAAGTAGACAGCGCCTGAGGCATGAACCCAAAGTTAGCCTCCACATGCATGCGTGTGCACATGTGTACCTCATCCCTCACATACACAAAGTTCAATCTCTCCCTTCCATGATATTGTCTGTCCTTAAGTTTCTAATATCCTACTGATATGAAACATCGCCACACTGTTCAGACAACATGAGCCCCACTTCTCCCCTCCACTGAAGTAGCTATTTCTCACATCCATCAGTCATTGGGAAAATGTGATCTGTGGGTCTTTGTGTCTTGTTTTTTAAAATGGAAGAATGAAAGAGGGGGTGGGGAGCTAAGCAAGGCAGGGCTGAAGACAAACCACAGATCCTCACCCACAGCCGACACGGATCCATTACGTAGCCCACGCTGGCACAGCCACACCATCAGTCACAAATCCACTTAACCACACTGTGAGGCCACACTCCTCTACCTCAGCCACAAGGCCCAGATAAACCTCATCTGGGCACACGTGGTCAAGTCATAAAGACCAGGAAAACAGCTCAGTAAGTGGAGCCCCAGTTTTTACTAGACAGAACACTGTGGTTTTGTCTTTGGCTTGTTTGGTCCACAGCTGAGCCTACCCATGACTACCCAAATAGAATCTGTCCATCTGTCTATGCCAAGATGAGGCTGAGCACTAGAGAGAAGGGAGCAGTCAGTCATGGCAGCAGCACATCAGCTCCAGAGCAGGAGGCACTCACTTTCTAGGCCACTAGAACTCGGTCTGCTGCAGTTAAGGCAAGAAGTAACAAACCCTGGGCTCTCCGAAGACAAACAGCATAGGTTGGCACAGGGGATAAACTCTGACCCTTAGAATTCCTAATGCTTTTGACAGGGGAAGCTCCAAAACAAACATTTATGAGCCACAGAATGGCTCAGAGATCCTATGGACACAGGCATGTCCCCACACAGGGGGTAGTGCAAAGCAAGTTTGACAGCCACTGGCTTTTCTTAGAATGTTGGCAAGCTTCTGAGGAGGGATCCCACAGTGAAATGAGTTAAGAAAACTCTGGTTTGACCAACAGAATCCTTTACTGGGGATCCTCCAGGCCTCAGTAGTCTGGTGGTGTTCTCTAAGAAGAAGGGCACAGGAGGCTGCATTTCCTACACCCATCTGCTTCTGGACCTTGTCAGGTCAGACACGTCTCAGCTCCAGTTCAGCATGTCAACCTGAGGCAGCAATTCCTGCTCCTCATACTTCCAGGCACCCAAACTGGGCCTTCTGCAAATGTGTGCTGGCTGCTTCTGACTGCCTAGGGAGCTGGACCACAAGACTACACTGGAGGAAGGACCCTTGAAAATTAGCAACCAGGTCACACTGCTCTTCCTCAGAGGCCCCAGTGTCTCTGAGGCATCTGAACTGGGAACACAGAGACTGCAGAGGGGACAACTGGTCACATTAAACAGTCTGAAGCAGCTACGAGAACCTGAAGGGCTCTGGAAGCCATAGCAGATTTTTATAACCATCTCTAAGAAAAATACCAAGCTGTATTGGCTAATACTCTGAAGTCCACCTGGCTGTGACGGGATGAAAACTGAGAACACAGGGATGTTTTGTGACTGTGCTCTGCAAAATGAATATTCAGAATAAAGTTTAAGTTCTAGAAGAACACAAACATCTCTCGAGGATTTATAAGAGGGAGGGTTGAGAATGATCTCCACAAGGGTCACGATTGTACCCATGACCAGGCTAACACAGCGCCATCAGGAACTACAAAATGGGGCTTCTTCCTTTTAAAGAGAACAACAGACAGCCTTTAAGGATTTAACTCAGGAACCAGAAGGACGCACTTCAACTTCCACAAGTGAATCTGCAAAGTCTCACCAAAGGAAAGCCCTTCTACTGGTCTTGATTTCTTATATCACAAAACCCAGCAAGTTTACAAGCCTCGATTTTCCAAAGGTCTAATGGACTTTAATAGCCCGGAACTGGAATTCCCAGCTCAAAGCGCCCCTGAGTGAGCCTCAGCTGCAAGAACTCGCTAATAAAAGTGGCTCCAGCATTTTGTTTTATAGCGCTACTGTGAATTACCACATTGGGGAAAAAAAGCCCTTGGCTCAAAAAAAAAAAAAAAAAAGCTTTATTATCTCTGCCTGGATCAGGCTTACCAGTAGACGGGGAGCGCCTCTCTCCCCTCAGGTCCACACTCCAGGTCCACCTCGGGAGGGCACACCACAGAGGAGAAAGCATTCTATATGCTCCTTATCTCAGCTGCCTTTCTGTGTGCTCCTGAATCCACGAGCTATGCTCCCAACACACCAAGGTCACCCCTTATGGGGGTCAACACCTGTGGTCATTTTTGAGTCCTGCCCCACATGACAAACAGTAGCACTTACACCTTCTGTCCCTTCTGCTGCTCTAACGTCTTCATTCCTTGGTGCCAGGCATGGTTTTAGGACATGTGGCCCCAGCTGGTGGGGAGCAGCTGTTTTGGAAGGTGAAGAACCTTTAGTAGGAGGGGCATAGCTAAAAGTGGGAGGAGCTTTGGGGTGTACAGCCCAGCTTGCTTCCTGCCCTCTCTGCTCCTGCTGCCTTACCTTCTCTGAGCCAAGTCAATCCTTTATCCCTAAGCTGTTGTCAGACATTTGGTGACAGTGACAAGAAAGGCAACAGGAACTGTGTCTTTCCTGCCTCACTGATAAGCCCACACACTCATCACTGTCATCTCAAGCACACTCCTGATACGCTTTTCCATGGCCCTTCTCTTCTGGTTTCCGGGTTTAACTACTGCTGATGTGCTGAGAGCACCTGGGACTCAGCTGGGCACCCAACCACTGGTCATCCCCAAACTTGCTCCTCAGAAAATGCATTTACTCTCCAGACGCCCTAAATGACCATTCCTTCTCCCCCTCATCCAGCCCGGCAGTCCTGCCTCTATCCACTTATACTGTGTAACTCTCATCAAATCACCACTCTGTCTGGAAGATTACACAGTATCCATCCCCAGCTGAGCACCTGACTTTTAGCTACACCAACCTGTCTCTGTCCAGGTACCCTGCAGCCACTTTCTCTCATCAGGACCCTTGGTGAGCCCATCTATAAAGGTCTTTTTCCACAAACACAGGTACAGAGATCCAGTGATGCATTTGGAACAGGAAGACATTAGGTTGGCCACTGTGTGTGCACTACAGCCCAGCCATTGACCTTCCTACCACTCCTCATCCATGGAAGGTGCTCTGCAGGATGGACAACCCTAGCTACACCGGCCCGAGACCTCTGCATGGCTCCCTCCTTCTGTCCCTCCCTCCCTCCCTGTATACTGACTTCAGGCTGCTTTATTGGGTCCTCGTACCCACCACCTTTCACCACCCTTCCCAAAGCCCCACACTAAGTAGGAAAGCAAGAAGGGTAGAGGAGAGGGAGCACAGGTACTGGCAGACTACTTCCTTGGGGCAGCTTTGATCTTTGCTGCCTGATATCCAATTTCTTCTACTCGTCTCTTTGCACATGACCACTAGACAAACCACAACCAACAACAATCAGTACACAGCAGGAGGAAGAGGAAGAGGAGAGGCAGCAGCCACCACCACCAGGGCCCTCTAGCATTCTCAAGAGTCCACAGAATTCTGAATGTCATCCATTTGCAGAAACTATCTGCAGCTGGCAAAAATCATGCCCCAGCCAGAGCACGAGGCAAATCATAGAGTCTGCTGCTGTGGAAAATCTGAAGCAGCCCCATATCTCACACTTGGGATTAAAACAAAAGCATATTTATGTAACATTTCTGTGTTTTTATAAAGACCAAAATGTTCACTACACCTCCCCGCGTCCAGTGTCCACTGCAAAGCCCTCTTCTCTGCACTCATCTCCATCTGCCCTGCTGTAAGGGGCTCACTGCAGAGGACTGGCACCCTCTACAGAGCAACTTCTCCATCATTGCTGCCCACTTTGGCATCTGCTGTCAGGAACGGCACCTGGCCCACAGCAAACCTTCTTTTTTTTTTTTTTTTTGGTTTTTCGAGACAGGGTTTCTCTGTGTAGCCTTGACTGTCCTGGACTCACTTTGTAGACCAGGTTGGCCTCGAACTCACAGCAATCCGCCTGCCTCTGCCTCCCGAGTGCTGGGATTAAAGGCGTGCGCCACCACGCCCGGCCTCCTTCTAAAAGTGAGGAAACGGTAAGCTCACCTTCTTAAAAACCTAATTTTATAAAAAGGAAAGAACTGCTTTTGATTTTAATCAACCCTCCAGCCCCTGATGTGCGCTGTGCCCAGGAGACTCTGACTTTCTTATTCTCCTACACAGTCTATGCTCTCTTTCGAATGCTTCAGTTGTAAATACTTGCTGCGCGGTGGCACAGCCGACAGGGGACAGGTAACGGCCGTCCAGTAGCCACCACTCAGTCCACCGCCACTGCTTCCTGTAGCTCAGGACCCTCCTAGAGTGGTTCCACCTTTTTTCTAAACTGTATAAAGAAGACAACCACAGAGGCTGGGGACTAGAGATGGCTGCTGAGAGTGCATCGACTTTGTGTTTATGCAAAGATCCTTCCACAAGCCACTGTGGAAGGTCAGACCAAAGAGTTTCTGGGAACTAAAGCCTGTGCCATTGTGGTGTGAGAGGCAGCCCCGCCTCATTTGGTGATGGATCTGTGACTTGCAGAGACTTCAAGATCAGAGCTGCACTGTAACATGCGAACGTTAGCGAATGAGGTGGACATCTGGCCAGCTCATGGCTTCACATGCCTGTAAAAGCTGACAGCCTGACTCTGACTCCCTGGGCTTCTGCTCCAGAATTACTAGCTTGTTTTGGTCCTGCCTGCTTCTTGCTCACTGGTTGCACCACAATCTTCAGCGATTTACTGCTGCAGCTTCCCTTTGCTTTACTGCCTTTAAGACTAAATCTTACTCTGTAGCCCAGATTGGTCTTCAACCTACACAGTCTTCCTGCCCCAGCCTCACGAGTGCTGGGGTTACAGGTATGCACTGCCATGCTTTGGATCTCGACATGCAACCTCCTGCCCTTTACTTGAAAACTGTGACATTACTTTGTATGCAGCTCTCCTACTAAAACTACACATTAAGAAACACATAAAGCTACAACATGTATTCCTTTGACTGCCAGGCCTAGGAGTGGAGAGGAGACAAGGTGAGGTACAAGAGATCCCTGCAGAGTACTCTGTGTGTTGACAGCGGTGGTGAGCACACAGATCTGTATCTCTGATAAGACAGAACAGAGCTAGAAATATAGATTGGAGCATGGCAAACCTCTGAAGCCTGAGTGGGCGCCACAGAGGGCAAGGACAGCAGTGCGTGTGATGCTGTTGCTGCTGGGCACATGAGGAATCATCAAAGGAAGAACCAGGCACAAAGACACACACCACCTGCCTGCATGCCTGTCTGCAGCTTCCTGTGGATTCATAATTACTCTCAAATTTAAAAAAAAAAAAAAAGAATGTTGGAGGGAGCTGGAGAAACGGCTCAGCCGCTGGGCGTTGTTGCTCCTGCAGAGGACCTGGTCTCTGTTCCCAATGCCCACATGATGGCGCACAACCGTCTGTGGTTCCAGTTCCAGGGGATCTGATGTCTTCTGACCTCTGCAAGTACCAAGCATGCAAGTGGTGCATGTCGAAGCATGTAGCTAGGACGTTCATACACACAGAATAAATCAACCTAGAAAACTAAAGAGAATGCTGGGACTATATGTGGTGGTGCATGCCTTTAGTCCCAGCACTCGGGAGGCAAAGGCCGATGGATCTCTGAGTTTGAGGCCAACCTGGTCTACAGAGGGAGGTTCCAGGACATCCAGGAAGAAACCCTATCTCAGGGGACAGAAAGGGTTGGTAAATACCAGAAACCATCCCTCTTCAGAACTACCCATGTTGCAATAAAACAGCACTCAGCTTTCTCATAGAAACCAGACAATTTTGTGATTTTGAAATTAGCAATCTTCTCAATATGCATGGTAAAACACTAGGGCTCTCGTGGGCATGGAAAAGGATGGACACAAAATCATAAACAGCAAAATGTTAGCGCTGCCAGGATGATAATGTGCTTCCTAAAAAGTCCTGCAGTTTTCATGACATTCTGTGGAGACACACAGTCCCCACACAGCACCCAGTGCTCAGCTGCTGGCAAGGTGGAGGGTACGTCAGTATGTAGGGTACCAGCTGAGGCGAAGCATTTGGGGGGGGAGGGGGGAGAAAAGGAGAGAGAGAAGGAGAGAAAGAAGAGTGATATGGGAGGAGGCAAAGCCTGACAGAGTGTGAAAAATGACATCTCTGAGGCTTCCCTAGTCAGGCCTTCTTGCTGCTAGTCTGAGAGCAGCTTGGCACAAAGATCTAAGCAACAGGTTCCTCCAAGAGCACAAAATGAGTACAGGGTGCCAATGCCACACAACTGGCCCCACTGCACTAACGTCCCAAGGTGCCTACATTGTAAGAGGGAAAGAGTCAGAGCAGAAGCAGCCCATAAAGCAGCAGGCCCCCATGCAACAGGAGGACTTTCTCTCTGCTGCAGAAACACACATGCCACAAGAACAAAGGAAAACACTGTTTATATTCATTACTTTGTAGTTTATTTTAATGAGGACAGAAATCAAGCCAATGCTACTGACTGCTGGCCATCCACTATTGTCTTCATGTAAAAACTCTGAAAGCCCAGCTTTCCATCACAGCCACCCCCACTGCTGTGCACTGAAGAGGCTCTGCTTGAGAAGAGTTTCCATGCTTACACATGTTCTCAAAATTAGGTTACACACACACACACACACACACACACACACATATATAGGAGCCACCTGGACACACAGGGCAGTACTCTAGTGAGATCTAGACTGGTGTGTTGTGAACTAAATGGTTCACACCTGTAGGATAATCGCCCAGCCAAGCCCACCTCTCCTGCTGTACAGCCCCACTGTATCACAGGGGACCTCTCCTACCTGACTGTGATAAGATCTCTGGTCCACATGGCTCTCCACAAAATGGGAGAGCAGAAAATGGATGCAAAAGCAGTGTTCCTTCAATAGCATCCTGCACATATACAAGAAAGTAAATCAGAGCATCTAGTGCCGACTGTGCAGGGCGGGGCTGCAGAAGCCGTGCCCAGGCTCCAGCCCTGGCATCAGGCTGATCTAGCTCTGCCCTCATCCTCCAGGAGCAGAGCCAGTGTGTGAGCTGGAAAACAACGAACCCAATTCCAGGAGGGAGACGACAGCATTCATACTCTTCAGCCACGCACAGTCCTGTACCACATACACTCTGGCAGGGTTTTCAGAGTGAGTTTGTATTTCACTGATTTTATCGTTTGCTATAGAAACACTGCATCGAGAACATGTGCCAGCACCTCTACTTAAATGACACTGCTGTGATCACATACCAAAGGCGCTCAGCATCTCCAGGTAAGTGACAAAGCGGACAGTTCATAGAAAAGCCCAACCCAGGGTCTGCCTCTGGTGACGTGTGCAGTTTTGAGTGTGAGCAGGATGCTGGATGTGGAACTGCACCAAGTGCTTTTTCTGGATCCACTGACATGATGACACAACTTCTGACTTACACGAGTCATGTTGACCACATTTATACAGTCCCATTGGATCATTTTTTCTTTTTGCTCTGATGGGTTTAAACCCAGGGCCGCATGCTAAGCAGGCACTCTACCACTGAGTGACATCATTAGCCAAATGCAACATTATTTTTCTTACTGGTGGTGGCACTAGGGGTCAAAGTCATTGCTTTGAGCACTCAGTTATAATGGACATATAGATTTTGACAACTAAAAAATAAACAAAAATAAAAGGGAAAAAGTAATTTAATCATTTGCTTGTGGCCAAAAAGATGAGAGCAATTTTTAGGGCATAAATCCTGCCTCCCAGTGTATACCTGGCCAGAAATATGGACCACTGGCCTACCCCAGACCTCCATGGCATCTTGTTGCAGAAAGAACACTGCCCACTGAGCTGACAGCTGTCACTATCACCAGGGCAGCAGTAACCACCAGCAGGAGCCTGATTTGGCCTGCTGACCTCCCTCAGGTACAGTGTGGTGGAGACGGTCACTGGATCCTCACTGGACAGTCTTCCTGCACCTCCCAGCCTTGAGTATGTAATTCTGCCCTAACAGGGAGTCTCCAGGGAGCTAGCATATTAACTGTGGGGGCTTAGCTGAAGGAGGGACTCCACCTATGCAGCTGGGGCACACATCTATGCTGGGGTGTGGCTGCTTTGGGGTCCTCTATACTTTATAGGTTTATTCTCACCTCTGTAAGGAAGCCCAATAGACTCACTGGCTCCCCAGGTGACACTTAGTGGAACTGGATTGGGGAGATATTTGTTTATGTCTCCTCAGGGAAAGGGTTCCCACAGCACCCCTACAGACAACCAAGCGAGCCAACGTCCCACTCCATGGGCATATGCTCCAGAGCTAACAGGATGTGGGTGACAGTCCTGGGCACTTCCCTCAACGTGTCTTCGCACTCATCTCAGGGTATGATTGCCACTCAAAGGGCAATTCAGACTATTAATCTAAAACATGACTTCACCAATCTGACCCTGGGCTGACCCTCAGCGGCCACCCTAATGACTAGTCTGATTTAAGGGCTGCATCTTTGTGCTAACACACATGATATATTAACACAGGCTAGCTCAATGCAGGCAGAGCCCAGGGTTTCAGCCATAACTGAGGCCTGGTGCAGAAGACAGTCCCCAGACAGTATGCATCGCATGGGAATGAAGTTCCAGGCAGCCTTTCTTTAGGAAAGTTGCTGTGCAATTCATCAACTCTGGCAACTGTGTGTGAGACTCTCACACTCAGTCAGAGCCTGGGACCCTTGGACATGTGTCAGCAAGCACTTACCTGAGCGCAGCGCCCCAGTTCTCTTCTGTTCAGATACTGAAATATATTGATTGCCAGTTCATAAGGCAGCTGGACATCAAAGAAGGGGACCTCGTCCATCTCGTCCTGTGGAGAAAGAAGAAAGGGGCTGAGGGCAGCCTATGCTTCCAGGCCTTTCACCCCCTGAACAGTCCTGAGGTGACCAAAGCCGGGGCTGTTTCAGGGAGAACCTGAAGCAGGGGTCTCTGGCCCCCACATCTACCCTCCTTTCAGTCACTGTGAAATCCATGTGACTATTTCCCAAGATGCTGCGGAAGGAGTAGCACAGATGCTACGTGTGTCAGAAACCTCCTGACTTGTAAGGGAAGGTGAGGCAACAGGTACTCAAGAAAGCCGGCCTAGGCCAGGGAGGACACCATCCCCGAAGGACGGCCAAGCCTCCCCAGCACAGGCAGTGGCGGTGGGGGTGGGGGTGGGGCAGCTGGAAAAGCGCTGACTGGGTCACTAACATATTTTCATGGGGAAAGAGCAAGGTGGAGGCTGCTCTGCAGGAGATGCAGGCCCACCTCTCCTCAGGGTTTCCTAAGCTCTTGGAGCTCACAGTGCTTAACCTGTGTTAGCCAGTACAAACAAAGGAGTTCTCAGTGCTGTTTATTAATGCACAGCAACAAGAGCTCTCCCGCCCTAGGGTAAGCAATCAGAGATGAGGTAAAGGCTTCGGCTGAAAGATAAGGTTATGCGGATTCTGGCACATAGAAAAATCCAAGGGAGGATGGGAAAGGCCAAGTGTGACATGAAGGCCCTCAGGCCCACCTGCCAGCCATCTCTGTGGCCGTGCTTCTCAGTGGCAGCGTGGCCTTTGTCCTCACAGACTAAGCTTGGAAAATGCACTTTAATAAGCTCTGACTGACATCACTGACTTGCTGGCTGGAAGCAAGTTGCTAACTCACCTCTCACTACAAGTTTCCACACTATGACGCAGCCACCTCAGAAAACAGTGTCTGCAGCATTAAGGAGTGTGAGCCTTTCAAGACTAAGGCTAAAGAACGCTCGAGAATCATGTTACTCACTAGGAGTCTCATGACTGAAGGAGGAAACAAGGTATTTGGCTGCAAAGATAGAGTGAGGCTACTAAGTTCATAGCCAAAAAGGCTCTCCAGGGAAAGGACACTGAGCAGTCTCTGTGGGCAGAATGTTCAGTCAGTGGAAGGTAACACAGAAAAACAGGAAAAAATCTGCAAGGATAAGTGGGAGGCGTGGGTCCTGCCTAAGGAAACAAAGCTGCCGGAACTCATGTCAGGCCAGGTCCTTGCCTACAATGACTACCTTCACTCATCAGTGAGGAGCTCCACTGCCAACCAGATGCAATTAGAGACACCCCAACCCCTGTGGGAGTCACTGCTGGTCCGTGACCTGGCAGGCTCACACAAGGTGAGAGGCTATCGTTCACAAAGCCACCCCAGATGCCCTCCTGCCTTTCCTTCTACAGAAGCCTCTGCAGCAGCCGAGAGGACCACTTTAGCCACATAGTAAAGAAACAAGAAGAAAAAGTCCCTTTATCCTCACACAACCAAAGGAAGGGCAGGGGGAGGCTGAGCGAGACAGGGGGAGGCAGAGCGAGGCATGCTCTATTCCCTGTGGGCTCCTTTATGATAGGCCACACTACAAGCTGGTCTTGAGATGCCATCTTTTGCTTTTGTTCTGGGAAGAAGTCACAGTCACCCATCAAATGCGTATATCATTAGCCAATTTCCCACATTCATGATGGAAGACAGTCCCTCTGTGAAAGCATGACCCCACCCTCCCACTGTTCTCCCTGACCCCAGCCTCAGTTCTGGGGACCACAACCTGGAGGCTCCAAGATCCCAAATGATCAGCCAAGTATCCAGACTGAAGGTATGCAGGCTTCCTGTCTAACGCCCTCGGGATACCTGCCCAAGGACCACAGAGAGCTGTCCTACAGAGAACAAGTGCAAGCCCTGGTGCTCTGCACGCAGAGACTGGGTGTCACTCTCCTTAAGGACATGCTAGCCCCTCTTCTCTTTCTTATGCTCTAGACTTCCAAGTCAGTCTCTCACTTGCCTGTTGGTGATTCACTGGCCCGTAACTTACACACTACAGCAGAGACAGTCCCAGCAGTAACAAGAGGACTACAGAGTGAGGCTAAGTCCATCAGCGGAGGAGCCACACAGCACACCTAACAGCATCACCACCCCTAAAGGGCACCTAACCACTCTGGAAGGTTTGCTGTGGTGCGTGGGGAAAGAAGATGAAACCCAGCAGGCGGCAATGACCACCAGCATTGTTGGGGCCACCACACCAACAGTCAGTCAGACTGCGGCAGGTTGTTTACAGGACCTGGAGGCCAGCCACTGTTTGCAGGCTGAACTGTAAGAATGTCAACTGTGCCATTCTTAGGATTACCTCTGAACTCTCCCATGACTGACAGTATCAGTTCCAAACCCTCTAAGTCTCCTCCCGACTTCCATGTGGCTGAGCTTCTCTGTTCCCACCACTGGTTAGGGAATGGCGGGAGGGAAAGGAGGGCCGTCAGCAAAGGAGCACTGGCAGCTCATGACACATAGGGACTTTCGTGCTGCAGTCTGCACTGATGGAGCAGGATCACGCCAATCCTCCCAGGTGAGACAGCAGGCTGCCTGCAACTGGTTCACAGCTAAGCCCCTCCTAGACTCCGCCTTAAGCCAGAGGGGCTGCCTCACCAAAGCACCAACCCCTCCAGAGATAGTGTGCATTGAGTACAGAGGCCACTAGCCTCAACTCTGACCTGAACAGCCAAGCCACACGCGATTCTGCAGCTAGGAATGGCCTCTGACAAGCAGAGCCTTCCCCAGCCAGCCAGCTAGGGAGGCCAAGTGGTCTCAGGCAGAGTCAAGCGTCCCCAAGAGTTCTTGGTGTGTAGCTGCAGAGCGCCAGAGACCTCCTTCCAAGCACCTGCTGAGGTGCTATGTGAGCATGCAGGCAAGGGCCCAAGGTTATTCTACCCTCCAGCGAGGAAACAGTGTTAAGTTGTTGTGTTTGTAGCTTACCACATGGCAAACACCTCATCAGAGACGACATTACAAGCTTGTTCAGCCCTGCGGCAGGGCCTGGCAGACCTGAATGCCACACCCTGGCCCAAGCTCAGCAACTACTCAAGCACTCGCTCAGCTGCTGCGGAGGTCTCCTGTGATGACAAGCAGCCATTCCTCCCACGGTGCACAGTGAACGTATGGAGCACACAGCCAGTGAGCAGTCACAAGACACACCAGGCAACCCCGTGACAAACAGACAACACGGATGTTCTCAGGAGGGAATGGCACAGAAACACTAAAGGCTAAATGACACTGTAGAGCATCGGCTGACCCAGAGTGACAGGAAGCTTGCCAAGCTTAGGCTCTAGACAAAAGGAAGCAGCTCGCTGGTGACAATGTGCCTTTACGACTTTCACCATGGTGCCGAGGACTGATCTCTACCTCTCAGTGACTCGCCTGACACTGAAATCACATGTGACATTGTTTGTTTTAATGTTCAGGGCACCTCGCAGAAACCAGTGCCCCAAAATTCCATGGGCACAGCTCACAGATCTTTCTCAGGGCTTCTTTGTGCATGTTACATCTTGAGAGCCATGGCCCTAAATCATGGACGGATAGGAAAATCCAGGGAGGAGCACACAAAGGAGTTGTATTACGGCTAAGGTCAGTGAGTACTGGATTTTCCCAAAGTCTACTGGATTCACTCCAAAAATGCTGAGACAAACTGTGAAGGGATCTGTCCCCAGAGAGGATGATCTGTCCTCCGTGTGCCCAGCTCCATAAATGGACAGTCTTTGTGCCATCAGCTTAGAAACTTAATCTGCCTTCTCTTGTTTAGTAGAAGAAGGGGTAATTCCTAAGAGCCAAATTGCTGCAGAGGGAAGAAACCAAATCACTGCACTTCCCAACACGTATCTCTGGGGCGACCGCCACTCAGGCGCTCTCGAGGTGGTGCTTAAACAGATCTACAGCCGCCTCTACTGACCCTGGGATGGAGAGGCCTGCTGTCTGCAGGGCTTATCTCAACCCCCACATACTGCACAGTCCCACCGCAGGAGTGGATGGTGTCCAGTTTCACTTGTGGCTTGAGAAAGTAAGCAGGTAGATTGGGGAAAGTCTCAAACACTTGAAACAGGCACCTATTCTGTCTTGAAATACCTTTCCCTGCACAAACAAATAGGAATTCAAAGCACACCAAATACCAAGAGTGGCAGCCTTGCCGCCAACTCCGTATGCTTCCATCTTCTGTAGTTCCCTGATATCAGTACAGGCGGCACACTACCCAGCTTAAATTAATGTGTGTATAAAACCCTGTCAGCTCAGGGCCATGCCCAGTGCTGGGGGAAGGGAGATGCTATTAGCAAATATATGAGAATAGGCCTCTGTATTGGAGGAGGTAAATCTTTTATGGAGATAAGTCATCACATATAAAACAGAATAAACACACGAGACAGTCCCTGAGGTATCTCAGGCTCGTTAGTAAGCCAGCTGCTTAGCGCTCAGGGAGTCTTCCTGTTTCTCTGCTATAAAGGAGGTTAAGTTCCCAAGCAGTCCACAGAAAGCCCATTTCTCTTTTTATATCGAACCTAGTCCCAAGCCCAGCTATGAGGATAAGCAGGAGTATTCAATAAAGATGTGGACAGACAACCTCCACCTACACAAGCTAACCTGCCCAGTGCCTTGCACACTGCCCATGCCTGGAAAGGACGCGCCAGTGAAGGAAGTCTGTGCTCTCAGAGCTCAGCTGAGTCAAAGCTGGGATGGGAGACTCAGGAGCTGGGCTGGACAGAAGGCAGAGGAGGAGCTCTCTGGAAGAGAGCGGTTCATGAAGGGCTGGACCTCGTCTGTGAGTCTGTTTGGTCAAGAGGCCCCGCACATATGTGAATGCACAATCCCACCATCTGGATCTGCTACAGAACTTGTGGAGCTTGGTGTGAAAACAAGTATGCTAGGGTTCCTAAGTCAAAAGAATTTTAAGACTTGCAGGGCTACACAGAGAGACCCTATCTCAAAACTAATAACAAATAAAACAATAATTATAATAATTGCATGGGCTGGAGAGATGGCTCAGAGGTTAAGAACAATTACTGCTCTTGCAGAGGACCCAAGTTCAATTCCCAGCACCCATGTCAGCTAGCTTACAACCTCCTGCAACTCCAGCTCCGGGGAATCTGGTGCTATGCTGCCACTGTGCACAGACTGACATACAGACACACATAGATCCTTTAAAACAGAGAAGAATTGCGAGCAGTAAACTAAGTGCAGAGTATGACCCGTGAGACCATCAGCTTGCAGATCCACAGAGGCACTGGCACCAGAGAATCTCTGCCAGCCCTTCCCCAAGTCCTCTACGAGCTGCTCAACCTTCCAGAAAGCCTTGTGGGGAGGCTCTGGGTAAGACCGAGCCCCGCTCCTCAAAGACACTCTCCACTATGCCTAGGTTTTCTTCTCTCCAGAGCACTTGTTTACCCAGCAAGTATCTACCCAAACAGGACAGACTTTCTCTGTTGTGCACATTGCTGTAACCTCAGAGCTTAGACTAGTGCCTGGTGCTAACAAGCCACTCAATCAACAGTGTGGACTGAGGAGTAGATACATGGATGGATGGATGAATACCATACCTTTTCAAGAAGCAGAACCTTCCAGTAAAGACATCCAAACTTGTTTTAGTCAATTCACACACACATCATGGAAAAGGGCCCCCAAACAAAGGCCTCCTAGTTCATGAATAACACTTTTTAAATGAATGCCACTGAGAAGAACATTTTAGTCAGAAGAAAAGAGAAGTTTGGACTGGAGGGATCAGAGAGAGTTAACACAGCAGAGGGAATCAAACTGAGCCTTAATAGGAAAGGAAGAGACAGCAGAGGCAGGGGAGTTGCTCCAGCTCAGTTGACCAATGAGTGCAGCACACTGGGAGAGAAGCAACTGGGTGGCAGCAGGGTCCGAGTCTGAGTTTGGGGGCCCCAGAACCCTTATGCACACTGGCCTGCTTCTACTACCATCATCCTAACAGTCGAGAAGCTGGAGAGGCCAGAGTCCACTCTGGACACCACTGACTCCCCAGCTCTAGCTCAACCGTGAGTACAGACCTGTGGACGAACAGGGCTGGGCACTGGACACAGAGCTGGACAAATCTCAACCAGTAACTAGCTCAAGATTGCTCAAATGACCCAGTCTGGACCAATAAGAACACAGCTTCAGCTGTGCACCACAGAACAGGTGCTGTGCTCTCCCGGCACTGCCGCGCTGGCAGACCATCTTCTCCTCAAGAAGGGACAGCCTGCTGTGGGGAAAGCCAGCAGACAAGCAGGACTGAGGTAAGAGGTCACAGCTGGGTTACATCAGTGCCCAGAATGAGCATCACCTCCTGGAATCGTTACGTGGATCAATAGATCTCAGGGTATGTTTCAGGCCAGTTTGAGTTCGACATCCGTGTCTTTGTTGGTCAGATGTGATACACTACCTAAACAAAATGTGACCAAGCGACTCTGTCACAAGCCTGTACTAAAGAAGCTTACATAAGCATACCTGAAATGCCTCCACTGCCCACAAGGAACCTAGCTTTGGAGAGGGGTATGAAAGACAGTGTCTACTGCCTCTGGAATTCTGGCCCGGGTGTGCCACCCCTTGTGCTGGCCAATCCAACACTGCCAAATGCCAGTGTAGTATTCACAAGCCTCTCCCATAAGTAAGAAAGCTAAGTGCTGCTATGGAAAGGCTCGGGTAATAAGGCAAGGCTGCACAGAAGGCACGCCAGTTTCCCTTCAGCTGTGCTTGTCCATCAATGGTTCTGGCCTATGTCTGTCCAGAGACACTGGTGCAGCTGGGCCGAGTGGACGGCGGCTCTTCTGTTGGTTGCCCTCGCGCTGGTGATACTGCAGTGGAGACAACACCAAAACCACAGCCGGGGTTGGGAGTGTGGTCAGTCAGAAGAGTGCTGACCTAACGAGCCCTGGGTCAGCCCACGGTACAAGAAACTAATCCTGCATGGGGGGTAGGGGGGGAGGGGAGGCAGTGGCTGGAGAACCAGAAGTCCAAGGCCACTGTCAGCTGCAGCATGTTCAAAGCCAGCCAGGGCTACGGGAGCCATCTCAATCAACAGAGGCCCAAGTGTGGCACTGCTGCTAAGGCGTGGGGCGTGGGCAGGAGACAGAACTAGCTGCAGGTTTGCACTCAGTGCTTCGGCTGCATTAGGATCCAAGGGGACTCCACTTTCCTTCCCAGGAGTTACTCCTGAGTTAAAAACTCCAGACAAGCACACGATAAACAGATCCTGCCGCACAGACCCTTGCACCAGCATTTAAAACATCATTGCCTCTGTTGTATTCATTCCCAACAAGTAGGAATGGGAAGTCTGTGGGGTAGATTGCTCTAACGATGGCCTGCATGCCCACAGCCGTGTAACTCCACTACTGCGCAAATAACCAAACACCACATGTCCACATCCCGAAAGACAGACATACAGAATGTCCCCGACAGCACTGCAATGCCAAAACAGCTAACCCAACTACTTATGGTTATCACAGTGTTGGATGACAGCAGCATCAGGTCCATGCCACAGGACCAACCCGTCCATTATGCTCTTCACAAGAACTCAGACTAAAGCTGCCTGATGACACTGCAGAGGTGTCAGAAGAGGGGGCGTGGTCAGGACACTGGAGCAAGGGGCAGAGAGGTTGGGAACCCAGTCCTATGAGCAGGTGTTTTGGATATGAGTATATGCACATTCTACAGAAGGCATGGAGCTGTGCAGTTAAGGTATGTACACTCCAAAATGTGACTAATAAAAAACAAATTAAAAAAAAAAACCCAAAACTCTAACATGTATCATGTAAAAAAACAAAAAACAAAACCCTGCCTCTCCCCAACACAGCAGCCACATCTTTGATCCCAGAACTGGCAGAAGGACTTCTGAGTTAGAAGCCAGGCTGACCTACAGAGTGACGCCTGTGTGGTGGGTTGAATGAGCATGGCCCCCGCTGGCTCAAATGTTTGAATACTTGGTCCCCAGTTAGTAGAACTGTTTGGGAAGGATTAGGAGGTGTGGCCTTGCAGGAGGAGGTAAGAGGCCTTGCAGGAGGAGAGGGTGGGCTTTGAGCTATCAAAAGCCCACAGTTACTTTCTCTCTGCCTGCTGTCTGCTGATGAGGATGTAACAGCTCTCAGCTACTGCTCCAGCACCACGCCAGTCTGCTCCCCACCACAATGGTTACGGACTAAACCTCTAGAACTGTAAGCAAGCCACCAATTAAATGCTTTCTTTTATGAGTTGCCTTGGTCACAGTGCCTTTTCACAGCAGTATAACTAAGATACCCTGGGTTTATGGTTTTTTGGTTTGGTTTGGGGTGTGTGTGTGTGTGTGTGTGTGTGTGTGTGTGTGTGTGTGTGTGTGTGAAACAGGGTTTCTCTGGCTGTCCTGGACTCACTTTGTAGACCAGGCTGGCCTTGAACTCACAGAGATCCTCCTGCTGGTGCTGTCCCCCTCCCCCCATCCCCCAGTGCAGGATTAGTTTCTTGTACCGTGGGCTGACCCAGGGCTCGTTAGGTCAGCACTCTTCTGACTGAGCCACACTCCCAGCCCCTGTCGTGGTTTTGATGTTGTTTCCACTGCAGTATCACCAGAGCGAGGGCAACCAACAGAAGAGCCGCCGTCCACTCGGCCCAGCTGCACCAGTATCTCCGGACAGACATGGGCCAGAAGCTTTGATGGACAAGCAACCCTGTGGGATGCTGCTTGAGTGTGAGACCTGAAAAGTCTCATGTATAGGATTTAGGGTCTATCTTACTCAGGGTTTCTATTGCTATGATACCATGACCCAAAGTAAGTCGGGGGTGAAAAGGGGGTTTACTTAGCTTATACTTTCACATCGCAGTCGATCACTGCAGAAACTCAGGACAGGAACCAGGGGGCAGGAGCTGATGCTGAGGCTATGGAGGGGTGCTGCTTACTGGCTTGCTCCCCATGGCTTGCTCAGCCTGCTTTCTTATACAGCCCAGGGCCACCAGTCCATAGGAGGTCCCACCTACAATGAGCTGGGCCCTCCCGCATCAATCACTAATTAAGAAAATGCCCTACAGGTTTGCCCACAGCTCCATCCTAGGAAGGCATTTTCTCAACTGAGGCTCCTTCCTCGGCAGTAACTCTGGCTTGTGTCCAGTTGACATAGAACTGGCCAGCACAGGGGCCAACAGAGGCTACACAGCTGAGAACATCCAAATCCCAACATACCCAAATCAAACATCCAATGTGCAGATTCCTGGGCTGCTCGTTTAGCAGATCCGAGGGTGCCTCAGAAACCTACGTATCACCAAGGCCTCCTAGAAGGCTGGCTCAAGCTTCACCTGGTCAAGTTAAAATACAGGAATCCAAATTTAATCCCCAGGATTTATCAGCTGGGTAATCCTGGACACACTGCAGAAAACGTTGTCTTTGAGTCCCTTCCATTTGTAAAAAGGAATTAGTATCTACTTCATATTATGGCCATTTTAAAAATCAAATCAGAGCACAAGACAAGGCACTTGGTTGAAAGGGGAAACATACTTTAAACTCAAAACAGAAGCTACTAGTATTATTTAAATAAAACTGTCCATTGCATAAAATTACCCGTTTTAAAAATTGTGTGTGTGTGTGTGTGTGTGTGTATGTGTGTGTGTTGTTTGTACTCTTGTGTGCAAATGCCCATGGAAGCCTGAGACATTAAATCTCCTGAAACTGGACTTTCGGGAGGTCGTGAGCCACCAGGCATGGGTACTAGGAACCCAACTCTGGAAGAGCGGGCTGTGCTCCTAACTACGCAGCTGCCTCTCCAGCTCTATTGCGTTATTTCTCTAAACAACATCCACTCGCTGGAACGTTGCAGAGATGAAGCCATTAAATCCTTCTTCTATTCTGGCCTCACCCTTAACCTGCAAGCCAGGGATCCGTGTCAGGGGGTCTTGATTGGATTCTCCCGCCTTGGTAAAGGAGGCTGGAGAAGGAGCTTTCGACCAATGCCCCCCTAAAGGCTAAGAACCTCCGCAAGATATTGACCAAAGGACGCTTCGACGTAGTCCTTTCACCTTCTTCTTTTTTTTCTTCTTCTTCTTAATTTAAGTTAACACGTTGTTAGGAAAATCAAATAATACAGAGATAGGTGAATATGAATTCTGTCCTGTGCTTTTTCTCGACCTTCCTCTCCAAAACCAACTTTTCTTACAAGTTTAAGAACGTTTCTAGAGCAGGATTTCTCAAACTCACCACGTAGCCCTTTTATGGAGGGAGGGGGCTGTGGTGGACTGTCTTGAACGCTGCTGTTGGCGATCCTGCAAGCTCAAGAGTGCGCACACACTTTACTGTCAACACCCCAAAATGTCTGCAGGCAAAGCTCCCAGCTGAGCAACACTGCTTTCACGGACTCTGGAAGGGGAGCTGCTGTGCCCCCCACCCCCACCCCGTCCCGTTGGGCGGGCTCCATCTGGCCCGGGACACTCACCAAGTCTCGGATGAGCTGGTCCACCAGCGGCTCGGGCTCCGCGGCTTCGCGGTCCGGGGGTGAACGAGAGCGGCTGGACGCATCCCTCCGGTCAGCCCGGCCGGGCCTAGACGCCGGGGGTCGGCCCGCGCCCTCCAGCAGACCCTGCGCCAGCGCCAGGTAACCCGAGGCCGGCTCGCCACGCGCCCCCGCCTCGGGCCTCCGCGCCCGCCGTTCCCCAGCCTCGAGTCTCCGCCGCCGCCACAGGGCCTGCGACTGCGCCAGCTCCTCCTGCCAGCGCCGGCGGAACTCCTCCAGGCTCTGTTCGTCCATGCTCGACGATCCTGGGCCTACGCGTCACCTAGGAGGGCCAGCTGCAGATGGACCGTCCGTTAGCCGGAAGTGTCCGACGTTGACCGGAAACTTTCGGGAACGCGGCTCTTCGGTTCCGGGCGGCCACGCCCCTCCTCTGCCTAGTTTTTGCCACCTTTGCACCAAGCAAGCAAGCAAGCAAGCAAGCAAGCAAGCAAGCAAGCAAGCAAGCAAGCAAGCAAGCAAGCAAGCAAGCAAGCAAGCAAGCAAGCAAGCAAGCAAGCAAGCAAGCAAGCAAGCAAGCAAGCAAGCAAGCAAGCAAGCAAGCAAGCAAGCAAGCAAGCAAGCAAGCAAGCAAGCAAGCAAGCAAGCAAGCAAGCAAGCAAGCAAGCAAGCAAGCAAGCAAGCAAGCAAGCAAGCAAGCAAGCAAGCAAGCAAGCAAGCAAGCAAGCAAGCAAGCAAGCAAGCAAGCAAGCAAGCAAGCAAGCAAGCAAGCAAGCAAGCAAGCAAGCAAGCAAGCAAGCAAGCAAGCAAGCAAGCAAGCAAGCAAGCAAGCAAGCAAGCAAGCAAGCAAGCAAGCAAGCAAGCAAGCAAGCAAGCAAGCAAGCAAGCAAGCAAGCAAGCAAGCAAGCAAGCAAGCAAGCAAGCAAGCAAGCAAGCAAGCAAGCAAGCAAGCAAGCAAGCAAGCAAGCAAGCAAGCAAGCAAGCAAGCAAGCAAGCAAGCAAGCAAGCAAGCAAGCAAGCAAGCAAGCAAGCAAGCAAGCAAGCAAGCAAGCAAGCAAGCAAGCAAGCAAGCAAGCAAGCAAGCAAGCAAGCAAGCAAGCAAGCAAGCAAGCAAGCAAGCAAGCAAGCAAGCAAGCAAGCAAGCAAGCAAGCAAGCAAGCAAGCAAGCAAGCAAGCAAGATGGCTGCTATATACGTGATGCAAAGGTAGAATTTTTTAATGTAGTGAGTTTTTAATTGCATTTTATTTAGTGTGTGTGTGTGTGTGTGTGTGTGTGTGTGTGTGTGTGTGTGTGTAGGTCAGAGAACGATTTGGAGGAGTTGGTTCTTGCCTTCCACCCAGTGGGTCTCGGGGAATCAAACTCAAGTCGTCACGCTTGGCAGCAAGTACTCTTTTCTGCTGAACCAGCCCAACCTGAAGTAAGCATTCACATCTGCACACACCACACCCAAACACACGTCTCTGCCTTCTTAAAATTTACATTCAACCCAAACACACGTCTCTGCCTTCTTAAAATTTACATTCAAATAAAACGGAGGTAAAAATTTTTTTTTACGTGAATGTCTGAATCCGTTGGAACGGTTATGTAGAAAAATAAGAAATAAGATCAAATAATAAACTGATTGACACAGGGAGGGGCCAATTAGTGATTAAGGCTAGTCATGAAGGCCTTTCTAAGGAAATGCCATTTAAGCTACTAGCTAATAAAGAGAGAAAAAAAAACAGCTTGGAAAATCCTCAGAGATTTTCAGAAGAACCACAAGTCTAAAGTCTAAGTACAGTGGGACGATATCTGTGAAGGAAAGTTCTGGAAGCACACCCCCCCCCTGAACCTTCTGCAAAGCTGATTAACTTCAGTGACTGTGGGGAGGTTGGAATGTTGCAGGTCCAGAGCCTAATTACAGTTCCTCTTGGGCTATTATTAACCCCCTTATTAACCACTCCATTCCCACTTTGCCATCTAAGCTAGCATCCTTGTACTGTCAGGTGAAACCTTTGGATGTGTTAGCTTAGTGGACCCCTATCTTCCACCAACCCAAAGCTCGGACGGTCACCAGATAGTGCCAGAGGCCTACAGCAAGGGATCCACACCTTGCTGGAATCGCTTAGCCAATATTTCCACCGATTATTTTAAATATCTCTTGACTTTTAAAAAATTTTTTTCTTTGTTCTTTTCATTGAAAGCTCTGTCACCTTCAAGCATGGGGTTGGGGTGACCTGGATCCGTGTTCCCAGATATGTGTTGTGCCGTGTTCCCAGATATGTGTTGTGAAGAGAAGGCTTTAAGGGTGGTCTTTGTTTCCACAACCGGGTGCTTACGTGGGCCAAGATGGCTAATGCTGGACACGGCGTGAGGGGCACTCTGAATCAGCACAAAATGGCTGACACTGGATGTCCTGGAAACACAAAAGTAAACAGTGATGTCATCTGTTATACAACCACTTCTGGCAGAGTGCCACTTTTGTGTGGACTCTGTTTAAATACGGCCTTGAGGTCAGAGGCCCACGCCTTCACTAGTTGGCCTGTCTATCTATAGGCCTGGGGTGTGTGTGTGTGTGTGTGTGTATGTGTGTGTGGCTGTGTGTGTGGCTGTGTGTCTGTGTGTCTGTGTTTAGGCCTGTGCATCTGTCTGTAGGCCTGTGAGTCAGTCTGTAAGCCTGTGTACCTACCTCTGTGTATCTGTGTGTCTGTCTGTAGGCATGTGTGTCTGTCTGTAGGCCAGTATGCCTATCTCTGCAACCTGCATGCCAGTCTGTATGTGGCCTGCGGACAGCGGTGTGTGCTTGGGCGCATGCCGACAGCTGGCTGCTTGCTTGCCTGACCACCTGTCTGCTGGTGAATTCAATGTCTCATGTGCCCTCTGCTCATCAAAATCTCTTTAACCTCCAGCCTCCCACAACCCTCTTCCTTTCCTGGCATCAGAGGATGATCCCCACACCACAGTTACTCCTATTTGGCTCCAGAATAAACAGTCTTTTCCTCTTTGGGGTGAGAATTGTTTTTATGTTGACATGCATATGATGGCATCCCCCTCGCCACAATTGTGAGAGACAGTGGTCCTCACTTCATAATAAAAGCCCTGGAGACTAGGGGCAGTGAGAGCACAACTGTTGACCGCTTTACAAGGCTGGGTAATTCTGGCTCTGGAGAGATGGGGCTGCTCTCCCAAAGGACCTGAGTTCGATTCCCAGCATCCACAGCCCAGGGGCTCCAATGTCCTCCTCTGGCATGGCAGAGATGGAGCACAGTAGTCTGTGGGCATCTCTTCTGGTCTCTTTATTTAACTTTCAGGATTCAGTCTTGGGGATCCTCATCATAGCTTCCTCCCCAAAGTGCCCCCTCAAAATAGCATATCCAGTTAACTTTCCACACTCGTAATGCCTAATGTGAGGATTAAATGTCAAAACAGAAACCCTTGAAGGGACACGCAAACCATATCTATATTGTAGTAATACACTGTCATTACCATTGTGGAAAAAAACTTTTTTTTTTTGAGATAGGGTTTCTCTGTGTAGCCCTGGCTGGCCTGGAACTCACTCTGTAGACCAGGCTGGCCTCGAACTCAGAGATCCACCTTTGTCTGCTTCCCAAATGCTTGGCCTTGAACTCAAAGATTCATTCGCCTCTGCCTCCCGAGTGCTGGGGTTAAAGGTGTGCGCCACCAATGTCTGGTGCAAAACTCAATCAATCAATCAATTCCAGAGAACCTATCTTGATTTTTTAAATTTTATTTTAAAATGTTTTCATGCAATGTTTGGGTCATACTCTTTTTTCCCTTCCCCAACTTCTCCCAGATCCTCTGTCCCTACCCCATCTGACTTCCTATTCTGTTTTGTTTTGTTTCTTTTAAAGCCAAAATTAACACACAAAAAAAAGTTTTTTTTTTAAGGTACAACATGGGGAGCTTGAGAAATGGCTTGGCAGTTAAGAGCTCTGGCTACTCTTTCAGAGGACCCAAGTTCGATTCCCAGCACCTACATGGCATCTCACGACTGTCTGTAACTTCAGTTACAGGAGATGTTGCACCCTCTCACAGACAAGTATGCAGAACACCAATGCACAGAAAAATGAATAAACATTTTTAATGGGGGTGATGTAGTCCAGTTTGTGTTGGTCCACTGTTCCTGAGCATGTGGCCTGCCCTGCGGTGTGGTTGATGCTCCAGAGTGACTCCATTGACATAAACTGATTGTCCTCTTCTCTCGAAGCTGTCAGTTGCAAACAGTTTCTTGATTGTGGAACTTTGTGCCCACTTCCCCTTCCAGGTGCTGGGACATTATGCTGTTGATGGTGTGTGTGTGTGTGTGTGTGTGTTGTTTGTGTGTGTGTGTGTGTGTGTGTGTGTGTGTGTGTGTGTGTTAAAAGGGATAATATACACCCAAATGCTAGCAGAAGAACTTCCCAGAGAGGACAGAATTAGGACTTTGTGATTTTTTTAAAGATAAGGACTCACTCTGTATCCCAGGTGACACTGAACCCATGGAGATCCTCCTGTCTCAGACTTCCAAGATCTGCATTCTTTATTATCTATACATTGTGATTTTCCACAATTAACACGTCCTGATGTTTCCAGAAGGCAGAGACAGCCAAGGTGGGAAGTGGGGGGTGGGGGGGGTTGGCTTTTGAGAATCTATCCCATTTGACAAAGTGGCTGCATAAAACAGCAGCCTTGAACAAAGGCAAAGTGAACGGGAAGTGGAGATGGCCGATCCAAGGAGCATTCTGGAGTTGGTCCTACTGTGAGCGAGTTGCGCTCCATCCCACTAGGTACTTTAAGGATGCTGAAGAACATAGCTCAGAAGTGTCCTCCATGAGCTAAGAGCTGGCTGCAGTTATCCAGCGATGCTCCTCCCTCATCAGAGAAGGTCAAACCAAGAGTTTAAACAACCTCCCACTCCAGTTTGGGGTAGCAGTAAGCAGGTTGCCATGGACACCCATACCAATGCAGTAAAGATGTCCTAGGGCAAAAAGTAAGGGATGCTCTGTGCAGCTGACAATAAAGGGTTACCCATGCTCAAAGCTGGTTGCAAAGAGTAATGTTTTCCTGTGAGAAAGTCTTACTATTCACAGTTGAAGAGGCTCAGTCCTGGGCAACTGATTATCTCTTGGGGGGTCATGACCTTTTGTGGTTTGTCTCTTGTTTCTTCCTGGTATGCAGGCACACCCCACCCTTTCCTGATGAACATGAAAACCCACTTGTCCTTGGAGGCCCTGGATAGCTCCAGGGTGTGCCACTTGGAAAAGGCAAAAAGCCACACCCTTTCCGAAGACATCCCAAGTGAGCCCTGCGTGTCCCACTTAGCAACTGTCACAGAGGCTACTACGCTTTGGCTTGTGTGGGTCTCTGGTCACTTTGTGGTCTTTGCCAGGTTCTGAAGCCACTTACTTGGAGGCACAGAACTGTGGCTGTTGGTATGCAGTCAGTGATGTAATATGAATAAAAAGAAGGCAGGTGTGAGGGCGTGCCTGTCACCTGTCATGTTCAGGGGTCTGAGACAGGGGAATTACAAGTTTGAACCCAGCCTGCTGTATATGGAATGCAAAGAAGAGTAGAGGGAGAAAAACAGAAGAAAAAGAGAGGGAGTGGGATCCGGGCGTGGTGGCGCACGCCTTTAATCCTAGCCCTCGGGAGGCAGAGGCAGGCGGATCTCTGAGTTCGAGGCCAGCCTAGTCTAGAAAAGCGAATCCGAGACAGCCAGGGCTGTTACACAGAGAAACCCTGTCTTGAAACAGCCCCCCCCCAAAAAAAACAAGAGGGAATGGGGAAGAGATGAGGGGAGAGAAAGAAGGGATAAAAGTGGAAGGAAGGAAGGAAGGAAGGAAGGAAGGAAGGAAGGAAGGGTTCTTATGCCGAAGTCTTGGCAGACAGACATCGCCGACCATGGGCTCTGTGGATGCCTGCTAGGTGGGCCACCTTCTTCCTTACTGAGCATGCTCCTTAGTAGCCTAGTCTTCCATTTACAAGCACCAGACCCAAAGGTGTTCTGCCTTTAAGAAGAGCTGAACTTGAAAGATAGCTAAGAAAGTCAGGCAGAGAGAGCCTCTTAACGTCAGTACCCAGGTCTGGCCCCCAGCTGTCATCACAGAAAGCCAGGAGCCATCTCTACAAACTCCACTCAAGTTGTCTGTGGGGGATGTTTCCAGATAGAACTGACATGGGAGACAGTGGCTGGGGTAGAGGGGACCTGCCATAAATGGGTGCACACCCTCCCAGTGGGCTGGACAACGGAGGAAGGCAGCGGGTGCACATATAAGCAAGTCCTCTGATGTTATGAGCCTGTGTGGTTCCTGCCATTCCCTGCTCAGACTCCAGTTTCTTCAGCCTTCCATACTGGACTCTCCAGGGACCTCCCTGACCTTCAGCACTGGGTTGAAGCTGCTGGGGTGTCCAGCATCTCAGACTGAGCTGTCAGCCACTGTTAAACTTCCCAGCCCTATCTCACAAGCCAACCAATTACTCTTCTTCAAAACAGACACTTGCATCCTGTGAGTTTGGCTCCTCTGGAGAACCCTGAGAGACACAGAGGGAACTCTGGGAAGAGAGTGGTAGCATCTCTCCTGTCAGCATGCTCTTCTGTGCCCACTGTTGACACTGGTGTGTCCTCCTGGAGACACAAGCTCCATTTCTGCTGCCGCCCCAGTGTGATGACTTCCATAAGGCCACCATCCTGCCCTGAGGGTCCTCTGTCTTCCTAGCCTCAGACCAGTGACACATTGGACGGAAGAGGCACAAGAGCCTTTCTCTCCAGGGGCAGGTATCGCTCAGATGTGAGGGCTCAGCCCTCCTCCTCCTCCTGTGCTCCCACAAAGCACTGGCCTTGCAGATGTGTGCAGCCATAAAGTTGCTGGTGTTTTATGTTTTGTTTTGTTTTTTCCGAGACAGGGTTTCTCTGCGTAGCCTTGGCTGTCCTGGACTCACTTTGTAGACCAGGCTGGCCTCGAACTCACAGTGATCTGCCTGCCTCTGCCTCCCGAGTGCTGGGATTAAAGGCGTGCGCCACCACCACCCAGCTAAAGTTGCCAGAGTTGTTATTTTTAAGTTTTATTTCTACTGACATATGTGTATGTGTGTCTGTGTGGGAGCATGCACGTGTGCATGCAGGTGCCCAAGGGGTCCAGAAGAGGCTGTCAGATCCCTTGGAGCTATGCTTATTAATGCCCTCTTGATGAGAGCACAGGGAACTGAAGTCTGGTCTTCTGGAAAAGCAGAGCCATCTCTCCAGTCTCAACGCCCAGCTCTTTAAATGGGTGCTAGAGGCTCGAACTTGGGCAGCAAATGCCCTTGCTATGAGCCACCTCCCAGCCCCAAGACACTCTTCTCACCGTGACGCTGACTCGGACCCCTATGAAACAAGATCCCCAACGTGACTTTCTTCCTTTTTTTAAAATTCCAAGTTACCCCAACTTTTCTTTTCTTCTTCTTTTTTAAATTTGGTCATTTTAACATTTTTTATTATTATTATGTATACAGTGCTCTGCTTGCATGTACACCTGCAAGCCAGAAGAGGGCGCCATATCACACTACAGATGGTTATGAGCCACCATGTGGTTGCTGGGAATTGAACTCAGGGCCTTTGGAAGAGCAGGCAACGCTCTTAACCACTGAGCCATCTCTCCAGCCCCCCACCCCAACTTTTCATTGTTCCAGACAAACCCTCCTTGCCAACAGAGTTCTCTGGAACTTTGTCCAGTATATTGTTTTTTCCTGTCTCAGCGCGAGCAATGACACCAGCCAGGTGCTTCAGGTAGGAACCCGAGTCCTTCCTCTCCATCTGTCACCGCGCACATCTGAGAGCCCGGATGCCATCCAGTGCTGCTGTGTACCTTCTTCAATCGGCTCACAACTCTCCCTCCCTTCACGGCCATCTTAGTCCAATGGGGTCATCAGGATTAAAACAGACTCACAGAGGGTGCCAGAGAGGCAGCACCAGTATGACATGACCCCTTGGTGAAATCTCACCCTTCCTTTGAGCCAGGAGTTGACACTTTATTTTTTGAAGGAGCCAGAGAGCAAACAGCTTCACATGCTATACATTATAACAAAATGATTCAAATCTGCCGCCACCACCATGATATCAAGACACTGAGCTACTACACAGAAATGAATAGGGACGGCCTCACAGCAATAAAACTTTTATCAAAGCAGGCAAAGGCCAGATGGGCACACAGGCTGTAAACGGCCATGCCCCTCCTCCGGAGGCGTCAAGTGAATAATAAAATGCGGTCTGATTGAAGGTGGATGGTGCTCCTGCTTCTAGTAACAAATACACGCTAAGCAACCTGTCTCCTGGAAGGTTCTTGAATGAAGGTGTATTGATGTTTGGGGCCAGACAGTTCGTTCTCTGTCAGGGTAGGGTGTTCAGCAATGCTTTGGCCACTGTCCCTCCAGATGCCAAGGAGCCCTTCAGTTCTGGGGATGACAACTTGCCCCGGGGGACACCTGTCTCCACTAGTCTAGACTGAGTATCCAGAATGGGATTTCAGGGTCTGAGAGGACTGTGTTCAGTCTCTGGACTCTTTGCATGGCTGCCTGGCAGTCACCTTCATCTCCATCTTTATCAGCTCAAGTCTGTCCCGCCTCAGGAAGATGATTATCGTCTGCATGAAGGGGGTGATAGGGCGTAATTTTCACAGCAGGGGCACAAGCTCTGAGTCTCCTGACTCCTAATCAAGGAATTAGGCTTTATGCAAGCATGCTGTACCCTTCTTCAACTGTATTCGTGAGACTATAATTATGGGATGGTTCATTTTGTTTCTCCCCTGCTGTGGCCGCTCACCTGCTCTTTACTTTCAACCACAAGGCCCTTAGGGGAAGGCACCAGCGGCATCATTAGGAAGCCCCCTGAGAAGGGTTACCCTATCTTCTCAGGACACCCGTGAAGGACAAGAGCCACTCTGCTCCCGGTCTGTCGGATGAAGGGGCATTCCTGGGAACACATGTGCCACACAGGGCCTGGGCTCCATGAGAACTGACTGACTTGCCTTGTGTTCTCAGTGGGGTTGGCTCACAGTCCCTACTCTGTTTCTGAAGTGGATATTTACTAATCCCAAGACGGTCACAAAGACCACAAGTTATTTTCGGCGTCAATCACGTCATCAGCTCCCCCATAAATCCTCCGCGTTAGTATTCACAGCCATCCCGATGGGAGGGTTTTTGTTCCCAGTCTGTAGATGGGAAACCGAAGACCCAGGGAGAGGAGAGACCTGCCAGGGCTCCCAGCTGGCACTTAGTGCAGCCATAGCTCAGGTCCGTCTGTCTCTCACATTTAAACCTATCACCCTGCTATCCCAGCTTCTAGCGGAGACCACACGGTACTGTGAGCTGGCTCCTGGCATCTGATCTGAACTTGGCATTGACAGACATCTGGAAACACAACTGTTTGAAGGAGAGAACAGCTGTCCCTTCATCTACCACTGTACACAGCCACACACATGCAAACACTTGAGGAAAAGGCTCCATGCCCCTCAGACACCAGAGTGAGTTTTAATCAAACAAAAGAACTATATACTGGTTGCACACTTGTGATCCCAGCACTCCGGGGGGCAGAGGCAGGTGGATTGCTGTGAGTTTAAGGCCAGCCTGGTCTACAAAGCGAATCCAGGACAGCCAGGGCTACACAGAGAAACCCTGTCTCGGAAAAGAGAGAGAGAGAGAGAGAGAGAGAGAGAGAGAGAGAGAGAGAGAGAGAAAGAAAAGAAAGAAAAAACTATGTAACTTTTTCAAGCCCCAAATAGTACTGATTTCTGTTGGAGATAGATAATGATCTGGGCCAAACACACATGCATGCATACACACATACATGTATTCATACATACATCACACATACATTTTATATGTCATTTTTATAACATTTCCATGTGCATCATTGGATTTTTTTTAGACTTTTAAAATTAAGTGTATACGTATGCATGTGTGTATATATATGTAGGTGTAGTGTGTGTATATGTATATGTGTGTATCATGTGTATATATATGTATATATATGTATATATGTAGTGTGTATATGTGTATGTGTGTGTAGTGTGTATGTGTGAGTTTATGTGTATATGCATATATGCATATGTATAGTGTGTAGTATGTATATGTGTATGTGTATTTGTATATATGTATATATATGTGTATATATATATGCATGTGTATGTGTGTGGTGTGTATAGGTTTGTATATGTGTGTGTATATATATATGTGTAAAATGTGTATGTGTTAATGCATATGTGTGTGTAGTGTTGTGTATGTGTATAGCATGTGTATGTGTGTAGTATGTGTATGTGTGTATATGTGTGTGTAGTGTGTGTATGTATATATGTATGTGTGTATTTGTGCCTATGTATGTGAGCATGTATGTAAGTATATGCCACATGTGTGCAGGTGTCCACAAAGGCCAGAAGACATTGGATCCCCTGGACCTGGAGTTACAGGTGATGGTAAGCTGCCAGAAGTGGGTGCTGGGAACTGAACCTTGGTCTTCTGTAGGAGCAGCAAATATGCGTAAAGTCTGAGCTGTTTCCCCAACCCCTGCACTGTCTGTTAAAAGACGATGAGAGCAATGCAATTTCTCATTCACTCATTCACTCATTCACTCATTCACTCATTTCTTCATTCGCTCAGATTACTCAGTCAGACATTCAGCCAGTCTTCCAGTCAGTCAGCCATTGATTTAGTCAGTCAGTCAGCTAGTCAGATGGCCATTCATTCACCTGCTCAGGGACTCATTCATTCAGCTCCTCTGTCTTTGTCCCAACAGCTCTTTACCAGCTACATACCCAGCTTGACGGCTGGGAAATCTCCTCAGACTGCAGAGTCGGCCTCACCTCTTCCTCCGTGTGAGGCAGCTCACTCTCCCTTGCAACCCATAGGAAAGTTTTCTCTGAACAAACTTTCATTTGAAATTTTATGAACTGTTTTTTTTTAAAGTGACTTCTGTTATTATTGTTTTTCAAGACAGGATCTCTCTGTGTAGCCTTGGCTGTCCTGGAACTAGCTCTGTAGGCCAGGCTGGCCTCGGACGTCCAGAGATCCACCTGCCTCTGCCTCCTGAGTGCTGAGATTAAAGGCCTGTGGGCTGGAGAGATGGCTCAGAGGTTAAGAGCACTGTCTGCTCTTCCAGAGGTCCTGAGTTCAATTCCCAGCAACCACATGGTGGCTCACAACCATCTATAATGGGATCTGGTGCCCTCTTCTGGTGTGTATATGTAACAAATAAATTTAACAAAAAATAAAAAATAAAGGCCTATGCTACTTTTTTTTTTTCCCAAGACAGGGTCTCTCTGTTTAGCCTTAGCTGTCCTGGACTCACTTTGTAGACCAGGCTGGCCTCGAACTCACAGTGATCCGCCTACCTCTGCCTCCCAAGTGCTGGGATTAAAGGCGTGCGCCACCACACCTTTACTTTTTAAAGTTTCCTTCCCTCCCTCCCTCCCTCCCTCCCTCCCTCCCTCCCTCCCTTTTTGCTATGTTGTTTTGTGTGTGTATGTATGTAGTACAGCAAGAATTAATTTTTAACAAAGTATTAGGAAAGCATTGCGCTCTTGGCCAAAAGGAAAGAGTTAGCTTCTCTGGGCAACAGTAGACCCCAGGGGCTGATGAGAGCAATGCATGTATGCGACTGCACATGCCCAGCACCCTCCTTCAAGGGATTCTGTGTTACAGCCACGTGATCAACTCTGGAGCCTTTTTATTTATTTATTTTTTCATTTTTTCATTTTGAACTGGCGATTGTGTTCACTGTCTTTGCATTTGAGGCAAGCGCTCCATCACTATTTTCCCTTGGATCAAGTTTCGCTTTGAAACAGGGTCTCACTAAGTTGCCCAGGTTAGCCTTGAATTCACTCTGTAGCGCAGAAAGGTCCTGGTGAGGCTCTCGCCTCAGCCTCCTGAGTCACTGGGACTATAGGCTTTGGCCATCCTTTATTAAAGGCTCGGAGTATGCGAGGCTCCAGGCTAGCGGAGGTGGGGGTGGCTTGTAAGAGTCCTAAGCTTGTGAGGTAGATACAGATACCATCACCGTCTCTACTTCATACTTAAAGAAACGGGTACTTAAAAGGGCCCATCTTAGGGCTTGGTGGATAAAGGCGACTGCCACCAATCCTGACAACTGAGGTTTAACCTGAGACACACCTGGTGGGAGGAGAGAACTCACGCCTGCAAATTGTCCTCTGACCTCCACGGGCACTGCATGTCTCTCTCGCGAGTGTGTGGGCATGTGTGTGCAACATACATACACATACACACACACACACACACACACACAGAGAGAGAGAGAGAGACAGAGAGACAGAGAGACAGAGAGAGAGAGACAGAGAGAGAGAGAGACAGAGAGAGAGAGAGAGAGACAGAGAGAGAGAGAGACAGAGAGAGACAGAGAGAGACAGAGAGAGAGAGAGACAGAGAGAGAGAGACAGAGAGACAGAGACAGAGAGACAGAGAGACAGAGAGAGAGAGACAGAGAGAGAGAGAGAGAGACAGAGAGAGAGAGAGACAGAGAGACAGAGAGAGAGACAGAGAGAGAGACAGAGAGAGAGAGAGAGAGACAGAGAGAGAGAGAGAGAGAGAGAGAGAGAGAGAGAATGAATAAACCTTTTTTAAAAGGCCACATCTCAAGGCCACTTTAAACCCCAACGTAGTAGTGTGTAGGGTTGGGGAGACAGAGGTCTTCCCTTGACCCTGTTTCCTCATAACCCCCCTTTCCTCTCCTCTCATCCCCCAAGGCCAAAGCTGTACTCTCTCTACTTCGAAAACATCCAAGCTGCTGGGAGCCAACCCAGTGGCACCTTGTGAGCCCAGCGTTTCGAGGGGCAAGCTTCCAAACAGGGTAATAATCGTCCCATTAAAATTAATGTCCATGAAGTGGGCCGTTAAAAGCGTGGAGATTAAAAGGGAGGGGGGGATTGTTCAATTTAAATCCAAAAGGCTTTTTAAATAGACACTGTATCTTCAATCTTGGACCACTACACGCGGGCAGTGGTTCAGCTGCCCTCCGTAAGGATGGCTGGGATTAGGGAGGGGGAGTCCCAGGAGATGGGAAAGGCTTTCTGGCCAGAAGCAGAGGGGACCAAGGTTTATTTGGGCCCATTGCATGCCAGGCGCTTGGCACAAGGTTCTTTCATTTAGTCTGGGCCCCGGTCCTGGGAGGGAGGTACTCTCAGTCTCAGGATACAGGGGCCAATGTAAAACCACAACTAGAGCTTTGTGCCTGCTATTGGGTGTCCTAGATCAGGGCCAGGCTTTGCTTTGCACTAACCCCCTGTCTTGGGCAAGAGGCCTCATGGACCGGGGGGCCTTGGCCTCCTCTTCTTGAAAACAGAGCAGCAGAAGAGTCTCTGCAGTAGCACGTGCCAGGACCTTAGCAGGCAGCTGGCATGGAAAGTACTCAGCAGCGGGCGCCGCTGCAGCCGGGGAAGAGAGAGTCACTGAGACTGGGTGAAGGCGAAGGCCACCAAGAGCACAACACAGCCCCGGCTGTGCTAAGCTCTGACTGTCACTTCACCAAACCACCCAGGGAGATGCCACCTGTCATCCCAGCACTCAGGAGGATGAGGCAGGGGAGTTTGCAGTTAAAGGCCAGCCTGGGCTACATAGCCAGCCTGGGCTACATAGCAGGACTTTCTGAAACAAAACGAAAGCAACAGAAACGGTAACAGCAACAACCAAACCCAAAAAGGTGACTCCACAGCGTTCTGTCTTTTGGGGTTTGTTTTTGTTTTCTTTCTTAACACTTTATTTATTATTTACGTGTTTAATGTGCGTGCATACACATAGCATAGTGTGCATATGGAGTCAGAGGATGACTTGTGGGCATCAATCAGTTCTATCCTTGGATCACACAGATTCGCAGGACTGAAATTAGGTCACCAGGCTGGGCTGCAAGTACCCTGACTCTTTGGGGATTTTAAATACAAGGTTCTCCCTCTGTAGACCTGACTGGCCTGGAACCACTACGTGGACCAGGTTGGCTTTGAACTTGTGATCCAGCCCCTAACCCCCCCACCCCCACCCCCACCCCTCTGCTTCTGTAATGCTGAGACTTGAGGATCACTACTGGGGCGACTCCAGCAAGTTCATGGCCATGAAGAATCTTTCCCAAGGGACCAGAAGTCTTGCCAGGTCTTGACAATACAGAAGCAGGAGATGGAAACTCTCTCTTAGGCCATCTTCCTGCTCCTCCAAGTCTGAACCCAAAGCTGCCCAAATCCTAGTGGGTCTCCTGGGGCGGGTCTCCCGGGCACCCTCAGGAGTCCCAGGAGCCTCCTTGCTGGTTGGCACCCTCTCCAGTGGACTTCCCAGGCTGGGGCGGAACGGGATTGGTCTTTCTTTGGGTTAGGTCACCTCACTGGGCACCAAGCCAAAGGCTTACAGGGTCCGCTATAAACCATAACCCTGTTAGGAAAGATATTCCTCACAAAGCAAGCAGACAACAGGAACTTCTCTCTAGAAAGGTCCTTGGTGTGTGTGTGTGTGTGTGTGTGTGTGTGTGTGTGTGTGTGTGTGTGTGTGTGTGTGTGTATCTGTCTGTCTGTCTGTCTGTCTGTCTGTCTGTCTCTCTCTCTCTCTCTCTCTCTCTCTCTCTCTCTCTCTCTCTGTGTGTGTGTGGGGGGGGTTGTTTTGAGTGCAAAGGCGACTCAACCAACCCTAAGTTGGAGTCTGACCCCTGGAGTCCCGGGTCCCCGCCTCGATTCCAGGATTCAGGCTCTCACCTGGGGTGCGCTTAAGTCAAGTTACCAGAAGGGGGTCATGAGGGTGTGCGCCAACCCGAAAACTGACAGGTGCCAAGTCAGCCCCCAAACCCAGCAAGTCGGCTCGAATCCCTTTGCCTCCCACCCCTCAAGCCACACAACAGCCTGGGGATCTTTTCTCATAACGACCGATTTTGCTCAGGCTCCATCCCCAGTGTGCACTGTTCTGGCTTCTGAGGCTAGGTCCAAGCGGGAGCCTCCCTCAGCCTAGGAAGCGAGGCGGCAGACGCCCGGGGCCAGCCTCCCCAAGCCACGAGTCCCCGCCTGTCCCCGCCCTGCCGGCGTCGCGAGGGTTAAAAGTTACCTCTCTGCTTCTTCTCCTGCACACACTCTCCCCCCCCCCCCCGGGCCGGATGATGTAACCCCCTCCCCGCGCCCTCCCCGCCCCCTCCACCATGTGACACTTTAATTAATAATAGCGCCGTCAGCACAACAAACGCGCGGCGCAGGGCGAAACTTGGGGTCCGGGGAGGCTCTTCCGCACGACATGTGCCCGTGTCCCCGGCATCGCGGCCGCGGGCCTCCGGCCGTGTGCGGTTGTGGCGACGCTCGTCCCGGGCTGCGCTGGGCGGCGGCGCAGGTGACCGCGCTGAGGCTGCAGGCGCTGGGCGACGAGCTGCACCGACGCGCCATGCGGCGCCGCGCGCGGCCCCGGGACCCGCTACCCGCGCTGCTGCCCGCGCTCCGCGCCCGCTGGCCCTGGCTGTGCGCGGCCGCGCAGGTGGCGGCGCTGGCGGCCTGGCTGCTCGGCAGGCGGAGCGCGTAGGCGGCGCGCGCGGGGCCTTCTTGGTGGGGGGGACCGGAGCCGAGACCCAGCCCGGACCGAGCAACAGGTACGCGGGAAGGGCGGGAGAACGAGCGTTGACAGCGGGAGCCAGGGCGCCTAGATGGGGAGCAGCAGACCTCCTCTTCCCCATTTGCCCTCTGTCTCTCTCTGCCCAGACCCTGAGTATTTGCTCCGCCGCCTCCCCCTTCTCTTCTCTCCTCTCTCCCTCTCTCTCTTCTCTCTTTTCTTCTCTTCTCTTCTCTCTCTCTCCTTCCCTCCTGCTCCTCTGTTTCTATTCTCTCTTCACTCTTTACTTCCCACTCTCTCCCGTTCCTCCTCTCTTCTTTCTCCTAAGTTCTCCATCTCATCCCTCTCTCTGTCGCTGTCTTGTCACTCTGTCACTCTGGCTTGTCTCTCTTCCTTGTCTACACCTCCCTTTTCTTTCCACTCTATCTTTTCCCTTCTCTGCTGTCTTCACTTTCTCCTCTCTCCTTCACTCTCTCCCTCCTGCCTTCCCTCTCTCCCTTCTCTTCCCTCACTTTTCTCTCCCCCCCCCCTCCGCAGCACGGGGGCTTTAGCCACCACAAACGCCACCAGCCTCATTAAACACACGAAGCAGAATCACACCGGAGGAAGCTAAAAGCCTCCCCCTAATTATGCACCGCGGTTTCTAGAGTCCCCAGCCCTCTCCAATCCACTTGCCATTCCAGACTTTCCCAGGTCTCCATATCTCCGCTTTCAACTCCTTTCTCCCCAAGTGTCACACCTGCAGTTTGTGAGTCCCTATTCTCTGTGACACCGCCGCCCCCACCCCCGCCCCCATGGAAGTTTCTTACTAGCTAGGTCGTGGTCCTCTTCCCGAAGGCGGGCGCACTTCAGCGTCCCGTCTCCCCGGTAACTTTGTTGCATCTTTTACCACGAGGTGTCGCGGTTTAGAGCTTGGCCTCCAGTCACCTCCCTAGCTACTCTGTGCTGTGTAGGAGCCTGCTGTGTGCTCCAGACTGTCACAGGGTGCTGAAAGGCTAACATTTGGTGTCGGTTGGTTGTAGGTGTGGGTCCTTGGTAAGGCGACCTGTGAGCACTAGCGGTGTGCCAGGCTCCGTGCTCGGCGTTTTGGGGGAGCAGAAGTGTCTGGGGCGACTTCCTAGGTTCTTAAAGTAGAGAGGCTTCAGAGAATGGGAGTAGGGTGGGGGGAGACGGACTAGGTTGACCTCCGAGATTCGAGAGGTGAATATCACAGGTGAGGTAGCCAGAGATCCTGAGATGTCGCCCTGATCCCAGCCCAGCCCCGCGGTGCGCAAACACCTTGGGAGGCTGTCGAGGCGCCACAGGAAGAGGCGGCAGCCGGAGCGCGGGGGTGGCAGCGCCCGGGAAGCTGCGGGGGTGAGCGGGTGTGAGCCGGGAGCGCGGGCGACAGATGCCGCGTGGGCCCGCGCAGCCCGGGCGCTGGCGAAGAGTATTGTCGCTTAGGGGCGCCCTGCGCCCGGCTCCCTAGCTCTGGAGGTCCCACGCGCGCCTCCCCTCTGTCCCTCCTTTCAAAAGTACCGCTGCTGAGGAATTCCGGGATTGACCAATATTTTGGAGGGTGCCACAGATTAGACGCCCAAAGTGTGGAATTTTGGAGGAGGCAGAATGAAGGCGGGCGAGAGAGGAAAAGGGAAAACAGGCGATGAACTGGGGAAAGAAAAGCAGGTTGTCTAGTTGGGGGTGGGGTGGAGAAGGAGATATGGCAGGTGTGAAAGTCAATAGGAAGGAAAGGAACTCTAATAGAAGCGGGGGGCGGGGGGCGGCGCGCGTGCTGGGACGTTGATTCTGGGGTCTTGGGCACCAGGAGCCATTGCAGAAGTGCTCTGTTAATATCAGTCCACCCAGGAGGCCAAGACTGTTTTACCCAGGGACCAGGGCCAGAGCCTGTACAGGTGTGCATGCATGTTGGGGGTTGAAGTGATCAGGGGCCCCGGAAAAAGAGGCTGCGATCTAGGCTGAACTGGTGCTCCACTCTGTGCCCTGAAGAGGGTGAGAAGTTGGGAAACTGGAACCCGGATGGCAGGGTGGTGGCGGCGGGGATTTTCTTGGTGGGGTATGGATGTGGGGGTGTAAGGGAGACAGCAGGTAAGTTTTGCCTTAGAATTGACTTTCTGCCCTAGCTCTGTTTCTGTCCCAGAGGTAGCGCTGCGTCCAGACTCAGGGACACCTTGACCCCTTCCCCCCTCCCCAATCCCTGCGGGTGCCTTCCAGGATTCTCCTGCTTACTACATCCCCCCCAACTGCCACACCCAGCACTTCTCTGCCCCCTCCTGATCCCTGGAGGTACCGTGCTTTCCTCCAGCTGGTCCCTTGCACCCCTTGAAGCTCCTGTCAGGGGTCCTCTCACGCTGGCTTGGGCTCTCTACCTCATTTCCATGACAAGATGACCAAGCCCACCATTTCCCAGTCTGCCCAAGTAGGCTAAAGCAAGGTGGGCCAGCTGAGAGGGTGATGGGTTGAGCTCTGTGTACTGGGTGTGGGGTGCTCTCCACTCTCCCCAGCATGGGTGTGGGGTGCTCTCCACTCTCCCCAGCATGGGGGTAGGGTGGGAAGGTCTTATCTACTTCGTATATCTCTGGGAGGTTGCTGGGGGTGGGGACACCACTTCCATTCTTTTAGGGCTTGGCGTTAACCAGGGTCAGTGGGTGCAAGAAACTTGTTTTGAGCCCCAGCTGTGAGCAAGTAACATTCCTCAAAACTACCAATAAAAAGAACAAAAGAGGAGCCGGGTAGTAGTGGCACACGCCTTTAATCCCCCACACTCAGGGAGGCAGAGGCAAGCGGATCACTGTGAGTTCGAGGCCAGCCTGGTCTACACAGCGAGTCCAGGACAGCCAAGGCTACATAGAGAAACCCTGCCTCAAAAAACACAAACAAAAACAAAACAGAACAGAACAGAACAGAACAAAAGAGGTATTGGAGAGGTGGTTCCGCACTCCCAGAGGTACTGAATTCAATTCCCAGCAACCACATAGTGCCTCAAAACTATCTATCTGTAATGGAATCAGATTCCTTCTGGCGGGCACGAAAACAGAGCATTCTCATGTATAAAAATAAAAATAAAAGAACAAAAGAAATAAAGCCTAGACTTATGGAATGAACAGTGCTTGCTGCTTCTGGGGTGCCTGTAAGGGTTGGGGTTGCTGTGAGGATCGGTGAGGGACAGCGGAGCACAACACTGATAGTAAAACTAATACTACACAGTTGCTCAGGGAGCTATCCTGACTATTACTGAGCATTTAACCACTGACCCTCTTTCCAGCGTGGGCCATGGTCATTGCTGGTGAAGTGGGAAAGATTACTTTTATTATATTTGTTTACTGTGTGTGGGCACGTGAGTGCCGTGGCACAAGTGCAGAGGTCAGGGGACAACGTGCATGGGTTGATTCTCTCCTTTTGAGTATGTCCTGAGAGATCAAACCGAGCCACCTTGCCCACCCCCAGCCAGTTTTCCTTGCCCTCTTGGGAAGTCAGCTCATGCCTCGGTAGGGGTAGGGTGGTATATATAACAGACAAGGCAGTGGAGGCTGGGATGTGGCGCAGTGGGTAAACTGCTTGCTGTGCAGGCATGGAGACCTGAGTTTGAACCCTCTACATCCGCGTCCAAGCCCTGTGGCGGGGCATGGGGCTGTAACCCCAGCTCTAGAGGGAGGGATGGAAGGCACAGATGGGGGATCCTGGGACTCTGTGGCTAGACAGCTGAGCTAAAATGATGTGGGGGAGGGGAGACTGGAGATGGGGGGGGAGGTGGAAAACAATACAGACACCTGACCTCTGCATGTGCACACACGGGTACATTTATTTGAGTTTGCATACATTAGAGGTAGGTTTGGGGACCCAACGGGCTGGGAATGCGGCTCAGTGCTAAAGGGTTTGCTCAGCCCACAGGGGCTCCTGAGTTCCATCCCTAGCCACAGTCAGCCTGGCTGTAAAGGACCGCCATCCTCTTTTAGGGCGGATGGGGGTGGGGGTGGGGGTACTAAGACAGCAGCTCTTTAAAAGCGCTGGGCCTGGCTTTTGATTCACTCAATTTACTTCACTCAATTCGTTCTCATCATGTCAAAAATGGGAAACCGAGGCAGGCAGCATCTACCTGAGTCTTAGCAAAGCGCCAAGTGGAGCCGAAGCTTTGAGGGGCTGGCAACCCCCTTGCAGTGAAAGGGGGGTTTGCCTGGTGAGGTAATGGTGTGGGAAAGAGAGGGTGCGCGGCACATTCCGCACCTCGGAGGCTGGTGAGGCCAGGCGGGGAGGATGGGTGTGGGGTAACCCAGTCACTACTCAAAGACACAGGAGAAACAAAAGAGACTGAGTGGTGAGTGGGGAGGGAGTGGGGGGAGGGGCGAAGCTGCCTGCTTCAAGAGGGGGAGGGGAGGGAGAAAGAATGGGGCCCTGGAATCTGTCTTTGAGAGGGGAACCCATGGGAGGGCAGCAGACTCCTGCCTTTGGACTAGGAGTGGAGGAGAAAGGAGGACCCTGTGGGTCCCAGAAGTGGTCAGTGACAAGGACGATTATGGGGTTACTTCACGAACTAATGTCGGGCTGGCCGGCTAGATAGGGTACTTTGGGGATTACATGGTTAAATCCGAAGGTGCGCCCTGCAGGCGGCCCTCCCAGGTTAGTGTTCTGCACACTGCTTGGCTGGGGAGGGAGACAGTCGATGCAGGAGGACAGCTGTTAAGGAGGAACTCTCCAGAAGGAGCCCGGGATGTGCAGGAGGCCGCATGGTCCCTGTGTAGCATGAGAGGCCACAAGCGCTCAAGTGCCAGACTTAAGGTTGGAAGTAGAGACAGCATCACTGGAGAATTAAGTATGCCCCAGACGCCGCCAGGTGGATTCAGCCACCCCATCTCTAGGTTTTGAAAAGCCAACCAACCTTGGAGGCAGGAGGGGATCCAGCTTCTGTTGCCTTCTGCTCATCACTGATGTTTGTGTGACCCAGCCCCTGGTGACTTGCTGGTCCCTGCTGCACAGCTATACACTGGGGGAAACAAACCCATCACGAACTAAGCAAACTGGCTGTTTTTTTTACCACCCATACACAGTCACTTTCTCTTATCTTCTACCTCTGTTCACATCTTCATCAGTAGCGTTTTGGGGTGTGGCCAGGCAACTGTTCAACTGTGCAGGTATGGAGGACACAGGTCAACATCATGTGTCCTATTCAATCATCCCCCCACTTCATTATTTTAAAAAATACTTATTAGGTATATAGTGTTTTTGCCTGCATGTACTCTCCTGCATGCCAGAAGAGGGCACCAGATTGCATTATAGATGCTTGTGAGCCATCATGTGGTTGCTGGGAATTGAACTCAGGACCTTTGGAAGAAGAGCCAGTGCTCTTAACCTCTGAGCCATCTCTCCAGCCCCCCATTTCAGGCTCTCTGATACCCTGGTACCCCACTTTTTAGATAGGCGCTGAGGATCCGAACTCAATCACACAGCTCTACTGAAGCCTGGGGCTCCCTCACAACATGGCAGTTTTAGGATGGGATCCCGGTGAGGTGAACAGGGAGCCAGGTGGGAGCTACTTGGGCTTTCTGACCCAGCTCTGAGAGTCGCTTGAGTTAGGAATAGTCCCAACCAAGCCCAGGTTTTACCAAAAGTCCAAATAAACTGCCTCCTCTGCAGCTGTCTCTAAGGAGAGATGGCTGAGTTCTACGTGACACAGATAAGGTGTATTTTATCAGTCAGATGGCATAGTGTAGACAGTGTGACCATGTCCTGTGAAAGGGCAGCTCCTGCAGGCAGTGTGCTTTAAATTTTTTATTTATTTTATGTGTGTCAGTGTTTGCCTGCATGTATGTCTGCATCAGTACCTGCAGAGACCAGAAGAGGGCATCAGAGCCCTCTGGAACTGGAGTTGGCAGATGGTTAGGAGCCGCTGTGTGGGAGCTGGGAACCGAACCCAGGTCCCCTGCAAGAACAGTCAGTGTTCTCAACATGTGAGACAGCTCCAGCATCTGCCTTTTGCTTTTAACAACACATTGGGCTGGCTCAGTGGTGTGCACGTGCTTAGCCTGTGCAGGTCCGTGGGCTCAATCTTCTGCACGAAACAAAACAATTATTTTTACACACACCCCTTTTCCCCAGAGCCTCCTAGAGGCCCAGGTGACCTCGAACACCTTATCTGAAGGATGACCTTAGCTTCTGATTCTCTTGCCTTCGCTTCATACAGCATATGACACCACAACTGTTTTATGGGTGCTGGGGGTGGAGCCCAGGTCTTTGTGCATGTTAGGCAAGCACTCTGCCAGCTGAGCTACACCCCAGCCCCCTAAAATGCACTTGTCCCTCCATATCTGCAGGGGTCTGTTTCAGGATCCCTGGGCTATCAATAGGCAAGGATGCTTAAGACACTTGTGTGGAACAGTGTGGTGCTCACACACCAGCTACAAAGCTTGCTTTGAGTCATCAAGAGGCTGTTTAGAGCTTTCTGGTGCAAGGCACTCTGGGTGGACAGTTGCTCATGGTGTTGTTTACGAAAACATGACAAAAATGTCTGTCCATGTTTAATTCTGATGTCTTTTTTTTCCTGGGTATTTCCACTGTCCTGGTGGATGAAGCTGCCAGTGGGGAAGATGCGCAATAAAAGCATAGATTTCTTCACATTTAGAATATCTGTCTTTTCTTTAAAATATTTTTTTTTCCAAAGAGCAAAGCAAACAAAACAAAATGCTGGGCATGGTGGTACACACCTTTAATCCCAGCACTCAGGAAGCAGAAGAAAGTGGATCTCTGTGAGTTCGAGGCCAGCCTGGTCTACAGAGTGAGTTCCAGGACAGCCAGGGCTACACAAAGAAACCCTGTTTCAAGAAATCAAAACTAAAAATTAATTATATATTTTATTTGCATGTGAGTGTGTGTCTGCGTATGTCTGTATGTGTGTCTGTGTCTGTATATGTATATATATGAGTGTGTGTACATGCCTGTGTGTATACATCTGTGTGTGTATGTGTGTGTCTGTGAATATGTGTCTATATGTGTGTGTATATGTGTGTGCATTTGTTTGTGTATATGTGTGTCCACAGCCCAGGTATAGAGGTCAGAGCCCAACCTGCTGGGGTCAGTTTTTTTCCTTTAACGACGCAGCTCCTGAGGATTAAACTCAGGACCTCAAGCTTGGTGGCAAGAGCTTTCCTCCACTGAGCCATCTCACTGTCCCACCCTTGGGACACTTTTGGGACACTCCAGGTTTGGTTAGTGCTGCATCCTGTGGCTCTTAGGTCACTTGCATCCCCTGTCCACACTGTTGGCTGTCTAGGTGTTTGCGTTGTGGTGAGAAACACCCTGTGGCCCTGGTCTGCACAGACTAGACTCTGTCTAGAATCTAGCCTCACCCTGACATTCACTCTTGTGTCGTCCCCCCCAACTGCCCCAACTCTTATTCCCATCACTGACCTGGGTACAATATGTACCTGCCAGCTGCTCCCGTCCTTACTGGAACCTTTCTTTCTGTTTGTGTTTTCCTTTCCTTTTTTTTTTTTTTGAGTTAGGGCCTTACTGTGTAGCCCTGGCTAGTCTGGAACTCTCCATATAGACCATGCTGGCCTCACGCGCCTCCTAGTGCATGCTTATCTCTGGGCAGTTCTTCATGGTCTATGCCTCCAGCCAGTGGGAGAGTACACATAATTCCAGATCAAGGTGATGTCCCTAAAGGCTTGGAGAGTTTTCCAGGCTACCTGGGCCCCAGGCCAGACTTCATACCTATCGCACCATCTTGATTGTAGCACTGGGGACTTGGTGAACCACATAGGATGCTAGCGATGGGGAAATGGCTTCTGATAACAGGGACATGTTGATCCCAATGAAATGGCTTCCGGGAGACCTGCCATTTTGAAGGCCAGCCCAGATTTAAAATACAGCCTACAGGGGCTGGGGCTACAGCTCGGTGAATGTGAGGTTTGTCACACAGCATGTGGACCTGGGTTTGAAACCTGAGCTCGATTATAAAGGCAAGGCTTTGCTCAAATGCCTGGAATCCCGGAGCTGGGGAGGTGGAGACAGACAGTTCGCTGAGGGTCACTGGTCACCCAGCAGCCCTGTGAGGTTCTGTGAAACCCTGTCTCCAGAACCAAGGTGGAGAGAAACTGAAGACACCCGACAGTGACCCCTCACAAGCACACAAACCGCACATGAACACACAACAACCAAAAGAACCACTTGACAGACTGTGGGACTTACTTATCCATTCTGACGTCACCATTAATAATATTCACCCAGCCAGGTGGGCAGTAGTGGCGTACACCTTTAATCCCAGCACCTGGGAGGCAGAGGCAGGCAGATCTCTGGGTTCGAGGCCAGCCGGGTCTATAGAGCGAGTTCCAGGACAGCCAAGGCTATACAGCCTGTTTCAAAAAACAAAAAAGAATAAATACTCAGCCATATTCCATGCCTGTGGGACAGCAGCTGGGTAACATGAATCATGGAGTTGGGCTGACTTCACATGAAACCCCCCCCCCCACCCACACCCGCTGCCAGTTAACAGCTGTGTGACCTTAAGCACATCTGTTTATCTTCAAGGCCCCTTGATGCTCCTCTGTGAGCTGGAATCCCAATGACACGTGCACACGTGGGCCTGGCCTCACACCACCCCCCACTGTGAGAACCCGCCCCCTGCGTGTCTGGTGTCAAGGAGACAGGCTGACCTATCTGCTCTGCATGGTCTGCCATGGATGAGCCTTGGAGGGGGACAGTTTGGGGGGGGCAGTTTGTGTGTTGCTTTTCTTTGCAGTGGAGGTCAGCTTGTGGAGCCCACATTCACGGTGTCAGGGGAGGGACTCTGAGAACTTGGCCGAAGCTCAGTTTAAAGCCGCTGCCGGTGCTGTCCTCTCCCCCATCTGTGACTCAGCAGCCTTGCCGAAGTCACCAGGTCTAGGCTGAGACCCTGGGGTCATGCTCCCAGACTGGCTATGCTGGCCTTGAAGTCCTCACACTGGAGCAAGTGACTGTGTGCATTGGTGTCTGGCTGTATCCCAGCCCTGACCCTGAGTGCGGAACAGAGAATGGATGCAGGAGAGTCAGCAAGTCCCCAGAAATGACACAGTAAACCTGGCTGATGTCATACCCATGTGTTCATGTCTACTTGGGAGAAGAGCCGTTGTTCTCAAAAGATCTGTGACCCGCCCAAACACCAACTTTCTCAAAACCTCCAGACCTGATGTTAGGACATGGAATACCATCCAACCTATCCCTCGCTGTTGGGGAAACCAAAACCCAGAAGAAGCCCCTAGTGGTAAAATGTGGTAGGTTTAAAAGCCACCTAGCTGTTCCTAAGAGCATGGGTTAGCTAGGGGTGGCCTCCGCGTAGACTGCAGCCTCAGCCCTGTTTGATTTAGGATTTTCCTGCAACACTAACAAAGCAGATGCTACGGAAGCCTGTATTTCTGATTTTTCTTGAAAATAAGGAAAGTCCTAGCAACACTGAGTCCCTATGCTCACGTGGCACCAAGACCCCCCTGTATGTGGGTTACTGACCCATCAATACCTCAGCTCATCCTGGCTCACTATGGGGGGCTCTGCATACCTGTGGGGGCCTCCCCAGCAGTCCTCCCTCCACCTGCAAGTTCCTCCCTGGCAGTCCTCCCTCCACCTGGAAGTTCCCCCTCCCCAGCAGTCCTCCCTCCAGGCCCACGCACACCTGTGCAGATCCTACTTTAAGTGCCTGAGCTCATCCTTTGTGATCTTCCGCTGTGAGCTGGAAGGCAGACATCACCCTTTTAATGGCTGCAAGCCATCCCTTTGTTTGCACGAGTCACCGCTTACTTATCTGGTCACCTCCTCCATGGACATCCACCCTTTCCCACTTTGTAACCCTGGAAACCAGCTCATAGTGATTTTTTTTTTGGATACCTTCCAAGACAAAGGCATAGTTCTCAGAGTTGACACTGTCGCGTCAAAGCATGTCCATATTATAAAACATAGCACATATGGGCACGATCGTCCTTATAATGGGCAATCTGCTTTACGGAGGGTCTGTCCAGGTTGGGATTGGTGACACACAGCTGTAGTCTATGCTTAGGAGTGGGAGGCAGGAGGATTGCTTGAGACAGAAGTCTAAGGTTAGCCTGAGCAGCAGAGGAAGACCGTGTCTCAAAAGGTGAAAGGAAAGCTCAGTTTATTGCGCTTGGTTCTAGGTTGAGCTAGTCCTCCTGAAAGTCAGTAGCTGGGCTTGGCAATGGCGGAAGCTACAGTGCTTTAGTCTCCTATCACACTGAAGGAGTCAGTAATCTCACAGGTTGTGTTGGCTCCTAGTGACAGCAGGCAGGGCCCAGGCCAAGGGCAGCGGGCACCGTTCCCAGAGGCTTATCAGTTCCCTTAGCTCCCCTCAGCCTCCAGCATGAAAAAGTCAGGTGGAGACTGAAGCGAGAACCCACTAGAGCAAGTTTCCATCTTCAAGGGTGCTGCCCCACAGAGCTGGGAGCCGACACGCCCAAGCTCACTGGTGGGCAGCAGGCAGTGGATGCAGCAGATTATAGAGAAACAAAAGGCTGGGAGATGGTGCGCATGCCTTTAGTCCCAGCACTCGGGAGGCAGAGGCAGGCAGATCTCTGTGAGTTCGAGGCCAACCTGGTCTACAAAGTAAGTCTGGGACAGCCACGGCTGCACAGAGAAACCCTGTTTCAGAAAACAAAGAAAAACAAGAAAGAAAAAAATGGAAGGAAGGAAGGAAGGAAAGAAGGAAACAGTTTGAGAACATCCCAGGCTGAAGTAGCCTGAATCTTGCTCTGGGCAAGGGAAAGGCAAAACTTATATCCTCTTGTCTTTTTGCCAAATTATACACATATGTGTTAGATCATGTTTGTCACCTAGTTACCTGTATCTCCATTAAGTCTAGCTGGACAATTTCAGCTATCTGAAATATAAACTCCAAAGTGTGTGTGTGTGTGTGTGTGTGTGTGTGTGTGTGTAAGTTCACCTGTGTGCCTATCAGTGGCTCAAGGTTAATACTCGGTGGCTTCCTCCATCTCTTTCCACCTTGTGTATTGAAACTTGGTCGCAGTTGAAGCCACGGCTCACTGGCTGGCCAGCTTCCTTTGGGGATACCCTGTCTCTGCTTCCTCAGCACAAGAATTACAGATGGATTTCCACACTCACCTAGCTTTTTAATTTAAAAAGTAAAGAGAGGTTTATTTATTTAATGTATACGAGTGCTCTGTTTTCATGTACACCAGAAGAGAGAATCGGATTCCGTTACAGATGCCTGTGAGCCACCGTGCAGTTGCTGGGAATTGAACTCAGGACCTCTAGAAGAGCAACCAGTGCTCTTAACCACTGAGCCATCTTTCCAGCCCCTTATTTATTATCATTTTTACTTATTATTTAGTACAGACTACAGCTGTGTGTCACCAAGCCTAACCTAGGCAGACCCTTTACAAAGCCGACTGCCTGATATAAGGAAGATTGTACCAATATGTGCTACATTTTATAATATAGGCTTTGACCTGACAATGTCACCTCTGAGAACTATGCTTTTGACTTGGAAGGGTTTTTGCTTGAACGTATGTCTATGCACCATGTGTGTGCAGTACCTATAGAAGACAGAAGAGGGTGTGAGGTGCCCCTGGAAGTGGACCTCAAGATGGTTTTGAGCTGCCATGTGGGAGCTGAGAATTGAGCACAGGTTCTCTGGCAGAGCAACGGTACTCTTAACCACAGTGGCATCTGTCTCCCACACTGTCCAAAACCACTTTGATACCAAGTGTTTCAGATAAAAAGGTATTCTGGGGGAGGCAGAGGCAGGCGGATCTTTGTGAGTTCAAGGCCAGCCTGGTCTACAAAGTGAGTCCAGAACAGTCAAGGCTACACAGAGAAACCCTGTCTCAAAAAAAAAAAGGGGGGGGGGGAGTTATTCTGTATGTGTCCGCACACACGCTGTGGCGTGTTCCTTTTCCTTTCCTTTCCTTCTCCTTTTTCCTTTTGTCTTGTTTTTGTTTTTGAGACAAGATTTGGCTGCCCTGGAAGCCACAGGGATCACCTGTCTCTGCCTCCTTAGTGCCACCCCACCCCACCTAGGTTTATATCTTTTTATCCACACACAGTTTGCTTTGGCAATCCAACTTTCTGTTGGGGAGCACTTGAGTCCTTTCAACTGGCTGCTATGGTTACAAGTCAATCTGGAAGTGGGACCTTGGGCATGTTTATGGGACTTCTTCTGAGGGTGAGATCTGCAACCCTCAAAAAAAAAAAAAAAAAGGCACGCCCAGGCCTGTCCCACACATGAGCTCATGTCGCTGTGAATGCCACTCAGTAAACAGTGCTTAGATGGCCTCCGAGTCAGGCTCTTTGGCAGCTGCAGGGCTGTGGCTTCGTTGTAGCCTCAAAGCTGAGCGTTTGAAGGCGTGTTTTACTCTGGTGTGCTTCTTGCAGACAGTAGGACCTTTCAGTGTTGGGACTTGACGGAAAGTCTTCCAGTCCTCAGAGGTGTACCCCTGAAGAGGTCACTGGGGCCCCAGACTCCTCCTCTCTCTTGCTTCCTGGTCACTGTAAGGGAAACAGCTCTGCTGTGTCGCACATCCCAGCCCCAAAGCAATGAAACCAAGTCAGTGGGCCAGAGTAAACCTTCTCTCTTGATAAAGTCATTATCTCGGGCATTTTGTTACAGTAATGGCAAGCTGACTGACAAGCCCAGGCAACTCTGAATTTCCTTACACGCTCAATGATTTACCTAGAAAGAAAGCTGCGTTCCCTTTGGTATCATGGGGGATGACAGTTTTGAAACTAGCCTTTCTTCTAACGAGAAGCCATGGTCATCGTCTTCCTTTCACCAGCTGCAATCGACTAACATCTGGCACAACCCCAGTTCCTACTGCTTCCTGGTGCACCCCCACCCTCACCCCTTTCGAGTCCTCTGATCGCCCCAGGTCACTTTATGATCCCTCCTATATACGGAAAGACCATGCTTGTGTCTTGAGGTTCAGTTCACATCCTGGGTCTTCTCGGAGGCTGCCTTGGTGAGCAGAGCCTGCCCCAGTCTGCTTCTCTGTTGCTGTGCTAAAACACTGAACAAAAAGCAACTTGAGGAGGGGAGGGTTTATTTTATCCTGTAGTACGGCGTGAAAGGAAGCTGGAGGCAGGAAGCTGGAGGCAGGAGCCCGGAGGCAGGAACTAAAGCAAAGGCTGTGCACGATCGCTGCTTACTGGCTTGTTTGCCTTGTCTTGCTCAGCCTGTTTTCTTTTTGTTGTTGTTGTTTTGTTTTGGTTTGGTTTTTGAGACAGGGTTTCTCTGTGTAGCCTTGGCTGTCCTGGACTCTCTTTGTAGACCGGGCTGGCCTTGAACTCACAGCGATCGGCCTGCCTCTGCTGGGATTAAAGGCTTGCAGCACCACACCTGGCGCTCAGCCTGTTTTCTTATACAACCTAGGACCACCTGCCCAGGGATGGCACCTCCCACAATGGGCTGGGCCCTCCCCCATCAATCAAGAAAACACATCACAGACTTGCTACCGGCCAATCAGACAGAGACAATTTCCTTCCCTCCTTCAGGTGACCCTAGTTTGTGTTACATTGACAAGGGCTAACCAGTGCTGAGCGCCATCCTGGTTTCTAGGCTGTAAACACCAAATGGGGACAAGTGATCAAAGAAATGTGCCTATGGGGGACATTATTCATTCAAATCACCCCAAGCAATGGCCTCTGACCTGTCATGCCTTCCCCAATGAGACTGGAAGACAAATCAATTATAATAATTAATATTGATGATGTTGTTGATGATGATAATGCACTGTAACAAAATAGCCCAGATAATCAACTTATCAAGAGAGAAGGACTACTCTGGCTCACTGATTCCACTTCATTGCTTTGGGGCTGGGATGTGGGATAGGGCACAGCTGCTTTCCTTATGGTGACCAGGGAGCAAAAGAGAGGAAGAGTCTTGGGTCCCAGTATAAATCAGAAGGGTCCTGCTCTTCTGTAGCCCAGAGACCAATGCTTAGCACACGTTCAGCATGGTATAGTATACAGAATGTGCTCAGTAAATATTCCTTCCGCTCCCTTCATTGCTCTATTCTCCTGCGTCCATCTCCTGAGTGCTGGGATCACATGTCTGCTGCAGAGCTCCCACTCTCTCTCTTGGTTACAGATGTGGGCTCTGCTGTTTTTTTTTTTTTTTACCCCCATAGCCTTGTGGTCAGGTATCAACTACATGATATTTTGAGGAGTCATCAAAGCTAGTTTTCATAAACTCAGTCAGGTATGTGTATCAGCTAAGTGGACTGCCGGCTCCAGTTCTGGATTCTTTGAAGATAGAAAGTGGCCCCTGAAGGAGAGATAAGCCTGTTTTTTTAGGATACCAAGTGTGGGACTGGAATGGTCTTGTGAGAGAACAGGTGAGGTTAATCCACTAGAAGACCAGCCACCTCATGCAGGAACTTGATTGTTGCCAGCTGAAAAGATCCCGTAAACAGACTCTGGGAGGAGGAGATATATAAATGAGCCCAGAACTGGAGGCGGGGCCTTTGGAGACTTTGCATAGTTTTGGCTGTTCATCCCTCCACTTCAAGATGCTCCTATAGAGAACCACTTGAGGGAAGGCTTCGGGGCTTCGTCTCCTGCTGAGGTTCTGGGTTCTGGTTATTCCAGGTTCCAGCAGAAGAAATCTTGCTGATTACGCAGAAGAATCGTTCCTCGGGACTGATATCCTTACGGTTTTGTTGATGTATTCCTTAATCCTCATTTCCTATTGTTTTGGTTAGTCGGGTTATAAGTGACATATGCTCGGTTAATAAGGTGTAATAAAATATATTAAGAAAATTGAGCCAACAGACCCCAGTGTGCCACGCTCTCCTTGTGGAGAAGGAAGATAATGGATGGGTGGATGGCTGCAGAATCTTCTACCAATGCCTAAGCAAGTCTATGGTTTGCAGTCACCAGTTTGGATCCTTGTGACTCACTCTTGTGGACCGTAGGGACCGTGTATTGGACTCACATCATGAAGTCAGATAAGCATGTCTGTGTCCAGGCAAGAGACAGAAGCAGAGGCTAGCCCGAACCTGAGTCATCAGAGAAGAGGTTGGCAAGGGTCCAACACAGAGACATGAGAAAAGCTTAGCATGTAGTGGTGCCCCAAGGTTGGCAATGGGGAGGCTGTCACCACTCTGCAGAACGGCAAAATGGGCTCGGGCTGCCTGGTCTGTGAGCAGTGGGAAGTCCCTTGAAGAGAAAGTGTCCAGGGTCTAATGTCTCTGTGTCCCTTTCTGGACACACTCAGCAGAAAGCCAGACACCACAGACACCCACTAATACAGTCAACATTCTGGATTTATTTTTTTTCTTCTAACCAGGAAATAAAGATCTGTGGGCTTTCTCTCAAGCCATGGTGTGTGTTCTTCATGTCTGTGTCTCCCCTGAGAACCTGTGTCACCTTTGCTTCTGAAGTTGGTCAGGTGGGGGTTAGTGCAGTGTTTATACTCAGATCCCAGCCCTGGGGAGCTGGAGACAAGAAAATTTGTGAGTTGCAGGCCAGCCTGGGCTGCAGAGGTAGATCCTGTCTCAACAAACAGCAAACGGAAAAGAAAATGTCCCTGAGCCATCACGCCCCAGGACTTTGCCATCCTTATAGCCCTGAGCAAGCATCACTCTGCTTTCCATGTCCAAACACTTGCCTTCTGTGGTTGATCTTTAGCGTAAATGCACAATTCGTGTTTCTCATTTCCTCCCTGGTTTCTTCTACTTAGCATAAGATGTCCAAGTTTGATCCAACTTGTGTTAAGAATCAATAGAAATTCATTCCTTTTTGTAGCCAAGTAAGATTCCACAGCCTGAGCGCGCCACACTGAGCTCGATCCATTCCACCTACTGATTTTGAATCGTGTTGCTATGAATGTCTGTGTACAGATTTTCCCTATTTTTTTTTTATTGACAGTTTCATATATTTATGTAATGAAAATGAAAGTCAGCCGGGGCGTGGTGGCGCACGCCTTTAATCCCAGCACTTGGGAGGCAGAGGCAAGTGGATCACTGTGAGTTCAAGGCCAGCCTGGTCTACAAAGCAAGTTCAGGACAGCCAAGGCTACACAGAGAAACCCTGTCTCAAAAAAAAAAAAAAGATCATTTTCACCCTCAATTCTCCTCTCTCTCTCACTGGCGGGGCCTCCTCCAGTTTCCATGTCTTCTTTCTGTTCTGGCCCACTTAGTTTAGAGTTACCAGTCTGAGTGTGGGTAAAAAATTAGTCAGTGGAGCCAGGACACATCATCTGTGGCTGCACCAGTGGGAGGAGTGGGAAGCCATGAGTCCCTTCCCCGTCCCTGAGGAAATGTTGACCGGTCCAATCTTGCCAGGAGTTCCACAGTCCCCATCATGTCCAGAAGACATATTTTTGTTCCACATTTTTCCCATCCTCAGCTCGTTTTTTTTCTGTCCCACACCCCCACCCTCACCCCACCCCCACTATGGTGATATCCCCTGGGACTTTGAGGGGTTGTGATATCCATCCTCATTGGGGCTGAGCACGCCACAGTGGCTTATCCTTAGCACTTTAGCCTCTGATGCAACAGTGGCACAAATGATGCGGCAGCAATCAACTGCTCTGCACTTGGAATCGAGGGCCTGCCCACAGGAAGGAACGCTTGCCTGGTTCTGTAAACCTGATCAAGGACTCTTCTCTAGGGAAACCACAGCCCAAGAAAGCACCTACTACTACTGTCTTGCTAAATAGTCATGTTATCAAATTGCCTTCTAAATGCTTGTGTTTATACCACTGAGTCAGCACTGTCTCCATCATCCATCAGAGAATCTTCTCACTGTTGCCAGTGTTGTTTACTATGTGCTAGCTTTTGGTGTTTCGGGTGCATGCTCACTCCCCTTTCTAGCTCTGTGTTCTCCCATACCCAGACCTGAGAGCCTCATGGTAGCCTGGCTAGTTCTTTGGAATCCAATTCTCAGTAGGAATCTCTCTGTGCCTACGTGCTGCCTCTCCTGGGGCTGCCATATCCCATGTTTCCCCAGACCGCACCTGCTCTTCAGGAGAGTAATGTTAAGAACTTCTTTCCCATCCGGGCGTGGCGTCGCATGCCTTTAATCCCAGCACTCAGAAAGCAGAGGCTAGCCTAGTCTACAAAGCGAGTCCAGGACAGCCAAGGCTACACAGGGAAACCCTGTCTCAAAAAACAAGCAAACAAGCAAACAAACAAACAAACAAACAGAAAGAACTTCTTCCCCTCTGCCTCTACTGACCCTGGAACTTCCCATGGTCAAGGAGCATAGGAGTGGCTCATAGCACATGGCAGTGGGGTACAAGTGGATGAATGGATGAGCGGCAAAACTAGACGGTCCACAACTCTTGTCTGGACTATGGGCAGATGGAAGCATGAGAAGAATAGATGGAGGACGTGTCCCTAAATAGGAAAGGGTAATTCATCTTTAGATTGTCATCAATCCGGGCTGGGGAGATGGCTTAGTGGTTAAGAGTGCTGGCTGCTCTTACAGAGGACCCGGGTTCAATTCCCCTCACCCACAGGGCAGCAGCTCACAACTATCTGTAACTCCAGTGGTAGAGGAACTGACTTCTTCTTCTGGCTTTCACAGCACTGTGTACAGACACATGTGCAGACAAAACATTACATACACATAAAAGAAAACAAAGCAGAAAGACCTTCATCAATCCATGCATCTACCTACTTGCCATACGCCCATCATTTATATATTATTTATCTATTAGTCATCTACCTGCCATATACCTATTGCTACTAATAAACTTATTTAACTCTCGAGCTTTCTGCCTCCATCTCCCAAGCACTTGGTCCACAGGCATGCACGAGTATGTTTACAGCAGTGCTGCCGGTGGAACCAGAGGTTTCTTGCAGAGAGAAACCCTAGGTGTCTTGGAACTCACTGTGTAGACGGGGCTGGCCCTGAACTCACAGCCATCCACCTGCCTCTGCCTCTGGAGTGCTGGGATCAAAGGTGCACGCCACCAAACCTGGCTTAAAATCTGTTTTTAATTATAGACAAAGCACATGTAAATGTACAGGTCTGAAAGCAGGTGTGTGTGTGTGTGTGTGTGTGTGTGTGTGTGTGTGTGTGTGTGTGTATGTTGTGAACTCAGGGAAGAAAGACTGTTACTGCCACACGGGCAGAGCCTCTGGGACTGTGAGGAGCTTTGGGGAGCTCTTCCCTCCCCAGTCAGAGCTTTGTGTCTCAAGTCCCCTCCTCCCCTTCCCTTCTGCACTGACATCACCCTGGAAGCTGATTGCACTGACAGAAAACAAATCTTTATTCCCACAGGTTGGCGAAACCCTGTGTCCTTGGAAGAAGCTGGTTCCGTTTTCCTGAGGGCGGAGCCTGGAGCTTGGAGCTTGGAAGGGAAGCAGGAGTGTAAAGACCCACCCAGAGCTGACGGTGGAAACACGGACTGAGGAAGCCCTCGGGAAGTCCAGCTGCAGAGCTAGCCACCCCAATGCTATTTACATATAGCTATATATATATATATATATATATATATATATATATACACACACACACACACACACAAAAGAGAGAAAAATACAAATTCCCTATCTGTGCATGCCTGCAGGGGACACGGTCCCTTTCCTTTCCCCACCTCACGATGTGAACTCAGACTTTGTAATGTCTAGGGCAGCGGGGGAAGAGAGAAAGATGCTTGCTGCTGTGTGCGCAGGAAACTTACATGGACCGGTGGGATCAGCCTCAGCGAGGACCAACTGCCCAGCACAGATGCTGGCGTGGAGTAGAGGGAACTTGGCCGAAGGAGAGATGGACAAAGACAGAGGGGACGTGGGGGCAACCTGGGGTCCCTCCATTTCTTGACGTGTCCTAGCCTCTCTCTGCCCGTCTAGACAGTTCTCTAAGATCTCATGGTCACAGCCAGAGAAATGGGATTATCATTTTCTTTTCCTAGTTATCTAGTGCGTCTGGTGCTTCAAATCTTCTTGGTGCTAAATGTGTCCTTGGTACGGCCAGGGTCTGGCAGATAGACCCGGAAGGCCAGGGGATGAAAGGGTTCTATTTTGCTCTTTTGAAATACTCACTCTCTCTTTTTTTAAAAAAGGGCCAAGTGACAAAAGTGACACTGGAGAGTCTCTCTATGGGGGGGGGGCAGGGATGTACTTGCAGGAGCTTAGGAGCAACCTGCCCCCCCCGGGGGTGGGGCTAGAAGATGGGAGGGGCAGGCCAGGAGCTGCTCAGGAGATGGCAGTCCCTCCTCCCTCTGCAACAGTACCCTGGGAGGTGGCTGTGGCCTCCCCCTACTTCCTGAGAGAATTCAGGGCTTACGTTTTACAGATTAAAGAGCCAAGAGATGGTTCTGATGGAGCGTGATTTATAAGCAGGGGATTTTTGGGGGAAGGGGCGGACCATTTAAATGAAATGTCTGATTCTCCTCCTCCCCCAAACACACACACACAGAATAAGCTATTGTTTTTAGAAGTTTCTAGAAGGGCTAACATAACTATATAAATATATATATATACACACACACATAATGAAGCTGTGTGCTAGACCGACACTTGGCTGCAAAGGCTCACTGCTTCAAGAGTGGTGGGTAATTTTTGCTTTCATTTAAAAAAAAAAAAAGACTCCAAAAGAAACAGGTATTATTCCTCTGCATGGATACTACATTGTCCCATAGTGGTCTTTGTGGGAGCCTGCTGTGGGCTCAGTGAGACCGTTACTCTTATTATTATTTTTTTTAACCTTTCCCCCCCTTTTTAATTTTGGAGACAAGGTTTCCCTGGAGTCCAGGCTGACATCCTGCCCTGGCACCCCGCATTTGGGAGTCATTTTCTCCCGGCTGGATTTGCAGGTGACTTGCCTGGTGCCTGGGGATCAAGAGGTCTTCTGGGAAGCATTGCTTGGTAGGGTGCAGAGGGCTACAAGGGAACTGGCCCCTCGGCCCACTTTGCTGCACCTGGCCTGGTCCCAGAGTGCACTCTCTCAGTTTGCCATCAACCAGCCATTTTCTCCTTAGAGTCCTCTAAATAACCCACTAAAGAAAAATGCCACTAAGGACTTAATGCTGAAGCCTCCCTCTTTTAACTGCCAGAACTGAATTCAGCAGAGAAGGGGGAAAAATAAAAAAATAAAAAATAAAATAAAGTGCTTGTTTGGCAGGGTAACAGCAGGCAGCAGGCCGTGCCCTCGTCAAGCCAGAACGACACAGAGCGTTCCAGAATGATCTGGAAGGCTCTCTCTGCTTGAATTTAGTCTCTTTCCTAGCAAGGAAAAAGAGTTGCTGCAGAGCGTCGCATTTCCAGGGAAGACGGGTACCATGGTGGGACTCGGAGGTGTTAGCTTCTTCAAAGAGATATTGTCAAGAACGCAGTGGGGACACGCTGACCCAGAGAGACCCAGCATGAGGGTGAGAGGTCAGAGAAAACCTCCCTTTTTTGTGTTTTGTTTTTGAGCCTGACTTTGCCTATTAGCTTATGATACCTCCCTGGAGGATTTGAACTCCAAACACAGGGGTTGGCATCTCCGGTGGTTTTCATTTCAATGAAGCTGTGTTGCTGAGAGAGCCGGGTGCGTGACTTCCTGAAGGAACGTGTCAGCCAAGCCCTCTGTAAATACTCTCCCGTAGTAGTGGAAACCACATTATTTATCGAATCTGGGCCTTGGCTTGCACGTCGTTCATTTGAGTGTGCTTCTCCATCGCCCCAAATTTGATGGGCTTGTTTTTAAATGCCTGTTTTTATATGAGGTTTGACTTCTGGATGGATATTTGTATTAGGATACTAAAGCATGCTAGCTGTGTCTCTACTGTTTCCACTGTCTCTGCTGTGCTGTGACTTGGACTGCGTGAGACAGGGAGAGGGGCTTTTCTGTTGGTGGTGTTATTGCAAAAAGAAAAAAAAAACCCCCACAACTTTCACAGTGTGTGAAGCACTGGCATTCTCTCCCCCTTTATCCCTGCTTCCCTCTGGCAGCCAAGGAGCATTGATTTTGATTCGCTTCTATGCAGTCTGCGAAGAAGGAAAGACAGGGAAAGAGGCTTTGAAATAAATTTTAAAAGGGCCTCATACTGGGTTTCAGCAGACAGCAGAGTGAGTGTGTGTGTGTGTGTGTGTGTGTGTGTGTGTGTGTGTGTGTGTGTCCGTGCAAAGCCTGGGAGGCCTCTGAGATCATTGACTGTGTGATGAGAAGAGGCAACTATCTGCCACCTGGGTCCAAAAGCTGCCGGGCTGCTCTCTGAGGGTGAGTGTCCTGGAGTCGCTGGGTCTGAAGCCTTCCAGGGTAGGTCCACTCCCTTCTGGAAGCTTCTCTCCTTCACCTCATCCTCCACAAGCAAGAGCTCTGTTCACATTTGTGGCTCCATTTCCCTTTGTCTAGATGGAGTGTGAGTGAGAGTTCTTTTGGACAGCCCAGTGAAGACATGGGCCAAGAGGGCATGCCCCCATCCCCCACCCCTCCCCCCATTCACAGTTATACAGGAGACTTCTGTCTCCCTTCTGTTGGTGGCCTTGTTGTTTCTTACCTTGATGGGAGAAGGTGACTAAACCATACTGTCACAGGATATGAAGGCCGTGAATGTCCCTATGACGCTTTAAGGATCTGAGCTCATGTCTATGTGCCTCTGACCGTGCTGTCATGTTTCTAAAATTGACAGAATGTCGTTCTTTCTCACTGAGAACTGATGGTGTGTGTGTGTGTGTGTGTGTGTGTGTGTGTGTGTGTGTGTGTGTGTGTGAGAGAGAGAGAGAGAGAGAGAGAGAGAGAGAGAGAGAGAGAGAGAGAGAGCGCGCGAGAGCGAGAGCGCATGTCCTGTCACACTCTACACGACTATCTTTGGGAGACACTGGGTCACTATTGTTTTTTGTTTTTGTTTTTGTTTTTGAGACATGGAACCAGGTGGCCTTGAACTCACTGTACAGTAGAGGATAGCCTTGAACGCCCGATCCTCCTGCCTCCACCTCCCGATTACAGGCACGGCTGTACACCTGGCTTATGCCCTGGAGTTTTTGAACATCCATAGTGATCCATAAACTGCAGTGACTAGAACACAGGTTCTCTTCTGTGTTTATACTATTTTCTTCTCTGGGCCTAAAGTCTGCTTGGGGAAATTGGGGGCAGGGAATCAGAAGCTGCTGAGGACTTGGGGAGAGGGGCAGCACGCTATTCCCACAGAAGCTGGTCAGAAGCCCCACCAAGGCGGAAAGCAGACATCACGGTGTCTTTAGAAAGCTTTAGTCAAACCTTTATCTTAACATTTTAATGTATTCACTTGACACCTATTTACTGAGCATCTACAGTGTGCCAGCTGAAGGCCTCCACATTAGAACAAACTGACTTAGTTACAGTACAGCAACAGTCCTTTTGGAGACCAGATGCCGTGAAATGTCCCTTTCCAGTCTGGCTCATAATTTCTAACAGATCTGCCAGGTCACCGTTGTGACCCCAAGCCTCGCTGGCAGATTGCTATATAGTATTTTCCGCATGCTACGTTCTGGGCTGAATGCAATTAAACAGCCTGCTCCACGTCTCCTTCTCGGCGGGAGGATTGGTCCCTTTGTACAATAATCAAAGACCCCCCCCTCACAGAGAGCACGTGGATGGGTGCTGTACGAGATGCTTCCCAAGGCCTCCCCTGAGTGTTCCCCACCTTTGGGCATACCACTGACCCCATTTTACAGGTGAGGAAGCCGAGGGCACCCAGATGGCAAACTGGCTCAACCGAGGTTTGTATTCAAGTCTGGGTGCGCTGCCCCCATCCCCACCCCCAGCCAATTGAGGTGCCTGCTTTGCCATACTAGGTCAAAGGGCTCTGCTGTGGCTCATTTTAAAGCAGGCGTTTGTGGCTGAAGGCGCGGTATTCTAGCTTGAGGGGAGACGTTGCTAGCTCAAGGGCAGGGACGCTCTTGTGACCCAGCGGAGCATCTACTTTAGCTCAAGGGAAAGAATCCTTACTGGGGCCACTTGAGAGCAGGCTGAATGGTTTCGGGGGGGCCGTCCCCAGTGTCAGTAAACTCCGGGGGAAGGGGGTGTCTACTGTGCAAACGGCCTGCCCTCGGCTCACTTCCTGGGCCATAGGAAGCTTCTTACCTTTCTATTTATCTTCTTTCCCCAAGCCTGGACCCCTAAGGCCTTTGCACTAGGCAGAGGTAGCTGTGAGGGCATTCGGAGCCTTGGGGAGAGGCAGTACTACGGGGATGTTCTTCTGCCTGGGTCCTGCCCTTGTTGCCTTGTGCTCTTTTGTAAGGGGAGTTTCCTACCTGGATGCTTTGTACATATTTGTTACACTTTTATTAAAAAATTGATTGTGCACCTCTGACGAAGGCTTTTGTGTGTTCATTTTCTCTGGGAAGGTGGGTCCTCGGAGACCATGAGATAACCATGGCAACCGTGCAGACCACGAGGCCACATGCTTACCCCTCAGATTCTGTGTATGTATTCATGCGTGTGCTTGCATATGAAGGTCAGCGGTCATCCTCGGGAGCCAGCCACCTTTTTTTCTTTTTTAGTTTTTCTAGACAGGATCTCTGTGTAGCCTGGCTAGACTTGCCTGAGTGCTGGGATTAAAAGTATGTACCAGTCCACTCAACTCCACCTTGCCTTTTGAAAGTGGGTTTCTTCATGGTACCTGGAGCTCTCTGAGGCAGTTAGCAAGCCCCTTAGGGGTAGAATGTCAACTGATGCTCCTACTTTGCACTTAAGAGTTTCACCCCTGTCTGGCTCCCTGGCAAGGTCTATATTTATTTCTTAGTATTATTTTGGTTTCTGAGCTAGCGCTCACTATCCGGCTGGGGACTGCCTTGACCTCTCAGTTCTCCTCTCAGTCTGATTATAGTTGTGAACCCTGACACCTCACATGAACCAACAACTCTCTCCTCTGCCTACTAGTGCTGGCGACAGAACCCGCAGCCTTGAGCACACTCCCACGGAGACGTGTGCCTGTCCTCACTGGCAGAATCTAAGCCAGGCAGACCCTTCCTGATCACCACCAATTCCACATCCCGATCCTGCCGCCGGGTGTGCTTTGCTGGTACCCAGACACCAGTGAGATGTGGGGCCTCCAGGGTGCACAGGCTTAAGTGCCCTGAAGATCAACCATCAATTCAGAGTCAAGGACCCCCTGGTGTGTTTTTGTGAGTACCAAAGCCAGAGTTGGGTAGCCTTAGACACAATCTAAGCTCAGAGTCTCTCTTGGTATGTCACTGGAGACAACCTCCCCAGAAGTCACCACATAGCACAGCTCCCTGCCACCTCTACTCTTCTGGTGTACACACTAGTGTGCCACTTGCCACTTCCCAAAACAGGTCTGTCTGGCTTCAGGAGGCACATTGACCTGCCCACATACACAAGTTGCATCCACAGGGGAGGTTTATTGGCAGAAGGTCCTCAGAGACACCAACGACAGCCACATGTCCCAAAGCAAAAGCACCACAGACCTCAGACTGTGCCCACTTCCTCCTTAGCAGCGGAGTGTTCTCAAGGCTCCGTACCTGTGAGTCATTCCTTCTGGAAGGTGCTGGGTTGCTAGGCTCAGGTGCAAAGCAGACCACACACTTCTTTGTTGTTGTTGTTGTAAATTATGTACATGCACACATGCACGCCACCTACGTGTAGGTGCCTGTTGAGGCCAGAAGAGTGTCCAGTTTCCTGGGGCTGGACTAACAGCTGCTGTGAGCCACCTGACTAGAGTGCTAGGAATTGTACCTGGGTCCTCTTAGGAACGCAAGGCAAGTGCTCTGAACAGCTTTACTCTCTCTCCAGACTCCTCCCCACTGTTCTCACGTTCTTATAAACAGATGACATCTGAGGACTCAGTGGGATTTGAGTCTGTGACCCACAACGCACTGAGAGCCTGCTGCAGAGGCCTGCTGCTCCACTCACCTGCCCGCTCAGTACGGAGGGCTCTCATCCACCTCACCCAGTGCAGGTGAAGCGTGGGACAGTGTTCTCCAGGGGACACTTTTCCAGAGCCTAGTGTTTGGGAAACTCTGCCTTAGCTAGGACAGAAGCCAAGCCCTCTAACCTGGAAGAAAACCCCTGATAAGATGTTCCCTTGAAGGGTGGGAAATGAACAAATAAGATCATAGGCTACATCATCTTACTGTCCCCAGGGGATGCCCCCTCCTGTGACACTCTTCATATAGCCAAGGAATAGTTTATACTTATATAATGTTAGAAAGGTAATGGGGGTGGGTGGTGCATTCACCAGTAACCCCCACTGTTTACCTTTTTCTCTTTTTAAAATAGAGCCTCATGTAGCCCATGCTGTCCTGGAACTTGCTATGTAGCCAAGGAATAGCCTTGAACTTCTGATCCTCCTGCCTCTACCACACAGAGCTGGCACTGCACTCATACACTGCTGCACGTAGTTTATGTGGTGCTGGCCATGGAACTCAAGGGCTTCCTGCACGTTAGGCAAGCGCTCTACCCATTGAGCTGTGTCTGAAGCCCTGTTGTTAGTTTTCTCGGTCTCAGCAAGTAACACGGTAGGTTTTACAGCCCCACCGAGAGATACAGGGTACAAGGACATCACAAAGTCATGCAGTTTCTCTCCCAATGGCTGCCTCTGCTCCATCCCACACCACACTTCCAATCCCTCCACAATGCTGACAGCATCTTCAGGCAAAGTCATCTCTCTGTGCTCTGTCCCAGTGCTCTCTGTAGGTATGCCCTCAAGCCAGAGAGAGCAGAGGGACCCACCCTCCATTTCCTCTTAGAGCATCCAGACAGTGGTATTGCTTAACATCATGGCCATTGCCATAGTAACAGCGCTTGAAGGATGCCATGGTCCTCCGGAAAGGGTGTGTTGCTGGTAGCAGGAAAGCGCCAAGGAGACGGAGCAAAGGAAGAAGCCAAGGTGGGGGTGCCCAGGAGCATGAGTCCTGCATCTACTGGGGGGAGGGAGATGGCATCTTCCCCCACCCCCCACACCATGTATGCTACGCTGCCCACCAGCTGTACACAGTTTCCTCAAATGTGGCTGGGCCAGCCTGCTGTGCAGATGTTGACCATAAGAGAACAGAGTTGGGAAAGGGTAAAGGCAGGCAGGATTCCAGAGACTTCTGTGTGGTCACCTGTGCTATCTCATCCCAGGTTTCCAAGCAGAGTGTTTCCCAGGGGGAGAAGCAGCTGTGTCCTAGAGACTCAAGAACGTGAAGTACACCTGCATGCTGCTCCCAGCATTCTCTGCGGTCCCTCTCAGGCGTTTGGTGAAAGACAGAAAGCAGTCTTTTCAGAGACTCTGGGAGGACTGTTGTTTCTCTCAGCTAATTACCTCACTAGCGAGAGGGAGGAGAAAATGGATCGCTCCTGAGCCATGTGCCATCTATGACATAGATTGAAGGCGCTCCCAGGGGAGGCAGCCATGTCCACTGGAGCTTTGCACAGGCCTGAGCTGTCAGTGAGGGACAGCACAGAAGAGAATGAGGAGAGAAGGAGTGACAGAGGCCAGGTGGCACGCACTTCTGGACCTGAGCTGACCCTGCTGAGACTGACCGTCCCAGGCAGAGCCCAGGAACAAAGGAATGCAGAAGGTCAAGTCTTCCCTTGGCTCCTGCCATTTGACCTCAGGGGCCACCATTCACTGCCTGCGTGCTCGGCGTCACGTGCTCCTGATGTGCTGTATACCCAGGTCAGGGATGCTCAGGCAGCGTGCTGTATGCCCAGGTCAGGGATGCTCAGGCAGCGAGGGATGTGAGAATGGCCTCTGTGCTTTTGACAAGCTGGCTATAGTGGCCTCTGCATTCGCAGCAGAAGCACCAAGCAGTGCTGGGGACTCACTGGCCCTCACTAGCTGGGTGACCATGGCACGCTTCTAACCTTAGTTTCCTCACCTGCACAAGGGTGTGCTGGGGACACAGCAGGAGGCTGAGTGAGGAGGGCGCTTGGTGCTTCCTGCCATTTTTAAGGTCATGTAGGTAGGTAAGACTTGGTGTTCACATGTTGGACATTCTCCCAGGGGCTCTCATTTGCAGACCTGAGACAGGCTGTGCTCTCTCAACACATACCAGTTTGTAGCGGCTGGGAGCCGGTTAAATAAGGGGAGGTTGGGTACGGGTAATCCCTCCACTTAGAGGCCACCTACCTGTGGGGAAGCCAAGCCTGAGTGAGGAGGGCTCCCCTTTCTGGTAGGGCAAAGTGATGAGGGATGTGTTGGTGGGGAGAGCCTGGGGCATCAGGTAGAGGTGGTGAAGGCAGGAAAAAGTGCTGGAGGCTGTTTCCCAGGAAGCCTCAGGGCTGGGCTCAGCAGTGTCAGGCCCTCTGGTGTCTGCCAGACACTTGTGCTCAGCTTAGTACACCTGCAAGTGTGCGGACGTGGCCCCATCCTTCCAGCATCGCAGGGTATCCACGGCAACAGAGCGGCAGAGTGGGCAGGTGCGCTCCCGGTCCAGCCATAGGCAGAGGCACTCCTCGCAGAACACGTGCTGTGGGGACAGCAGCAGGAATAAGTGTGATCCGGGAGCTCGGGGACAGCAGCAAACTATCCATGTCATCCATGTGCTCCAGGAGGGGAGACAACATAGAAATATAAATAGACAGGCAGACAGACAGACAGACAGACAGAAATGTAAGTAGTTGGTACTCTGGCTGGGAGGCAGAGGTGGGGCCTGGGGAAGCAGTTCTGAGACAGAGCGCCTTTTGTGGGAAGGTGCAGTGGGCTGGGGGAGGCGGGCACACCTGGTAGAAGAAAGAGTGTGCAAAGGCTCTGAGGCTAGGATGTGTTGCCCAATCGGAGGGGCGAGGGGGTGCTGAGACAGACAGACAGACAACAGACAGACAGACAGACAATGGCAGCACAGACTACATAGGACCCTGTGAGCCATTTGAGGATTTGGACATTTTTCTTTTTTTGGCGGCCGTCATCCTTCCTCAGACACGGTCTCACTCTGTGTGGCACTCTCTGTGAAGCCAAAGCTGGCCTTGAACTCGTGGTTGATCTTTCTGCCTCAGCATCTAGAGGCTGGCACGGCAGGCACGAGGCCTGGCTTTTATTCTGACGTTTGTCACTGGCTTCTGGATGGGCTGTCAGTTAGAGTGACAACTGTCCAGCCCCAAGTAGCTCTGTCACTATGTCTAAGAAATGAATGTCTCAGGACGGAGACTCAAAGACACTAGAGTGAGGAAGGCCCGTGTCTGCCTCCTCAGCATAGAACTACAGAGTTTAGGGTGAAGGGAAGGGTTCAAGGAACCGTGTCTGATTAGAGCCTCCGCCTGCCCGGGGGGGGGGGGGGGCAGGGTTCTCTTCTCCCACTGACTTGGGAGAGGAGCCCTAGACTGTGTTCACATGCTGGGTATCGCCTGGGTCTCATCTACAACCCCCACATTGTGCCCAGAGCAGGCAGAACAAGACCACAGACATGAGCCCTGGGTGGAGGAGGAGGCTGTGAGGGAAGCAGGGTGTCTCTTGTCCCAGGACTCCTGTGTGAGCTGAGCGTGGAGCAGCTTGGAGCAAGTGGACAAACACGGGCGGGTCTAGTCGGTGACAGACAGAAGCAGTCCCACGGTCCCTCCACTGCTAATGAACTCTACTCGTGTGATCACATCCCAGCAAAGAGATAGGTCAGAGACTCAGAGTGGGGAGGACACAGGCCAAAGGACACACAGCAGCTAGGCAGTGGGACTCAGAAGTGTGGCAGGCAGCTGTGTGTGGCCTGTGGTGACCTTTTCCTTCTTGAGTCCACCTCTTTGTGGACCCCTGACCCTGGGGCACTGCTTGTAACAAGGACAATACAGTAAGGGATGTCATCTCCAGATTACATTACAGAAGCTATGACTTCCACCTCGTTTATGCTCTCTGTGGTCAAGGGCTTGCTGCAACACCACCAGCTTGGCAAGGAAGCCAGGGTGGTTTCTGGCCACAAGAGCCATCAAGGACCTTAAGTCCTCCAGGCCACAAGGAACTGAATCCAGCTCACAACCATATCCTAAAGCTTGAATAGAGACTGCTCCCTCAGGTAAGCAAGGGGACCCTCGATGTTACCTTGTGAGTTACCTCAAAGCAGAGGGCATGGCTAATCAGTGCTTGGATTCGGGGCCCCTGGGAACTATGAAATCACAGATGTAATGTTGCTACCAGGTTTTGGAACAATTTGTTATGCAGCATTGGTAGCTGATACACAGCACCTGACTCTGTAGCAAAATCAGCATCTGTTATGTGTTATTGTATCTAGTGTGCACACTGGGAGGGTCTGGGACATAAGGTCAGAAACAACTGATCCTGTAAAACCACTGCTGAAAATGTGGCTATTGTACAACAACAACAACAACAACAACAACACACACACACACACATACACACACACACACACACACACACACAGTCAGTCAATCAACCGATCAATCAATCTTAGATCCTCTTCAGTCACAAATCAGGCTGGCCATGTCCAGACTTGAATTAAACCACAGTGAGTCTGGGGAAGCACAAATGGGGAAAGCTTTCTTAAGTGGCATGCTCATTCATTCATGCAATGACAGGATGGCCCTTTCACCTGCCCTGTCACCTCTGCCCCCACACAGCAGCAGAGCAAGGTGGAGATGTGAGCCCAGTCTGGCGGTGCCTGTGGGTCTTCATCCACTGTATGTGGCTGTCACTCCTAGGTCTAGGGCAATGGTGTCTTGTCCGCCCCCTCCCGCCCCCTCCCATCAGGTCCTCATCCACCTTTAGAAAGATACGGTTCGAGGAGAATGGGGGAGACGGACAGATTGAGGCCCAGAGAGACTGCCAGGAGAACGACGTTCACCTCGCCATCATGTTCAGATAATCCCCGTCGCGGAGAAGGAAATACAGATGGCTCCAAAGCTCGAGCGGAGATGCCCAGCCATGCTCATAATTAGGGGGATGCAAATGAAGGCAGAGCCGAGACAGCACCGTCACCTGTCAGTCTGGCAAAGCTGAGGCGTTGGTAATGCTACTGCAAGCAAGGGTAGGAGCAAGGGGCGGGGTCGCAGTTCATGGAGAAGAGGTAGGCAGTCCCTCCAAAAAGGGCAATTTAGCAAGACCTGTCAAAACGGAGGACCTCTGACCTGGTAATTCTACCACTAGGAATTCCCGCTACCAGGAGCCCGCCCACGTTCCAGACAGGGTGTTTGCCGGGAACAGCTACCATGTGCTGAGCCCGTGGACTTCTAAGGCTCTATGCGAGTGAACTCATTTAACCATCACCATGGGCTCAGGCAGGCACGAGCAATCTATTTCAGTCACCTTTGTGACAGCCGTCTTTGCAGTAACAAGAGATGGTAAGAGTCTGTTCCTCTCAGGAAACAGCCAGACAAATGGTAGTCTGTCCAGAGTGTCAGGAATAAGGAATGACCTCTGAGCACCAGCCATGGGCTACAAAGGCACAGAGCAACACGCAGCTCACGGAGACTATGTTTCAAGTTCACTTTGTTCTAAAAGATGTTTTTGGGTGTGTATATGTTTGGGTGCATGTATACAGATACATGTGCACACTAAACACATGCACATGCTATGTTTGACATGATTGTGAATTCTTTTCTTGTTTGTTTGTTTGTTTTTTGAGACAGGGCTCTCTGTGTAGCCTTGGCTGTTCTGGACTCACTTTGTAGACCAGACCGGCCTTGAACTCATGATCCACCTGCCTCTGCCTCCCGAGTGCTGGGATTAAAGGCGTGCACCGCCGCCGCTGCCACCAGGCATGATTGTGAATTCTGTAACATATCTTTAGCAGGTGATAACAGAAGGAGGCAACTGCATTGCTTGTGAGGTTGGTAGGGGACAGAGACCAGACAAGGGCAATAGTCTTTGCATGCAAGTATATATGTATGTATGTACATATGTATGTACGTATGTACATATGTGTGTACATACGTACGTATGTATGTGTGTATATTTTGTGTGTGTGCAGGCACCATGATGGAGGAGAATGTGTGGGAGATGGTCTTCTCCTTCCACCATGTGGGTTCCAGGGACTGAACTCGGGCTACCAGGCTACGCAGCAAGCGTCTTCACCTGCTGAGACACCTTGCTAACTTCGCTGGTTCCCGCCTTTGTATATATTTAGAAAAAACCAAAACACCCTTTTGTTCTGGAATAAGCTTAAAGTTATGAAAAGTTCAGTGATATAAACATGGCCTTCGCCCAGGCCCAGCTTGCCCTCACATGACCAAAAAAGGCCTTTGTAAAGCAGAGAATGGGGTTCACAAGTTACTAATGACGGATTCTAGGTTGATTTAAATTTCATCAAAACACAGCCGTTTTATCCTCTTCTCTCTGTCCTGAGATCCAAAGCTAGCTGCAAATTGGATTTCGTTGTCATGTCTCTTTTCTGAGTTTTGACTTGGGCAATTTGAACAGGGGGGTTGCCATGGAGCCCAGGCTGGCCTTGAACTTGTGGAGGGAGAGATCCCCCTCTCTCTCTGCCTCTCAAGTGCTGGGATTCAGGATGTACACCCCACACCCGGCCATACTGTCAATTTAAATACAAATAACACAGAGAAGGCAGTACCTCAGTTTATAGAGTATTTGTGTAGCACACACAAGGCCCTGGGTGTGGCAGCTCATACCTACCACCCCAGTACATGGCAGAAGGACCAAGTTCAGCCATCCTTTGCTACAAAATGAGTCTGATACTAGTCTGGGCTACATATGACCCAGTCCCCAAAGAAACAACAACAACAACAACAAAACAAAACAAAACAAAAAAAAGAAAGAAAGAGCATTAAAAACAAACTCCAAAGTCTCTCTCAAGCAGCAATAACAATTTTTTTTTCTTGCTAATGCGAAAAGAGGGCCCCACCTCCTACCCCATCTTGCAAGGGTGTTAGGGAGGCCATCTGCCTGTCTTCTCATTCCTTCTGGAACCCGGGCTTATGCAGAAAGCCTCCACAGACTGGAGCACACAGCTCTCTGCCCTGGTCCCTGGGGACTCTACATGAATCTCTCTTACACAGCTCTTATCACTGCCTGCTTGTTTCATAGTTATTTATGAATATGTGTCTGAATCCCTAAGGAGCCCAGCAAGCATCCCAAGGAGGGCCCGGCTCTGTGCATCCTCCGTCTCTCCTCTGACCCACCTCACACTTACTGAGCGGACACCTGGCCCCTAATGTCAGGAAGGGGGCATAGGGCCTGTTAGAAAGCCAAGACACTTGCCACTGTGGCCTGGGGATCCCAGGTAAATAAGGAAAACAAAGGGCAATGATAACTATGCTGAAAATGATAAAGACAATGCTGGCAACTGCTGAGGTCGGCCACACAGGGCTAGCTCTGCACAGATGACCTCACTTAGACGGAGACAGAGCTGATGCAATAGGCACTCCTGTAACTGTAGCCAGACACACACTTAGCATTCAGCACCACTGTATACTTGTCACAGGGAGATGGAGCAACACCCCATCCTGTTGTGCCAGGGATCAAGAATACTTCCAGAAGCCAGAAGTGGGAGGATCCCGTGTTCAAGGATTCCTGAGCTACACAGTGAGACCCTGTCTCAAAACAACAGCAAAACCCATCAACTACGGCTGGGGGGCTGGAGGTGTGCCATGGGAGAAGGCACACTCGGCTCGAGCAGGCCCTGAGTTAAGATCCACTTTCAAAGACGGACAAGTTCTACAGTGACCAACAACACTGAGGCTCAGAGAGAAAAGCAGCCCTGACCTTGGCGACCCGGCTAGAAAGAGGCAGGGTTGAGATCTGAACTCTGATCTAGCCGCCTCCAGTCTTGACCAGGTTGCTCCCCAAGACCAAGCAAGAGCTTTGAGATGTGTCGCAGGACAGGCTTGTCCTGGAGTGGAGTCCCTGCTCACCTGGCACAGGAGAATCATAGGGTCTCGGAACTCAGCCTGACAGATGGCGCAGATGGCGCCCGCCTCCGTGCACTGCTGCCCCGTGGCTCGGACCCCGTAATTCTGTTTGAGAAAAAAGGACGGGAGGGAGACAAACAGCTGTGAGCTCCTGAGGAAGGCAGTATCTGTGGGGTGAGGAAAAGCTGCTGCAGGCTGCAGAGTCTGGTTCCCGGGGCCTGAGGCTCACTCACCTGGGAGGTGCAAAGGAGCTTCAGTGCTTTCCTGAGTCCACCCACACGACCACAGATGTCGAAGGACTGAAAGGAGAGTAGAGCAAAGGCTGAGGACAAACTCCCAGTAGCCCCACCTTTCATTGATCATTTTCAGGAAACTTCTTTCCATTTCTATTAGATTTGCCTGATTTCTGTCCTAACACCTGGTATCAATAATCTCCCCTGTTACCCTAATTAGATAAATAAATAACATATATACTGTTTTTCCCCTTGCCAAGCCCAGGGCAGGCATTACTAATCAATCATGGCACTGTTCCAATACTGTAGCCAGCCACTGCTAGCTGATCACAGTGAGCAAGATAAGGCCCCATGGCTTGTCCTGCTGGAAGGAAGCTCATGACCTTTAAAGCCAGAAACAGAGAAGGGAGAGAGGAGAGAGGCAACAGAGAGAGTCAGAGTTTTCTTTTAGGGGCCAATAAGATGGTTCAGTGGGTAGAGGCTCTTGCTATCAAGCCTGACCTCCTGAGTTCAAATCCCTAGAAGCCATGTTGGGGAAAGAGAGAGGCCTGACTCCCACAGGTGGTACTCTGACTTTCACATGTACACTGTTGCCTGCCCCACCTCCAACACTAAATAAAAATTTTAAAGGTGTTGATAAATGCTATGATGCTACGATGCATGTGAATCTCAAAAATGTAACAGTAAAATCAAATGAGCCGCACCCAAATGGTCCTTGCACATCCCAGCGATGTGAACCCCCGGCACCGAGACATGATGTGGATTAGTGTCTTCCGGAGGCTGGGAAGCAGGGGGATGGAGAACGGCTGCCACGCGGGAAAGCTGAGCACTGGGCTTCTCTGTGGGCTGAGAACTTGCTTTGGAACCACACGGAGGCGGTGGTTGCGCCACACTGTTGACAGCCGATGCCACTTACTGCACATGGCACATGGTTAGCAGCAGCCAGGCCTGGTGATGTAGGCCTGTAATCCTTCCAGCTTCTCCAGAGGCTGAGGCAGGAGGATTGGGAGTTGAAGGATAACTTGGGAACTTGATGAAACCCTATGTCAGTGTTATAAAAGTGTAAGGGTAGAGTGTCTGCCTACCATGAGCCAAGCTCTGGGTTCAGGTCCCAGTACCAGAGAGAGAAAGAGAGAAGAGACAGACTGACTGATGGTTAATCCGATGTTACACAAAATACATTTTGTTTTAAAACCAGAAGATACTGGTGCTGGTCCTAAGCTCCCCAGCAGCCCCCAAGCCCATCCCAGCATGCCCCGGGACCAGCTCACCTTGCACAGACTGTAAAGAATAATCAGGACCCCTCCGAGGAAGTAGCTGTTGGAGGACTCATCCCCCATGATGTATTTGTACCACAGCTGGATGGGAACGAGCGACCTGAACAGCTGGCTCAGCTCCTCGATGAGCAGATAAAACTTGCCCTACAGCCGCACAAAAAGCGTCAATTAGCCTTAGCAGCAAAGACCCAAAGGACAGAGCTGGGGCCCAGGCGCGGTCGTAATGACAGTCCAGGTCACTGGCAGGCCATTAATCAGCTTTGGAAAGCACTCAAGCTGGCTCTAATGGGGCACCGGTGGATGTGGCCAGGGAGACACGGCTCCTGTCTGAAGTCCTTGGCCACCGCCCACTGTCCACTGCCCACAAGATCAAAACACCAGGATCTGGTGTCAGGGGTGGAGAAAGAAAACACTTTGGATAGGGCATGGGCGTGGTCACTGCCTAGCTTCGAGCAGTGTGGATGGGTACCCGCAGCCTCCGGCAAACTACCCAGAGGACAGGAGCGAGGGGGGCCAGGCTAGGAGGCAGGAGCAGCCACCCCACTTCTGCAGTCTCCCTCTTACGGCTTCCAGAGGGGCCTCACTCTTTCTGGGGTTGACTCTCAGAATGAGACTCCCATTTTTCACCCCATGGGGTTGTTCTGAGGATTAAATACCATGGGCGGAAAGAGGACTTAGTTCAGTGCCAGCCCACAGAGTCAGGGCTCCACCTGCCCTTTGGCCTTGAACAAGTCCCCTGAGGGAAGCCTGTGATAGGAAAGGGAGAGAAATAAACCACTTCTCCATGGAATCCAATGCATGGAATGCTAATGTGACAGGGGACCCTTGACACCCCTCCAAGGAGGTTCCCTGAGAGAAATGGAAATGGGCGCCCTCGTAGGAAATGTTCTCGGCAGCCGTTGTCACAAGACCCACTGACCGGAAACTGCCCTAACGCACCACCCATAGCTGATCGCATAGCACAAACTCAGGCACTCCTTGTAAAATAGGAGACGGCTCGGCTAGTGTAACTAAGCGATGACTGATACGCCTATCAACATGGATGGAGTTCATAGGCAGTGTGAGGCTTCAAAGATGTTCATAAAGACCCCATATTGGGCTGGGGAAAGGCTTAGTGGATAGTATTGGCCAAACAAACACGAGGACCAGAGTTCAGATCCCTACCACCCACTCAGAAGCCATGTAGGTGTGGTATGATCCCAGCGTTTAGGAAGCAGGGACAAGGGCTCCCAGGAAAGCTGGCCAGCTAGAGTGGCTGGATCAGTCAGCTTCAGGGTCAATGAAAGTCCTGCCTCAGTATATAAAGTAGAGAGTTATTGAGGAAGACACTGGACATCAATTTGGGGCCTCCAGATGCATACACACACACACACACACACACACACACACACACACACACACACGGACACACGCAGACTCTACATGGCAATTCTTGTTTACATGAAATCTCTGAATAGGTAACATTAAGCTAGAGTGATAAAATCAGAACCCTGTCCAGGCTTGGAATGGAATGCTAAGTGACAACAGGGAATTATGGGAAATGGCAGAAGGTCGGTCCTTCATTGGTTGTAATGGCACTTGTGTGGGTGTGGTCACCTGCTCCAGCTCACAGAAACTGTGCTGCAAAACTGTGTACTTTCTTATATGTCAATCACACTTGAATCAGACTGAGGAGCACACACATACATGAGCCAACAGGCCCTTCCTCGGGTGTCCACAGCCTTAAAAACGTCAGTGAGTGCTGTACTTGGGACTCACCTAATAGAAATCAGGGCTTTGTGCAAAGATATGCCAAGAAAGAACGTTGCTGGGATGATCTTTGTGACAGCAAAAAAAGTCACAAAGGAAGTACACAAGTGGTAGGGCCCGTCAGCTAGAGAGCTACGATGGGACGTCACACAGCGGTGAAAGATTATCCTGTGAAACACCCACTCTGTGGTTAGCCACACACGCGATTACAACCAAGGTCAGAACCCCGGTAATAAGTCACCTTAACGCCACAAACCCTAGGATACAACACACAGGGCAGGACAGTGTCAGGTCTGTGGTCCTCGACGGGACCATGAGAAAATAAGAGACAAATTCAAATGGTTGACACTGCAGAATAACCACGCAGCTCCGTCCAAAACAAAGATCAAGGACTCAGTGACAGAAGGAGGCCAAGGAGAAATGATAAGTCAGTGTGATATGCAAGACTGAATTCTTTAAAATTACCATCTATTATTTACTTAGTGTATGATGCTTGTGTGAGCCACAGCTTGTGTGTGGAGGTCCGAGGACGGCTGGCAGGAGCCAGTTCTCTCCTTCCACCACGCAGGCTCCAGGGGTCAAACTCAAGTCATCAGGCTTGGCAGCAAGCCCCTTTATGAGTGAAGCCATCGCACGAGCCACACGGAGACTTTCTACCCACCTCTTCATCTGTTATGATGCCAGGCACAAGGCATCCAGGAGGCCCCTTGAAGCAGATACTCAGAAGGACCAAGAATGGTCATCCAGCCATCCACTCCCACTGCGAATGCTTGGCTGAGTCCCTGGCAGTGGGGGTCAGGGGTGGGGGGTCCCTGTTTCCTGAAGGGCCTTCCTTTCCCTTCAATACTCCTTCTGTACAACCCCTTGTCCCAGAAGTATCACCTGGATGCAAATCTGTTCCTTTGGGAACTTGCGGAAGGCAAGAGATGGCTGGCACATAGCCATGGTACACACCCATGGATGGCAAGAGAGGCTCCACCCTGCTCCACCCAACATCAGGTCCTAGGCTCTGCAGGATCCCACTGCTTTCCTGCCTTCCCAAGCTCAGCTGTTCCATGCTTCCTTCACATCTGATATGCAGGATATCTGATATGCAACTTCCAAAGGGGTCATAAGCCACATGTTGAGCCCTGACAGAAACAACGAGAGGTTGGAAGTATTTTGGCAGCAGAGGGCTCTGTACATGGGCAATGGCCTTTTGTTTCTAGGTCTACTGTGAGGAAGAATGCCATGGCAACCGGAGTGTGTGGAAAAACAGCTTCTTTATGGCAGACAGGAAATAGAAAAAAGGGACCAAAGCAACATGTGTCTTCCAGAGACAGGACCCAGGGACCTGCTTCTGCTAGCAAGGCCACACCCCTACCTTTCACCACCTTCCAATAATACCACCCAATTATGCATCCATGAAGAAATGGATCCATCCATCTGTCCATCTGTCCACCCATCCATCCATCCATCCGTCCACCCACCCATCTGTCCGTCTGTCCATCCATCCATCCATGCATCCATCCATCCTGTAGAATCCATCAGGATTTGTCCCTGGAGACATCCTTATAGACATACCTGGTGTGCCACAGCCTCACACTTCATGTGTGTATGTGCAGTGTGTGTACGTGTGTATGTCTGTGGGTACATATGCACATGTGTGTGCAGGTGCACATGTGTGTATTCATGCACGCGTGGAGGCCAGAGACTGGATTTGGGTGGGTGCCTTCCTTACCCACGCTCCACCCTGTTTTGTGAGGCGGCGTCTCTCACTAATCTGGGGCTCACCTGCTATGCTGGCTCAGCACCTCCTTGCCTCCATCAACCGATGCTGAATCACAGCTGCACCAACTGCCTTGACATGCTTATTTACTTGAATGTGGATACTACAGACTGGATGCAAATGCTCACATGTGCATGGCAGACAGTTTAGCAACTGAGCCACTTCCCCTGCCCACGTTTCCTGATCCAGTAAGGATAACAATCAACTCTAGCATGTTCCGTGTCTATCTCCAGTCTCTCCCAACTTACAACAGTAACCTGCTTTCCCCCTTGTACCTGAAGTCAGTTTACCTCAGAGAACTTTCCTCCCTTCTCCCCCATGGACCTCAATCCCCATTTCCCTTTTTACCAAAAAAAGTATCTGTTGTGGTATCTGTAGAGTTGCGTGTGTGTTCATATGTATGCATGTGGAAGACAGAGGCTGACATCATGTGTCTTCTGCAGTCTCTCCCCACTTCATAACAGAGGCAGGGTCTCTTGCTGACCAGAGCTTATGTAGTCAGCCAGTGTGCCCATGGCATCACCTGTCTCTCCCTCCCTAGTGCTGAGGCTAAAGGGCTCCAGGCCTACTTGCCTTCCTGTGGCTGTTGGGGATCTGACGTCAGGTCCTCATGCTTGTGGGCCAAGTGCTCTATAAACTGAGCCTTCTCTCCATGCCCCTTAATCATTTATTTTTTTTCCTTTCCTTCCTTCCCATCCACAGACCCATCCATCCATCCATCCATCCACACATCCATCCATCTATCCATCCACCCATCCATCCATCCATCCATCCATCCACCCACCCATCCACCCACCCATCCATCCACCCATCCATCCATCCACCCACCCATCCATCCACCCATCCACCCATCCATCCATCCATCCATCCACCTACCCATCCACCCACCCATCCATCCACCCACCCATCCATCCACCCACCCATCCATCCATCCATCCATCCACCCACCCATCCATCCATCCATCCACCCACCCATCCACCCACCCATCCATCCATCCATCCATCCATCCACCCACCCATCCACCCACCCACCCATCCATCCACCCACCCATCCACCCACCCATCCATCCATCCATCCACCCACCCATCCATCCATCCATCCATCCACCCACCCATCCACCCATCCATCCATCCATCCACCCATCCATCCATCCATCCATCCACCCACCCATCCATCCACCCATCCACCCACCCATCCATCCATCCACCCACCCATCCATCCATCCATCCATCCACCCACCCATCCACCCACCCATCCACCCACTCATCCCATCCATCCACCCATCCATCCATCCACCCACCCATCCACCCATCCATCCATCCACCCACCCATCCACCCACCCATCCACCCACCCATCCATCCACCCACCCACCCATCCATCCATCCATCCATCCATCCATCCATCCATCCATCCATGCACCCACCCATCCACCCACCCATCCATCCACCCATCCACCCATCCACCCACCCATCCACCCATCCACCCATTCATCCACCCATCCATCCATCCATCCAGGCATGGTTCCTTTATTTATATCCACCTTCTCCTCTCTCTCATCTCCTCTCTCCCTTCAAAGCAGTTTTTCAAACCTCAGCCCCTGTCTCTCCTGCTGGATTTTGAGGCCCCCAGAGGAGATCTTTGGGCTTGGGGCATCTACCCTCCACCTTTACGTAGAGCATATCCTTGCACACAGTAGGGCAGAGATCTCTGATTACTCCTGGCCCCTTTTCACACTTTGCTAACAGCAGATCGGAGTTGGAAAATGGGAAAGAACCTCACATTTTATCAGCAAGCCTTTGTGTCACAGAAAATAAAATCAAGGGCGTGAGAGCCTAGCGGAACCATCTTAAAAGTAGCAATTAGCTGTGGGGTGGGGTGGCCGCTGGGAACTGTGCATCCACGGAGAGCTCCCATCCTCTAATTAAGCACTTCCTAATTCCAGGGTTCTTGCATGCTTCTTCTGACGACCACCACACAGAAGGCGGGGCCCACAGTGAGAGAGGCGACAGAGTGCGGGCACCTCTTCTCCCTGTCACCAGGGAAGAGGCACACGGAGACTGTTGTAAGACTGTGGTATGAGGGGTGGGGAGGTGATGGGGAGGATTCTGGGCTGGAACTGTGACTGGGGTGTGGGGGCTGGGTACCAGTCGGGCCGCAGTCTCTCCTTTCCTCACTGTCAGGATGGGTTGGGACACAGACAGGAAAACAAGGAAACAACAAAAGCTTGGAGACTACCTGGGGCTGATGAGGAGGGCCAGACACTGAGGAAGGAGATGAGCAGAGGGCACTTCCAGCTGCTCTGAAGAGTGGGAGGGGGGAGGAGAGGAACCATCCAGGACACCATTAGAGACCCAGAGAGGAAGGATTGGTTATTCACGTGTCCCTGAATATCAGGACAGGACAGCTCAGAGCTCAAGGTAAGACACTTGCCATGGTCAGGTCTGCTACCCACTAAATGGGGTGACTCTGGACAATAACACAACTTCTCTGAGCCTCACTTCCCTCATCTGTGTACAAAGATACACACACACACACATACATACACACATACATACATTCCCACACACACCTACCTGCACTCACACACATTCACTAACACCTACACCCACATACACTCATATGCTCTCACACACACTCATACACACACACACACACACACACACACACACACACACACACACAGACCACCATCATCACCACCACGTAAACTCACATGCTCACAACTGCACGCAGTGGTGTTCTAGCAGACCAGGTCCCTGGGAGTAAACAATCCCTGACTTGTGAATTTCAGTGGTGTAAATACTCCCATAAGGCCTGCTGCAAACTTCCTAGGAGTTCAACCTTCCACTCTCAAGAGCCCAGGTGACCTGGATCGCCCATACCACAGACACCATATAGATCCAAGAGACTAAAAGGTCTAAAATACAGGTTCACAGCCAGGAAAGGTGCAGGACACGGACAATGCTTGCTTCATACTGATCTCATGCTGATCCTGGCCTGGGAGTATTACATATCAGTGCCACATCGGAAAAGAGATGGTGAGGTTCAATGGAAATGTTTGTGGTACAGTGTGGCTTGGCATATGAAACCCTAGGATCCACCCCTAACATCACAGAGTGGGAGGAAGGAAAGAACGCAGCTTAGAACTGAGGCAGAGAGATGTCTGGACTGCCCAAGCCCAGACCTGAAGCGATGGGGCAGTTTTCCTTCCCTGCTCTTGCTGTCTGGTGGAAGGAGCAAGAGGCCGTGTGTGGAGTCTGGGCCAGCCACATCTTCAGTTGAGGCAGCAGACTCTAGAGACAAGGCCTGAATGGGCTGCCCAGGCCTGGAGGACAGCATATGGCAGAGAGATGAGCCGTCCCCAGTATACACCAAATGAACAGAGAGATGAGCCGTCCCCGGTATACACCAAATGAACAGAGAGATGAGCCGTCCCCGGTATACACCAAATGAACAGAGAGATGAGCCGTCCCCGGTATACACCAAATGAACAGAGAGATGAGCCGTCCCCGGTATACACCAAATGAACAGAGATGAGCCGTCCCCGGTATACACTAAATGAACAGAGATGAGCTGTCCCCGGTATACACTAAATGAACAGAGATGAGCTGTCCCCAGTATACACCAAATGAACAGAGAGATGAGCCGTCTCCGGTATACACCAAATGAACTTGGAATCACAGAACAGGGAGAGTTAAATGATGTGGTGTTAAGCCAAGGACAAAAGGAAGAAGAGGAGAAAGGGCAGGAAGAGGAAGACCAGGAGGAGAGACTCAGGCAAGGATCTCCTCAAATTCATGCACCAAAGCCCTAATCCCCACCCTCAGTACCCAGAGGGGAGGGCGGCTCCTGAATCCTCCAAACAAAGCATGGTCAAAACTGTGATGCTCAAGTCTCTCATACAAAAGAGTAGACTATCTGCCTAGAAGCCCCGCCCTGTAGCCAACAGTAGCTTCTGATGTGGATACAATGTAAACACTATGTAAATAGACTCTGTTGCTTAGGAAACCATGACAAAAAGTCTGCCCACTTCAGTATAGCTGCAAGCCCCCTGAGTAATGTGGAGCCGCAGTGGGTCTAAATGGCCAGTGTGGAACCTGGAGACACAGCCAGCTGCACTGGGACATGTGGCCCTTGGGAGGTGATGTGGACGTGAGGGTGGCACCTTGTGACAGGATTGGTGCCATTATAAGAGACGCCATGGGCTGGAAAGGTAGCTTAGCAGTTAAGAGCCCTTGAAGAGCCAACTCGGGTTTTGTTTCTAGCCCCCATGTCAGAAGGCTCACAAACACCTGGAGACCTGACATGGCTCTCCAAGTACCCAGATACACTCACGCACACACATAAAAATAATACACCCTTGTAAATAAGCTGCCAGGTTCAGCCCTATAACTCCAACCTCATCCACACGAGGGTTGAGAGGATGAGACTGGAAGATCGCTCTGAGTTCGAGGCCATCCTGTCCTACACAGAGAAGAGATGGGTGCTCAAAAGGCAGGATGAGGGGCCTCCCTGGGAAGGAGCCCAATCATTCAAGGGTTTGATCTTGGATTCTGCAGCCTTCAGTGCTGGGGGAAACTGAAACCACCAGTTTCAGGGTGGTTGTCATAGCAACCTAAACAGATGACTGCGGCTAGCCAGTAGTGGACCCCGTGGTTCAAGGTTGGGCCTATGTTTGTTCCTATTGGCAGGGTTCAAATCCTAGCCCTACCCTTTCCCAGCTGGGCACACCTCCTCTCTGTAACCAAACTCTTTGTATGCCCTTGGTGTCCCTGGCCCTCATAAGCAATATTCAGTAGTGGTCCTGCTGCAAAGAGCTCCCTAACAGTCCTGGTCTATGCAGCAAATTCCTCAGAAGGTGGCCAGAACACAAGGTCAGTCTTGGGCCCAAAACTGTACCAGACCCTGCTCTGACCAGTGTCTTCTGCGACGCAGAGAGGTGTCCGAAGCGCTTACCATGCTGTCCACCTGCAGCACAGAGCAGCATGTGCCCGCATCTCTGTGAGCAGTGCAGCATGTGCCTGAATCCCTGTGAGCAGGCATAGTGGAACCTGGGTCCTTTGCACAGGCTCCTCCCATCCCCCTGAAGCCCTTACACCCTGCCAAGCTGGCTCCCTCACTGTCCTTGAGTCTTGCTGGACAGCCTGGGTGACGCTATGGTTACAACAGCTGGCCGGACTCCCATGGCCATAGTCTTTCCCTGACGATGAGGATGCTGCTGATGGAGTCTCTGCATGTAAGGAGCTTTAAAGACTGTGAGAGCTTGTTCGGAGGTTCTGGCACAGGTTCTCAACCTGTGGGTCTCGAACCCTTTGGGGGTTGGACGACCTGTTCATGGGGTTCAAATATCAGCTATCCCGCACATTGGATATTTACATCATGATTCATAACGGTAGCAAAATTACAGTTATGGAGTAGCAGTGAAAATAGTTTTACGGCTAAAATCACCACAGCATGAGGAACTGCATTAGAAGGTCACAGCATTGGGAAGGACAAGAGCCACCGATCTCAGTAGCCGAGGCAGCTATTCTTAACGGTGATGGAAGACCAGCCCTCCTCACTTCAGGAAAGGGTGTCTTCTTCCACTGACTGAGCCCACAGCTTTTCGAGGGACACACAGGAGTGGTGAGGCAGAGAGGGACCATCCACCTGGCCAGCCAGCCCATTCATATTGCCCCCGGTGATTAGTGGAGCGACAGATGTTACAGGCGGATTGTCCTTGTGCCCAAACAAGACTCTGCAATGTAACCCCTGAGGAAGATGATTTGGTGGCCGCCGCTGAGATGGACACAGAAGGACACAGTGAAGAAAGACGCAAGCAAGGAGTGGGGTAGAGGTGGGACCCGACTGTGCCTCCTGGCCTCTGAGAAGTTCTAATGCTCTCTTGCTGAGGTTTTCCTGGCGAATGTCAACAATGGAAGCCCCTGACGACACTGGCAACGTGGGGCCAATGGGAGCCCCCTCTTAGGATGGATGGAGGCCTTAGTTCAGCAGTGTGGGGTTCATCTAGATACATGGGAGGATCGATGAGGGGCAGCTGTGGCCCCATGGGTAGTCTGCCAATCATCAAGTGCTCTGTGTGTGCCTTCTCGATTGGGCGACAGAGGGAGAAAGAAATGGCTTTCCCATATTGGCAATGGCCAACGTGAGCTCGGTGTGAAATGTGTGCAATTTTGAGTCCAAGAGCCCAGTGAGCATCTTTCATGGTTCTGGTATCTTAAGTTTCGCTCTCTAGACCTCAGTGTTCTGCTCTGTACACCAGGGGTACTAACCCACCTCTGACCTTCTGGGCCTCTAATCACTGTTAATTCATGTACTGCTATCCCCTGGGATCGAGATGGTCAGAAAGTTAACAGAGTAGCTTGGAGAAATAAGGGGTATCTTGATATCTCAAAACCCTGGAGGTAAGCTGGCCACAGCTTCAGGTACAGGCGGATCCAGGAGCTCAAACCTGGAGTCGAGAATCCGACACTATGGTTCTACCTCACTCACATCTCCATTTGCCAGCTGTGGCCATCTCTGCTCCTCTCCAGTGACGTAGTGCTTAGAAGGTTATGTGCTGGCCGACACTGCACACAGCGCCTGAGAGGCGGGTGCTGCTGACACTCTTAGGGTACAGAATAGGTTATGGGGGCACAGATTAGTAAGGCAACCTGCTTCAAGTCACACAGCTAGGAAAACGCTGGACCTAACAGATCTCGATGGAAGCCAGTAGTGACAGTTTTGACAGCTTGGATTCCTACAGAAAGGGCAGATTTTTGTGTTTTTCTTGAGCCCGGGCACCAAAGTAGGCAAGCGAGTGTTGGCAGGGTCCTGTTGGAATCAAGCTGTCTTCTTCCGGGAACAGAGGGCCGAGGCTGAACTTGGTCACCTGCCTCTCTGAATGGCTAGGCCCTCTGAATGGAAGGACCCCCACGACAGTTCTGTCAGAACTGCTAAGAGAGCCAAGTGGGTTCCCCTGGTGAGCCTAGGGTCCGGCGAAGACAGGGAAACAGCTCCGTTGTCTGAGGCCACAGCCTGGCTGCACCCCAAAGCCTGCTTTAGTGTGAGGGGGAATGAACCGAAAATGCTACAGCCTTGAGGGCAGTGGGAGCCCCTCAGCCCCAGTCCGTTTGCCTTGTCTTCCAAGTTGACAGAGAGAGCTGAAAAATAAAGGCTTGCTTTTCCAGGAAAATGACCTGCCAGTCTGTTGGGATGTTTGAGGCCTCAGCTGCCAGCCCCCTCAGGACAACACAGCTCTGGAAACCATCTGAAGGGCAGAGCTGTGACCGGAGGGGCCCAGCTAGACTTTCTCAAGAGAGGAGGTTCCTAGCTGACCCCTGGGCTCTCGCAGAAGAACCTGGAAAGGCTGCAGAGAGGAACACAGAAAAACGACACAAAGAGGACCAAAGCAGGAACAACAGCCTGGGCCAGAGTCCGCAGAGAAGTGACCCAAGCCTGCTGGAAAAGACCACTGGGAACAGCTGAACATGTTGGCCTGGAGCTTAGGGTCCTCAAACTGGCGATCCTCCTGCCGCAGTCTCCCAGTGCTGGGATCACAGGTACCCCACCAGGACTGCTTTATAATCCCCTTTAGCACATCCCAGGCAGGAACCGCACAACCAGAACCCCTCTGAGAGGGAGGTGGTTATGACCAATTCCAAGTCTGAGATGAGATGACACTGGACTAAGGCACTGTGAGGATGATCAGAGCAGAGAGGGAAGGGACAGAAGAGAAGACTGGCTGCCTGTCGGGGGGTAGGGGAGGAGAGGCTGTCCCCGTGGCTAATCAGAGGTCGCCATGCTGTTCTTAAAAGCACCATTAGCAGGTGAGGAAACAGGCTCAGATGGGACAGGGCGAGAAGCAAGGACTTGAACGCTGTGGGGTGCTTCAAGACATCGTGAAAATGACAGGAAACAATAGCCTAGGACATATAATGAGATGTGGGGAGAAGGTAAGAATAGACAGAGGGAAGAGGAAGAGTAAAAGAGGAAAAAGGGAAGGCTAGCAGGGAAACGGAGAAGGGGAGAGCAACCCAGAACCTAGGGAAGATGAGGTGGGGCCAGCACACTCCGCGTTGCCTGGCAACGGGCGCTGCAATGATGTCAGCGGCGGCCCAGCTTCTCCCGGGTGGATGAGATCACCGTGGCCTCCCGAGCTCCCTAGAACAAGCTCTCCGCCAGTGCCAGCGTCTAGAGCATCCAAGGCTCCTGGGGCGGCGCTGGCCGATGACGTCACTCCAACACCGTGAAGCCTCCAGGCGCAAAAAGTACTGAGCTCTTGGCGTGACTGACTGACTTGCAGGGGCTCTGGCCCCTCAGCAGCCCCACCCTGCACTTACACCCCGGGTACCCCAGGGGGCCAACCCCACTGCAGAGAAACCTGTTATTGTAGTCACAGCTCAGAGCCCTTCCCACTGACCCAAGCCAGGTCTCCAGGATGTGGTTTTTTTGTATGCATGTATGCATGCATACGTGTGTGTCTACATTATGTATATACACCATGTGTGTGGTTGGTGCCAGAAGAGGGTATCAGGTGCCCTGGAACTGGAGTTAGAAACGGTTGTAAGCCACCTTGGGATGCTGGGCGTCAAATCGAGGTACTCTGCAAGAGCAGCCAGTGCTCTTAACTGCTGGGCCATCTCTCCAGTCCCCAGTGATTTGTTTTCAAGCCTGGGTCGTGCTGATTGTGGTCTGATGCCTTATGTTTAGTGATGATCACCTGACAAAGGGGCAGGACCTGTCTCAACAGGAACCCTTTTATACAGTCCCTGCAGCCACACCAGTGCCTGTCATACTGTGCGTGATGCATAGTTTGGAGGTGATTGCAAAAAACTGTTGGCTTGGACAGAGATGACACCCAAACTCAAGTCTAGCTGGGGGGTAAAATTGAGTATATTCCATGTTTGCTCAGTCCATGACCAATAGTTTGGCAGGAACGGAGACAGAAAACGTACATTAGACAGACGTGGGAATGGTTTCCTTCAGACAATGGAACAGAGATTCTCCCAGTGGGTTTCATAGCATTTTCCAAGGCATGGTTTTAAAGATTTTCTTTAAAATCTATACACATTTCTGTAACTTTTCTTTTCTTTTCCTTCCTTCCTTCCTTCTTTCCTTCCTCCCTCCCTCTCCCCCTCCCCTCTCAACAGTTTTATTGTGTAGTCCTAGCTGACCTGGACCTCACTATGTAGACATTGGCCTTGAACTGAGATCCACCAGTCTCTGCTTCTTGAGTGATGGATCAAAGGCGCGTGCCACCACACATGGCTTAGAGCCAGCTCTGTCCTACACCCCTTGGAGCCTTTGTGAACAGGCGAGCAAGTGGAGGCTCACAGCAGTCTTACCTCTGACTCCGTTTCTTTCACCCAGGGAAGGAGGGTTGCTAGGGGAAACGGGAGCAGGGCCATGCCCTGGATGCAAGCCACTACCACTGAGCTGAGGACACGTGGATCCTCTCAGAGGGCCACATCTGGAAATGTGCCGCCCTGGATCCACAGGTGTAGGTGGCATGATAGGATACAGCTGATCCTGGGAACCCAGCACTCAGCCTCCCCATCTTGTGCCTAGATTCACTAGCAGCTTTCCTGGCCTGTGGATATGGTGGCCATACCTGCTCTTGGTGAGAGCTTGGCAGACATCACCATTAGGAGTAAGACTTTCTACCATAATCTGGAAAATCACCTCAGTGCTATGGCTGTTTGTTCCCCCGGAAGGCTCTTTTGGCTTCAAGCTGCCCAGCTCCTGCCCACTCTTTTCTCATATGGGGGCACACACCTGTAATCCCAGCACTGCGAAGCTGAGGCAGAAGGCCTGCCAAGGGTCCAAGGCCAGCCTTGGCTACCGAGTGAGACTAGGGCAGCCTTGTGGGTGGCTGTTTAGGGGTGCCTGCTTTCCACTGGGAGCTTTGAGCTTGGAACCCCTGGTTCTGAGGGCTCCTCCAACTTAGCACCTAGCTGGCTAGAGGGTAGACTCCAATCTTAGAAGAAAGATCACGCCTGGGGATGAATCATGATGTGACCTGCGACCAGCCTGATCCCCTGACCAGCGGAACAGAGGCCTGTCTGACTCTAGAAGTGTGCACAAGACGGCAGGTGCAGCTCTACCTCCGCAGCATGGGGAGGCCTTCAGGACGACCTCTTGTGGCATCTGACATCTTGGTTTGGCCTCACCATGACCATGATTAGGCCAGAGGTCTCTGCCTCCTTGCCCAAGGGCTGCAGAGTCTGAGTTCTCTTCAGTAAGAACAGCTATCAGCTAAGGCCCACCTGAGACGGGGGAGGGAATCTTAAAGAGTTAGGGTCACAGAAGGCTCCAAAGAGGCACTAGGCCACAGGAGGGTACCCCAGGTAGCTGGCCCGGATGTTGAAGGAGGGTCTTCCCTGCCCCTGCTTTTCTTGAGGAGCATGGGAGCTACTGTGGACCCCTTATGATGTAGCCTCAGGCTCCACACTCAAGGCATTCACTTGGGTTGTGCCCAGCTCCATGTGCCCTGCCCATTCTTTTGGACAGGACACTGGGGGACGTGGGCATGGGGGGGGGGGGAGATCCTGCTTGCCAGTGATAAGCAAGATGGAGCACTGAGAATAGCCACAGTACCCGGGTCTGAGTCTCTAGTCATTTCTCCATTGGGACCACCCTAGGACAGGTGACACAGGTGGGGCACAGCCAGGCCTCCCCCTTGACAGTCACCGTCAGAGCTGCAAAGGGTGTCATCTTTCAACCTGGAAACCTAGTTCTAAAGGAGACAGGGAAGTGGGGCTGGGGGCCAGGAGGAGCCCGGATTCCAGCAGCAGCTGTGTTCCTCATTTCCCCCTAGGATCCTGGCGGCCCCTCCCCCGTGCTGAGTGTTTGCCATTAAAAACAAACAGTATCATTTGGTTCAATATAAAATGAATTAAAGGAAATTAAACTGCGGGGGCCATGTGGTCTGTCTTGTCTGCTGTTGTCTGAGGCTGTTTTTCATCTTTCCCCAGTGGGGAACAACAGCTTGAGGGGTGTGGAGCAGGGCAGGACTGAGTAAGCCAGTAAATAAATAAATAAATAAATAATGTGACCCCCCTCCCCCACACACTAGTGTAGGCTGAGGTGTGAGAACTCCCAGGTGTCCACTGGGCCCTGTCCCTGCTGTCTCCCTTGGTGGCTGACTGTAGCCTTTGAGAGTCTCCCAAGGCACAGAGTAAAGAGGCAGGAGGGGACAAAACAAAACAAACAAAACCAAATAAAAGTGATAGGTAAGGCCCTTGAGACAGGAGAGGGGGCACTGGGTAGCTGGGGGCTGAGTCTGAGAGGCTGGGATAAGGGTGTGGGGCCTGGGTTGACAGGAGCAGCTGTTATGACTGTCCCCCACTGTGCAGCGTGGCAGTGGCTGCCATTGCCCTGTGATAGGTTGGCAGAAGTGTGGACCTGGATGTGTGTGTGTGTGTGTGTGTGTGTGTGTGTGTATGTGTGTCTCACAGCACGTCGAAAAACTGAGTTCTGAAACTAAAGAAACAATTCAAGTGTCTGCCCACCACTCACTAACCCTCATCAAGCCAGTTACCTTCGCTGTGCCTCAGTTTCCATGTCTGCCCAAGAGTAAGATCTAAGAGTATCTCCCTCACAAGGTGTTATGGGCTTGTGCAGTGGGTGGTTTGAGTGAAAATGGCCTCCATGGGCTCATATGTTTGAACACTTGGTCCTCAGTTAGCAGAACTGCTTGGTAAGGATTAGGAGGTGTGCCTTTGTTGGAGAAAGTGTGCCCCTGGGGGTGACTCTGAGGTTTCAAAAGTCTACACCAAGCCCACTGTGTGTGTGTTTCTCTCTCTCTCTCTCTCTCTCTCTCTCTCTCTCTCTCTCTCTCTCTCTCTCTCTCTCTCTCTCTCCCTGCTGATCAAGATGTAAAGCTCTCGGCCACTGCTCTAGCACCATGCCTGTCTGCTTCCGGCCATGATGATCATGGACTGACCTTGGAAAACTGTAAGCCAGCCACCAGCCACCAACTAAATGCTTTCCTTTATAAGAGGTGCCTTAGCCGTGGTGTCTCCTCATGGCAAAACAACATGGCATGAACTTCCACAGATGAAGCCTCTAGGATGGGAGCAGACACACCAGCTATATCCCATGTCTGTACTGGATTACCATGTGATATTTATTATGTTATTAATATCATGGCCCCCCAAGGGCATGCCCCCACCATCTGAGAGGCCCTGCGCCTCACACTGTTGTTCTGTCACAGGATGCTGTGTGACCCTAGATAAATTAATAAACCTGGCTGGGGTGGCTCACATGCAATGAAGTGTAAGGACCGTGGAGCAGAGACTAGTGTCTCCTAATGTCCCCTGTGCCCTTCTTTCAGCAGAAGACTCTCCGCATGGCCTTAGGTTCAACAGCACCTGCCTACTATAGGACCCTGCCTGGCAGGGCAGCCCACTGGCCCATTTGCATGACTGAGCAGAAGCCAGTGGGCTTTAAGCAGAAGGACAGGGCTCATTTGGAGAAAGGAATATACAGGGACACAAATGCAAAACCCCTAAGGCTGGACCATCGGCCGGTGAGATGGCTCAGTGAGGAAAGGTGCTTGTTGCAACCGAGCCCGGTGACCTGTGTTTCATTTCTGGGAATCACATGGTGGAGGGGGGGGGTAGCGAGCGCTGATGCCCTCACGTTGTCTTCTGACTTCCACACACAGGCCATGGCAAGCACATGTCTGCACACACAGAATGAATGTAACAATAATAATCAGAAAAAAGACAAGAGTGCAAAGAATTCAGAAGTCTGCTGTAAGGCTCTGACACTGTGGTGGTGGCGCTCTCTCTCTCTCTCTCTCTCTCTCTCTCTCTCTCTCTCTCTCTCTGGGAATGTGGGATCAATGATAGGAAATCATATGATCCCATGATGCAGTGCTTCCCAGCCATAGATCTAGTGACAAAAAATGAGATGCTTAAAAAAAAAATCAAATTCAATACTGATAATTGGAATGGGGACTTCTTTTGTCTCTCTCTCTCTCTCTCTCTCTCTCTCTCTCTCTCTCTCTCTCTCTCTCTCTCTCTCTTGAGACAGGGTCTCATTAAGTAGCCTAGGCTGGTCTTAAACTCATGGCCATCCTCCTGCCTCAGCACCCCCACCCCCGGTGGAATGAATATGTACATCACTACCTTGTGATACTTTTTTTCCTGAAAGGTTCTTTGTTTGTAGGGCCGGCCGGGAGATGGCTTGGTTGGGAGATACTCATCCCACCAACTCCATCCTGGATGGCCGTGCTAGAGAGACCCTGTGTGTGCTTGCCAGGGTGTCGGGCATTGTATTTGTCTTGTTGACAGAAGGTGAAGAGACAGTGTAACCGTCACTATATTGGGGATATCACGCAACACCAGAAAGGAATGTGTTCTGATCACCCAGAGCACTTGCTATGGCCCTGACTGAGGTGCACACCCCTGCAGCTTCTGACTCCATAGACGCAGCCTGAAGATGTGTATGCCTACTGGTTGCCAGCAGAGTTAAGATCACGTGTGTGCGGGAGTGTGTGTATGTGTGCACTGTGGGTGTGTGGATATGTGTGCATGCAGAGGCCTGAGGTCCATGTTGGGTATCTTCCCTGTTATGTATGTGTGTATGTACATAAATAGATATACTGTTTGTGGTGCTTTGACCTTTGAACTGTGATTCTATTATTTATTAACAAAATAATTATATGGTAGTAGAAGGCAGACATCCAGATAGATTAAAAAAATACATATTCTTGAAGGACAAAGGGCTCTAGGAAGGCTGGTCTTTGGGACATGCTTCTGTCAGGGTTACTGTGACAAGGTATCAGAGTGGCTGGCTTCAAGACCAGAAATTACCCTCTTTTTAGAAAGTAGTATAGAGGTAGTAAGTATGCAGCCCTGGCACTTACTATGTAGTCTGGGTTGGCGGGGAACTGACTTAATATAGACCAGGGCATCCTCAAACTCACAGCTCCTCTGCCTCTGTCTCCTGAGCACCCAGATCAGAGGCATGCACCACAATGCCCCACTCAACAGCAGAAATTGGTTCATGATAGTGCTGGAAGCTGGAAGGCCAAGGCCATGGTGCCTGGAGGGTTGGATCCTTTGGAGGGCTGCCTCTGAGCCTGTCTATGTAAGACACTAATGGCCGCACAGAGTCCTGGCCTTCCTTGTGATCTCCTGCAATATCTGAACTCAAAATACCCGCCTTGCAGCTGTGGACTTAAACGCTTGGTTCCCATCGGATGGTGCTGGCTTGGGCAAGGGCTGGAATGTGGGATGGGGCTTGAGGGTGTCGACCGGCCTATCCACCCCTCTCTTGCTTCCTTACTGCCTACATTGTGTACTCAGTCGCCTCAAGCTCCCACCACAGGAAGCAGCAGCTCCTGCCACCACGCCCTCTCCACCATGGACTCTACACCCTGGCCCACAAGCCACAATAGGTTGTTTCTGTCAGATGTTCTGTCAGAACAATAAGAAAAGTAACAGACACACCTCCTTTTAGCTTCATTACCTCTTGAAATACTATCCCTGGGGGTAGCAAGATGGCTCAGAGTGTAAAGGCACTTGCTGTCAAGTCTGAAGCTCTGAGTTCAAACCCCAGGACCACACAAGATGGAGAAACCAGACACCTGCAAGTTACTCTTTAACCACTATATGTGCTGTGGCATATGCACACACACGGACTAAATAAATAAATATATCTTAAAAACTAAAAATGCAAATACAGCCTCATGCTGAGGCAGTATGGGTTAGGACCTCAATATATAAGCTCTCAGGGACACATTTCAGGCTGTTGCTTTAGGGGCTGGCCTGAGGACATAAGAAAACACAGCGTTAGCAGCATGGCTACGTAGGGCTGGGCAGTTGCTAGCACTGGCTTTCCAGCCTAACGATGGGTCCCTGGGAGCAGTCGATTGGCAGAGCCCTTCTTCGCCTGCTCTGGCTCATCCTGCTCTGCTGTCTTGAGGCAGCAGGATAGAGGCCTGGCTCCCCGTCTTCGATGTATAATGGGATAAGCATGATGGGCTGAGAGGAGCATGTGAGCATTGGGTGAGCATTGGGTGAGCATTGGCCAAGGTCCCCAGTGCTAAACAACGGAGCTATGGGTGAGTGGCCAAGGTCCCCAGTGCTAAACAACGGAGCTATGGGTGAGTGGCCAAGGTCCCCAGTACTGAACATGGGAGCCAGGACTGATGTGTGGCTTTGATAATTCAAGGCCTGGGTGGTATCTGCCATGTGGTGTGGCTTCCCTTGACAAGTGGCCTGAAGGGTTCTTAAGACAACTACCTGTTCTTATGACCCCTGCCAGTTACTCGTATGCACTGATGACTTTGTCAGTGCTGTGACCAAGCGCCTGAGAAGAAGTACCTTAAGGGAAAAAAGGGTTATTTTGTCTCACAGTTTGAAGATGCTGTCCATTCCAGCATGGAAGGCATGGCTGTGGGCGCTTCAAGTGGCTGACCAGTTAGGGAGGAGAGAGGAATGCTGGGACTCAGTGCACTGCCCCTCCACCGTGTGTGTGTGTGTGTGTGTGTGTGTGTGTGTGTGTATGTGTGTGTGCACAACATGTGTGTGCGCGCGCGCGCGCGTGCGTGTGCATGTGCGTCCTCATTCAAGCAGGTCTTCCCACCTCAATTAGCCCAGTCTAGAAACGCCCTCACAGACTGGCTCTCAGTTTTGTCTCTTAGGCGAGCTGAGATCCTGTCAAGATGAAAATCAATATTAACCATCACAGGCCCAGCCCTTGTCAACTAGACACCGCCCCCAACACACCACTCTTAAGCTACCATCTTCCACCCCTTGTCCCCATAGGCTCATGGCTATCTCCAAAGGAAAAGTGCATTCACCATATTAGTGGGATGCTCTAAATGGTAACACCCTCCAGAGCTTTTGGCAATGGTGATGGGGTAGGCTCAGACTATCACACACCCTGGACCAGCTCTCTGCCACTGAGCTCCGGCCTTGGCCCTGGAGACATTGTATCTGTGTTGGCTACACAGCTAGGTGCTGCATGTGGCTCCTGAGCAAATGTGGCTGGTGCAGGAGAGGAGAGCGCAGCAGCAGAATTCAGTTACTTCGCCCATAAGTACATGCATATGTACAGAGCACAGCTGGGGGCCAGCGCAGCTCGAGCATCCAGGGCCAAGAGGCTCTCACTTCAATACAAAGAAGGGCAGCGTGGACCAGGCAATTGCTTCCTTCTATTCCTGAGAACAGCAGGGGTTAGGAAGGATGGTGTCATGTGAATCTAGGTGAACATCAGCCTCCTCATTAAGAACAGGTGGGCATGGATGTGAGGGCTGATCCCTGTGCTCCCAGAACTCAGAAAGCTGAGGCAGGAGGATGGAGGGCTCCAGACTAGCCTAGACTACATAGTGGGACCCTGTCTCAAAAGGCCAGAAACAAGGGCTGCTCGGATGGCTCAGTGGGTAAAAGTGCTTCCTGCTGGGGAGAAAAGTGACCCCTGCAAGCTGTCTTCTGACCTCCAAGTGCCCCGTGCCCCCCCCCACGCCATAAATAAATACAATACAAAATTAGAACAAAGCAAATCAAACAAAACTTAAACAAACAAAAAGAAACAGCAGAACGGCATAACAGGTGTGCTGGCAGAGGAGTGAGCGGACCACAGCTGGGAAGGTGTCTTGGTTTTACTCAGTCTACATGGCCCTTCAAGCCAAAAGGCCCCAGAGCCGCCAGTGAACTGCAGCAAGACAGGACTTCGAGGAAGGGAAGGTGGACCAGGATTTAACCCTGACAAGTAATTAGGGTGAGGTTTTATTTTCAACTCATAGCAACTACATTGCTTAGGACAGACACTCCTCAGACGTGAGGTCCAGGGGTACCGGAGCTCACACTCCAGTGGAGGCGATGCAGGGTGGGGTGGGGTGGCAGACAATAGATGTGGACAAACTATCGGAGGAAGATGAGTCCATGGTGCCAGCATGGGGCAGTCTGGGAGGCCAAGAGAGGAACCATGGGAAGGCCACAGTCATGGCAACAGCAGGGTGACACTGCCACAAGCAGAGGGGACAGGAACTATGAAGGGCCTGAGAAACAGAATGCAAAGTCCCCAAGGAAGCTGGGCCAGGTAGAGGGAGAGAGTTGGGGTAGAAGGCAGATCTGGTAGGCCCAAGATATACCATACGGGGTTAATTAATTAATTTGATGCAGGCAAGTGCTTTACCAAGTCACACCCCCAACCTATCATGTGGGCTTATCATGAAAAACGGCAGCTCAGCTCAGGGCCAGATGTGGTGGCTTACACCCAGAACCCCAGCACTCAAGAGACTGAGGCAGGAGGATTAGAAATTGCCCAGGAATCACAGTGAAACTCTTTCTAAGAAACGAACAAAAGCAAATGGCAGCTCAGGACGCCAGGCCATGGTGACCATTTGGAGTGAAGGTTGAGGATCAGTGGTCCTTTAACCTAAGGACCCTGACTCACTGAGGGCTACTCTGTGAGGGTTCCTGACAGACTCCCTCATGCTGGAAGCATGAGGGATTGGGGAATTGGTCACAGCAAAGGGATGATTAAGAAGAAGAGAATGAAAACACCCCCCAAGTCCCCAGGCAAGGTGGCTCACTCAGCCACCCGTCAGGCCATCAAGCGGGGCCAAATACCAGAGGCCTCCAATATCATAATTGCAATATTCAGCCAGCCCACTCTCTCAGCGGATGGCGTGGAGGCCTGCACAGGAGCATCTGTGCTGAGGGCCATTAGGGGTCCCTGACAGATGTGTCTCCCCACCACTCGCCCCACCCCAGCTGCAGAGGAACACCCGTGGCTTTCTTCCTCCTAGACAAGGATTGATGAGGATTCTCAAGAGCTCTCAGACAGGCAAGGAGAGGCTGCGGACCTTTTCCCAGCCTGCAATTTATCTTGGGAGGGCCATTCACATCACTTGTTACAGCCTGGATTATGCTCTGACCTGGCACATTAATCTCTCCGAATAAAATAATAATCATCAAGGAAGGAGCTGGACAGTTGCCAAGGAGGCATTAATAACTGTCACCCACACCTCAGAGGTGTGGGAAAGGGGTGTCAGGGCCCACATTCACCCCCTGGTCCAATGTGGTGTCCTGTGCAGGAGAGGAAAGACAAGATACTCCGGCCTGGCCTGGGGTGGAGGGGCAGGGATTCTGTATCCACGGACCTGACTCTTGACGAGCTCACTAGACAAATCTAAGAAACTAAAGAGACCGTGTCTGCATTCCTACGCACAAAGGTTCCTATGGCACTACTCACACCAGCCCAAAGGTGTGCAAAGCACCCTGAAGTCCCTCAAAGGACAACTGGCTAAATGAATTGAGGTCTGTCCAAGTTGAGGGGTGGGCACTAGTCACAGAAAGAAATGGAGCAAGAGCCATGCTGCAGCGAGGTGAGTGCATGCCAGTGACGGTGTGTGTGTGTGTGTGTGTGTGTGTGTGTGTGTGTGTGTGTGTGTGTGTTACCTGCATATGAGTGTGGGCACTCTGCCAGAGAGAGCAGAGAAGGACCCTGGAGTTATCTTCTATTGCTTTCCCCTTTACTGCCTTGTGACAGGGTCTCTCACTGACCGGGAAACTCGCTATTTTGGGATCTGCCTGTCTGTTCCCTGCAATGCCGAGGTCACAGGCACCTGCAGCCATGCCTGGCTGTCCTGTGGTACTGACGTTTGAAGTCAGAACCCCTTGTATGCAGACAAGTGTTCTCTCTAAGCCACTGAGCATCCTCCAATCCCTGGAGGTTTTTGTTAGTTTTGTTTTTTCTTTTGAGTCAGGTCTTACTGTGTTACCGGGCTGGCCCAGAGCTTCTGGTCCTCCTGCCTCTGTCTCTTGAGCACTAGGATTACAGGTGTGTGCAATTGTGCTGGCCCATGTACAGTGCAGATGAACTTGGTGAAAAGCTATGATGTGATTCTCTGTGTAGAAACTGTACAGAGGGGGCAAATCCACAGACAAAGGCAGATTAGTGGTTTCTTGGAGCTGGAGGGAAGAGCCCAGAGTGGCTGTTTAATGAACATAGGCTTCCCTCAGGGGTGGTGGGAATGTTCTAGAACTTCACAGGGGTTCTGGTTGCACTGTCCCTGTACAAAATGTCACAGAATCAATGACACCCTTTTAAATGATTACTGGTTAACTTTATGTGACTTTTACCTCAAATAAAGTATTTTAAAAGTCTAAGATAGCTGCCCTTGCCTTATGAGGCCTCTACGAGCAGGAACTGATGAGAGAAGAACCCTGCTCATGAAGCACTGGGACATGCCCCTCCCCCCTGGCTGGCCTGCGGTCACTAGGAGCTCGGCAGTCTTTGCCAAGCTTCTTAGCTCTCTGTGAAGAGCGGTCAAAGCATCGCCCCTCTGATGAGACTGAAGAAGACAGTGTCACGTTAGGGCATTGTCTGCTTTTTGCTGGAGAGATGCCCTGAGCCTTATCACACAGCTCAGCCCTGGCACTCTCTCTGTAGAGTACCTGAGCCAACCACCTGCTGGCTCCACTGCCTGGCTCAGGGTGACGCCCTGCGATGCTCGGCCACCATGAGTGCTCCCCGAGGTCCTATGGTCTTTACAGCACAGAAGAGATTGTTACTTTGTGCACTTCTGTTTTCAGGACTGCTTTGCTTAGACATCTGCACAATGTAAGAAAGCTGAGCTGAGGGGGGAACCCTAGCTCTTGCTGTCGAAAGTGGAGGAAGTGAGAAGACGGCTGACTAGATCCTCCATTCATCCATCCATCTGGACACTCATCCACCCTCCCACCTATGCGTCCTTCCTTCCTTCTGTCCATCTTCTCATCCACCTGTCCATCCATCCAGCTCATTCCCCCTTCCTTCCATGCATCCACTCACCCATCCATCTTTCTGTCCATCCTCCTATCCATCTTCTCATCTTCCCCTTCATCCACTTATCCATTCACTAATCCATCCACTCATCTATCCATTCACCCATCTTCCCCGGACCTCATTCATATACTCACCTACCATGTACAATCACCCACCTAGTACCCTCCCATGCATCTACTTCATGCATCCATGTATGTTTACGTATGTATCCATCTCCCCATACACACACACACACACACACACACACACACACACACACACACACTCCATGTGTTTCTGAATGCACAGAGAGGCTGCGGTCCAACACCAAATAAGCTAGCTGCACTCATTCCCTTCTAGGGTTTAGCTGTAAGGAGGCGAGAAAAGTGGTGAGATGAAGCATCACATCAGTTGTCTGACAAGGCAGGAACAGAACAAGGGGATCAGAGAGGAGAGACTGAGAAAGGCCACTCGGGTTCATGGCAGCAAAGTCCAGAGTCTAGCAGTGAAACTGTAGAATGCTCAACTTCAGAGTCTCGTACGATTACAAAGTGGGCAGAAGTAGATGGTTTCCAGGAAGAAGCAGGAAAACGTGTTCAGGATCATTTCTGGGTTGTGAACATAAGCTATGAGCTCGTGGGCTCCAACATCCAACATCCATGCTCCAACATCCAAAACAGCTAGAAGATGCCCAGTCAACAGGCTTGAAGGAGGTCCCCTGCCCACGCCTGGAAAGCAGCCCATTGTTTGTCTCAGCCACAGCCATCCTGGGAGAGCTTTGATCAGGTGACCATAGTCCAGAATTCCCTTGCTGGCGCTAAATGGGGGTGGGGGAGAGGGGTACCTAGCATGAAACTCACTCATTGGCTATCCCCTAAGCTACAGGAGGAAAACTTGGTGACCAGATCCCTCTCCCAGAGACAAGAACAGGAGAATTCCAAGAAGACAAGGCACATGACAGTGGACACCACAAATGATGGACCATGAGCCTCTGGAAGGCAATTCCTGCCTCTGGTGTCACTCTGTACTGTCAGCCTGCTGTGTGAAGCAGGTATGCACAGTGCCTCTGTCCACCCTCAGCAGAAGAGCCACTGTGCTCAGACTACAGGGTGAGGCCTGACTGCTCTTTAGCTTCTTTCTGACTGTACGCCTGGACAAGTCACTGAACCACCCTCTGCCATCACCTCCACGTATGTGAGAAGGGAGTGATACTCATGGAAAGACCGAGTCCATGACCAGGAAATGCCAGGTGCCCTACAGGTGGTCAATAGCTTAATAGCTGCTCCTGTTAGTAGCCAGAGTAGGTGGGAGAAATGACCTCTGCTGGCCATCTGTTCTCAGAAGTCATTTAGCACCAATCACAAGCTCTGGTAGGGACTTCGCCTCCCAGGCTGACCCTGCAGACTGTGCAGAGCCAGGAGACTCCAGCAGGTGCTCAAGTCAGTAAAGGGAGGGGCACAATATCTGCTAACTTCAGCTCCAGCTCCTCCCCAGCCTGCAGTGCTGTGCTCCATGCTCAAGCTCCTACCCAGCCTGCACTGCTGTGCTCCATACTCAGGCTCCTCCCCAGCCTGCACTACTGTGTTTCATGCTCCAGCTCCTCCCCAGCTTGCACTGCTGTACTCCATACTCAGGCTCCTCCCCAGCCTTCACTGCTGTGCTCCATGCTCAAGCTCCTCCCAAGTCTGCACTGCTGTGCTCTATGCCTGGGCTCCTCCCAAGCTTGCACTGCTGTGCTCCATACTCAGACTCCTCCCCAGCCTGTACTGCTGTGCTCCATACTCAGACTCCTCCCCAGCCTGTACTGCTGTGCTCCATACTCAGGCTCCTCCCCAGCCTGTACTGCTGTGCTCCATACTCAGGCTCCTCCCCAACCTGCACTGCTGTGTTCCATGCTTGAGCTCCTCCCCAGCCTACACTGCTGTGCTCCATACTCGGGCTCCTCCCCAGCCTGCACTGCTGTTCTCCATGTTTGGCTATGGATGAGGACAAGATGAGGTTCACATAGGTGAAATACCCTGTGCCTATAGGTGGCTGGTTGAGGCCTGTGTTCCTGTAGGAAGTAGCCTACGTTGTCCAAGCAGCTGATGGCTGCACGCTACTCCTGGTCAAGGCACTTGGCCTCCAGGAGTTGGGCTGTACGGCTCTTGAATTCTCATTCACTGGACCAAAAGAGCGTGGAGAAGATAGGGAAGCCTGGGCCTCCCAGTCCTGGAATACAAAGCTACCATACAGTGCACCTGTACATACTGTACATACAGGCACCTGGCCAGGACTCTGCAACATCAAACATCAGAAAAAGTCCCTGGATTAGAGCGCCATCAAGATTAAGTCATATTGGTGCAGGTGGAGCAACCCAACCAAAAAGTAGGGTGTCCAAATGCCTGAAAACCTGCAACTGTTTGCTCAGACAAGTGGAAAACTCCACCCTACCTCCCATGACACACTGCAATGGAAAGCAAGTGTGCCAGCATCGTCTGATGCCACCTTCTCGCCATGTGGGTGACACACAGGTGAAGTCTGTGTGCATGCACAGATTGTATTCCCAGCGAACCTCATTATGAATATGCAGACAGTCTAAGAACTGGAAAGCCTGTGATCCAAGCATATTGGATGGAAGACCATGAACTTGTGCCACGAAGCACTCCGTGTGCAGTTTCCTATGCACCGGGCTGAGCCACAGCACTTTCTCCTTCCCAAAAGCAACTGTTCCTACAGGTCAGCATGATTTCCAACAGCAGGCAGGTGAGGCGCTCAGAGGGGTTTGCCATCTGCCCCACAGCACATGGGTAGAGAAGAATCCAGCTGGGACCAGACACAAACGTGCCTGATGCCGAAGTCCTTGTGCCTAACCACTGGCCACGCTACTTTTTGGAGTCAGGTTCATGGTGCCTATAGAAACATAGCATGAACCACGGTCATGGTTATTATAGGCTGGGCACATCTGGGGAGGTAGCTCAGGGCTCCTTTAATGCTTCCAGAGGAACACAGAGATGTGCTAGGGAACCGAGATATGGCCTCGTCCAAGAAAACCTCAACATCTCAGGGTTTGGGCTCACCCAAGTCAGCACATGGTGGGGAGAAGAAGGAACCTACTCAAAGATTAACCCCTAGTGGATTGGGTCAGCTGTCACTCAAGACTGAGGACTAATTCAACAATTCAACCTGTTGCCTTGGAGTGAATGATAGTGGCTCAGTCCTCTGGGTTCTAAAGACCATGCCTTAAGAAATCTTCATCCCAAACCGTTTCCCTGCTGCCATTGCAAAGCATCATTGCTCCCACCTCACCTCCTTTGCCCATGGCAGGCACTACTAATTGATCACAGAGCCCTTCCCCTCTGAGCTCCAGTCACCTTTACAAAAAGAGTTCCTGAAATGTGCAGTCACAAACTGTTAGTCTCACTGTAGACTCAATTTTCTTAGCAAATATATTTTATAATGAGCTTATTAACTGAAAGCACCTCACTTATAACCCAACTAACTTAAATAATAGGGAAAGAAGATTAAAGAATATAATAATGAAATCCTAAGGCTATCAGTTCTGAGGAGCGATTCTTCTGGTGTAATCAGCAGGATTTCTTCTGCTGGAACCTGGAGCAACCAGAACCCAGAACCTTAGCTTGAGCCAGAAGCCCCGAAGCCTTCCCTCAAGCTGTTCTCTCTAGGAGCGTCTCAAAGTGGAGCAATGAACAGACAAAACTATCCCAAATCTCCAAAGGCCACGTCTCTTGTTTTGGCTCACGTTTATACCTCCGCTCAGAATTTGTTAAAGGATGTTTTTCAGCTGGTTAACAACCAATCTCCCCCACACGGTGGTTCGACTTATAAGGGGATAAACATCACCTGCTCTCTCACGGGTCTTTTTCTCATCCCCCACTTGTGATCTAAACAAAAAACATGTTTCTCTCTCCTTCATCTCACCCGTATCTGAGAGATGCAGGACCCAGGTATGTGCACAGGCTTAGTTTCCCTCTATGAAACTCTAGGAAAGAAAGCTTTGAAGAAAATGTACAGAGGGAAGCAGATGCAGGGACATCATGGTGGGCGGTGGGCCTTGTATCAGCTCTGCCCCAGCAGGGACATCATGGTGGGCGGTTGGCCTTGCATCAGCTCTTCCCCCTTCTTTCTTCCTTTGGGAGGTGGCAGAAGTCCCATGTATGCGCAGTGATAGGGGCCATGGGTGGCAGCAGCCATCGCTTACCTTGGACTTGACAGCCAGGATGATCTTGGGCAGGGCCACGATGAGGCACTTGAGGGCGATGGTGATATACTTCAGCAGAAAGTCGGCGATCCCCACGATCCACAGCAGGTCAAAGAAATCCAGCGTCTCCAGGTTGGGCTTCAGGAATATGAGGCTGGGGACGTTCAGAAAACCAAGTCACTCATTTAGACCGGATCTTGGCAGCTTTCCCTCATGGGGAACCTTGCAAATGTCACCAATGTTGGCATCACACCTCTGTGGCCTGCTTCTCCATCTACTACTGGCCTGCTGTGTGACCGTAGACGGGACTCTCAATCTCTATGAGCCTTAGTTCCCTTGAGGGTTAAATGGTGACATCGGGCTGGAGCATTGTAAAGGTGCCCACCAATCGAGTTTATATGTATTCATGTGTGTGCAGGTGTACATGTGTGTACAGATGAGCCTGCACATGTAGGTAGAGGTAAGAGGTCAACTTCAGGCATTCCTCAGAAGCCATCCACCCTTTTTTGTTTCCTTTTTACTGATGCAGGATCATTCACTGACCTGGAACTCGGCAATCAGGCTGGGCTAGCTGGCTAGCAAGCCCAGGGATGCCCCTGCCTCCATCTCCTCAGTGCTAGGGTTCTGGGCATCAAACCCAAGTTCTTGATTTTTGTCTATGGAGTGCCTCCCCATCCTGCCACCCTCCCCTTCAGCTTCATGTATCCAAAACAGTCTTCATAGAAAGGAGGAAGAGAGGCTTGTGGAGGGCGAAGCCCTGTGCCCTGTGCCCTGTGCCAAGGTCCTTACTTTGTAGATCTTAATAACTCTCCCTCCTAAGGAGCTCTGCAGTGAGCATGGCTGAGTTCTGCTTCAGAGATGACGCTCAAGGTCACAAGACAGCCATACAAGGGCATCAGGACCAGACAGACTTGAATTCACACCTAGGCTGGCTGAGTTACCTTAGCATCACCAACAAATCGGGGCTTACTCCCTCCCTCCCTCCTAGCTTAACTGGCAGGCTTGGATGAGATCACAGATGTACAACAGACCCTGTCACTCAGTGGTGACAGCAGCAACAGAAACTCTGAGGCCTGCACTGTCATCTATTCCCATTTTACAGATAAGGAAACAGAGACACAGGAAAGTAAAGAAACAAGGTCAAGTCACACACAACCGGCAAGAGACAGAGGTGGGTGTGCAGCTGGGTATTCTGGCCGAAGGGTTGCTGTCAATCAATCCATTCTGCACACTGGACCAACTCAGTGTGCCACCCTGCGGCACCTGTGCGTGACCAGACACGATGTAGGCCCATTGCACATGTCTGTGCCAGCCAGGTTACACTTCCATTTGCCTGCCTATGACCCTGTAAGGTGCAAACCCACTTTCCCTGCGCAGGACTGGGCAGGTCACAAACCCATTTCACCTGTCCATATAACGCTGCAAACACGATGCACTACCTAGGACCGCATTTCAGGCCCAGTTGCTGTGCTTCTCGCACTTTGGGCAGACAGCAGGCAGTTTCTAAACTGGTCCTGGTCCACGGCCCACACTTTGGCTCTGCTCCCCAGCATCCCATTCATAACTTTAACAGCAGTAAAAACATCCTGTCTCCCTCTGTCATCCCAAGCCTGCTTTATTTACTTCATTCATCTCAACTCATTGCATCTTCCCAAAGGGTCTATGTAGGATGAAGCAGGCACGAGGATTATTCCGTTCCAAACTGAGGACACCATGGCACAGAGAGGTGAAGTCACCGGCTCACGCTGCCTCAGCTAGAGTATGGCGCTAGGATTGGAGCCTGGCTGGAGTGCTGGCTTCTTTCTTCCCTTCTTGCTGGGCTGGAGGCTCTGGACCACGGCCAGCACAGCTCCTACCTGCTTCCCCCATCACAGGGGAACTCACAGCACACATGGAGAGCTAGTTTCTAAATGCCCTGGAAACCTAACAGGGCACAGAGGTGTGTGGGGGAGGGGCCTGTACTCCAACAGCTTCAGTGGCCATTCCTGGCTTCCAGGGACAAGTCTGAGACACTGACCTCATGCCTGGGCTGGGCTCTCACCCTTTCCTCGAGACCTCAACCTCACTGGCTGACCTCCACCTCAGGCACAACATGCTGCTGAGGCATGGCCTTCCTATGTGGCTCAGGCTGGTCTTGAACTCACCATCCCACTCTTTGGCTTCAGCCTCCCTCCCACACCCCTGTCTGCCCTCGGCTAAGGTTTCCCAGGATGACAGGCATGTGTCTCCATCTCCGTGGCTTTTCTTCATGGTGCGGCAATGCAAAAGTGCTTCCTCACGGCCAAAAGCCAAGTATAAGACTGGTTGTTGGAACCACCCACATACGACTGGAGACTGGTGGCGCCAGGAAGGACAGGGTCTCAACCCCGTGGCCTTTCTGTTGCTCTGTGCTGCCAGTTTGACTCAAGCATGGACTGAAGAGGCACTCAGTCTGAGTCCGGGAACATGGCAGTGCCTAGAAGACAGCATGCATGGGGAAACCGCCCCTAATTCTGGGAACCTTCACCTCCTCCACACTTAGCATCTGGACCACAGGACCAGGGCAGAGGATGACACCATACTGATGCTTTGATGGGCTCCCAAGACTGCACTGAAGTCCCCATGCCACCCCAGGCCATAGGCCCATTTTCACAGCGGGGTGGGCATGGGGTTATGGTCCATAACCCGAGAGCCCTCCTTGAGTGTCCATCCTGTCCAGAGCCAGACCCTCCCCTCCCCTACAGAGACCCTTCTGAGCAGCACCACACAGTGAGAGCATTCTGGTGAGGTTCTCTTAACCCTTCGGTTAATTCCCAAACACTTTTTCTAAGATGAAGCCACAGTCATCCCACCCACAGTCCCGTGCAGTTAAAGATCCCCCGACTCGGGAAGAGATGCTGGGGCACGTGCATTCTTTTCCAGTTGTGGAAAAAAACGAGCAATGGAAAATCTCCCCACGTGTAATTGAACATAAGCGCGTTCACACTGTGGCCAGTTCTCACTACCATCCATGTCCCCTCTCACAAAACCCCAGGGCCCATTAAACAGTAAACCATATTCATGGCACTTTCCCCTCCCCCAGTCCTGCCAACCACCATTCCACTTTCTCTCCCCTCCCTTCTTTGAGACAAGGTTTCACTATGTGGTCCATACTAGCTTCCAACTTGAAATCCTCCTGCCTCAGTATTTTGGATACATAGTCACCCTTGGCACCCATAAAGGATTTGTCCCAGGGTGTCCCAGAGATGTCTGAATACAAGGACTGTGACCTATGATTTGCAAATAACCTCACACATCCTCACCAGCCAGGTTTAAGAGGACTCTTAATATCAAATGTTATGTAAATGCCATGTAAATGTTATGTAAATGTCATGTAAATAGTAATACTGCTGTATGGTTCCAGATTAGCAGCCAGGACAGAGCCTGCATGGATCGGGCCAGACTTAACTGTTTCCTGAGTACTTTTTATCTGCGGTTATAGCTCCACGAGTGTGGGAACCCACAGCTACGGAAGGCTGATGGTTCAATAACATTATTACTTAAATTAATTCCACATAGTCCTATTATTCTTTTTCATGTGACAGCTGGAAAATGCAAAGTTGCATATCCACTGGTGTCCTGGGTGTATGGGTGAGTGAGTGCTTGTATGTGTGCATGTGCATGTGAGTGTGTGCGCACAAAAATGTGTGTGTTACAACAGGTGGAATTTGACCTTCATCAGGGCCTGAGGCTGGCATCCTTGTTCACTATGGCATTCAGCTGTGCACTCCAAGCCCCAGCCAACCCCCTACACCGCCCCCCACCCTCACCCCCGACCCCCGCTCACCTGCTGTAGAGCTGCTGCGAGCTGAAGGTGTAAAGGACATACAGAGTGTTCCCTGCCAGGAAGACCAGAATCCACAAGATGACCAGAACTGATCTCTTCTCCTGCAGATAAAGTCAAAGTGAGGATGCTGTGAAGCCAAAGGGGCTTGTACTGGAACATTCTAGAATGTTCCTCAGTGAGTGGAAACTTCACTGTCTCAAAGTTTCGAAGGAAGCAGAGCTGATGGTGAGGTGAAAGGCTGTGTACTTACCTTTGCTTGCATTTGACACACACCCATTGGCTCCATCCCAGCAGGAAACAGCCGAATTCTGAACAAGCTACCTAAATGGGTGTAGCTGGTCTTTGCTGCTTTGTGGGTTCTTGTTTTCCCACACTTTATTTCCCCCCCACCTCCCCACTCCATTTCACCCCCTATCACTAGATAGGAGAGAAGGAAGGATAGAGGGGAGAGAGATGCCTGAATCTAATTTCTTTCTTCTTGTTTGTTTCTTCTTTGAGCACAACTACTAAGAGAACACAAACAACCCCCCCTGAATGACCAACAGCCACCCCCACCCCCATCGGGACTCTAGCATTTATATCCTCTGAAAATTTCCCAGAATTGCAAATGTCACACAATCACAGAAACTATCTGCAGCTGTCAAAACCATGCCTCTGCTAGAGCACCAGGCTAATCATAGCCAGCTGCTGCGAAGCAGCCCCATAGCTCCACAGCTGGGATTAAAATGAAAATACATTCTTCTAATACTTCTGGTTTTGTTTGTTTGTTTGTTTGTTTGTTTGTTTTTTAAAAAACCAACATTCCAGGACTCTCACTACATACGGGTCCCCCCAGGGTGCTGCTGAGTATTTATGTGTACATACACTTAGAATGCACTTAGAGTGTCCATTTATAATTGCTGTTAAGAACCGGTCACAAACTGGGCATGATGGCACACACCTACAATCCTAGCACTCAAAGGAGGATCAGAAGTCTAAGGTCATCCTCTGTGACATAGTCTGAGGCCACCCTGGGCTATGTGAGACTCTGTCTCAGAACTAGCAAAACAGGGCCAGTGAGATGGCTTTGCAGGTACAGGAGCCTGCTGTCAGGCCTGGGGACTGGAGTTCGATCCCTAGGCCTAACACAGTGGAAGGAGAGAACCAACTCCACAAAGCTGTCTTCTTTCTGATCTCCACAGATGCGCTGTGACATGTGCCCCCACCCCCAAAAACAAACAAATGTGGTAAAAGTTAAAACAAACCAAACAGACAACAAAGCAGTTCTGTAATTTGTTCAAAGGCATCACTGTCCTCACTCTGAGATGAAGCTGGAGCTAAGAATTAGGTGTGAAAGCCCGGCAGTGGTGGCCACACCTCTAATCCCAGCACTGGGGAGGCAAAGGCAGGCGGATCTCTGTGAGTTTGAAGCCAGCCCTGTCTACAGGGCCCTCTCACGCGTGCTCTCTCTCTCTCTTCTCTCTTCTCTCTCTCTCTCTCTCTCTCTCTCTCTCTCTCTCTCTCTCTCTCTCTCTCTCTCTCTCTCTCTCTCTCTCACACACACACACACACACACACACACACAGAGGGATCTGGGAGGTCCCTGTGCCACTGACCCTTCAATGTTGCAGGGGCATTTTTCCTCCTGGCCCCAAGCTTCCAGAATAAAGACTCATTAAATATATATATATTTTTAATTTGTTATTATTTTTTTACAAATACCTAGGCCATACAGCTAGGCTCTTCTCTGACTGGCTCATAACTTAAAGTAACCCATTATACTAATCTACATTTTGCCACATGGCTGGTTACCTGTGCTCAGGTATGATGTGTTCTATCCTCACATCTTGCCAGCTGAATCTCCCATGCCTGGCTCTCTCCCAGAATCCTCTCTGCCTATTGGATATGTCACCTCCTATTTCCTACCTAAGCTATAGGCCATCAGATTTATTATTGGCAGGTGTATGTCCATCCAATACGTGAGCTATTCTTTCTACACTCCAAAGGTAGTCTCCTCCTGGCCCAGGGTGGCCACTCTGCTGGAACAGCAGGTCAGGGCCCTCCCACTCACCCAAATGCTCCACACATACCATCTCAGACCTGATCCGGAATCCTGAGCTCTGCTGCAACGTACATTTCCAGAGAAGGAGCCAGACAGATCCATCCCAACCCTCCCATTATTCCAGGAGTCACGGTTAAGGACTAAGGAAGCGCCTCCAGGCGCCGGGAGATGGCTCAGTCAAATGCTTGCTGTACTCGTGAGTTTGATTGCCCAGCACCCATGGAAGAAGCCAGGTGTGGTGTCACGTGTAGCCAAGTTGAGGAAGCAGAGACAGAGCCATCTGTGGCGCTCACTGGCTGCCTGCCTCAGCGGGAGATGCTGTCTCCAGAGACAAGATGGATGGCAACGGAGAAAGGCAGTACACAAAGCTCTGGCCTCCACACACACGTGCATATGGATGCACACGTACACGCATACATAGGAGCCACCTCCACCCGACCAACAACTCTTTTTTATTTAATGTATTTTAATTTTTATTTCATGCACATTGGTGGTGTGAAGGGATTGGATCCCCTGAAACAGGGGAGAGTTGTGAGCTGTTATGTGTGTGCTGGGAATTGAACCCAGATCTTCTGGAAGAGTAGTCAGTGCTTTTAACCACTGAGCCATCTCTCCAGCTCCCCCCCCCCAACAACTCTTATCACTGAGATTTACCCACTGAGCAGTCCCCTTCCCCTAATAAATGACAGTCACCAGTTCTCCGTCTCTCTCAGAGTGGGATTAGGAAGCTCCCCACAAAGGTAGGAGGTGAAGGACAAGGAGATGTGTAAGAAGCCAGATTCCTAGGCTTAAGGCTGGTCCTGGAGGCCACAGAACAAAACCCACACCTGTACCACGTGGAATGGCTCAGGCTGAGGAAGGAGGGTTGCAGGTTCAAGTCAGCCTGAGCTATGCACAGAGACTGTGCCTCCTCCACACCCCGCTTCAAAACAAGATACGCCTGTGTAGACGAAGCGCCATCTGTGTATTCCTATAGCTTGGCCTCCAGGAGGCTCGTCCACTAATCCAGGCATCCTCCTGGCCCCTAACACCTAAGCCATGGTGATGACAGGGCGGTGGTGCCAGCCCAGCCCTCAAGGTGCCCCACTATGGGGGTAAGTCTTCTATAGTTATCAGAAGAAAGGGTTTCATGAAGAAGATGAGAAAGAGGGTCAAGAAAAACATCTGGGTCACCTCCGGCCTGGATCTCACATGAAAGGGGACCTGGGATGCCACCGAGCTTTGGGTAGAAGATGAGGACTACGCAACAGGGCCACCTGCTCTGCAGAAACCAGTTTTGCAAAACAGCTCAGGTTAGCCTTTCCTGTCAGGCCAGGCTACCACGTTCAGCCCCTTCTGTGCCTCATCTCATTGGATCACCTGGATGGGTCTGAACTGGTCGAGTGCCTTCTTCGGACGGGTGGTGTTCTGATGAAGGCCCTGCAAGCTGAGGATAATCAGTGGCCATACCCTGAACACAGCCAGTCGGCTGAGCAGCCTTGCTGAGTAGCCCAGCACGCAGCATGTTGGCTGTCACCGCTCTGGGCTGAGGGAGGCGGGGCTGGAACGCCTGGCCCTCAGATCTTACTTTCCTGTTCATCCTCCTGAGTCCTGGGACTAAAGGTGCAGCCACTGAACCCAGCTCCAGTCAGCGCCAGATGAGTGTGTGGTTTGTCACTGTCATAAAGGTGAGATAGCATAACCCAAGGTCTCCTAAATCAGGGAGCAATGGCATCCCGTTTCTAGAGGAAAGCCTGTGGCTAACAGCTCCAAGGCACCTACTGTGAGCCTGAAAGCGAGTGGATTTTTAAAAATATTGTGTCTATGTGTGAGAAAGGTATGTGAATTCATAACTGCACGTGTGCATATGCCACACTGTGTATGTGGAGGTCAGAGGACAGCGCAGGCTGTAGGTCCTCACCTTCCAATCTGTTTGCTAGTCTCACTTTGGCCTGGACAGACCCATGTCAGGTCTCAAGTCAACCACTCTCGCAGCCACAGGGGACTCACCTTCAAGGACACCTGCTCCCGGAGGGTGGAGTTTGCGTAGGCAAAGGTGCTGGCCATTCCGATGCACACAGCAATGCCTGTGGGAAGAACAGAGCAGGGTGACAGGGGTGGGGGTGGGTGGGGGGTTGGGGGTTAAGGGAGCTGGAGGGGGGGCATGCTGTATTCCACGCACTCAGACCTCTCCAGCCCGGCACAGGACCCCGAGCTATGCTGGAAAATAACTTTCACCATGTTACTGGAGTTGCAAGCTATGAACTGAAGGGAGAAAGACCAACTTCCGGGGATTAGGCCCCCAGGCACATCAGCAAGGATGCAGGGCCACTCGCATCCGGACAGAGTTCACATGGGTCAGTGAGAGGGCTGTGTGGTGTGGCCAGATCAGAGTTCAAATTCCAGCTCTGTGATTGCTGCTGTGTGAGGGCAGGCAAGCTGCTGTCCGTCTCTGAGCCCTAGTACCCTCAGTGTGATGGACAGACAGCTAACAGCACCTAGCTAACAGGCTGTAACCCCCAGCTGCAACTCTGGGGAGCATTGCCCTGTCCACTCTAAAATGAACCTGGAGTTATTTGTAATAGGGACACAGGAGACCACGAGGAATCAGAATAATGCTGAGGGAGAAGAGGAAAATCATCTCTGCTGTCAGGGAGAGGACTGGGCAGGAGGGAGAATGCGGCCAAACTGGATCCCACCACTGCCCTCTGACAAGCTGCAGCCTGGGCTTGCTCCTCCAGTGGAGTGACTTCCAATCCTGCTGTTACTTCAAACAGGACTGAGATGCGGCTGGCATCGGACTGTTGTACACTAGGACTCTTAGAGATTGGCTGCGTAGAAATGTTTCTTTTTATTAGAAATGAGTAAGAATGGTAAACCTAGCCTCTTTTTTTGGTTTAAACAACGAGACTGGTGAGCTGGCTCAGCTGGTAAAGGGGCTTGCAGCCAAGCCTGAAAACTTGAGTTCGATTCCCAGGACCCACACTATAGAAGGACAGAAAGAACTCCCAAAGTTCTGGCCTCCACATAGGTGCCATTGTACATGTTTGTGTACACATACACATACATTAAATAAACAAATGTAAATTAAAAACAACCACATAGCACACCGAAGCTGGGCATAGCAGTGCACACCTGTCACACCTGTGATCTCAGCACAGAGGACCCTGAGGCAGGAGGACACCAAGTTTGATGTCTGCTAAGCTGCAAAGGAAGACTGTCTCAAACAAACTGATAAAAAATGAAAGAAACAATGACTACACGTAAGAATAACTTAGCTCCCAGGGCCAGGCACGGTGGCACATGCCTGTGATTCTAGAACTGGGGAGGCAGGAGGATTGCTGCAAGTTCAAGGTGAGCCTCGGCTACAAACTGACAGTTATTCCGACAGCCAAAGCTACAGAGGAGACCTTGTCTTAAAAAATAAATAAAACCAAAAAAACCCTTAGACATAAGTTTGGCAGAACTCGTGGTGAGACTTGAGGACATGCTGGCACCCACACTTAGGAACAGAAGGAAGGGGAGTGACATGGGGGGCTCCAGCAAGGAAGGGGGTGAAAGAGTTGGCTGGAACTCCCCAGAGAGGGAAAAATACAAATCAAAGAGATGGCCTCATCTTGAGATTTTCTTTTTTTGTTGTTTGTTTTTTAATTATTATTGTGTGTGAGTGCCTGAGCATGAGGCCCCATATGCTACAGTGTGTGTGTGTGTGTGTGTGCGCACGCGCACATGTCTCTCTCTCTCTCTCTCTCTCTCTCTCTCTGTGTGTGTGTGTGTGTGTGTGTGTGTGTGTAGGTCAGAACCACGGGTGCTGGGATCGAACTTAGCAAATCAGGCTTGCAAGGCAAGCGCCTTTATCCACTGAGCCACCACCCTGCTGGCTCTTGAGATTGTCTTATAATGGAAGAAGTAACTGAGGCACAGTCTGTAAGTACTGCTGGCCAGAGCGGCATCATCCACACTACAGAGACCAACATGAAATGGTGGGTGTCCTAGGTACTTGGCTAAGTTCTACATGGCAGATACCCTGTCATACTGAGTACCTGCTTTGTACCAGGCTCTGGTGGGCGTGTGTGCATGTGCGTGCGTGCGTGTGTGTGTGTGTGTGTGTGTGTGTGTGTGTGTGTGTGTGTGCGTGTGATGGTACTTGAGTGGGTTCTTTCCTACTACATGGGTACTGAACTCAGGTCATCAGGTTTGGTCCCAAGTGACTTTCTCTGCTGAGCCATCTTGCCAGCTCTGGTTATGTGAATGTGTGGAGGCAGAAGACATAAATACAGCCACACATGTGCAGAGTACTTTCTCTATGTTATATACAGGACCTCAAATAGATCCTCACCATGATTCAGTAAAGGACCGTCACCCCTCGGCAACTGTGGGGAGTGTCCTGAGAACATCCAGATCTGTGGCTGCTTCAGTCTGAACAGGGAATGAATGTCACAGTATTTGCAGAGAACCCACACGCACCCTTTCTAGGTTGACTCACCTCTGAATGCACAGTGTGACAGAAACGCCTTATACTGTGCCATGGATGGGACGATGGTCAGGCAAGCTCAATACTGACACCCACTTCCACCCGACTGTTGTGTGATCACGTGTACATGTGTGTACACATACCCGGAAGCCACACATGGGCATCAGGTGTCTTTTTCCATCACATCCACCTTATTTTGTGAGACAGAGTCTCTCACTGACCGTGGCCAGGGAGCTACAGAGACCCTCTGTCTCTGCCTTTCCGTGCTGGGATGGCAGGTGTGCGCCCAGCCGTTCACACAGTGATTTACACTGGTACTAGAGATTAAAGGCAAGTCCCCGTGCTTATGGGCAGGCACCTTACCCCCGTGAGCCACCCCAGCCCTCCCTTGAATGTCCCACGTGTAGCTGGGTGAATCTATAGATGCAGAATTGTGGACTGAGGAACAGCTGTCTATATTTAACCCCTATTTGAAGACAGAGGAACTGAGGTAGAGAACTATTAACAGCCAGTGTCACACAGCTATGGAAGGCAGGGGCTGTGCCTGACGCTCTGCACTCTCCTTCCTGCCGAAAGAAGTCTCTATCTCAGTCGCACTGGATGGAGGAGAAAACCGAGGGTCAGAGATACCAGGTCACCTGTTCAAGATCATTTGATTAGGCTGGTATCTGAACCCAGGTCTGACTCAGAACACCGTGTACTCAAGCACAGTGCACTCTGCGAACGCCCAACCCTTCCCTGGCGCTGCGCAGCCCCCCTGGGACTCACCCAGCTTGTGCTGGAAGCACAGTTTGGCCAGCAGGATGAGGATAAAGGGCAGTCCTTTCTGAAGCCAACAGATCACAGCCTTCAGTTCGGACAGGGCGGGTGCCGGAGTGCCCGGCTGCTCGTCTACCCCTTCCTCTGAGTGCCCGCGGTGGTCGCCACCCACGTGCTGCAGTAGGGAGCCCCCACGGTGGGCACCATGGTGGAAGTGGTGGTGGGCCTGGCGGTGGTGGTAGGTGCTTCCTTCGGTGCTGCGGCTTCCGGCCTCATCCCTGGTGGCTGGCATCGGTATGAACACGTCCCCACCACCTGCTGTGGAGCCCAGCACCAGGCCTGCTGGGAAGGGGTTGGCAGGCAGGCCACCTGCCAGGCCTGAGAAGAGTGCAGGAGGGGAGGCCGTCTCTGCCTTCAGGCTCTCAAATACACCACCCTCATCGACGCTGGCCTCAGGGCTGAGCGCCTGGCTGCGGCTTCTGTAGGACAAGATGGCAGACAAAGCTCATATCAGATCAATCCCTGTGCTGGGAGCATGCAGATTTAACTCCATGGTATCTAGAGGGAAGGGGGGGGGGAGTGGGGGGAGTGGCTAGGGGGTGGGGTGGGTGGTCTGTACAACTAGAACTGGATGAGGCCATCAAGTATAGACCCCAAGATTGAATCCTGGGAGCTTTGTGGGAGGAGGGAGTGAACCAGGAAAGACCCTCAACCAGATGCATCATGAACATCTGGTACTATAAGTGAAACAAACCTTATTTCTTTATAACTGCACCCAGCCTGTAGTGGTCTGTTTTTGCAACAGAAAAAAACCAGATTAACAGATATGAGACAGAAAACTAGCACCCTTGTGGGATGGTGGGCACAAAATACCAACGTTGCTGACCTAACTACATCTCCCCTCAAAATGCTGGGTGTAGTCCTAAGCCCGCAAACCTCAGAATATGACCCTGTTTAGGGGCAGGGTCTTTAAACAGTGGGTCCTAACCCAGCATGGCAGATGTCCCTGTGGGAGAGCAGGTCAAGAAGAGAGACTCCAGACAGCAGACAATGCACCTTACAGCATCCAGCACCACGAGACGGCAAGTGTCTGTGGGTGAAGCCACCAGTGGCACGAGCTCCAGCAGGCTTGTCACCCTAGCACTTGGGAGGCTGAGATAGGTGGGACCTAACTTCAAGGCCAGGCTGGGAAACTTAGTGAGACCCTGTCATAAGAGAGTGGGAAGGAGGCTGGGGATTGTTGCTCAGTAGGAAGGCTTGGGGTCTTGTCTGTTACTTTGATCGACACATGAAATCCTACCAGCCTGTTATGTGTACAAAATATCCCATTTCACAGATAAACCAATAGAGGCACACACAGACACAGGCAGTTGGTCTCAGGTGAATGGTTGGTGACAGATATGAAGCAAGGATTTGGCCCCAGGTGGACTAACTCTACAGTCTACACTATTTATTTTGGAGGCTCATCTATCCTAAATTGGCGTCAAACTTGCTATGTAGCTGAAACTAGCCTTGAACTCCCAATTCTCCTGCCTCCAACTCCCAAGTTGTGAAATCACAGGTATGTGCCTCAAGGTTTATACAGCACTGGGGATTGAACCCAGGGCTTTCTAAGTGCAAGGCGAACACTATACCCACTGAACCACATCCCAGCATTGGGCTCGCTTTCATATGCACTCCACTCTCCATAAAAGCTGCTCTTGGACTTGACCTTGTGCCATCCAGTCTTTACTGTCTTCCTCCCCAACACACACACACACACACACACACACGAGCTCCCAGTCTATATTTCTAGGAGACTCTTGAGTTCTAGAAACAGGTTCCAAGGACATTCTCATCTTTCAGATAGAAACTGGGGTTCCAGATTGCACCCTAAACTCCAATCTCACAGTAGACTTCTCACCTCTCCTCTCAGACTACCATGGGCACAAGGCTGTCCCTAGCTCTGTCTCACCCCATCTCTGTCACCTGCATTTCTCCATCAGATGGCAGCTATCACATCTCTCCTGGATGGAAAGACGGTGGCCACCTTGCACTAATCCCAGCTCCTGCCTGCAGGGGACTGATCTCAGTGGTCAGTGTATGGCCCACCTTTCTCTAGAGCCCCAAGACCCCCAATCCTAGTGTGTGCTGTCATCACTGTGGGGAGCCCAGGAAAGCTGCAGGTGGTCTAGACCCATCAAAGACCAAGGGCACCAAAATCTTGGGTGGGTGGGTGGGCCCTGTACCTCGACTTCTCAACCCTCCCTGGAGATTTTAGCATGCAATGAGAGGGACAAACGACTGCTTGCTCCCTTCCGTACCTCTCCAGAAAGCACAATGCCTCTCGCACAGAGCATGCTCAATCAATGCTGTTTGAAGGAATGAGGGATTAGTCTGGTTCCAAAATGACCAGCAATTAACTGAGTACATCTTAGGGGCCAGCTGGATGGATGAGTGGGTAGGAGAGCTTGCTGCAAAGTCTGGGTTCAAATCCCGGGACCTACACGGTGAAAGGAGAGAACTGACTCCTGCAAGTTGTCCAGTACACACAGATAAATGGAATTGTTTAAAGCATTTACTCAAGCCTGGTATTTACAAAGCTCATTTGATCGTGGAATTGTTTTTCCTGTGGAAAGATCTATTAACTTTGTACAGGACACTGAGACACAGGGCAAGGGGCCGGTTAGTCTGGGAAACGTCAGGGTTGTTTCCTTCACAAACCGGACTTCATGGTACACTGTCCTCAGCCTGGCACAGCTCTAAGATGGCTGCCTCATCACTTTCCCCACTAGGCCCCACCCCTGGAGGCTCCAAAGCCCAGGAATTGTGTGGCCTCCTCCCTTGGGCTCTGGATAAAAATACTGATAATATTAGTGGCAACAGCAACAGACACCATGGCTATGTGTCTCGGAGGAATTAAGCTTTTCTCTGCATTTCAAGATCTTGGCTCAGAAAGCACACATCCTGACTGGTGCCCAGGCCTGTGTGGATGACCCTGCCATCCTCGGGGACTCTGGAAAGCCTTCCCCGGAGCCCAGGCCTGTGTGGATGACCCTGCCATCCTCGGGGACTCTGGAAAGCCTTCCCCGGAGCCCAGGCCTGTGTGGATGACCCTGCCATCCTCGGGGACTCTGGAAAGCCTCCCCCGGAGCCCAGGCCTGTGTGGATGACCCTGCCATCCTCGGGGACTCTGGAAAGCCTCCCCCGGAGCCCAGGCCTGTGTGGATGACCCTGCCATCCTCGGGGACTCTGGAAAGCCTCTCCCGGAGCCCAGGCCTGTGTGGATGACCCTGCCATCCTCGGGGACTCTGGAAAGCCTCCCCCGGAGCCCAGGCCTGTGTGGATGACCCTGCCATCCTCGGGGACTCTGGAAAGCCTCCCTCAGAGTCCAGGCCTGTGTGGATAACCCTGCCATCCTCGGGGACTCTGGAAAGCCTCCCTCAGAGCCCAGGCCTGTGTGGATGACCCTACCATCCTCGGAGACTCTGGAAAGCTTCCCCTGATGCCTGAGCTCACTTGAGTTCCTGAGGCTCCAGGGAACTTAGCATAACCAGGGAAAGCTCAACCCACTAAGGACCTTTTTTCCCCCCCAGTTGGCCTCCCTCCTCTCAGGCCCTCTCCTGTATCCAGCCGAGACTGTAGCCTAAATGGGGAAGAGTATTCTTTGGGGAGTCAGAGGCTACACCTCAAACACAGCCACTTCAGGGCAATAGCTCACACATCCCAGGGGAACGGATCCACTTAAATCTGAGAAGGCAAAATATGGCGCCTGAAAGGCAAACGAGATGGATGCACAGGTATCGGTGTCTGCAGACAACACTGACAAGCTGAGTTTGATACTCAGGACTCACACAGTGGAAAGAAAGAACTGACTCCCACAAGCTGACCTACCCAAATAAATAATGTAACTAGTAATTAAAGTGCATGGGCAGCTCGGGCTTCCTGTGGGTGTCCTAGTAAGGGGAGTGGGGCTGTCTCTGACATGGACTCTGTTGCTTGCTTTTTGATCATTTCTCCCTGGCAGGGCTGCCTTGCCTGGCCACAGGGGAAGAGGATGTGCTAAATCCTGGTGTGACTTGTACTGGGGTGGGCTGGGGGGCTCTCCTTTTCTGAGGAATGGGGGAGGTGGGATGGGGGAAGAGGGAGGGAGGGTGGGACCAAGAGAAGGGGGGAGGGGGCTAAGATCAGGATGTAAAGTGAATAAATAAATTAATTAAAAATATTAGAATGCGAAATTTGGTTGGAACAAATGGACCAAAGGTCAAATCTCAGCACTGCCACTTCCTAGCTGTGTGACTTTGCTAGCGGTCTTGCGCTCTCTGAATTTCATTCCCTCTAAGGGAGGCATGGAGTATGCCCTCTGTGGATGGCGGACAGTATTTTTTTTTTCTGCTATAGTTTCTGGCCACAAGGATGTCCAGGTTCACTTCAGAAAAGAGCCATCCCCAGCTCAGAAGATGCTTCGTGCTCACAAAGACATGGCCCTTCTCCTGTCAGCATCTCTGACATCACCTGTATCACCTTTCTGCAGCTGGAGAGACAGACCTGGAGGTGTTGCTTCCCGCCAAAGGCACCGCAGCGGGCACATCTGCCTGCTATAGGTGACTATGACAAAAAGCCTGAGACTGGATACTGGTGTACAACACCATCCTCTGGGAATGATGTGGCTGCTACCTTCCTGAAATCAGAACAGCTGTACACATTCCTCACAAGGTTGAGACTCACAGAGGGAGAAAGGGAGAGGCCATCAGACCCCCCCACCCCCTTCCCTGACTCCTGTGCCCCCACAGCTGCATGTGGAGGAGCTAGAGTGTGCCAGTGTTGGAAGGTTCCCTGAAGAGTGGACTTCAGCGGGAGTCTCACCCCTGCTGGGCTGGCTTCTTGGTGGCACAGCTGTCTATGAATTCCTTATGCTTCTGAAAATGACCCCAGTAAGCTCACTGGCTCACACAGGAAGCAGACAGCCACCCAGGAACCAGGAAGCAGCTCTCAGCAGGCACACAGCTGCCAGCTCCCTGACCTTGGACTTCCCAGACCCCGTTCTGGTAAATGACAGATGCTCAAGAGGTGGGCTGGATTCTGTGGGGCGTGCTGAGTCAGTCAGCGGACAATACCAGGTATCTCTATAAAAGACAACCTGGAAGGAGAGGCCGCTGCTCTGAGTCACATGGACCCATGTGGAGGCATCTCACAGGGTTTGAGAACCGTCGTAGCAGCTGCCCTGGGTCAGTAGCCACTGTGGGGCTGTGGTTTAGGTGGAAGGTGAATGTCCCCCAAGTTTAGTAAAGGCAGGGATGGTGAGGTGTGCTATTAGGAGGTGCTGTGGGCCTTTAAGAGGTGGAGCTTAGTGGGAGGTCCTTAGGTCCTTGAGGGTGTGCATTACCTGTGAAGGAGCAATGTCTCTCCACTGTATCTCTTGAGGCAGGGTCTCTCACTGAGCCCAGAGAAGCCTCCCTGTCTCTGCCCCCCAGGTATTGGTATGACAGGTGATCGCGAAGCCTGCCCAGTGTTTATGGGGTTCTAGGAATCTAAAGTTTGGTCCTCAGGCTTGCCTGGCAAGCACTTTATCCCCTGAGGCTTCCACCTGGTCCCCTCTGCTATGTTTGAGAAGTAGATCCATCCCACCGCACATGCAGCCACCGCCGCCATGCATGCCACTAGGCGATGAGGTCAAACTACGGCCACTGAGCCAGCCTTGCTCTCTTGGCCTCTAAGAATGTGAGCTACGTGAACCTCTTCCCTTTATAAAGCCGGCTGCCACGGGTGTGGCCTTATAGGAATGCAAAGCTGGCAAATACACTACGGGGCAATTCTCTGTTGGGTCTGTTTTCTACCTCCAACAACCAACATTGAGAGGTGGTTCGCCTAGGGTCGCCATGTGGGAGGAAATTGGGGCAGGGGACTCTTACCTCTCAGGTGGAATATTGTCCGTGTTGCTGCTGTGGCGTCTCTGCATTTTCCTTAGGACCTGAAAGCCAACATGTGTGTGAGCCACGGACCCTGACACACCCCTTTGCCTGTTGCCATGGTAACTGTACATAAGTACCACTTCTTCATTACACGGCTAAGGCTCCTTGACAATTTCCAAACTACATTTCTATCATTTTTGCCACACAATCCTCGGTTGGGTATTATATCCCAGAGGGGAGAGAGTGATCACCCCCATCTCACAGTGGGGATACTGGGGGGGAGGCGCGCCAGGGAGGGCCACAGCTGGAGGTGGTTCCTATGCAAAAAGAGAAGGCAACAAACAGGGCCGCAGACAGGTGCAAGAAGGGGTGTCGTGAGCAGCAGATCCTGTGCTTAACTTGCTGTGTGACCTCAGACAAGTCAGTAACCTCTTGGTGGCCTTCCACTCCTCATCTGTCCCCCAGGAAGGAGGGAATGCAACGCCCACACCCAAAGGTTCTTTCCACCTCACACATTCCCTAAGCAAAGGTGTAAGTTCCCGTGGGGACGCGTCACCTGGTGCACTGCGAGGACCCACATGGACTTCAGAACTCCATGTTGACGAAATGTGCCGCGGACATTCAGGGCTCCTGATGGGATGTGGTCCCTGGTCTGAGAGAGATCAGGCCTTCTCCTCGTCTTCCTCCTCAGAGCGGAGCACAGGGCAGGAGGCTCATCAGAGACATTTAGACCTTGGGTGGCACAAAGCACATGGGTGACTTGTATCACATAACAAGTTGGAGGATGCGACTGGAAACTACAGTGGGGGGGGGGGTACCATTTGCCCAATAGTTCTGGTGGCCCCGTAGCCATCTTCCTCTGAGGTCCTTATGGCAGGTTATGGCCTGAAGAGATTTGTCCTATTGGCAAACTATGAATCCTGGGGATTGGAGAGACAGCTCTGTTGACGAAGTGCTTGCCATGCGTGCGTGAGAAGCTGCGTTTCCTGCCCAGAACCCCTTGTAAGTAGCCAGGCATGGTGTTGCCCCTTGTGATACCAGCCAGCATCGGGGAGGCAAAGACTGGATGGTTGCTGGCACTCCATGGCCCAGACCTTCTAGCTGACAAGCCCTAGGTCCCAGTGGGAGAGCCTATGTGGGGCAAACTGGAGCTCGAGGCCATGAGTAGATGTACCAGCCCGGTGACCCCAGCTGTCTTCCCACCTGACTGTGGTGCTTCTGGCCATCGCTGTGCTCTTTACCGCCTGGTTCTTTGTTTCTGAGGTCACTTCCACCACAGATATCTACAAAGAGCTCCTCATCTCCTAGGTGGCCTCACTCTTCATGGGCTCTGCAGTCCTGTTCCTCCTGCTCTGGGTCAGCATCTATGGATGAGTCCCTAAGGGTACCTACCAGGAAGCTCACCAAGTCCCAGCTTTTGTAATTTAATTTTTTTTTTTACCATTGCTACACTTGTGTGCCTGCTGTTTCCAATAAAAGCAGACATATGACCAAAAAAAAAAAAAAAAAAAAAAAAAAAAGGAGACAGTTCCTGAGGAACAATACCTGAGGCTGACCTCTGACCTCCACACACATCTGTAATCCCACACACGAGCATCCATATAGCTCTATATGTATACACACACACACACACACACAATGGCAGAAAGAAAATCATGAATCCTGACTGAGGAACACCCAAAACAAAACAAAAACTAAATAAAAAAAAAAACTAAATTAAACAAAACAAAAAAAATTTTTGAAGAACTTCCACTGGCTTCTCAGTAAAACCAGAATAAAAAATAGAGTTAATGGGAGCCTGCCTCCAGGGTGTGCCTGAAGCGTGACCACTTGTTTATAACCTCAATTCTGTGAGTTACGACACTCCACAGTTAGAGGCCCTGCCTTTAGGCCTTTGTACTGGCTGTTCCTTCCCTGGAGCGGTTTTCCAGCTGAGGGTTACTCAGCTACTTCCTTTGATGTAAACGGTACCTCCTTCAAGAGGCCTTCCTGTTTCCTGTTGGGTCTGGGCTGCTTTCTTCACAGCACTAACCAGGCATCTACATGCAGGTTAGTCGGCTATTCCCCGTGAGAGCTCCTGCATCTGGTTGGTTCCTCCATCTCAGCGTTGCTGAGGCGGAAGGTGATGGAGTATTTGTGCAAAGATGAAATCACCTCGCGTTTCCCCAGCTACAGATCTGTGCACCCTGTCCCACCTCCCACACCAATATAAAGACCAAGAAAGAAGGCATGGGCCCTGCAAAGACATCTCAGTACGCATACTGCTCCCGCAGAGAACCTCAGTTCAGGTCCCGACACCCACATGGACAGCTCACAACTCCCCACACCGCCAGCTCTAGCTCCCTCTATTGGCCTCCGAGGGCACCTGCACTCACATGCACAAACCCACACGTCACACATAACTTTAAAATAAAAATTTTAAAACAAATAAAGGACATGCTCCCATAAACAGGCTCAGCTTCCTGGATTAATTTCCCTACAAAGACCCATCTCTTATCTCTTAGTCAAGGCCAGAGCTTCTGAATTCTGCACAGTTTTCTCAGGACCATCCAGCTAGGAAGCCACCGTACCGCTAAGGGGTCTATTTTTTCTGGAAGGTTAAATGAGCTGGGAATGACTCCTTAGCATCATCTTCATACACAGGCAAGCACTCCATCAGAGAGCTACACCCTCAACCCCGCCATTTTCATAAAGAAAGGTCATCATGTAGCATGCCCCAAGAATTTGCAATCTGGCTTAATATTCCCCCTGGCCCCACTACTCATCTTCGGGGAAAATAAAACACAGTATCCCCAACGTCCCATCTACAAGCTTGACACAACGTCCTAAATGAAATGCCCGAGACTCTGCTGCAAGCAGGCGGTACAACTATCCTGGTATCAAATCTTGGAACGTATCTTGCACTCAGGATGCAATGGAATGAATGAATGAAGCATCTCGGTTCCCCACAGCCTGGCCCTCCCTATGAGGACACCGACCCTACAGGACGGACCAAAGCGACATCCCCAGGCCGGTCCCGAGCTGCACCGCGCCCGCAGGGGAAGCGCTTCTTTGGCCTGGCTCGCAGGGCCATAGGGTAGCGTCCTGCGAGCCTCGCCTTAGTTTACCTGCCAGATACTTCAGCAATCACGGCCTCTTGTTAATACAGCCCAGCCAATCCCTGGCCCCGGCCCGGGCGGCACGTGACTTCCGCCGGCTAGGCTGAGGGAGCAGTGTCGGCGCTAGGACCCCGGCACAGCAAGGCCTGCCTCTGCGATGGCCCGCCCCTGTCTCCTGATTGAGCCAATAGAAATCCGTATCTCTGGAGGGACCAATGGCGAGGAGGCATGGAGAGGGCCCGGTGGTGGCGTCACTGGGCGGGGCGGGGGGGGGGCGTGAGGTGGATCACGTGGCCGGCGCGCCTGCCGCGGGGACGCTAAGCAGTGTTGAGAGCGAACTAGGGGGTCATGCCGCGGGGTCGTCTCTGCGCCTGCGCCCTGCCGGGATGCTGAACCTTGCGGCGCTGCTGTGGCGCCGGCTCCTGCGCAAGCGCTGGGTGCTCGCCCTGGTTTTCGGGCTCTCGCTGGTTTACTTCCTCAGCAGCACCTTCAAGCAGGTAAGCGACTGCGCTCGGGACCTCTGTCCCTCTGACCCTTCTTCCCCCTCCAGCCTTCCTCCCTCCCCGTCCTCCGTCCTCCTCTGCCCTCCAGCCCTCTTCCCTCCCACCCTCCTTCCTTGATCTGAAGTCCTCACACTTCCTCCGACCCTCGATCATCCCCTATCCTCCTCTGTTCCGCTGATGCTCCTCCTCCTGGAGTCCTCCTGATATGCCACCTTTCAGTTCCTCCCTCTGAGCCTCCGATCCTCTTCCTTTCAGTCCTTGGGTCATCCAGGACTCCTCCCCCTGTAGTCCTCCTCCCCATCTGACTGTCTGGTCCCCTGTCCTCCTGACTTTTTCCCTCCTAGCCTCCTGTGCATCGAAGGCCTGCCTCATGGAAGGTCAGAGAGGGCGAGCATCCATCCACTCCATGTCGCTGTACCTTCCGCCTATGTTAGACCCCGCTGGTAGGGCCGGGCCCAGCGGGGACTCAGACCTATGCACCCTTCCCTGGCACCTTCCCGTCTCCGCACAGTCCCAAGCCTCTCGATGGACAAGTGTGCAGGATGTCTAGGTCAGGAAGTGGCCGAGAAGGGCTCTGTGCTAACTCCACCTGGGTGACCCAACAGGCTCTGGAGGTGCCCGGTTTTGTGCACAACCTGCTTGGGTGGATTTTTACCCTTCTTTTCTTTTTTGTACTGAGTGAGAATTCTTGGATAGCTGGCCGGCTTTTTTTTTTTTTTTTTTTTTTAAAGACAGGGTTTTCTTGTGTAGCCTTTACTGTCCTGGACTCATTTTGTAGACCAGGCTGGCCTCGAACTCACAGCGATCCGCCTGCCTCTGCCTCCCAAATGCTGGGATTACAGGCCTGCCCCACCGTGCCTGGCATGTCTGGCTTTAGTAGGAAATAGTACCCAAAATGTGCCTAGAAACCAACTTTGACAGAGTTACATTCTGCAGGTCAACTGCCCCCTCTTCCTTTCAGGGCTACCATCTAGCCTTTGATCCTTTTTTACTTTATTTTTGCATTTCATCCTCAGTTTTTATGTATCACAGTTATGTATCACATGTTATAGTCTGTCTTTGTATCCTGTTGTAGTCTCTCTTTTCTGCCTTGTAAAAACAGATAGAGAATGTTCCTTCTCATTGCAATTTTGTTTCCTTTTATTTATTTATTTATTTATTTATTTATTTTTATTTTTTTTTATTTTTTTATTTTTTTCTTTCTTTTTTTGGTTTTTCAAGACAGGGTCTCTCTGTGTAGCCTTGGCTGTCCTGGACTCGCTTTGTAGACCAGACTGGCCTCAAACTCACAGCCGATCCGCCCGCCTCTGCCTCCCAAGTGCTGGGATTAAAGGCGTGCTGGGCTTGTTTCCACTTCTTAATGGCTAGAGGCCCAGAGCTTAAGGGCTACTTAAACCCTCATTGAGGAAACGTCTGCTCAGCTCTCTCCCCAGCTCCTCTGGAAGGACTGAGTGGGGCCACTGACCTGACGGAGTTCTCAGAGGTCAAGTTCATGCATTAAATATAGATGGATATTATGTGAATAAAAGTAAATGTCACCTAAGCTTCAGGGAGGCAGGAGAGCTATGAAAGGAGGAAAGAAAGTGCATCCCACCTGCTTAGGCACAAGCCAAGTGTTGCAGGGATGTGTGTGGTCACGTTGGAGCAGTTGGTCTTCAGACCCATCTTCCTACCCCATGCTGGGACTGACCCCAGGCTACCTCTCTACATCTGCTTGGGTGGACCAAGCCCCGTTGTTCCTCTGTGTTTCATTAACATCTCAGTAAGTTACTCAAGTCTGTACCAGTCTAGAGGGCCTCAAATTCTTCCCTTTGTCTACGTCATCTCCCACCCCACCCCCCTCAGAGGGTCTTACTGTCTCGTCCAGATTTGACCCTGTAATCCTCCTGTCTCTGTTTCCCAGACTCTGGTCATGGTCTCCACTGCCCCCGCCCATAACAGAAGTCGTTCTGCTCCTCTGCCGGTTTTGCACCGTCTCACTAAGTGACATTACCGTTCACGCACTTAGGCCATTCTTTTCTCTCTCTCACTCCTGTCCCCAAAATCTTGGCTCTGACTCTGCAGTGCCCGGGACTTATTCATTTGCCTGAATGACCTCTGCTCTCCCCTCGGGGCCAGGGCATGCCCATCTGTTGCCTGCACTGGTGGAGTGGCCCACCAGGTCCTCTTCCTTTGGTCTCATAGTCTATTCTCTGTGCAGCGACAGGGGTGATAGTCTAGACGAGGTTTCCGCCACACGCCTTCCCAGCCGTGTCGCTCTTTGCTCAAGCAAAGAGAGCTTGTTCGCATTCTCTGTATGATTGAATTGCTTTTGGTCACTTTGAGCCTAAGTGACCACAGTTAGTGACTCAGGCCATGCTGGGTGACCCAATGTCATGCAGTCTCCTTGCCCACCATCTGGCCACTCGCCTTCAGGGTAAATACTACACTGGCATTTCTTGTTTGTGTGTTTGCTTCTGTGTCACCTCGCCCTCTTTTTCAACACACTTCTCCTGAGAACAGAGACCCCTGTGTCTTGTTCACACACTCCGGCCTTCATCTCCGCCCCCACCCCTAGTACGGCTAGGCACTCCTGGGGACCAGGTACTGCTTCAAGTGAGTCTTCCTGGTTGAGGCGACAACATCTCTTCTCAGGCAGTTATTCCCTCTTTTAAAAAATCTTGGTTAAGATGCTGCTTACCTGGCCACCTTCCTTAGAGCCACATTTTAACTACTTTGTGTGTATGTGGGCAGGGGGTGAGGGTGGATTGTAGGTATCTTTTCTTTTTCTTCTTCAAAACAGAGGTTCTCTGTGTAGCCCTGTGTGTCCTAGAATTTGCTCTATAGACCAGGCTGGCCTCAAACTCAGACATCATCCACCTGCCTCTGCCTCCTGAGGGCTGGGATTAAAGGTGTGTGCCACCACACCCATCTTTTTTCTTTTCTTTTTTTCTTTTTTGACTTGAGATTTAAGACTATATGGGGTACATTATGAAACCCCTAGATCTGGTTTTGTTGTTGTTTTGTTTTGTTTTGTTTTCTCTGAGGCCGGATGCACTGATAATCATTGCTAACCTGTGTTGTCCCATTGTCATGATGGTGTCTCTGGCCCACAGATGACTGAACTCTCTGGAGATGTGCAGAACCCATGTGAGAATCAAGTCCCATGAGGGAGAGATGACCTTGTATGCTTGTATGTTTAGTGTGGGCTACTGAAACACCACCTTGGGCTCTGCTGCCCTAAACAGCACACATGCATCCTGGGAGGTCCCAGACCAGGGTGCCAACAGATTCTGCATGTGGTGGCCGCTCCTGACTGGCTTTATTCTCACAGAGTGGAGAATGCACAAAGGTCCCTGCAACCCCTCTCCAGTGTACCAGTCCATTCCTGGGAACTACACCCCATGGCCTCACAGAATTCTGGTTACCTAGGAGACATTCCATTTCTCAATCTGTGATGTCACCATTTGCTAATGTCATCTTGGGGAGTGAAGGGTTTAGTATTGAATCTGGGTTTGGGGTGGACAGTCAGGTCCAAGTGGGTAGCTACACACAACTTGGTTGGCCCTGGGACTGTCATGTGCTGCCCATCTGGGTTTTATCTGAAATACAGGTCTTAGAAGTGGCTGATAGGATGTACTGTCAGGTTGTGAAATGGTACCCTAAAAGAATGGAGGCATGCTTCTGCGTACCCCAGCCAGCCTGTGCTGTCAGCCTCTGCCCTTGCCCTAGGGTACGGAGTACAGCTTCTGCCTGTGTCTCAATTCTGATTCTTAGAGCACTCTCCCATTGGCTCTTGGAGCACTCTCCTATTGGCTCTTGGAGCACTCTCCTGTTGGCTCTTAGAGCACTCTCCTGTTGGCTCTTGGAGCACTCTCCTGTTGGCTCTTGGAGTATTCTCCTGTTGGCTCTTGGAGCACTCTTGTTGGCTATCAGAGCACTCTTGTTGGCTCTTGGAGCACTCTCTTGTTGGCTCTTGGAACACTTTCCCGTCAGCTCTTGGAGCACTCTCACATTGGCTCTTGGAGCACTCTCCTGTTGGCTCTTGGAACACTCTCCTGTGAGGCCCTTGGAGCACTCTCTATGGGGCCCTTGGAGCACTCTCTGTGAGGTTCTTGGAGCACTCTCTGTGAGGCTCTTGGAGCATTCTCTGCGAGGCTCTTGGAGCACTCTCTTGCAGGCTGTCAGGATTACTTTGCCTGAAACTGATCAGTATCTTCCATTTTTTGGTTTAAGACTATTTCCTTCCTGTGTTGCTTGGCCTCAACACCGCAGGCTGGGTGTTGCCCATCTGCCTCATCCTCAGGTCCTATGGCCGTATTTCTTCTCTGCTGAGTGACCTTTTTTATAAGACCTAGGCATGGTTAGGAATAAGACTTCTTTGAGGAGGCCTGGGTAGTGAATGTGATACAAACTTTACCCAGACTTTCAAACTGAGGTTCTTCATTTGTGACAAGGTGACATCCTGTGTGCAGTGTTTTTAAAAATGGGATCATCCCAGGAGCAGTAGTGCAGGCAGATCTCTGTGAGTCTACATAGTGACATAAACTACATCATGAGTTCCAAAAAGGTGTGTCTAGGAGTGGAAGATGGGGGTAAAAATGCATAAGATTTCAAGTATATACCTTTCTTTTGGCTTCTCTAGAGAAAACAGGTCTCCATGCCGGGCTGGTAGCATCCAGAAGGTGTCTGGTGACTTCCACCCTTCACTTTGTGCCTCCTGCACTTTCCTTCAGGAGTCTCACTCATTCTGGCCTCGCTGGCCTCAGAGGGCCAGGGTGAGCATAGCCCACGTGGAAATGAGTTTAACTCCCTCCCCCTCACTGGTGCTCACTGTGGGACACTCATGGCACAAACAAACAATTGATCTTATGCTAAGCTCCTGGAGCTTAGTTTTTCAGAGGAACCTAGCCGACCAGTTTCTGGAGTGTGGTCTGCACATCCCCAAAGAGTGCCCTTCAGAGAGTCTATGAGATCTGAATTTGTCTTAAGATAATGCTTAAACCACCTTGGCTGTGTTCAGCTGTGGTGGCGCTAGCCTCAGCAGCAACCAACCGAGGTGGAAAGTACTCCAGGAACCTACACTGGAACACAGGGGGCGGCTCTCGGCACACTGGGGCCGTGGCATGTGCCCTGGAGCGCATTCTTTCCTGTTGCCCAGGCAAGTACGGAAGCTGGCTCACTGAGAAGGAAGCAGGGAAAGGGGACTCAATTTAAGCTCCTGTTGGCTCTGTGCTGAGGTGGGAGCTAGGCAGCCCATGCTGCCTCCTGCGTGCTGAGCTCCGGCCAGTTGAGTTACAAGCTAAACTAGCCACCCCACCCTCTTTTCACCTAGAGGAGTGAGTGGTAAATGGTTTCATCATCAGACTTTTGCTTGAACAGAGATAGCCTGCTCCCTCACAGAGACAGCTGATGCTCTCCACTGACAGAGATAAAATGCAAGCTTCCAAGTGGAAATCAGACCCTTGGAGTCCGTGTTTCCTCCCCTGAGCTCCTTAACTTCCACCAGCTGTGATGTGAATGGGGTTCTGGGGAATAATGTGACAGAAGTGTGTCACCATTTGGCAGATCTGTTCACAGCAGGACATTGCTCTGACAGTGCTTGTGGGATGGTTAGGCTGTGCTCAGAGTCCATGTGTGCCCATTGAGACGTGGCTTACCTGAGTGTGCAGCCAGTGGCTTTTGTAAGGTCACAGTGAGGTAACTGTTACCACAATCACAATTTAGGGCACTTTCATAGACTTTCCCTCCCTCTCAGCCCTAAACAATCTCCAATCTACTTGCTGTTTAAAAACAAACAAACAAAAGTATTGCATTTGTATTCGCTGTGTTGTGTGTGTTTGTGTAGTGTTGTGGGGAAGGCAGGAAAGAGGACAGCTTTTGGGAATTAGTTCTTCCTTCCCATCATGTGGGTCCCCAAGAGTTGAACTCAGGTTGTCAGGCTTGGTGGCAAGCACCTCCATTCCTTAAGCCATCTCAGTGGCCCGCCAAGAGTCAAATGCCGGCGGCCACCCAGCTTGCATGGCAAGTGCTTTAACCCCTGAGCCATCTCTTCTGTCCCCCTCCTGAGCAGCCCATATTATATGGACTCTTATAACACGGGATATTTTATAACTGCTGTGCCACTTTTAGATCCACCTGCATTATCTTTATGACCCCAGTGTTCCCCTGTAAGCAGCTGTCACAGCAGTGCATTCGTCCCTGGAGGGCACTGGGTTCCATCTTTTGGCAAAGAGCACCTACTTAGGAGTTTTTGTGTGGATGTGTTTTCATAACTCATGGGCGCCACCTAGGGAATGAACTGCTGGGCCAGAAGTTGAGCACTCTGCTTTTTGAGGCTCCCTGTGGCTCCCTGTGGCTGCTTCCCCAATGGTCACAGTGGGATAAACTTGTCAAGTTTTGGTATAGAAATTAGTGCCGGGTATGGTGCAGTGTCACCCATGGTTATATGTAGAGCTGTCACGGCCTCCTCATGAGAGTGTGACTTCCACCCAATCCAGTCCATAGTGACCAGCAGCTGAGCGAGCATAAAGCTGTCCTGAGATGGTACTGAGCAACTCTCTGACCCATCACTCTGTGTGTGTATGTGTGTGTTGTGATCTCACTATGTAGCCCTGGCTGGTCTGGAATTCACTAGGTAGACCAAACTGGTCTCAAATTCACAAGATCCACCTACCTCTGCCTCCCAAGTGCTGAGATCAAAGACATAGACCATCATCCAGCTTATAATTCTTTTTAAAAAGCATCTTTAACCAAAACCAACCAGACAAACAAAAAACCAATTGCTAGTATGTCATAAGTTCATCATTACCTTTTATTAATGACTAAATACTTGAAATGGATATTTTTCAGAAGCGTGTTTTAGTCTTCCATCTGTAGACATGAGCTCTGACTGTGGTCGTCGGTGGCTTGGACTGTTCTCACGCAGGCCTTCCTCCATGTTCTGCCTTTGTGAGAGTCTTGTCCCACTGGTTTCTGGCTTGGCTGACTGCACCCTTGCCTCTGGGTGCCTAGCTTGTCTCACCTGGCCTGGCATCCAGCTCTCATCTGAAGTGGAGGTGATAAGAGGGACACACACACGCACGCACCAACGCACGCACGCACGCACGAATGCACGCACACACGCACGCACGCACGAGTGGCCTAGGACAGGAGGAGTTTATGAAGATGGAGAGGAGGCTGTGGCACACAGAAGTCCCCTGGGTTCCTTGGTTCTGCATCCTTTCAAGTTTGTGTAGCAACCTCTGCCCAGACAGGTGCTGACCTGGTTGCCTTGGATCCTTGACTGCCTCTTTTCTTTGGTTTTCATCCTAATTAATGCTTTAGGGGATAATTTAAATTGTTAGAGATGGGAGTGGAGGAGAGGATGCCATCAGGGGAGAGGGTTGAGGATGGTGAGTGGCGCCAGGTGACCTGGGCACAGCACTGTGCACAGGGGTGGAGGGAGAGCGGGCACTGAAGTCTACTCCCAGGGTTCCTGCCATCTGCTGTGGGAGTGGGAGGGAGGGTAGTCTTGTGGGTTCTGCGGGAAAGTGCTTACCTGTGGAGATTGTGGTAAGTTGTCTGCATTACTTTTTTTTTTTTTTTTTGGTGATTATACACTGTGAGCAAGGCGACTTAGAGTTTGTTTTTTTGTTTGTTTGTTTGTTTGTTTGTTTGTGGCTTACAGTTTCAGAGAGTTAGAGTACCTGACCGTCATGGCTGGAAGCGTGGCAACAGGCAGTCAGGCATAGTGCAGGAGCACTAGCTGAGAGCTCACATCTTGATCCACAAGGCAGAGAGAGCTAACTTGGGCTTTTAAACCCTCAAAGCACCACCCCCAGTGATATACTCCTCCTCCAACAAGGCCACGCCTCCTAATCCTTCTCAGACAGCTCCACCAACTTAGGACTAAGTACATGCATCCAAATACTTGAGCCCGTGGGGACTGTTCTTATCTAAACCACCACGTAGGCATTGTCTGCTGTGTAGTGAGTGCAGAGAGCTGCCCTCGCCCCTGGTCAGACTGGTTACCAGCAAACACTTATGCCTTGGCACGGACACGGCACAGCAGAAGGGCCACTGTGACATACATATGTGGTTTCTTCCTCCTCTTTTATCCCAATATTTTTGCTTCTCTCACTTGAGGTGTACTGTCTCCTCACTTAACATACAAGCTTTTCCCCGCCTTTAAAAACTCTCTGGGGGCTGGAGAGAGATGGTTCTGTGGTGAACAGTGCTTGTTCCTTTTGCAGAGGACTTGGGTTCTGTTCTCAGCCAGCACCTGCTAGCGCTAGTTCCGTGGGACTCAACACCTTCTTCTGGCTACTGTGTGCAACACACACACACACACACACACACACACACACACACGCAATAAAAATAAATCTCATTTTTAAAAGTTCTTTATGATTCTTTGTCACCGTGATTCTCCATTGTCAGGCTGCAGCTGTCTGGGGTGCCCTCTGTCTGTATCTCCTCCTTTGGTGAGACTTCTGTGTAGATTAAGGTCAACTGTGCCGTGTAGTCTAGTGCTGTACCACTTCCACCGGACACTTCTCTCGTTTGACTGTTGTAATTACCACCCCCCCAAAAAAATCCCCTACACAGCATGCTTCCTAATTTGCCTTTTAGAAACATGTGCAGAGGGGCCGTGTGCAGTAGCTGTGCAGGCCCCGCAGCTGCTTACACTTAGGAAGAACATTCTCTTGTGCTGCTGCTCACTCCTGGTGCCATCTTTGCTCTGCAGAGTCTGTGTGGACATGGAACATCTCTAGGGCTCTGTGGCTCCGCGTCACATGCATACCCTTTGTCTTGTCAGCAGTCCCTTGGAGCACAGACTAAAATGCCTGTGGCGCTTTGTAATAATCCCCTTTGAATGGATTTTTAAAAAAAAAATTATTGTTTGAGACAGGGTTTCTCTGTGTAGACAGACCATAACGGCTTTGAACCCATGGTCACTCACCTGCCTCTGCCTCCTGAGTACTGGATTACAGGTGTGTGCCACCACGCTCAGCTTTGAGTGGATCTTGAATGAAGAAAATACACATACTTGGTGAAAAGCTTGAAGGTGAGACAGCCCAGGAGAACAGAGGGAACTCTCGAGGGAAGAGCCACACCCCACTGGGTGGACGCCGATCTCGTGCCCTTTCTGCCACCTGCCTTCAGAGGTAGACCACAGCCACACTTTACCCACACAGTCCTCCTGGCGGAGGTTTGGGCTATTCCTGTCTGGCAAGTTTGGCTGCTGGGAAGCTCCTCTCCTGTTCACCGGAGTGGGGTCCTATGGTAGAGATCCTTCTGGGATGCACTGCACTGGGCATCAGCTCAGAGTCTGCTCCTGAGCCACAGGGTGCGCCCAAGGGAGTCCCTGCCTCCCAGGGTTCCTGCACTCATTGCCCCCCCTCCCTTCTGTAACTGAGCACTACAGCTACTGAGTCGTCACCTGCCCTGCCCTGTGCCTGCTAGCTATATCTTTTCAAAGAAACATAAAAGAGAGACAGGGCACATGAAAGCCCTCTTGAAGAGACTGTTTTACAGTGAGCACACTAAAGAAGCCGGAGTCCGGTCCTGATGGGCTTGTGGTGGGGGAGAGGTCGCCTGTCTAAGTGCTGGTGACACTTGAGATGGCTCTTCAGACCTTGGGGAAGAGTATGGCACTGTCCAGCACTTACTACTGCAAGTGATTGACAGGCCTTTGAGCCCCACACTGAACTGCAGTGTCCTCCCGAGAGCAGAACCGGGGCTGTTGCTGGCCTGTGGAGGCTGTGCCTCCTCAGTGATGGCCCATCAGCGTGATGGATTACTATGCATCCGTGAAGATGTGATTATCTAGATAATGTGGGTCCTTGGAAATGTTTTACTATCCAATTAGTGTCAGGAGCAACTGACGGTGGCGCCAGTGCAAACTAGGTCAGAGGTCAGGGTTGAGCATGCAGAAAACAAATGTACTTGTATGTAAGTGCTGGGGTTTCTGAGTTTCATGTTGATGCGCATTGTTTCCTAAGTAAATCTTTTCTTTGTGCGGTGGGTAAGGACAGCTTAACAGGAAGCCGGCGATCTCCACATCAGTTAGTTCCTCCTACTGTTAACAATCACCATGTTTTCATATAAAATGAAAAAGAAGATTATCCCAAGGATGATTACGGATGATTTTAAAACAACTTTTTACATCGTAAATTGTGTGTGTGCGCTTGCGTGTCTGTGTGGGGTATATACACATGAGTGCAGATGCCCACAGAGGGCAGAGGATCCTGGAGCCAGAGTTGCAGGCGGCTGTGAGCCACCCAGCTCCGGTTCTGGGAGCCAAACTCAGGTCCTCCGGAAGAGCAGCCAGTGCTTTTAGCTGATGAGCCTTCTCTCCAGTGCTGTATATACCTGCCTTATACTCCTGACTGCCCACGGTCATGTAAACATTTGTAGGGCACAGAGGAGTCCTCGTGGAGGAAGCGTCAGAAGGGCGGCTCTGATGGAATCAGTGTTAAGGGAACCCAGGTTTGATGGTACTGTGTGTTCATGCGTGTGTGTGTGTGTGTGTGTGTATGTGTGTGTGTGTGTGTGTGTGTGTGTGTGTGTGTGTGTGTGTGTGTTTCCTGCCACTGAAGCAGAGCTATGGGGAAGCTCAGCATGTGGTTTCTGTAGGATGGCACTCACTAAGGAGTTTCCTAGAGCAAGGTGTTGCTAACTTCCGGGATTGCTTTTCTGCAGTAGTTAACAAAGATCTGATCTGGTTTTCTGAGCTGTCTGTGTTGCCGTCAGACGCACAGGGGTCTCCTTAGTTACAGAGCCACTCTGGTGATGCTTAAATGCAAGCCATCAAGACACAGTAGGCGTGGTGGCACACACCACAATCCTGTAATGGCAGCGCCTGGCAGGCTGCCCCCGCAGGAGGGAGGTGCTCTGTCTGAAAGCCTTCAAAGTCAACAGGGCATGGTGCCTCACACCTATAATCCCAGCATTTAGGAGGCTGAGGCAGGAGGATTGCTGTGAGTTCCAGGCAAGCCTTAACTACAGGATGAAAAGCTCTGGTTTAAAGCATAAAACAAGCTTTTGGGAGAGGGTCACTTACAGCTCTTTTGTTGTGCATTCGCAGTTGGAAGCGTGGCTGGGCCCCTTCCTCCTCGGTTAGTGGTGTGGGTCCTGTCTAAGAGAAGGGATTCAGCCAGGCATGGTGGCACATGCCTTTAATCCCAGCACTCGGGAGGCAGAGGCAGGAGGATCACTGTGAGTTCAAGGCCAGCCTGGTCTACAAAGTGAGTCCAGGACAGTCAAGGCTACACAGAGAAACCCTGTCTTGAAAAACCAGAAAGAGAGAGAGAGAGAGAGAGAGAGAAGGGATTCAGACTCTCCCTTGGGGCCACTCCTCTCCTGGCTTGGCTAGGCAGAGGGTTGTGAATGGCATCTTGAAGCAGTTGTAAGAATGACTGCCCCATGATTTTTTTTTTCACATAAAGGACCTTTATCACTCCCCGCCCCTGCCCCCCCCCCCCATTCAGCTTTTTTACCTGAGTACTACTTGTCACTTATGCAGCTGAGGCCTTGTGGTCTAGAGTGTCAGGCAACAGTCTGAGGTGACCAGAATAACAGTTTCCTCCAGGTTGTGAAGGTATTGGGGGTTTTGTTCTGTTCCATAGTGTGTGTGTTTTAGTGTTTAAAAACTTAGCTGGCCCCTATTAGACCACTTGCCCTTGGTGGGGAGACCTGGTGACACTCAGTGTAAGAATAAGCAGGCTACCAGGAAGAGACTTGATACGTTGTGATCCTATAGTAGGGGACAAGGTCCCCTTCTGTCACAGACCTAGGGGAGGGGAATAGGATGAAAGAGGGAGGGAGAGGGAACGGAAGATACAAGTGAGGGGATAACAAAAGAGATAAAATCTGAATAAATTACCTTAAAAAATGTAAAACACCAACCGTGAGAGTAAATGATTAAAAAAAAATTTTTTTTTAAAGTTTTTTGGTGGTTTTTTGTTTGTTTGTTTGTTTTTGTTTTTTTCCCCAGAATTCCATAGACTCTTGTCCGATTCTGGGGCCCTCCACATCAGCACTTGGGGAGGATAGCTTTAAATTGCCACGTTTTCCTCATGGCTTTGCTCGGGCCACACCTGTGCCCGAGGGTGAGGAGATAGGGGTGTAAGTTCCTTTAGGGCTAATGAGATTGCAGGAAAAATACCTTGAACCTTTCTCTGCCCCGCTGTGGTCTCATTGCAGGAAGAGAGGGCAGTGAGAGATCGGAGCCTCCTCCAGGTTCAAGACCGTGAGCAGCCCATCCCGTGGAAGGTGCAGTTTAACCTAGGCAACAGCAGCAGACCCAGCAACCAGTGCCGGAACTCCGTCCAAGGAAAGCACCTCATCACGGACGAGCTGGGTACGACCCCCTTCCCTGCGCTCAGGGCCCCGGGGCCCAGGTTCGATAGCCATGCCTCCCAATGCTTCTGCCCTTCTTGCTAGTCTCCGGGGGGGGGGGGGGCCCACATCTGTCTTCCATACCTTCCTCTCTAGGCTCTGCGCAGCATCTGGGGAGCTTGGCTGAGGACCACACTCCTAGCAGTTCCCTCTGCCCACAGATCCAGCCTTGGCCTCAGTCCCAGGCCGCTTCCTACCAGGCACAGACATGGGGGTTCCTCATCTTGTTTCTCTAGTTTTTATTTTTAGTGTGTGTTTATCTGTCTGGTGTGTGTGTAGGGGGGCGGTCAGAGGACAACTTAGAGTTGTTTTTCTCCTTTCCCATGTGGATCCCAGGATTGAACTCAGGTTGTGAGGCTTGTTGGGAAGCACCTTTGCTGGCCAAACCATCTTGCTGGCCTATAAAATCCTTTTATTACAAAAGAAACTGAGCACAGGACTGTTGCTTCTCAAGAGTAGTTAGCTGACAGGCTGACTAGAGCCTGGCTTGGAGTCCAGGGCACATGTCTGCAGACACAGAAAGCAGGGAGTTTTAGTATTAGGTGGCAGTTTTTCATATTCTTCTATGAAAGCTACAAATGGTTAACTTAGGTCAGGTTAATAAAGAAAACTTGCAATTGTTGATGATATTCAGCATCGAGGTGCCACTGTGTCGCTAGGGCAACAGCACTGTTAAACAAGATAGCCAATTAGAGTCACAAACCTTTCAAAAGCTGGAAGTTAATTTCCCAGGCAAGACCAACACATTTGCCAGCCCTGGTCTCCCAGGACTTGGTGAAAACAACATCCACAGAGGTGATAAGCACCACGGGGTCTCCCTGCACAGCCCTGGCTGGCCTGGAACTCGCTCTGTAGACCAGGCTGGCCTTGCACTTACAGAATCCCAGGAACTGGGATTTAAGGCGTGCACCACCACCGCCTGGTGTATATGTACCTTGAAACATCATGATGCCCCATTCCTACATCCGCCTCTTGTTTTACTTGTTTGTTTGTTTTTATTTATCAACTAAAAATAGAGGGACTGGAGAAATGGGTGAGTGGCCAAGAGCACTGACTGCTCTTGCAGGAGTCCTGGGTTTGTTCCTAGCACCCAGGGAAGGCTTGTACCTTCAGCCCCTGGGATCCAAGGCCTGTTCCGGCCTCTGCAGGAATCTGCACTCACAGATACACACACATAATTGAAACGGTATCTTGTGCATGATCCACGGTGAGAGGCCTGGGTGAGCTTTTCTCCCCAGAAGTTGGGCCTAGGCATGGAGAGGTGAGCACCAGAGTTCAAAGCTGAGAGCTGGGAGTTGGCAGCGACAAGGGAAAGGCCTGAGAGGCTAACTTAGAGCTGCCCAAAGGAAAGGAGAGGTGGTACCAGCAGGGGCATGGGATGCTGGAGATTGCCCATCTCCTTGGTACAGAGTTGCTGTGCTGTGAGTAGAATCCTGGGGAACGTGCTGGCTCTCTGGGAATTCCATTTAGAATCCTTGTCAACAGCATGAGTGGGGGCAGCTGGGAAGGAAGCGTTTACTAGGACATCAGAATGCTTCTCTCTTCACTCAGGAGCTGCAGAAGCAGAAACAACAGAAGCCGCCAGCTCCCAGGTGGTGGGCATGGTTCTCTCCTGGTCTCCCAAGTATTGAGTGAGGACTCTCTAGTGTCCCTGATCATCGCCAGTGTTCTGCCAGCTTCTACACAGACCTTGTTTTCCAGAGCAGTTCTAAAAACAAGTTATCCTCCATCAGCCTCATTCTCTGAGGACAGAGCTTGGGTACTCAGACGGGCTGATTGCGACCAGCTGCTGCACACCTGAGGGGCCCCTGCACACACACCTGAGGGCCTACATGCATACCTGAGGGTCCACACACACACCAGAGGGCTCCCTGCACATACCTGAGGGGCCACACACACACACACCAGTGGGCCCCTGCACACACCTGAGGGCCCACACGCATGCCTAAGGGTATACACACACACACACACACACACACACACACACACACACACACACACACACGAGAGCCTCTGCACACACCTGAGGGCCTACACAAATACCTGAGGCCCCCTGTACACATCTGAGGGCTGCCACACACACCCATGGGTCTCTGCACACATTTGAGGTCTCACACATACCTGAGGGCCCACACACATACATTTGAGCCTAAATGGCCACTGGCAGCATCTCCGGGGTGGGGCAGTGGCCCTCATGGGCTTACACTTAGATTTTTCTGTCTTGCCAAGAAAGGGTGCAGGGAACTGGCTGACAGTGGATGTGCATCTTTGTGATGGGAGTTTCTCAGCTATGGACCAAATTAGGTATTGCCTTGCTGTTTCCTGCCTTAGACAGGATTTTTAAGAGGCCCAGGTGAAAGATTGCTTGCCTATGTTAGCACCCCAACCACATGGGTGTTGGCATGGTGGTAAGCTCACACTTCCCAGCAGACCGGAAAGTGGCTGAGCATAGTGATAATGTGGATCTATCGGTGACTCGAGAGTCCGACTTCCCATCATCCTCTGCCCAGGTGGAGCCAGCCCTGGTGCTCAGGATGCGCTGGTTCCTGCCCCGATTCTTCACCCCCAGGGGGAGGACAGGCTAGTTTCCTGCTAAGCTTCGTCTCTGGTTTTCAGGCTATGTCTGTGAGAGGAAAGACCTGCTGGCAAATGGCTGCTGTGACGTCAGTGCCCTCAGCACAAAGCAGTTCTGTTGCGATGGGTGTCTGGCCAATGGCTGCTGCGAAGCCTATGAGCACTGCGTTTCCTGCTGTCTGCAGCCCAGCAAGGTACGGGCTCCGGCTCCCCATCCCTTGTCTTCTCGCCTTTTAGGGGGAAAGCTAGGTACCTCTTGCGGTGCGCCGTGGGTGCATCTGCCTCTCCTGAGAGAGGAGTTGGTCTCCGAGTCACGGTTCCTTTTCAGAGAGGATCGTGTTATTGCTAAGCAAGTATCTGGTGAATGAGAGACTGGACTCCCTCCCTCTTGCCCTCCCCATGGGCTGGCTTGGCCAGCAGTTACTACCAGTGCTGAATTCCTTGTTTCCATAGCAACTTCTACTGGAACGCTTCCTCAACCGGGCAGCTGTGGCCTTCCAGAACCTCTTCATGGCAGTCGAAGACCACTTCGAACTATGTTTGGCTAAATGCAGGACCTCGTCCCAGGTCAGAAGTGATGCTGGGGAGGCAGGAGGGAGGCAGAACTGGAGAGCACTAGCCCCATCCCTCTGGGCAGAGCCAGGGTGGAAAGGGGTTCATTGACACCGTGCTCTGCTGTGTTGGGGGGTGAGATATGCAGATCCATACCAGTGAACGTCCTGGGGCACAGTTGTGGTTTGCTTTGGGATCTGAGGGCAGAGGAGGTGGGTATTAGGCCCATCTGAGGCTTGTAGGGTGAGCATACACTGCCTACCCTTGAGGGCTCTGCTCTCCTGGCATGCGCCTGCCAGGCAGGGAGTGGGGGGGGGCTCTGTCCCCCACCTTTATTTATTGTCCCTTTTTACATTTATTCTGAGCTCAGGGAGGTACACGGATACAAGTCAGAACAGGGAATATCAGTTCTGTCCCTACCCCTTGTGTGTCCTGAGGTCTTCCTCCACCTTGGCGGCAAGCACCTTTCCAGGCTAAGCCATCTTGCCTGCCCAAGTTCCCTGCTGCCTCTGTGGCTGGGCACTCGTCACTGCTGCGGACCACATGTGTCCTTCACACAAGCACACTCCCCTAGGGTAACCGACCCATGTCCGTCTCTGGCACTCTGTAGGCTTTGGTTTTGTGTCTCTTGATCCCCCTTTCTATCTCTGCTTTACTGTGAGAACACCCTGGGTCAGCTGGTGCTGATCAGGGAGCGTCCCAGGTGAATAGGTGGGCGGAAAGGGAAATGTGAGGATTCACTTGCTCTTCCTGGCTGCTAATGCTGGGAAGGGGGAACTGACACGGCAGCTTCCTGTAGCTGACAGCTGGAAGTTATTTCCTATCTTGCACAGAGAGACCATTCTCAATGACCTCTTGGTTCCTGTGCCCAGAGACAGGGCTGCACGTCTATTAAGTGGTATTAATATGGTGCATAGCTTTAGTGAGAGGCTAACTAATGAACTGTAAACCAGCCAAAAACTCAACTGATCATATAACAGGAAGGTGCTGAAAGTCCACCATTGGGGGTTGGGCTGAACTTCACTTACTGCGCCTAGCCAGAGGAGCTCTTAGGGAGGGTGCTTGGCATGTGCACAAGCCTTTGTGCATGGCTGCTGTCTGAAGTGGCGTCACCCCACCAGGGACTGGCTCCCTCAGGTGCCGATCCCACTGTATCTCCATCTGTTTCAGATTTGTTTGTGTTCTTTTCGTATTATTATTGTGTATGTGTGTGGGTGTGCCACCACATGTGGGTCCCGGGACTAGAACTGAGGTCCTCAGGCTTGGAAGCAAGCGCTGTGTTAGCCCCAAGCCATCTCACCTGCCCTTGTCTCATGTAACCAGGTTGGTCTCAAGTTCACTATGCTGCTGCGGGTGTGCTGGGATCACACGTGTGACCACTCCACCCAGTTGTCTGAGGTGCTGGGCTTCATGCATATGAAGCACGCAGCCAGCTGTGCCACATCCCTAGGCCCCAGTTCGGATGGACTGAAAAGTAATCTCAGAGTGCCCAATCTGCAGCCAGGTTGCTCAAAAGCTCCCTGGTAGACAAAAGAAGAAATGGCACAGTGATGTCTGTCTGTCTTCGTGGCATTCAGCGCTAAGAATCCTACTTGATTCTAGAAAGCTCCTCTAAATCCCTAGGCACCCTGGAGGTGGAGGAGTGGGTGGGGAGTGCGTGGCTGTCTCCGCAGCTGGCCCTCTCTAACATGCTCCTGTCTCCCCTCGCCGACAGAGCGTGCAGCACGAGAACACGTACCGTGACCCCGTAGCCAAGTACTGCTACGGTGAGAGCCCACCTGAACTCTTCCCTGCGTGAGGCCTGACGGAGACACATACCCAGGACCGGGCTGGACCATGCGAGAGAATGAAGGAGAAAGCCTTGACCATGGTGTGTGACAGCTGATGCCTCTGGCCCCCTCACCCCCAGCTGGAGCAGAGGGACAGAGCTGTTCTGGAGAGCAGGCTGGACGAGGCCCTGGCACCTCGCAGCACCCTGGGACCACTGGTCAAGGGCCAGGCACTTGCTTCTGTTTTGATCCTACGTTGTAGTTATTTATTGACGGTTCAGAGTGGCGGGCAGTGAGCTGCTTTGTGCAGGACACCTTTGCCTGTCCAGCTGAGCGCACTCAAGGAGGTAACTGTTGCTCTTGGTTTTTGAGGCGCCACAAGTGATATCACTCTTGCACCAGATGATAATTTGCCTGCAGGAGCGCAGGTATAGGGACTTATGTTTTTGTTCCCTTTAAACGTCCGACAAGCAGGCCTTTGTAGCCATTCAGGGGTGTGAAGCGCCTCAGGGCAGTGCTGGTCCCCACCGAGCCTTTGTAGAGCTGCCTTGGTGTGTTCATATACCTGAAATGGCGGTGAGAAACCTGAATCCCGCCTGACTATTCCGTGGAGTTTGCTGTCACTATGTGCCAGTTGAAAGTCCTCAGCTTTGGGGCAGGGGAGCCTGTCCCTTGTTTGTCACAAAAGCCAGTGGGGACTGGTGAGTGTGTGCATTTGCAGCATTCACTCATTCATTCTTGACTGCTTTGTGCCAGAGGCAAACACTTGTCTTCCCAGGCCCTCATAAGGAAAACACTAAGCTTGTATTCCAGCCTATAGAGAGTTTACATCCACTCTCCATGGAGCTGTATGTGGTAGCCATGGCCTAGAGACCATCCTGAAGGCAGGGGTGGGCAGTCGCCATCAGCAACTGAAACGGGGTTTTAAGCCTAAAGTCAAGACACCTCAACTCCCCCGTCTTGTTTTCAGGCCACCCATTAACACACACTTCCTACCCAGACTCTTCACCGGTTTTGGTTCCAGTTGACCTGGGCCCGGCGTGAGGCTCCTGACTTCCTTGGGGCCGCCTGCCTCATGGATCCTTGTCTCCCAGCTGTTTTCCTTCTGGATGGAATTTCCTTCAGCTCCCTCCTGCCTCCTCCTCCTGTTCACCCTTCAATTGTATTCTGTCACCTCAACGGAAGAGAGGACAGACGGGGAGTTGTTTTCTTGTTTTGTCTTGCCGTGCTGGGCTCAAACCCAGGACTTGGTGTGTGATTAGTAAACTCTCGGTACTGAGCCCGGGCCCTGGCTGGGGCATCAGCTTTTCAGGTTGGATCCCATGACTCTGTTCTGTCTGCTCTGGACGTCTCAGTGTGTTGACTCAAATTTCATGAAATAATTGACACATATTGGAATGTCCTGGCACTTTCTGTCAGGCTCATTCTTTCTGGTAACTGGGGTATTTATTTATTTTTGTTTTGTTTTTTTTCACTGATTAAGACCTTTTGTTATGTAAGTAGCATTAAAATTTACAAAAAACCCAAAGCCCCAAGAGTATAAATTTGGACTAAATACTGTATTTAATATTTAAGCATAAAGCTCTTAATACCAAGTAGTTCTACATTATAAAGCTGATCATAAGAAATTTTAATATTATTTTAAAATATCATTTTTCCACTATCACCTTAGCATAGTGTAAGTTGAACATCTCTTACTTGAAATCAACCATCTAAAATGTTCCATATGCAGAACCAGTGCCAACCTGCTGCTTCAAGAACAAAGCACACCATGACAAGTTGTCTGGTCAGGGGCTTCCTCACAGTAACCGGAACAAGCCAGGGCATCAGTCAGAGAAGCTTTTTGTTTGTTTTTCTTCAGTTTCTTGAGATTTTCTAAGCAAACAATCATGGCTTCTTTTTAAAACGGAGATTGCTCCGTACTGTACTGATGTATTGATTCCTCACCCAGTCCCTCCCTGAGGCCCCGCCCCTTTCTCCTGTCCTGGGAGGTCACTGCTCAGTAACCGGTTGGCCTAGCCCAGCAGATCATTCTCCAGTGAAAGGCTCCATAAAGAAGTCATCCTGAGTACACGGTCATCATCTTCTGTTTGTTAGGGTGAAATCCGCTGAGCTAGGGTTGGATCTTTTTAGGTCTGCTGGGAGGAGATTTTCTTCACCCTCTTCATTGTCACCTTCTTCTTCATCATCAATGCCACTGTCTTCATCCTGGTCATCTTCCGTCTCTGGAGCTGCTTCTTGGTCCTTCAGAAGGCACGGGGTGGCGTGCCTGAGGTTCCTGCAGTCTGTTTCGTGCCTGCGTCTTTACTCTGCTGCAGTTGCTTCTTTGTTTTCCAAAGCTGTGGATCCGTGTGTCCAAGGTCCAGCTGTGCCTCTGTTCTTTGATGTCTTTTCAGCTTCACTCACAGTTTGTCCAATGGTACCCTCTTCTGCTGTATCTTCCTTCTAGGCCCATAGTCCCATCTGTCTCCTGGCAAAAAGCTTTTTTTTTTTTTTAAGACAAGGTCTCCATAGCCCAGTATGTGTTTGACACCAGCATTGAACCCCTGACTCTTCTCCGCACCTGCCAAGTGCTGGGATTCACACGCGCGCGCACACACACACACACACCACACCGCTTCAGAAATCCCCAGTACTTCCAACAAGTGTGGCCCTCCCTGGCCAGGGAAGGGCCTCGCCTCACCTCGCTTGCAGAGCTGATTCTGAGCTCCCTTGATGGGGTTCCTAGAATCAGAGGCTGTAGTTTTGTGTATAAGACTCAAGTGAATCGCAGAATATATATACCAGGGCCTCGGGGGAAGAGAGGAAGTGAGGACATGGAAAACGTGAATGTCATTAAATGTGAGCAGCTGCTGGCACGTGGGGCTCAAACACTGCCCTCCCTCCTGAATGCACATTGGCTGGGCTTCTTTCTGGGGATGCTGGATACCACGCATGTAAACGTGGAGAGAAGAGACACCATAGGTGCGGGAGGAGAGAGTGGCTCTCAGCCAGGCCCTTTAAGGTAACGGTGGACCCCTTTGCCCACCCTGAAGGCTGACTGCAGGCCTTCCCAGACTAGAGTGGGCACAGGGGGGGTTCTGGGCCAAGCTCTTCCCAGGTAAATCATGAGCTGGCCAGGAGTGAGCCTGTACCCTGGGGCCACTGCTTCTCAGCTGCGTGACCTTTGAGTCTGGGGCCTTTGGTTTGGAAAATGGGGTCACGTGTTTACCTGTCTTGAGTTTGCCCTGAGGTGCCCTCTTGAGTGAGAGACTGCTGCCTCCTAACGGGCCAAGGTCAGCAGCCCCTGGGGAGCTGTAGGCGCGGATGAGGGTGCGAGGTATTTTTTAGTTATGTAATTCCAGACCGTCTAACTGTATGGTGAGGACCTAGCCGCTCCAAGGTATGGTTGAGGGGAAGGCTTTTATTGTAGATAGGAGGGAGAGTGTAGCCAGAAGCACCTGGAACAGTCCAGAGCAGGGAGAGAAAATAGTGACCTGAACATGAGCCATGAGAGAAAAGAGAGGAAGACAAGAGTGAGGGGGCCAAGAGGTGCAAGGCCAAAATGGCAGGGTTATAGAGGAATGGGCCGCTGGTGACCAGGGTGGGGATGGGGGGAAGAGCCACAGAGAGCAGCCATGTTGAGGAAGCCTGGGGGCCAATGTGTGCTTAGTGTGCTACTAGGCACCGTAATTAGCCATTTGTCCTGAGTGGTTTGCGGTGGAGTTTTTGTTTTGTTTTTGACCCGATAATGATAAAATAATGACCTAAAAATCACACAGCCTCGAGATAAGCACCAGCTATTTTCCTCTGCCTCTGTGACTTTCCAGTCAAAGCAAACAAACCTCGACAGAAGGTGTGCTTCTTTCTCCCTTGGAAACACCACCTGTGGGTTTGTTATCTGCAGGCCTGTGTGACATTCTTAATGATCACAGTGTGCCACTGTTAGTGACCTGCTGATCTGGTTCCTTCCATGGGTGTGGTTTGCTATTGCAGAGCATGTGCCCTTCCTTACCCAGGCTTGTCCGTCTCCAGTCCTGCGGCCGCTTCTCCACCAGTGGAGGGGGTGTCCAATCGTTCCTCTGCCGCATGCGAATCATGTCTTAAGCTGCTTCTTAAGAGTTCACCATTCAAATCTGTACTTATGTTTAAAGTCGTAATCCAACGTGTATCACCTTATACTGAACAATCAGCCTGGATTACAAAGAGGATTTTTTTTAATGTAAAATATTCGGGGGGGGGGGGGGCATGAGGTATCAACTGGCAGGAGTTGGCTCTCTTTTCACCATGTGGATCTGTCGTGGAACTCAGGTTGGTCTTGGAGGCAGAGTCATGTTGCTGGTCCTAAGGTGGTGCCTGTGACTTAAATGACGCTGTGCACAGTGCTGTTGGTTTGCGTGTAATAACTCACAGTGAGCTGAACCGCACTCCGGGTCTTGATTGACCATTTATTCTTCTCTTTCTTCCCCTTGGTTACTACAGAACATTCTGAAATGAACGAAGCCGGAAATCTATATCTTTTGCCCTCTTTTTCTCGCTAGCCCTCTCTCTTTTGTCTTTGATTCGAGGTTCTGTCTGTATCCCAGATGAGCCTCAAACTCTCCATCTTCCACTCTTTAACTCCTGGGGGTTTAAACCTCAGCTGAGCTTCGTCTCGGTTCACTTTCTCTCTTTAACACTCCAGCAATTAGCTCACGTTCCACAAACCTGTCTTTCTAATAGAGTCGGGGCAGTGGTCGGTGCAGCCCCTCCCCCGGACCCTGGCCCTCAGGGGGACATTGGGCAAGCGTCTGGAGGTAACATTCTCACAGCTGGAATGGCAAAGGTACCACTGGTCCTTAATGGGGTGGGAATCCGAAGTGCTGTTCCCCGGCCCACAGGACCACCACGTAGGCTGGCAGCGCTGAGGTAACGGAGCCCAGCTCTAGGTCACGGCTGTGCCCAAGGCTGAACAGCGGAGAGCGCCCAGCACTAAGCGCTGACTTCATTATCTCCCCGCCCTGGAGAAATATCACGCCGAAGTGCTGATTAAATTACGCTGCCGCGAGCCCCACAGGACAGACACGCTGGCATAACAGCACAATCCTGCCTCAAGGCACCGCGCACAGCGCGCTTAGTGAGCTCACCAGCCACCCAGCGGCCACACTTGTCTGCAGAGCGAGCTGGGAGTCTGTGACCGATTGGTGGAGTGGGGGCGTAGGTGTAGGAGCGAGGTTGCCCCTGTAGACTCCTCAGGGAGTCATTCCGTTTAAGAAGGCGTCCTGAGAGCAAAAGAAGAATGAAAACAAGCCAAAAGAGAGACTAGCTACTGGGACAGTTTTCTTCCCTGTTTTGTCAGTACGCCTCACTTGCCAGTGCGTCACCTTCCAGGCGAGGTGTTTCTGTCGTCATTTCTCCTGGTGTGACTGCAGCTCTGGGTACCAACGTTGCCGGGTTTTTTTTCTCTCAGTCACGTGTCTGCAGCACCCCCTCTCCAGTCCATTTTCAAAGATGTGAAGTGGTAGGCGGTGATTTGGTTTGCCGCCATGCTGTGAGCAGGGTGGCTACATTTGTGCCACCAACTCTTGACAGCCCCTCCCCCCCACCCCCGCCAGCTGAACCTCAGCAGCAGTCTAAACAGGTACAGCCCAGGTCATTGCCTGGGAGAGTTCAGAGCTAAGAGACAAAGGCACCGCCTTTAATATAAAGAAACAGGTCCAGCAAGGGGGCCTGTGGGGTAGCATGGAGTCTGTAATCCCAACACTGGGGAGGCTGAGGCAGCAGGAGTTTGTGTTTGAGCTCAGCCTGGGCGTCACAAAATGACACCCTTGACTCCAAATAATAAGCAACAACAAAATCACCTTGCCAGTTAAAACAGGAAAAGCAGTTGTTCAGGTATTTCAGTGTGCCTGTGGTTGTATCTCGCCTACATTTCTCTGGACCCATGCCTGGGGCTAGAGGATCAAACAGCAGAACTAGAAATGGGTTGTTGTGTGCGGTACAGAGTGTGAGCCTATGGTCAGAGCGCGCCCAGATGACCTGTAGCTATGTGTGCTGCAGGCTAAATGAGAAAGAAGGCTGTGTCATGGACAATTCCAGTTCTAGATCACAGGCCATGCGTGCATGAGTGTGTGTGTGCGTGTGTGTGCGTGCGCGCGCTTGTGCGTGTGTGTGTGTGAGTGAGTGTACTTGAGCACCACACATGTTTGTCCTGTCCTGTGTGAATGGCTCACTTAAGCTGTATTAGTAACTATCAAAATAAATGTAGACCAGTTATGGTTCAGTTGCTGCCAGTCAGAAGGCTGGGGCAAGAGAAATCCAAGTCCAAGGACAGCTTTGGCTTCATACTGAAACCTGCTTGGAACACACACAAAATTGTTTTTTTTAAAGTTTAAATAAAATATTTTCTTAATTCGATGTTGGTGACTTGGGTGATAAATGTGACAATCTGTGTGTTGTTTCAGGCATATCCCATTCATTGGCCATGTGTGTATATGTGTGCACACGTGTGTGAGCATGCACATGTGTGAGTATGCACATATGTTGAGTGTATGTGTGAGTTGCACATGTGAATATATATATATATACATATACAGTTGTGGACTGCATATGAGTAAAGAGCAATGGTCTGAAGTCTGAAGTCGCTGAACAGCATCCTGACCCACCTCACAGGAGCCCAGGCATCCATGGACTTGGGTAAACTTGTCTTTCTGGCTTTGGTTTCTCATTTGTCATTGTCATCCTCATTGTCAACCAGGGTACTTGCTAACACATCTACCGATCCCACTTCCTGGCTTTGACCACCGGGAGGTCCCACCACCGAGATAAATATGACTAAAGTCTTGCCTCTTCATTGCTGTCTGTGGACTGTATTTCTCATAGAGGAGGTGACACCAACCATCAGGACCCCATTTGTCCTCAAAGCACCCCCTCCCCGTGGCACCCGGAAGACAGATCAAACCTGGCCAAATGTTTCCTTCATCCTCCTCCTCTGATTTTCCAGGGTACCACCTGGTTGTCACGTGCGCTGCCCTGCACCTGTAGAGACGGCTGTTGCACTCCTGTCCTAAGTGTAAGGGCAGCTGCCTTTTGGTTGGGACACCCTGAGCCCTGGAGGTGCAAATTCCCTTCATGCAGCACTAAGATGCTCCATGGCCTTGAGCTGAGATGCCCAGAGTATGTCATATTTCCCAAGCAGGGCATCCCTGGGCGTCTCTCAGCATAAGGGTTGCCTCTCATGTCCCTTACAAGGAGGAAATCCTACAAACAAGCCTTCCAAATTAAACTGAGCCCTTTAAGTTCCTAGTCCCCAAAGGATAGCCACAGTTGGCTATGGGCAGTTCTGGCACAGCTTGTGTCTAAATGTATATTTCATATGTGTGCGTGAATACAAGTGAGATCCCAATACATGCTGTTGCACACTGCTGTGTTCCTGGCAGGGTGGCTTCATCCAGTTACAGCCAGCTCCTCCCACTCATGGTTCTGCTAGAGAAGCGAAGTCCATGAGACTCTGCCCTCTTCACCCATTCTCCTCATCTGACTTTACCCCCATGGGGAGAGAAGTCTTCTTGTTTTACGCAGATAAATGCCAGGCATTTTCCAAGGCCAGAGCTGAGCTTCAGCCAGCAAGCCAGCATCTTTGAGGACTGGCTGCATTGTCCCCAGCAATGCTAGGCGAGAAGTTAAGGACACTCCAGATCTCTTGGGCATTGTTGATTCTGGGGAAAAAAAAAAAAGTCACTAAAAGCAGACATAAAAGAATAAAAAGTGGGGCCAGGCAGTGGTGGTGCACGCCTTTAATCCCAGCACTCTGGAGGCAGAGGCAGGCGGATCACTGTGAGTTCGAGGCCAGCCTGGTCTACAAAGTGAGTCAAGGTGAACCTTGTCTCGAAAAAACAAACAAACAAACAAAATAACAACAACAAAAACTCATCAGTTAAGAGGGCTTGCTGCTCTTTCAGAGGAACTGGGTTTGATTCACAGCACCCACCTGGTGGTTCATAAACATCTCTAACACCATTGGGATCCAACACTCTCTTCTGTTTTCCATGTGCTAGGAACCCACGCGGTGCACCAAATAGGTGTAGGCAAAAAAACATATAAATAAAAATAAACTTTTAAAAAATGAAAATAAAAAAGGCCTAGGGAGCTGGGCATGGTGGTGCACACCTTTAATCCCCAGCATTCGGGAGGCAGAGGCAGGCAAATCCCTGTGAGTTCGAGGCCAGCTTGGTCTACAAAGTGAGTCCAGGACAACCAAGGCTACACAGAGAGACCTTGTCTCGAAAACCCAAAAAATAATAAATAAATAAATAAAAATAAAAAATAAAAAAAAGCCTAGGGAAGGTTCCGTGGACCACGATCTTCCTGAGTAGGAAGCACGGGGAAAGATGATTCATGCTTGGGACACCCGCTCCATGTCAGAGCCTCATCTACATGGTGGTTTTATAAAGGCTTCGGGACTTCAGCCTGTGAAGGTGTCACTAAGTGTCCTTTAGCATTCATTCCCTAGCAGCCTGGGTTTGGAGCTGCCCTGTCTCCCATAGGCACATGCAGTCCGTCGTGTGCTCCCCTCCCCCCCCCACCCCGCCCCCTCCTCCCCGGGAACACAAAGCTTCCTGGTGGGCGTGGCTCGGGACAGCCCTCCAGGTTAAGCTCCCTGGGCTACAGCCATGACATCCAAACCCTCCTGGGCTTTTGCCTGCAGTCTGTGTTTTGCGCTAACCGAAGACAAACAGCCTCAAGGCCCTTCACCAGTTGGCTCGGCTGATTTATTTGACACAAATAAGCTCGCTGACCTGATTTAGCATTGCGGGGGGACCACAGAATGAGTCAGGCACGATCTTAAGGGCCTTGCTTTTGGCCGCAGCCAAGGCGGCCCGAGCGCTTGCTTGATGGTGGCTGGTGGCGTGCATGCTGACGGTTGCTGACTGTGCCACTTGGTGGCGCCAGCTGCATGGGTTTTCCATCCCCAGTGTGTGCCTGGTAAAAGGCTTGCCCAGGATGCCCCTGAGACAATGACTGTGGGTAGGGAGCCATCTGGTGGGACAGCAAATCAGGACTCATTCCTAGGCCTCGCGTTTGCGTTTTCGGGAGGAGGCCAGGATCCTCAGGGAGAAGAAAACATGTCTGCTGCTGGCAATGTCCATTACTACTCCAACCCCCTTTTCAGCCCCGCCCCCCCCGCAGGTCAAAATCTAGGTGGATCTTTCTAGCCATCCTTAGATGACAAAGAACGTAAGGGGACCACTCGCACTACCCCTGCTCTGAGGCACTCACTCCCAGTGCCCTGGTTCTTTGTGGCTGGGGTCATACACACCATCTGCCTGGAGGAGATTGCAGACCAGGTGTCCCCAGATGTCTGGAGGGGGCGGGGTTTGGCGGGGAAGGGGCCACACTGTGAGCATGCGCTGCCTGACGTGGTGCTTAAAAGGCTGCTGTGCACTCACCTGCCACCCATCGTCCTGAGCTAGGCAGATCATCTCATCTCTTTTTCATGGACACAGACGCGCAGGGGGCCTCACACCGTGTCCCTGGCTTCAGCCAAGACGGTGCCATCCACTGTGAAGAGAGCTTCCCGCCCCTGCTGTGTGGGAAACGGTGATCCTCAGTGGCGCCCGAGGGTAACAGGTTAGTGTTTGCCCTGAAATTTGTACTTTGGCCTGGGGTTGGGTCTGTTCTTTAAGCAAAAGCTTCCACTTAAAAAAAAAAACAAAAAAACTTATTATTTTAGGTTATGTATACGTGAGCGGTTGTGTAGGTGCTATTTTAACTCGATTTTAATGAGGTTCCTTATACCACTTTCTCCCTTTTTCACATCAATCTCTTTCTTTTTTTTAAAAAAGATTTATTTATTATTATGTATACAGTGTTGTCTGCTTGTACACCTGCAGGCCAGAAGAGGACATCAGGTTACATTATAGATGGTTGTGAGCCACGATGTGGTTGCTGGGAATTGAACTCAGGACCTTTGGAAGAGCAGGCGGTGCTCTTAACCACTGAGCCATCTCTCCAGCCCCACCAATCTCTTTCATATCATACCCCAACACCAGGTAGGAGAGAAAGAAGGTTAGCAGGGAGAGAAGACATAGGTCTCTTAGCCACTTCCTGCTGGTTAGGATCCTTGGGTTCCTTGGGGCAAGTCCAGTCTTCGGCTCAGAATATCTCCAACATCTCATGCCCCGGCTCTGGCATTTCTTCCCTCTTGGCGTCCTCAGAGTTAAACTATCCGCAGCTGGGGAAGAGCCCCTCTCAGAGCCCACACGAGGCAAACAGTCTGCTGCTGCAGACAGACTGAAGCATCTCCATATTCTACACCTGGGATTCAAACAAAACCATGTTTACCTAACATAACTGAGGTTTTTAAAAGACACTGAAACTTGCGCTACAGCGGTGTGTGTGAGTGCGGATACCCACGGAGGCCAGAGGCACTGGAGGTCTTGGAACAGTTTCAAGCCACCTAACAACAGAGGTGCTGGGAACCAAACTTGGGTCCTCTGGAAGTCTCCTCATCTTCTCATTTGTCATGGCCAGGAAGGGATTTGGGGGAATGTCCTAAGGGGAATGTAGCATTTTACGGCAGCCCTGACAAGTGGACTGCATCTTAGGGTCATGTGGCCCCTGTCATGGGCTGAATTGTGAGTCCCAAAAGCCATACAGTATAGCCTTACACACACACACACACACACACACACACACACACACACACGTGGCTGTTTGGAGGGTGGGCCTTTATTTTTTCTTAAGATTTATTTATTTATTTATTAAGCATTCAGTGCTCTGCCTGCATGTACCCCTGCAGGCCAGAAGAGGTCATCAAGATCATGTTATAGATGGTCGTGAGCTACCATGTGGTTACTGGGATTTGAACTCAGGACCTCTGGAAGAACAGTCAGTGTGCTCTTAACCTCTGAGCCATCTCTCCAGCCCCCAAGGGTGGGCCTTTAAACAGATGATTGACAGGCCAACAGATAGCTCAGTAAGTACAAGTTCTTGCTGCCAAGCTTGACAACCCAAATTTGATCCCTGGGACTCCACAATGGAAGGAGAGAAACCATCCTGGTAAGTTGGCTTCTGACTTGCACATGTTTACAGTGGCACACACTGAGAAGCTCCCAAGATTTTTCTATAATGTTGGGGCATCATCTCCAGCCTTCTGGTTCAGAATATTTGAAAGACTTTTTTTTTTTTTTTTTGGTGAAACAGGAATTATAAAGGACTTATCTACCTTGTCCTTGCAAAGCTCGGCAGTTGACCCTCCTGCATCCAGTGTGTCCAGTTTTGGCCAGTGTTCTGTCTGTAATTGACACAAGGACATTTTCTCACCCAATGGCTAGCTTGACACATGTGAAGCCTTTGATGCTCTTTGAAGCAGAATGGGGGATGCTGCCAGGAGCAGACCTGTCTCACTGACTAAAAAAGCCTTAAGTGATTAGAATCTTTAAACACCATCTTCTGCAGATCTCTGAGGTTTTTGAAGACCTTCTGTCTTATCATTCAGATTTGTTTCTGGCTGTTTTTTTTTTTATCTGTTCGTCTGAGAAACATATTTTTGCAGTTAACTAAACTAGTATCTAACATGACTATGAGTTTGGTTGTCTGACTGCTAATACACATTGTTTATTTATTCTAGACAGTTCATAATGGCAGCTTTCAAAATGACTAGAACTTAACATTGTAGTTTTAAGAATTACATGGGTACAATATTTTAGCGTGGGTTTTGTTTGGTTGGTTGGTTGGTTTGATTTTTCAAGACAGGGTTTCTCTGTGTAACCTTGGCTGTCCTGGACTCACTTGGTAGACTAGGCGATCCGCCTGCCTCTGCCTCCCAAGTGCTGGGATTAAAAGCGTGTGCCACCACCGCTCGGCTTGTAAGACAAATTTTTATCTATGCCATTTAAAAGAATAGTGTGGTAAGTCCTAAGGATGGTATGGCCAAAGATTTATTGGCCATGCACATTTGAAGTCCTGGCTGGAGACACTCTCCTGCCTCAGTCGGTCTCGGAGGTGTTCCCATGTGGAGGGATCAGCAAATTATGTTACCTGTTTGTTCTGCATTTTGAAGTCATGTAAGTGTAGACTGATATAATTTAGCGTTCTCTCTCTCTCTCTCTCTCTCTCTCTCTCTCTCTCTCTCTCTCTCTTTCTCTCTCTCCCTCCCTCCCTCCCTCCCTCCCCTAGGTCTGTTTTATTCTGATCTCTTCAAAGAGGATATACAAAACTGAAATTGTTACTGAAAAAAAGCATTTGATGCTAAGATAAACAAACTCATGTGGAACCCAGAACCTCTGTGTCGCTGTGTTTTCCTCCACTTTCAACATAGAAAACAATCTTCTTTAATCTCTAAGCCTTTTCCTGAGGACTTTAGTTTCTTAGGCCTTCCTTCTCTTCTGGACCTCTCCAGGTCAGATGCTTGAGTCTTCAGCTCCTGCTTCCAGGTAGAGGCTTTTTTTCTGCCTCCCTCAAAGAATTCTGACTCCTCCCCTAACTCTGGAAAGCTATTGGGGTCCACAAGTCTTAGCTCCTCTGGCTTGCAAGAGTCAGGCCAGCGTGTGTATGTTTGTGTGTGTGACATGGAGTCATTGTGGAGGGCCAAAGGATAACTTGTAGTAGCCTGTGGTCTCTCCTGCTGTGTGGGTCCCAGGGACTGAACTCAGCTCCTCAGGCTTGACTGAGAACACCTTTCTACTGAGCCATCTTGCCTGCTCCGAAAAAATTTTTTGATTGCCAAGTGGTTCATGGGTACCACTGGCATCGATGGTGGAGACCACAGGGGCTTACAGCATCTCCCAGTGCCCAGGCCAGCCCACCCTCAAGAACTTGGGTTCAACATCAGAAATGCTGAGTCCAGAAGCCCCAGGACGTGCTCTGGAACTCCATGCCAGTGTGGCAACTGCAGTGCGCCCTCGTGACTCGTTCAGTAGCCCCTTGTTGTTGGACATTTGGGTGTGTGTCTTCTGCTTTTGGCTGCTATGAATCACATTGCTTTGAAATTCATGTGTGTTTTCATGTGGGCTTCAGTTTTCCTGGGGATCCTTAGGAGTGGGATTGCTAGACCCAATTTAGTCACTCCATGTTTTTCTTTTGGGGGACCTGCCAGACTTCCAAAGTCATTCTGTCTAGTCACACTTGTAGCTCAGGCTGGCCTCAAAATTGCTACATAGCCGAGGCTGGATTTGAACTCCTGACCCTCTCGCCTCCAGTTCCCAGATGCTGGGGTCACAGACACACACAGCACTGTATTAGTTACTTTTCCGTTGCTGTGATAAAAAAAATCACCGAGACAAAGCCCACTTATGAAAGAAGGACTTGAACTTGACTCTCGGTCCCAGAGGGATGACGGTCCATCTTGGCAGTGAGGCATGGCAGGCAGGATGGTAGGAGCAGAAGCTGAGGGCTCACATCTTCACAGAACAGAGAGAGCGAAGGGGATGTGATGCAAAGCTTTCCATCTCAAAGCCCGTCCCCAGGGATGTACTTCCTCCAGCAAGGCTGCACCATCTAACCTGCCCCACCCCACCCCAAAACGCCACTAACTGGGGATCAATGTTCCAATACCCAAGCCTATGGGGGACATTCTTATTCCAAGACCCCTTTCAGTCCCCAGATTTCTTTATTTTTGAGTTGAATCCCGTGTGTGTTCGTGTGTGTGTGTGTACATATGTGTGTTCATATTTGTGTGTACATGTGTCTGTACATGTGTGTTTGTGTCTTTGCAAATATTTTTTTTAAAATATTTATTATGTATACATTGTTTTGCCTGCATATACCCCTGCGTGCCAGAAGAGGGCACCAGATCTCACTATAGATGGTTGTGAGCCACCATGTGGTTGCTGGGAATTGAACTCAGGACCTTGGGAAGAGCAGGTGGTGCCCTTAACCTCTGAGCCATCTCTCCAGCCCCATATTTTCTTTCTATGAACCTCCCCTTTAAATATCTATGACCACCCCTTTATTTTTTGTTGTTGTTTTTGTTTTGTTTTTTTGAGACAGGGTTTCTCTGTGTAGCCTTGCTTGTCCTAGACTCGCTTTGTAGACCAGGCCTTGAACTCACAGCGATCCGCCTGCCTCTGCTTCCCAAGTGCTGGGATTAAAGGTGTGCGCCACCACGCCCAGCCTCCCTTTACATTGTTTTAAAAAGCTGTTTTTGGAAGCTTAGGAATTTAGTGTTGTTGCTTTTCTATTTCTATATTTTCTGTTCTCACATGTTGTATGCCGTATTAAAGGGCCACGTGATTTAAATAGATGAGTGTTTTTCAACAGACAGCTCTAAGAAGAAAGCTCACTTGACTCCAATTCACATGGAATTCTTGACTGTACATGCTCACGCCTACCACCGCATCTTGGGGACTGTCTCAGAGCGTGGCCCTCAGGCCTGTGGCAGATGTCATCAGACTCCTGCAAGCATCTCTGGTAGCTTCTGGTTCCACTTGCTGCTTTCTCTCTCTCACGGATGTATCTAGCAGTATGGGGGCCTCTGCCAAGCCACTGACAGGGGTATCAAAACCCTACACCCTGAAACCCGTCACTAACACACCCTCACACAGCTGCAACAGGGTTTACAAAGACTTAGTAAAACCCAGCTACCTACCCCATAAGGCAGATGCTGTGTTCCACTTTACACATGGGAGCAGCGAGCCAGAAGCAGTGAGGTGATGTACTCAGAGGTGAGTCGCCGGAAAATGGGGGTGGGACACACAGCCAGCCCACAACCTTGCTTCCCTCACAGCCTCTTAGACCCCTGTGCCATTGCTTTAAGTGTGTGTGTGTGTGTGTGTGTGTGTGTGTGTGTGTGTGTGTGTGTCGGGGGCCGTGGGAGCTTGGGATTCAAATAAAGGCAACCCTTGCTGTTTTCTCAGGTTCTCCTTTCTACCTTCAATCTAATTATATCCCCAAGTCACAACTGAGGACTTCCAGGATTGGAAAGTCATGGTCAGACAGACCCAGACAGCTTAGCACTGAGTCCAGCAAGCTTTCCCTGTAATGGGAAAATGTATTCAGGCTACAAATAGGTTCAGCTTTGTGAACATTGAGAATTACGAAAGTCAATGTGCAAACAAATGAACCTGGTTATGTACCAATAAAACTTTATTCGCAAACACAAGCCAAGGGCCAGATTCAGCATTCAACCCTAGTTCAGTGGACTGGTTTAGTGGGCCAGCTTTATGCTCGAGATCCTTCCATATCGTCCCAGTTATAGATTCCAAATGTGAGGGAAGCAGGGTCCTCCTTTTCTTAAATGCTCTTGAGCACATTTCTCAGAGTGACAAGGAGCAGCATTCGGAGGACCTTGACCAAGCAGTAGGAGCCGCAGAAATTTGGATTTTTAACCCTAGAGCAGATGCTTAGAAATGTGGATTCCACTCTCTTCCCGCTACCCCTCCCTGAAAGGCAGGGTGTTTTTAATTAGCTAACGTTGGCAAATTGCTTCTCAGAAAACGGTAAAGTGTTTCATGTTCTAAGTGCCGAGAGCTCTAATTAACTCTCCTTAAAGATACCACCTGGAAGTGTGATACTTTGTTGCTTGAAGTCTAAGCCTCCAAGAATCACCTGCAGAGGAAAATCCAGTTTTTAAGCAAACTGACCCCAATAGGCACATCTCTATAATGACGTCGCTTTGGTTTCCTTCTGTGCCATGCGGTTCCCAGCACCTGCAGTGTTAAAGCCACACTCTCTGTGGCGGTGGCTGGTTCTATGTGCTTGAATATCTGAGAGTGATGGGGCAGGAAACAAATGAACCCATCCGTTCGTTGTCATCGACTTTGTCCCTTGGATCTGCAGGAGACTGGGCTCTGGTATGTCAAGGTTATTCAGTGGGGAGTGGGGGGTGCAGGGTGGGGGGTGGGGTGGGCTTGCAGCCACTTTATCACCTCCAGGGCCAGCTCTCACTGGCAGCCTGATCAGGCAGAGCTGTGTGCCTGCGCTGTTGCTCTTAACAGCTGGGTAATGAATTGCCTCCCCAACATCCTTGTTTCTTCTGTGGTTGTTGCGGAGACAGAAGCAGCTGATCTGTGTCACTGTCAGGGAGCCGGTGAGACGCGGTTAATGTGACTCTAAACGACAAGATGTGTCAGTAAGGGTACCTCAGCCGTCTGATGAAGTCCCTGCTAAATTAACTGCAGTGACAGGACCAGGCCAGGTGAGAGAAGAGCTGGCAGGGGGCCAAGTGCCCAGTTTAAGGTGGGATTCAGGGCCTGACTTTGGGCCTGATGGTCCTTAATGGTTGGGACCATCCTGGACAGCCTGGGATAGGAGCTACCTTCCAGTCCTAGATGCTGTCGGCACCTCTTATCCCCATCTGGACATAGGGTCACATGGTGCCCATTGTCATCCGTGGGATGCAAATGTCCCTGCTTGAGAATCATGGGGTTAGGGTGAGGAGTGGGCAGGGAGCTGCAGCCCTATAGGAAGAGCTACAGGCAACTCTGCACTTTCTGCCCTGTGTCATCTTTCCCAGAGGGGAGGTGGGAGCCCAGGTGATCCTTCTAGAACCAAGACACTTCCCCTTCCTTCTGTGCTTCCTACTCCCCCACCAGCACCCAGTCCTTGCCTAAGTCACGTGAGTAGCCTCTCAAGCCACCCCCAGGCTCCCCCCTCGACAGACTGTTCCCCTCACCAGGGCCAGAGGGACCCTTGAAATTTTTTTCCAAGACACTCACTGCTCTACTCTGTCCCAGGCTGTACTGTACACCACCCCATGGCTGCCTCCCTCCCTCTAAGCCTGCTATCTTCAGTGGGACACAAGTGTCACCACAGCAGTGACCCACATTCATGCCTGACTCTCTCCTGAGCACAGAGTGGAGCTCGGTGCATGGAGGTAGCCCAGTCACTGTTGGATGTAGGAACTTGGTCATTCTCCTGAACAGCTGGTGGGGCTGTTTGGGGTGACTGGGTTTAGGGTAGGACTGGTCAGTGGAATGTGTTAACTGATCCTGCATCCAAATCTTCTAAATCCTGTGCGCTGTACTTTTTACTTAGACAGAGGTCCTCAAATATCCTAGTCCAGAGGCAGCGAGAAACCTGCGGTAAAGGCTATGTGGCAGCTCCTGGACATGCTATGTGGAAAGGTTGGGCAGAGCTCAGGAAGCTGTGTGTGTGCACATGCCTCTGTGTGTGTGTGTGTGTGTGTGTGTGTGTGTGTGTGTGTACATATATATGTATATATGTGTGTGTATCTATGTGTGTGCATGTATGTGAGTGTGTTTGTGAGCGTGTATGTGTGTGTGTGTGTTGTAGTGTTTCAAACTGAGCCTAGGCAAGCTCTCACTGCTGAGCTACAGCCCAGCCTAGAAACTGTTTTTACTTAACCCAGTATTTGGGGGAACCCTGCAGACAATTCTTGGAGACACACCAGATTCTGCCAGGAGTTAACGGTGGTGGGTGGTGAGGTCAGCAAACTGTAGTGATAGGAAATTGTAGTGGTAGGAAAGGCTGAAGCCAGGGAGGGGGGGGAAGACATCCGCCCTTAATCCAGCTGAACGTCATTCAGCCAAGAGAGTGAGCTTGGAAAAAAAAAAAAACAAAACCTGAATTTAAGAAGTGGGAAGAGGTGGGTACTATGTTAATGACCCATAAAGGGTCACTGGGGACCTCACCTCAGCCCTTCCTACCCACCTGGAGTCAGGCCACAGGGGAGGCGAGTCAGGCCTCAGGTGCCTCTGTATCTCCCCTTTAATGAACTATCTCTTTCCCTGTCATTAGCCACTTGTCTCAGCATAATTCATTATAAAGAGACACAAGAACCGCTGTGCGGTGCGGTGGCGCACGCCTTTAATCCCAGCACTCAGGAGGCAGAGGCAGGCAGATCGCTGTGAGTTCGAGGCCAGCCTGGTCTACAAAGTGAGTCTAGGACAGCCAAGGCTACACAGAGAAACTCTTGTCTCAGAAAAACAAAAACAAAAAACAAACAAACAAACAAAAACCAACCAACAAACAAACAAATGAAAAGAGACACAAGAACCTAGAAACTGCAGCAGGAGAAATGATTCTTCCAGACGACCAGAGTTTGAGTCTCAGCATCCTTTTTGGATGTCTCATAACCATCTGCAACTTCAGTGCCAGGGATCTGATGCCTCTAGCCTCTGTAGGTGCCTGCACGTGCACGCACACACACAGTTTTTAAAAAATCTTAAAAAGGAAGAACGTGGACTTTTCATTCTGCCCACTAGACTCACACCTGCAGCTGGGACAATAGGAGCTGGAGCTCAGGAACATGGTATTTTCTGGGCACATTGCTGACTCCCTTGCAGCTACATGTGTCCCCTAGAACGTGGCCTGTGTCGGTAACTTCCTCCCTTCCCTTCCCTCCTCTCTCCCAAGCTGGCCAAAGTCAGCCCAATGCACAGTTGCAGCTGTGGCTTAGGTTACCTGTCCCCCGAATCCCCTGCCTGGGTGGACCCCATGGCAGCCACTGCTAGCTCGCTTCCACGGATACCTTTGGGGACCAGCACCACTTCTGCAGCATGCTGTTTGCATGATCATACCACGGCCAGGGTGGACTCTCTAAGGTGATTAGGGGCCCTGTGACCTGCCACTGAGGTTCCTCCTCTAGCCGGCTCTTTGAACTTGTCTCGACTCAGTGCACAAGATCTGTGAGGTGGGATGAGACTCCACGCTGGGTTCAGATGAGGATGAAGATACATGCATAGCTTTCCTCCCGGCTTGGCCGCTCTCAGCAGAGCGGTCTCCTTACTAGAACTTCTCTCCAGAGCCTCTCTGGCATGTTCCTGTTGCTTCCTTCGCATCAGGTGGTCAGAGCTCCTAGACCCCTCCGCATCACCCCCCCCCAACGCCTCCCCCTCCCCTCCCAGCATGCAAGCTTCATCAATGTGATTACAATGTATCAGCCACAGTGATTGTTCCAGGCCTGGCGTCTCATTACTGAAATAAAGTTAACATTAATGGGGGTCCCGCAGCTCCGATCTGCTCACCTCTCCGAAAAATGCATTCCGGTGATTAGCCTGAAGGCACGCATGCATATATTCATTTTGCGACTTGGCCCTTCTCCCATCGCCTTTTGCCTTTGGAGACCAAGACCGGGGATGGGTGGGGGTGGGGTGGGGGTGGCCTTTAGCTGCTAGTGAGTGGGTGGAGGGTGAGGCGCTGAAATTGTTCTGAACCCAAGTACTACCCGGGGGCAGCTGGCTATAGCTAATATCCCCACCCCTCAGTGAGAGGGACACAACCCTTTCCTTTCAGGGTGTAGATGAAAAACTGACCCAGAGGACCAAACAAATGGTCCCTCCAAGACAGATGATCCCCAAGGCATGTCCTGACCCAGCCATGGAGAAGCCAGTGCATGTTGGCACAGTGCGTATATTCTTCATGAATGGCAGTCCCCTCCCGTGCCTGCTACTATGGCTTAATGCTGATCAGTGGCTTGAGTTTCTAGACCAGACAAGGAACCAAGGCTGGGGATGATCGAGGATGAGGGTGGGGAGTGGAAGGTAGGACTAAGGGCAGGGGGGTATCAGATGGGTCTGCAGGGTCCCTGTTGCCCCCTGCATACCCAGAGCCTCCTCTTCCACGCCAGCCCATACTGAGAATATGAAATCCAACTTCTTCGTGGTGGTTTCTTACCATTTATAACAACTATTAGCCCCCCCCATCCCCCCACCCCACCCCCTCCGCGAAACAAGACATGGAGACGCGCACCTGTAATGCCAGCATTTTTGAGGTGAAGGCAGGAGGATTAGTAGTTTAAGGTCGTCTTTGACTACATAGTGAGTTCAAGGATGCCTAGAGCTACAGGAGGCCATGTCCCAAAACAACAACAAAAACCAGCCCAGAACTGCTGACCCCCATTCCCCGCCCCCAAGGCCATCACCACCCTGCTTACTACAGATCTGCAGACTCACAAATGATCCTTCTAATGGGACCCAGGAGCTGGCTGGCTTCCAGGGTCTGCCTAGGTAACCCACACTATGTCTGCAGAGCAATTTCTCTAGGTTGATTGAAGTGGGGGACCCATTTGTGCCCCCCATGAGCTCCACTGGCAGCAGGCAGGGATACGCTGCAGAGGGAGACAGGGAACCCTAATGAGATTCCCAGGCACTGTCTCCACCCTCGTGTCAAGGAGACATTTCAAAAGGGTTTGACACCGAATCCTTACCAAGCTGCCTGCTGAAATGCAAGGTGCAGGCCCCCAGAGAACCCAGAGCCTTCCGAGTGCCCGAGATAATCAGGCGGTGCCAGTGTCCACCTCCGCCGCCGAGCAGCTGTCCCCACCGTGAGGGACAATGGCCTAGCCCCACCTCTCACAGAGCGGATTTCAGCCCCATCGTCACTACTGCCAATTCTTTGATCACTTTTCACTGAGGACCTGGAGGGCATGTTACAAAGTGCTTTGGGCTGTCTGCCAACAGGCGCCTCAGTTGAACATGACTTCAGCCAGAAGTGTCAGAGTCGGGGGAAGAGACAAAGCTCACTGGATGCCTTTTTAAAAAAAATAATTATATTTGAATTTTTAAAAGCAATCTCCATATATGTAAGTAGTGTCATTTATATGGAAAACTATGCCAGCCGCTCTACCCTTTTAATATTTAATGACACTCCAGTTCCCTTCATAGTTGAGATAAGGGTCCTAGGCTAGAGGGAAAAGCCACTGGAAACTGAGAATAGGCTTCTTCCTCATTCTTTCTGTGTCCCTCTGCATCCTCCCTGGGAACAGACACTTTGCTTAAGCAGACTGGAGAGCATTTGTGGGGTTAAGGTGGAAGTGTGTATTAAAAAAATAAATCGGGGAGAGGAGCAAGTGGAGGATGCGAGGCCGTGAGGGGCTGGATATGAGCAAACTACAATGGCACGCACTTCTGGAAAATGCTATAATGAAACCTATTGCTCTATATGATCATTAAAAACTTTGAAGGAAAAAAAATGTGTTTGCTGCTGCCACTGGTGCTATAACTTATTTAAGTTTTTAAAGTCATAGTAGTGTATACACGACTTTGCCATTTCAGCCACTGTTTTGTTTGTTTGTACCATGCGGCTTCAGCGTGGCACAGCCAATGCTACCAACCTCTCTAGTACCGTCCCACGTCACACTGAATGGGACACCTGCCACAGACAACCTCCATTCCCCTCTCTCCTGCCTGGCCACTGACATTGCTCTCTCTTTCCCTGCTTTGTGAAGGTAGGTAGGCCCCTGGGTTCTGGAATCACATAGTATTCTGTGTATGGTCTCTTTCCACTAGTACAATGTCCCCAGCATCCACCCAGCGCATAGCAGGGTCAGGATTTTATTTCTTTCTCCTTTTTTTTAATTTAATTTTATTTTGGAGGCAGAGCCTAATATATCTAGGGCTGGCCTCAAATTTACCATGTAGCTGAACGTGCCCTTGAACTTCTGATCTGTTTCCTAAGTGCTGAGATTACAGGTCAGGCCTGGGCCACCAGCCTTGGCTTCTGTGGTGCTGGAGACTGAGCACATTAGGCAAGGCATCTTGCCAACTGAACTACCTCATCAGCACCACCGCCTCCACCCCGTTTTCTTTTTTAAATTATCAGCTGCATAACATTCCATTGTATGGATTCTGATGTGTGCTCTTGTTTATCTGTTCAGGAACAGTGCGGGTGCCCAGTTTCCTTGACTATGACCAGCTGCCAGCTAGCTGCCTGGGTACATAAGTATAGATATCTAATTTAGTTCTTACCATGGCCATCAGATGGTTGAGAAAAGAAAGCTTGGAGAGGAGGAGAAGAAGAAGAAGAAGAAGAAGAAGAAGAAGAAGAAGAAGAAGAAGAAGAAGAAGAAGAAGAAGAAGAAAAGGAAGAAGAAGAGGAAGAAGAGGAGGAGGAGGAAGAGGTTTGGGAGACAGTTCAGAAGGTAAAGTACCCGCTCCACTCATATAAAAATCAGGGCATGACATTGTCAATGAGTTCTGGAGGGTTTAGAGGTGTGTGTGTGTGTGTGTGTGTGTGTGTGTTCTGGAATGGTGTAGAAATGAGCTAGCTCCCCGCTCCCACACAGGATATCACAGAGCCGGCACTTGCTAAATGTGTTAGACTAGCCCCCGTTGTCACACTAGCCTGTGTGACCTAGTTCCTCGGGGAAGTGGAGGCAGCCGCCCACGGAACATCTAAGAGGAACAGTGGGGCATCTCGCTGAGGGGACAATGCCGTCCTGGAAAACAGGGACAAAGGCCCGGAGTCACCAGGCTGAGACTGGCAGGGGGCTGTTTCTTCAGGGTGAGCCACAGCCGAATCTTTTTTGAGGCTTCTCTTCTGCAGAGACACACCACTGCACAGCGGCCTGGCACTCCCTCTGCTTCCTCTCCCTTGTGAGTCTCCCAGCAGGGGGCCCTCTGCCTTAAGGGTAAAAATGCTCATCCTGAAAGTTCATAGCGCCCCCTGAGGTCTGTACCCGGGGTCCAGCTCGGGCCCTCCTTCCTTCAGCATGCAAGAAAAGCCCGCTGTCTGGTTGAGTGAGCGGCACTATAAATCACAGTGTCACCACTTAGCCAGCCAGAGTGATTTAATTAATCTGTTGTGCTGTCCCCGGAGCATCGCTCCACCTGACTGCTAATCAACCACCATCAGCAGGAGGAAAATGCAGACCCTCTTTCTCCGAACTGCGTGAGATGAAGGAGGGGAGGGGAGGGGAGGGGGGAGTGCATTGCAAGGTGGGGGTGGGGGGGGTGCTCCAACTGTCACAGTGCCAGAGTCTCTGTTCGGTGTCTGTAGCCTAACTCTATACACTGGCTCCTCTGTCTCCCGTGAGTTGCAGGAGAGGGGCACTTTTTCTTTAGTGATATTAATATAGAAATCATCTATTGTCCACCTCTATTTATCAGAAATAATATCTTGCCTTGAGATCTGTGACAGCTTGCATATTGAAGAAAAAAAAAACCCGAGGGAGGCCTGTTCTTTGATCAAGTGTGTGCCTGCACACACACACACACACACACACACACCCTTCATTGATAACTAGCTATAAGTGAGGGTGTAGGACCACTTGGGCAGAGGATCCTGACAGGTGACCACCCCAATTTCTGTCACAGGCAAGCGGTCTGTAATGTGAAGAGGCAGGACTTGTTAACAGTGTAGCACTTTAAAAGGTGACCTGAGCTGTTGGCTGGAGTGCTCCAAATCTAGGGTCCTGGAAGCCTCAGGAGCCTTAGAGTACCTTTGACTCTTTACGAATGGCTCCATTTTACAGATAGGAGAAACTGAGGCCGGCCAGAGGAAAAGAAATCCCCAAGAAGCTTCAGGCTGCAGAGTCTTTGGAAGTGACTTCCTGTCAGGGAAGCCTGTTAAAGGAAATGTATATAAAGCCTCTCTGGCAAAACAAAGACTAGAAAAATCTTTCATCGGATTCGACAACACATTGTCTTCCATCAGTTACATGGAGACTCTGATTTTTCTCCATCACTGTCCAGCCCCACCACTCCCCTGCACTCAGACTGTGGCGTTCCTGCGTTCTGCTGATGTGGGAGGGTCTTAACGTCTATCAAACCAAGGTGAGGACAGCGTTGGCTTGCCTGGGAACACTCTCGGTACAGATGTGTTGAGGATCATAGAGGTTCACTGCAATCAATAGACACGTCTTTTAAAAAGAACAAAACGCGGGTGTGGAGTGCGGGTGGCTTGCCCGGCATCTTGGGAGGCAAGTCTACACACAGGCCCATCTTATGCACTGTGATCGCTGGGCCATGCACCATTCTAGAACTCGGGATGGGAGCTGAGTGAATGACACCGGTGTCTCCGTTGGTGAGAAGTCAGAGCCTGGGTCCAGCCTAGGCACGAAGAGAGATGGGGGTCCCAGCACTCCTGTAGAGTTGCAGGTGTGTGCTGGTCCTCCCAACACAAGGGGCAGTATAACCTTTCTCCCGCTGTGTGAGTTCTGGACTTCTCTAGGAACAGACATCTTCCTGCCTGGGGAGAGGAGAGGAGTGAGTGGTTTTCACCCGTCCAGAAGCTCACGGGCATCCAAGGGTGTGTGGCTGTCTCTTGCAAAGAAGAAGCCATGTCAGCCTCCCAGCAGCATTCCACGGCATAGTGTAAAAGCTGAATACGGAGTCTAGAGGGGCACCGAATTCTGGCCATATCTGTGCACCCCACCCACCTTACTTTCCTTCTCGTCCCATCTCACAGAATAGATATTAAAGCCAGGCCTGATGGCCTCATCAGCTAAAGGCGCTTACTGCCAATCCTGATGACTTGATTTCAGTCCCTGGGGGCCCTCGAGGTGGAAGCAGAGAATAGGATTCCCACATTTCCTTCCAATCTCCACATAAGTGCCCTGACATGAACCCTGCCCATCACCCCCACAAATAAGGATACATTTGAAATAATTAAAAACAAAGTGAAATGAAACTGGCTGCTAAAGACCTCAGCAGAGCATTAGGTGCAAAGGAGCCGCCAAATGGATGCAGTTTCCTCTTCATCCCTTGAGTCTTCAAGTAGGATTTCCATTCCAAGGTTCTCACCGCCTATAACTTGTATTCCAGGCTGACTCCGGCCTCCAGGGACCAGCCAGGCAGCCATTTGCGTGCTTGTTTATTTATTTTTTTTTCCTCACAGTTTGGAAGCATCTGTTCGGACATTTTCCGGCTTGTGGACCGGAAGAGCGTAAGGATGCTGTTTTTGGAGGCCTGTGCATCTGTAATTGGAGGCAGAACGCTGCTCTCCTTGCCTCTCTGTTCATAAACATTCCATTTGAAAGAGAAGGTGTGGTTATTGCACCCAAGGGTTACATTGCATCTAACTGTTTACATGCACAGGTGTGCAATGAGCTGAGGGCTTGGGTGAAAAAGAAATGGCAGAACACTGCGGAAAATCGTGAGCGAAGATCTGTGCGACTTGGATAAAAACGCAGCGGGTGAGCACAGAGGCAGCCCTGTATGCATGCACGCTCTGTGATCCTCTTTCATTTTTCCCATGCAGTCTTCTTATAAGGCAGATAGATAACAAAGTGGGTGCTCAGGGGCTTACTGAGGTTAGGTGGGTAAATATATTCACTCAAAAAAAAATGAATACTAGTTGAGCATGCATGCCTGTGATCTCAGCGTGCGAGAGGACAAGGCAGCAAGACCAAGAGTTCAAAGCCACATAGAGAGTTTAAGGCCAGGCTGGGCAGCAACCAAAAGTACTGTAGGTTGGATGTGGTGGCACCTATCTGTAAATCCAGCACTTGGAAACAGAGTCAGGGGGACCACAAGTTCGAGACCATCCTGAGCTACCTAGTGAGATACTTTTGTCTCAAGAAACCAAACCACCCCAAACAAAACCGACAAACGGCACACCCACAGATGTGCAAAACAAGCACTTAGCATCCGCTGAGCTCACGCCTACACTCTGTCCGAGTTGATGCCAAGTGGTATGGAAGCCGTGACTCATCCGCTGGGGACCACCAGAAGCCGGTCGACACGGACCATACTCATCGCCAGTGCTGGCTGTCATCACAAGCAAATGAATTTACATTCCGGGGACCACAGTGTGGGTGGTCAGGGACGAGTTTACAAGGAGTTTCCTGGCCAGAAGATGAGGAGACAGGAGGAAGGGCCTTCACAAAGACCGGAACAAAGGGACGCCAAGAGTATCCTCTGCGCTACATGCCCTACGATGTGTGACATGCGGTTTCTACACATGCACTGCCTCACTGTCCCCTCCTCCAGCATCCAGATGGCATTAGCTCACTTTTACAGATGAAGATCTCAGATGTAGCCGGGAGAGACTGAGTTGGCCACGGTCACGGGCTAACAGGTGGAGGACCGCTGTCCCTAGGCCTGCTGGTTTTAGCTCTCCCAAGCACCTGATTGGTTTGAAAGTAGGCAGATGAAGTTGGTGGGTGAGGGAGGAGCAGGCTGCCAAGGACCTTTAATGCTGTGTGTTACAGAGTAGGGACAGTTTCCTGTAAGCAGTGGGAGGCCAGCAAGCGGGGAGGGGTTAAATGGATATCGATTCTGTTACCAATGGGAGATGGATGGGAGAAATACACTGTGTGGGACTGAAGTCTGGAGCCAGGACCACCCATCAGCTTCCTGTGCTGTCTGCCAGGCACCAGTGGATAGAGCCAGACTCCAGGGAGGACTGGGCGTGCACATCCCACGGCAGAAGAAGCGATAACTCCTGAGGATGCTCAGATCTCTGTAGTGCTGGCAATGAAACCCAGGCTCTCAGGGTACCAGGCAAGTGTTCTACACTGACCTACATCCACAGTCCCTGGATTCTAAGACAGGTCACACTATGTGGTCCAGGCTAGCCTCAGACTATGTATTACAGGCTGGCCCTAAGCTCATACCAGACCTCCACCTTGGTCTCCACAGTGCCTGACTGTTTTGTTTGTTTTTAAAAATATCTGGAGCAACTGGAGGATATTAATTCTTTTCCTTCTTTACTTAAAAAAATAGTTTTACTTGTATGTGCATTGGTGTGTTGACTGCATATGTGTGAAGGTGTCAGATCCCTTGGATCGGGAGTTATAGACATTTCTAAGCTGCCATGTGGGTGCTGGGAATTGAACCCAGATTCTCTGAAGGAGCAGCCAGTGCTCTTAACCACTGAGCCATCTCTACAGCCCTCAGGTACTTTTTGAGGCAGGGTCTTATGTGACCCAGGCTGCCCTTGAACTCTCTTTGTAGTCACTGATCTTTCTTGAACAGCTGGTCCTCCTATTGTCCCCTCTCACGTGTTAAGATTATAGACACGTATCACCATTCCTGACTAATGTTTTGAGACTGGGTCTTTATTCAATAGTCTAAGCTGGCCAGGAGTTTTCTGGTCATCCTCCTGCCTCTATCTCCCAAGCTGAGATGATACCAAACCTTCAGATCATCCTGTTCTTCAGATCTGCACACCTTAAAGGTCTCTCCAAGGCACTTCCTAATTCTTTCACAAGCTTGTGTACTTAATCGTAGCTCCGTCACCACCCGCCCCATCGTCTTCACACAAATACTAGAGCATGTTGACCTGCCCTTGAGTGTATGTCTCAGAGCATGCGGCAGATGTGTGCACAGAACAGATGCTGCGAGTTGGACCCACTGGATGAGGGGTATTGTACATTGGGTTCCAACAGGTATCCCCCGGCCTCACTCCGAGCAGCTATGCAGATCCGGCCTTCCCTAGGCATGCATGAACCCCGGCTTCCTGTCTCCCGGCTTCACCAGCCAGATTCATCTTTGCTCACTTGACTCACTCACTTCACATCAGCCACAGGTGTGTGTGTGTGTTCATTGGCCGGGGATGTTTGTTTTAGGACTGTTTCTGTGTTTTGTTTTGTTTTGTTTTGTTTTGTTTGCATATATGTGTATGTGTCTTTGTGGGTATGTGTGTACATATGTGTGTGTGTGTGTTATGCAGTTTCTTTGTTTGAACCCTGTCTTTTTCATGAGGATAGATAAATGAACTTTCTGAACACCAAGAAGGCTGGCTCCAGATATTTTTTCCAGTTTATATAGTTTATGTTTTTAATTTTTATTTTACTATATAGAGACTTTAATTTTTGTACAGTTGGATCTGCCTGTCCTTTTTTTTTTTTTTATGGCTGCAGGTTTTATATTTGTCTTTTTTCTTTCCAGGCTTCTATACGTGTTTAATGATATTCTGCTCCTTTCTTGGGCTTTTTATGACTTTAATGTTTGAATTTAATCCATCTGGAATTCATTTGGCTGGTGAGGAGGGATATATTTGGGGGCCTGAGAGAAGCTTATTTTTATAATAATATTTATTTATTGCGTGTATGTGTGTGTGCGCATGTGTGACACAAAGAATGTGTGAATGTCATGAGACAATTTGTGGGCATGGATTCTCTCTTTCTACTATGGGGGCTTTGGGAATCGAACTCAAGTCTGCAGGCTTGTTGGCAAGCACCTTTGCCTGCTGCGCCATCTCACCACCCAAGGGAAGTTTCTTTGACATCCTGGTACCCAGGCTGCCCATCACTGACTGGGGTGATCATGGGAGGCTGGGGTGGGAGCGGGGCTTGTGAAGGTCAAGGCTGCTCCAGGCAAGCTTCCGGTGCCACAGCCAGAGTAGCTAGCCCTTCTTACTGGAGTCTACGGAATGTGGATATTTTTAGCGTGCACATCTGGCCTAGTCTTTCCTCACCCAAGCTCAGACTCTGCTTTGAGAGTCTCATCTTGTCTGTCTCCAGAGGCCCAGCACTTCTTGGTGACAGACCCCTGGAGGGTGCACAGTGTGTAATGAGGCGACTTCAGGACTTTAGTCTATTCTTTCATCTCTCTAGACATGCCCACACTGTCCCCAAACCTACCTCCATGAAGCTTCTGGAATAAAGGGCATGAGGGTCATGGTGGCATGTGGTGGCCGCTGTAAGTGCCATTGATGGAAAGCTGAGCTCTGGGCTACTTCTGCTTCTTCATCCACTGCATAAATCACTGCATACACTGTGTAGACAGCATCTTCTACATCCACCACTGTGTCCACAGCACCCACTGAGTCATCCACCACATCACCCACAGCATTCACTGCATCCACTGCATCATCCATTTCTCCACTCGCTGCACCACTCTCTGCATCCACTGCATCCACAGCATCCACAGCATCCACTGCATCATCCATTTCTCCACTCACTGCACCATTCACTGCACCCACTGCATCACCCACTGCATCTGCTGCATCATCCACTGTCTACACTGGGTGCCCAGCATATACTACATCTACTGCTGCATCCATAGCATCCACTGAATCATCCACACTATCCACTGCATCCACTGTATCATCCATTTCTCCACCCACTGCACCACCCACTATATCCACTGCATCACCTACTGCATCCATAGCATCCAATGCACCATCCACCATACTATCCACTGCATGATCTACTGCATCCACTGCGTCATCCACTGCACCCACTGCATCATCCACTGCATCTGCTGCATCATCCATTGTCTACACTGGGTGCACAGCATCTACTACATCTACTGCTGCATCCATAGTACCCGCTGAATCATCCACACTATCCACTGCATCCACTGTATCATCCATTTCTTCACCCACTGCACCACCCACTACATCCACTGCATTACCCACTGCATCCATAGAATCCACTACACCATCCACCATACTATCCACTGCATGATCTACTGCATCCACTGCACCACCCACCACACCACCCACTGTATCCACGGCTTCACCCACTGCATCCATGGCATCCACTGTATCCACAGCATCTACTGCATCATCCACTGCACCCATGGCATGCATTGCATCCACCTCATTGCCTGCCTTATCATCTACTGCACCATCCACTATATACACTGCATTTACTGCATCCACTGCTTCCAGCCTCCAACATGTTAGCAGCTGTAATGCAGGAACAGCTTCTCAGAATGTCTCCTTTTCAGTGAAGCAATTAATTGAAGCTGGAAGAATCACACTTTATCTCCTTATGGCATGTAGTGTTTTTTCTTTGTCATATTTTTGTGAAAGGACAGAGGTCCTGGATAGTTTACCTCTGACCAGACACCAGATCATCACACAGCACTGTCTCCAAGTCCTTGGTGTCTGAGGGTGCTCAGACGGGCCAGGAGGCTGGGTGTGGATCCAGGTCCTTGGGACTCAGTGATTGTCTGTTCAGAAAAAAAGTTCTGGGTACTGGGGCTTCAGTCAATCCTGGTGAGATCCAGTCCTTTTCAATGCCTTAGTTTCTCCTACTAAGTCTGCAAAGAGACATCACACCAAAAAAACAAGCAAACCAAAAAAAACCAAACAAGGCCAGGCGGCGGTGGCACGTGCCTTTAATCCCAGCACTTGGGAGGCAGAGGCAGGCCAATCTTTGTGAGTTCGAGGCCAGCCTGGTCTACAGAGTGAGTTCCAGGACAGCCAGGGCTACACAGAGAAACCCTGTCTTGAAAAACCAAACCAACCAAACAACCAAACAAAAAACCAACCCACCAACCAACCAAACAAACAAAACAACTAGAAAGATGGCTCAGAGGTTGAGAGCACACACTGCCTTCTAAAGGTCCTGAGTTCAATTCCCAGCAACCACATGGTGGCTCACAGCCATCTATAATGAGAGCTGATGCCCTTTTCAGGCCTGCAGGTTACATGCAAGCAGAGCACTGTATACATAATAATAAATAAATCTTAAAACAAAACAAACAAAATCCACAAAACAATACAACCCCCCCTCCCCCGAATCTAGACTAGCCGTGGAGACTAGAGGAGAGTGGGCTCGCACATCTCAGCAGCTCAGCGGAGACCAGCATCACCCCTTCCTGGGGGCTTTGGCTAACCTGCTTCTCTGTCTGTGACCACAGGGTTGACTCAACATCCACTACAGAGCTAGCAGGATGGCAGATCTCAGGTGCCCAGCACAGAGATGCAGCAAGTGAACACACACACACACACACACACACACACACACACACACACACACACAAAGCAACAAGTGTAATACAAATTTAAACAGAAAAGATTGTAGAGCTGGCATGGCAGTGGTCCCTAGACTCCAGCTACCAGGATGCTGAACCAGCCCTCGTTAGGGAGTGCACAGAGTGAGACCCTGTCTCACAGAAGCAAACAAACAAATGACAAGAAATGAGATAAGATAAAATGCAAAGGCCACCCCGTTGTTCTCATGCTGTTAGGCTACGAGGGGGAGCCCTTCGGGGTCTGTAGGCATCCCAGAATAGACTCTTAAACCCACATCCATTGATTTATTTGTAAAGAGCCACTTTAGTGAAGCGTGATTGACGCACAGGGCACTGTATATATTTGACGTCTACGTCTGGTCAAGCTGGCAGCTGGGCACAGAGTCACTCACAGCTCTCACTCTAGTTGGTATCAGAAACGTAACTGTAGCTGCAGATGTTTCCTCTAGCCACCACCCTACAACCCCCCCCTTTCCCCACCGCCCCCCCTGTCCCCTGCTTCCTCTTGTCATCTTGGGTTACTTAACGTGTAATCCACTGTGTTAGTTGGCTGCCAATGGAAACAGGTGCCTGAGGTGAGTCGATATATAAAGAAAATGCTTGGCTTTGGCTCATGGTTTTGGAAGTCACTGTCCATGGTGTGTGTGGTGTGGTGTGTGTGTGTGTGTGTGTGTGTGTGTGTGTGTGTGTGTATGTGTATGTGCGCGCGCGCGCGCGCGAGCACATGCCTGCGTGTGTGTACTGTTGGGTATAGAACCCAGGGCTTTGTGCATGCTTGGCAAGTGCTTGCCCACTGAGCCACACCCAACACCCAAGTGCGTGAGTGGCATCCTTTGCTTTGGGGATGGGGGCGGCACATCTTAGCGGAGGCGCGTGGCAGGGCACAGAAGGGGAGAAGAGGAAGGCACTGGGGGCTGTACATCCTTTGTGATGGTCAGTATGTCAGCTTGACACTTTGTTGGCTCCGATTCCTGAACGATTCTACTTTGCCAGGGATTCATTAAAGGCCTGTACCTCCCTTACAACCCAACTGCCCTAAATAGGAGGGAAAGGAGATTAAGGGGAACAAAAATGGAACTTTCTGGGTATCAGTTCCATGGGGCAATTCCCCTGGCGTGATTCTCAGGAGTCTAGCAGATCCTCTATCCGACAGAAGAAGCCCCACTGTCTGAGGCTTGCCGGAGACTTCGGGGGCGCTGTGGGCAAGGAACCTCCGACCTCCTCTCTGGTTCCCCGCCCCCGCCCCCACCTCCACCCCGTTTCCCCCTCTCAATTGTTTCAGTGGGGTCAAACATGCCAAGACTGTTTTCACCTTGGGCCCAGACTAAGGCAAGATTACATTGTCTTCACAGCCCTTAGCAGGCAGGCCTCCTGGCACACTTGTGAGGGATTCTTACATTAAAATCGGCCTCCGGTAGGCTGGAGAGATGGCTCAGAGGTTAAGAGCCCTGTTTGCTCTTCCAGAGGTCCTGAGTTCAATTCCCGCAACCACATGGTGGCTCACAGCCATCTGTGCAGGGATCTGATGCCCTCTTCTGGCATGCATAGATGCTATACACTCATAAATGTAAAATAATAAATAAATAAATAATAAATAAATAAAATTAAAGAAAAACCAGCCTCTGGGAATGTCTATGATCACCTTGATTGTTTTGACTGAGGTGGGAAGTCCTGACCACTGTGGGCAGCACCGTTCCGTAGTCAGGAGGAGAAAGCGAGGCAAGCACTGGGATGCCTGCCTGAATTAGCTCACTGCTCTTTGCTCTTGACTGTGAGTGTGACGTGGACAACTGCTTCAAGTCCTTGCTGCTTTGACCTCCCTGAAACAAGGGCCTGTATCCTGTGAGCCAAATCAGCTTTTCTCCTGGAAATCCTTTTTGGTTTTTCGAGACAGGGTTTCTCTGTGTAGCCTTGCCTGTCCTGGACTCGCTTTGTAGACTAGCCTGGCCTCAAATTCACAGCGATCCACCTGCCTCTGCCTCCTGAGTGCTGGGATTAAAGGTGTGTGCCACCAAGCCTGGCGCTGTCAGGGTATTTTCCCAGCAGCAGGAGGACACCCTCCAAAGACACAGCCTCAAAGAGTAGAAAGCTTCTGATTGGCTCCTCACTTAAAGGTCCCGAGAGCCTTGTGTTTGGGAAACCTTTTTTTAACACAAAGGCCATTGGGGAGTATTTAACTAGATCGGCTACCTTCTTAGTAAGGAAAAAACAAACAAACAAACAAACAAAACTTGAGACAGAGCCTTGCTTTATAGCCCAGGCTGGTCTTGAATTCACCGTTCCAAGGTCTGGAATTATAGACATGTGCCACCAACCCAGTTCCGTGTCAAGTTTTAAATATGCACTATAATATTGCTGACTGTAGGTGGCGCCACCCACAGATCTCTAGCATCTTGCACTGTTGAAGCTTTGTGCTTCTTGGCGGGCACCGCCCCCTCCTGGACCCCAGCCTCTAACCCCAGCCTCAAGCCTCCGTTGTGCCACTGTGCAACTGTAGTTTGGCGTTTTTTTTTTTAAAAGATCCCTCACAAAAGGCACCCTGCGGCATTAGCACGGGTCATTTTGTGTAGCTCGGTATAATTAACATCATGTCCTCTGGTTTGTCTGTGTTTTCACAAACGGCAGGCTTCGCTCCTGCCTGAACGAACATTCCATCGCGCAGAACACCACGGTGATTCATGCAGTGGCCCTGGGGGGGGAGGGGGAGAGCTTTAGGGTCCCAACTTCAATTCCTCTGGACACACACCTGGACCTGGATTATTGGCCCAACAGTTAGGAAGAATATTGTTTTAAAAAAATTTTTTTAAGATAATAAGAGTTGGAGAGGAGACAGAGAAAAGGAGATCCTTGTAGGTCAGCTGTATTGTAAAGTGGTGCAGCCTCTGTAGACAATAGTGTGGTGAGCCTTCATAAAACTAAAACAAGCACAGTGGTGTTTACCTGCAATCTTCAGTACTTGGGAAAGTGAGGCAGGGGATCAAGGCTTTGAGGTCAGTCTAGGCTACACAGGGAGTTCAAGGTCAGCCTGTGTAACGCAAGATTCTACCTAAAAAGGAAAACTAAAGAAGGAACCAAACAAACCTCAACTGAGGAAAAAAAACAAAAAATAAAAAACAAAAAAACTTCAGGGCAGTGGTGGCGCATGCCTTTAATGCCAGCATTTGGGAGGCAGAGGCAGAGGCAGAGGCAGAGGGATCTCTGTGAGTTTGAGGCCAGCCTGGTCTACAAAGAGAGTCCAGAATAGCCAAGACTACACAGAGAAAAACTCTGTCTCAAAACACACACACACACACACACACACACACACACAAAACAAAACAAAAAAACAAAGTGAGGGGGGAAAGGCACCTGAGAGGAGGGAACCTCAATTGAGAAACTACCCCTAAGATCAGGTTGTAGACAAGCCTGTGGGGGCGTTTCTTTAATTAGAGATTAACGTAGGAGGGCCCAGCCTGTCCCAAACAAAACTTAATACGTAAACACAGTCAAACAATCTGCGGCCTTTGGGGATGCTTTCTCCACTCAGCACTGCGTTCCTCATATCGTCACATCCGTACAGAAGCTCGGAGATCCACGGACTTCTTTATTTCCCCAGCCAGCCAGACACCATTGCATTGCCTGCCTGTGTCCTGGTGTTATTTATCTACAAATTATTTTTGCTTTGTTCAAAAAAAAAAATTATTATGTTGTCCTGGACCTCTGCCTAGTGTACCACACTGGCCTTGAACTTGTAAGACCCTATTGCACCAGCTCATAGGTATGCCCCCCACCCTGCCCCCCTCCACCCCATCCCCTGCTTGTCTGACTCTATTTACAGGAAATGCCCAGAACTATAGAACCAGCAGAGGCATAGAGACTACATGTTTGGTGGGGTGGAGGGAAGAGAAACCTAGCCTAACTGCTATGGGGATGGGGTGTCTTTAGGGGAGCCATAGACTTTCCAGAACTAGACTGAGGAGACAACCCCAAGACCCTTTCGGTACCATGATTGTGACGGTGTGCGGATCGTGTGTGAAAAAGCCGTTTAGAGGAAAAAATAACAGAAGTTCATGCTTCGAGAGACTTTGCCACGTAGACAATCCCAGCGTCACCCTTTGTCACAGAGGACAAGGCTCGAAGCGCTGACACGGACCGCCCGCTGAAGCATTAGCAATCAGTAGCCATCAGCAAAAAAATAAAATAAGATTTTTTTTTTTCAGTATTGGATCAGACCGTCCCTCCTGTATCATCTACTAATACGGTATTTTACAGTGGCAACCAGCACCGTGAAAAGACACATTGATATTTTTGGCCTGTGGTGGCAGGGGAGTTTTTTAAAATTATATTTATATACTGTTTGTGTGGCTGTGCACATGACACAGCATATGTGAGGTCAGAGGACAACTCACGGGAGTCTGTCCTCTCCTTCCAGCAGATAAATCCTGAAGATTGGACTATGTCAAGCTTGGCAGCAAGTAACCTTCACCCACTGAGCCACTCGTGGCAGGAGAATCTTAACAGCTCCAACGTTGCATTTGATAGAGTCCCAGCCACTGTCCCAGCAACCCGAAGTCAAATGTGAACCGAGGGATGTTGGCATTTGGCTACCTGTCCATCCTGTTTGCCACCAGCGCTCTCTCTCTCTCTCTCTCTCTCTCTCTCTCTCTGTGTGTGTGTGTGTGTGTGTGTGTGTGTGTGTGTAGTGTGCTGGGATCCAATGATGGCTGGTCCCATTTCAGATGATTAGCTTCTCCTCCCCTTCCCGGTGATGCCTGTGGCAGGGCTCACAGGCTCGACCCAGCTGCTCTTGGAAAGAGTTAAATGGTAGCCACAGTCACCAGAACCCCTGTCAGAAGAGCAAAAGTCTCCTTTTGCTTCCTTTCCTGGCTTCCTGCCTGGATCTCCCATGTTCATAGACTCTTTCTGTCTCCACCTCTTCTCTGTGGCCTGGGTCAGCCCCCTTCTGTTGCCTTTTGATGGCTTCACTGTTACTTATCTCAGAGACACTCCACGGCCTGGGGCTGGGATAGAAGTTCCCTTGCTGGCCTCTGCAAGCCGACAGCATGCAGCTTCTTAGCTAGAAAGCCCTTGACCTTCAGGCTGTTCCGAAACGATCTGCTGGACAAGGAAATGTTTGTTTCCTGGGGAAACTTCTGCCCGTCCCGTCCCACTACCGGAGAGAGACCTTGGCACTGGGTAGTTCTCCCATGTGCATTGTGAGGCTTCCTCTAGCTTTTCATCCTGCCTGCTGTCTCTCCTCTGGTTGCTTCAGGCCAGGCGGCAGGAAGGTGAGTTCCTGTTGGGTAAAGTTTGGCTCTGCCTGGGCACGGCTGCAGCAAGGGTTCGTTGAGCACGCGTACGTGCTGTCAGGCTTCGTGAAAGATGTGGTAGCATATAAAAATGTCTAACTTGGACTTGCTTCTGCGGACCTGGCAGTTCAAGGCATGAGTGTGAGCGAGCAGGGCGTCCTCAGAGCTCAGGTGCGATGCTTTAGGACACAAAGAAAACATTTAACAAGAAGATCTGACCTACATGGTGTTGGTGCATGTTCAGAAGGCCCTACGGGACTTTTTGCCTTGGCAGACCCCTTTGTCATTAAGGAAAAAAAAAAACCAAACCAAAACCATATTTTACAAGTTCATTAATAGAAAACCAGGTGGCCAGATTCGTCATTATATAGTCACTTTTTCATTCTTTTAATTTTAAATGAAATCAAGCTTTCTAAACTTATCGGCCCTAGGTATTGTGGCTGCTGTTCCAGGGGCTTCTGGGAAAGCGTGTCACGTGGAAAAGACAGCCAAGTTGATGGGTCAAGATAGCTGGGCCTCAAGCTTCCCAGGGGTTCCTCTGTCTCAGCCTTCCATCTCACCAGAGGAGTACTGGGATCACAGGTGTGGCCACTGTTGGCTTTCAATTGCGTGTGTGTGTGTGTGTGTGTGTGTATGTGTGTGTGTCTGTCTGTCTGTCTGTCTGTCTGTGCATGCAGGTGTGCAGCGCCTGTGGCGACTAGAAGAGGCACTGGGTTCTTTGGAGCTGGAATTAAAGTGTCTTCTCAACTCTGCCACCTGTAGGCAAATATTGACTTCGTGTTTGTTTTGAGGTTGGGTCTCAGCCAGGTGGTGGTGGAGCAGAGGCAGGCAGATCGCTGTGAGTTCGAGCCCAGCCTGGTCTATACAATAAGTTCCAGGACAGCCAGAGCCAGAGCTGTTACACAGAGAAACCCTGTCAGAGAGAGAGAGAGAGAGAGAGAGAGAGAGAGAGAGAGAGAGAGGAGAGAGGAGAGAGGAGAGAGGAGAGGAGAGAGAGAGAGAGAGAGAGAGAGAGAGAGAGAGAGAGAGAGAGAGAGAGATTGGGTCTCATTCTGTAGCCGGCAACCCTTGATCCTCCTGCCCCTGCCTCTAACCCAGTGTATAGGATTACGGTTGTAAACCACTATGCTCCGCCTCTGCTTACTGATTCTTTTTTTTTTTTTTTAATATTTATTTATTATGTAAACAGTGTTCTTCCTGCATGTACACCTGTAGGCCAGAAGAGGCCATCAGATCACATTACAGATGGCTGTAAACCACCAAGTGGTTGCTGGGAATTGAACTCAGAACCTTAGGAAGAGCAGGCGGCACTCTTAACCACTGAGCCATCTCTCCAGCCCTGCTTACTGATTCTTAAGTCAAAGCTGCAATGGAAGTGGAGGCCTCGGTGAGCAGGGCATCTGCTATGATGCCCCTGGCCTCAGAGGCCTCTCTCAGCTGAGTCTTTACTCCATGTCTGTGGGTCTGAGAGTGGAGACAGAAGGATGGCCAGGTGATGGACCACAAGGAGACTCAATGGATAAAAGCCCCATGGCTCACATTCAGTCCCTTGATGAATGGTGGATTTCCATATGCATGTCCTGTACACTCATGCTCACGTACCAACACACATCCTATGTACACACGCAGAAAGGAAGGAAGGACGGAAGGGAAGGAGGGAGGTAGGGAGGGAGGAAGGAAGGAAAGGGAAGGAAGGAAAGAAGGGTCAGTAATTTAGCATGTAGCTCCTCCTCTACTTGGAAAACTGGCACAGAGCCCACCTGTGATCTCAGTTACCTGAGGGTCTGAGACAGGGGGATTGTGAGTTCCAGGCTAGCAAGCAAGATTCTGCCTCAAAATAAATAAATAAAATGGCATAGGACTGTAACTCCAGAGCTCGGCAGGTGGAAGCAAGAGGTTCAGAAGTTCAAGTTCGTTCTTATCTAACAGAGGGAGTTTGAGGCCACCCTGGGCTGTGTGTGTGTGTGGGGGGGGGGCTGCATCATGGCGTGTGTGTGTGTGTGTGTGTGTGTGTGTGTGTGTGTGTGTGTCTGCATCATAGCCTCTGTGTGTGTGTGTGTGGTGTGTGTGTATGTATGGTGTGTGTATGTGCATATACATATATAAACATATGCATACATACACACATTATACACAATACATACACAAATTATATATATATAATATAATGTATATAATGTATATGTAGTATGTATAAATGTAAATATGCAATATATAATATATATATACAGTATACATATATATGTATATATTTTAAAGAACCTACTGAAGAAACATGTTGTTTATAGGTATCTGGTTTACAAAGGGTTTTCTTCTCTGTTTTCTTTCTTTCTTTCTTTCTGTCTGTCTTTCTTTCTTTCTTGACAGAGTCTCATATAGCCCAGGCTGGCTTAAGTTCTCTCGGTAGCCAAATATGACCTAGAATTTCTGAGTCTCCTGCCTCCTCAGTGCTTGCACTGTTGGCCTGTGCCACAACCACCTGTTTGTGCAGTAGCGGGGATTTGAACTCAGGGCTTCATACATGCCCGGCCACTGCTCCACCCCATAAGCCCCCTAGTGGGTTTTCTTGAAGCAAGGCACACATGGCTTAAAGAGGTGAAGTGGTTGGACCCGGGCCAGGCCAAAAAGCATCCCAGACTTTTGTCCACACCCATCTGACGAGCCTCATTGGAGGGTGGGTGGAGGAAAGACAGGGGCTTCTCTGCATGGAAGGCAGCATACACGGTCGTGTATGGTGGCTTACACAGCCCTAGTGGGGAAAGACGGGTCTGAGGCTGCCATACCCTCTTCAAGCTGCAGCCTTGAAGAGCCCGGTGTGTCCTTCCATCTTCTCTTTCCCTCGTGATGTTAACCATGGCGCAGAGGCCTTTTGAAGGGCTTGTCCTGCTGTGGCACATCTCGGCATTTCTGGACAGTTGTCCCTCAGACCTGGGCTGCCTTTCTCAGCACCCCCCCCTAGAGGATGCCTCCACACAGGAAGTGGATGAGGGTGTCACCTAGGGCATCCGCTTCAACTTGCTGAGATGGCTTCTCGCTCAGACTGCGGTGGTGGCCTGGGCGAGTGCTCTGCCGATTTGTCCACATCTCCCGGTGACTCAGGATAATGCGAGCTTCAAGTTCAATCCCACGCTGATTTCCCAGCTTGGAAACAGAGCGTCTCAGCAGATCTGCTAATGTGCATGGCCCCACATAGCCCTGGCCAGGTCACTGTGGGCATTGGCAGTCACACACCAGGAGGCTTATGCTCAGCCAGGCCAGCTGTTCACAAGGATGCCACCGGAACTGCCTGCAGCCAGATGTGGACCCCAGACAACCTGGATCCAGACTCCTCGATTCTAAGCCCTGCACCCCAAGACAAAACCAAACTCCCTTTTCACCTACCCGAAGACCACAAGTAATGAAACCATCATTTTGACGCTGTCAGGAACCAAGGAGGTCACCGTGAGACATCTGCACCGCGTTACCAGGAGCCTGTGGGGTTTGGGGAAACGCTTTGATCTTACCTGTGTTTGTTTTTGCGATACGGGAAAGAGTCGCATGTGGTTTGAGTTTCTAACTCATTTCAAAAGAGAAGGCAGCGAAGGCCAGCCATCCCAGCTACTCCGGAAGCTGAGGCAGGAGGGTTGCAAGTTCAAGGTCAGCCTGGGTTACTAAACGTGATCCTGTTTCAAAATAAAAGGGCTGGAGATATACTTCCATGGTAGAGTGCTGGTTTTGCATTCAGTCTCCTGTGCTAGAGAAACAACAACATCATCATCATCATAATAATAATAACAATAACAACAACAATAATAATAATAGAAGGAGGAGATGAAAAGGAAGGAAGGAAGGAAAGAAGGAAAGAAGGAAAGAAGGGGACTGGAGAGAGATGGCTCAGAGGTTAAGAGCACTGTCTGTCCTTCCAAAGGTCCTGAGTTCAATCCCCACCAACCACATGGTGGCTCACAACCATCTATAATGAGATCTGGCGCCTTTTTCTGGCCTGCAGCCATTACATGCAGGTAGAACACTGTATACATAATAAATGAATAAATAAAAAAGTAACATTCCAGAAATTAAAAAAGAAAAAAGGAAAGAAAGAAAGGAAGAAAGAAAGAAAGAAAAAAAGAGAGAGGGGGGTGCTAGGGAGAAGACAAGCTGGTAAAATGTTCATCTTGTAGGCTTCAGTTTGACACCCAGAACCCATGTGAAAGAACCTGGACATCATGATGCTCGCCAGTAATCCAGGCACTGGGGAGACAAACACTGCTGGTCACTGAGGCTTGCTGCCCTTCCTCATTAGCCTAGTTGGCAAGCTCTGGCCACTGAGAGACCCTATCTCAAAATCAAGGTGAATGCCACCAGATCACCTGACCCCAGGATGATAGCAGCTGTCCTGTGGCCTCTGAGTGCACACACACACACACACACACACACACACACACAAATATATGTGTGTGTGTATATATATATATATATGAGAGAGAGAGACGCACACACACACACACACACACACACACAGAGAGAGAGAGAGAGAGAGAGAGCGGGGGGGGGGGGGGGGAAGTGGAAGGTAAGAATAAAAAATAAGCCGGGCGTGGTGGCACAGTCCTTTAATCTCAGCACTTGGGAGGCAGAGGCAGGAGAATCGCTCTGAGTTCGAGGCCAGCCTGGTCTACCAAGTGAATCCAGGACAGCCAAAGCTACACAGAGAAACCCTGTCTTGAAAAACTAAACCAAACCAAAACAAAAGAATAAAAAAATAACAGGAAGGGCTCTCTGGAGCCAGAACACCAATGCCAGCTCTAAACTCGGGCTCCTGGCTGCAGAGTCTCCACTGGCCTCAATCATGGGGAAGCCTGTTTTTTTTTTTTTTTTTCTCAAGGCACATGGATTTCCTGAAGGCCCCTGTGTGCTGGGCTCTGTGCCAGGCTCCTTTGCTGTTTCCAAAAGAACCCCGGGGCGCGTCCCCACACTGTCGATCCACTTCTGTCCTGTGCCCCTCCCCCCAGTGCCACAGTGGCCATAAAGAGAGTAGAGATCCCAGCTGCGGAGCAGGGGTGGGGGCGGCAATTCTCCCCTCTGCTCTGAAGTGTGATGGCAGGGGAGTCCCTGCTGGGACAACATTTACTTTGTACAGTGGCCAGGAGAGAGGGAGAGGGGAGCGGGGTGAGGGCTCACGAGCGTACCCAATTCCAACATATTTCTGACAAAACCTGGCACTTCTGGTTCTAATTAAAACCCTGAACTTTGGAACAAATTTCATCCCACAGCCCTCGCCGGGAAGGGGTGCAGCAGGGACTTCGCTTCGTAACCACAACAAAAATAGCTTCTCCTGGGGAAGGCGCACGCACCGTACTAACAAGGCCACTTTTGTTTTCCCACCCCTGCCATCTGGCTCAGGATGCCAGGGGCTGGCTCTGCTCCTGACTCCTTTGGCAGTGAGGGGACGGACAGGAGCCGGGTGGCGCTTCGGACAGCTCCTCAGCCTTCGGGCAGAAGGGGCCACGCAATCCAGGGTAGATGGAGCCCTAACCCGGCCCCAACCCTGTTTCTGTGGAGAGCGGTCTCAGGCGTGCAGAATGTTCTAGAGCGGTGGTTCTCAACCTCCCCAATGCTGTGCCCCTTTAATACAATTTCTCATGTGGTGCTGACCCCCAACCATAAAATTACTTTGCTGCTGTTATGGATTATAATGTAAATATCGGATATGCAGGAGAGCTGGTGTGTGACCTGAGCTCTAGAGCATTACCTCCTGCTAGCTCCAGAGCGCTGGCGATCTGAGTCCTAGGTGGAAGCACAAACAAGTGTTATTGTATTTATTATTATATGTAATATAACTGTATATATTTATTTAAATATATTTATATAATATATATAATATATCTGATTATTTTCTCTTCCTCCTCTGTCTTCTTATTCTTCTTTTGCTCTTCCTTTTCCCTCTTCTTGCACCTGTTTTTTCCCTTTTCTTGAATCCCCATTCCCTTCTCCCTTCTCTTCGTCTTTCTTCTAGTTTTCCTCCTCTTTCTCCGCCTCCATCTTTGGTTTCTTCTCTTCCTGCCTTTCCTCCACTTTCTCGTCACCCTTCCCCTCCCCTTTCTCTCTCTCCTCTTACAGTTCAGCCATTTTTTTTTCAGCTCCTGGTTCCATGGCCTTAGGGATGCTTAATGACTTCTCTTGGCCTCCATGAGGTAGCTGGCCTGTGGGATGGAGCCACTACCTCCGGTAGCAGCGCAGAGATGAGGAGACCCTAAAGGTCATTGCTGAGCGCCTGGCCAAGGTTCTCCAGAGAGACACTCCGATATGCTGCCCTCCCTGAGGAGGAACCAGCACTGCTTCCACAAGACTCCAGTGGCCTACCTAAAGTTCAAAGTATAGAGACAAGCCATGAACACTGGGCTTTTGGTTACCAAGATTGCCCAGTGATGATTGCTCCTTCAAAAGAGGGGAAAAAGAAGAAGAAGAGGAGGAGGAAGAGGAGGGAGAGGAGGAGGAGGAGGAGGAGGAGGAGGAGGAGGAGGAGGAGGAAGAAGAAGAAGAAGAAGAAGAAGAAGAAGAAGAAGAAGAAGAAAAGAAAAGAAAACCATGGTTATACAGGTGAAATGTCACATACCTTGTCCAGGGGCTCATGACCCTCAAAGCCATCTGTCTCTTGGGAGGAGGCCAGGGAAGCCAGGGAAGGGAATCAGGCAGTAACAAAGAGCTTGGCGCCACACAGCGCCTCCTGCAGTGGTTCTCAACCGTCCTAACCCTGCAGCTCTTTATTTCGGTTCCTCATGTTATGGTGACTCCCAACCATAAAATTGTTTTCATTGCTACTTCATAATTCTGCTACTTTTATGAATCATAATGTAGCTATTTTTGGGGCTAAGGGTTTGCCAAAGGGATTGCAGCCCACAGCCTGAGATTCCCCCGGCCCACCTGACATGGAGGGGAACACGTTCTCTCTACCATCTTAAGAGTTTATCCCAACCCCACCAAGCTGAGCTGAATCCGGTCTCTGAGTTTTACAGCTGGGCGTTGAGGCACCGTGACGTTCTGCAGGTGTGAGAGCAGGGTAGCCTTTGGGCTGACACTTGCTCATCATCCCTGCATTTGAGCAGGGCGTGAGGCATAGGACACGTGGGCCTGAAGCGCCCTGAGGTCAAGTGCTCACAGCTGGTAGGACCAGAAACCTCCCGGCCACACCAAGGTGCATTAGCTGGCTGGGGAATCCTTGGGGTTGTCCCTTGGTGAGGCACACCTGAGCAAGCCACTGCTCACCCCTGGCCCACTGCCCATCCAGCTATTTGTATTTCTTACCTTAAAAAAAAAAGGTGTTTATATTTGTGTGTATGTGCATGCTCATGGATGTGACCACCTGTGTATGCGCATATGGAGGGCAGAGGTTGACCTGTCTTCTTCCTCCATCACTTTGCATCCTATGTTGGAAAATGAAGAGGCAAGGCCCTAGTGGGAGATGCTTAGGTGTGGGGGCTCCGCCTCCAGGACTGAGTTATCAAGGTTGCGGATTCATTCTTGCTTCTTTTCTTTTCTTTCTTTCTTCCTTTTTTTCTTTTTTGTTTGTTTGTTTGGTTGGTTTTTTGAGACAGGATTTCTCTGTATCACTGTGGCTATCCTGGACTCACTTTGTAGACCATGCCGGCCTTGAACTCACAGTGATCTGCCTGCCTCCGCCTCCCAAGTGCTAGGCATGCGCCACCATGTCTGGCCCATTTCATTTTCTCCAGCCCATTTGCCTGCTCCTGTGACAGAGAGAGTCTCCCTACACACAAGGCCCTTGGCCTTGGACTTCACAGTCTCTACTGAAAGAGAGATTTCTTGTTTGTATAACTTACACCATGCCCGCCTAAAGGAACTGTATTAAAGGACTGCAGCGTTAGGAAAGTTGAGAACCACCAGGCTAAATTCTCTGCTAGGCAGTCTGCTGGACGAACAAAGAGTGTCAAGTGTGTGTGTGTGTGTGTGTGTGTGTGTGTGTGTGTCAAGTAAGAGAGAGTGCCTAGCACGGTTCCCATCCTGGCTTTGATCTACAGTATGAGAGAGAGATGGTGGGGGAAGGAAAGAAGACTCCAGCCCTCCATAGATTTTTGGTACAGCAAGGATCTAAACACGCATAGCCACTCAAAGAACAGCATGAGGTGGACTTAGAATGTTCCAGGTAGAAAAATCCAGGCCATGAGAAAGAACCTCTTGAAGCAGCAAAGAGTCCCGGTGGTTCTGGAATTTTTTTTGTGTCAAATAAACCTATTGACGTATTGCAGCTCAGCTTAAAATAGCATTAACGGATGCTAAGAGGATGGGGATGGTGTAAGTAAGAGTAGACCAAAGTTGCTGATGTAGAGCAGAGCCCGGTGGCTGAAGTCTGGGTCGGCCTGGCTTGGGTCCCTGGTGCTGGAAAGCACTGGGTTTGAGTCGAAGAAATGAGATCCATGCTGTAGATGCTGATGGACCAAGGAAGTCCCACTAGGCAGGAGGAGAGAGAGGCACTGGGCGGGAGTGAGGGGGCAAACCCGGATTTGTGGGCCGAGTAAGGTTTATTGTGGGACCCTGAGGCTGCTGTGCAGATACGCGGGCGGGGGGTGAGGGAGGGGGCGGGGCGCATCTGACTCCTGCAAACCCGGCATCTCTGGGCAGTGGCGTGGAACCTGCCACGTGGTCAGGAGCCTGCGGGAGCGGGTGGGGGGGGGGAGGGGGGGAAGGGGGGAACGGAGTTGGCGGGGCGGGGGCTGTTTCAGACCAAATGAGGGCTTTCCGAAATAGATCTTGAACACCAGCAGAGGGCGCCTATGGCACCGCAAGCACACAGTCCATGCCCTAGATCTTCCTCGGACAGGAGGTGCAAGGCCTGAGTAGAGAAAACCAATTGCCTCATGCCACTCTTTGCTTGAGGTCCCTTCCTCTTCTACTACTTCCTCAACATCTAGAAGCCAGTCTCTCCCTCGCAGGACAGGTCTCACTCCCCTCCACTGTGCCGTCTTTCAAGATGGATCAGACATGGGGGTAAGGGCTGGTTCTTCTCGTGGTTTCCGGGGCTCTTCCTACCCCGTGAGCCTGGGATTTGAGTTCTTCTTGGGTAGCAAGGAGTCGCATTGACAGAGCCTCTCTGATGCTCCAAGCATGTTACAACCTTCAGAGTTCCTGGGCTGATAAGAGAAAGAGGCCTCTCATGCCCAGCTCTGCAGCCAGGAGCCGCACCCACAGACTGGCCTCCCTTTTCTGCATAGGGCGTACGTTTCAGGTCTCTCTCTGCTTTGCAAGAGGCCATCAGGAAGGCACAGGGGAGGAGAATTGATCTGAAATCTTTTACTGTTGCTGATGAGGCACGCATGTAACTCAGCGGAGGAAAACTCACAGTCCCAGTTGCCAGCTGCATGTCAATACAGCAAGAACAGAGGCAGCCAGGAAGCTGGCCAATCAGAGAAGGAAGCCGCGGCCAGCCCAGCCTTCCAGCGGCGATGATGCCCAGGAGATCTTTGCCTGTGCTGACATTGTTCATCCCATCACCTTGCTCAGTTGGGGTAGATGTGCAGTGAGCTGCACGGTTTTAACTATGTGGTTTGATGTCTTAAAAAAAAAAAAGTACACATCCAAGGGAACATTGCCTCCTCCATCAAGATAGAGAATATTTCTAATGCCTTCTAAAATTTCCACCATCCCCTTCGGAACCAGGAGGTCCCAGGTACCTTCTACTTCCTATCACTATGGTTTTAAATTTTTTAAAATAATTTTATATGCTGGAATCATGCCGTGTGTGCTCTTGTGGCTAGTTTTTTGACATTTATTGTATATATCAATATTTTATTCCTTTTTTTTTTTTTTTGAGGCAGGGTTTCTCTGTGTAGTCTTGGCCATCGTGGACTCACTTTGTAGACCAGGCTGGCCTGGAACTCACAGAGATCCACCTGCCTCTGCCTCCCCCAGTGCTGGGATTGCAGGCGTGCGCCACCAAGCCTGGCTTTTATTCCTTTTTCTTGTCAACTACTACCCCATACTTTGCTTATCCATTAAGTTGTGGGGGCTGGTGGTGGGGTCAGAGGTCACCATGTGGTAGAGTTCTCAATAGCCCTCCACCTTATATTCTTGGGCAAGGTCACGCATTACTTTTCGGTTGCTGTGATAAAACACCCCTGACCAAGCCGACTCATTCCAGAAAGAATTTATCTTGGCTTCTGGTTCCAGAGGGACGAAGAGCATCCTGGTGGAGAGACGACGACGCAGCAGCAGCAGCAGCAGCAGGCAGAAAGCTCAGCACTTACGCTCTCAGCAGCAGGCACAAAGTGAAGAGAGAAAACCGGAAGTGCACTCATCTGGGGCTGTTCAAATGCCTGGTCCTACGTGGGACAGTCTTCGTGCAAACCCCCAGCCACTCTCTCTTTCTTCCTCCATATCTTGTCAATTGATACTATACTTTTAGGTAAATTCTCCAGTTTTAGCAAGTGGGTTGGCAAAGATGGCTTGGTGGATAAAGATGACATGAGTTTGACTCCAGAAAGGTGGAAGGAGAGAGAGAACTGACTTCACCAAGTTGACCTCTGATCTCCACAGGCGAGCCTTGGTATATGTGCCCCTCCCCCATACATCATGCACACACGTAACATGACAATAAACTTATGAGGTTGCTTTGTTTAATCCAGCTATTTATATTTCTACATATATTCTATACTCAGTTTGTCAACGCTGGAACTCTGGTTGGGGCCATGTTGAATCTATTAATCTATTTGGGAGACTCAACAGTGTTGTGGCAATTTAGTCTTCCCACCCATGAAGATGGTACGCCGTGGCCTTTTCTTTGCGATTTCATCGTGCAGGTTTCAAACACTTTCTTTGTTTTCACTGATGATTGGGTGGGGGGGAAGGGATTACAGGTGGATTTGTTTTCATTCTCCTCGTGTCTCTTTTGGTGACTTCTCTCTTCCTCTCCCTTCATGTCAAGTCACATTCAGACTCTGAACAGACACCTGCGTGTTGCTGCAGTCAAGGTTTGACACTGATGTCACCATATGACGTCATGCACAGTTATCAAATGACCAGATCATCTCTCCTGTCACCACACCCCGCTTCTCTTTAGTTACGGGTGGGTGTGTGGTGGTGCTGTGCATCTGCTGGGACCTGAACATAGGCCCTTTGCTAGAGCAAGCAGTGCGCTTAACCAACTCCACAGCTGCGTTTTTAACCTCAGTACCACCGGGGCCTGAGGCTGCAGTATGCTTTGTGGTGAAGGTTGTGAATGCCAGTCTCTACCTGTGATGTGTGTTGGCACCCACTTCTCTAGTTAGGACAAGCAGACGTGTCTCCACACGCATGATCAAACATCCCCTGCACCCGAGCATCCTCGTGTGGCCCCAATTGGAGATGACTGGGATATTTAGTTATGAAGGGTAAGAAATCTTAGTTTAAAAGTTATAACACCCCCTATCTTTGATGTTGCTTTGAAACAGGTTCTGGCATGGCACAGACTAGCTTCAGAGGTATAGCACAGGATGACCTCCAACTCTAGGCTGTTCCATTCTCTCCCCTCTGATGAGCTGGGATAGCAGGCATGGGCCACCATGTCCACTTTTGTAATACCTCCCTCATGGTGTGGTGTGGTCGCTCTCGTTGAAGGTGCTAGCACCCTGACTAGATGCCAGGCTTGGTTTTCCCGGTTCCTGTCTCTCTGCTCCTAGGACCCCTGAGTGGCCTCCTGTGTCTGGAAGGGAAAGTTAACTCCCCACTTAATATTAAGGCAAGACTTTTGTGAAACGAAGCCGGCACCTTGGCACGCCATGCTGGGAGCCGTGCACTCTTCTGTCCTGGAAGACTCAAACGGCCTGGCTGGTTCCGCCCAGTTCCTTGAACTGGAAAAGGAGTGTGGTTTCAGAAGAAAGACTAAAATGCTAGGGCCAGCGTCATCTGGAAGAAATTTAAAACCAGTGTATGGAAGGATCTTCCATGGCTCCCAGAGCTGGCACCCAGCACGCAGTGTGCTCCTGGGCGGGGCTTCCCAGGGATGAACCTGCAGCCAGTTGGAAGCCTGCAAGGAAGGCTTTCTGGGATCATAGTCCTTCTCAAGATCTGCAGAACTTCCTGTCTGGCTCCAAGCTTGGCCCTGCCCACTTTCAGCTTGCCTTTGAAAGCTGTAGTGTGGCTGCAGCAGGGAGCCTGTGTTCCTGGACCCTGCTGCTGTGGTGTGTGTGTGTGTCTGTGTGTCTGTGTGTGTGTGTCTGTGTGTCTGTGTGTCTGTGTGTGTGTGTCTGTGTGTCTGTGTGTGTGTGTCTGTGTGTGTGTGTGTATGTGTGTTTGTGTGTGTGTGTCTGTGTGTGTGTGTGTATGTGTGTCTGTCTGTCTATCTGTCTGTCTGTGTGTGTGTCTGTGTGTGTGTGTCTGTGTGTCTGTCTGTCTCTCTGTGTGTGTGTATGTATGTGTGTGTGTGTGTGTGTGTGTGTGTGTATGTGTGTGTATGTGTGTGTATGTGTGTCTGTCTCTGTGTGTGTGTGTGTATTACTCTAAGATGCAAACCACTCAGAGATTCACCAAACCAGGAAGCTATACTTCTTGTATACATTTTTAAAGAGATTCAGGTCTGTAACCCCAGCGCTAGGGAGAAGAGAGAGGAAAAGCCCTGAGGCTCGGCAGCTAGCTAGCCTAGCCAGGGAGAGACACCGCGTCAAAAAATAACCAGATGGACAGCAGTGGTTGTCCTCTGGCCTCCACTTAATGCATACATGCGGACATAACAACACATGTGTACATACACACATATGAAAAATTCAGGGCAAATAAAGAAGACATAGAAATAACAGTTAAAAAACCATTTGAACTGGGCTGAAGAGATGGCACAGCAGTTAAGAATACAGGCTGAACCAGGCATGGTGGCGCACACCTTTAATCCCAGCACTTAGGAGGCAGGAGCAGCTGGATCACCTTGAGTTCAAGGCCAGCCTGGTCTACAAAGGGAGTCCAGGACAGCCAAGGCTACACAGAGACACCCTGTCTCAAAAAATGAACAAACAAACAAACAAACAAACAAAAACAAGAGAGAGAGAGAGAGAGAGAGAGAGAGAGAGAGAGAGAGAGAGAGAGAGAGAGAACAGGCTGAGAGGCAGGCAGATCGTTGTGAGTTTGAGTCCAGCATGGTCTACAAAGAGAGTCCAGGACAGCCAAGGCTACACAGAGAGACCCTGCTTTGAACCCCCACAAAAGAGCAGAGGCTGTTCTTCCAGAGGACCAGGGTTCAATTCCCAGCACCCACATAGTAGTTCACATTATTTTGTAACTCCAGTTCCAGGGCTTCTGACACCCTCTCACAGACACATGTGCAGGCAAAACACCAATGTACATAAGATAGAAATAAATTATGTATGCATTCTGTATATTGGTATAATTTACATTATATATGATTTACATATAATTTATACACACATATACAAAAACACATATATGTGTGTATTACGTATGGATACAACCAAACATTTGAACTAGTGGCTTCTAGAATATGTCTTGGGGTGCCATCAGTACCTCTATTTCATTTGGAATGTATGCAAACTCCAAGAGGGAACACTTTGGCTGTACTCTTCACCCAGGTTTTCCTCTCTCGGGTCCTTGATGACCCCTCCATTGTGTCCTGGGCCTATGGATTTGCCTGTCCTAGAGTCATGATCCATGTGGGCTGTGACTGGCTGCCGTCACCCAGTGTGACCCTTCCAGGCTTTTCCATGTCACGCCAGGTGTCAGCATCTCACCCCTTTTCATGGAGGGATACTGTCCCAGCCTGTGAACTGATTCCATTTTATGACTCCATTCGTTTGCTGGGAGACATGGGTGCTGTTTCTATTTCTGACTTCTGGAAATACTCACATGTCTCAGGGTTAGGGAGGGTCTGCACCCTCTGGGAATACTCACGTGTCTGAGGGTTAAGGAGGGTCTGCAGCCTCAGCATCTCGCACTAGTGCTTTGCATGACAGCTTTTGAAAGGCCCCTGTTGTCTTCTTGATGCCTGGTATCATGTACTCTGTGTGTGTGTGTGTGTGTGTGTATGTGTGTGCATGTGTGTGTCTGTGTATGTATGTGTCTGTGTGTGTATGTGTGTGTGTGCATGTGTGTGTCTGTGTATGTATGTGTCTGTGTGTGTATGTGTGTGTGTGCATGTGTGTGTCTGTATATGTATGTGTCTGTGTGTATGTGTGTGTGTGTGCATGTGTGTGTCTGTGTATGTATGTGTCTATGTGTGTATGTGTCTGTGTGTGTGTCTGTGTGTGTGTGCATGTGTGTGTCTGTGTATGTATGTGTCTGTGTGTGTATGTGTCTGTGTGTGTGTATGTGTGTGTGTGCATGTGTGTGTCTGTGTATGTATGTGTCTGTGTGTGTATGTGTGTGTGTGCATGTCTGTGTCTGTGTATGTATGTGTCTGTGTGTGTATGTGTCTGTGTGTGTGTGTGTCTGTGTGTATGTCTATGTGTGCCTGTGTGTATGTGTGTGTCCGTGTCTGTGTGTGTTTGCCTATGCACAGGCATGAGGAGGCCAGAGGTCGACATCGGGTGTCTTCATCAATGGCTGTCTACCTCCATTTTTGAGACTGGAGCTCATGATAACTCTAACTCTCCCATCCCCAGAGCCTTAACTTGCTCATGCTTTTTGGGTAATATTTAGGGTAATAGTCAGAGCTTGCTAGAATTGGAGGATAGGCCCACTTTTAACTTTAAGTTTCCTTGGAACCATTACTTACCTATTATTGTATGTGTATGTGTATGCATGGTCTGTGTGTAGGAATGCAGATTTATGCGTGCTGTGACACACAAGTGGCGGTCTGAGGGGAACGTAGTGAAGTTGGGTCTCTCTTAGCGTCGCATGGGCTCTGGAAAGAACCAGGTCATCCAGCTTGCACAGGAAGTGGTCTGTGCTCCAAGCCGTGTCTTCTGACCACTGGCAGCAACAGCCCAGGCCACCCTTGTTTCTGTCCTGCGGGATCTGGGACTATAGCTGTGTCCACTGCACCCAGCTCCGTTGCACCTATAGCTTCTCAGCCTCCCCCATGGAGGCAGGTGCTTCCTGCTGCTCCACTTCTGTGCCAGGCCTGTGAGGTAGCTGCCTGCGGCCTTCGCGGTTCCATAGGTCAGGAGATTGAGATCGTGGGATTTTACTAAACTTACTGGTATTCCTCATGCAGCTGGTACCTGCACCTGGGCTTTCCCATGACCCCCCCCCAAAGAATATCCTCGGGAGACAGATCAGGGTGCACTGTCTCAAGTATTCAACACCAAGGGATCCCACCCCGTATCCCAGTTACTTCTGCATTTTTATCTGCCACTCGAGAATCAAACCTTTCCTGACCCAGTTGGCTGAAATCGGATCATTTCCGTACAACTTCTTGAAACGTACTTATGTGTTTTGCCGCGGCACGGCATGGGGTTATTTTTACCTAGAGTGGGCTCACTAGAAAGTCTTTACATAAGCCATGACTTGGCTGAGCGCTGTGAGTGAGATGCCAAATACTTCCAGACCTCCTCCGGGGCTCAGGGCAAATGTTTACGAGAGAGATGCACATTGGAGGTTCTGCTGAGGGTGTATTTTAGAACGGTCCTGGTCTGAGGGATTATTATACCTGGGACTCACATCCAGAAGACGATGGCAGGAGATGTGGAATGACTTCAGATTGAAAGGGAGTGAGGAGGACAGGTCTGGTCCTCACAATGCTTGGCTTTATTGCATGCTTATTCTCCCAAGCATTCACTGTGTGTGTGTGTGTGTGTGTGTGTGTGTGTGTGTGTGTTTGTACATGTGCTCATAGTTGCATCCTTCTCTGCTTTTTGTCTGATAACTCCCTGCAGTTTCTCTCATTTCTGCCTAATAGGCAAAGGGCGGTATGAGGAATATCAACAAGAGGCTAGTGCACATAAGCGGTAAAATGACTCCAAAGAAAGAAAATCGACATCTTCATCAAAATTGATTTTTAACTGGACAGGTCTCTACTCTGCATACATCCTGTATTTATAAACCTAGATCAGATGTGGAACAGGCTTACTGTGAGTGGAGCCCGCTCTGTGCCATGGCAGACATCACTAATCAATCACCGTGACCTGGCACTCCAGACAGCCAGTGTAGTCAATGAACTCTATCTATTGCCTCTGTGCTTGTTGATAAGCCTAGAACATAAATTTCATGGCATTAATTAACTTACTTAATTCAAAAGGCTTTGCCCCTGCTGTTTGTACCCAAGTGGAAGCAGCTCATTAGTTGTCTTAATAGTGTCTGGTGTATTTGCAACATGGCAATACCGGCTACCAATCACACACTCTGCAGTAAGTTCTCTGCACTAAGTTCTCACAAAACCTAATTTTCAAGGTAACTGAAGCCCCTTAAATAAGAAGCTAGTCAAGGAAATCCCTTCTGGGGTTGCTCATTCTCTTGGTTTATTGTGGTATTTATTACAGTGTTTAGTGTTGGAAGATTTGGGAACACAAAAGATGTGATTAGCCTCATGAACAGACTTACAATGTCAGTGAGACAAGGACTTGTGATCCGGTCAAGGGGGCCAGAAACACACTGAGGTATGTGTGTGAAGGCTTGCTGTTCTTCTAGGGAATCCCCCTCAAGCACACTTCCATCTTGTTCAATGAGGCAGGGTCTCTCAATCAAACCCAGAGCTCACTGATGGAGCTGCTCTGGCTAGCCAGTTTGCTGAGATAATCCGGTCACTGACTGCCAAGGGTAGTACCAGAGGTGAGTCACCACATGAGATCTGAACTCTGGGCCTCTTACTTATGCACCAAGTGCTCTTTTTAACCTCTGAGCCTTTACCCCAGCCCCAAGTGTACATTTTAAATATTGAAATATCGTTCAGCTGGAGATGGTGGTATAGGCATGTAATCCTTAGTAGGCTGAGGCAGGCAGATCCTGAGAGGGGCCAGAGGGGAGGCATCAGGGCTGGGGATGTAACTCATTGGTAGAGTGTGTCTGCAAAGTACACGAGGCCCTGGTTTTGTTCATAGGAGCACACACAGACACAAAACCCGGTAGGCGCTGGCTTCCAAGCCTCTTCTTTCCCCAGTGTAGCCCCCTTGCCTTTGCCTGTCTTCGTAGATTTTAATTTCTGCTGTGGACGAGCAAACTAATAGTTGGATGCAGGTCAGAAACTTTTAATTAAGGTGCGTTTTCATCTAATTTAATGAGTGTCTGTTTCCCACCAGCCAGCATTAGCACTTTACTTCAGCTGACTGAGGCTTGTGTCCTTGTGCCCTCAGTTTCTCCATCTGGCCTCTAGTCTCCTTGAAGTAAATAATGACACAAAACCAAAAGTTATATCAGTTTTCACTTATTTTCAAATTTGCCATTGTTGCTTTTATTTAAGGCAGGGTCCCAAGTAGCCCAGGCTGGCCTAGAACTTGCTTTGTAGCCAAGGATGACCTTGGACTCCTGGTTCTTGCGCCTCTGGCGTGCCTAGGCTTATATATAGGCATGCTCTGCTATGTTCTGCTGTATTCGGGGTGCTGGGGACTGGACCCCCCATTTTCACCTGCCTGCCTCATCACGTAGGCCCATGCCCCCTGACTTTTGGTAAAAAGAGTTCTTTTCTGTTTTTTGTTTTAAGTCTCTCCGTCTGTGTCTTCTACTGGGTGTGGCATTCGCTGTCCCACTGGTCTAGGCAAGGGCTGTGTCGCTGAGCTGCACTCCCAGATCAAGCAATTCTGTTTCTCTGACTTTGTCCGTTTCCTCTGTCTTTAAACATACAGGCAAATACTGCTGGCGAGGTGGGGCTCAAGAGCTGTCAAGGAACGCAACAACGCATTTCAAGTGCTCCTGGATACCAGGGTTCAGTTCATGCTGGCAATTGAGTTAGAAGCCAGGAGGAAAAATAATAATATGTATATATTCATATACACATATCATCAGAGGCTGCCATGAAGGTCTCCGGGCTATTTGCGGAAGCATGGGTCGCGTCTCCTCTCTGGCTGTGCCGCTGTGGATTGTTGACCAGTTGGCACAGATTCAGAGCGGGCTGCAAGGTCCAAGGAAACACATACGCATTAATATTAACCGCAGGACAAATATTTGTTCGACTCCTGTGGCCCTACATGTTTGCCTTCGCTCCGAGAGATGTAGCTATCGGAAGTAACAGCAAACAGAGCCTGCTCCCATTATGCAGAGAGAGCCGCCCTCCAGACTTGCGCTGATTGGGCTTTCGTAATTTGATACCCCTCCAACGGCACCGTGCGCTGGCATTTAAGCACAGCATTTTCTAACCTCGACTTTTGTCTCCTTATTTTATTTGAGCTATGGTCCCACTATGTAGCTCGGGCTGGCCTCAAACTCGTGATTCTCCTGCCTCAGTGTCCCAAGGACTGGGAATGAAAGGTATGGCCACAACGCCTTGCAGCACCTGTCCCTTTGGGGAGTCACAGCGTCTGCACCGGTGATGGGCATAGGACCTTGAATTAATGCTATTTGCAGAGACATGCTCCTTTCCTAGCTAATGCCATGTGGGATGAGCAGGTTTTTGTTTTGAGTCTGTAAATAGTCCTGCCCCTGGATAATATTTTCTTAAGAAGTCACCCTAGGAGCTGAAGTCTCTGGTCCGGTTTGGCTAAAGCTGCATCAGCATTTGATGCCGGCCACACCAGCTCTGACCTCCAGCTGTTGGAGACAGACCCTGATGACTCTGCTGGCACAGAAAAAAGATATCGTCTGATAACCTGTGTGTCTCAAGCCGGGTACTCATAAAACTCCTCTCCTGGGACAAGACCCACAGACCCTCCTGTGCTGGGTGGGAGCCAGTGAAAAGAATCCATCAAGCGTGTGCCTGGCGCTTCCCCCTTCAGCATAGCTCTAGAACCTTCCTTCCTTTTTCTTTTCTTTTCTTTTCTTTCCTTTCTTTCTTTCTTTCTTTCTTTCCAAGACAGGGTTTCTCTGTGTAGCCTTGACTATCCTGGACTCCCTTTGTAGACCAGGCTGGCCTCGAACTCACAGTAATCTGCCTGCCTCTGCCTCTCCCCAGTGCTGGGATTAAAGACGTGTGCCACCACATCCAGCTTCGATCCTCATATTCAAAAATAATTTACCACTTTTTTGTGGTGGTGGCATATCTACATGTGTCATTTCTTACACCGGCCACCATGAACACACGCTGCAGCGACATCAAGCGCACCCCTGAGGCTGCCTGAGTGTCGGCGCTGTCAGCACACAGACAGACATTGTCTCTCATCTAGAACCGAAACTCTGTACCTACAAAGCATGCACCCCACCCATCTCCTCCAGACCCTGCAAGCACCGTTCTCCCTCCGTTGTTTTGTCTCTGTGAGTTTAGCCAAAGCCCAGAGGGCTCTCAGGTGCTTCCTGTGAGAGGAAGTGTCTACCGTCTGTGCTTTCAGAACTGCCTCATTTCACAAGAAATGTTTTGAGGTTCTTCTGTGTCCTCTGATGTGTCAACATAACCTACTCTCCTGGGTTGACTGATAGTGCATTATATGGACAGACTCCCATTTTCTCTATCTGTTTATTCACCAGTAGGTTGCCTCCAGTGCTTGGTGTTGTGCTGTGAATTTGAGTATACCATAGTCTCTCTCTCTCTCTCTCTCTCTCTCTCTCTCTCTCTCTCTCTCTCTCTCCTCTTTTAAAAGACACAAAATAAAAACCAACAAAAATCCAATACAAGAAATTCCAAAACAATACAAAATTTCAAAACAATAAAAAAATGAAACTTTAAGTTGGGTAGGTAGGAAGATGAAGAGGATACAGGAGGTGTTGGTGGATGGGAAAAGCATCAAAATATACTATATTAAAAAATTAACAAAAACCATCTAATGCTGGAGCTGGAGAGAGAGATGGCTTAGTGGTTAAGAGGACTGGCTAATTTTCCAGAGGTCCTGAGTTTGATTGGCAAGCCACAACCATCTGTAACTTCAGTTCCGGGGATCCTATGCCCTCTCTGGCCTCCACAGGTACTGCACACACACACACACACACACACACACACACACACACACACACACACACACTGCACAGACATACATGCAGGCAAAATGCCCATATACATTAAAATGTTTTCCCTATGTTTATCTCTTTCCTTCCCATCCCTGCATAGGTTATTTCTCAGAGGAACAAATTGCTGGAAGATGGTCCAGGAGCATAAAGGCCAGCCATGGAAGTTGCACATGACCTTGGGATGTGGGGAACATATTAGAAGAGGCTTTGGGGGGCTGGAGAGTTGGCTCAGTGGTTAAGTGCACCACCTGCTCTTCCAAAGGTCCTGAATTCAATTCCCAGCAACCACATGGTGGCTCACAACCACCTGTAATGTGATCTGGTGCCCTCTTCTGGCCTGAAGGTGTACATGCAGGCAGAGCACTGTACACATAATAACAAATCTTTAAGGAAGAAGAAGGAGGAGGAGGAGGAGGAGGAGGAAGAGGAGGAGGAGGAGGAGGAGGAGAAGAAGAAGAAGAAGTAGCTTTTGGGGAGGAGGTTGTGACTAAATGTCTCTGCTCATTTAGGACAGCCCAGGCCACACCCATTGTCCCTTTGTAATTAATAGTTGCCCACTTCTGCACTCAGAAGGACCCCAGTTAGACAGGAAAATATATGGTCACGCGATAGAGAAGCTTAGAAATTGAGTGTGAACTAAGAGTTTGCAGCGTAACTGTCTGACACAGGTCAGTGGACATTATGCAAGATTTTGCCTCCCAGCCAGGGGACATTGGCCCATAGCAGGAGACATTTTTCACTGTTACCGCAGGGGTAGGGGCGCTATAAGCATTTAGCAGGTAGAGATCAGGGCTTCTATATACTCCAGGATACATAGCATTGCTCCCGTCCTAAAGAAGTGCCTGGCTCTGATGTCAATGGGGCTCAGGAAGTATATACATAGTAAAAATATTAAAATAAATCCAGCCTCAAGGGATGCAAAGAAAACACAGATGCATGGTAGTGTGGGGGGGGGGGAGGAGGGGGTGGCAGATGGTCTTCACCAAGATAGAGGGAGAGCAGAGAGAACAAATAAGCCTTTACTATATGGCTGGGGTGGCTCACACCGGCAATCCCAGCACTCAGGGAGCTGAGACAGGAGGGTTGCCACAAGTTAGAGGTTAGCCTGGGCTACCTAGTAAATTCCAGGACAGCCTAGGCTACCAAGTGACACCCAGTTTCAAACTGATAAACACACACACACAGTGCCTTTGTGCCTGTTATAGCAATAGCCATAGTCGAATGGCAGCTCCTAGCCAGGAAATGAACTTGGCTTTTCTCTCTCCTCCTGGGTGATAAAGTTTCTTAGTGTCTTGTCTCCTTTTCCCCAGTCTCCTCCTCGGTGCTGGGAGTAACTCGGGCCTTGTCTGTCTGACTTAGTGTCTGGGAGCAAGTTTATAGGCATAAGGAGCCATTTAGGGGACCTGGGAAACAATCTATAGACACTGGGCCACCACCAGCCCTGATGCACAGTGTGTCATATCTGAGCCCTGCAGAAGTGGAGACATGCCTCACCCATGAGGAGGGAGGCAGAGGTGGGGGACGGGGGAGAGCCAGGCTTTCTGTTCATGGTGGCTCCCAAATACCTGGTTGCCCACTAGGGACAGCAGTCATCCTGTGCTTACTCGTGGGGGTGGCCATTGCCTCCAGTTGATAGCTGTCCCCAGATAATGTGTGGCCTCCTCAGGTCCTGTCATGTGCATCCTAACCTGTGTTTCAGACCAGTGACAAGAATGCAGATAAGGCGTGCATAGCCCTGTCCCTTCCTGCGGCACATTTTAATATGCGCACACGTTCCCTACACCCCATTACGTAATAGCCTTGGTTGCAAGCGCTTACCTGTCTAGTCTGAACTCAATTAGCAAATCCTCCCTGTCTATAAATATTCATCGATGATGAAGTCAGCCAGACCGGTGGAATCCAGAGAAAGATTATTATGAACCCTGCCACAGCCTCCCCCCCTTCCCCTCCTGCCACTCCCTCCCCCTCCCCCGCCTGTGGGGAAGGCAAGCCAAGGGCAAGCAGGGACTCCCATGGCAGGAGCTTCCAAAAGCACAGCAGGGGGGTGGGGCGATGGAGCAAGTGGATTAAGCAGTTGCTGCACAACGTGAGGACCTGAATCCAAATCCCAGGGGACCCATTTAAAGCCAGCCTGTTATCCCAGATCTCCTACAGCAAGATGGAGGAGGAGATGGACGTCCTTTAAGGGCCAAGCAACAAAGAGATCCTGCATCAAACAAGATGGAAGGCGAAGACCAGCATGCTAGGTTATCTTCTGACTTTCACATGTGTGTGACACGTGCATCTGCAAACACACACACACACAGGGATGTATGCATGCATGCTTACATGCATGTGCACACACACAAGCATGCACAAGGTTGTATGGATGTGTACATACATATATGCGTGCACACACATGCGCACATATTCCTACACACACATGCAGGCATGAGCGCACACACACATATAAACACCATAAGCATGCACACACAGAGCTGAAGTAAAATTAGTCCAGAGGATGCTTAAGATAGTAAAAATGACCGAGTGTGGTGGAGCATGCCTTTAATCCCAGCACTCGGGAGGCGGAGGCAGGTGGATTGATCTGAGTTCGAGGCCAGCCAGGTCTACAAAGCAAGTCCAGGACAGCCAGGGATACACAGAGAAACCCTGTCTCGAAAAACCAAAACAACACCAACAACAAAGAAGATAATAAAAATGGGGTTTGCAAATGTACACCATAAACAGTATCCTGTCTTCTGTAGTTCACAGCTCAGACTTTCAGCCACGATCATCTCCCCACAAGTGCTGTGGAAGCTGTTGGAAAATCTTTATGCCAATAAAAAAAAATATGCAAGGCTCTTAAAGCATCTGTGTAGATAGGCCTGCAGGGCTGGTTTCCACACAGGTACAGTGGAAAACCCAAACGACCACCGCAATCACCTTCCCGGGCAAGGCCTGCACTCAAGCTGGGGGACACTTGCTCTGCTCCACAGTCACCTGCGGGCAGCAGGGTCGCTGGGACTTACCAGTTCCCCTATGTCCATCTATGGACCCTGCGGGAGGAGCCAGCATTAGTTACACACAAAATGGGTGACAAGCTTGGTGCCAATTAACCTCTTTTAATTGGTAGTTAATATTAAAACCTATTTACTCTCCCTAGAGCAGCTGGGGTCTTAAAGAGACCACTGTGCCGGCAGATGGAGAATAAAGCCTCCTCTCAGGGAGCGAGTGAACTTTCTCAGCCACAGGAAGATGAGTTCTCCTGGACGGGCCGCTTTATTATTCTGGATGCTAAGAATAGGATAGGCCAGGGCCAACAAGATGGCTCAGTGGATAAAGGAGCTTGCTGCCAAGCCTGAGTGAGGAGTTGCATTTGATTCCTAGGAACCCATGTGTTGGGAGGCGAGGACTGATAAGTTGTCCTCTGACTGCCACACCCGAGCCACATGACACATGCACATGTGCCACGCTATGAACATGAAGGAGAACTTGCTGGAGTTGGGTCTCTCCTAGCATGTAGGTCCTGGGGATTGAACTCAGGATGTCAGGCTTGGCAGCAAGCTCCCTTCCCTGCTGGGCCTGTTTCACTGACCCCCGTGTTTTAGTTTCCATGATATTATTTATCTATCTATCTATCTATCTATCTATCTATCTATCTATCTATTTATTATCCAAAGGGCTTGGGACCATAAGTGATTTTCAGTTCTGGATTTCTCTTATATTTGCAAATATGTCAAAGGTTTTGGGGATAGGGCCCAAATTTAATCACAACATCCATCCACACTTTACCTTACTGGAGCGCTTGATGGTCACTCCATAGGCCCCCTTTAGCCACGGATGGGATAATGGTTTCCAAGCCTGCAACCATCCATTTTGCATCATGCCAACTCTTGGAAAGTTTCCGATTCTAAGGCACTTCCGATTTTGGGTTATTGCATCAGGACTTCTCACCGGGCATGAGACTGGGGCAGACATCAACACTTGGCTGCTTGCGTTCCCAGGTTCCGATTGGCTTTCCTACTGTTCTAGAACATTCCTGATCATCCTCACTGCTAACAGAGAGGCTTCATGAGCTAGGAGCATCTTTGTTACCCATGAACCCCTTGGATGCATCTAACCTTATTGCTAAAATGTAGATGTTTGAGGACAGGGCCAGTCCCCAGAAAGTCTGTGACTGTGTGAGAGGCTTGGCATTCTGGGCTAGCCTGGCCTCTAGGGAGGACAGAAGGCTGGATGCTCAAGATCAGTCTTTGGCAGTGATTTAGCCTGCCTCATCTATTAAAGGAAGCCAGATCTAAACTGTACCACATGAGCTCCGGGGCTTCCTGGTGGGGTGAACACAGTGATGGGACTGGAGATGGCCTGCCTTGATTTCGCAGGAAAGGGAACAAGAGCTCTGGGTTCAGGACCCTCTCAAACCTCACCTTCACCAGTTCTTCCTTGGTGGTCCCGGTCACGAGTGTATAGTGCTTTCCTGGGAGCTACCAGCTGTCCTGGTGGATGACTAAACCAAGGGGGGAGGTCACCGGAACCCCCACCCGCTGGACAGAGTGCAGGTGGCCTGGAGACAGCAATTGTAGCTGTGTCTGATGTAGGGCAGTCTCACCAGGAACTGTGCCCTCAAAACCACCTCAGGTGGTTGGTTGATGTTAGAGATGAAGTGAAGTGTGCCAGTTGTCAGAGTAACAAGCCCTCTGCTGCTTCCAAACGCTGCCCTTCGGACTCCAAGGTCAAGATGAGAGGCTGGACAATGACCTCACAGAGACCACTAACAGCTCCCACAGCTGCAACAGTCTCACTTCCTGAAAGGTGCTCTCTCTCTCTCTCTCTCTCTCTCTCTCTCTCTCTCTCTCTTTCTTCCTCCCCCCTCTCCCTCTCTCTCTCACTTTCTCACACACACACACACACATGCTCATAAACACAAGCAGATATGCAAACATATGCATATACACACTTGCACAGATTCACACACATACACACACTTGCATGCATGCACACACAGGCATGCTCACATATAAGCACACATACAAGCATCCATATGCACAATTCACACACATGCATGTGCAAACACATACATACATACATAAGCATGTAGATACAGGCACACATATACATGCACACACACACACACACACACACACACACATTCATGATTGTATGCCTTGCCTTGAAAAGATGTGAAGAAATGTCTGTTCGCCCCACATAGAGCAGGCATTGCTTATAGGAGTATTGGTGACTCAAAGACAGCACTAGAAAGTCCCCCGGGGTGACTCGAGGACAGCTACAGTACCCAGAGCTCGGATGATTCACAAAACCTTGCATGACTCAGGGATGGCAAGCTATACCCTCAAGAGTCCCAAGAAATCAGTTCACTCATCTTACCTCAGGGCCCCATCAGGACCTCATGAGCCCCACAAGGGAAACAGGATCTCACATCGGGGACCACAGCTGCCGTGATTTTGGTGGCCATGATCACATCCCACCAGGAGGAAACAGCTAGGTATCACACAGGTGTGCACGTGTGTAAAGACCGTGCCCCGTGCCCCGTGCCCCGTGGCCCCGCCCCCCGTGGCCCGTGGCCCCGCCCCTGACAGACTGATCCCTGTGCCCCATTTGCTAGTTATCACCACTCCACCCAGTGCTCTCTGTGCTCTACCGACCACACACCCGCCACCCGGAGACCTGGGTGCTGAGGAGATGGGGCACACAGGAGGTGTGAACATCACAAGGGCGGGGCACGGGAGATGCTGGGTGGGGGCGGGGCTTGAGGAAGCTGGCCAATGTGGCTGCAGGCACCTGGAGGACAATCTAGGGACCAAAGGCTGACTGGGGATCTGCCAGGAGCCTTCACTTGCTGACTGTTTCTCGGACACATGTCCAAACCAGAAAACCCTGGTACTGCATGGAATTTCTCTCCTGTTTTTTTTTTTCAAAATTTTTCAATTTTTTTATTATTTGACAATTTCATACTTGTGTATGATATACCCTGATCATACCCACCCCATTATCCTCTTTCATTTCCCTCTTATCTCCACAGAACTTCTTCTTCCTGACAGGCCCCCTCCTATTTCTTATCTCAGTTTTGTGTGTATGCGTTGACATGCTGAGTTAGTTGACTTAGGGGTACTCGCGTAAGCATGGCTACTTACCAGTACCCACAGCACTTGCTTAGCGGTAGTTAACTCCCAAAAGCTCCTCCAGGAGGGTGGGGCCTCGTGAACCCCTCCCCCAGAGGTGATGGAGATGATGAGGGGCTCTCTCAATCTTGCCTGGGTCGCCTGTGGGCAATCACAGCTGCTGTGTGTTCACGAGTGTAGCAGTCACACCACGTCTGGAAGACAGTGTTCCATAGCACCCTCCGCCTCTGCTGGCTCCTAACACTCTCTCTTCCTCTCTTTCTCCATGTCCCTGAGCCTTGAGTTGGTGATGTAGATGTCCCTTTTAGACCAGTGTCTGCTTTGCTTTTAATCAGATGAGAAAGCTAAGCTTTATAAAGTCACATGCTTGAGTATAGGGGCCGTATAAACATGTCCCCCAAAATGACAGAGCTTAGATTCTGTGCCTGGTCTAATTTCAAATCCAGGCTGTTTCCTGACCGTGACCCTCCAGCCCAGAAAGGCTTCTCTGTAGCCTTGAGACCAGGAGAGGCACCTCCATCACTCCTTGCATCTGCTGGGTTCTCTCCCAGTGTGGCCATCACCCCCTTAATTGGCTCCTTCCCAGTGACAAGAAAGGAAAGGGAAGGGAAGTGTCCCCGGCTCACCCCAGCTTTGGGTGGAGCTCTGGTTATAAATTACCCGATAGCTTTGGAAACTCCCAGTTGAACAAAATCGGGTTTTGAACCCATCTGGTCAGCCTCCCTCCCTGCCTCCTTGCAAAACTGGCGGTGAATTCTCGGCAGCCTCGCCGAAACAGCGATTGGTGGTTTATTCTCACGGCTGTCTCACCCAATTCTGCCCCATAACAAGATTCCTGCATGGCAGTTGTTTTAAAATAGCTCAAGGCCCAGGTCTGGGGATTGTAGGTGGCACGGTGGAAATGCGTTTGTTTTGCTGCCTTCGTTTTCCTACTTTGTGGGACTTAATGTTTCACTCGGGTGGATTCTTTCCTGGCAGGAAGCAAAGGGGTTGTCGTGGGCTGAGAACTCCAGTGGGGCTGACTGGGGGCAGCTCGGGTGGAACTGATTAGGACTACGGTGCATCTTCCTGTTTCCCTGGGGGTGTTGCTAAAATCTTCCTGTCATTTAAATGCTGGACATGGGGCTGGCTGAGGGAAAGTTCTCGAACAGTGTGCCGCTCTTGCTGGTCTGGGTGCAGCTGAAAATGAGGACCCCTGTGTAGGTTGGACTTGAGCTGGACGGCTGTCACAGGATCACAAGATCATAACTACCTTGTCGTTCGCAAGACGGCTAACCTGCAGAAGGCCACTGGGAAAGGCTGGGGCGCTGCTCTCTTTCTCTCTGGAGAAGTTGCTACCTCAAGTCCCCGCCAGCTCCTGTGGTCCTGTCCTTTGATGGCCAGCAGTTAGGGGTACAAGGCCTGAGAACAACTGGTCTAAATATCTGCAAAGCAAAGCCAGGCGTGATGGCACACGCCTTTAATCCCAGCACTCGGGAGGCAGAGACAGGAGGATCTTTATAAGTTCGAGACCAGCCTGGTCTACAAAGCGAGTCTAGGATAGCCAAGACCTCACAGAAAAACCCTGTCTCAAAAACAAACAAACAAACAAAAAACCAATAAAAATCTGCAAAGCCCTTTTCTTTTTTCTTTCTTGATACAGGGCTATGCAACACAGGTTGACCTTGAACTCATGGTGAGCCTCATTCGTCAGCCTCCTGAGTGCTAGAATTACAGACGTGTAGTAGGGCTAAGCCTGGCTGGGGTTTGCTTTTTCTTCTTTTTTTTTCTGTCCACTTTCTACTTCCTTTTTTCCCTTTTCCTCCCTTGTTTCTCTTCCCTCTTTCCCTTTCTCCTCTCCTTCTTTGCATTGTGCGTGGACATACACAGATGAACTCACCATCCCCAGTTGATGGATATGCGCGCGCTTGCCGAGACAGGCTTCGGTGGAGAGCCAGGCTCCACCATCTGGTCCCTTCCCAGGAACGTCTATCTGCTGATGCCCTCCAAGTAGAACTGCTGATGGAACAGGCACGTTGCTTCCTGACCTGGTAATCAAACAGCACAGACTCCCTCTCCCACAGTTCTGTAGGTCGGGAGTCTGCGCAGAATTTCACTGGACTAAGTACAAGGGCACTTCAAAGGTGAGCTCTGCTCCCTGGCCAGCCGCCCTTCCTTCATCTTCAAAGATTGCATCACCCCGTGCCTCTCCAACATCCCTTCATGTCCCCCCCCCCTCTGTAACCCTCTTCCTCCTTATTCCGAGGACCTGTGGTTATCCCACACTGTGGGGAAATTCTGTGTTGCCTCTTGAAGGCAAACAATTTTAATTAGAAGAAGAAGGAGGAGGAGGAGGAGGAGAAGAAGAAGGAGAAGAAGGAGAAGAAGGGGTTGAGGAAAAGTAAATCACACTAATTTTGGGGGGTCACCTGCCTGCCAGCAGAGAGAATTGGCAATTTATAGGGTTCTTGGAGGAATCTGGAGCATTAACTGTGAGGTTCCTCTCTTTTCTTTTCTTTTCTTTCTTTCTTTCTTTCTTTTTTTTTCATAACTCTCTTTCCTTCCCTACCCAAATGGATGCAGATCCACAGCCAGTCTTTTCTTGGTGACATCAATATCATCTTTTACTTGGTAAGTGCTTCCCCTGGGATAGTATAAAGAGTGAGTGACAGACACACTCAATGCATTGTTAGCCAAGGAGAGAAAGGGTAGCAAAATGCTTCTCTCTCCCTCTCTCTCTCTCTCTCTCTCTCTCTCTCTCTCTCTCTCTGTGTGTGTGTGTGTGTGTGTGTGTGTGTGTGTGTGTGCAGATAGATAGATGATAGATGGATGGATGATAATAGATAGATAGATAGATAGACAGATAGATAGACAGACAGACAGACGGATGATAGATAGCCCAGGTTGGCTGCAAACTCACTATGTGGCTGAGGAAAACCTTGAACTCCTGATCCTCCTGCCCCCACCTCCCAAACTCTGGGGCTACAGGTGTGAGGTGCTGGGATTGAGCCCAGGCCTCTTGCTCTATGTAAACATCTAGCCATGGAGCCACACCCTAGCTCATTAGCACAGGGCCAAATGCTGTACCCTAGAGTTTATAGTGGTTCATCTGAATTTATTTCTCTCCCTTACTAACACAACTCCACTCAACTGATCTTTGCTAATTTGTGAATAATAGTAATAATAATAATAATAATAATAATAATAATAATTATTATTATTATTATTATTATTATTATTATTATTATTATTATTATTTAGACTCAATGTTTTCTTTGTGTGTCTGTGTCTGTGTGTTCATGTGTTGCTGTTGCTTTTGTTTTGAGAGAGGATCTTGCTGTGTAGCTTTGGGCTGGCCTGGAACTCACTTTGTAGCTCAAGCTAACCTCAGATTCACAGAGATCCTCCTGCCTCTGCCCCCCAAGTGCACTATCACCACCACACCCACCACCACACCCAAACTCAGTTTTGTTATGAGTGAGGGTGAGAGTTCATTTGCACACTTGAGAGCCTTCTGTGTTTCATTTCATTATTGACACACTGACTTCTTCAGCTCACTGCCCTGTTTCCCTTTATCTGGCTTTTCCCATTGATTTGTGACCCCTCAGAGCAAAGTCAGCCTTAGAGTCAAGTTGCAGAGATAGTGGTTATCACCAACCCATTGTATAGGAGAAAAAAACTGAGCTTTGGGTGAGGGAGCTGAAATCATGTCTGGCCTCAGATTTCACCATACTGTGATCCTATCAGCTGGCGGCCCACATGTTAGAAACAAGGAAAAAAGACAGGTATGGCAGGACACCCCTGTCATCCCAGCACTCGGGAGGCTGAGGCAGGAAGATCATAAGTTCAAAGCCAGTGTGGGCTACATAGTGAGACCCTGTCTCCAAACAAACACACACACATGCACGCACACAAAATCTCACTAAAATAAACAAATCTATAGCGAGCAATGCTGTAGCAATAGTCTAGGGGCTTTAGTTCACACAGGAGGAAGCTGAGTATCTAGAGCCTGGCTGAAGTCACATGACCACCGTGCCGAAACCTTAGGTCAGAACTTGCCACCAGCAGCTCTAAGACACAGACACAGCTTTCTGCAGTTCCTACGAGAGGAAAACAGACTCAGAGAGGTCAAGCTGATTCTTCGGGGTCACACAGCTGGGAAGTGGCAGAGCTGGGATTCAAACTCACATCTTTCTGATGTCCACCACTTGGTGATTACTCCCTGGGAGTAATCATCAACCACATACAGCCTTTAGCTATTTCACTTGGACAGTGTTAGGATTTCAGGGCTAGCCCACCCAGAGATTAAGGGGGCCTTTCTGCTTTGCCATTAATTATTTTAGCTGCACACCACCCGACAGGCCCAGCAAAATACACTCAACTCATTTACAAATGCGCAAAACAGAGGAGAGGTTACACAACTCCCTAGTGTTACCCAGTAAGAAGGTGGCTCAGCCAAGAATAATAAGTGATGTTATTTCAGGAGAGTCAAATGCAGAGCGTCTCATGGCTCCTGGGGGGGGCCACTAGTTTTCCAGCATCAGTAGCCACTTCCCAGCCCTGGACCTTCACAACTAACCCTTCCCGCCTCGGGAGAGGCGGACGCACTGTGGAAGTCTTCAAGTTATTCAGGCTGTGACTTTGACCTCAGGACCCCCAGCTTTCTCTTAGCTTTCTCTTCTGTCTGTTTCTCTGCCTGTCTCTGACTCTCTGTGTTGCCTCTCTCTGTCTCCCTCCCGCTCCCCTGTGTGTGTGTTTCTTCTCTGTTTCTCTTTGTCTGTCTCTCTGTCCCTCCCCCACTGATACCCACCCCCCGCCCCCACCCAGTGGCATGTGGAAGCCAGTGCACAATCTCAGGTGTCATTCCTTAGTCACCGTGCATGGTTTTTGAGGCAGGGTCTGTCATTGGCCCAGAGCTTACTGACTCAGCTAGGCTGGCTGTGCAGCTAGCCGCAGAGCTCCTCCTGTCTTTGCCTCCTCACACTGGGACACAGACTTGCACCGTGACACCAAGCTGTCTTAGGATAATTGTTGTGATGAGACGCTATGACCGAAAACAGCACGGGGAAGATCGGGTTTATTACACTCGCTTCTGCATCACAGTTCACCATCAAAAGCAGTGAAGGCAGGAACTCAAACAGGGCAGGTACCCTGAGGCAGGAACCCGGAGGCAGGAGCTGATGCAGAGGCCACAGAGGGGCTCTGCTTGCTGCCTTGCTCTTCATGGTTTGCTCAGCCTGCTTTCTTATAGAACCCGGGACCACCAGCCTAGAGGTGGCACTGCCAACAGTGGGCTGGGCCCTCCCCCCATTGACCACCAATTAAGAAAGTGCTCCATAGGCTCGCCTCCGGCTGGATCCTATGAAGGCATTTTCTCAACCGAGGCTCCCTCCTCTCTCATGACTCTGGCTTGTGTCGAGTTGACCTAAGACTAGCCAGCTCACCAGCCCTCATTCCTCTGTGGCAAGTGCTTTACTGGGTGAGCCATCTCTTCAGCTTCTTTTATTTTCAGATCAAACCTGATGAGTTTTTGCATCAAGAGGATACACAACATTGAGAGGTGTGTGTGTGTGTGTGTGTGTGTGTGTGTGTGTGTGTGTGTGTGTGTGTAAGGGTGCATGTACATGTGTGTGTACCTGTATGTGTGCATGTGGGTGCATGTGTGTGAGTGTGTGAATAGCTCAGGTGATGCTTAGCTCCTGCAGGGTGACCTTGAAGGTGGATTACCCTTGACCATGCACTCTGACCCCCATACAGGCAGAGGGGAGAGCAGTAGGGCAATGGCTAGGCTGATACTATCAGCCCTTCTTACGGTACAACCCCCAAGCTCCACATGGCCACTTCCCTGATGTCCCTGGCTATGTTTTCAGTTCCCAGTGACCAATGTGACATCCAGGAATAAAGCTGACACCCCCAGGCTTCCATACAATGTGCAAAGGAAGCTGGCACCAGAGATGCACCTGGTGTGACCTTCCCTCCTCCTTTCCCTCCCTCCCTCCTTCCCTCCATCCCTCCCTCCCTTCTCCCCTCCTTCCTTCCCTTCCTCCCTCCTCCCCCTCCTCCTTTCCTTCCTTTCCTTTTCTTTAGGGGGGGCAGGTGGGGGGCTGGGATTTCACTGTGTAACTCAGAGTAGTCTCAAACTTTCAATTCTCATGCCTCAGCCTCCCAAGTACTAGGATTGCAAGGCCTCCCTGCCTGTCTGTGACTGGTGCCCCGACTGGTTTTCTTTTTGAGCTCTTTAGCATTCTAGAACTCTGCAAAAACATTCATTTTACAGAGAGGGCAATTGAGGGCTGACTCCGTTTTTATGTGCTAAAGAAAATGTCAGTGTCTTGGAGCACTAAGGACTCAGACCCTCGTATTCAGGAGGGAGGCTGTCTGGGGTGATCTAGAAGGGCCAGACCATATGAGGCCTCCTCAGTGCTCCTGTGGAAGAGGGTTCCTGACTATTGCTCTTTAAATTATAGCACCTCCTATTAGCTTGAATAAGAACTGTGTGGGTGTGGGGGGGGCTTCTTTTTATTAGATTTAAAAAATTATTTTGTATGTGTGTGTTTGTGTATGTATTTGTGTGTGTTTGTGTGCATATATTTATGCGTATGCATATATTTGTGTTTGTGTGTGTGTGTGTGCGCACACACATGTATGAATGGATGTGCGGAGACCAAACGACAGCTTTGCAGGAGTCATGTCTCGCCTTCCAAAAGTTGAAGCCTCTGGAAAGAACTCAGGTCATGAGGCTTGGCAGCAAGCCCCTTTACCTACTGAGCCGTTTTGCTGGCCCAAGACAGGTCTTCTGGGCTAGCTGGCCAGGACTGGGGCAGTTAGGATGTATCTCAGGCACAGGAAGCTTCTCTGTCATCTGTACTACTCAGACAGGTCTAAAACTCCCCGTCATGCATTCACGAAACCCCATCTAGACACTTACACACATCTTGGCTGGTTTGAACGTGAGGGGCCCCTGAGTCCAGGCTGTTACTTTCATTGGTTTCTCTTGGCTGGGACTTTCCCTTCTCGTCCAATTCTATGACACTTGCAAGTGTCCTTAAATATGTGTGTGTGTGCGCGCATGTGCGTGTGCGTGTGCGTGTGCGTGTGCGTGTGCGTGTGTGTGTGTGTGCTTAAAGCTTTATACTAAGAAAACTGTTTTTCTCCCTGGTCTCTGGAATGATTATTTTCAGAGAACCAACTTCTGATTTACACCCCCCTACCCTCACCCCAGAATTGGGGGGGGGGGGAACTACTCTGGTTCAACTTGGCTCCCCAGCACTTCTTCTGACCACAGCTGATCCGCTGATCGCCCATCTTGTATCCTCTCCAAAATAAATGATGGAAGTGATGCGGCTCCAGTGGCCTGGAGAGCCGTCTGCCGGTGCCATCTGATGCCTCAGCAGGCAGAGCTGAACAGCCCCAGGATACAGCAGCCACTAGGGCGTGTTCACCGGCTGCAGGCAGGGGTAGGGGAGGATGCGCCTGGCCCGGCCCCTCCCTCATGAAACCAAGCATCTCTTGTCCTTAGAACTTGTGCCAGGAACTCACCTGGACCTTGCTGCCTGTGAGACAGACTGCCACCAGTGTGCTGTGTGACCTTGCGCTGGGCACTTCCCTCTCTGGGTCTGATTTGCCATCTTTGTCAACAACAATAACAACAACAACAAAAAAAAAGACAATAATTCAAGCTGTTCCCTTTGTGTCCCCAAACGTCCTGAGTAATTGCTACTCCGAGACATTAAGACACTCGCTCATGTCACAGAGCTGGCAAGTGACACAGGCAGAATCTGCCCAGGCTCTGACCCCCAGCGCAGAAGCAAGCACATTCTGTGTGTGTTATCTTCAAGTGCTCAGAGCACGGCTGAGGCGGTCATTCATCACCCACAGTGGTTCTCAACCTTCCTAACACTGTGACGACCCTTTAATACTGTCTCCTTCGTGTTGTGGTGGGCCCCCAGCCATAAATTTATTTTGCTGCTACTTCATAACTGTAACTTTGCTCCTGTTATGAATTGTAACATAAATATCTGACATGTGACCCCTGTGAAAGCATCGCTTGGCAACCCCAGGGGGCGGCACCCCCAGGTTGAGGACCACTGCTTTGGAGGCGAGCAGAGGCCGCCTAGCATCATTTCCTCCGGTGAAGAATCCTATTTTTCAGGTCTAGGTGACAGAAATATAAGAAGGAGAGGCGATGCTTAGACCTCTGGATGACTGAGAAGAGGGGGAGAAGATGGGCACAGTGGCACAGGTCTAGGAATACAGCTCATGGGAGGCTGAGGCAAAAGGTTCATGAGTTTGAGGCCAGCCTGGGCTACATAGCAAGACCCTGTCTCAAAAACAAATAAAGAAGCAGGGCATGGTGGCACACGCTTTTGATCCCAGCACTCTGGAGGCAGAGGTAGGTGGATCGCTGTGAATTCGAGGCCAGCCTGGTCTACAAAGCGAGTCCAGGATAGCCAAGGCTACACAGAGAAACCCTGTCTCGAAGAAACCAAAAACCAACCAGAGAGCAGAAGGGGCTGGGGCTGGGGGTGGAGCTTGAGGATGGGGGCGGAGCTTGGGGATGGGGCGGGGCTTGTGTGATTCAGCCCACAGAGGGTTTCTAGTTTCTAGTCTGGGGTTCTATTCCCAGCAACACATACTATGGATGTTGGCAGCACACTCAGAAGGTAGAGGCGGGAGGACTAAAGTCATTCTCGGCTACATAGCAAATTCAGGCTAGCCTGATCTCCATGAGACTGTGTCTGGGAAGGAAAGAGAGCGAGCTGGTGAGCTGGAAGAGGAAAGATTACACAAGGGAAGATAAAGTGACCCTTTGATTCTGGGCTTCTCAGCCAGTCCCACAGAACCCTTCCCATGGCCTCTCCGAACCGCTCTTAAACCACAGGGGCCCTTAATTGCTACAAGCTAAGAAGTGGCTCTGGTCACCACGTATCTTGCACGGACATCATAAACGGGGCTCCCTAAGATGCAGGGCCCTGGAGATTCAAACTCAGGATCACGTGAGCCCAGAGAACTGGCCCTTGAGCCCTTTGTCACCTACCCCATTGGCAGGCACTGGCCTGACCCTGGGCTCCAGTGTGCCTGGTCCGCCACAGCATCCCTTCCCACTGCCTGATGATGAGATTCATCCGATAGGGCCAGCTCAGGGTTACCTCTTCAAAAGGTCTTTAAAGACCAATGCTCCATGCAGAAGTCATACCTCAAGGTCCAAGTCCCCTGGCGGTAGCCAAAACAGTCACCATCGCTGTTTGGAAATAGATGGCCCTTGTCAGGCCATGTGCACTCGGCATTGACTTAATTGTGTTGGTTCTTTTTGAGGCAAGGGCTTACTATGTGGCCCAGGCTGGCTTCCAATAGGGCCTCCAGCCTTAGCCTCCAGAGTCCTAGGACCACAGGTTTGTACCACCACTCAGGGCTAGTGGCAGCAAGATGGCTCGGCGGGTAAAGGTGCTGTCAGCCAAACGTGATGACCCAATCCCTGATGACCTAATCCCTGGATCCCCCATGGCATGAGGAGAAAACACGCTCCCTCCGAGTTGTCCAATGACTCCTGCACACAAAACAAGTGCAATAAACATTTTCAAGCAAAACGCTTAGGAAAGGTCGACTTCTAAAATTTTCCGTCGAAGAGTCATGTGCTTGACCCCTAGTCATTGGGGTCATGAAAAGACCCCAGACAGATGTTGTGCCCCTGCAGGGTCTCACTGCTATGGCAGTGCTTGGAGAATTGTGGTGGCTGCAAGTGGGAGAGCTGGAGGCCCGGTGATGCGTACCCACAAACCCCAACATAGGGCGGTGAAGGCAAAAGGATCTGGAGTTGAAGGTCATTTTCAGCTACATAATGACTTTAGGGCTAGCCTGGGCTACCTGAGAACCACCAAAAAAAAAAGTGGTAACACTGGATGAAGTAGTCACTAGCTGCCTCTAGAAGCTCGGGAAGGCAGGGTACCATGTTCCTAGCTCCTCAGGGAGACCAGTTCTTCCTGACACCTTGGACCTCCAGACCCAGAAAGGGATAATTCCATTGTTTTAAGCCACTAAATCTGTGGCCACTTGTTGCGGCTGCTCCAGGAGGCTCCTGCAGACAGACAAGGGCCTGTCACTGTGTCTACAGCATCTTGCCCAGAGCCAGCATGCCCCCCCCTCTGCAATGTCACCTCCCCATGCCCCAGGTGGCCTCTGTATCCTTCCCACCCACTCCAGGTCCGCAGGATGGCCTCCCGCCTCCCTCAGAAGCGTCACTCAGATGAATGGTTCCTTTATGTCCCGATAAGGCATGGTTGTTTCCAGTGATGTGTAGGTCTCCATGGAAACACCCCTTCACACTGTACATTGACTTGGATTTTCCAGCAGTGTACGTCTTGGGAGCATCCGTCTGTGACTGTGGCCTCAGTCTACACTGGCGGGGGCGGTGGGGAGGGGGCAGTGCTTCCTGTCTGGCAGAACTTATGTGGGATGAAGCCATGGAAAGAAAGCTTCAGGCTTTAGGATGCCAACCCCAGCTGCTGCCTGCGACCTTGAACAAGCTGCCCATCCCTATATTCCTAGCTCTTTTTGCTCCCAACCAAGCTGGATGACAAAGGGAGCTCTTGTCTGCTCTAAAATCCAACAGGGTCCAAGACAGATTTGGGACAGATGTTGTTTTACTTCTTTTTGTTGTTGTTGTTGTTGTTGTTGTTTTTAATATTCTTCTTGTGTGTGCACATAGATGCACTCCTGAGCACATAGTGTATGGAGGCCAGACAGAGGTCAACCTTAGGTGCCCGTCTTTGGGAGTCAGCCATCTTGATTTGGGGAGACAGAGTCTCCTCACTGGCCTGGCACTCCTGCCTCGGTCAGACTGGCTGAGTGTGGAGCCCCAGAGCCCAGACTGTAGCTGCCTCCACAGTGATGGGTTTTCACACTGGGGATGGCAATTGAGCTAAAGAGACTTGATTGGCTGAACAATCTTCCAGTCAGGGGATGCTACTTAACCCCCACCCAAGGGTGCTAGAGCAGCGATTCTCAACCTGCGGGTCACAACCATCAGAAAAAACCACGTATTTCCGATGATCTCGTTGCTACTTCATAGCTGCAATTTTGCTACTGAGCAGTGTCTGAATTCCTAAGACCATTGGAAATATGTCACTAACCACAGGTTGAGAAATGCTGTTCTAGGGTGATTGAGTCATTTGTTTTTTTTTTTTTTTCTGAAGATAAAATAATAAAAATTAGAATGCTTACTATATTTTATTGAATACAATCCTAGCTGTCAATCATGGAAGGGTTTTTTGTTTGTTTCTTTTCTTGTTCAGGATGAGAAAGCAAGGGTTTTTTTGTTTGTTTGTTTGTTTGTTTTTGTTTTTTGTTTTTTTGTTTTTGTTTTTAAAGACAGGGTTTCTCTGTGTAGCCTTGGCTGTCCTGGACTCACTTTGGTTGACAAGGCTGGCCTTGAACTTACAGGGATCCACCTGCCTCTGCCTCCTGAGTGCTAGGATTAAAGGCGTGCGCCACAACCGCCCAGCAGAGAAAGCAGGTTTTATTAAATAACTCTTGGGTTTCTTGTTGCCACTATTTTCTGCTTGATTCTGATTTGTCCCTGTTTTTAAAAGAACATGCTGGTGGATGTAAATGACATTCTTTGTGACCACCAATGGTTTTGGAAGTAAGGTTGAACAGGCCACTGAGATGGCATATACATTTCATCCCAGCCTGAGGGAGAGGGTCCAGGGCTTTGCCTTTTTTTTTTTTTTCTTTTAAAATTTGTTTTGTTTATGTGTGAAGTAGACTCAGAGAAGGCAAGAACTTTCCCTAAAGTCACACAGGCCATATATGACAGAGCTGGCAGTAAAATGAGACATTTGGTTCTTGGGCTGTGGGGCCATCCCTGGGCTTTTTTATTTATTTATTTGTTTTTTCTTAATATGGGTTCTGGGAATCTGAATTTTACGTGTGTGAAGCTTTAACTCACTGAGCCATCTCCCCAAACCTACATGCTTTGAAAACAAATAAACAAACAAACGAACAAAAAACTTAAATTTTCATAGTATGGACCATTCTGGTGACTCTAAAATCATCAAAAGTCTTGAAAACACCGTGGGCTGGTTCAGGAACAAGCCTATTATGAACAGCACAGTGGGGCAGAGCCACCATGTCCTCCAGACTTTGGTGAAGTCTGAAGTCTGGGAGACAGCCCACGGTTTCGGGTGAGGCTGCAGAGCCCGGTGGCTTAGGGAGGAAAACAGCAGCGGAGAGATTTGCACCGAAGACCGCTAACGCCATGAGCGCGAAGGTGGGTCCTCTGGGGCTGGGTTACAGGTCACGGGCAATCGTGTCTCTTTTCGTGTTGTGCAGAGTGAGCTCAGGGGTCACCCGGTATCTATAAACACACAGCCCACAGCGGTTCATTTTCTTGGTTACAAATGTCCCCACAGGAGACAACCTGTTGCTGGGCCTCAGCCTCTCCTGACCCATCCCGGTCTCCGAGGAAACACCAGCATCAACAGAAAGGGATTTTAGTTGTCGCGGGCTTTTTCCAGTTCTCGGTCCTGGCCGAAATGTAAGAGTAGGACCAGCCAGCCACCAGAGAGGCTGGACGGGAGGAGGTCGTGTTTCAACGCCCTCCCCAGGAGACTTTTCAGTCAGGACTCTAACCAAGGTTTCAAACTCACCTTGGAGCTGAGGATGACTTTGGACTCCAATGCTCCTGCCCCACCTTCGACAGCGCTAGCTTTCCTGACGTGCTCCACCACACTCAGTTCACGGGGTGCCCAGGATGGAACACGGAGCTTCATGCATGCTACGCAATTACTCTACCCGCTGAGCTACATTTCCAGCCCCAGTTTGACTTTTTTACAAAAGATTGTTTTGTTTTTTTAATTTTTCATGTGTATGAATGTTTGTCTTCAGATAATCTATGCACCACATGCATGCAGTACCCATGGTGGCCAGAAGAGGCATTGGATCCTCTCTTCTGGAACTGGAGTTACTTTGTGGTTGCCGGAAATTGAACCTTGGTCCTCTGGAAGAGGAGCCGGTGCTCTTAACTGCTGAGCCAGCTCTTCAGCTCTCCATTTGACTTTTTTTTTTTTTTTTTTACATTTTCATGGTGAGACAGACTTGCATCATGAGACAGCAATGGAAGACGTCCTTTTAGTAAGAAAGCTGAAGTTGCTTCCCTCACTAGCTCTCCCAAATTCAGACCTTTGGGTATCGGGGTCAGCTTCCTCTGCTCCCCCAGTGTTGAGCCCCCCAATCCTAGCAGGAATGTCCCAGGCACCAAATGTAAGGCATCTTTAGGCCTTGTGTTTCTCAGACTTTTTTGTCAAACAGTCATACGTTGCTAATGACAGGGATGTGTTCTGAGGAAGGCACCAAGAGGCCATCCTGCTGTGAGAACGCCAGAGTGAGTGTTTAGGCAAACCTAGTGGCACAGGCACTCGGGGAACAAGATGTGCACAGAAACACTCTAAAATAGAAGCGAAAAGTAAAGGGATAGCTGGTCACTACCACTTCAGACGATCATGCGCTGTACTTCTTTGCAGTCACGGCCGCTGCCAGTGGTCACTCATGTACTTAACCGTATGCTCCACCCTTTTAAAAAAAGATTTATTTATTATTATGTATACACTGCATGTAGGCCAGAAGAGGGCATCAGATCACATTATAGATGGTTATGAGCCACTATGTGGTTGTTGGGAATTGACAGGACTCTGGAAGAGCAGACAGTGCTCTTAACCTCTGAGCCATCTCTCCAGAACCCCAACCGTATGCCCTTTATTTTCATAGGGCTGGCAGTGTGGTTGTATTTACATGGGTTCACAGAGCATCACCGCCAACCAGACCTGTGGGTTACACTGTGACACTGAGACAGCTACCGGCATCTCCAGGTGATGGATGCCTTCCAGCTCTCTTATAACCTTTTGGATCACAGCGGCGTGGTTGACTGAGCCTTCCTCCTGCCCAGTGCCTGACTGAGTGCCTCCTTTGTCTGTGTGGTATTTCTGTCCTTTGTGGCTGTCACTGTGTCCTAGAAGTTGTCTTCTCTCATTGTCACCCCTGTGGATTTTCTTTGCCGGATGGTCTTATGGGGGAATCTAGGTCCACGCCTTCTGGCAAGCCCTTCTTGAGCACCCTTCTAGAACTTTCTTCCCCTCTGCCTTTATAGAACCTTCTCACAACAGTGCAGTTGGACAGGCCTCTGTGCTTGGTTAATGTCACTGCCGGCCATCTTTAAATAGTGTGTGTGTGTGTGTGTGTGTGTGTGTGTGTGTGTGTGCACATACATGTGCATGCCCATGTATGTACGAACATGGGTAAGTGTGTATGTTATATAGGACTATTCTCAGAGTCAAACCCCCACTGTCTTGGGGAGTTCAGCTGGGCCTGTTGATCAATGATCATCACAGCTGGGTCTGCCCCTCATGGAAGGCGGGTCAGGAGGGTCATGGGACCCGCACCTGACTAGCCAGAAACCCTCCCAACCCGTTGTGTGCAATTCTGTCCTAATTGCACAGGTTGTTCGTGTAGAGACTAGAGCTGTGGTTCTCAACCTGTGGGTCACAACCCTTCTGGCAGAGCTCTATCTCTGTCTGCAAAAACATTTACACTACGATTCATAACGGTAGCAAAATTAGTTATGAAGTAGCAACGAAAATTAATTTTATGGGGAAGGTCGCCACAACACAAGAACTGTATTAAAGGGTCGCTGCGTTAGGAACCACTGGGCTAGGGGATGCAGGTGGGAAGGATTGAGGGGAGGGAGAGACTCCATCTGCCCAATTGCTCAGAAACCACCGTGCCTGCTGGGTGCAGATCTTCCAGGGTGGCGGCTTTAAGGTCACCCATGCTCCTGTCCGGAACACCTCATGGATGCTTTGCAGGTAAAGCCTGATAGCTCACTGGCTTCCCAGTTGTTCTTTGACAGGCTTACACCTCAGCTTGTCTTGGGACCCTTGGGAGGAAGGCTAGATGCTGTTAACATCTTTTCAAGGGAAGATAATTGAGCCACAATGCTCGCATGCAGGTGTGTGCCCCTGTGTGGTGTGTGTGTGTGTGTGTGTGTGTGTGTGCCTGTGCAAGCCGGAGACACAATGTACTACCGTCGAGCTTAGTTTTGAGACAGGATACATCACTGACATGGGGCTCGCCAAGCAAGCTGAAGTGGCTGGCCAGAGTCCCAGGAATGCCCCTGTCTCCACACCCTCAGCACTGGGATGATGGTAGGTACAGGGATTCTGAGGGCTGACTTCCAGTCCCCGTCCTTTACCAACTGACAACCCTCAGCTTATGTTCTAGAATAACCTCAGCCCCCTCACTCCTGCCTTTGCATCTGGGCTCGCATGAACTCTGGACAGGAACATCCACCCCCTAGCCATGACCAAAGCCAGGGCATCAACAGGAACCATGGGGCCAGGTATTGCCTGTCAGACACAGGGGGCAGCCACGCCTTCCCACGCAGCCTTTCTACCTACAAAACTTTGGGACTTCCAGAAAGCAAAGCCCCTCCCTCCACCCTTCCCCCCTCCCTTGGGTGGCCTGCGCCCCTCCCTCTCGGCGGTGCTGGCGTGTAACCCTGATGATCCAGCCAAATGAGTTATTTGAGATGGAAACGTTAGTTTCTTTGAGCAGATGGGTGTCAGCGCTGCTCGGTAAAAAGGTGGCTGTCTGCCGCGTTGGCTCGCAGTGGTACAGATGACGGCTGGGCTGCTGGCTCTATTGCAGAGTGTGAAGAGAATCATATGTTAACGGCACCAAGGGAAATGCCTACTTAGGCCCAGCCCTCCCAGAGAAAAATCATTACCTCCCCCATCCTCAAATTTTGTTTTGTTTTGTTTTAAATCTGGGTTTTCACATCTCTGATTTACTGAGAGTTGGGGGGGTGGGGGGGGCATTTTTTGAAAGAAAAAAAAACTCATTATATCTCAAAGTGCAGGCCAGAAACTGCTGGGAGCAGACTCACTCAAGGCTTATTAAAAGGCATATTCTGGAGATACCCCTGCCCCATCTTACCCCCTACCTACCCCACACACCTAAAGCTCCCTTTCTCAGGGGTGATGACTTGGAGAGTGTTCCAGGTTAACAAGCTCCCCAGAGGACAGTCGTTCCACTAAAGTTGAACCATTTTCCCCACTCACGATGAAATAGCATTGTCAAAGTGCAGGTAAAATTACAAAACAAACAAAACAAAATCGAGTATAAAATCCTGAGATTTGTCATGGAGTTTGTTTTGTTTGTTTTCTTTTCCTTTCAATTTCCATCTGTTTTTTCAGATTTAATGCAAAATATAAAAATAAAAACAACAACAACAAAAAGCCCCCCAAACCCCTACCTTTACAGTTGGAAATAAATAAAAAGATCAAGGAGACAGCACAAAGAGATGATTTGTGTACTAGAAGCCAAAGACGGTTTGTAAATTCCAGAGATTTCCAAGAAGGGAAACACACACACACACACACACACACACACACACACACACACACACACAAAACAACTGATTCCTGTCCTTGGCACAGGAGCTTGGTCCCTGCTGCCTGGCCCCACCCTCTGCTGCCTTCCCAAGTGTTCAGGCCAATTTTCTCTTGAATACAGGAGAAGAAGCAGCAATGATGTCCCCAGGGACCTTACTTATAGAAAACCTCGCCGCGGGAGGATTTATGAAGCGCCTGTAAAATATGTGTGTAGGAACTCGGGACATTTTGATCGCTACCAAGGAGAAAAAATGGACAGTTTCGTATGAGTTGGATTCGTGAGCATTTTTATGGGTTTTTAAAATTAATTAATCTCTTCCTCCTTTGTTAGAAATTCTTGGCACAGACTTAAGACAACCCCCCCCCCCATCCCGGAGAAGGGAGACATTGCCCACGGGCTGTATGTCTAAACTGTCAGGTTTTCAGCCCCCAAATCTCCAGAGGCGAATCTAGGTTTCACAGACCTCCGATCCGACGGGGAGCAGCTTGTCAGCGTTGGGGAGACAGGCAGATTATTAGTGGTGGTACCGCCCCTGCCTCTAACAGCCTTTGTGCCACTGGCTAGAGCCAGGGGTCCCTGGGGCCAGGTCTACACTCAGCTATTTCCAGACTGGGAAAGAACTCCGTGTATGTGTGTATGTGTGTGTGTGCACGCGTGCGGTTTATTCCGTGTCTTTTTTATTCACTGTTCTACACCCCACTTTTGCCTCCATGAACAAGGGATGTCTCAGATGAGGAAGGGAAAGGGTTGTGTGCACCCTAACTCATCTCTGTGTTCCTTCTCTACCTCAGCTTTGTTAGCTATAACTTTTTTGTTTTGTTGTGTTTTTTTTTCGAGACAAGGTTTCTCTGTGTAGCCTTGGCTGTCCTAGACCAGGCTGGCCTCGAACTCACAGTGATCTGCCTGCCTCTGCCTCCCAAAGGCATGCGCCACCACCGCCCGGCTAACTTTTTTTTTTTTTAATGAAAATTGTGCTCTCCAAAAAGGTAGATATCACAAAGTGGGTGCAAATTTGCTTCCCTCTTCTCTTCCCACCTGGGAAACATTGGCAAACGGCAGAGGTGTTTTTGGGCTTGTGACAATTCTTAGGGGAAGGTGCACAGTGGCATCTAGAGCATTCAAACCCAGGGTGCTGGCTGACCATGCTCAAGACTGTCCTCTACCACCAAGGACGGTCCAGCCCGAACACCAGTGGTGGTGAGTGTGCCTGACCACGGTGATTAAAGCAGTAAAAAGAAAATGTGGGTGAAAGAGCACAGCAAATGTATTCAATAAGCCTTAGCAGTGATTGCTAGACTCAAACACTGGTGGCTCCTGCTTGGACCACTTCAAAGGAGTCTAAGGCTGTAAAGCGGCTCATCTAGACAGTGTGGTGATTGATTAGTAATGTCTGCTGTGGCCCTGTAGGGGGAAATCAGCAGCCCCGGATCCTTGTATTTTCCGACCCTGGACTACGCAAGGGAAACATCTGCTTCTGCTCTGACATTCTGCAGTTCTATTGTGGGGCTTCTGCAAGTCGGTCTTCAAAGTTCTGCAGTCAGCATTATTTACCGAATATTTAAGCAGCGCAGAATCCTGCAGGCTCGTGTGGTGGGGGTGGGTGGACAAGCTGAGAGCCAGGAAGACAGAGCCTCTCCTGTACAGGGTGTTAAGGTGGATAGCTGTTGACAGCGAATAGAGGTGCTTCCTGCCTTGCACCCTCCCCAAATTTTTCCCTCATCTTGCATGGGGCTAAAAATTTATATCTTTAAGAATAATGCCATCAGATTAAAACACCATATTCAGCTGCACAAATATTACCACAAAGAGGCTAGCATGCAGCCCAGCCCCAGGTCAGTAATCTGCTAAACTGGTTGCCACAGAACAAGAACAAAGCGTGGACAGAGTGAGGTGAGAGACTAATTGTCTTTAAGAGCAGATGAAGGTGTGAGGGAGGTAGGGAGAAGACAGCAATATAATCCCTGTGTGTCCATTCTCCATGAGTTCAGAGGTAATCTTACTCCCGGACCTTGGGAGCTGAAATCTGAAGATTCCGTGACCCAAGAAAGCACAGCATCCCTGGCCAACAGACACAGGGCACCGCGCTAAGTTGCTCTGTGTCCCTTGTTATGCCTCATGAGATATCCCTCAAGCGTTCTATCTGCGTTCTTTTTCTGGGTAGGCTCCTCTCTTGCCTATGAGCCCCTCCGTGGCTCCCTAGGACTCACTGGACCAAGCCAAACTCCTCCCCAGTTTCTGAGTTGGGCTAGAGCTGTGTCCTGATGCCAATTGGTCCTCCTCTCTCTTGTAATGATCCCCGCCCCCACCACGACAATGCATTGAGCCCCTCTTTGCATTCTCTTATATCCCCTGCATTAGCGAGGAGACCCACGCCATGGATGTTCTCAACATTCACCAGCAGCAGAAGGGTTGTCAGGCTTACCTGGGGGGTGATGGTGGTGGTGGTGGTGGTGGTGGTGGTGCTGCTGCTGCTGCTGCTGCTGCAGGCTGTGGACTGTGTGGCTCCTACTTTTTGTCAGAAGGAACCCCACTTGTCAGTTTCTTTGGAACATGAGAGTGAAGCCATCAGGCACACGAGAAAACCCTAAATGAAAAAGGGGAATCCCTCCTTTCCTTCCTTTTCTCTTAAAACAAAACAAAACAAAATAAAACCTTTGGTTTCATATAAACCACTGGACAAATTTCTGTTAGGTTTCAAAGAACCAGGTCAAAGGGATGCTGTGCCCATAAACCAAGTTGCCTATGTGGTGTGGGATGGGGACTCCAGGCCAGAACTTGTGGCTTCTATTCTTTTTATCTCTCCTTTGAGATGGGACTGACATCAAGCTATGTAAATGTGACCTTGAATTCTGAGCCTCCTGCCTCTCTGCCTCCCAATGCTAGGATGACAGGTGTGTTCCACTATGCGCTGTTTATGTGGTGCTGGGGAGTGGAACCCTGGACTTCATGCACAATAGGTAAGTGCTCCAGCAGCTGACCTACATCTCCAGACACTTAGGGTTCCCATTTATCGTGTGGAGACAAATACATCCCTTCCATGAGGTCGAGACGGAGCAAGTGAGCACGCATGCAGAAAGAGTGTTTACTGCATGCCAGGCTCAGGTACAATCTTGCAGCCCCACCTCAAATAGGACCCACTGTGGAATCCAAAAGAAACGGAGGCCACAGGGTCACGTGGCTAGCTGATGGTGGCATGGCTGCCTTTGGGGGACCAAGGCTGGACTTTGCCTGGTGATGCCATCTGGTTCGTCCTTTCTGCGCGTGTAGCCCTGCTGTTCCTGAAGATGAGCGATGTGGGCAGGGAATCTCAGGCCACCGAACCACAGAGTGCTTCTCCGGTGACTTTGTACATGACGGGGGGGGGGGTCCGCGGAGGGAGGCGGGGAGTGGGGCGCAGGATGCACAGAACCACAGTCCCAGCCGTCTGAGAGGTGGCGAGAGGACCCAGGGCCCTGACTCCCTCTTGAGACCCCACCGCCTGGGATGGGCAGCAGGTGGCGCCACGGCCCTGGTTTAACAAGGACAGCGGGCTGGTGGAAAAGGAGGGGTAATCCAGTAAGAGAAGCTAGTGGAAAACAAGGATTTAAATGAACAATTTGTTCCAAAACATTTGCCTTGTAACGGGGTCATCTATAAACTCTGGGGTTTCCTGTTTGCAATGGAGCGGGCCGACCGGCGGGTGGCCACCGTATTCCTTGCAGCCAGGGAGACAGTTTTGAAGGTCGGCTCAAGAGCTCAGGTCTCTTCCCCACCTCTGGGCCAGATTGGCTCTGACATTTCCCAGCTTTTGTGCCCCTAGGTGAGATGCCAAGGCAGGGGCCCCGCTGCAGCTGCATTCCGTGCTGCGTTCCACTTTCCCGACTGTTTGGAAGGAGGGCTGAACCCGGTCATTTCCAGAGGAGAAGCGGGCTCTCTGATCCCTGCATAGCCTCTGCTGTCGGCCTTGAGCCAAGGCAATAAAATAAGTGAAAACAATAAAATAAAAAGAGGTGAAGGTGGCCGCTTGACAAAGGAGGGAACTGCTGCTGCGGCCACTGTGGCTGCGGAGGGAAGTGCTTGCTCTGAAGACAGGCCTGGTTATTTGGGGCAAAGAGGTCTGAAATCACTTCATCATAGGCTCTGGGGCACCAAGGCGGGTCGGGGATAGGGGGTTTCGGGGGGGAGGGGGGCGGCGCAGGCGTGAATCAGCTTGTAATTGAGCCTTGTGACCTTCAATGGGCACTTAATGTCTCCGACATCAGTTTTTTCTGTAGATAACTGGTAAACAGTAAAACCTGCTGTGCCCGGGAGGTAGTGGTGCTCACAGATCCCTTATGGTGAGGTCTTGGGTACCTCCAGAGCAGGTAAGCAAATCCATTTTCTGTTGTAAGACACCTTGAGAGCCAACAGGTTGTCCACATAGACCGGAAGCGCAGAGACATTGAAGGAAAGGTTTATTAAGTCAGAGTGACATCTTTACATACCTAATACAGTCATGGAATGCATATGTGACAGGGTCCTATGAGTGACAACACCTAGTGACTCTTAACGGTAGCACACTCACAGAGATCCTCCTGCCTCTGCCTCCCAAGTGCAGTGCTAAGATTAAAGGTATGTGGCTTTGCTTAGTTTTGGGGTTGTTGTTGTTTTAAAGACAGGATGTCAAGTTATCCCAGGCTGGCTTTGAACTTGCGATGTCCTGAGGATGACCCTTGAACTTCTGATCCTCCTGCCTCCATCTCCCAAGATAACGGATACGCACCACCTCAGCTGGTTTATATGATGCCAGCATCAAATCCAGGGTTCCCATCTGAGCTGCAGCCCCATCCCACAGTGCTCTGCTTTCATAAGCCCAAATCTACTGTAGTGATACCTACCATACACTATGCTGGCACATGTGCACAGATATGCATGTGGGAAAACACAAAAATACATCTTAAAAAAAGGCCAACTAGCTGGGCATAGTGGCTCACACCTGTAATCCCTGTACTCTGGGAAGCAGAGGTAGGCAAATCTCTGTGAGTTTGAGGCCAGCCTGGTCTACAAAGTGAGCCCAGGACAGCCAAGGTTACACAGATACCCTGTCTTTAAAAAAAAAAAATTTAAAAAAAGATCAAAATAAATAAATAAATAGGCCAACTTGGTTGACCTAAAGCACCAAGATTCATGGAAACATACTTCATGTTATTGAGGTCATGATGACATGCGCCTTGGTGTGCACCCTAGTGTGATTATGTGTCTGTTGCCTGCCAGCCTTGCAGATATACAGAATCATGTTTTCTGACCTGGAAACCCAAAGCCAGAGAAGCTTAGTTGGGGCCACATGAGGGAGGGAGCAGCTGTGAATTGGGCTCCTGGTGGAATGAGGCCTGTAGGGCTGACTGGGCCACAACTCAGCTACGTGACGTTGGACAGTCCAGGCGTCTTTCTAGGCCTCAGATTCCTCATTTGCACAAGAGCAGTATGTGGCAGACATGAGGACTTACTGATTCACAAGTGTGCAGAGTCAGACACCTGAAAAGAGTGGAGCCAGGGCCTAGGGAGGTAGCTCAGTCAGTAAAGTGCTTGCCTTGCAAGCACTAGGATGTGAGTTCAAATCCCCCAGAAGCCATGTTAAAAAAAAAAAAAAGCCTACTGTGGCAGGACTCACTCATGATGCCAGTGCCAGGGAGGTGGAGATAGATGGATCTCAAGGTCTTACTGACCTAGCAGAGCCTCGTTTGCTTGGTGCAAGTCAGTGAGTGACAGTCTTGAAAAAAAGTGGGTGTCACCTGAGAGATACCTGGAGTTGTTCTCTGGCCTCTTTAAGCCAGACTCTTTAGGAGTCTGGGGATTGTAGGAAATGCTTCCAATTGTACATAGTGCAGGCCAAGCAAGGTTGGTTTTTTTTGTATACATCTGGTTCTTAGACCCAAGGTCTGCAGCCTTGTGAATTTGGTAAGCCTTGAGGGCGCTGCTCACCTCTTCCTACCCTGCAATGACCTAAGATGCAGGACCCTGGTTCCTAGCTCCTTCCCTGTCAGCCCAGGTCAAAGGCCTTTTTCTGAAGCTACCATTACAACTTTGAATGCCCTTAGGCAGCGGCTCATTATGTCATCCTGTCTGGCTTGGAATTAACCATGTAGTTAACCCTGTACTCACAGAGCTCCCCCTGCCTCTGCCTCCTTTTTACTTTTTTTTTTTAAACAAAAACAACTGTATTTTTTTCTAATGACATCATATATGTTCATTGTAAAAGCCTTTAGACAATCCAAAGAAACTTTGCTGTATTTGTTTTCTGACATCCTCAATGCAAAACTTTTTAGAAAAACAGAAAAATAAAAGAAAATAAAAACTGTGAAGAAGTCATCATGGTCTGTGGTTCAATGGATGTCCCTCTGTGTACTTGCTGTGTTTGTGTGTGTGTGTGTTTACATTTTAGAAAGTTAGAGTTATATTATATATGAAATTTACATTGCAAGTTTTTCTTAGTATTACCTTTAAAGCATTTTCTAAATGATTTGTTAGATAGTTTGTGAAAATTCACTTTTATTGGGCGGATATTAACTTATCGCATAGATGGGTCATTAAATATCTAACCACTGAATTGAGACTCATAGGATAAAGCATTTCATGGGAAATTAACAGCTATTTGATGGGTGGGTGAATGGCTGGATGGCTGGATATGGATGGGTGATGAATGAGTGGATGGATGGATAGATGAGTGGGTTGATATTTGGATGCATGGATGAATGAGTGGTGGATGGATGGATGGATGGATGGATGGATGGGTGGATGGATCGGTGGGTGGATATGCATGGGTAATGAATGAGTGGATAGATGAGAGTATGTTGATGGTTTTATGAATAGATAAAAGAGTTTATGGAGAGAAGATGAATAAATGGATGGGTGGGTGGATGGATAGGGATGGGTAATGAATGAGTGGATGATGGATGGATAGATGATAGTGGATGAATGGGTGAATGAATATATGGATAGAAGATGAATAAGTGGACAGATGGAAAATGGCAGATAGATGGATGGACTGATGGATGGATGGACTGATGGATGGATGGGTAGGTGGGTGGATGGGTGGGTGAGTAGGTGGATGGGTGGATGGTTGCATAGATGGATTTATGAATGGATGGATGGATGGATGGATGGATGGATGGATGGATGGGTTGGAGAATGGATGAATGGGATAGATGGGTGGATGAGTTGATGGACTTTTGTTTGTTTTGTTTTTTCGAGACAGGGTCTCTCTGTGTAGTCATGGCTGCCCTGGACTCCCTTTGTAGACCAGGATGGCCTCGAACTCACAGGGATCCACCTGCCTCCGCCTCCCAAGTGCTGGGATTAAAGGCGTGCGCCACCACGCCCGGCATGAGTTGTTGGATTTTTTTGTATTGATTATAATTAAGTTGAACACAAAAGGGGTCACTTCCTTTTTGGGTGTAAATAGCACTGCAATAAATTTTCTTATACCTAAACATTTGATTACCTCCTTGATTATTTCTTTAGGGAAATTTCCTAGGAGGACCTAATGAGTAAAAGGGTATGGTGTAATTGCGACCCTCCGTGAAAATTGCTAAATTGCTGCTTAGAAAGGCTGTGCCAATTAATACTCCCATAAACACTACAGAAGGATGCACCTCTCAGAACACTTTGCCAAACTAACTTGTGTAATTTTAAAAACTTTGGTGATTTGGTATCTGTTTATTTAACTTTGCACTTTTGGTATCTGTGATCTCAGTATGCAGGAAGCAGAGGCAGCAAGATCACTTGAGTTTCAAGCCAGTGAGGCATGTATAACAAGACTCCAGCTGGTCGTGGTGGCGCAAGCATTTAAGCCCAGCACTCTGGGAAGCAGAGGCAGGCAGACCACTGTGAGTTCGAGGCCAGCCTGATCTACAAAGTGAGTCCAGGACAGCCAAGGTTACACAGAGAAACCCTGTCTCAAATCCCTCCCCCCCAAAAATTAAAAAAAAATATTAAAGGCTGGGTGTGGTGGCGCACGCCTTTAATTCCAGCACTCAGGAGGCAGAGGCAGGCAGATTTCTGTGACTTTAAGGCCATCCTGATCTACTGTCTACACAAGAAGTTCCAGGAAACCCATGACTACATGGAGAGATCCTGTCTCAAAAATGAATGAATAAATAATGATATTTAAACTAAATTTGTATCATAGTGAGTTTGGAAATTTTTTTCATATGATTACTTGTGTTTTGTTTTAGAATTTTCAAATATATAGTTTTTTTGTGTGTGTCTACTTTAATTGGGCAAATAATACAGTTGTTATCAGTACTGTCTGGATTGGTGGATAGATGGATGGGTGGAAGGGTGTGTGGATGAAGGGAGGCAATCCTGAGTGGGTGGGTTGATAGATGGATTGGTTAGATGGGCAGGTGGGTAAGTGGGTGGATGGATTGGTGGGTGGGTGGAGTTGCCTGGAGACATTTGCATTAGAAGGCTGCCTTGATGGTATCCTTCAGACCACAACAGGAGTTACCCCCTGCCTGTCGCAGCACTCCCTTGAGCCAGGCGCTGTCCTTCTTGCATATTTCAGCCTTTCCCTAGGAAACTAGGTACGACTTAATTTGAGGACTCAGGCCTGCTTGACACGGAGCGTTTATCCATGCTTCTGTCCTGAAGCTCACCTGAGAGGCAAAAGTCTCATCAGTAGGGAAGCCAGCCCTCCATCCTTTCCTTCCACCCATAAATCCACTCATGTACCAGCCTTACCATCTGTCTGCTCACCTGCCCTAACCCGTCAATCACATCCGTCCACCAACCTACGACAGTATCCAGCCTTCTACCAACCCACCCACCAACCCATGCATCCACGCATCCTTGGGTAAGCATGCATTCATACATGCATTCACCTTGCCACCAATCCATCTATCCACCCACCCACCAACTCATCCATCCATGCATCTATGGATATGCATGCACACATACAAACATACATACATACATACATACATACATACATACATATATACATACATACATTCACCTACCCACCAACCCATGCATTCTTGCGTTCATCCACCCATCCACCCACCTACCTACCATCCGGCCAATCCCTCACCCACCCAACCCACTTAATCATCACCTCACTCATGTGTGTCCTGCAGTCACAGAGGACTTACCATAGGCTTGTGCTTTGCCTTGTGCTGCTGCTAGGCTAAGGCTAAGGCTAGATCAGTTCTGTGGTTCCCCCATGCAGGGCGGATCCCATAGGGGCCAATGAGAGACATGCACAGAGGGTGTGGAGGTGCGCTCCCTGGACACCCGCTGTCGGGACCTCTCGAAAGGATTGCGATATTTTTGGCAAGGGCTGAGGGTCCAGTTTGTGCCTGAAACACAGAATTTTTTTGTGAATAAGTCAAGCTAGCTTGTCTGGGATCACATCCATGAAAGCTGGACAATCCAGCACGCTAAAACACACCCCGGGCGGTGGCAGCTACGTTCTAGAAAACAGTATTCTTGTTTTCATGCCCCAACAACAAACTTGGAATTGAAGCGAGGAAAATATCTAAGAAAGCAAACAGTTCTTGGGTGTTTGGGGACACAGTCTTTCCCCCCCCCCCTCCTCTCATGAATCAGCTTCACACTGGGAAAGCCACACCCCACTTCACCCTCTGTCCTGTAGGCTAGGGAGAATGAAGAGCCTGTGTTGCCAGCAACTGAGAGCATCTTCAGCAACACTCTGGGACACAGCTGGTGGCCTTCTCCCTAAGGCGAGGAGTCCCTCTAGGGTTCTTCCAAAGTCCTTGCTCCCATCTTACGGTGACTGCAAGTGGCCAAAGCAGACAGCTGGAGTCTCCACCTGGGTCTTACTATCTGCCTGTCTTGACTTCTGAGACCCCTCTGGAGGTTTATCCCTCCCGGGGATGCTAAATGCAGCAGAGAGTAAATGGTGTGCCAGGGAGCAGTGTTAAGCATCCAGGCCCCACGTCCAGCCACCCTCTTTATCTGTTCTGGACCACAGTCTACCTACCTGATCATACTAGGCCCAAGTATCATATAATGAAGGCCAACTTTGTGCCCCAGACTGGCCAAAATTAGCCAAGCAAGACAGTGCTAAGCCTACTTAATCCTACCCAGCCAGTCCTTCCCATGAAACCACAGCCACAAGTGGTTGTCCATGTCCTCCTTTCTGTGGCCTCCTTAGCCCTTGACCTCCTGAACCTGTGGCCCATGACTCTTGCCTCTAGGGATAATTGAATATAATACACATTCTTTGTGACAACATTTCTTTTTTTGTTTTTGTTTTTTGAGACAGGGTTTCTCTGTGTAGCCTCGGCTGTCCTGGACTCACTTTGTAAACCAGGCTGGCCTCACACTCACAGCGATCCGCCTGCCTCTGCCTCCAGAGTGCTGGGATTAAAGACGTGCACCACCACGCCCCAGTGTTGTGACAACATTTCTGTGTTTGGCCTTGCTTCCCCTCCCCTCCCTTCCCCTCCCTTCCTCTTTTTCCTTTCTCCCTACTTCTTCCCATTCCTTCCTTCCTTCCTTCCTTCCTTTTTCTTCATCTCTACTTTCCAGGGTGTCCCTATGAAACCCAGGCTGACCATGAACTGGCAATTCTCCTGCCTCAGCCTCCTCCGTGCTGTCATCATCTGCTTTCTGTCTATGACTAACACAGGCTGCTATGCTCCTAAGAGCCTTCCGTGAAATAGATGTCCCCATCATTGGTGGCTGTGCCAATCGAGTGTTTAGGGCAGATGACCTCAGAGTACCGAGCCCCTCAGTAATGCTTTCATCTTCCAATTCTCCTTTTAACATATATCAGCATCATAAATAGGTTATTTGCTTATTCACCTCCTCTGAGACTAGCAACTTTTTTCATGGGGGTGGGGGTGGGGATGGACCTAGAGCAGTTCCTGACACACAGTAGGTGCTGTTCCTGTGCAGTCCAGAGGAAATGAATAGGAGTGTGCCCGGCACCTACAGCACACGCTTGTTGCTTCCAGCAGTCTTTGGAATCTTTGTGTGTGTGGATCACTTCACACTTTGGAAGCCCTTCAGGAAGGTTCTTTTCCACTCCCCCTGGCCTATAAAGTGCTGTACTTGTGCAGAGGCTCTCGTCCAGGGCCCTCAGAGCACTTTATAAACATTAGCCACGTAAACAGCATGCTTTGTGTGTGGCAGGTGGGGCGTGATTCACGGAGACAGAACCTGTTCTGGAAATGAATGGAAAGTTTAAGCAGAGTCAGAGACCTCCTCCGGGGCCACTGGGCCATGTGCCCAGTGACGTCCGCCTGGCGGCTCAGGACACAGATTCCTGGAAGAAACCCCTCCTTCACCCCTCCCGCTCTCTCTCTCACAGCCCAGTTGCCCTGGAGCAGGCAGGAGCCGTTTTTTTGCTCTGTTGGCAAAGCTTGCTGAACTTGGTGAAGACAAAGGCTAGTGGCTGCCAGGAGGCTCTGTGCACGGATTTATCAAGACTGCACTTAGAGGAGCTGTCAGGGGGGATATGAGACGTGGATGCTGATTCAACAAGGCTTCCTAAAGATCCACTCTGGTCCTGATGTTGGGGACACTGGCAGAGGAGGCTGGGGAGAGTTAGTGGCTGTCACAGAGGAAGCATTTAGCTGGATACGGATAGTACCCAGGGTGGGGGGGCGGGGGGGTGTGAGGGGTGGGAAGAAGTGTGAGTCAGCTCCTGCTTCTTTGAGGAGGGATGATTTTGAACAGTCAGGGCTCTTTAAACTGTAAGTTACAAACCCTGTCTCGAACGGGCTTAAGCCACAAAGAGAAAAGCCTCGGTTTATAGAACAAACAAATCCGGGAATAGGGTGGCTTCAGGCCCAGCAGGATCAAGAGGCTTTACGTGAGCACTCCAACTCCTGGGTTCTATCTCTGTGTGTGCTGACCTCAATTCTTCCAACCACAGGTGGCATTTCTGCCACTTGAGAGAAAAGATGGGAACTGGAAACGCTTTGTTCAACACTTGCCCTGCCATTAAATGTGTGTTTGCTTAACCAATATTTACAGAGCGGTGAGTAAGACGATGCTGCTCCATGGATCCAGCAGGCAGATGGACACGGGTGTCAAAGACACATGTACAAAGATGTCCATTAGCCCGTAAGACTGGGACAACTGAACCTCCAACCGTGGGGGTTGGGTAAGTAAGAAGACAGGGTGATGCCCTCGCAGAGGAAAACTCACTTAGCCTCATGACATGGTAGCACGGGGTGACCTGCCATTCCCAAGGGACTTATGGCAAATTGGTAAAAACCATGTCATCTGGAGATGCTCAATGCAGATTCTCCATAAACCACACACAGTTTTAAAAGAGTATGGTATGAAGAAGCAAGCACTTGGCCAGATATACCCACCCCAGACTCCTTTCATATGACGGGATGGAGAACAGCTGACAAAACCTGCCATATTGAAGACTTTTTTTTTTTTTTTTTTTTTTTTTTTGGTTTTTCGAGACAGGGTATCTCTGTGTAGCCTTGGCTGTCCTAAACTCACTTTCTAGACCAGGTTGACCTCAAACTCAAAGCCTTCCACCAGCCTCTGCCTCCCTAGTGCTGGGACTAAAGGTGTGCACCACCATACCCAGCACATTAAAGACTTTTAAGACCATCCAGTCTTGGGCTTCTCAGAGAAACTAGACTAGCTGTGTAGAGGCAGGTCTTCAGACTGCCTTCCCAGAGCCTTTAATTCATAGGATTTTTTTTTCAAGAGAGGGTTTCTCTGTGTAGCCTTGGCTGTCCTGGACTTGCTTTGTAAACCAGGCTGGCCTCGAACTCACAACGATCTGCCTGCCTCTGCCTTCCGAGTGCTGGGATTAAAGGGCTGTGTCACCATGCCGGCTCAATTAATAGGATTTTTGAGGGTGGCTCTTAGAAGAATTTTTGACTGTGAGTTCCACCTCCTAGGTTTCCATAATGAGGTGCCACGCTGGCCCTGGAGGGGAGGGGGAGATGCTGGGAGGAATGGGATTTCAAGGTCATGCAGAGCCCACGTGTGAAATGCAGGTGTTGAGGAGATGTTGCTTCCGCTGAGCCTGCGCTCCTTCCTGTCTTCCTGCTCTTGCTTGGCTTGGTTCTGGTAACCCTAACCAGAGAGACTTTAAGAGAATCTAGACATATGACAGACATAAGGACAACCTGGAGTCAGACAGACTGTGCTCACTCTGATGGACTCACACCAATGACTGAGAACAACCAGGGACCTCAGCTTGTTTATTGGGTGCAGAACAGGGGCCTGTTGATAAACGAGTGGTCCCAACTGTGAAGACATCTGGGAGGAAGAAGCTGCAGTTGCTAGTCTTTGTACACAAATGTGTCAATTGTTTGTACTTGGACCTTTGAAGAAGGCTTTGCTATGTCTTTGAGCCTCACCCAAGGAAGGCTTCACCAATCCTGTGAAAATAAGTATTGGGATCCTTCCATGCCAAAAATACGCATTTGTTCAGGCTTTCCTCCATTTCCCATAGTGCCTTGCTTCTTTCCTCATTCTCCTTGATGCTCACCTCCTAGGTCCCACCCTAAGAAGACTGTAAACTCCTTGGGGAGCTCTGACTAATGCCCCCCCTTGCATACTTAGCACCTAACAGCTTTTCGTGTTCACAGAATTGTGAAGCTCTCCGAGATCAACAACACAGGAAATATGGCACAATAGTTTGCTGAATGAGTGACAGGGGTGGATAGGTGGATGGATCCAAAGAATGGACAGAGGTGAGTGGATTCCTTGTATGAATTAATGAATGGGTGGATGAGTGGATAGACAAATTCAGTGAGTGGATCGGTGGGTGAATGGAAGAATGATGAATTGGTGCGTGGGTAGATGGATGGGTGGACAAATTTGATGGGATGATGGATGGATGGATGAGTGGGTGGGTAGGTGGGTGGGTGGGTAGATGGATGGATGGATAGATGGATGGATGGATGGATGGATAAATGATGCATGGATGGATGGATGGATGGATGGATGGATGGATGGATGGGTGGATGGATGGATGGGTGGATGGCTGGATGCATAGATGGGTGGATGAGTGGGTGAGTGGAAAGATCAATGGATGGGTTCATAGGAAAGTGGATGGGCATACTGATGTAGGCACACCCAAGTGGAGGTGAGCTGATGAGGGTACCATCTTGGCCATAGCTCAGCCTCAAGGACAGGCAAGGTTCCAAAGACTTCGCATTGTTACTTCCTGATTTCTAGGACACTCTCTACTTCCTTTTCCAATAACAGGGGTCCTGCGCACTTGCCTGGTAAATTTCCATCCTGCTTCTGGTGTTCATTGAGGAGAGTGGTGTTGCTGCATCTCCCTAGGTCTAGGGTTCCCTCAGTAAGAAACAAAAATGGCTTGGTTGTGGGAAAAGTCCCTCTGCCGTCCTGCAGACAGACTGTGCACACGCTAGGTGGCTGGGGGTCTGTGGCGGTTCAGCATCCTTCCTGCTCTGCAGAGAAAGGTAGCGCTAGTACTAGGTCATGTTCCAAAGCAGAAGAAACCAAGCCCTGAGCACACAGGAGAAGTACAGCTTTGCGCTGACTGCCTAAATATGTTGTCCCTGGGGATGCAGGCTCTCAGCCTACCTCCATCTCAGAGCTGGGCTGTTCCCCCAGGGAAAGCATCCCACAGCTCCCTGAGGAGTCCTGGCTTTCCCTGCCCGCCCCCTTTACTGTTGCCCTCAGGCTTCCTGGGAAAGGAGGCCAGCTCAGCAGTCAGTCTCAGAGGGACTCACCTGCGCTAGTGGCACAGCAGGGTGCCATTAGCTGGCCAGCCTGCAGCAGCCCAGTTCTCTAGGCCAGAAAGGCCTTTGCGCCTCCTTGCGCTGCCGATGCCCCCCTCCCTCAGGTGTCAGTCCTTGGGAGGTTAAACTCGGTAGTTTGCTGGATGCTTGAGCAGAGACCTGGCTTCCTGCTGCCTCTGCCATGCTCTCCACGGGGCGCTGAGCAAGAGCAGGCAAGCTGCGAGACAGCTATTAATATCCCCACTTCACAGAAGAAAAAGGGAGGCTGGGCCACATCTCCTGTCTCGCTCCTGCTCAGGCAGTGGCAGAGCCCAGTGCCAGCCTAGGGCTTCCTGCACATTCACAGTACCCTCAGTGGACCCTTGCTCCTTATATTTTTTTCCAGCAGCAATTCCTGAGGCCCAGAAGATGGCTCGTTGGATCATTAGAACTCTTTAAACGGCAGGTCAGTGCAACAACCTCTGTTATTTCAGTGCTTAGGAGAACTAGACAGCGGGTTCCTAGGGCAAACTGCCTAGCTGGCGTAGCTAAATCAGGGCTCCCAGCTTAGAGAGAGCCCACCTCAAAAATAAGGTGGATAACGGCCAAGGAGGACATCCAATGTCAACTTTGTTCCTCCACTTCCATGTGTGCAGGTGTACACAGACAACTCCCGCCTGCCCCCCCAGGCACCTCTCCCTACCCATGTGAATATGTGTATAGACATGCCACACATGCATACACATGTAGACATGGGGAACAGGTAAAAATCAAGTGGTTCGTACAACTCAGACCATTTCATTCCTGCTCCATCAGGTAGATGCCTTTGGGGTGGGATAGACAGATGGCATCTGTATGTCCAGCTACAGCTGTCCCTATCGTTGGCTTTTTCTATAGATGCGCATTCTCCTGGCGAATGGTTTAACACACCGTGTCCCTTTAAGAGCAGCATCTTCTTGTGTAGTGTTGAAAGGGAGGGGCCCGTGGAAACTCCACTGGGAGCAACAGCCCCTTCCATGGGATGATGAAAGGGTAGCTGTAACTGAAATAGAGTTGTAAGCAGTGGCCAGATTTAAGCACAGGGCCTCTCATACGTCAGAACCTTAGTGCAGGGGATTGTCTATGTGGGCAGCGCGTATATGAATGTATGTGTAATTTATGCAATATTTCTCCTATTCGCGCTCTCTACTTAAGCTATCCATTAAAGCCCATCACATTAATTTAATTGAAAAATTCTGGGGGAATTGTATTAGCTTTTTTCCCCCATTAAATTAACATTACAGCCTTTAAATAGATGTCCTGCGCGCCCATTGTTGCTAACAAAATTATTATGCAAATTGAAGTCTAGCCTTTCTGGATTTGGCCACCAGCCCCTCGTCTTCCTCCTCCTTCCTTGACCGCTTTAATTTGATTGCCCTTAGCCCCAAGTGCCCAGGCTGGGAACTAGGAAGGGCCGCTTGGCTTTGTGCTCAAGGCAGTCTTGAAAACACTCTATAGGTGAGGACCTATAGAAAAAGGAGATTGTAGGCACTGTCCCCAAACCCTAGCCCGCCGAATACCCACAATCCCACCAAACACACATACAAAACCGAGTGTGCTGAGAGCAAGGAGCCAGATGGGGGCTGCAAGTCCATGTGCTGAAAGAGATTTGATCCTTGAGTGACATGGGGACCCGAGCAAGTGTCAGAACCTCTGGAAAACAAGGAGGCCGCTGTGCCTGCATAGGAAGCTGGAGGAGAGCCAGAGGTCAGGGATGCTAACGTGATTAGTGTTTACCTTCTCATCCATCCATCCATCCATCCACCACCTACTCATCCTTCTATCCTCTCATCCATCCACCCACACTCCCATCAGTCCGTTCACCTACTCCCTCATCCGTCCATCCATCTACCCACCCATCCACCTGTCATACATCTGTCTACCCACCCATCTATCCATCCATCCATCCATTCATCCGTCCATTCATCCGTTCATTTACCTATCCACTCACCCATCCATCAACCCATCCATCCATTTACCTACCCACTCATCTACCTTCCCATCCATCCATCCATCCATCCATCCATCCATCCATCCAGACCACTGTTCTGCACCAGCCACTCAGCTAGGTACAGTAGGATACAGCAAAGAACAGAAGAACCAAGTATACAATCTGCAGCTGTGTGGCAGGGTGGGGATAAGAAAGATAAACAGGGAGGCAAGTCATTCCAAGTCTTGGGGTGCTTGATGACACTCCACGAGAGGACAGATGGTACCAATGGCTGAGACCCACCCCCCCATAGTTATGTTATTTAGTGGTTGCATAGCTGCCTAGTTTAAGTACAGTCTATCACAACCACTCCAGAAGAAACTCACCTAAGACTAAATCTGGATCTTACGACATCCTGTCATTAAGTGTCATGCAGCTCTAATAGGGTGACAAGGGCTGGGGAGCGGTTAAAATGCTTGCCTTGCAAGTGTGACAGCTTGAGTTCAGATCACCAGAAGGTGTGTAATTAAGAACCCAGATATGCCTGGTGTGAAGGCAGAGGCAGGTGGGTCTCTGTGAGTTCATGGCCAGCCAGGTCTACCTGGTGAGTTCTAGGTCATTGAGAGCTATATACACAGTGAGACCCTGTCTCCAAAAACAAGTTGGGGTTGAGGCAGTAGCTTCAGTGGTAGAATACTTGCCTCTCATATATTAAGTCCTAGGTTTAATCCCCATTAACCATCTCAAAAAAAAAAAAAAGACATACACACACACACAAACAAATAAACAAACAAAAAGGATGGCACCTAAGGAAAGACACCCAGGGTTGTCCTCCACCCTCCCTGTGAATGTACACACATGTGCACATATACACATACATGTCACACTAAGAAACTAAAATGAGCCGGGTGTGGTGGCACATGCCTTTAATCCCAGCACTCGGGAGGCAGAGGCAGGTGGATTGCTGTGAGTTCAAGGCCAGCCTGGTCTACATAGTTAGTCCAGGACAGCCAAGGTTACACAGAGAAACCCTGTCTTGAAAAAGAAAAAGAAACTAAAATGCAGCCAAGGGTGGCTATATCTATATGCAGTAATATCATCCAGAGGATCTAGTCAGCAAAGTCTCTACAAGTTTAAGGTCAGATTGCACTACATAGAGAGTTCTAGGCCAACCTGGGCCATATAACAAGGTCCTGTCTCAAGGAGGAAAGAAAAGAAAATGCCAATCACGGAATAGAAGGAGACATTTTGGACAAGAGACATGAAAGTGTTTGTGCTTAGGATATTTAAGGAAAATACAAATGCCCACCCTCAACCCCCACCCTGCCCAAAAGTCAAAAATACATGAATAAGCTTTTCCCAAGTGGCCATGGAACATCAAAGGGAGTAAACATCATGAGCCTATTAATATGTAGTGACAGGAGCTGGGCTTGGTGGCACACGCCTTTAATCCCAGCGCTAGGGAGGCAGAGGCAGGCAGATTGCTGTGAGTTTGAGGCCAGCCTGGTCTACAAAGTGAGTCCAGGGCAGCCAAGGCTAACCCTGTGTCAAAAAACAAAAAACAAAAAACAAAAACAAAAAAAGAAAAAGAAAAGAAAAATGCAATGGCAGTCACAAGGACACATTCCACTTATTAAACAGATCTTGGTTTGATACCAAAAATGTTTGTACTGAGTGATGTGTAAAGGTTGCCCCCAAAGAGATGTTCAAGAATGTTCTCGATGACAGCCCTCATCTAGACACAGCCCAATGCCAGGAAAGTAGAACAGAGGTGTGAAACGGGGCCCCAGTCATACAACACTATAAGACAAAGATTTTGTGGGGTGCTGAGGGGCAACAGAGTTGGGAAAGCCCACAAGGTCAACGGTGACTATTCCTACCACTGAGTGAAAGTATTTTCTGAACCCACTGTCTAAGGGGCAAAAATAATTATGAGGAAAGAAGCTAAGTTAGTGGTGATCTTTAGTGATGGTGATGAAGATGCCTTGGCAGGAAGGGAGGGGCCTCTCTGGGGATTCGGGATCTTAACCCAGTTATGACGATACATATGGGAGTATTAACCGTGCGTCTTTTCATCATGCATGAGGTTTTGTTGTTGTTGTTTCTCTGTGTAGCCTTGGCTGTCCTGGAACTCACTCCATAGACCAGGCTGGCCTGCAACTCAGAGGTGCGTCTGCCTCTGCCTCCCGAATGCTGGGATTAAAGCCGTGCGCCTCCACCGCCCAGCCACCACCCTTTTCTTCTGTTACTCCTCCTCCCTGTGTAACTCTTTCTTCCCTTCCTCCTGGGTCCTCTCTCTTTCTTCTTCTCCTCTCCTCTATTTCCTCTTTCTAAATTGTCCTCCCAGTGCTCCAAGCCAATTGGGTGCTGGATTATGTTCCTGACTTTCCCAGTGACTCATTGGTCCACGCACCAGACTTCAAATTCCTCTTTGAAGTCAGTGTGATCCAGGAAAAAAGAAAAAAAAAATCTGAGTTGAAGACCCACACACCTTAGCCTCTGGGCAAAGTCAGAGCAATGGAATTCTTCAGAACAATTTCAGAGAATCTCTTCCTTTATCTTCATACTTGATGGAATTAGGTTCCTTAATCAATTAGCCCCAGGCCACTCTGGACTCCCTTTGGAAACACACCCACAGCATTCTCTTCAAGGCACTTGCCAGGAGAGAAATAGACTCCCTTCTCCTCCCCTTCTTCTTCTTCTCCTTCTTCATGTGCTGGCCCTGGGACACAGGTTCAAGCTTGTCCTGCGCCACCAAGCCAGCGGAATTCTCTGGAACTCTTCCTCGAACGTCAGCAGCCGCAGGGCTTTGTGGGCAAATGAGCAAGCTCTCAACCAGCATTTCTGGCCCAGTTGAGAAGATTCTGCTGTTTCTATGAGCCTACAGGGGGATTACTGTGAAGGTCTGCTGGCAAGCAGGGCAGCACGCCTGGGGAGAGGGAATTAGAAGGTCTGGAGGTTCAATAGCAGAAAGCCAGCCAGGGCTCTGAGTTCAAACCCCACCCTCCTTAAAGCTGTTGAGTTAAGTTCGCCTCCCCTGCTGGAACTTACAGCTGCGGTTACACCCCTGGGCTCCCTTCTTCTGGAAAAAGCAACATAATGTGAGGCTTATTAGCCAAAGTAGCTTGCCCTCCTCCGGCCAAGAGGTAAGCTCACAACTGTGGCCATGCCAGACAAGGTCTCTCAGAAATCAGAAGGTCTCGGTGGTCTTGGAGCAAATCCATCCAGGCGTCTGTCTGGAAACATCCCTGGACCCCTGGGTCTCCATAGCCGCAGCAGTAAGTTTCATTTCTAAGGTTCGTTGGCTATTACCTTTGTGTTGTAAAAATCACTCTAGGGGCTTCTAATTCTGTCTGTCTGTCTGTCTGTCTGTCTGTCTGTCTGTCTCTCTCTCTCTCTCTCTCTCTCTCTCTCTCTCTTTCGTGTGTGTGTGTGTGTGTGTGTGTGTGTGTGTGTGTGTGTTTTCAGGGATACAGGGATAGACACCAGGCAAGCCTTTTACCACTGAGCTACACTAGTTCCTCTCTTGTTTTTGTTGTTTTGTTTTGTTTTTTGTTTTTCTTGCTCACATTGCTTTTGCCTTCCCTCCCTCCCTTTATTTGAGTTAGCCAGTCAAATGCTGCCTCTGGCTGAGAGGACTGCTCCCAGGGTTGTTTGCCAGCTAAATACAACCAGACAGTGGCTATAGCAGAGGAAGGCTGTAAGCCCTGAAAAGAAGGCTGCTTACTAAGGAAGCCTGGGCTCAGCCTTCTGCCTGGAAAGATGCTCAAGGTTGTGACATGGGGGCAGATCCCAGCAGAGAGTGTGGCCTCCCCCATGATGAGACAGAGGCTGAAGAGGTTGGAGTTTGTGAGGCAAAAATCCCAAAGAGTCACTCACTTAATAGTGCCACAAAGTGGCACAGGGGACTCATCGGGCCAGAATCTGAATGCCAAGTTGCTCAGGCTTTGGGCAACAAGCCACAAAGCTGGCAAGCCACAACTGCTGGTCTGGCACCAGCCAAGCCGCTCCAGGAGAGCTTCTGGGCCTAGGGACATTCAAGTTCTAACAAGGAGAACAGGAGTGATGGGTTAAACAGCGAAGGCATGTCCCGGAGGCCGTGGTGAGGCTAGACCTTGGTGGCAGGACTAAAACAGCTGAGGGGACAGGGAAGACCTCTCCAAATTGACCCCAAACAAGCCTGGAAACTAAACTACCAACTACAGAGGATAATAACTAAAGCTAGTATTCTATGGTGTGACACTCAGTGTCTGGCCCTGGGAGAAACACAGAAGTGAGTCACGCGCCCCCCCCCCCCTCCCCCGGAAAGCATCTACAGGCGATACAAACAGATGCCAAATGCCTGGAGCCACTGAACAAGCTTTGGAATGGTTTTCACAAATAAGGTATGGAGCAGAGGGAGGTGGGGAGACAGCCCAGTAAAGTGCTTGCTATGCAAACTTGAGGACCCGAGTTCAATACCCAGCACCCGTGTAAAAGTTTGGTGCTGTGCTGGCTAGTTCTCTGTCAACTTGACACAAGCTAGAGTCATCAGAGAGGCGGGAAGGTCAAACTGAGAAAATGTTTCCGGGTCCCAAGGAGAGGAAAGGAAGGCCATCATGAGTTAGATGGAGGAGAAGCACATGGCCAGCATGGATGGGGAATCCGGCCCAGATGGAGAACATTACCTTTGCTACCCCTCTCCGCAACCCAGCTTGCTTAGCCTTCCAGTGTACACTGAAGACCAGTGGATCTCCAGGAATCCTCCAGGCCGTCAGCACCAGATTGGACCGGCTGAGGCATCCAGCCTTGTGGATTGAGCGGGTACCGCCTTCTCAGCATCTGCCGTGTGAAGACAGGCATGGTTGGATCACCAGCCCCCATTGTGACTTGTAACTTTCCAACCCGTGGTCTTGGCACCAGGTTTTCAGTACCGGCCTGAATTCAAGCCTCAAATCCAGTCCAAACGCATTTGGTTGCCAGGGGGGCACATCTTGCCTGACAGAGTTTCAGCCAGGTGTGGTGGCACACACCTTTAATCCCAGCACTTGGGAGGCAGAGGCAGGTGGATCGCTGTGAGTTCGAGGCCAGCCTGGTCTACAAAGTGAGCCCAGGACAGCCAAGGCTATACAGAGAGACCCTGTCTCAAAAAAACAAAAAAAAAAAAAAAGAAAAGAAAAAAGAAAAAAAGGAAAAACCTGAGGGGGGGGGGAAGAAAAGAGGCTGAGCAAGCCATGAGGACCAAGCCAGTAAGCAGCACTCCTCCATGACCTCTCTGTCAGCTCCTAACCAACCCCCCCCCCCCCCCCCGTACTTGCCCTGTCTTCCTTCAATGATGTACAGTGATGTGGAAGTTTAAGCCAAATAAACCCTTTCTTCCTTGAAAAAAAAAAATAGTCTCCATAAAAACAGGTTGCAGGCAACCCTGTAGGGCATTTTCTTCATTAATGATTGATGGGGGGGAAGTGCCCAGCCATTGTGGGTGGTGCCATACCTAAGATGGTCATCCTGGGTTCTAAAAAAAAAAAAAAAAGCAGGCTGAACAAGCCAGTAAGCAGCACCCCTCCATGGTCTCTGCACCCCTCCTGCCTCCAGGTTTCTAATGCCCCCCCTGCCCCCCGCTGCTTTTGATGATAAACTGTTATATAAAACAGTGAGCAAAATAAACCATTTAATTCCCAAGGTACTTTTCATCAGGGTGTTTCATCACAGCGACAGTAACTCTAACTAAGACGTGGTTAAACTGGTCTGCGATCCCAAAGCTGGGGAGACAGACACAGGAGGAACCAGAAGCTAGCCAGACTAGTTGGATCAGTGAGGTTCAGACTCTGACTCTGTCTCAAAAAAATCTATATGTATGTGTGTGTGTGTGTATTTATTTATTTATTTATGTACACACATACACACACAGAGTGGAGGGAGGGGCTACAGAGATGACTCAGCAGTTAGGAGCTCTTACTGCTCTTCCAAAGGACCTGAGTTCAGTTCTCAGCACCTACATTTGTTGGCTCCCAAACACCTGTAGCTCCAGCTCTGGAGAGATGCAATGACTGGGCTGTAGGGGAACCTGCCCATATGCAGACACACACCCTACACACGTTACTAAAAGATAATAAAAATAAATAATTAAAAAAATATATGGTAGAAAGAAACTGAGGACACTGGCTGGTGATGTCTGGCCTCCACATGCAGATGCACACAAACATACATAATACACACACACACACACACACACACACACACACACACACACTACATACAAATAAAAAATGGGGGCGGTATAGAGAAGAAAAGAGGCATAGCAAGGAGTAGAGACTGTTTAAAAATGGATGAAGTGGGGAAGATGAAGAGAACGCAATGGAAACCTCTAGAGATGAAAGTCAATATAAAAAATTCACTAGCTAAAGACTGCAAAAGAAAAATATCAGGCCGGGCGTGGTAGCGCACGCCTTTAATCCCAGCACTTGGGAGGCAGAGGCAGGCGGATCTCTGTGAGTTCGATCGAGCCCAGCCTGGTCTACAAAAGCAAGTCCAGGCCAGCTAAGGCTACACAGAGAAACCCTGTCTTGAAAAACCAAAAAGGAAAATTATCAGTACATTTAATGGCATGGCAGGCGTCATTCAATCGGAAGAACGAGAAGGAAAAACTATAGAGAGTACGGGGAACCAGGCCGGTAGCTGGACCCTCAATAGTGGGGTAGGGTGGGCAGCAGAAGATGGAGAAGCAAACACAGGAAATGAAAATTCCAACACCTAGGGAGTGAGCTGGGTGATGGCTTGGGGGGTAAGGTGCTTGCCACAGAGGTTGCCCCCACTGAGAACTTTTGGAAAGCCCCTTGGTGGGCACCGTTAGTCACTGGGGAAACTGGTATTTTTCCTCGGGTTCCTAGTCACGTGAGTAAAAAGAATTTAGAAATAGACTGGGTAGGAAGGACAAAAAAAATGCCGTTAGCATTTGAGAGAAAGCAACAGGGCAGGCTGGATAAGTCCACAGCCACTGACTGGGAAGGGAGACACAGAGGAGACGGGGTGGGGGGGGTGGGGGGGGCTGGGGGGGTTGGGAGGGTGAGGAGGGGTGGGGGGGGTAGGGGGTAGGGAGGGGTGGGAGGGGGGAGGAGGGGGCAGGGGTGTATGCCCTGAGGTAGGCTGCACAGTCAGTACAGGAAGTCAGCACATGGCAGTGGAAGGGGTGGGGTCGATGCAGAGAAAGATCTAGAAAGCTCAAAGAACTGGAGAAAACATGTGTAGGCGTCAGCCATATCTGAAAGAGACAGGGGGAAAGAAAAGCCACTTCTTAGCCGGGCATGGTGGCGCACTTTAATCCCAGCACTCAGAAGGCAGAGGCAGGCAGATCCCTGTGAGTTCAAGGCCAGCCTGGTCTACAAAGGGAGTCCAGAACAGCCTAGGCTAAACAGAGAAACCCTGTCTCAAAAAAGAAAAGAAAAGAAAGAAAGAAAGAAGAAAAGAAAAGCCACATCTTTACATCTTTTGAGTTAAGAGGCACTCACTTGGTCTGTCAGCCTCTCTCCATCTGTGGGTGTGTCACCTGGCTCCCCTGCCCACAGCTCTGCTCTTGTGCCATCTGACATCCTCCAGCTAGCTCTTGTCCAGCAGCTGATAGACAACTCACCTCGAAGCAGAACCTAGAGCAATCGAGTTGCCTCTTCCCAGTGGTTTGGACATCTAGTCACTCTGCTCAACTCATTGGGTCTGGATCACATGGTCCAGCCTTGAATCACAGAGTCCTGAGTCTGACTGGCCTGGTTCTGGATCACAAACCTCCCCCCTTGAAAAAGAAAGGTGGAGAGAGATGGTCTCCCAGTACAAGATGGCATCACAGATGCTGAGCAGGCAAAACCATAGACATTTGCCACCCTCAGCAAAGCAGTGAACAGTGAGCGCGCTGCCGAGCAAGCCGCCTCCAAGTATGGCTTAGGATTCACGGCTCCCTCCATCTTTGCTACTGTATAAAAAGACTGTGTATTTGTTTGTTTGGATTTATTATTTATTATTTGTTTATGCATGTTCTCATGTAGCCCAGGCAGATCCAAAACTATCTATGTAGCCAAGGATGACTGAATTTCTGAGCCCCCATCCTCCCCCCTGCATCTGTCTTCCAATGCTGTAGACAAACCCCAGGCCTTCCACACACATGAGGTGGTATCCCCCGGTGTACAAACAGGAAAAAGAAACAGAGAGGTCATTTAACTTAGGCTTGGCCACACAGCAAGTGCAGGACAGAACTGAGATGCAAACCCACAGGCTGGCTTTCTGAGGTGCCACCCTCCGCTGCCTCACCTGGCCTGCGGCAGAGACGAATCTGGGGGTCCCCAGTGTAGCTTCCTGCCTTGCTACCTCACCTGGCCAATAAACTACCACCAGAGGCAAGAGACTTTCAGGACAAAAGAAAAAAGAAAGAAAAAAATGCTATGGCTGCTTCAGTGGGGATAGAGGAAGAGAGCTGGCCCCGAATGAAGTGATGGGTGGTGATGGGGTGTATGTGTTGTGGGGTGGGGTGGGGGTGGGGTCCCCCAGCATTTCCTGTAGCATAGTAAGCCTTTGGAAGTTAGCAACTCTTGGCTGCATTTTCCCTTTAGTCTTCTTTCTATGTTTCAATCTTCTTCCTCAGTCTCATAAGAACACTTGTCACTGGATTTAGCGTGCACGCGCACGCGTGCACACACACACACACACACACACACACGCAGGAAGTCCAGGAGGACCAACAAAGCCTACTTTCCCAAATATAGTCCCATTAAATAGGGTCTTAGTCCCAGGTTCTGTGTGTGTGTGTGTGTGTGTGTGTGTGTGTGTGTGTGTGTGTGTGTGTGACAGTGTCTCTTTTATTACCTTGTATCTTTCTCTTTTGTTTTGCGGTTTTCTGCCCTCTTTTCTGGAAGGTACGGGCCGCTGGCTTCTGTGGTTATTTTCGCCTGACAGCTGTGTTTCCGGCAAGCAGCTGAGGGGTTCTTCTGACTCAGCAAAACTAGAGCGCTAACTGTCAAGAAGCCTTTCCGAGAGTGGGCCTAGAAATAAAGATGCCGCCCCACCCCCCAGACTCCTTTCACTTCCTCCCCGTGGGTACCTTTGAAAGCCTTATAAAGGGCTTTTAAAAACCTGCCTCAACCTGTCTGCTCCAGGCCTGCATGAAAGTGGCCCTTGGCTGGGCTTTGCACAAACAGTAGATTCTGGAAAGGGGGGCATCCTCTTTCTCCTTCTCTTGTCCTTCTCCTCTTCCTCCCTGGGAGGCTTGAGTGTGTTTTCACACGGGAGAGGGGAGCCTTGCCGTGAAAGCAAAGTCAGTGGGCCCTCAGCTGTTTCCCAGGGTGTGGCCTTAGGCTGCTGTCCTGGGGACACCTACAAGCGTGCAGTTGGCTGAGTTTCATGGGGACCACTTAGCAGCTCACTTTGTCCACCCGCTGGGTCTAGAATTCTCACTCCCGCCCCACCCCCCACCCCACCCCCCAACTTCAGACAGAAAGAGAACGAGATCCCGGGGCACCTAGCCGCCTGCAAAAGGCTTCCTGTGTGATGGCTGTGAGACAGCTGCCCCCTGAGCCCCGATGCTGCTGTTCTGAGAAAGAGAAGGAACAAATAATTTTAGCTTCGTCCTACGCATCCCTTGCAGCTGCCGATACACTGTCTGTCTCAACCCCTACTCTGCAGCTTGTGCCTGAGGAGCCCTGCTAGCACTTTTGCAAGGGACCTGTGCGGGGTCCCGCCTGATGGGGGCATTGGCTGCTCGAGGAGGAGGAGGTCATGCTCAGTTCAGTGTGTGCGTTTGTTCCCTTTTTTGGCCACCCTGAAACAAGATGGCGTCTGGTAAGCATCGTTCTATGGGCTTGATTGCGTTCCTGGAATTTCTCACTAGGGAAAGGCTTGGGAGCTGAGGCCAGCAGGAGCTCCCAACGCCATTGGTTTAATGATACAGTTTGTGGAAATGAAAAAGTTGCTGACAGGGCTTGGGGTAAAAGACTGGAACAGTGCTGAGCCCTGTGGGACAGGTTCCAGCCAGAGACACTGAGTTTTGGTCCTCTGTGACTAGAGAGTGCCTTTGGGCAAGGAGCAGTCACACAGCGATGTTGGCCTTGATAGGAAACTCTCTGGGTCTCGTTTTTTGTTTTGTTTTGTTGTTGTCATTTTGTTTGTTTTGTTTTGTTACCTGGAAGAGCAGAAATGAACCAAAGTGAACACCCACCTTTCCTTCTTTTTCCCACAAGGCTGCACACAGCCAGGCTAGCCTTGAACTCACCCTCTGGCAGCAGATGACCTGGGAGTTCTCATTTTCTGCCTCCTATCCTGAGTGCTAGGATTACAAGCTTGTGCTAGGGATGAGACCCAGGGCTTCGTCCACTCTGCTAAGGGAACCACAGTCTCAGCCCTGAGCTGGGTTGTCTGGGGGGAAGGAAACGCCACCAAACACTGGGCGATCCTCCGCCTAGTTCTTGGTGAGCCATGACAGTGTCTGCTGAACCCAACATTCCCTCCCTGTCACATGACCACGGCCCAACTCTGCCTTCCCATCTTAGCTGGAGATCTTCAGGTGAATTTTATTCTCCAACTCTGGAGGCAAGCAGGAGGGCCCAGGTGTGGTCACAGTCTCCTTCGAGCCCAGACCAGAGTGAAATGGAATGTCAGCCGGACTCCGGCTGGCACGATGGAGCCAACTTTCGGAACTCCTGGGAGAAAAGACTTTTTTGTTGTTGTTGTTCTGTTTTGTTTTGTTTTTGAGAAAAGACATCTTACAGTTAGCTTTCCAAGAGGTAAAAATTGGAGCATGGTCCTGCAGGCTGCTCTTTTTATATTGCAGAGGGAAATATTAGCCTGACCATGAAGCCAACACACAAGCAAATGTGGAGAGGCTGCAGGTTAGCGTAGCAACCTGACCTGGGCATAGCCACCCGCACCTGCGGCTACCAAACCTGCTCCTTTCTTTGGGCCTCAGAACTTATTACGGGGGAGGGTCCTTGTTTTGGAGGCTGGATGCAGAGCCCAGTGGTAGAGGGGTTTCCTGAAGACTGTGTGAAGCCCTGGGCTTCAGTACCATAAGGGAATGGGGGAAGCATACTAAACCTCTAAACCAGTGAATCTCAAGTGAGATTTTTGCACAGCTTTCCCCATGACAGCACAATGCCTGGAGGCATTTTTGCAGGTGTTTCTGCTTATAGTGAGTGATTTTGAAAGTCGCATAACAACCAGGGCAGGCCCACCACAGGTCGCTATGAAAAAACCAGCACCCAGGACCCATCCAAAGTGAGAACAGAAAAGTGGACTTGGTGCAGAAGGGGAGCTGGAGAGGCAGCTCAGAGTTAAGAATGCTCCAGCACTTCCAAGGGACACTCTCTCTCTCTCTCTCTCTCTCTCTCTCTCTCTCTCTCTCTCTCTCTCTCACACACACACACACACACACACACACACACCAATAAAAAAAGAAACACTTTTTAAAAAAGAAAAGAAAACTGGAAGCCAGGTGGTGGTAGTAATGTATGCCTGTAGGCACCTTTTTTTAAAAAACAATTTTCATTTATTGTGGTTTCTTATGTCCCTTCCTCCCTTTTCCACCCCAATCCTTTCCAACACCCCAACACCATGTAGGAGAGAGAAAGAAGCTTAGTGAGGAGAAGGGGTGTAGTTTTCCTTAGTTACTTCCTGCTGGTTAGGGTTGTAGGGTTCTTTGGGGCCAAGTCCAATCTTTGTTTCAGCATACCTCCAACAACAACAACTTCTTCTTCTTCTTCTTCTTCTTCTTCTTCTTCTTCTTCTTCTTCTTCTTCTTGTTCTTCTTCTTCTTCTTCTTCTTCTTCTTCTTCTTCTTCTTCTTCTTCTTCTTGGTTTTTCAAGACAGGGTTTCTCTATGTAGCCGTGGCTGTCCTAGACTTGCTTTGTAGACCAGGCTGGCCTTGAACTCACAGCAATCCGCCTGCCTCTGCCTCCCAAGAGCTGGGATTAAAGGTGTGCACCACCGCACCTGGCTTCCAACTTCTTTTCCTCATCAGGAGCAACAAGGAGGAGGAGTAGCATTCTTCTTTCTCAGAGTCCCCAAGTCTCTCTCTCTCTCTCTGGGCTCTGATATTTATTCCCTCTCCAGAGTCCTCATGGGAGTGGCTCCCTCTTGACATGGAACTCAGATCTTTATGAGTCATGGAGGAACAGAACTGGTAGGATGAATATATATATATATATATATATATATATATATATATATATATATATACACACACATTAAGATAATGTATCAAATCAGCTTACTTCAAAATAGTGACAAACAGCTGAATTACCCCTGAGGACTGAGAACCAGGTAGGTGCACAGTCCTTCAGGCTGGGAGACTCAGCATTTGGAAGAGTCCCATGTGGCCCTCACTGGAGGCTGAGAAGCCAGTAGTTGCTCAGTCTCCGAGGCTGGAATGCTCAGCAGTTCAATATAGCACTGAAAACCTGGAGGGTTCCTGGAGAGCCTCTGGTCCTCAGTCAATGATGGAAGCCTGAAAAGACTGGTCCTGATATCATGGGAGGAGTCAGCAGTGGGAACAACAGAGTAAACCAACTCAGCGTCGAGTGGGAAGACGTCTATCCATCTACTCATCCATCCTTCCATCTATCCATCTATTTATCCTTCCATCCTTCCATCTATTCACCCATCAGTCCTCTCATCTATTCATCCATCCATCTTCCATCTATCCATCATCCTTCCATCCATCCATCTGTTCATCATCTATCCTTCCATCTATTCATCCATCCATCCATCTATTCATCCATCCATCCATCTATTCATCTATCCATCTATTCATCCATTCATCCATCTATTCATCCATCCATCCATCCATCCATCCATTCATCCATCCATCCATCCATCTATTCATCCATCCATCCATCCATCCATCAATCCATCTTTCTATCTTGGTCACAGTAATAATAATAAAACCAGATGAAGAGGCCTTCTCTGCTGTGAAAGTCATCATTGGTGAGGGGAAGCCAGATCTTAAACTAATAATGATAAGCTCTGGGCCTCTGAGCAGAAGATCTGATGACAGGGGCCTTGGGGATCCTGAAGCATCTTCCTTGCATAATGGTGCTAATGCTATGGTAGGAGGCAGGATGGAAGCAGGTATATGCCACACCTGCCCTTCAGCAGACAGGTGTGTGGTCTGAAGGGAGGCACACACTACTGATGAGGAACTAAAAGAAGCTGCCTTTGCTGGTGTGAAGAGGAGGAGGGATGACCCAGGGTGTAACTTCAGAGCTATGCTGGATCCTTGGAGTCCCTCTTGGCTCTGTGCCTCAGTAGGGTCCCTCACAACAGATTGGGACTAACTGTGACCTACTTTGAGGCCAGCCTAGTTTTATATGTATGTAAATTCCCACTCCACAGAAGGGGCAAGAAACAGTATAACTCCCCCAGATGGGCTTGGAGGAAACTTAACTATGTAAATGCATTCATTTTTGCTGTTATTTTTTTTAAAAATCCCAGATGGGTGGTGGTGGTGCACGCCTTTAATCCCAGCACTTGGGAGGCAGAGGCAGGCAGATCTCTGTGAGTTCGAGGCCAGCCTGGTCTACAAAGTGAGTCCAGACAGCCAAGGCTACACAGAGAGACCCTGTATTGAAAAAACAAAAAGCAACAACAACAAAACAAACCCAACAACAACAACAACAAAAACCCCACAAATTAATAACACACAAAACAGAAAGAGGTAATGGTTTCATGTTCCATGACCTGGCTGAGAAGCTATAGAGTCTTTTCTCTTCACTCTAGAACTCCACAGGCAGCAAGATGAACCGCAACAGAAGCCAAGGCAATGGTTAAGTCACCTTCCAAGGTCACACAGTAAGACAGAGAACCTGGGACAGGTGACAGGCTTCCCCTTTCTTGGCCCACTGACAGGGTTGGTGTGGCCAGACATGAAACTTCACTGTAACTAGGAAGGTCCCTGAGAGCTTATCTCTCCCATACAGACCCACAGAGTGGAGAAAAACACTTGAACTTGGTGGGGCTTGTCAGGGGTCGGGGGAGATCTGTCATGAAGACTGAAAATAATCAACTGCATATCGAGAGAGAGAGAGAGAGAGAGAGAGAGAGAGAGAGAGAGAGAGAGAGAAACAAGTGATCGAGCTCCATCAGAGCTAAAAGAGCTGGCGTGAGATACATCCACTCAGGGTTGTCAATAACTGGGTTTTACGGATGCGCAGATTCAAGGAGCTATATTTTAGTGCCTCTACATCGATCGAACTATCATTTCAGCTCCATAGCTCATAGCTAGAAAGCGGCCTACAGACACCCCACATTATGACCCTGCCCTCCTTGTTCAGGACACCACATTCCATTAGGAGTGGAGCTTGATGGATTGGCCTGGTGTTGTAATCTTGCTGAGCAATTACAGCACCATCCTATTAGTGGGAGACGCTCGCCGCCCCCACCAGTCCTGTACAGGCAAGGCTCTGAGCATGAGGACGATCTGGGGAGACCCAGTACAGGAGAGCAGGTCTGGGGGGGGCGTCAGCCTACTGGGGTACACCCAACAGTATCTGCATGGCTTAATGTCAGCAAACACGGAGAGTTCGCCATCTGCTCTGGGGTGGGGAGGCGCAAGGGCTTTGAGCTTTATTTCCTGCCTCCTGGAACTTCTGGTACTTTTAGGGAAATTGATGGGAGATCAGAGATGGGTAAAGTGGAAACCGATCAATTGATCAGCAGTCAGCCACGTGGCAGTCTGTGCTCACCGCCGTCTAACAAAAACGAAGATCAAATGCTCAAATGAATGTCCACAGGCTTAGCCGTTAGGAGGCATCCCCCCCACCCCCCACCCCCCAACTAACTCATGGCACCTGCTAAGGGTTGAACTGTGTCCCTCCCTAAGAGACACGCTAATTTCTAGTGCCCATAACTGGTGAATGTGGCCTTTGCAAATGTAGTTAAATGAGGTCATTATTCCTCTTTCCCTCTTCATCTTCCTCATCCTCTTCTTCACCCTCCTTTTTTCCAAATCTCCACACTGCCAGGCATGCCCTCTACCACTGACCTTGGCCCCGGCACTTATTTTTCTTTTTATTTCAAGACAGAGCCTCACTAAATCAGCCTCAAATTGTGAAGTCCAAGCAGGCCTTGAACTTGCCATCCTCCTGCCTCAGTTTCCCGGGAAGCTAGGGTAAAAGGCCTGCACTAGCAAGCTTGATGCTTCTCCTTAAGGAGGTGTGGAGCCTTGAGCACAGGAACGCTCATCACTGAGGGCTGTAGGGGAGACACAGGCACTGAGAGAGCATGGAGACAGAGCGGGTATGCTGCAGCCGCAAGCCGTAGACAGAGCTGCAAAGCCAAGGCTCCTTCCTGGAGGCTGGGGGAATGTGGTCCTGCTGCACCTGGGTTTCAGAGTCCTGGAGGCTGGAGCCAGTGGAGTATAAGCTCATGTCGGTGCCAGCTGGTGGGCATTTGTTACCCAGCCCTCAGAGATGGGCTCAGCGCCTTCCCCTGCCCCTTCCCCTGGTGGTCTGGGCAGCTCCTGCCGGCTCCATCCTTGTGGACACTTCGGGATGAAGCCTGTTTGTTACTCCCTATTCTAGGAGTCTAGAGAGTGGCCGTGCCAGGGTGGCAGGGGAGGTGGGAAAGGCTAGGCATTGAAGGACAGGTAGGCCCTAAGTGGGGGACACATAGTCACACGGGCCATGTGATGGCACCCATCTCCATCTCCACCCGAGGACTCTGGTGAGGTCACTCAAGGACAGGTCTGCTTTGTAGGCACACCATGCAATGTTCACACACACACACACATACACACACACACACACACTCACACATGCACATGCAGAAGATGTGCACACACACACACACACACACACTCACACATGCACATGCAGAAGATGTGCACACACACACACACACATGCACATACAGAGCACGCACACATGCACACGGAGGACAGAGAGCTATTCTGGGCATGTTCATCAGCGGCTAATTTTAATCATCCTCAGGCTTGCATCTCAAATCCCAAACGCTTTGGTGTGTGCAGTCTCTGAACACTCACCAAAAATAGTCCTGGAAGAGAAACTCCGGAGCCCAGAGGCCGGCTGACAGCAATTTAAATCAATGCTCTGCTTCCTGAAAGCCTTCAGTGTGGCACAGCAGGGGCATTTTATTATCTGATGTGGGATGTGTGTGTGAATGTATTATTGTGTGTATGTGTGAGTGAGTGTGTGTGTGTGTGTGTGTGTGTGTGTAGTCCAGAGGTCATTCCTCAGGACCCACTCACCTTACGTTTTAAAACAGAGTCTCACTGATTCAGCCAGACTGCCTAGGCTCCACCGTCCCAGCTCTGGGATTACAATCAGGCACACCATGCCTGGCTCTGCCCCAGGTGTTGGGGGTGGCAGTTAGGCCCCATGTTTGCACAGGGAGTGCTTTAAGGACTGAGCTAACTAACTCCCCGGGTCCCAGGCAGGGATCTTAACACAGACCTACTTGCCAGGACTGCCCGCCGCCAACCTCTCAGATGACAGAGACAAGATCCTCTGGGTTCCGACTGTCTACAGGATGTGTCTAACTGAGAGTTAGCCCCTGTGAGTGGCGGTCCCCTCACCTATCTGGGGTGCAGTTAGCTGCTGTGGGTGCAAATTGCATCCTTTAAAGAGTGGCAGGAATGCCAGGCGTGGTGGCGCACGCCTTTAATCCCAGCACTCAGGAGGCAGAGGCAGGCGGATCTCTGTGAGTTCGAGGCCAGCCTGGTCTACAAAGTGAGTCCAAGATAGCCAAAGCTACACAGAGAAACCCTGTCTCGAAAAACAAAACCAAGCAAAAAGAAAAAGAGTGGCAGGAATATTGCCAGTAGAGGAGAGGTTGACAGGCCTTACTGCCATCTGCCTCAGCAAGATGTGGCTGAGGATGACCTTGAACTGATGCTCTCCTGCCTCCACCCCCCCACCTACACTGAGTTTACAGTACTGAGATTACAGGCCTACATCACCATGGCCCCGATGGGAGAAGGAAATGACCAGTGAGCCCTTTGAGAGTCCTAGCTTTTGGGGAAAATGTTGCCTTGATTCCCTGGAGAAGACTAGATTTAGGGGTGGGGGGTGTGTGTCCACTGTCTATCAAAAGCAGGCATTTAGACCCTAGGATCACACTGTGTAGCACTGGGGAGAATATTTACTAGCTCTGTCTTTTCTCTCATTATAAGTTTACTATTATTTACTGTTGTTGTGGAATCCTGTGGCTGAATTTGCATATCACTGTTGCATACATTACAGGGCTACAGTAGAATGTGCTCTCCTGTCTTCGCCTTTCTTTTTATGGAAGAAAGCATTTGAGATAGGGGTCTCTTGTAGCCGAGGCTAACCTCCATCTCTTGAGAGCTGGGATTCCAGGTGTGTGCCACCGTGTCTAATCAGGGTTTTCTTTCTTTATTTTTTTTTTAATTATTACTTTAAAAAAATTTTTTTTCTGAGTTGGAGGATGACTCAGCAGTTACTGCTCTTCCAGAGGACACAGGTTCGAGTCCCAGTATCCTCACGGAGGCTTGCAACCACCTGTAACTACAGTTCTAGGGGACCCAGTGCCCTCTTCTGGCTTCTTCAGGCATCAGGCGTGTGGTGCACAGATATGCATGCAGGCAAAACATCCATATATATTAAATAAATAAATAAATAGAACTATTAAAAATAGTTTTTAAAATTCTTTTTGTTGTTGTCTCTTGGTTTTGTTTCTTTGAGACAAGGTCTCCCTGTGTAGCCCTGGCTAGCCTGAAACTCACTGTATAAACCAAGCTGGTCTCGAACTCTCGGAGATTTCACCTGTCTCTTCTTCCTAAGTGCTGGGATTAAAGGCGTGCCCTAACACAGCTGGATTTTTTCTTTTAAAAAAAAAAACTTTTAGTGTGTGTGTGTGTGTGTGTGTGTGTGTGTGTGCTTGAGAGTATATCTGGGCACACACGTGTGCATGCATGCCACGGCGTAAGTACGCTTAGAGGACAAAGTCACAGAACCCAGGATCCTGGAGTTTCTTGCTGTCCGTGGTCCCCTCAGCTTTCTTACACAGGGCCACCTGCTCAGGAGTGGGACTGTTCCCAGGGCGAGGGGCCCTCCCAAATCAATCACTAATGCAGCCAGTGCCCCAGAGGTCAATCTTACGGAAGCGGGTTTCTCCGCTGAGGTTCCTGCTTCCCATGTGATCTTAGCTTGTGCCAAGCTGACAAGCAAGCACACAAACCACTAAGCGGCCTACCCACACATGTGGAACCTTGATACTCACCGAGCTGTGCTCCAGGGTCATTAGCAAGAGACTCCAGGAGGTCTCTAAGGTCTTAAACCCAGGGCAGGAATGTATAGAGGTTACAGAGCGAGGGAGGGTCCCAGCCTGGGACCTGCCAGAAAGCGGTGGACCCAGGGAGGGCTGGGGAAGCCCTCTAACTGCCAAAAGGCCACCTAGAAAGGACGGGGAGGTCGAAGGTGACTTCTCAGGAAGTCACACACCCAGGAAAATCTGAAAGAGGACGCAGCTGAAGATTGAGCCACAAAGCCAGGTCTCCAGTCAGCTGCCAGGGCTGGTCCTCAGGGATGAGTTGGCTGTGCTCAGCAATAGCTCATTCCTTCCAGAGGGTTGTGTCTGAGGCCAGCATTGAACTTTCCCAGAGTTCAAGTCTTGAACTGTGTAACCTTTTGCTTGCTGTGAACGCCTCTCTGCCTCTGTTTAACCATCTGCTGAGTGGGGTGTGACAGTAACATTCGCTGCTTGGGCTGTGGAGGGAATCAGAGGAGGTAGCCTTGTGGAAGGCTCTTGGACACTTGAAGCATGTCGTTTGTCAGTCCTCATGGGTGTCCCCACGGCTGCTGGGCCCATACTCTTGCCTCTTCCCACCAGTCACCAGTATGTGCCCAACGGCAGTAAACACTGTCTGTCTGTCTGTCTGTCTGTCTGTCTGTCTGTCCTGGCTTGTTTTATATTGACTTTACACAAGCTGGAATCACTGGGCTGAGGGACTCTCAACTGAAATGCCTCTCTCAGATTAGCCTGTAGGCAAGCCTGTAGTTCATCTTTTAAATTAGTGATTGATGGGGGATGGTTCAGCCCACTGTGGGCGGTGCTGACCCTAGGCCAGTGGTCCTGGGTTCTATAAGAAAGTCGGCTGAGAAAGGCATGGGGAGCAAGGTAGTGAGTAGCACCCCTCTGTGGCCTCTGCATCAGCTCCTGCCTCCAGGTTCCTGGCCTGAGTGGTGATGTGGGACTGTGAGTTCCCTCATGTTGTTTTTGGTTATGGTGTTTCTCACAGCGAGAATACCCGTGAGACACTGAACTCATGGCTTTGTTCCTGATGACTGAACACTATGGTAGAAGGCGCTATGAATAAGCCCAGTTTAAAACGAGGAAACTGAGGCTGGAGCAAGAAGAGCAGAAGTCCAAGGTAAGATTTGAACTTACAACCAGCCACTCCTAGAACCCAGGGGTGTTTATGTCTGAGAGTCTCCAGGAGGGCTTTACATCCTACTCAGGGGATATTTTTCTTCTCATAGTATGTTTTATTGTGTGTCAGAAAAAAAGTGCAAGCCTCTTATCTGCAGCAGGGGTGTAATTTTTTTTTTAATGGATATTTCTAGCATGGTGATATCCATATGTCTGCTTGTCACTGGGGACGTGGCTGGAGGCTTAAAAATGCCAAGAGCCCTGCTCCCTGCGACAATGTGGATAGACCTCAGACACACTAGGCTGTGCAGAGGAAGCCACAATCGGATGTAAACGTTGCAGGAGAGCCCACTCACTGAAATACCCAGAATAAACACACTCACAGCGGGGGGGGGGGGAGGGTAGAAAGCAGCAGAGTTGTGGCTCGCAGAGGGGGGTGGAGACTGCTTCATAGCTATGTGGCTTCATTTGGGGATGACAAAGATGTTTTGGAACTAAATACTCAACATTTCTGAACCGTTCTCTTGAAAACAGTGAGTTTGATGGCATGTCAACCTCGCCTCACTAAATTAAAAACGGAAATTAAGTTTGGAAAAGGAAATTAACATTTTATTTTGGGATCTGAGTCTTGGGTAGCTCAGCCTGGCCTCACACTTGCTGTTTTTTGTTTTTTTTTTTTAAGCTGAGGGTGGTCTTGAACCCCTGACCTGCCTGGCTTCACTTTCCCAGTGCTAGGATACTGGGCAACGCTGAGCATCAATCCTAGGGCCTTGTGCATGTTAAGCAAGCACTCCACCAATGAGCTACATCCCTGGCACTCGTTGCCAATGCATTTAAAGAAATTACATGAAGTCAGTAAGTAGTGCAGGAGGGACGCTGGTAAGACAAATTAGTACGGTGGTACTAATTTGGAGAATACGGTAGAGGTGCCGGTGGGTGCTTACCCACGGGGAGGGCACAGACAGCTCCTGAGGGGCCAAGTGAAAGTCTAGTCCCTAACTGCTCTCTATTCTGCTGCTCCCGCACCCCCTGCACCGCCCCCCCTCCTTCCCGCCCGCAGCCAGCTTAGCGCTTAAAAAAAAATGCTTGTTTGAGTTTAGCTCAGTCGGCTCAGCCCAGCTTAGTAAATTGAGTTAAGGCGAGCTGAGCCAGTCTTTGTAACATCACCAGCTGGCTGGCCTGGAGGCACTCCAAGTGAAAGGATGCTGAGCATCCCCACTGATTCAACACGCCTCCGCTGGCTGCCGCAGGTGGGCTCAGGAAGCGCCCAGCCACAGCTTACCTCACTCACCTGGGTCCTGCTGGCACCTCAGGAGCCCGACTGCTCAATAATAGAGCTGTTTTCTCTGGGCGATCCCTAAAGGAGGCTGTTGAACTATATGAGTCAAGAGGTCCTGGAAGAAGCTGAGAATTTAGTTCGTCTGGATATAGGGGATGAAGGTGTCCTTCAGCGTGTGTCCAACCTGTGGCCTGCAGGCTGCATAGCTATGACCGTGTTCCAGAACAGAACAATAACTTACTTGGAATAGTATGAGAGTCTGCAAGTGTGTGTGTGTGTGTGCGTGTGTGCGCGTGTTCGTGCAGGAACAGGTGCACTCGTGGAAGTCAGAGAGCAACCTCCTGGGTCAGCCCTTGCTTTCCTCTTGTTTGAGGTAGGTGGAGTCTCTTGTTCATGAGTGTGTATGCCAGGTTAGCTGACTCTGGGGCTTCTGGGAATTCTCTCATCTCACCTCAACGAAGTAGGCTGGGATTACAGATGTGTGAAGCGGCTGCCGTCTGCTTTATGTCCTGATGTGTGCAGAGCAAGTGCTCTATCTAGTAAGCCAGCTCCTCAGTTCAGTAGTGTGTGTGTGTGTGTGTGTGTGTAATTCCACCGCACAGCCCTCAGGTGTGAACTTTGTAGATAATAGCACTGCATTGAAAAGTCAAAAGGTTGGCCACACAGCCGGAGCCTGGGGGCTTCCTTGCTAGCGGCACTCAGGGCGTGCTTAGTTAGCGGAGTCTGTGTGGAGCGCGTTCACTTGCTCTGATTGCCTGGGTTGAACCTAGCGGAGACCTCAGCCAAATTGGTTCAGCTCTGTGCATCTGTGCACAGTGAAGACAACAACAACAACAACAACAACAACAACTAGAAGGGGTTGTTGTTGGGAGGCCCAGGAAGAGCACACGTGTCAAGTGTGCAGGCACACAACTCCTGGAGCACTGGAGACTCACACCTGAAGGGGGGGGAGGGGAGGAGCGGGGCTTTAATGGCCAGCTATAGTTGGCATGGCAAAGAGCAGCCACTGGAGTGTGTGACCAGGGCTCGTGTGCAGGGACCGGCGGGCTGTTTGTAAACACTCCCGAGTGGAGGAAGCGCGTGACTTATGGCCAGTCTTTTGGATGAGAGGTGGGCTATGGGGGGAAGGGGAGGGGCAGGGGGGACGGGGAGGGGGAGGGGGAGGGGGGAGGGAAGCCGACTCTGGCTGCTTGGGTCGTAGCTACAGGGTGAGCCTGAGAATGAAGGCTAAACCAGGCGGTGGTGGGTGCACACCTTTAATCTCAGCACTCAGGAGGCAGAGGCAGGTGGATCTCTGTGAGTTCGAGGCCAGCCTGGTTTACAAAGTGAGGCCAGGATAGTCAAGGCTACACAGAAAGACCCTGTCTCAAGAACCAGGTCCCATCTGGCTCTGCTCCAGTGTGCTGCCCCGCACTGGGGAAGGTGTGGATGTTGGGGTGACCCAGCGCCAAGGTAAGGCAGGATGGGTGCAATACCCACTCAGGAACTTGCAATCCCTGCACGTGGCTCCTGGGCAGAGGGCAGGAGGCTGGCACGGGGAGGTGTGGAGTCTGACCCTCAGCTGGGCACTCCTGCTGTGTGTGGCAAACTCCAGAAAAACATCCCCTGGTTTTCAAACTTAATCTAGAGATATCTTTGTTTTGGTCAAAGTGTCTGCATAGACACAAGAGATTCTGGAAGTCCCCAGATAACCTGAGGTCACTGGGCCTCCATTTCGCTCACTTCCTTCCTTCTGCTCTCCCAAGGAGAACATTTTAAAGAAGATACGATAAATAAAATACTCGATAGAATTCATGTGGTACAAACAGGGCTGTGCGCACAAGACCTCAGGGGTCGCAGGGTGTCACAAGCTGTGAAGGAGAGCTGGCGAGCCCTGACCTGTAGGAGTCCGGTGAAGAGAATTTAAGATATCCAGTAGAGCTGGAACCCAGGGCCTTGCGCACACTGGACAAGCCCTCTCTCTTAAACTCCATCCCCTGCCTCCGCCCACTGAGCGCTCACACTGGCGGTTTTGTCCCTTCGTCTTCTGGAGGAATGCCCCAGACTCTTTCGAGGAGTCTCTCTTGCCCTGTCCATGTGGTTTCTCTAGACTTTGGCTGTAGCTAAAGGCCCAGAACCCTGCTCCTTCCACCCTTCACCCCAGTCTCGGCATCGAGGGGGGAGGGGCGGGGGGACCTGGCCCCGCCCATAGGATTTTGCAGGAAGTACCAAGAGAAAAGAGATTTGACTCTGAGAAGATGTGTTAAACAGGTGGAGGTCCTGTCTAAACATGAAACCAGAATGAGGCAAACCCAAACCAAACAGATGGGGAACGGGCATATATAGTCTAGAAGCTTGCCCCGAGGACCTGGATCCAGGCCTGACGGAAGCGCCTCCCACCTTCGCTTTTCTTTGGTTGGTTGGCTTTTCGAGACTGCGTTTCTCTATGTGTATCCCTGGCTGTCCTGGACTCACTTTGTAGACCAGACTGGCCTCGAACTCACAGGGATCTGCCTGCCTCTGCCTCCCGAGTGCTGGGATTAAAGGTGTGTGCCACCATCCCTGGCCCCGATTTCAGGATTGGGTCATTTTGTAACTGAAACCTCATGACTAATGTAGGGGTCACTTAACCTTTCTAACTTCCTGTTTTCCCATCTACCGCAGGTCTCTAAAAATCTGCACACCATTCCCTTAGCAAATCTAAAAACATATATATCATATACGCATAGGCTATTTGAGCTTTTTAGCGTTTATCGGTGTGCATGTGTGTGTGTGTGTGTGTGTGTGTGTGTGAAAGCCAGAGGTCAATAGAGGTCAATATTGGGGCATCTTTCTCCATCATATTCAACTTGTGTTTTGAAACAGTCTCTCACTGACTGAGTTTGGGGTGTCAGGTAGGCTGGCCGCCCAGCAAGCTTCAGGGATTGGGCAGTTTCTGTCCCTCTGTGCTGTGCTAGGACATTTACTAGTCCCACTCACCCACCCACCATCCCAGACAGGGTTTCTCTGTGTAGCCTTGGCTGTCCTGGACTTGGCTTTGTAGACCAGGCTGGCTTTGAACTCACAGAGATCCACCTGCCTCTGCCTCCCAAGTGTTGGGATTAAAGGTGTGCGCCATCATGCCCGGCAAATGTTACTCTAGGCCACCCTAAGTAGAAGAAAACTCTTTTTTTTTTTCTTTAAATTTCCAAGACAAGGTTTCTCTGTGTAGCCTTGGCTGTCCTGCACTCGCTTTGTAGACCAGACTGGCCTCGAACTCACAGTGATCACCTGCCTCTGCCTCCCACTGCCTCCCAAGTGCTGGGATTTAAAGGCGTGTCCCACCATGCCCGGCCACTTACTAGTTTTATAGTAAACAAAACAAGGGCCGGTCAGTCCCACTTTATTGTACAAAAAAAAAAAAAAAAAAAAAAAAAGAGGAAGAGAGCGAAAGACAAACATCTGTTACAAGCAGGAATGGAAGGAAGCCACAGGCTAACCAGAAATACCAGGGACATCGCAAGCAGGGCCTCGCCTTGGAGTTTACCGTTAGATTCAAGGGAGATGAAGGTGGCTGTGGGGACAAAAGTCCTGCCAAGGGGGGTAGTTCAGAAGGCCACATAAGCTCCGAGCCTGTCAAGGCCACAGAAAACCTGTATGTGTGAGGTGTAAATGTGGGGGTTGTTGGAAGATGGGGGTGTGACAGAGTGTAAATGTGAGTGTGTGTGTATGTGGGGGGGCTGAGTGTATGTGTTTGGGGGTGTTGGGAAGTGTGGGTGGGAATGAGTGTATGTGAGTATGGAGGTGAGTGTGTGTGTGTGTGTGTGTGTGTGTGTGTGTGTGTGGTGTAAGTGTGGGGGGTTTTGGGGGATGGATGTGTGAGTGAGACAGTGTGAACATATGAGTGTGCGTGCGTGTGTGTATATGTGTATGCACAGGTGTGTGTGCATGGCAGAAGGATGTGGGGGTGGCCCAGCGCTCTTGAGCAAGCATCAGCATTCGTGGCCAGCTTCGTGCTTGAGGAGGCCATGTCTTCCTTGGGAGAACATTCTAGCCACCGTTGGGTCCACTAAGGAGCCCTGGAAACTAAAAGCCCCCACCTTCCCTGTCACAGCTGTTGCACAGGATCCACGGGGGAGGGGGATTTCCCACCTCATGTTTCCCAACCACTCAAATGTTTCATTTCCCATTGTCTGTTGGCTCCTCTCAGAGCTCAACGGTCGGTTGGCCGATGTGCAGCAGACGCAGGCTGTTCCCCCAGGGTCTCGAAGTGCTGTCTCTTGCTTCTCTTTCACGTAGGGAAGCTGGCACCGGCAGGGTGCAGACTTGGCCAAAGAGTAAGGTCTATTAGTCAGCTAGTGGAGCATGGCAGTGGAGGGTCTTGATCAGGCTGGGAATGAAGCTCTGTGTTGCCACCGTAGCTACCCATGTAACAGCTGTTAGAGAGAGGAATTTTTATGTGAATCTTAAGTGTGTTGCAAAATCTTTGTTTTTGTTGTTTTGTTTTGTTTTTCCAGACAGGGTCTCTCTGTGTAGCCTTGGCTGTCCTGGGCTCGCTTTGTAGACCAGGCTGGCCTCGAACTCACAGAGATCCACCTGCCTCTGCCTCCCTAGTACGGGGATTAAAGGCGTGCGCCACCACGCCCGGCTGCAAAATCTCTTAAGCATCACTTCAGCATCACTGTCTCTCCCCAGCCCACCATGGCTTCAAACTTGCAGTGTAGGTGAGGGCTCTGCCACACCTTGATAATAAGATGCTGGGATCGAACCCACGGCTTTGCGTATTTGGGAGACCAATACTGTACCCACCCAGCTACAGCCCCCCAGCTCATTGATGTTCCATTGCTGTTTTGAGCATTGCCTATTTATTTATCGTGTGTTTGTAGTGTGCCAGGCCACAGGTTGTGCAGGTCTGGAGACCCAGTATGGAAGTCAGTTCTCACTTCCGATGTGTGTGTCCATGCATGGAACTCAGATCCCCAGTCTTATAGGCAAGAACCTCCTCCTGCTGATCCATCACAGCAATCCCATTTCACTTAAAAACAAACCAAAAAAATTAAACTAAACTGAAGGTCCTGTAAAAGTGGCTCAGCCGTTAGGAGCACTGGCTGCTCTTGCAGAGCAGCCGGGTTTGATTCCCAGCATCCACAAGGTGGCTCACGCCTATCTGTAACTCTAGTTCTAGAAGATGTGACACCCTCTTCTGGCCTTCTTGAGCACTATGCATACACAGGGGTGATAGGTGGATTTAAAAAAAAAATACCCATTTTAAGGAAAGCAGGGCACTGGGCATCTGAGATCCAGATGTTAGGCCCCTGATGGGCCAGGCCTTGTTACACAGGCCTGTAAATCCAGGAATCTGAGATTCTTAAGTAGCAAGGTCACAAGTTCATGGTCAGCCTGAGCAATTTAGTGAGTCCCTGTCTCAAAATAAAATGTAAAAAGAGGGCTGGTCTGTGACTCAGGGGTAAGATACCTGAGTATATGTAAGGTCTTGAGTTCAAATCCAGTACTGAGGCTGGGTGTGGTGGTGCACGCCTTTAATCCCAGCACTTGGGAAGTGGAGGCAGGTGGATCACTGTGAATTTGAGGCCAGCCTGGTCTATAAAGCGAGTCCCAGACAGCCAAGGCTACACAGAGAAACCATGTCTTGAAAAACCGGGAAAAAAATTAAATAAATAAAATTTAAATTTTTAAAAAATCCAGTACTGAGAAGGAGGAAGAAAAGGAGAGGGGAGAGGTGGCTATCACAATTGGGCATGTGGGACAATTTGGCATGTGACACAACTTGGCTCAATGGCATGTTGGGAAATCATGGGCCCTTGGGAACTGTGGCAGGAGTTTGAGGTAAGCTTGGGGTTAGCCTGGGCTACAAACATCAGATACCAATAAGGGTAAAGATGTATACCACCATGGCTGCCTAATTTAAAAAATAAAGATAATACCAAACAGCAACACACACACACACACACACACACACACACACACACACACACACACACACACACACACACACACACCACACTCCCACCTCTCACCTCCCACCCCCAACCCCCGCCCCATGCTCCCTAACCCACCATCCTCCATCCCTGATTCTAACACAACCACGCCCCTGCCAGCAGGGCTCCACCCCTCCACTCCCTGGCGGGTGGTACCCAGGAGGCCTTTGAGGATGATGGGAAGAATGAGTAAGGGGCTGCAAACTGGCAGGGTAAAGCCTGAGGACTTCGACTTCAGACAGCTCCCTTCACGCCCTCCCCTTCACTGCTCCATCCTTGGAACTTCTCCCATCAGCGTCTGGAGGAGGGAGGCCGTGAGGGACCAGGACCCGCCGCCCAGGTCCAGGCCAACTCTGATGCACTCCTTTTCTTCAGTAAAGGGATTCTTGACTGTTTGTTTGATTTTTACAACACCCTTGACGTTTCCTTATTTTAAATTTAAATTTCCGATGCATCCAATGGAGGTCGGATCTTGGAGGAGCTAAGACCTGGGAGGACACACTCCTTTCCTCCCTTTCCTGAACAAACCCACCCACATGACAACTCGCCCCGCCCCCAGGCGTCCCGGCGGGGATGGGGTGAAGGAGGACCTCGGCCAGTAGGAACAAATTAGATAATGAAAAGAATTATGGCCCTAGCGTCCCCTCTCCCCGCCCTCCCTGGTGCTGCTGTCTCCTCCTCTCCCTTGGCTCGCGCGCTCCCACTCTCCCGGCGTCGCTGGAACGTTCAGCGGCCCTTGATGAATGATCGCCTGTCGTGGCTTGTTTATTATAACGCGGGCAATCAATTACACATCCCCAACGCTGGCCGGCCCGCGGGAAATTGATATGCTCAGCACAATCCAATGTGAAAATGGGAACTCATTTGCCAAATGTCTTTCTCAGGGTTCCGTGGCATGATTATAGTGTGTTTCTTCCAACAGGAAGGTTGGACTGACAGCGGTATCACTTACTGCCTGGCTCAGGCCACCCTCCTCTAAAGGCGTTATTTATTGTGTGACAGAGGCCATCCTAGAAAGGGGACAGGGTTTTCTGTCCTGGATATCACCTTGTCTTCAAAACAAAACAAAACAGAAGTGGGTGGGCAGGGTCTTGTACCGTGTTCCAGCCGCTTTCGCAAGCTCAGCCCCTGGGCTCTGCCTCTGGGCCACCCTCACCCTGGACCCAGCTAGCCAGTCCACGGGAGGGGGGGGCCACCTCAAGGACAAAGCTCTGCCTAGAAGGAGCTCCATGGGTCCAGGAATCAGGGCAAACGGGGTTTTTGGTTCTGTCCCCTGCAGCTGAGTTTGCTATCTGGCTCTGCCGATCTGCAAAATGGGAGTTCTATGTCCCTGCGCCATACTCTTGGTCAGAGGTAAGAGAAGGCATGGATGGTGCAGATTGGGACCTGCAGCCCATATTAGAAGTCCTTAGCCTCAGCTTTCTGAGACACTGTAGCTTGGAGACGGGTTCTCTTCCTGGTGGGAGTCTGCCCCCCTCTACACACTGTAGATAACTTTGCTTTCTTTATGTTTCTACCCCTTTCATGCTCCTTACTCCCACTTTTTGTTGTTTGGTTTTTTTTTTTAACATTTATTTTGTGTGGGGGGTGCGGGTGTGTGTGTGTGGTGGTGGGGGGAGGGCAGGTAGGAGCCTCTTGGCCGACTTATCCCCTAGGACTAGCCCTAGGACTGGAGACCTGGCTTTGTGGCTCAATCTTCAGCTGCGTCCTCCTTCAGATTTTCCTGGCTGTGTGGCTTCCTGAGAAGTCACCTTTGTGTAAAAAAAACAGGTGACAGCAACTCAGGTCTTGTGATGTGGGAGTTTGGGCCTCCCCTGAGAAAGGCAGGAAATAACTGCTAAAGCTGTCTGTCTTGGTCTGCCTGGCAGGGTCTGGGATCTCCCCGGATCTAAAAACGTGTCATGTAAACTGGGAAGTGAAGCTGTCAGTTCTGGTCAGTCCCCCCTCCCCCCCAACCCCATCCCCCCATCCCCCCTCACCCCGCCTCCCCAGGTCTCACCACATAAGGCTCTGACTCTTAATTTACTCCTCGCAGCACACCTGGCATCAGGTGGAGCCTCATGCACACGGTCCGTCCGTCATTCTCCAGCGCACCTTGTGCTGCGCTGTGTTTACTAAGCGACTCTGCTGGTATGAGATCTCTACAAAGAGTGAGGGACAGGCTGATGGCAGGCCCTTCTGTGTCCCCAATGTCCCCAGCCTCTACTTGGCACATCCTAAGTGCTCAGTAAATATTTGTGGCTTTCATGGATGGCTGGATTGAATAGCATGAGAGCTAAACTCATTACCAGGGCAACCTCTCGGAGCAGAGCATGGCCCTGGATGGGGATGTTTACAGGCATCTTCACCCTCTGACATCCCCACGGGAATAGCTCATGCTCCCTGCACCCGGCCTTGCCCAGTGCAATGAGTATTCTGTATGCTCGGAGCATAGGGACTGGTGACAGACCAAATGTAATGCGTGTTTGTGTCTGGTGGCTCCTGCTTACCCTCCAAGCTACACCCCTGGGCACAAACCCCAGCCTCTGTTAGTGTGTGTGTGTGTGTGTGTGTGTGTGTGTGTGTGTGTGTGTGTGTGTGTGTGTGTGTTTGTGAGAGAGAGAGAGAGAGAGAGAGAGAGAGAGAGAGAGAGAGAGATTATTTATTTATTTTTTTAAATTAGGCAGCCATGGTGGTAGACATTTTTACTTTCAGCACCCGGAGGCTAAGGCATGCCGATCTCTGAGTTTGAGGCTAGCCTGGTCTACACTGAAAATCCCAGACCATCAGGGCTACATAGGGGAAACTATGTCTCAAAACATTTATTATTATTATTATTATTATTATTATTATTATTATTATTATTATTATTATTATTATTATTGTATTTTAATCTAGTAGAGGTGTGCACATAGACTAGAGGGCAATTTGGGAGAGTCAATTTTCTCCTCCAACTTTGTTTGCCCTAATGGTCCAACTTGCACAATTTTGCTTGGCTGCGAGCACCTTTGCGACATAAGCCATCTTGTCAGCCCATCACCTAGCATTTAGTATCTTCAAGGTGATGAAGAAGTGGTAGTTTTGAATACTCACTAAGGACCTTCATCTGAATAGGTCACCAAACCCTAACATGGCTGCCTTTTCTCCAGGATCCACCTTCTCCTCCCCAAAGGAGGAACTGCTCATCTGGGGCCCTCAAGGGTTCATGGCGGGGGGGGGGGGGGTATGCATCGCCCCTGCCAGAGCAGCACTGCCTAGGAAGTGGATTCTGGGGGCCTGCTTTTGCTAGGGAGAAACTGAGGCACAAAAAAATAAATTAGCAACCGGAAAAGCTTGAACTTGACAGTGTATCCCTCTAAAATATATATGGCAGCTGGAGAGATGGCTCAGTGATGAAAAGCACCCACCGCTCTCCCACAGGGTCCGGGCTCGGTTCCCAGCGCCCACATCAAGTGAACGGAGCCCCGTACTGTTTGCGGACACTGCATCCAACCCATCCCCCACAGGGCCACCACCCATTTCCTTCCTTCTGTCTCCATGGATTCACCTACTGGCTGTGATATGAGCAGAGTCAATGGTGAACATTTGTGGTTTCTTGGTTTTGGTTTTGGTTTTTTCCTCCATTTAATGGGTTAGTGTCAACATTCATTGGATGCGTAGCCTGCATTGGGGATACGTTCCTTTTATGGCCAAGTAATATTCCATAGTGTGTCTGGACGTCACCTGGTGGGTCCGTTATCTGTTGCTCAGCATTGAGGTCGTGTACACTGTTTGGCCAGCGTGTAGGTCTCCTAGAAACATATTTGACCAACAGCGTTCGATTCTTTTGGGCCTATACTTAGGAGAATTGCTGCGTATTATAACAACTCAGCATTCAGCCTGCTAAAAGCTAGCCAGGCATGGTGGTACATGCCTTTAATCCCAGCACTCAGGAGGCAGAGGCAGGTGGACCACTGTGAGGTTGAGGCCAGCCTGGCCTACAAAGTGAGTCCGGGACAGCCAAGACTACACAGAGAGACCCTGTCTCGAACCAACCCCCCCCCCACCCCCCGCCCGCAAAAAAGCCAAGCTGCCAACAAGACTTGCCAGTTTCCATTAGTTTTTGTGATTGCCTTCCTGGTGGGCGTGCCAGGGTCCACCGTGTAGCTCTCTCCCCCCCCCCCCTTCCAAGTCACAGTTTCTAACCTAGAATCTTTGCTAATGCAGCATCTTCCTTCCCGCTCCCATTAGCTCTGACTCACCCTCACCTTGAGGCTGGACCACATCCCTCTGATATACATCTTGCCCCCACATACTTCTTTGTGTAGCCCCCAGTTGGCTCTTGTTTTACATTTGGAGACATAATTTCACCGTGTAGCCCAAGCCTGTCTCAGCATCCCAACCTGGGGTGACAGGTGTGTGTCATCATATCCTCCTTTTGGGCTTGGTTCTCCGTTACCTAATGCTAACTGATTAATGTCTACCCTCTAGACTTAGCTACGCCCTCCCCCAGCCAAGGACTTATTTGCCGCTCCCTGTGTCCTTAACACAGCCTCTAGTGGACTCAGGGACAACGGAAAAGTGAAACCCTAACTCAGGTCCTGGTGAATTTTTTTTTTCCCCTACACTCTGTTAGGACTCACAAACTACAATGCCTTAGGAACTGAAAAACTCACTTTGATGTAAGGAATTTGGAAACCAATAGGTCCTCTGCTAACGTTACTATTCAGGGGCCCCATGGATTTGATCAGGGGTCCTGAGGTTGGTGTGGGGATTGTGTTCCTCCTGCTCCATGTGGTCCTGAAGGTCCAGGCAGATTGCAATATATTTGCTCCATGTAGATGTGACCCAAGTGTGCCAGGGTGACCCACCCCCTTTCCTTTCCTTTTCTTTTCTTTTCTTTCTTTTTTTTTTTTAACCAAATCATTCATTTTTGGGTAGGTACAGTAGCCACAGAAAGCTTTATAGCTTCCCATGTACAGCTCTGGGTTGCCCTGAAGGTCACGTCTGGGGCATGGTATGGGACAGCAACTTCATCCACCAGACCTTGACTTCATGACACACAGACCAAAGGGGCCAAGGGAAGAGTTTCACCTTCATGCTGCCCTTTCTTCTTCAGAACCTCGTGTGACTCTGGCCATCTGTATTCTGTGAAGTCCTGACTGGTAAAATCCTACCACACCCATCTGCAAGCAGGGGAAACGGAGAGGCTCAGAGGCGGGAAGCATCCCAGCTTCCCGGTCTCCAGCAGGGCAGCTGCAGTCAGGCTCCTGAGAGAGCCCTTCTGCCTCTTCCCAGCCATTGCAATCTCCATTAGTCTGATTAAGACAATTGATTTATTCATTTTAGTGGCAGAGAGAAAGGGGGGCAGAATGAACATGCCATTTGTATGATGCAAGCATCTCCAGAAAAAGCTAAAAAAACATTGTGTCACACATATTTTCTTACTACTGCAGTCAATCAACTGTCTGTCCAAAGGGCAACAGTTCATCGACCCAGTACAGGGAGCGGGGAGCGCTCAGGTGCTGAGGATCCAGGAGGGAACTCTGCTTCCCAACCCTCTAGCCTGCGTGGCAAGGTGGAAGACCCACTGACAGGGTCAACTTACCCTCCTTTATTAGTGTATTGCTTTAGGGAAAACTTCTGGAAACCGACGAAACTTGGCACTTGACATTGGCTGGGGAGGAATATTACATGGTGTGTGTGTGTGTGTGTGTGTGTGTGTGTGTGTGTGTGTGTGTGCGCGTGCGCACGCGCGCTTGCATGCATGTGCAGTTTGACTGCCTGGCCAACAGCCCCCAGGGGCCACCTCGAACCTAGGTATAGCAAGCACTTTTTAGCCATTAAGCCATCTCAAGCCACTGGCTGCCTCTTGTTTTTGTTTTTGTTTCTTTGTTTCTGAGACAGGGTTTCTCCCTGTAGCCTTGGCTGTCCTGGACTCACTTTGTAGACCAGGCTGGCCTCGAACTCACAGGGATCCACCTGCCTCTGCCTCCTGAGTGCTGGGATTAAAGGCGTGCGCCACCACGCCCGGCTCCACTGGTTGCCTCTTGAACTGTCCAGTTTCCCTGAAAAAAAAAAAAAAAAGACAGGGAGTGCAGCTCAAAAGCGAAGACCTTACCTCTAGGGCACAAGGCTCTGGGCTGGATCTGAAACACTGAAAAGAACAAAGCAAAACAAAACAACAAGCCGATAAAGCCAGAGACATCGCTTTCCTCGCTCTGAGTTTCCCTCTGACTCCCAGAAGGCTGCAGATCGCAACGTGCACCCGCCCACTTACCCATCCCACCGTCTCAAAGCCCTTTAATCCCATGATTCTTCTGTTAGGAACTTAGCCCAAGGAAATCATTACAGACGCCTAAAAAGATTAAGTTACAGGATGTTTCTCGCTCCGTGTAGATTATAGATAGAGATTGGCAACAGCCTCAACACCCAATCAAGCAGATAAGTGAACTGCGCTCCCCCTTGAAAGCTCTGCTTGCAGCCGGGGAGGAAAAAAAGATGGGCTGGAAATAGTCTGAGATATAGACACTGAGTTTGTCAGGGGGGGGGGGCGGTAGGGGGAGAGGGTTGGGGTGTGTGGAGCAGGGTAAGGATTCGAGTTTGGGATGGTCTATTCAAAATGGACTTAAATTAGAAATGTGGTATAGCTAAGATCCGGAAGTCATCAACGAAACCAGAAGAGGCATTCTGGGAGAGCAGCTGTCTTGGAAGGGCTGGCTTCCCAGTGCTGGGAAATGAGTGCCATTTCCTATTCAAAAAGCACAGTAGGTTGGATGGAATGGGGACTTGGAGGCCCGGGTAGACTCTTTTTCAAGACAGGGTTTCTCTGTGTAGCCTTGGCTGTCCTGGACTCACTTGTAGACAAGGCTGGTCCCCCAACTCACAGCGATCCACCTGCCTCTGCCTCCTAAATGCTGGGATTACAGGCGTGATTATAGGTGTGTACCACCACTGCCCGGTGCCCAGGCTGTCCTTAAGCTCACCATGTGATAAAGATGACATTGGGCTGATCCTCCCAATCCCACTTCCTGAGTGCTGGAGCTGACACAAGACTACACCCAGTTTTGTGTAGTGCTGGGGATGAAACTCAGGGCTTTACAAGTGCTAGGCAAGCATTTTACTAACTGAGCCACTTACACCCTCCACTCACCGGAGGCTCTTGAAGAAGGAAAAAACCATAGCCATATCCCAGTCCATAAGAAGAGCTGGTCCACAGAGCTAGCAAGCTGTGAGTCTGTGGTCCAGGGTTCTTTAAAGGGGATAATCCGATTTGGTAGAATTTTAAGGAAAAGCCAGCATTTCTGGAGAGTTAGAGGACCCAGGTTTTCAAGAAGTGTTTAGCTTCTTCTCAATGCTCTGATAGAAAAATTACAGTGATGATTCCATCCGCTTGAGTTTCACAGGGAGATGCTGGCTGAGGTAGCCACTGTGGGTCTTAGCCCTCCCGTTCCTCATACCCAGCCAACCTGCTTGGTAGCCCTATCCTAAGATGTTAATCATACTGACAACCTTCCAGAATAACTCAGGACCTCAGACCATTTCTGAAAGTGACACCTAAAATCTCATCCATGCATCCATCGATGTAATACTCATAGAAACAGATGTGTTAGTGTAGAAATGGACAGTATGCTAGTGCGCAGTAGGTACTTTTAACTATCCGTGGGCCAAGTGTGGTGGTGCTTACCTTTGGTCCCAGAACACAGGTGGCAAAGGCAGATTGATCTCTACGGTTTTAGGGCCAGCCTGGTCTACATAATGAGTTCTGGACCATTCAGGGCTATATAGTAAAACCCTGCTTCAAAGATAGATAGATAGATAGATAGATAGATAGATAGATAATAAATTAATAAAAGAATCCGAGGTAAGGGAGGGAGAGAGAGGGAGAGCGAGGGACAGAATAAATATAGCTTCCAGCTTCAGATGACCAAGCTCAGGTGTGAGACACAGCCACAACCTTTGTTTTATGGGGCGTGGAAAGCCATGCCCAACAGACCCAGGCAGGACATTCAACAGAGCCACACAGAGAAAGCAAAGTCCCAGCTTTTTAAAAATAGACTGTCCCATCCTCCTTGACTGAACCCCCAGGATGGAAAAATCCCAATATGACTAGGAGATCCCTCAACTCTGGAAGAAGGTAAAAGGGCGCCATGGGCAAGCACCTGAGAAGATGATGAAATTTTCCTTTGCAACCAAGTTGGTCTGGGAAGGAAGGCCAGGCGCGAGCTACGGGGAACCAAACGCCCATCAGCCTTGCTCGTTCTAATTCCCTTTTTGGACTAACTACTCGGCTATTTCTAATGGTCGCTGCCATATGACTTTAAATCTGGGGGCTGTCTTCTTTGGTTAAGGAACTGGGGGCTTCTTGGAGGGAGGATGTTGGCGGGGGGGGGGGGGAGATGGGAGAGAGAGAGAGGCACTCTGTAATCACAGGGTGGAAGGAGGGGGAAGTTCAGGCAGAGTCCTCCAAGGCGGCTCCCAGTTCCTCTGTACAGCCAGCCGCTCTTGGCTTCCCTCAAGTTTCTCTTGGCCCAGACCTCCTTCGAGAAACCGAGGACGACTCACTTGCTCAACAATTCACTTGGCAATTTGGCTTCAGCAGATGAGTTTTTAAAAGGAGGGAGAGAGAAGGGGAGGAAAAAAGAGAGATGGGGGAGGGACAGAGAGAGAGAGAGAGAGAGAGAGAGAGAGAGAGAGAGAGAGAGAGAGAGAGAATGAGAGAAAATCAGTTACTAAAGTGCTTACCTAGCATATCTAAAACCCTAGTCCAGTCTGAGGCACGACATAACCGGAGAGGTGTCACATGCCTGGGAGAGGCAAGGTGGTCAAAAGGTCAAGGTCATCCTCGGCTATATGGTTCTAGTTCACGACCATGAGATTGTGCCTTTAAAAAAAAAGGAAGAAGCCGGGTGTGGTGGCACACACCTTTAATCCCAACATTTGAGAGGCAGATCACTGTGAGTTCGAGGCCAGCCTGGTCTACAAAGTGAGTCCAGGACAGCCAAGGCTGCACAGAGAAACCCTGTCTCGAAAAAACCAAAATAATAATAATAATAATAATAATAATAATAATAATAATAATAATAATAATAATAAATAAGAGAAATTTCTTTTTTGTTGGTTGGCTGATTGGTTGATTGGTTTTTTGAGACAGGGTTTCTTTGTGTAGCCTTGGGTGTCCTGGACTCACTTTGTAGACCAGGCTGGCCTCGAACTCACTGCAATCTGCCTGCCTTTGCCTCCCGAGTGCTGGGATTACAGGCGTGTACCACCACGCCCTGCTAAGAGAGACTTCTAAAGCTCCCATGCAGAGACTCTGCTAGTGAGTCACTGAAGAGATATGGGAGGCACAGCTTTCCACTCAGGCGTCCTCCAGCCTCCCTGCCACACATTCCATGCCTGCCTCATCTACTCCCAGGTAACCCCCTGCAGTGGCATCTTCCGCCTCTGGACACAGGCTGCCGAGCTCAGACCCTACCCGTAACTGGCTCTCCAAGCCCACACAGTCCAAGTCACAGCATCAGGACTGGCAGGAGATCTCCTGTGGTTCTCTTGACCACTCTGTCCTCTGGCCGTTGCATATAGCCTGAGTTACAGGAATCTGACCTGGGCCACACTCTCACCACAGTCCTCATTATAGGTGACAGATTGCTGTGGTATGTCCCTGGGTCTTGGCTTCACGGGACATACTACAGCAATCTGTTTTGTTGGTTTGTTTTGTTTTTTTTTACCCCAATTATTGTGGTTGCAGATAAAATGAAATATCTACTGAGGCCCTCACAGCCCTGAGGTCACAAGCAGGGGACAGGATGCAGTCACATCTTCTGTTTCTCAGAGAAATTGGTTCCTGTCTCACAGAACAGGTTAATTGTATGTATGTATGTATGTATGTATGTATGTATGTATGTATGCTTTTTAAAGATTTATTTTTTAATTACTCTGCCTGCATATACACTTTCAGGACAGAAGAGGGCATCAGATCACATTATAGATGGTTGTGTGCTGGGAATTGAACTCAGGACCTCTGGAACAGCAGTCGATGCTCTTAACCTCTGAGCCATCGCTCCAGCCTTGTATGTATGCATGTATTTTGTGACAGGGTTTCTCTGTGTAGCCCTGGCTGTCCTAGAATTCAAGGCTGGCCTTGAACTCAGATCCACCAGCCTCTGCCTCCTGGGTGCTGGGATTAAGGAGTGTGTCACCACCGCCTGGCTAGAACTGGCTAATATTTAAAAATCTGCCTTACAATATTACTGATTCCCTAAATATTCCTATTTATGTACTGAGAAGCCTTATTCTATAAAGAGGTACAGAAGGCCCCAGCAAGCGGTCCAAGGAGGATTTTTACAAATTATTGTGCACCTGAATATAGTGGGGGTGGGGGTATGTGTGTGCCATGGCACACTTGTGGAGGTCAAGAGACAATGTTCCAAAGTTATCTCTCTCCTCCCACGTGTGTGTGTGTGTGTGTGTGTGTGTGTGTGTGTGTGTGTGTGTGTGTGTTGGTGGTCCTGATCATCTCTGCCATGCTTTTGCACTCCAGCCTAACCTGCCTGAGAGCTTTGGGGTGATGCCCCTGGCTCTGCCTTGCCCCTCACTGTAGGAGCGTGATGTTAGAGATGCGTGCCACTGAATCCAGCTATTACACATGACTTTTGGGGATTGAGCTCAGATCATCAGCCTTGTACTGTGAACACTTTCATACACTGAAACATCTCCCTCGTTCCCCCTTTATTAATGGGCTCTCACTATGTAGTCCAGGCTGTCTCAGAACTCACTATATTGCCCAGGCTGGTCTTAAACCAATCTTCCTGTCCCAGCCTCTTGAGTACTGGGATCGTCCTGCAAAAGGAAATCTTTTTGTTTGGTTGATTGGTTGGTTTTTTTGTTGTTGTTTCTTTTTTCTTTTCTTTCTTTCTTCTTCTTCTTCTTTTTCTTTTTTTTTTTGAGACAGGGTTTCTCTGTGTAGCCTTGGCTGTCCTGGACTCATTTTGTAGACCAGACTAGCCTCGAACTCACACTGATCTGCCTGCCTCTGCCTCCTGAGTGCTGGGATACAAGAGGAAATCTTAAAAGTACAAGAAAGCCAGGTGTAGAGGCACACCTGTCATCCCAGCATCTGATAGGTAGAGGCAGGAGGAACAGGAGTTCAAGGTCATCCTTGGTTACATAGTGAGGCCAGGCTGTAGGATTACAAGACCCTGTCCCTAAACAAACAAACAAATTAGCTAGTTAGTTAATTAATACAGTAAGACAGAAAGACAGACCTCTGAGGGCAAAGAGCTTTGCTTTACCCAGAACAGTAGCATTAGTCAATGACACAGGTCCCCTAGGAGTGTCCGACTCTCAGGACCAACCCTGTCCACCTATATTCTGGCTGCTTTCAGGCTGTGATCTTGGGTCAGTGAGGTCACTGTCCTGTGCCTTTGCCTCCTCAGGGGCAGCCAGGACACCCAGAAAGAGGACGGACTGGAAGATACGTGCACACCTGGACGTCCCTTGGGTCTCCTGCCCTAGATGCCCAGGTGGGTCAGTGGGGGATGCCTCACATCCTAGCTTGCCAGGGTTACCACATGGCTTGCTCTCTCTCTCACACACACACTCTCTGGAAAGATGCCTGGATACGAGAGGCTGGCAAGACCCAGAACAGCCTTTGACAGCACCCAGCCAACTGCATGTAATTAAACTGTACTCCCAGAAACCAGCCCCATCTCCTTAAGAGAGAAACACACGCTTTAAAAGTCCCCTGGCATCCTGACGCAGCCTGGTTCCTGTGATTCACAGCATAGACACAAACTGCTCACGGGGAGGCTCCTTAGGTCAGAAGCCCCCTGGCCCTTCCCTGAACACCTCACCTGACTTTCCTCCCCAAAGCTGAAGTTATGGGACTGTTGGGTTTCTGTGGTGATTCAAATGAGCAGGACCTCCCATAGGACCCTCCTATGTAGATGTAGAGCTCTCTAGCACCATGTCTGCCTACACGCCACCATGAGGACAACGGATTAACCCTCTGAACCTGTAAGCCAACCCCAGTTAAATGCTTTCCTTTATAAGAGTTGCCATGGCAATGGTGTCTCTTCACAGTAATAGAAACCCTGACTAAGGAGCTAGAGAGATGGCTCAGTGGTTAAGAGCACCACCTGCTCTTCCAAAGGTCCTGAGTTCAATTCCCAGCAACCACATGGTGGCTCATAACCATCTGTAACGTGATATGGTGCCCTCTCCTGGCTTGCAGGAGCACTGTATACATAATAATAAATAAATCTTAGAAACGCTAAGATATGTTCCCACTTGGTATATATGTTTGCTTATTTGTTTGTTTTATTTTGTTTTTGGTTTTTCCAAGAAGACAGGGTTTGGCTGTCCTGGACTCACTTTGTAGACCAGGCTGGCCTCTAACTCAAAGCAATCTACCTGCCTCTGCCTCCCGAGTGCTGGGATTAGAGGCATGTGTCACCGCGCCTGGCTGCCAACTTGGTTTCTTGTAAGGCCCTGGAGATGCCCTCTTGCACAGCCCCCGGGGCAGATGCTAATTGTCCAACAATGGGCAACAGAGGACCATGTCTGCAGCCAAGCTCTTTCAGACATTTCTTCTGCAGCTGCTGGGTCCTGATGGTGTAGTAGGGGCTGGAGATTTGGATGATGACCCAAACTGCCCTTTACACAGCCATGTGCAGGTCAAGGGAGAGCCAGGCTGTACATACATAAGTGAATGAAGGCACAAAACAGCCTCCATCTATGGTGTTGAGAAGAAACAGTGGAGAAATAATAGTGAGGGGTAAGCTCAGAAAAGAAAAAAAAAATCCTGAGAAAGTGACATTTGAGCCAAGAGTTGAGGATGTGGCAACCCTAGGTGATCTAAGGCTACAGTATTCCCAGGCTGCTGGGGGAGTATGTGCAAAAGCCCTGGGGTAGGAAAAGTTTGGCAAGAGCTGGGCCTGACAGGAGGTCAAGGTTACTGGGGTAATGAAAAAAAGATGGTGGCAAGAAGTGAAGTGTCTGTTGAGTCATGGAGACCCTTGTAAACAGGCTCACACGGTACTCAAGGTAGCTGGAGAGGGGACTTCACGTGACTGAAGAACGGGTGAATTGCAAACATTCTTTGGAAACGTTAGCGTCCAGGTCTCGGGCATCTGTACGTCCAGCTAGACTGCCCGTAACTCTATGGCTCTGGTTCTCAGTTGGCCCTTTAGCAGTGGTGTCAGCAAAGAAATTCTAAAGAAATGGTTGGGAAAAAGAATATAATCAGTAGTTAGAAAAATTGTAATAGCCGGGTGTGATGGTGCATGCCTTTAATCCCAGCAATAGGGAGGCAGAGGCAGGCGGATCGCCAGCCTGGTCTACAAAGTGAGTCCAGGACAGCCAAGGCTAACACAGAGAAACCCTGTCTCAAAAAAAAAAAAACCAAAAAAACAAAAAAAACAAAAAAAAAAAAAAAGGAAAGAAAGAAAGAAAATAAAAAAGAAAAAGAAAAAAGAAAATTTGTATAACATGTATGAGGCCCTGGGTTCAATTCCTAGCACAGAGAAACACGCATTCACACATATACCACACACACACACACACACACACACACACACACACACACACACACGATGGCCACTGTGCCGTCTAACACTAAGTGGGTGGCAAAATTGTCTGTCATTGTGTCTCCTATTAACAGCATAGCAAACCATCAGATGTTTAAAATGGCATCTCCTAGTACTGTGCACTGGGAGGCCCTGGTCTGCTCTGACCCTCACTGGTTGTATGTCTGGAACAGGCTGTGTCCCCTCTGGGTCGCCATTCTTTTCACAGAGTGAATAAAGACAGTGCACACCCATGTCGCAGGGGTTGAGAATTCCTGAAGAATATGTCTAATAAGGGACACAGAAAAGGCTCTGTGGGCCAGCCGTGTTCTGGACTTGTATGAGAAATAAGTACGCGGTCCATTGTGCGTTTGCCTATTTGTTTTTTTGTTTTGTTTTGGTTTGGTTTGGTTTGTTTTGTTTTGGTTTGGTTTGGTTTTGTTTTTTTGAGACAGGGTTTCTCTGTGTAACAGCTCTAGCTGTCCTGACAGATATCCTCCTGCCTCCGCCGCCTCCCAAGTGCTAGGATTAAAGGCCTGTGCCACCACCGCTTGGCTGCATTTGCCTATTGGAGTAAGCATGTATTTTCAAGGGACTAGCCCCAAAATCTCTCTCTTTGGTTTCCCAAGGCATCCAAGATTTGCCAACGCTTAGAGGGCAAGGGAAGCCCGGCAGTCAGAGCTGTGACACCCCATCATCACCTCCTGAGCCTGCACTGACATCTTCTCTTGCCTTCAAACCTCTCATCAGACTGCCACCAGGACCCAAGGCCATGGCCAGCAGTGGTCCATTGACACAGAGCCAAGTCCTGCCCAAGAGGTACTCCCTGCTGCCAGTGGCTGAGAAGCAGTGAGAGAGCCTGACTCGGTTGTGTGCTTCCTGTGAGCCAGCCTCGGCTTTACTTCTCCTGCATAATAAGATGCATTGGCCCAGTTCCCCAGCTGCTGGAGGCTGTCCCCAGCTTGAAAAAGCTACTGCCACGGACTGCTGGCACTATGGTCTGCCCATGAAGTTTTGCAGGGAGGGAAAGAGATGTAAGGGCTTTGGCCAGTCCCCAGTCATCCTTCGAAGGGTGACCCTGGGTGATTTACGCCTGCCCTTCTCTCTCACACTAGCACAGCACCCAGCGCGACACAGGCACTTAAGAAAAGCAGTAAATAAGCGCTGCCTATGCCCAGCCTCCGGGCCTGACACACCCTACAGGGATCCTAACAGCTCACCCTGGCCTCTCACCCAGCCAGTTCCCCCACCTCTTCCAGGCAAGCAGTAAAGTTAATGACACCTTAGGTGAAGGTGAGAAGGCGGCGTTTTTTTTCTCTAGAAATCGAAACAGCTATAATCTTCATCTTCATCTCTGACATTCAAAGGGGATAGGGGAGAAAAAGGACTCCAGCAGTCCCCACCCCCTCCCACCGCCTTGATTTGTCACCTGAGGGGGGGGGGACTGACGCCTAACTAGAACAGGAAGTTCTTCAGGGGTTGGGAGCTCAGGTGGAGTTGGAAAAGGGGATGCCTCGCACTTGAACTTGGTCGGTCCAGAGCCTACTGAATCGTTTTCTTTTGTTTTTGCCTGGAGGCACAGCAGATTCCACTAATCCCGCTGTAAATGTCTTAAGGACCCCTCTTTTCTTGAGGTTTGAGGGGGAAAAAAAATCCCTGTCCCCTCTGCAGACCACCTGGGAACTGGGCAGTTCAGGTGCTGTTTCCACAATGTTCGTTCGCCCAAGGGAGTGTGAGTCAGGGAGCCCGGTAGGCTCAGAGCTGCACAGCATGGCAGGCTTTTACTCGCTCACCTTCCCTAGGCTTCTAGAACAAAGCCCATCTGGGTGAGAGCTTATGCAATGGGGAGACGCCTGGAGTGGGGTCACCTGACAGCCTTAATTCCTGGGAGACCAGCCTGAAAGACTGCAAGAGGTGAGGCTGGAGTGGCCAGCTCAAGTGCCTCATCCACAGAATAAATGGGTTTAATATTAACCACCTTTAGGGGCAAAGTGGCAAGAGGTGTGACGGATACAAAAACAAAACAAAACAAAAAAATACCAACCAATCCAAATCAAAACCAAAACAGAAAACACTCTGCAAAAGTTAAAACTGCTGTGAACTTGACAGTATGGGCCAGGGACCTATTCTAGAGGTTGACAACAGAATTTCAGGGCTTGGGGGGAGTGGGGAACAGGGGTATGATGGCTTGGCGGCTCCTTGGGTTTGCTGTATTCTGGAAGTTAGTACAAAAATCTGTGTGTGACTACAGTGTGTGGGAAAGGATCTCATCTCTTCAGGGATCTCCCAGGCAATCCTGGGACCATGAATGGCATTCCATTTGGAGCAAGGGCTTTATAAAATGGATTAAATTGAAAGAAATTAAAAGCCAAATGTAGAAGTGCTGCAATCCCAGGATTTGGGGGGAGACTGGGACAGTATGGTCCCCAGGTCAAACCCAGCCTGGGTTATCTGTGGAGACCCTGTCTCATAAAGAAAGAGACAATGGAAGAAAAGTCAGTTTGGGCTAGGCACATCTTAGTTGGTAGTGTATACTTGTGTACAGGAAGTCTGGGGCACCATCCTCCAGCACCAGGTAAACTGGGCCTGGTGGTCCCGGCCTGGAACCCCAGCTCTGGGGAGGTAGATGTCAGAGGGCTAGCAGTTTAAGGCCAAACTAAGCTATATACTGAGTTCAAGGCCAGCCTGAGCTACATGAGACCCTATCTCAAAAGAGAGGAAGGAAGGAAGGGGGGAGGGAGGGAGGGAGGGAGGGAGGGAGGGAGGAAGGAAGGAAGGAAGGAAAAGGAGAGGGGACAGTTCTCAATCATCTTGGTAGCCAAAAGTGTAATGGACCACCTCCCATGTTTCTATCCCATGAATATTTTTTGCACATGCAGTTTTCCATGTGGGGTGGGGCATTCCATCAGTACCGAGTCCCCAAGCTTTCAACCCTTTATTACACAGTTTGGTGAGCCACCATTAACTGCTAGCTTCCTTATTTCAATGGCAGCACATACTCCCCTGTCGCTGCACACACACACAGCGCCCCACCCCCCAATACCTCACTGCCTTTTGCTGGTCCTTGCCTTGCCAAGGACAGTCAAGGTCAAAGCAACTTACAGTGGCAACAGGAACCAGCTTCTAGCACTGGCCGCTCTACTATGGCTAAGTCCCTCTAACAAGTAAATGTTGTTTATTTGCCAAGGTCCTGGAGCCTCCAGCCAGGACCCAGCAGAGGAAAACGGTGAACTTGTCCTGAGTCTGGGACAGCTGCTACCAATCTCATCAAGTGTCAGAACATCTCAGCAAACACCCGTTCTTACACTCATTTTGTGACTAAGAAACTGAGGATGGAGGCATGAGAGATGATGGCTCAGTGGTTAAGAACACTGGCTGTTCCTCCAAAGGACCCAGGTTCAATTCCCAGTACCCACATGGTGGCTCACAGCTACCTATGATGTATTCTTCGAGCTCCACGGGCATCAGGCACAGACACTGTATGCAGACATGCTTGAAGGAAATCAGATAAATAAATGTAAAACAACAATAACAGCAACAACCAAGTCTTTAAAGTGGAAAGCCCAAAACCTGTCCCACTGGGACTGGAAAGGCCCTTGTAGTTACAGGGGTGGGGCGGGGCGCTAAGATCAGTCTAAGTCTTATCTTGTGACCTCGTCAGGGCTGGGATTAAAGTTAGGAAAGTCAAAGGGACCCCAAAACTCAGGAACTAAACTAAGCAGACAGTGATCTGCCTGCTTCTGCCTCCCAGGTGCTGGGATTAAAGGCGGGCATCATCACACTGAGTCAATTGCAATGATTTTAAAGCTTGAAATCACACACACACACACACACACCAGGAACAAAACACAGGAAGTATAAAGGGCAGCCGGAGATGTGGCTCAGCTGATTCTGCCTGGGCTAACATATACTAGCCCTGAGTCCCACCCCAGGGGCGTGCCTGAAGCCTGTAATCCTAACACATCATGTCCAGAGGGTGAGGTAGGAGAATCAGGTGTTCAAGGTTATTCTTGGCTACATAGCAAGTTCTAGGCCAACCCAGGACAGGAGACCCTACCTCAGGGGGAAAAAACTCATAAAAAGAACAGAGCCTGCTTTGCACTTGGCTAACTTCAAGTCCTGTCTCTTTTCTTTTTTTTTTCCCCATTATTGAATTTTTGCTTTAAATTCTTAAAACTACTGTGGAGGTTGGTTGTTGTTGTTACTACTATGACTACTACTGTTGTAGCTCTTGGGGTAAAGCCCTGGTCTATTTATATTATTATTATTATTATTATTATTATTATTATATTATTATTATATTATATTATTATTACTACTACTACTACTACTACTGTTACTGTTGTAGTTCTTGGGGTGAAGGCCTGGCCTCCCTCAAGCCACATCTCCAGGCGGTAAAATGTGGATTATCTGGTCACAGAGATTTTGAGTTTGTCCTTAATTTTGCACTCTGGATCTCACAGCTCCAGTTCTTCGAAATGCCTGCGTGCCCCTCTGCACAGGTTGCCATCTTGGAGGCTTTGCGGGTGACCCCAGTTTCAGCCTCACACACAGCTTGGGAAGTAAGGTCCTGCCAAGTGCACACACAAGCCCAGAGAGGTCAAAAGCATCCCCGAAGATCACACAGCCCAGCGGGTGGGAACTGGCAGCTGGACAGACTTTCTCCAGAGAAACAGAGGGAAGTAGAGAGGGAAGGACACCCAAGCTGAGGCAGGGGACTGACCAGTGAAGGGCGTCCAGTTCCTAGTCTGGTTTTCCAAGAAACGCGGGGCGTGTGTGTGTGTGTGTGTGTGTGTGTGTGTGTGTGTGTGTGTGTGTGTGTGTGTGTGTGTGTGACTTGGGGCTCACGGGAGGAGGGCACACGGAAGCGGGCCAGGCTGAGAGCAGGGAAGTCACAGTAATGAGGGGAATTGGGTTTAATGGGGTTCGCACGGATAGAGCAGAAATCAAATTAGGGCCTAATTGGCAGTCACAAGGCAGAGTGTGGTGGGGCCTCTGGGGACCTGCAGGACGGAGTTCCCGCCCCACCAGGGACCTGAGGCCCGGAAGGCGAGTGACCTTGGTCTGCTCCAAGGCTCAACTTAACAGGCTTTCTCCTTTGGTTTTGGGGAAGAAGGGAGGGAGGGCCCAGGGGAAAGAAGGGATGGAGGATGGACGGACCAGAAGAGAGACCAGAGGCAGTGGAGTGACTACATCACGGTAGCAATAGGCCCGCGGAGCCGGCTGGCACCGCTCCTGTTTCTGTCCTTACCAGGGTAGCTCAGAGAGGGTCCTCGGTTTACCCACGGTCACCTCGCTGCCCACTGTGGAACTAAAAAGCTTTAGGCAGTTTCTGCCTGTTTGCATTTCTCCTCTGTTTTTAAGGCGCACTAAGCTTCTCCGGAGACACAGGACGGTTCTATTAGTTTAATGCCTGAGACGTAGGGACTTGGAGGGTTTTCTCAAACAGGTTTTTGCTCCAGGGCACTTTTTTTTCCTGTCATCTTTCCCCTTCGATGTCTTAGAAGTTGCCCCTCCGTAGGCTCTGCTTCTTCCTGGAGATCCAGAGAGGGTCCCAAAAGGGAGAGAGACTCCCCTAAATCCACAGATGAGCTGAGGGGCTTAGGTGTGAGTAACTTTGGGGGGATATTTAACGCTTCGCTTTAATGCATCCCTTTCTCAATATATGTGGTGTCTGTCTGCCCCTTGGATCTGTCCTCTGTCTGTGTGTATTCATGTCGCGGGGCGCACGTTGGGTGTCAGATGTCAGCCTTGTTTTTTGAGGCAGGGTCTCTGGCTGCCCTGGAACACCTCAGTTCCACTAGGCTGACTGGCATTCAAATGCAGCATCCAAAAGGTGGCATTTGCCAACCGACAATGGTACCACCTGTCCCTAGGGCTCTGCCATCCTGATTCCTCCTCTGCTACAGAACCCTTGTCATCTTTGGGGTGAGACACAGAAACCTGGGCGTGCAGTACTGGCCGTGCCATGCTGTGCCCGATCTGCCACCAGTGGGATCAGATCTTTCTAGGTTGCAGTTGACTGGGACCACCCTAGAGTGGCACTTTCCAAAGTGTGTCTTGGGACAGAGGGAGTAAGCCTGTAAGGACCATGTCTCCATTGTTTCTGTTTTGCCTCCAGCTTGAGTTTCTGCCCTGACTTCTCCCTCAGTGACGGACTGTGACCTGGGAGTGTAAGTCAAACTCTTTCCTATCCTACCCCAAGCCTGCCTCTGGTCATGGTGTCTGTCACAACAGAAAAAAAAAAAAAAAAAAAAAAAAAGGAAATGAGAGTGATTTGAGCAAGACTGGGACTGAATAAAGTCAAGCCTGATTCTTTGGGGCAGGGCTTTTGAGAACCTTTAACACACCCAGGGCTATACCACTATCCAAAAGTGCTGGTGACAGGAAGCGTTCTCTAGGCATGCGTGGTCATGAAAGCTGTTCTCAGCCGGGCGTGGTGGCGCATGCCATTAATCCCAGCACTCGGGAGGTAGAGGCAGGCGGATCATTGTGGGTTCGAGGCTAGCCTGATCTACAAATCGAGTCCAGGATAGCTACACAGAGAGACCCTGTCTCAAAAAACAAAAACAAAAAACAAAAAAACAAAAACAAAAACCAAAAAAACAAAAACAAAAACAAAAAAAAAAGAAAGAAAGAAAGAAAAAAAGAAAAAGAAAGAGAAAAGAAAGCTGTTCTCACAGACTCACAGACCATGGTGCAAGTCTGGAGTTCCTCAGAACCCACTCCAGGAAACGTGCCCCATAAGGTTTTGGAACTTTGGCCCAGACAGGAAGTAGAACTCATCCGTGACATGACCGGCTAGTGTGGTCTTGCGCTGGGAGAGGCATTTGAAGGTCCACCTTGCATAGGCAGATGCTCACAGTTGGATGAGGAGCTGCCAGGCTGGCTGACAGGCTTCCCCATCATGCATCCTCCTCAAGCTATGGCACGTCTGTCCCCAGAGGGCAGGAACCTGCAGACTTCAGTGAGTGGACAGCATGCAGGCCATGCTGAACACGCACAATGCAGCCCTGATGGGGTCCCAGCTGGGCTTGCAGCCATCACTCTGACAGGAGGTGCAGCCCCTGCCCTCTTAGCTCTCACGACCTGCCTGCCTACAAGAACATCCCTGTGTCCATCTTGAGAAGTGGCAGCTCTGCTTTGCGCACTGGCGGCCGAGGCCAACTGGGAAGGTTCTGGAAGTGTAGTCCAAATGACTTCAGCTTCAGAAAGCAGAAAATAGGAATTAAAAAAAAAGTTTTTTGTCTCCATATTTTCAACCCCATCCATCTCCCCACTCAAAGTAATCACCATTTTGGAGTATGTACCCTTCTAGACTTTTCCATACATAAACAAACACCTAAGTATGGAATTTGCTTTTTATAATAATCAGGTGGCCTGAGGCACACGGCTCTAACCTACTTCTCTCAGTCACCTGTGCACCTCTCTTCCAAATCAGACATCTCCACCATGAACACACCCCTTGGGCACAAGATGGCTGGCACACTATCTGACACCCATGAACAAAAAAGCTTGTCACCCATGAACAGATGCCTGTCATATGCAGGATGTCTGTGTGCAGTGGCCTTCAGAAAGAGGGGACTTCTTGTGCTGAGGCCAGAAAACAGGAGGCTGAGCCGCAGTGGGTTAAGAGGAAAAACCAAATCTTCCCCCGGGGTCTGGCCTCCTGAGTTTCTACCTTGGTTTGTTTTCCCAGCCTGCTTCACTTGGAAACACGTTGGCAGGTGGGATGTCACTGGTCTGATGTTAGCTTCAGTGCAGCCAGCTAACAGTGGCTGAAGTCAGTTTGGGATTGTTTTTTATTGTTTTATTTTCTTTGTATTTCTTTGTAGTACTGGGTGTGAACCAAAGGCCTTTAACAGGCGAATGCTCTGCCACTGGCCTACATCCCTATCTCTTCTTCTACTTTTCATTTATTTGTTTATATTTGACTTTTAGGAATTAATGTGCATATAGTGGGTATGGATGTGCTATGTTGCACACTGAAGGTCAGAGGTCAATGAACAGGATCTATAGTCTATGTTTCTGCCATGCGGGTCCTGGGTTTGAAGTTTCAGTCATCAGACTTGGTGGAAAGTGCCTTTATCCACTTAGCCATCTTGCTAGCTTCCTTTTTTCTTTTCTTTTCTTTTTTTTTTTTTTTCTTTTTTTTTTTTTTAAGACAGAGCATGGTCTCATGTAGCCCAGGTTAGCCTCCTACCTGCTATGGAGCTGTGGGTGACCTTGATCATTCAATCTCTGACTCTTGATGTCTACAGCTGACACCCTTGCCTCATTCTTTTACTTTAAAACCAGGCCTCCCTAAGTTGCCCAGGCTGGTCTTGAACTTGCAATCCTCCCCCTTCCATCCAAGCCCAGTGCTGATTTTCTTTTTTGAGACAAGGTCTCGTTCTAAAACCCAGGCTTACAGGCTGGCTTCGTATTGAGCTCCTCCTGCCTCGGCCTCTCAAGGGCTGGGACCACAGGCTAGCCTCTCCGTGTTCTTCACTCACCTTGCATTGCACACTTTTCCTGCTCACATACCTTAGAGAGGTTGGCTGCAGCTCTGGCTAGCCAGTTAATGAGCATCCCGGGGGCTCTCCAGAGTCCGAGTTCTAAGACAAGAGCAAATGCTTGTCCTTGGGGCAGAGGGCAGATGGGAGAGACACTGGGCGGGCATTTCCCAAGGGTCACATCACTCATCAGCCCTCAGAAGACAGTCAGGCACCAGTGTCAGGCCCTCCTGTTCCGACTACGGGTGTCCTGGATTCTAGGGCTCAGATACCCTGTGAGGACGGAGGAAACCACTAACGATCAAGCAGCTCTGGTTGCCCAGGATCAGCAGGTCCACCCGGGAGATTTTAGTGGCGCTTCGGGGCTTGCTGCTCCATTGTCTCCACTCTAGTCTTGGAGTGGACCAGGGGCACCCTGATCATGTCAGCCCTGATTGCAGAGTTGGCGACAATCCAGTCACTCCTGGCTGCAGAAAGACAGCAGGCCCTGTGCTCCTCACCGAGAGGCTGGATCCCTCGTGCTCCCTGGTGTGTGTGTGTGTGTGTGTGTGTGTGTGTGTGTGTGTGTGTGTGTTTCTCTTGCACCTGGCAACCTCTTACTGTCAACAACAAAATCTAAGAGATGCAACTGGGTTGAACCAGGGTCTTCACCACACAAGGTATGACTGGGAAAAACTGTGGACCAGAGCCAGGGACCTCATCACCCAGTGCTTGCTGAAGTGTCCTTGGCGTCCTCAGACAACAGCATATGAGCATCTAGTAAGATCCACACCAGGAGGGCCCGAGGCACAATAACAGCAGCAGGAAGCGGTCCCTAAGCCGAGCTGCTGTACTCAGCAAACCAAGGATGCTTCGTGAGAGAAATCCCAGTATGAGCCATGGGAAGGGTTGTGATGACAATGCAGGTGATGCAGGGAGGTGGTGTCCATCTCTAGCACCACACATCAGTCAGTCACTCAGTCAATCAGTCAGTCAGTCAGAGAGATAAAAGGCAGGCACACTAAAAATATCCAATGAAATGAGTTTCACTTCAGGCTGTGTGAATGAAACAGGGGGCTGGAGAGATGGCTCAGAGGTTAAGAACGCTGGCTGCTCTTCCAGAGGTCCTGAGTTCAATTCCCAGCAACCACATGGTGACTCACAACCATCTGTAATGAGATCTGGTGCCTTCTGTATGTGCAGAAAGAACATTGTATATATAATAAATAAATCTTTAAAAAAACATTAAAAAAAAAAAGAAAGAAACAGGTTTGAATCATGCCTGAGAGCTTCCTTGTGCACTTGCAAATATTCTAAAATCCAAAATATCCAGAAGACCCCCCAATCTGCCTGGCCTCACGCTCCACCTACCATACGACAGATAAGAACATGGAACATATATGTGTCTACACAGCCCAGTGAGCTCATACTACGAATTTCACTAGGCACTTTAAAATGGCAATAATTGTGCTCGCTTCGGCAGCACATATACTAAAATTGGAACGATACAGAGAAGATTAGCATGGCCCCTGCGCAAGGATGACACGCAAATTCATGAAACGTTCCATATTTTTGAGTGGAGAGTGGGATATGACTTTCTCACGTACTCTGGTGCCTCACCTTTGACCATGTCCCCTGGAGGGGGAGACCTGGTGGCACTCAGAGGAAGGACAGCAGGTTACCAAGAAGAGACTTGATACCCTATGAGCATATACAGGGGGAGGTAATCCCCCTCAGGAACAGTCATAGGGGAGGGGATTAAGGGGAAAATGGGAGGGAGGGAAGAATGGAGGATACAAGAGATGGGATAACCATTGAGATGTAACAAGAATAAATTAATAAAGGAGAAAAAAATAAATTTAAATAAATAAATAAAATGGCAATAATTGTTGGTTTATGTTTGAGACTCTATAGCTCAGGCTGGTTCCAAACTATGTCAACCCCCCCCCCCTTCCTCTGCTCCCCTAGTGCAGGGGATCAGCACCACTCCTGGCTGCCTACAATGTCAGTATGGGGCAGGGGGCTGGCGGTATGGCTCAGTGGTTAAGGCGGCTTGCTCCCAAGCCTGACGACAACCTGAGGTTGATGCCCAGGGCTCACATGTTAGAAGGCTAGAACTGACTCCTGCAAGCTGTCTGCCCCCCCTCAAACACAGACCATGACGCCCACAAGCCCTCGACGGAATAGAAACATTCAAAAATGTTAATCTGACTCATGCGTGTTACGTCACAATTTTCCAATTATCCGCACAGGTGCCACCGTTGTGTTTTTCCCCCTCTTCCACATCCTTCCGGCACCCCATCATGTAGCACACATTCTATCCACTTTTAAAGGTGAGGAATTAAGCCGGGCGGTGGTGGAGCATCACTGTTGAGTTCGAGGCCAGCCTGGTCTACAAAGCGAGTCCAGGACAGCCAAGGCTACACAGGGCCCTGAGGTGTCTTTGGAGACTACAAACCCTATGACACCCCTCCCATCTAAGGCGGAGCCCTCCACTCTCTCCTCTTAGGGATGGCTTTAAGTCATTCCCCTCAGTGACTCATTTCTAAGGAAGGGGCGTGGCTGAGGCACAATGAGACTTCCAGGGCTGGGTCACTCAGTGCCCCATGGCCTTCTGCCTGCTCTTCTGGGCCACTCATACTGGAGAAGCCACGTGACAGGTGAAATTAGCCAGTCCTGGAAAAGTTGTACATGAAGGGGAACCAGCCAGCAGCCGCATCAGCAAACCTGCTAAGAGGATGCTTGGTTTATTTTTTTTTGTTAGGGTGACACAAGCTAGAGTAATCTGGGAGGTGGAAATTCAGCTGAGAAGATGTCTCCATCAGATCGGGCTATAGGGCATTTCTTAATTAGTGATGCATGGGGGAGGGCCCAGCCCAGCCCAGCCCACTGTCGATGGGGCCATCCCTGGGCTGGTGGTCCTGGGTTCTATAAGAAATCAGGGTGAGCTGGGTGGCGGCAGCGGTGGTGGCAGCAGTGGTGGCAGCGGTGGCAGCGCACGCCTTTAATCCCAGCACTCGGGAGGCAGAGGCAGGTGGATCTCTGTAAGTTCGAGGCCAGCCTGGTTTACAAAGCGAGTCCAGGACAGCCAAGGCTACACAGAGAAACCCTGTCTTAAAAAACTAACCAACCAAACAAACAAACAAAAAGCAAAACAAGAAAGCAGGCTGTGCAAGCTATGGGGAGCAAGCCAGTAAGCAGCACCCCTCCATGGCCGCTGCATCAGTGCCTGCCTCAGGTTCCTGCCCTGCTTGAGTTCCTGTCTGGACTTCCTTCAAGTGATAGGTTATGACCTGGGAGTTGTGAGCTGGAATAAAGCCCTTCCTCCCCAGGTTGCTTTTGGTGGTGGCATTTATCACAGTAACAGAACGTAACTAAGGGTCTGATCGCAGACCCATGAAGACTTCCCACCGTAGCCAGTCCAGGTCACCTCTAGCTTGTGACTTCTTCAGACAGCGGAGCTAGGACAGCCATCTCTCTTGGCCCCCAAGCCAGTGGTCCCCAAGGCTTCAAGCAACTAGACACCCAGGGGATGCGTTGTGTAGCTGTAGGTGGCCGACATAAGCCAGACCCTGGCAGGGCCTTGGCTGCTTCATCCTAAAATGGGGGTAAAAGGCCATGTGAGGCTGAGGAGACAGAATCTGTGGAGAGCCGTTAGTGGCTTCAGGCACATGGTGGATGCTCAGTCAAAGCCGCTATGGTTGTCCTTCCCCTGTCTCCTTCCTCCCCCTCCCTCTCCCCCTTGCTCAGGGTAACTTACCCAGGGGCAAGGAGGAACCTCTGTCTTTTCCAGGCAGCCACAGCGAGAGCTTTTGAGGATTATAAGATCCTCAGGGTCCTACCACACCCCCCTATCCTGTTGATTTCCTCACAGGCAACTAACTGTGAACTGGGCCCTTCTAGAATATTCTCATCAACTGGCCCAGCCAATCTCAAGCTTGATGCTATACTCTGATTCTCTCTGCACACGGCTGTCTGTCTGTCTGTTTCCTGGGCTCCTTATAGACTTGTACTTACAAAGAGGGGTCCCTAGGCTCCTCCAGACCCCGCCCCTCCCATGGCCTGTACCCACTGTACACTTACACTGGACTCTCAGTTTGGGCATGGGACCATGATGGACTGCCCCGCTGTGGTCATGGCACTCTGGCCAATCAAAGCTTCCAGAGCAAAGTGGTCTGGCCTTACTCAGTACAGTGGGTCTGGGGCACTGCACTGGTATCCATGGGGCCTCAGTTTCTGTCAAGTGGGGTCACAGTATTTGCGCGGGGCACTACTGAGTAGCCGTAAGCATCCAACAAGGGGTTTCCTAGAGAAACCATGGATGCTCACAAGTGTTACGTAAACATCACTGTGGCCCAGGCTCCTCAGTGTGTTTTTGTGCCTATCTGAAAGAGCGATTTAGCACAGCGCGGTCAAGCAGAACCCTGGAACCCCCTCTGAAACACCAGTGCAAGCACACAACTGGGTTGAGTTTCAAAACTAAAAAAAAAAAAATCAATATCTGGCCGGAGGCTCTTACAGCTTGTGCTCCAGCCCCTGTAATATTTCTCCATCCTTTTTTTTTTTTTTTTTTTTTTCCTTTTCTGTTAATGGCTTGGGGGGTTTTCCCGCACTGTTTTGCTCAGCCACGCGGGGAAATGTTTAATGAATCCTGTGAATATTCATTAATACTTTCTGATGGGGGAGGCCCTGCTGTCGTCCAGCGGGTCTCCAAGCGCCGGGGTGGGGAGAGCAGCACACCTCCTGATTGGCGAGATTTGTTTTCCATTCTGGTTGCCCTATTTTCTGAGACCTCAGGGGGCTCGCAGGGCCAAGCAGGGAGGCAGAGCTGTTTCTCTGCTTGGTCTCCTTAGGCTCAGAAAGGAGTTCTAGAAAGCCGAGCTGGAAGCAGAAGATAGAGAAACCCTGAGTTCCCGCCCCCCACCCCCAGGCTCCGCACCAGGCTCCTGACCCTGCGCGCCCAACGCACCTGTGCTCTGCCACAGGCTCCCTGGAGGCAGCACCACACACAGAGAGATCTGCAGGGGAAACCACGGCAGGGCATGCCAGACATGTGAGAAGTGACAGAGAGACTAACAGGAGAATGGACAATTGAGAATATTAACGGTAACAGATCGCTATACGGGTCAAGATTGTGAATGACCAGATACGGGGAATGAAAATGGTTTTTCAGTTTGGGTTAAAAATTCACTTCACAGGTAACTCTCTAATACACACGTGCAAAAAAGCCAGGCATGGTGGTGCACACCTTTAATCCCAGCACTCAGGAGGCAGAGGCAGGTGGATCGCTGTGAGTTGGAAGCCATCCTGGTGTACAAAGCGAGTCTAGGACAGCCAAGGCCACACAGAGAAACCCTGTCTCAAAAAACAAAAAACAAAACAAATACACACACACACACACACACACACACACACATGCAATGCAGCGGTCTTTAATATATTCACCAGAGTGTACAACCATCCTACTATCTAATTCTGGAATATTCTGTCACTGTCACTTCTTCATTTGGTCTACACCACAGCTCCAGGGAACCCCTAATCTACTTTCTGTGTATTTGAGACATTTGCAGAAACAATGGGTGCTTTTTGTCTGGCTCCTTTTGCCTAGCACAACTTCAGCACCCATATATGTCATAGCATTATCAGTGCTTTGTTCTACTTCCTTGGCCAAAGGGCATTGCACTGTATGGATGCACCACATTTTACGTATTCACTCATCCACTGATGGGCACTTGTTTTGACCAGCAATATAAACCACCATGGCTGCTGTTTCTCTTGCTGGGTCACTTTCTCCTTGGAAAGCCAGCGCCATATTGTGAGGATGTTCAGGCAATCCTGTGGAGAAGCCCAGACCACGAGGAACTGAGACCCCACCCCACTCCAGGAAATAACTATGCAAGGTGCCATCTTGGGGAAGGGTACTCTACCCGCATCGAGCTTTGGTAATTACATGGCTGCATGTGGACAGCAGCCTGGTGAGAGACCGTGAGCTGCAACCTTCAGCTGAGTGGCTCCTGCAGGACTAATTCCCTCACATTTGCTGTGAGGAAATGCTCAGGCTTTTTTTTGGTGGGGGGGAGGGCAGGTAACTTGCTGCATAGGAATATATCCCTTGAATGGGAGGGGGTTTACCATCTCGTAGGACAAGCTCCTTCTGGGAGGAAATTCCTGGGTGGGAATGTCCTCAAAAACCTGTCTCTTCCTTTCCCTACGCTGCCTTCTTGAGTGTGTTGGGTTCTGTCTTCCCTTCATGATCACAAAGTGGCTGCCATTGCTCCAGCCATCACATCCCTATACAGCCACGCTGACAGGAAAAGGAAAAACACCTTCCTGTTAAGCCTCCAAGTAGACTTCAGCATATATCCCATTGGTGCAGGTGTGTTCCAAATACTCCCCAACACCAGCCACTCCCAGGGGAAAGGGCTGCTCTGATTGGCTTGGACTACTGACACGCACCTCAGGGACTATGCAGGGATGGCACTGAAAGAGACTCTGCTGTGACAAGGGCAGCTCTTGGGCCTGGAGTGTGGGCTCTAACTCTCCATATTAATCAGTATTCAGAAGGATTCAAGCAAACAGGATGACTATATAGAGAGGGTGAAATCTACTATCTTGGCTTGCACAACATGGTCTGGCCCAACAATGACTGTCTCACCCTACAAAGACTGAGTGTCCTGTGGCTACTCAGTCCACGAAGCGAGGTGTTTATCCATCCCAACCTGGTGCTGAAGGTCTGGAAGAGTCCCACCACAGCACTAGTCTTCAGTGCATGTTGGAAGGCTGAAGAAAATGGGTTCTGATGGCCGTGGAGGATGGTGGCGGTAGTGGCAGCTGCTGTGGTGGCAGCAACAGGGTAGATGAACTCACCCGGCAAGTCTGGAAGGCCAGCAGGCAAAGACCCAAAAAAAAAAAAAAGCCTTTTCCTTGGGCTTCCTTATATCTGGGCCACCAGAGAGGGGTGTCACCCACATTTGGGGTGGATCTCCCCATTTCAGCTGGCCTAATGGAGAAAACCCCTTCCAGGTGTGCTCTGAGACCTGCCTCATGGGTGACCCTCAATCTTGTTGGGTCGATGACCAGTAGTGACCATCACATTCCTGGTAAGTCCCAGGCTCCTCCCATCTGACCCCTCCCCCAGCTCCCTTCTCTTTCTTAGGCACTTTCTAGATGAGTCTCCAGCATCTGTGGTCCTGATAGTTGCTACTGTGTGGTGGTGGCCCAGGACACCTGGGGGGTAAAAACACTATTCAAGGGAGGAAGATTTCCTTTGGCTCAGTTTCAAGAGTTTTAATCCATCATGGTGGGGTTATTTGTATCATGGTGGTGGGCTTAGATGGTGGAAGCTGTTAATTTCACAGGCAAGAGAGCGATCAGGCACACCAGGTCCACTGTGACACCCAGGCCTCACCTCCTGGCCGTTCCCCAGTCTCCCCAAATAAGCCTCCCAGCTGGGGAGCAAGCTGAGGACTAATGCATAAGCCTGTGGGGACATTTTACATATGTCCTGTTACTGTCTGCAATCCAAGAGACTCAAAGTGGGGGAATTTAACAAATGTACTGTTATAGTCTGCATTCCAAGAGACTCCAATTGTACATATGACCCTGGGGCTAGGATAAGTCTCAGTACCTACACATTGGATGACACTCATCAAATAAAATCAGAGGAGAGTGGGCATGGTGGTGCATCCCAGCACTCGGCAGGTGGAGGCAGGTTTGAGGCCAACCTGGTCTACAAAGTAAGTCCAGGACAAGCCAAGATGACTTGGTCTCAAAAATAAATAAATAAATAAATAACTCAGAAGAGAGGGTTCCACAGAGACAGCAAGGGAACAAATCATCTTCGGTGCGTGCTTGGTGTCTTAGTTAAGGTTTTATTGTTGTGAAGACACACCATGACCATAGGCAACTCTTATACGGGAAAACATTTCACTGGAGCCGGCTTACAGTTTCAGAGAGTTAGTCCATTATCCGCATGGTGGGGAAACATGGTGGCATGCAGGCAGACATAGCGCTGGAGGAGCCAAGAACTCTACATCTTGATCCAAAGGCAGCAGGAGACTCTGAGCCACGCTGGGTGTAGCTCAAAGCTTATCACTTCAATGCCTGCCATCACAGTGACACACTTCCTCCAACAAGGCCACACTTCCAAGCAGTGGCCACTCCCTGTGTCCAAGCATTCTAACACATGAGGGCCATTCCTGGTCAAACTACACTCACTACACTCACTACACTACATCTGTCAGATGGGACAGAATAAAGTCTGGTTACGCTCTGACCTTACTCCCGGGGTCACTCTGACCTCAGCATCATCCTTTAGGGAAGCTTCATCCTGGGCCTGCGGTGAGGATAGCTCAAAGGAACAACACACAGCAGCTCCTCCAGCATATAATAACAAGGGATCACAGGCACGCAAGGGCCCGGAGGACCCCTCTCTGTTACGCAGCTCATTTGATCATCGCAGCCTTGTGGGATGGATGCTGTCCAGGCCCCTTTGTCCACAACTGATGCTCAGAGCCCAAAGCTCGACAGGGAGGGGCTGTGACTAGAGGATCCAATTGTAATGTATCAGACAGTGCTACTGGGACTCGGGACATGCTGCATCCTGGGGGTGTTTAAAGAGGCTGCTTCATGGCACACGAACTGAGTGCCTGCTGGGTGCTAGGTATGTTTACATCTTCTCATTTGAGTGTCCCAGAAGTCTCATGGGCATTTGGGGTGGTGTGGTGCGGTGGTTGTGGTGGTGGTGGTGATGGTGGTAGTGTGTGCCTCCCCAGAACTGGGAATGAGTTCTGGGGAATTGAACTTGGATCCTCAGGTTTCCAAGGCAAAGTCTTTACCAGCTGAGCCATCTTCCCAGTCATCTTTTGAGGTAGGGTTCTGTGACATCTTTGATAGCTGGGGGACATGTGAAGGACAGGATTGCCATTCTAAACAGGTAGTCTGACCTCAGGGCTGACATCCAACTGTCTCCCAGAAGGAATAGAAGCCCCGTCCCCCACCCCCACCCCACCCCACCCCCACCCCGACGTTCTGGGCCATAGAATCTCAGTTCTACCACTTAGCTTTGTGACCCTGGGTCATTTCTTCCCTGAGCCTCAGTTTCCCCACCCCGTAAACTGAGTATAAATAATGTCTACCCTGGAAGTGCTCTACGGTTGGCTTTGGGGAGATTTTAATAAAAGGAAAAGCCATTTAAAGCCAGGTTCACACCTATGACTCCAGCCGACTCTTAATTAATTATCACAGGATGCCTGGCTGCCTGACATTTATCTCTGATCTCCGTCTTTACAGAAATCATAAATCTGGCCTGATTACCACCTCCTGCACGGATTCTTCCCGAGGAGTCACTGTCTCTCTCCTTTATCTATTCTCTAAAATATGATCCAATTTACAAAATCTCTGACTTACAGCTCGGCTGGAAGCCCAGCTGGAGTGTAAAATGATGCGCAGCGCATGCGCAGCGCATCCGGGCTGTATCATGAGCCCCCATGAAAGCCGGGATCTTCCCAACAGTCAAGGGTCTTTATAGTGAGTCACGCCAGACTGGATGCAGTTAGGATTTACACATCATCCTGTTTTGAACGCCTAATTCCCACCCTCAAGGGTGGGGCAATGGAAAAGAGCCACCAGGATAAAGAGTGAGTCGTCAACACCTCCTTCACCACCGCCATCCACTGCCCAGGTGTGGGTGACTTATCAACGTCTGCTCTTCCGGAATTCCCTCCAGGCACGGATCTTAACCCTCAGTTTCCCCAGCTGCAGAGCAGGGAGGGATCCTTTGCCAAGCGGTACCCACGCCTTGCACAATTCAGGACCTGGGTCTGGGAAAGTACCTGGCTCACATCTGTAGGCTCTGAGATGGTGCGGCTGTCCCTGTCACTCACGGAGAACTCCTGTGTGGCCAACTGAAACAGTGATGGGGGAGGGAGGCAGGTGGGTGGTTCAGTCAATACAATGCTTACCTGGGAAGATGAGGACCAGAGTTTGATCCCCAAAACCAAAGTTTAAACCGGCTCAGTGGATAAGATCACTGTCTGCTCTTTCAGGGGCCCCAAGTTCAATCCCCAGCAACCACATGGTGGCTCACAACCATCTGGTGAGCACTGTATACATAATAAATAAAACTTTTTTTTTTTGGTTTTTTGGTTTTTCAAGACAGAGTTTCTCTGTGTAGCCTTGGCTGTCCTGGACTTGCTTTGTAGACCAGGCTGGCCTCGAACTCACAGCGATCCACCTGCCTCTGCCCCCCAAGTGCTGGGATTAAAGGTGTGCGCCACCACGCCCGGCCAAATAAATCTTTTTTTAAAATGCTTTTTTTAAAAAAAGGCTGGGTGTGGTGGCACGTGGATGGAACCCCAATGTCAGGGAAGTAGAGGCCGGCAGACACCTGAGGCTCACTGGTAGACAGTCTAGTTTAACAGATGAGTTCCAGGCCAGTGAGAGACTCAAAGGAGTCAATGGTGTTCCTGAGGGGACACCTAATATCCTCTGACCTTGCCAGAAATAGAGGCCCACCCTTTGTCCTTCCTTCAGGTTCCTTTTATTGTTTGTTTTGTTTTTGTTTTTTTGGTTTTTTGAGACAGGGTTTGTCTGTGTAGACTTGGCTGTCTTGGACTCGCTTTGTAGACCAGGTTGGCCTCAAACTCACAGGAATCCACCTGCCTCTGCCTCCCGAATGCTGCCTTCTTTTCTTTTCTTTTTTTTTTTTTTTTTTAATTTTTTTCAAGTTGAAAAAAAAACTTTATTGTATAGAAATACATATGTATAAAAAATCCCCCCAAAGATTAGCATCTCTGGCTTTCCTGTCAATCCATTGAGAAAAGGCTTGGGATTGAGGGGTAAACTCATCACGAACAGCCCCAAGCGCTGCACCCCACTAGCCAAATGGCCGCCAAAAGCTCTTTTTTTAAAAAAAGAGAATTTTCTTTGAGTTTTTAAAAAAATATTTATTTATTTATTATGTATACTGAGCCATCTTGACAGTTCTTTACATATTGTAATTTTATTTGTAATTAAATGCTTAATGAAACATGGTGGGGGCTGGAAAGATGGCTCAGTAGTTAAGAGCACTGACTGCTCTTCCAGAGGACCGGGGTTCAATTCCCAGCACCCACATGGCAGCTCACCACTGTCTGTAACTCCATGATCTGACACCTTCACACAAACATACATGCAGGAAAATGCCAATGTACATAAAATAAAAATAAATTACTAAAAGAAAGGAAAAGAAACATGGCTAGGAATGAATCAAAAGCAATTAAAACAGAAAACACTCCAAGGGAACTGAAATTACAGTCTCTGTGAAAAACTTGCACCAATGTCCTAATAGCCAAAAGACACATGAGCTCAGGTCCCATGAATAATGAGTGGAAACACTAAATGACACGGAGCCAAATAATGGAATATTACTTGGTCACAAAAAAGAATACAGTACGGCAGCCGTGTGGATGGACCCAGAGTACACTCGCTGTGCAAGCGAGAGAAGCTGCCCCAAACAGACTGCATTGTGTGATTCCAGCTTCCTGTTTAGGCTTTTTTGTCTACTTGGGTTTTGGATTTTGTTTTGTTTGTATTTTTCTCTTTCTTTTTTCATCTTGTTTTGTTTTTGTTTTTGAAACAGGATCTCACTATTTGCTCTGGCTGTCCTGAAAGTCACAGTGTAGACCAGGCTACACACACACACATACACACACACACACACACACACACACACACACACACACACTCAGAGTGTTTAGGACTGGGCATGGTGAGATACATCTTTAGTCCCAACACTCAGAAAGCAGAGGCAGGAAGATAGCTATGGATTCTGTGCCAGCTTGGTCTACAGAGTGAGTTCTAGCTCACTGAGGATTACACAGCAAGCCCTCGCTCCCCCCATCCCACCCCCATACACACACACACACACACACACACCACGGAAGATGAGCCCCAGGTTAGGAAGATAAGCGTGCAGCATGAAGGACAAGGTGAGTCTATCTCAGCCTGAGGGAGGATATTAACCAAGCAGCAGGGGCCTATAGGGGTGAGGAGATCATGGGGAGCAGCCCAGAGCTTTAGCACTGAAGGGCTAGGAATCCCCATCTGGCTGTGGCGTGGCTCTCTCTGACCTGTAAAATGCACCCCAAGGGGCATCCTTCTCTAACCAGGCTGCTATTCTCATCACTTCTAATGTGTCTTCCTTCCTCCTTGGTGGTGGGACACAGCATGTCAACCCACCGGCTGCTCATTGCCTCCAAATCTCTCTGGCTCTTCTGTCCGTCTCTTCCCACATACCTCCCTTGGGCCATCAGAGCGTCTCCCGAAGACACTCCCCAGCTAAGCTGGTGTTCTGGCCTGAAGACACACCAACCTGTGCCTGCTCAGAACCCTCTGTGTCCCAGGCCGGCTCCAAGCTGCATCTTTAGCCTTGACCCTCTGAGCAGTACCTTGCAAATCATCGTAAATGGGAGTGAGCTGGCCTTATCCTACAGGACTGGGGGTGAACTGGCCTTATCCTACAGGACTGGGGTTGAGCTGGCCTTATCCTACAGGACTGGGGGTGAACTGGCCTTATCCTACAGGACTGGGGGTGAACTAGCCTTATCCTACAGGACTGGGGTTGAGCTGGCCTTATCCTACAGGACTGGGGGTGAACTAGCCTTATCCTACAGGACTGGGGGTGAACTGGCCTTATCCTACAGGACTGGGGGTGAGCTGGCCTTATCCTACAGGACTGGGGGTGAGCTGGCCTTATCCTACAGGACTGGGGGTGAGCTGGCCTTATCCTGCAGGACTGGGAGTGAACTGGCCTTATCCTACAGGACTGGGGGTGAGCTGGCCTTATCCTACAGGACTGGGGGTGAGCTGGCCTTATCCTACAGGACTGGGGGTGAGCTGGCCTTATCCTACAGGACTGGGAGTGAACTGGCCTTATCCTACAGGACTGGGTGATTGCCGAAGGAGACGACCATGGAATACAACTCCGAGCCAGTGTGAGCGAGGCTGGCTGCTAGGTTTGCAGTGCCTCATTTCCAGTTCCTGCCGGTCCTGCTGCTTTATCTGCTGGCCAGAAGCCTCTGGTTTGCTCATCAAGACTCATATGTGTGTGGCTGCAGAGGTGTCAGTAAAGTGACTGCCTGAGGACCCAAGTTCTGACCCCAGAACCCACATGAAAAGCCATGTGAAAAGCTTGTGGTGAACAACCATGCCCCCAACGGTGAGGGAGTAAAGACTATTGGATCGCTGGGTAGAAGAAGAAAACACAGGAGAACACACACACACACACACACACACACACACACACACACACACACACTGGAGGGTGTGCTTTAAAAAAAAAAAAGATAATTAAATCCAGGAGTGGTGGTACAAGCCTTTAATCCTAACACTTGGAGTTCAAGGTCTATGTAGCAAATTCCAGGCCAGCTAGCTGTCAGACATAGGAGACCCTGTTTCAGGAAATAAGAACACAAGCAAGCCCCTCTTTCAGCCTAATTCTTTTTTTTTTTTTTAAGTATTTCTTTTTGTCTTTTGAGATTATAATATAATGGCATAATTTCCTACTTCCTCATCGTTCCTCCAACATTCCCTCCTCCCCCAGTCATGCCCTGGCTCTCTTTCAAATTCATAACATTTTAAAATTGTTATCACATAAATGTGTGTGTGGTGAGTATATGTGTGTTTCTAAACACAGCCTAATTCTTATGCGCTATATGTAATATGAATAAAATTGGAACTGACCTGCTTAAAGCAAAAGATGAGAGCAGAGATTCTCAGAAAATAGTCTGTCTTGGGCTTTGCTGGACTACATCCTCTTTGGGCTGAGGCAGGACTGGACTACATCTCCCAGCATCCTTTGCAGGTATGTAGCCACATGACCCACCTCTATCCAATGAATGTGCATAGAAGTGATAGCCTGTGGGACAATTCGTGGCCTGGCTCATAAAACCCTATCCCTTGCATGCTAAAGCAGAAGGGGTGGAGGCTGAGAGAGGTGGGTAAGGCCATGAGCTGGAGGAAGCTGGAATACCGAAAGGACCCACTGAAAGCTGCCTGGCAAGCAGGGGCATCCATTTGGGGTTCTATAAGTGTCTGTGGTATTGGGTCATAGACACTTGGAAGTCCATTTGTGGCAGCAGCTGGCATTGGCTTACCTAATAGTTTGGTCCCTGCTGTTTGCCTCAGGGCACCTTCATGGATTCTGGGCCTTCCAAGGAGCCCAGTGGGAGCCCAGCAGGTGCGATGGATGACCTGGGTCCAGGATTCCGTATTGCTCCCTAAGAAAGGAGGGAGGGTGCTCCCGCTCCCTGCTCGAGAGCGGATTTAATGAGATGCTGTGTATGGACGCTTCCGAGGCTGGGCGAAAGGCATTTCAGACGTGAGTTATATTTAGTTATGAACAGCATTTCTGTATGTTGCTTCCATTCCATGCCATCTGCAGCCAAGCCTGTCCCCGGTGGCCACTCCACCGGAACCAGAGAAGCACCGAGGCCGTAAATCTGAAAACTCAAGCCCTTCACTGCCTCCTCCAGACGGTGCCAGGCCTCTGTCCCCAGAGCGACAGACCCCCACCCTGCCAGCAGAACGAATATGCCTGGCTATTTTAAAGCAGACAAGGAATAAAACGCCTGCCCCTCCCCCTTCCCAAGAAATGTGCTTCCTTCCTGGTTCTCTATTCCCTTTCAATTAAAAAAAAAAAAAAAAAAAGGCAGAGAAATACCTGCTATCTCTCCTCTAAACTGGGAAATGAGAATTGTTTGGTTTGGTTTGTTAATTAGGGTTTTGTTTTGTTTCTCGAGACAAGATCCACCAGCCTCTGCCTCCCAAGCGCTGGGATTAAAGGCATGTGCCACCACGCCCAGCTAGTTTGTTTTTGAAGAGACAGGGTTTCTCTGTGTAGTCCTGACTGTCTTGGAACTCACTCTGTAGACCAGGCTGGCCTCAAGCTCAGAGATCCACCTGTTTTCTACCTCCTGAGTGCTTTTTAAAAAATGAATTGTAGCCGGGTGTGGTGGCACATGCCTTTAATCCCAGCACTCGGGAGGCGAGGCAGGTAGATCGCTGTGAGTTCGAAGCCAGCCTGGTCTACAAAGCGAGTCCAGGACAGTCAAGGCTACACAGAGAAACCCTGTCTCAAAAAAACAAAAAACAAAAAACAACAACAACAAATGAATTGTGTACTGGGTGGTTTTAACACAAGCTTCATCAGAGAGGATGGAGCCTCAGTTGAGGAACTGCCTCGATGAAATCCAGCAGTAGGGCATTTTCTCAATTAGTGATTGAAAGGGGAGGGCCCAGCCCATCGTGGCTGTGGCCATGCCTGGGCTGGTGGTCCTGGGTTCTGTAAGAAAGCAGGCTGAGCAAGCCGTGGGGAGCAAGCCAGTGAGCAGCACCCCTCCACGGCCTCCACGGCCTCCACGGCCTCCACGGCCTCCACGGCCTCCACGGCCTCCGCGTCAGCTCCTGCCTCCAGGTTCCTGCCCTGCCTGACTTCCTGCCCTGACTTCCTTTGGTGACAAACCTCGATTTGGAAGTATAAGCTGAATAAGCCCTTTCCTCCCAACTTGCTTTTTGGTCCTGGTGTGTCACATTGCAGCGATAGAACCCTAACTTGGACACCTTGTATGCTCTCTGGCACATCAAAGTCACACTCTGGGACATTTCACTCTGAGGATGTGGGGGTAAGTACTGATGACAATAAAGGCTTATTATTATTATTATTATTATTATTATTATTATTATTATTATTATTTTGTGTGCACTAATGTGTATGTTGATGTTCATGTGTCCATATGTACTTGTAGAGGCAAAAGATGAGGCAAAAGGGACAGAAAAAGACGCTCATCTAGAGTTCTGACACGCACACCATGCCTTGGTCCAACACAGCTTCTGGGATTCTCCATTCAGGGCCCCCTGGTTGCGAAATGGGCTCCTCACTGACAGAGCCATCTCCCCACACTCTATTTTATTCTTTTAGAGACAAGGTCCTCATGTAGCCCAGGCTGGCCTCGATGTAGCAGAGGATAACCTTGGGTAGGATGATCTGATCTTCCAAGCCACCACCTCCCGAGTGCTGGGATTACAGGCGTGTGCCACCACGCCCTGTGTGCACAGCAGCTTGGGATCAAACTCCGAGCTTTGTGCACACCAAGCAAACACCCTACCAAGCGAGCTGCATCCTCTAGGCTCATGGAATGTGATCATTTAATTATTTATTTATTGGTTTTTCTGAGACAGGGTTTCTCTGTGTAGCCATGGCTATCCTGGACTCACTCTGTAGTCCAGGCTGGCCTTAAACTCAATTTACTCTGCCTCCTGAGTGCTAGGATTAAAGGCGTGCACTACCACACCCGGCCGAATGTGATTTTTTTTTTTTTTAAATATAGGCAGCTCTTGGAATTAACACTCGGTATCATCTCTGGTTGTCAGGCCTAGAGGGCGTGACTGGCTGAGATGTGAGGTGAAGACCACAGCCACCAAGGGAGCTAATCACACCTGGGGCCTGGGGTGAGGACAGAAGAGGTCATTCCTGCTTTGAGTCTGGTCCCTGCCCAAGCCTTCTTACCTTCTTTCACTTGACCCATCTGCAGCACATTCACACTAGGACCTTGTGCACAGTAGGGCTGACAGTTTCACCTTCTGTGTGTGCGCGCGCGCACACACACACACACACACACACACACACACACACACACACACACACGAGTCTCCTGAACTATGCAAAGCCTCAGTATACATCTGTATAGAGGAAGCACTGCCTTCTGTCCCCAGGCTACCAAGCCCCCTGACTGGCAGCCAGGCCATTGTCCCTTCTGGCACTCTGAGAGAAGGGTGTGGATTCTTGAGGTCAGGAGGCTACTGTGACACCTCTGGTATGTATGGTCTGTAGACCCTCCACGTGATATTTTATCTATTAACAGACCAAATCTGTGACAGTGATCCCCTAAGATTGTTGCGTGGTGACATTGTAGGCAGCTTAGGTTGCAAAAGGACATAGTATGATGTTCTCATGACAACTGAGTCATCTGTCAGCACCTTGCTCAGGACACACTAGTGCTGTTAAGTAAGATGTGCCTCCTACTTTCCCAGGGCTACGATGATGAATGACCAGAGATTGTATGGCTTAAAACACAGAAAGATATCCTCTTGAAGTTCTGAAGCTCAGAAGTCCAAAAGAATAATAATAATAATAATAATAATAATAATAATAATAATAATACATAAATAAAACCATTATTATTATTTTTTTTTTCAAGACAGGGTTTCTGTGTGCAGCCCTGACTGTCCTGGACTTGCTTTTGTAGACCAGGCTGACCTCAATCTCACAGAGATCCACCTGCCTCTGCCTCCCAAGTGCTAGGATTAAAGGGGTGCACCACCATGCCTGGCAAGAAGTCCAAAATTATTAAGGCGCTGGGAGTGTGGACTCCTTCTGCACGCTCCAAGGGTTGGTTGTTGTGCCACCATTCCTGGCTCCCCGAAAGTGTGGGTGTTATATGGCTGCCTCATTATATCCCTCTTGTCTTTCTCTAGTTAGTCATAATCTCTCTCCATCTCCCTCTGTCTGTCTAGCTGTCTGTCTGTCTATCTGCTTGCCTGCCTCTGTGTGTGTGTGTCTGTCTGTCTGTCTGTTTGTGTGTCTGCCTGTGTGCCTGCCTGCCTGTCTGTGTGTCTGTCTGCCTGCCTGCCTCTGTATGTGTGTGTATGTCTGTCTGTCTGTCTGCCTGTGTGCCTGCCTGCCTATCTGTCTGCTTGTCTGCCTGCCTATCTGTCTGCTTGTCTGTCTGCCTGTCTGTCTGTCTGCCTGCCTGCCTGTCTGTCCAGTCTGTCCATCCCTCCCTCTCTCCTCCTCCCTTTCCTTTTTACTTTTGAGATAGAGTCTATGTAGCCCAGGATGGCCTTAAGTTCACCATGTATAGAGAATGACCCTGATCTGATCCTCCTGCCTACATCTTCTAAGTGCTCAGATTGCAAACATGCACCACCATGCCTGGTTTATGTGGCACTGGGGGCAGAGAGCAGGGCTTAGGGCGGGCACTTCACTGGAGCGTGCACCCCCTACCCAGCCCCTACCCACCCGCACCCCTTGCTCTGAGACCCAGCCCCTCTCCTTTTCTTTTAAAAGCTCCAGTCCCTAGATTTTACTTTTGTCATGGGATAATAGCACTGCAGGATCAAGCAATGTCACCCAGGTCGGGAATCTGGCCATGGGCAGCCACATCAGGATGTCACACACGATGTCTGACACAAAACATAAACACGAGGTGCCGTCAAAACAGCATTGCATTCTGGGAACTCAGAGCCTGAATTAGGTGAACGATGAGTTCCTTCCCAGCCTTTCATCTAGACATCTTTAATCCTTCCATTCTACCAAGGACGTCACATCCCATGCCCAGTAGAGCAGCCAGTGTTAGAGAAGGCAACTCCACAATCTGGCCCTGGGAAAAACAGCCTTCTCAGATGGACTTGGAGGGCCACTCCTTTTAACAGATGTCCTAACTCCATTCAGCATCCTTTCTGCAAGTCCACCTGACTGACTTTTACCCCCAGAAGATTGGCCCTAGCACCCTCTGCTCTCCTGCTCAGCTGCTCTGATGAAGTGAAGTGTACTTGGAACCAGGCGGCCAGGTCTCTTGGTACCAGGAGGCTGACCCAGGAGGGTGTGGGCAGTGAGGAGAGTGGGCGGTGAGCGAAGGGCCACTGGACAAGGGGACTAACCTGGGTTTCTCACACATTCCACCCAATGTATACGGAGCTGATGCTGCCTAGGCAGGTCCCTTCACACACACTTCCCTCCGGTGGGAAGGAGGCAGGGAGGTACGTGTGCCAAATGAACAAGGTACCCATGCACAAATAATTTGCTTTGACTTAGTCAACTAAGTTTAAGGGAGATAGTTGGTCAAGTTTACTTGGTGACATTTGAGACTTGTGATTGCGGAGTGATTTCTGATGGAGGGCAGGAACTACCATGTCCTGCCAGCTGCCAGGAAGGGTAATGCCAGGTCTAGCAAGCTTGCCTTTGCTGACAGCCTACAGGAGCTCGCCATGTGCTGCCTTGGAATCCATTAAGGTCAAGTATGGGAAGTTCAGGCTGTGCATGAGCCAGGAGAAAGACTGCCCAGGGCAGGTGGTGCCCTTTGCCTCTGCTCAAAGCTACCTGAACAACCTGCACCAGCTTGGTTAAACAGGACCTAGACTCCTGTAATTATTACACTCGGGGTGTGTTCATGCACACACCCAATGCTCCAACCAGCAGGCCTTGCCCCTCGAAAGCAAAAGACTTAGTAAAGGATTCAACCCACTGCTCTATGGAAAATGCATAAGGTGGGTGTATGGACTCACCCCCACACAATCAGGCCGTTGGGTGGTGAATGGAAAAGCCTCCAGAAGGTAAAGGAATATAGATTCCAGTTCAGACCCCTTCTCCACTCAGTAAGCTATGGCTAGACCCTAGGGTAGCTTGACATTAGGCAAGGGTGGGTTTCCTCCACAGTACACAACTGACCCCTGACCGAGCTGGCCCCCAACTTGACCTTGGCTACATCGTTGATGGTAGAGAGGCCGAGCTTCTCCTCTAATGAGTGTCTTCCCAGGGCATCTTATTGGCTGGGGGGGGGGGGGGGCAGATGACCTAACACGGGTCAAGGATCCTAGGTGCACTTGAGTCATGTTACAGCCTGCGGGGAGAGACACTGTTCTGGTTTGCCCAGTGCTGAGAGGAGTAACTTGGGAGGTTCAGTGTTGAACTGGGGAAGGCTCTAGGCAAATGGGGGGTGAGTGGGGGCATCTTCCTGTTGGTGCTGTACATGAAGGAAAGGCCCGCAGACCCTGATGCTGGACAGGAGCCTTACTTTCTGCATTGGGATCTTGACTCCAAAAGAGGACAGCTGGGTCTTACATATGCACTGATGCTCCTTGGCAGGGATGAGATTGCTTGCTGAGCACATAGTAGGTGGTTTTTTGTTTTTTGTTTTTGTTTTTTTTTAAAGACAGGGTTTCTCGGTGTAGCCCTGGCTATACTGGAACTCACTCTGTAGACCAGGCTGGCCTCAAACTCAGAGATCCAACTGCCTCTGCTTCTCAAGTGCTGGGATTAAAGGCGTGCACCACCCCCACCTGACCACACAGTGGCTGTTACACTAAGAGTTGCTAAATTGAACTGGGGAGATGGCTTAGTGGCTAAGAGCACTTGCTGGATAAACCTAAAGGCCTGGGTTCAAATTCCTAGCATTCACATCAGAACAAAACAAAACAAAACAAACAAACAAAAACACCCATGTGGCTCGAAATCCCATCCATATTGGAGGAAGAGACAGGTAGATTTCTGGAGCTCACTGACTGCCAGTTTAGTTGCAGATTCGGGGAGGGGCCCTTTCTTGAGAAAATTAGGTAAGAAGAGATCGAACAGGACACACACATGCACATATACACATACTCACACAGTTTAAAATTTAAATAACTGAATAGGGCCATCCAATTGAGCTGAAGGCTACAGGTTTTGGAAATGCACACTCCCCCCCCCCCCCCCCCGCCTGAGGATTGTGGCCTCCCCAGCTCCCTAGTCTTGTCTGGTTTCCCCTCAACACTCCCACAGTGAATTTGGGCATGTGCCTTCACCTCCTCCTCCTGCCTCAGTTTCCTCACCTGGGAAAGGAAGGAGATAAGATCTGGCTTGAAGGAGAGCTGCCTGGTTTGATAGTTAATCAGTGTCAGGTTCTGGCATGGCTCCTGGTGCAAACTGGATAAATAATAATTAGCATTACCAAGAGCATGCCTGTGTGCTACAAGGCACGTCTTACTTGGCCCACCCCACAGCCTTGGGTGGTGGGGAACTTTTTGTCCAGGGTTCACAGAGGAGGACGTCAAGGCGCCAGGTACAGGGGAGCTAGTAAGCTTGGTTAAAAAGGAGCTCATATATATGGGAGCCACCGCACCAAGAAAAAAAGTATACCCCAGTAAATGGCTTCATTTCTTCCTGAAAAATGGTCTTCAGAAGCCTGGCATGCCTGAAATCCCAGCACTCAGGAGACTGAGTCACAAAGATCATGAGTTCAAGGCCAGCCTGAGCTACACAGCTGTTTCAGTAAGACAGACAAGAAAATAGTCCTCAGGATGGGAAGAAAATGAGCCCCAGGAATCAGAGATGGGGGTGTGTCCGGAGCCATGGTGTTAGGAGGGGAGAGTGTGGCTCACTGGAAGGACTTCTCAAGAACGTTGGGGGCTGGAGGAGAAAAGGGAAAGGGAAGGGGAGAGGCGGGTGGAGGGGTGAGGGGAGGATGGCAAGGCCACTCCCCCTTCTGAAGTTTCAGTGGGAGCATGTCTCCCAGTACCACCTCCATCCTGAGCCTCAGTCTAGATCGGCCAGTGTTTTCTGACTGTATCTTCGGCATGAAGATATGGCCTTTGAAGTCTCATGACACATCGGATCAGCCACGCCCACAGCATAAACCCTAAACTCCATCATCTCCAATTAAGTCTCCGTTATGCAATAAGCTCATTGTGGATAGAAAGCTGTGGTCACATACAGATGCACGTGCTCAGAAAGACGTGCTCTGCCAAGCCCCAGCCTCGGGCACATGGAAAAGGCATGGCGGCACATGCAGGTGATCCCAGCACCTGGGAGGTGGAGGCAGGAGGATCAGAAGTTCCCAGTCATCCTCAGCTATACAGTGAGTTTGAGGCCAGCCTGGGCTTTAAGTAACCTCTTGAAAAAAGGAAAGGTAGGCCATTGGGGAGGGAAGGGTAGCACATAATCTTAATCCCAGCACTTTTGGGGGGCAAAGGCAGGCAAACCTCTGAGTTTCAGGCCCGCCAGGGCTACATGGTCAAACCCTGTCGCAAAATAAATAAGCAGAAAAAAGAAAAGGAGCCTGGGGAGATGGCTCCGTGATTAAGAGCACTGGCTGCTCTTGCAGAGGGTCTGGTGTCCTCCCAGCACTTTCATGGCGGCTTACAGCCATTTCTAACTCTAGGGATCTGATGGCTTCTGAGAACAGGCTCACATGCAGTGCATTTGCATAAATGCAGGCGGAACACTTGTTCACACAAAATAAAAGCAAATAAATCTTTATTTAGAATGAAAGTGAAGAAGAAGAAGATGACGACGACAACGACGATAATGATCACAGGGCCAGAATTAAGCTTTAAGGCTTTCTGTGGCCAACTCGAGTGAGTCATGGGTCCTCTCTGACTTTCAGGGCATTCTTCTGTTGAATGAGAATGAAGTGCCAGGCGCTGTTTATCGGCTTTTCCCCCCCTTTCCCCCCCTGCCCCCCAAGACAGGGTTTCTCTATGTTATCTTGGCTGTCCTGGACTCACTTTGTAGACCAGGCTGGCCTCAAACTCACAGCGATCCATTTGCCTCTGCCTCCCAAGTGCTAGTTACCTTGTAAAGTGAAAAGGGCTGAGTTAAAGGTTCTAGTTCATGGCCCCATTGCTTTGGGCCTGTGGCAAAACAGCATGGGAGCAGGCTGTGAGAAAAAGCAGTTTGCCTGCAACAGGAAGCAGAGTCCTAGAGGAGACCCACGATGCCGACTTGAAGACTTCCTACGGGACCCCACTCTGTTGGTTTGTTTTGTTTGTTTGTTTTTGTTTTGTTTGTTTGTTTGTTTGTTTGTTTTTGGAGACAGGGTTTCTCCGTGTAGACCTGACTGTCCTGGACTCACTTTGTAGATCAGGCTGGCCTGGAACTCACAGAGATGCATCTGCCTCTGCCTCCACATTAAAGGAGTGTGCCACCACCGCCCTGCAGGACCCCACCCTTATAGGTTCCACTACCTCCTAATAATACCAACCTTTAAAACATGGGCCTTAGGGGCTGGAAAGCACTGACTGCTCTTCTAGAGGTCATGAGTTCAACTCCCAGCAACCACATGGTGGCTCACAACCATCTATAAAGTGATCTGATGCCTGCAGGTGTACATACAGGGAGAGCACTGTATACATAATAATAAATGAATAAATCTTTTTTAAAAAAAAATATGGGCCTTAGCTGGGTGTGGTGGCCCAGAGATGGTTGGGTCTGTTTAGTTCAAGGCCAGCCTAGTCTACAAAGTGAGTCCAGGACAGTCATGGCACACAGAGAAACTTTGTCTCAGGAAAAAACAAACAAACAACCCCCCCACACACACACAAACAACAACAACATGGGTCTTTGAGGACCGTTGTTATAAAGAAATGAAAATCTCACCCATTCTGTTTTACCAATGAAGACTCAGGAGCCAGATGTTGGCGTGAAAACCCTGCTAGCTCAGAGAGGCAGAGAAAGCACCCAGCTGACCTTCCTACTCAGCTCGTGTGCCAGAAGGAAAAAGCCAAAAGACAAAAAGTTCCTTTCTTCTCCAATAAATACCCAAAGTCTCTCAATGTCCCTCTTTTCTGTTGAATCCCTATCAGCTGGTTTCTTGCTCTGCCTCTTGACCAAGGGTTAACTTTGTTAAATCCCATGTACAGAAAGCTCTTCGATTAAAGGCGTATGCTAGGGCTGAGCCACTCCACAACTAGAAACAGGTTTTTACAGTTCACAATATCAGGGTTCAAAATGGGACCAAATATCCTGCAACAGGGGATATTTGACAAAAACAAAACAAAACAGAAACAAGTCCTAGGGCTGGAGGGATGGCTCAGTGGTTAAGAACACTGGCTGTTCTTCCAGAGAACCCTGGTTCAATTCCTGGCACCCACATGGCAGCCCACGACCGTCTGTAACTCCAGTTCCAAGGGGTCCAGAAACCTCACTCAGATGCATACACACGCAGGCAAAACACCAATGCACATAAAATAAAATAAAAATTAAGAACAAACAAACAAACAAACAAACAAACAAACAAAACAGGTCTGAGCTTAAGCGACATGGCTCACACGAGCCTGGTACCCAAACCAGGCACAGGATGGCTTCTTTTCTTTTTTATTTTCTTTTTGGCTTGCTTCTTCCTTCCTTCTTTGCTTCTTTTCTTCCATTCATTCTTTTCTTCCTTTTAACTTTTTATTGGTTGTTTGTAAATTTCACATTATGGACCCCAATCCCACTCACCTCCCCCTGCCCTCCACCCTTGCAACCTCCCCTCAACAGAGACGGAAAAAAAATGAAATAAAAAATAAGAGAAGCCGGGCGTGGTGGCGCACGCCTTTAATCCCAGCACTCGGGAGGCAGAGGCAGGCTGATCGCTGCGAGTTCGAGGCCAGCCTGGTCTACAAAGCGAGTCCAGGACAGCCAAGGCTACACAGAGAGACCCTGTCTCAAAAAACCAAAATAAATAAATAAATAAAACCAAAAATAAAAAAATAAAAAATGAGAGAGAGGGGTGGGGGGGGGGGAGGGAGGAATCTAACACAGGTTGTATTATTCAACCATCTCAACTTCACAGTCACATATGTTCCCATGTGAAATATGAGTGTCCCCACGAAGGTTCTGAGAAAGTCCCTCCAGGCCCCGACTTCATCAGAGCCCCTGCAAGAGCCAAGAATGGAGGGGGCCCGAGGTGGAGGTGTTCTTGCCTCACCTGAGGCAGGCTTGCTTCAGCTCCATGACTATGAAGGCGACAAAGCCCTTCTTCTGTCTTTTTGTAGGAGACTGGGATCGCCAAGGAGCTCATGATCCCGACTCCACCCCATCCACAAGGGGAGTGGTGTTCAGGCGGCTCATCAAACAAGTGGCAGGGAAACAATTGATGGGCCCTTCTGCCCTCCCCGCACCTCATGTCCTTTCCTCTGTTTGGGGCTGGACTCTAGTGTTTCCCTCTTTGCCTTATCTTTCTCCTTGCACTTTCCCTCATGTTAATTATATTAGTTGCCATGGAAACCGTGATGTCATTGGCACGAGAGGGCTCAATGACATCCAAAAGCACAGTTTACAGCGTGGCTTGAAATGTATTCCATGGCTCGCAGCCTTAGGGTGTGTTTGGGGGGGGAGCTATGTGGCGATTATATCTCGGGCACCATCTGGGCATGCGGGTGGGGGGTGTCAGGGAAGGTGCTAGGCTGGGACGTGATCGCTTGTGGATTTTCCAGAGTCCCAGACCCCTTTACCCTTGGAAAAAGCAGGGCACCTTGGATGTTGTAAAGAATTTTGACTTGGTTCCAACCAATCCTCCCCACTTAGTGGTACCGTACCCCACTGTTGCCCCATTTTGGAATTCTAAGTCCTTTCTGCTCCACATAGCACCCCATGAAGTGGTTCATGCAGAGTGGGTATGCATGGGTGGCGTGTGCTATGCATGGGTGGCGTGTGTACACGTGAGCACATGCCTATGGTGCCAGAGCTGAGCTCCTGGGGTGAAGATGTCATTCGCAGCCGGAGGGGCACATGAGGGCTGGCACATGCGCACACATGCACACACTTGCTCACTCATCTGGACTTCTTTGGGTAAGATGTGGTTGCAGCCCATATGGCCAATCTTCCTCTAATCTTCCCCAACATGGATCACTTTTTTTTTTTTTAAGAGTCTAGGGCAGGGTAAAGCTGGGTGGCACTGGGGTGCCTGGTGCTGTTCTATGTGCCTGGACCAGGCACAGGGCAGGGTAGACACCCTCAGAGATAACAGCCACTGACTCAGTAGTTCCTGCCTGGGGAACTGCTATGGTCTCATGCCTGCTTGCCCCGTCACTCTGAGGGAGCTGAGGACTCTGGAAACAAAGTCTCTATAGACAAGTGCCCCCTCCCCGACTCCCCCTACCCTAGCAGGGAGATGTAGGGGGGATGAGGGCAGATGGGGGGTGTTGTCTATAAGAGTGGACTCAGAAGGTCGGAGGCAGTCTGGGATGGCAGGCACCATTCTGAGTCTCTGGGGATGCAGCAAAGAGAGGCAAGTGTCCAACATCAAAAGTTATCACCGAGATAGATGGTTCTAGCAGCGGGAAATCCCAGGAGGAACTTTGGGTTCTGCTTGCCTAAGGGCCTCAAATAGTGACAGTGGCCGTCTGTCCTCTTCTGTCTTTCTGGGCTTTGATGCTCGCAAATTAATCACCACACCCACTTTGTTCCACTTAGAGGCCCATGGTCTCCCCTCAGTTTTGGCCAGGCCTGGGCTGTATGGCGGTAGGGAGGGAAGGGCAGCTGATCCTACTGCACTGAACTGATGGTGATGGGACTAGGGGAGACTACAGAACCAGGGAGCCCCTAGATTTCAGACCATGTTTCAGTGGCCCACCTGAGGTAATGGCTCCTCCCACCAGGGCTCCCAGCTTCCGGCAAGCCCCACTGCCAAGACCTCCTTCCTCTCACTCCAAATCCGTGCACCTGAGATGGGATCTCTGGGCTACAGACAGGGGGAGGTCAGAGGATAAGACGACCTGTGTAAGTTGGTTCTCATCCTCCACCGTGGGGGTCCTAGGGATTCAACTCAGGCCACCTTACTCCCCGAACAATCTTGCCGGCCCCCAGGAAGGAGAGCCGGATTGTACTGGAGCCCCATGTGAGGAGCAGGCCTAGTAAAAAAAAAAGGGGGGGGGGGTGAGGTGGATCCAGGCAGAGAGGACAGATGAAGGCAGTGGGCACGGCAGCGAGCGAGAGATCTAAGGAGAAGATCTAAGACCGCAGGCTCCGTACTCATGATGATAGGACAGCCGATGGCTTAGCCCTGATAGGCTCAGCTGCTTGGCATCCACCCCACAGCAGCTCCTGAGATGGTTCTAGGGATCCACCAGGCTTACACAGTCACACGCCCCTGTGCCCCGAAAGCCCTGTGCCCACGCCGCTGTGACACTAACAGCCACAAGAGCTCTGGGAAGCCACGGGGATCTTAGAGACAGAGAAAACGAGATGCGCAGGGCGTGCCGTGGGTGCAGGAGAACAAAGGTATTTTCCATCAATGGTTTTCCCCCAAGGATGAGGCTACCCTCCTCAGGCGGGGTGGGGGGTGGGGGTGGGGGTGGGGCTTCAGCCACATCTGGAGATATTTTGGGTTGTCACAACAGGGCTACTTTGCTACTAAAAGCTAATGGACGGAGGTCAGCCAACGCTGCAGAGGATGCTAGCACACACAGGATGGTCTAGCTCAGTCTGGGTTCGCGACCAAGAAAGGCAAACTCAGATGGGAAGGTTGGCGCAGAGTGATGTAAATTGTTGAAAGGAGACAGGCAGAACAAGGATTCTGGGGTACTCAAGGACCCCCACAGTGAGGGTCCTTCCTTCCCTATCTGTGGTAAAGCCCAGAGGCCAGCAAGGTCAGATTGCTAAAAGGTCTGTAGGCCTTGGAAGATAGTGGCTAGAAATGACCACCTCCCTGGCTCCTGGGTGCAGGCCTCATGTGTCCCCTGAGTGCAGACAGGTATCCTGCGTGGCTCTCTGCTACTTAGGGGCCTACCCAGGAAACTCAGACCCCTGGTCATGCAGCTGGTAGACACACAGCCTCTCCGGCACAGATCTCTCGTGAGTTTCAACTGTTTCTGCGTTTCAGTAACATGAGCCCAGGGTGGGGAAGAGAGAGGATGTCAAAGTGCAAGGGGCACTAAGGCAAGGCCTGGGATGGGAGCGGAGGACACAGAGACAGTAGGAGATAGATAGAAAAAAAATGAGAAGAGATGAAGAGAAGGGGGAGGAGAGAGAGAGAGAGAGAGAACAGAATGTACTATTCAGGCAAAGGGGGGGAGGGGAAGAAGGGCAGAGTGGGGTCAGGGAATCCTTGCCAGCATTGCCCCGGTGCAGGGAAGCCCAGGCCCAAAGCCGGTGGATGAAGCACTTTCTGTGGCCCAGGACCGGCCCGTTTACCCACATGACTGCTGGTATACCCAGTTCAGTTCGCTGGGTAGCTGCCAACAGGAAATTCCTGGGACAAAGCTTTCCACTCGGAGGCTTTTTAAAAACTTTTATTTATTTAAAAAAATTTTTTTTCATGAGTGAGGAATGAACTAGAGGGAGGAAAAGAAAACAAAAGAAACCACCTGGTGTACATATATTTATATATATATATATATATTTAGAGGTTCTCTCGCCCTGGTGGGGCCAGAGAGGTTCCGAACCCATTGTGTCTCTTTGGTCCCATTCTTCTCCTGGAAGGATCTGTGACCTCACACTCCCATGATGTCACAGCAGCGTTGCTATGGACCTTGCTGTATTATTGTAAACAAAGAGCCTGTTCCTTGGGACTCCGGCTGCCTTCGCAGGAGGAGGGGTGGGGGTGGGGGACAGCCCGGGGTGTTGTGTTTTCTTGGGAAGGCAGCTGGTTCGGAAGTCTTGAGAAGCTGTGAAAAGAGCCGTACATACAGTTCCCTCTGTGCCCCGTGGCCTCTGGATGAGCCTCAGGCTGGGAACCGGAGCGATGAGGTCAGGACTCCAGCACTGGACCGCCAGCTTAGCCCTGCTCCCTGCCAGAGAGCAGTCTCCTCCTCTCTTCCCTCACTGCTTCTTCAGCAAACGGGGTTTCCACTCGCTGACTCCCCAGAATGAACAAGCCCCTACTGCATGCTACAAGCTGATGTGAATGAAAAAGCGCGGGGCTCGGTGCCACCCCCTCCGAGCCTCAGCAGGTACATAAGCACCAGCGCGACAGTGCGTGGTGTCACGTGGGTTAAGGTCACAGAAGGAACCGTGCAGTCTGAGGATGAGGCTCGACTGGTGGAGTGCTTTCTCAGCACGAGCGAAGCCCTGGCTGGGTTAGATACCAGACATAAAGTAGGTGTGGCGATGCACTTTGGACAGGGGTGTAGCCGGATCAGAGGTTCAAGGTCATCCCAGGGCTACATTGTCAGTTCAAGGTCAGCCTGGACTATGTTAGACCCTCTCTCTCAAAAAAAAAAAAAAAGGAGGTGAAGGAGAAAAAAAGGGAGGAAGAAAAAAAGGGAGGAAGAAAAGAAGAGGAGGAGAGGAGGAGAAGAAAAGGGAGGAAGCCACTTTTGGTTTTTCTTTCTTTTTTTGTGGGGCAGGGAGTGGTTTGAGACAGGGTTTCTCTCTGCAGCCTTGACTGTACTAGACTCACTTTGTAGACCAGGCTGGCCTCAAACTCACAGCCATCCACCTGCCTCTGCCTCCCGATTGCTGGGATTAAAGGCGTGCACCACCACTGCCCAGCTCAGGAGGGCATCTTGGGAGAGCTGACATGTTAGAATCTGCTATGGGGTGTGGGTGGGGGCAGATGGCAGGGACAGAGGCAAGGACAGACGCCCAGGCAGTCACTGTTGATGAGTCTTAGTATGTTGTCTGTTGTTGTTTTGTTTTGTTTTGTTTTTTTCTGTTGCTATAACTGAATGCCACAGGCTGGGTCATTTATAAAGAAGAGAGGTTTGTTTACCTCCATTCTAGAGGCTGAGAAAGTACAAGAGCATGATGATGCTGTATCTGGTGAGGACCCTGTGCTCTCCCACTCTGGCAGAGGCATCCTGTGATAAGATAGCAACCCTTGGTTGCCGCGTCCTGATTGGCCAGTCCTGAGCACTTGGCACAGCTGGAGCGGATACGGGCACCTGTGTCACAGCATGTCTGATGGTCAGAGGATAACTCCATGGGGTCAGTTCTCTCCTTCAACCTTTCTGTGGGTCCTGGAGATCAAATTCTGGGTGGGTGCTAATCTTCACCAGTCTCAGAATCTCAATTCCGTTCTTTTTCCCCCTCCTCTTTTTGGTTTTGTTTGTTTGTTTGTTTGTTTTGTTGTTGTGTTTTGTTTTGTTTTGTCTTTCGAGACAGGGTTTTTCTGTGTAGCCTTGGTTGTCTTGGACTCTCTTTGTAGACGAGGCTGGCTTCGAACTCACAGGATCCACCTGCCTCTGCCTCCCGAGTGCTGGGATTAAAGGCGTGCGCCACCACCACCGGGCTTTCTCCTCCTTTTTCAAAGGCGGAATCTCATGCATCCCCGGCTGACTTTGAAGTCACCAGCTAAGGATAACCTTGAACTCGTGATCTTTCTTCCTGTACCTCTTGAATGCTGGGATCACAGGCTAGCACTATCATGCCTGGTTTCTGAGGTGCTGGGGATGGAGCCTGGGGCTTCGTGCAGGCTACGGTGGTACCCTGTCCACTGAACCCCATCCTGTTCACTGAACCCCATCCTGTTCACTGAGGCCCACCCTCTTTATCTACATTTTTGTCTATGCTGCCAAAACTCCAGTTACTGAGTCCCAAAGCACAGCCTAGGTATGAGTCACAGTCACCCACAGAACTCTCCTGGCCTGGCCTGGGCTCCTAAGCTGCTATGGTAGCTGAGAACAAGCGCACCGGTTCAGAAGGCGTCAAAGCACCAAGGTGGAAGGTTGATTTCATTGGTTCTAGATGGCTTGGTGCAGCCTCCACGGAGACTGTGTGTCTGGAAGTTCTTGCCTTAAGGCAGCACCTATGTGACCTCTGTCACAGATTCTTTTCGATCATCCCCCCCCACCCCCCACGGATTCAGAGCATCCCAAATCCACAACCGAGTTTGATTTTTGTTTTGTTTCTGGTTTGTTTTTTCAATAACTTCTTTATTTTTATTTTATGTGCATCGGTGTTTTGCCTGTGTGCGTGTCTGGGTGAGATCCTCTGTCACTGGCATTACAGACAGTTGTGAGCCACCATGTCGGTGCTGGGAATTGAACCCAGGTCCTCTGGAAGAACAGCTGGTGCTCTCAACTGCTGAGCCATCTCTCCAGCCCCCATTTGCTTTGTTGTTGGTTTTTGTGGGTTTTGGGTTTTTGTTTTTGTTTTTGTTTTTTTTTTGCTTTTTGGTTTTTTGGGTTTTGTTTTGTTTGTTTGTTTTGTTTTCCTTTTATTATTGCTGTTGTTTTCCTTTTTGAAGCAGGGTCTCGCAGTGCATCCCTGGCAGACTAGGAGCTCACTATGTAGAGCAGGCTGGGCTCTAAGGTGACTGCCCTCATACTCAGCTGTGGATTCAGCACTACGATCATTGTGGAAGGGTGTCTAAAAGCCATCATTTCCAAGCCAAGCCATACCCTGGGCAGGGACAACTTGGGGGACACTCTTCAGCTCACTTCAGAGGGTCATTGTGCTAGGGGTCCCCAGGGCTCCCTGTAAACATCATGTCCTTGCACCCTTCCACAGAAAGCCTATATGATGGCACTCCAACTTTGTAGGTCTCCCTTTAAGCCCAAAAGACAAGCCTCACATCCAGCTGTGAGGTGCAGGGAGAGGAAGTCACAAACTCAGAACCCCAAGATACCAGGAGGGGAAAGAGCCAACTTCAAAACTGAAAATGCTGACAGACACATATTAAGCCCTTTTTAAACGGTGAGGGTCAGCGTGTTGGTGCTCGTCGGATCCAAACCCACTAAGGCTCATTAAAAGGATGCACCAGCTTCCTCTTGCTTCCGTCTATGGTGGCTCCTGTCTGAGCAGGCGCCTGGCCGCCCCTGCCTTTCTCCCTCCCTTTGCCTTTTCCTTTCACGAAGGGCCCCACCTCTTTCCTCCTCTGCCCATTGGATGTCCAGCTCCTCTTCCTCTTGCTTTCCCCATCCTGTCCTGTCTCCTTTTATACGGCAAGGTGAACATTTGCTGAGCCGCTAAAGCCACTACAGAATTCCGGTGCTAACGTCGAGGGTTATTCCTTCCCAGCCGCTGTGACAAAATCTGTATGAGTAATAAACAACAGAAACATACAAGCTTATGATCCAGGGGTCCCAGCGGTAGTGTCTGGGGAGTGCAGCTTCTTTCCGTGTCCCCATGCAGGTAAAAGGTAAACCAGTTCTCTGCTGGTCACCTGGATTCTACCCTTGTCACCTGTCACCCCAACACACTGGGTAGTCAATGCCATGACTCCCGCTACACCAGAGGGACTGTGCCATAGCATGACACCTTTCCTGTGCAGGATGCTGAAGCTGAGATGACAGGGCGACCAGAAACAGGTACTGTGGTGGCAAGGCTCTGGAGTGGTGGGGTGGGGGGTGTAGGGGGAGCGGTGTTGGAGGGAGAAGAGAGCAATCCACAAAATCATGTTTTAAAAAAATTATTTATTTATTATTATGTATACAGTACTCTGCCTGCATTTACACCTGGAGACCGGATCACATTACAGATGGTTGTGAGCCACCATGTGGTTGCTGGGAATTGAACTCAGGACCTCTGGAAGAGCAGGCAGTGCTCTTAACCTCTGAGCCATCTCTCCAGCGTGTGTGTGTGTGTGTGTGTGTGTGTGTGTGTGTGTGTGTGTGTGTGTTTAATGTGTACGAGGCATGCCTACATGTATACAGGTTGCACTACTCGCATGCAGTACCTAGGTGGCTGCTGGGAACTGAACGTGGCTCATTTGCAAGAATTAACAAGTGCTGCTGAGCCGCAACTTGTGGATTTTGGAGGCCACTGCAACCAGGACATGAACACAAATTCTTGTTTGCCTCTCTGCTGTCTCCTCTGCATCTCCGTCCTCCTTGGCTTCACCTCATTCCTTTATCTATCAGGCTGATTCAACCAAGTCTGCCGAGCCTCGTACTTGTCACTATGGCAGGGATCCCCTTCGCTATCTCATACTTGCCTGGTTTCCTCTCCCCATTCGTCCGTCTTTCCTTCTCCCTCTGACACCACTTCCTTGCCCCCCTCCACTTCTGAGCCTTGCCACCATGGTACCTGTTTTTGGTCGCCCTGTCATCCCAGTGTCAGCATCCTGCACAGGAAAAGTGGGAGGCTATGGCACAGCCCCTCTGGCAGTGTGGGAGTCATAGAAGCCTTTGGCCTGCCAGCCCTGGGCCCTGAACTGAACATGTCTGGTTGCACAGGACTTGTAATAGGCGGGCGATGTGGGTGGAAACGCTGTGGGGCGGAAGAGGCTTCTGCTGTGGCTCACAACTGCCCACCTGAGAGGAATGGATGTGCGGGGCATTCGCCTTGGGCTGGGCTCAGAACACCTAGGCAGGCAGAAGAGGATGGACACACAGCTGCCAGAAGCCATAGGAGTAAAGGAAGGTTGGGAGGGCACAGTGTGACTCCGTGGTGAGCATTTTGCTTAGCACAGAAGAGCCTGAGTTCCACCTACAGAATAGGAAGGGAAGGAGAGAGCGAGGGAAGAAAGGGAAGGAAAAAGAAAAGCCCCAGGGCTGGAGAGATGGCTCAGTGGTTAAGAGCACTTGCCGCTTTTGCAGAGGACCTAGGTTCAATTCCCAGCACCCACGTGGCAGCTCACAACCATCTGTAACTCCAATCCTAGGGGGTCTGATGCCCTCTTCTGACCTCTGTGGGCATCAGGCACACATGTCATATACATATATACATACATGCATACATACATACATGCATACATACATGCAGATACACATACAAATTATTAATTAATTAGCTAACATTTTAAAAAGAAAGAGAAGCCCCCAAGTGGAAACAACCCACACATCCATCAACAGATGGTAAAATGCACAAAGCATGGCCAGTCCATAAGGTGGAGGTGAGTCAGCGATGAGCAGGAGCCAAGCACTGATGTGTACTTGACAGGTGCTACGGCTTGGAGGCCTGGGAGGCATCACGCTAAGAGAAATAAACACAGCAGGCGGTGGTGGCGCACGCCTTTAATCCCGGCACCCGAGAGGCAGAGGCAGGTGGATCTCTGTGAGTTCGAGGCCAGCCTGGTCTACAAAGGTCTACAAAGTGAGTCCAGGACCTTGTCTTGAAAAACAAAATGAGAGAGAGAGAGAGAGAAAGAGAGAGAGAGAGAGAGAGAGAGAGAGAGACAGAGACAGAGACAGAGACAGAGAGAACCCAAAAAATGCAACTATATAGAATATTAAAAAAAAAAAAAACTAAACCTGGGGCCAGGGATGTGACTTGGTTAACCAAACACTTACCTAGTGAGCGCAGTTCATCCCTAGCACCACATGGAATCACATGTGGTGGAACATGTCTTTAATTCCAGCACTCCAGAGAGAGAAAAGTTCAAGATCCTCAGCTTCATAGATGTTTGAAGCCAGCCTGAGCTACATGACAGTGGGGAAGGTGGGGGGGGGGAGCTAAACCCACTGATGAGTAAATTAGACTAGAGCAGAAGACCAGGGATGCTGGTGGATGGGTCTCTAGTACAGTGTTTCCTTTCAGGATGATGAAAATGTTCTGGACCATGACAGAGGCAATGATCTTTATATACCTGGCTGACCTTAAATTCACAGAAATCCACTTGCCTCTCCCCCTCCCCCAAGCACTAGAGTGGAAGGTGTGCACCATATGCCCAGCACTTTTATGTCAATTAAAAAAAAAAGTAGTCATTGAAAGTAAAATAGAGGCCAGGTGGTGGTGGTGCACACCTTTAATCCCAGCATTTGGGAGGCAGAAACAAGCAGATCTCTATGAGTTCAAGACCAGCCTGGTCTACAAAGTGAGTCCAGGACAGCTAAGGCTACACAGAGAAACCCTGTCTTGAAAAAACAAAAAAATAAAAAGGGGGGGGGTGTGAGGATTAAGGTGGCACACATCAGGCTACTTCTGCAGGGCAGAGGACCCGTCCTAGAAGCCTATGGTGCTGCTGGGTGCACGTCCTCCAGGCTGGGGCTCACTTAATCTGGCAGAGCTGCGTTGCGAGGTGAGCATCCTGTGTTCTGGGCACTCTCCCTCCCAGGTCCTTTCTTTCATTCCTTCCACTTTGCAGATGTTCCGTTCAGCCTGAGGAAAAGTCTCCAGAAAGCCAGGAGGCGCAGTTCTCCAGTGCTAAATCCCTGGTGTTTCCTAGCCCAGCCCAGCCCTTTGCTCCCCATTCTGAGTCCTGAGGGGAGCCTCCTGGGCTCTGACCCCATCTCTAACACTCAAACTCCATGCTTTTAGAAGTGCCTGGAGAGACTTCAACATCTCCCTGGGGCATCTCCATCAGCCACCAGCAACCCCCAACCCTCCTCCTGAGCACTAGCAATGGTGCCTTCAGGCAAGAAGGCTCCTCTGTGCCCCAGTCTCTGGCTTTGTGCCTTTAGGACAGGAATTCTCCACTTCAACAGCGCAGGAAGAAGGGGGTCAGAGGCCCCGGCAAAGTGCTCCCAGCCATCTCTCTGACAGATTTTTCCTGTCGGTCTCCATAAAAAAGCCATCTATAAAGCTTTGTTCTGTAACATCCTAATGTCAGAGTCACAGGAGGGAGCTGAGGGTGGAGGGCTGAGTTAAGTGGTGTCTTTAGGTCCTCTCTAGATGCCAAGCTCTGAACCCCGTAGGTGACCCAGGCAGTATGTGGCTCTTTGTTACAAACGTGTCACCTGAGAGAAGGGGACTCCAAGGGTACCCTAAGTAGCCTAAGTAGCCTTGCTCCCTCCCACCAACTCTGCTGTTTCCTTTTTAGCTGGGAATGTGAACACATTGGTGTGTGTGTGTGTGTGTATGTGTGTGTGTGTGTACATGTGTGTGTATGTGTGTATGTGTGTGTGTATGTGTGTGTGTACATGTGTGTGGGTATGTGTGTGTGTGTACATGTGTGTGTGTGTGTTGTGTGTGTGTGTGTACATGTATGTGTGTATGTGTGTGTGTATGTGTGTGTGTGTGTATGTGTGTGTGTGTGTGTGTATGCCTCTAGTATACCTGTTGGTGCCCTTGTAGGCCAGAAGAGGGTGTTTAATCTCTTGGAGCTGGAGTTAAAGGCAGTTATGAGACACCTGATGCTGGTGTTAGAAACTGAGTCCAGGTCCTCTGGAAGAATAGTGGATGCTCTTAACTCCTGCGCCTTCTCTCCCGACTATTTCTCTTCCTCTTGTTCTCATTTTCTCTTCTTTTTCCTTTTTTTTTTTTTCAGTGCTGCATTCTTTTTTTTTTAACTTGCTTTGTGTTTCAGGGAAAGTTTTGTTTTCGTTATACATTTTAACTCTTCGTTTTGTTTTATTTTTGGTTTTCGTTTGGGGGTTGTTTGGTTGGTTGGTTTGGTTTTGGTTTTGGTTTGAGACAGGGTTTCTCTGTTTAGCCTTCACTGTCTTGGGCTCCTTCTGTAGACCAGGCAGGCCTCAAACTCATAGAAATCCACCTGCCTCTGCCTCTCTGAATGCTGGGATTAAAGGCATGCATCACCACACCCGGCATGGGTTGGTTTTTGGTTTTGTTTTAACTTTACTTTTACAGTTATTAGTTGACTTGTGTGCTCAGGAAAGGGTGCACTCATGACATAGTGCTCATGTGGTGATCAGGTGACAACCTGCCAGGGGTTGGTCTCTTCTTCCATTCAGAGATGCACCTGTTTGAGCTTCCTCAGGCTCTTCTGAGGCCTGTCATAGAAAGGCCGGAACCTCAGGATTGCTATTTCGTTGACTTTAGTGAAAGAAATTCACAGTGCTCCCAGCATTTGAGAGGCCAAAGCAGGAGGGCCTTAAATTCAAGGGCAGCCTTGGCTACAGAAGTGAGACCTTATCTTTAAAAAAAAAAAAAAAAAAGTCAGGACCAAGCCAGTCGAGCTGAGTGGCACTCACCTGTAATCCCAGCACCCAGAAGGCAGAGGCGGGCAGATCTCTGGAGTTCAAGGCCAACCTGGTCTACAGAAGGAGTCTAGGACAGCCAAGGCTACACAGAGAAACCCTGTCTCAAAAACCGAACCAACCAAACACCATTGGGACTAGTGGTACATAACAGTGTAATTCGGCACTGGAAGGCAGGAGGAACATAAATTTGAAGCCAGTTTGAGCTATATAAGTGAGTCACAGCCGGGTGGTGGTGGCGCACGCCTTTAATCTCAGCACTTGGGAGGCAGAGGCAGGTGGATCGCTGTGAGTTCTAGGCCAGCCTGGTCTACAAAGTGAGTGAGTCCAGACAGACAAGGCTACACAGAGAAACCCTGTATTGAAAACCAACACCCCCCACCCCCAAATAAGTGAGTCACAGTCGTTTTTTTAATTGAACAAAAACTAAAAACATGTAATCTATGCATTTGAAGGGGGGAGTTGAGAGGCTTAGGAAGAAGTTCAAGGCCAACCTGGGCCAGGAACTTAGAGTCTGAGGCTAGCCTCAGATACAAGAGACCTTTTCTCAAACAAATTAGCCAATTATCTAATCAAATTAACAACCAATCAACTAAGCAAACATACAATTATCACCTTGAAGCTGAGTGAAAAAGCAGGTGAGAGATCATCTTTGGACACCCAAGGTGTTCCCAGAATGACCAGAGAACCACAAAGGAAAAACCAGATTAGGGGTTGGGGGCGGGGGCTGGGCCTTTGTTGTGGCCTACCCCTAGGTGTGACTCCCACCTCCTACATAGTGCTCACCCTCCCATAAAGGTATTTTTTGGCAGACGTTGTATCGAATGCCTCCTAAGTAGATTAGAGCCCATGCTGGGTCGAGAAATGGAAAGGACTGGTCCTTAATCTTTACAGACTGCATTCTCAACCCCAGAGGTAAAATGTATCGGGTCACAGGGTGGGTGTGGAGGGACTGAGTGGGATCCACAAAGCGTGGTTAAACAGCGCCCGAGGCGGTGGGGGTGGGGGTGGGGGCGGGGCAAGCCGCTGAGGTGGGAATCATCTCTGCACTAGTGGGAACCACCACTTGCTGAGCTCAGGGGAGAGAGCGAAGAGAGAAAGCCCTGGGGTGACTGTGAACGGTCCAGTCCTTTGGCCAGGACCCTAGCTCCGAATCTCTGTCCCTTCCGGGCCCCAAGGCTCTACCTCAGCCCAGCCGGAATCAAGAGTTCCCAACGCAGGGTAGACTTTGGAGTTTCCCATCAATAGAGGGGCGGGGAGCCTGAAAGGAGAAAAGGAAAGATGAGGCCGGGGATTTGTGGCGAAACTTCATCTACATAACAAGGAGAAGGAGAAAGCTGGGAGGGATGCCCCGCGGCGGTGGTTTGGAGTTAAGATTTAGGAAGAACCCAGACCTGTACTCAGCCTGGATGCACTGAAGGTACCAGAGTAGCCAGGAGGAGACCTGTGGGCACCCATAGCCTCTACATCCTGTCTTTTTACGCATGCCACGCAGCTAGCTAAGCCAGGTGAGACCCTGACCTGTGGCCTCTGCCTCGCATCCATTCCAATCCTCAGGTTCCTCATTTTTTTCTTGTTGCTTATTTGTTTTAAGTGGTTCGCAGTCATCCTGCAGGGTAGAAAAGGCAGGTGCAGAGTAAAAGACCTAATAGGTATTTTAGGATTAACTACTGCAGTGGTGGAACCTCACAACCAAAGCAACTGGGGAAGGAAAGGGTTTATTTGGCTGACACACAGTTCATCAGAGGATAAAGTCAGAGCGGGAGCCTGATGCTGAGGATATGGGGGGCGCTGCTTACTGCCTTGCTCTTCGTAGCCTGCTCAGCCTGCTTGCTTATAGAACCCAGGACCACCAGCCCAGGAGGTGGTCCCACCCACAGTGATCTGGGCCCTCCAGTACCAATCATTAATTAAGAAAATGCCCTACAGATTCACCTAGTCGGATCGTAGAATGACATTTTATCAGTCGAGGTTCCCTCCTCTCAGATGACCCTAGCCTGTGTCAGGTTGACATAAAAACCAGGCAGCACAGTGGGTAACCGACAGTGTCACCTTGATCTTTGAGGGTCATTTCTGTTTGGTCTCCAGCTGTACCCCCAAGAACTCATGCAGTTTATAGCCACAGCCGCCCCCTCCAGCCAGCCACAGGCATCCTAAAGACCCATACTGTAAGTATGGAATGCCAGGCGGACCCCACACCACACAGGAGGAGCCCTTTTTTCAAAGAGCTCACTGTCTTTTGGGGGGCACTGAGGAAGCTGCACCCCTGGCTTCCAGCATTCTCAACCCCAGAGCTGAAAGAAAAACTCCGGATAAAGGCAGTTTACCCTGAGGCACAGGGACCGCAGTGGGATAGGTTTGCATTTTAAAAGCTTCCGAGCAAGGGCGAGGAGAGAGTCTCGTCCCGCCCCGCCCCAGAGCTGCCCCGGGATAAGGAGAAAGTAGAGGCCAAACGAAAGCCTAGAGACGGATTTCCAGACTCGAACTACGCCTCCTAATTCTACCTGCAGAGCGTCCTTGCAGCGGGCATCCTAACCCTCTATCCTTTCACACAAAGAGGTCCAGAGACCAGAGCTCCAAAAGGGAAAAACAAAAACAAAATCCAACATTCACAACACCCGCTGTGCTGTGCGCACATCACATGACCTCTAGATTGTAGATAAGGACACCCCTGCACAGGAAAGTTAAGCGTCTTGCGGGTAAAGCATACGGTCTGCAGGCTACGAGGGTGGGGTGGGGTGGGGTGGGAGCATTGGGGAGGGGCGCCGGGCCAAAGCAGGAAGTTCTTTCTCAATTCTGTCCCTGAGGCTCAGGCCCTGAGGCCCACTCAGAGGGATGGAATGTCTGACATTCCTTGACTCTCACTACAACCACCCCCACAAGCCCCGGAGGGATCTTCACGCACATGCTGTCCTGCCTTGGAAAATCAGCACCCCTCAAGCCTTAGGCCTCTACCCGCAAGCCCTCTTCCCTCCTCCCCTAGTTAGAGCTGATCTCTCGACTTCCCTGGCTTTTCTACTTTAGCATAGAATATTCCGTGAGCCTGCAAATCCTCCTCACCCCTTTCTTCCTTCGACTCCTTAATGATCTGATCAAATGTCTGCCTGGCTGTAGGCATATACTCCACTTTATATTTTTTGTCTATAAAACAAATTTGTTGCATGGTTGTTTGGGGTTTTTTTTGGGGGGGGGGAGGTTTCGAGACAGGGTGTCTCTGTGTAGCCTTGGCTGTCCTGGACTTGCTTTGTAGACCAGGCTGGCCTTGAACGCACGCACAGCGAGCCACCTGCCTCTGCCTCCTGAGTGCCGAGATTAAAGGCGTGCGCCACCACGCCTGGCTTGCTGCAGGGTTCTTAAAGGTTGCACTCACCTTTTACACAGAACACAGTACCTTGGTTTAGATTTTCAACCTTCCTAATGCTTCCACCCTTTAATACAGCTCCTCATGTTGTGGTGGACACACACACACACCCCGCCCCAGCCATAAATTTATTTTCGTTGCTACTTCATAACTGTAACTTTGCTATTGTTAAGAATTGTAACGAATATCGGATACACAATTCCCAAAGGGGTCTCGATTCACTGGTTGAGAACCATTGGTCTAACCGCTCCCCTGAGATTAAACGCTGCCTGTAACTGTAGACCTGAGTGGAAGGAGCAAGACTCCTTCGCCAGCACCACATGTAGCTCCCAGTTTAGAGCCAATGAATGAAGGTTCCCAGGTTCTGAGGCTTACAAGCTACCCCTGAGCTCCCCCCACCCCCACCCCCACCACCCGCAACAAGTCGCCTTCCCTCTGAGACCTCAGTCCCAGCAAGGCTCCTTTAGAGTTCCTCAGTGAGAAATCTCCTTCGCTGCCAGGTGCCAGGCCGTGCCAGCAGCCCCTTCTCAGTGTGTCAATTTTACATTCACAGGTCTCATCACCCGAAGCGACCCCAGCTAGCTCCATCTCTTCCCGCATTTGTCAGATCTGGCTCTGGCTCACTTTGGGCTCTGTTCCAAAAGACAATTTAGCTCTCCAAGAATGAGGAAGAGGACCCAGCACCGCTGGGGAGAAGCTAACTCAGCCAGTTCCCAATTGGACTGACTATAGCAGCCATGGCTACTTGTGTAAGAAAGTCACAGATTCTGACATTGTTGCTGCCGGGTGGGATAGGAGTCCAGGCCACGCCCCAGGCAGGCAGTGAGCTTGAAGACAGTTGAAAACAAGACCGGCTCCAAAAAAAAATAAAAATAAAAATAAATTAAAAATAAATCTAAGGAGAGGTGTTTGGGAGAGAGGGTGTTACTGTTTTGAGGTAATTAGTGTGGATTATAAAGGGGCTTGAGGCCCAAGAAGTGGTGGTGCTTGCCTGTAATCTTAACACTCAGAAGGCAGAGGCAGGTGGATCTGGTCTACAGAGTGAGTTCTAGGACAGCCAAGACTACACAGAGGAAACACTGTCTGGAAAAACTGGTGTTGGTGTTGGAGTTGTTGTTGTTGTTGGTGGTGGTGGTGATGGTGGTAGTGATAAGGACGTTGAGTTTTAGCTCTCTCCTTCCCTCCTTCTACCTTCTGCCATGAAAAGAGCTTTCCTAGCAGACACAGGGCCCCTTGATTTTGAACTTTGCAGCCTCTAGAAGAGCAAGGAAGAACTCTCTCTTCTTTGCAGGATCAGCGCTCTCTCTCTCTCTCTCTCTCTCTCTCTCTCTCTCTCTCTCTCTCTCTCTCTCTCTCCAACAGGAAACAGACCCAGACAGTCCTCTACATTTGGTACATTTCAAAAACTCCAAGATGAACACAGAGTGCTTGTGGACAGCTGGGCTCACGATCCACAAAGGGTCAGCCACCTACAGCCTGTGGCGCTGAATCTGGACACCAGTTGGTGCTGTACCCATTTCCTCTGAGTTGAAACAATCCACTCTCTGGGGACAAGGACGCTGTGATGGAGCTGCCCGAAAGGGGAGTAGAGAGTTCTAGGCCTCAGCTTTGAGGAATCATCCAAATTGGGCTGGGTAGGGCTTTCCAGTGATACAGCTGTCTGTCACCCATGGTCCTGTAGGCAAGCCCAACATTCTCAACAGTTCACCAATCTGGACTTGCTTGGAACCATTTCTTGGTTCTTTATTGCCCTATCCAAGGGAAAGTCACGCATGAGTATTTCACTTTTGTAAATAAAGTCTTATTTACAAAAAAGTGTGACCATAGCACTCGGGAGGCAGAGGCAGGCGGATCATTCATTGTGAGTTCGAGGCCAGCCTGGTCTACAAAGTGAGTCCAGGACAGCCAAGGCTACACAGAGAAACCCTGTCTTGAAAAACCAAAACAACAACAAAAAACTGTGACCATTCCCGTTTACATATCTATGGCTGGCTATGAGCTAGCACTGAGTATTATTTGTCTCAATTGCCGTGATAAAATACTTGACAAAAGGCAATTTAAGGATGAAAGGGTTGATTTTGGCTCAGTTTAGGGGTATAGCCTGTGTGGCAGGAGTGTGAAGTCTGAGGTCACACTGTGTTCATGATCAGGAGGGAGGGGGGAGAGAGAGAGAGGAGGGGGGGAGAGGGGGGAAGGAGAGAGAGCCCTGTCCATAGCAGGTTTCTGTCCACCTTTAAGAGGGCTCCTCTTCCCACTGTAATTAACCTATTCTAGACAGTTCTTCCCAGAGCTTCCTAGAGGATAACCCCTAAGTGCATGCCCAGAGGCTCATCTCCTAAATGATCCTAGAGCTTGTCAAGGTGACAGTTAAGTGTTAACTGTCACAGACAGTGACATTTGCCAGTTGAAAGCAAATTCCTGCTTACAGTGTGCACAGGAAAATTACCACCCAGTTCTAGGAGGCAGAGTATCAGTCCTAGCCACCCTCCCAACCTAGGATGCTCCCGCCCATCACTGTCCGATGAACAGTTTGATGCTCCCTGTAGCAGTTGCAGACACTTGGCCAGGGCAACCCCCATCCCCTCCTCATGCCTGGGACCCCAGGAACACAAGCTCCTTTGTGAAAATTTGGATCTCAAGATGAAATCACTCTAGGTTGTCCCCTCATCCCAATGACAAGTGTTGCCACAAGAGAGACACAGAGGAGATGCAGAGGCAGGAGTCAAGGCAGAGATTGGAATGCTGGCTGCCACCGACAATGACAAAAGAAAAGGAAGGCCCTTCTGGGGACATTTTGGGACACCAAGGTTACTCCTCCACTGATGTTGGTAACTTTGTGTTGGCCATGATGGCAGTCTCTGCCTTAGGAGGTGGCCATGATCACGTTGGGCTTTCTGAATCGGAAGGTTGTTTCTGTCTGCAGGAACAGATTGTCAGTTCAGGGACAGCTCAGTTCAAACTCACTCCCAGGAGATGAGAAGGCATTTCCTATTCTCTCTGCAAATGAGGAAACACACAGGGCTGAAGTGATCGTTCCAAGCCATGAGTCTCTGGGGTGATAAGCCGGGGAAGAGAGCTTGGGATTTCATAGCCTCTAAATAACTTTGTCATTCTGAAAGTGAAGATTTAGGCTGAGGATGTAGCTTCGGTCGGCCCAGGCCTTCCTTGTAGGCAAGGGTCTTGACTGGGATAAGAGCAGCCTAGGGAATGGTGCCGCTGAGCCTTCCTACATCAAGTAACAGTCAAGCCACCGCCCCCCAGTGACACCCACAGGGCAGCTTGATCTGAAGGTTTAAAAGCAAGTGGCTCTAAAGAGCAAATACTGTGTGAGTCTCTACAACACGCCGGGGGACATCGTCTGGCCCTACCTCCATGTCAGATCTCAGATTGAAAAACAAGTAGATGCAGTCGAAGGCAGAACCAGCTTCAAACCTCAATGCTGTCTCTTTGGGCAAGAGAAGGCTTTCCGCTCTCAGAGGGGAAGACTTGGAGGGGCAAGGAAGGCAGGCGGGAGGCAGAGGGCCACTCCCACCTTGAGCCCACATCTGGAGCACGCCCTTGGCACAGGGGATGGACTTACAGTGGACCATGCAGGGGCACCTCTGGGCCCCATGTGGAGGCGGCAGATTTGGCTATATAAGTTCAAGGCCTGTCTGGGCTCCATGGGACCCTGTCTCAAAAAGCAAGCAAACTAACAAAATCTACATTGTTCTGTTTCCAGGAGGTCCCTCCCACAAACTCTTGGTGACGTTTCTCTTTCCCCTTTCTCTGTTTCATGGATGGTGGTAAATGCAGTGGTGGTGGTGATGGTGATGATAACGGTGATGCTCACGGTTGTTGGCGTACTTTTAACCAACTTTTTATTTTGAGTTCCTTAAATCTCTTCCTCCCTACTCCATCCCAATCCCTTCCAACACCCCAACCCCAGATAGGGGGAGGGAGAAGGTTAGTGGGGAGAGGAGTGTAGCTTTCTTTAGCTGCTCCCTGCTGTTTAGGGTCATTGGGTTCCTTGGGCCAATCCAATCTTTGTTTCAGGATATCTCCGACTTCTTGCCAAACTGCATCAACAGCAACCAGGAGCAGCAGGGGGAAGCACCAGCAACCTCCTTCTTTCTCGGAGGCCCCAGTGTCTCTTTGGGACTGGCTTTTACCCCCACTGGCAAAGACCACCACCGAGCACGAGGTAGTTCCCAGCTGACAAACATCGCATGCCCTCTCAGGAGGCAGGTATCAGTTGTGGACAAACTGGAGCAGCCCCCATACCCTACACCTGGGATTAAAACAAAAACATGTTTACGTATATCCCAAAACTTCCACAACAGATGGTGATGGTGATGATGATGAAAAGGTGTTATTGATGGTGCTGATGTCGATGGTGGTGCTGATGGTGATGATAGTAATCATGACAGTGATGGTCCTGATGCTGATGCTGCGATTCAAACAATTGATTCCTAAGCTAGAAGATACTGCTTCCAATTTACAGGTAAGGAAACAGAGGCCATTCTCAGAGAGCACAAACCCTGCAGGGACCTACAAGCTGCCTCTTAGTTTACAACTGCCCCCCTGTACCTAGACACATCAGAGAAGGGACCTCCAGAATGTTCTACACTGCTGGCCAGTTTTTAACTATCCTATAAGCCAAGCTCCCTGGTGTGCAGGATTTCCCCCTGGAGACATCAACAGACTCAATTTGCTTTTGTCCAGAGGCAGCCAGATCTTTGTGTGCCGTGCCCGCAGGTAAGTGGGACCCAGCACGGGGGCCTTGATTTCTGTGACCCCCAGGGTCACCCTGGCGGGAGGCCACAACTTCCCTTTGACAGGTCAGTGGAATTCGTGACAGTCACCCCAGTACTCCTCCCGTTTAGGGGGAGACTAATCACCTCCCAGCAGTTTGCGGTCCTGCCCTGAAAAGCTCCATTATTCTCCCCTCGAGGGTCCCAGTGTCTTTGGCTTCGAGGAGAGAAAAGAACCGCAGCACACTGATTTTGGATGCAATTTGGGTTTGAAGAGGATCTTTGGGATCTCTGGGGTTCCCAGTCATCCTCATCTGAGGGCATACCCCAGGGCGACACTGTCTTGGGCAAAGAGTGGCCTCTCACAAGACAAAGCCCAGAAACCCCCTGTGAGAGCCCAACGCTCCACCCCACCCCCAACATCCAGTGGAATGTGCAGGCCCAGGCCCAGAGGAATTCCTAATGGGACAGGGCCCCTCCCTCCTCCTCCTCCTCACTTGCCTTCATACAAGCGCACACAGCTTTATCTGTAGCTGTTTCTCTACCCAGCTCTGTGGCACTGGAGTTTGGGGCAACGTCTGCCTTATCGGGAGACTGCCCCCACGCCCCAAGAGTCTGGTCTGGCGTTCTTACTGCAGACTTGAATTTTCTACCCCCTGTGAGGGCCAACGTTAGCTTATGGAGACCCAGCAAGAGAGGGGTATTCTTTGAAAGCCACAGAGCTGGCATGGCTGTGATTGGAAGCCAGGTGTTCCAGCTCTGTCCCAGCTGTGCTTGCTCTCAGTGTGAGGACTGTCGCATCCCTGTGTAGACCCCCACTAGGTCTCATTATGATACAGCCTCTGCAACTATTTATTTAGCATATGCCCTTCCAGTTCATCTGACCATATGTCAGAGGACACAGGCTATTGGACTATTCACCGATGCTGAGATTCAGGACAAACTACTAAGGTGCCTTTAACTAAAGCAGACCTGGTTTCCAAGTTCTCCCAGCATCCCTCAGTCCCCACCTGAACTTTGCAGCCTAAGGGCAGGGCTTCCTCTCCCCATCCCCCACCCCTGCCCCCAGAGGCTCTTCATATAATGCAGACAATTTGGTTCTCCTCTCTCTCTGTGTTGTTTCTGTGTGTGCACGTGTATATGTGTGTGTGTGTGTGTGTGTGTGTGTGTGTGTGTGTGTGTGTGTGATGTGCCCCCACCCCCACCCCCACCCCCACCCCTGCTTTTCTATCTGCCTCTACATGGCGACTTCCCTGGCCCGGTTCCTTGGGGCTGAAGAACCCACCCAAAAGTTGCCCCCTTCCCCTTTAATTTGGCTTGAATTGGCTCATTACATTGGCAGAGAATACCCATCAGCCTGTAGCAAGTGAAAATCTAAAGGACGTTTCTTCCTGTGTTTAATTTGCATGGACTGTGTGGGAGGGCCGTGGGCTTGACCTCCGGCACCGATTGCAGCAACAGATGTCAGAGGGTGATAAGACTCACTCTGTTGCCCTTTTCACTTTACCTGGTGTTCTGGAATGCGCACCAGGAGCTGTCAGGGTCCCGGCTTCTAGGTGTGGGTACCCAACAAGAAAACAAAAAGAGGGGTGAAGTTGTGCAGGTGGGGGGAGGAAAGAATAGACCGAGGGAGTGGACGGAAGGCAGGTACCTAATTGGATCAGAATTTCAGGAGAACAAAGAAAACAGGTGCACTCTCTGGGCTCTGCTTCGTACTAAGGAATTATGCTGGCTCTCTGAAATGTAAATGTAACTGGGTGTGCTGTGTTTTATCTGGCTACATACCTCTGCACACCCCTCTGTGTGTGTGTGTGTGTGTGTGTGTGTGTGTGTGTGTGTGTGTGTAGACAGACTCTCACTCACTGTGTAGCTGAGGCTGACCTTGAACTTGTGATCCTCCAGCCTCTGTCTCCCATGTTCAGGGATCATCGACATATGTTTCCACACCCGGAATGTTCCTTTCTGCAGCTGAAGAGAAGTCTTAGACCTGAGAGCCACTTACTTTTTGTGTGGGGCCAGGCAGTCACAACCGGCGGGGGGATCGGGGTGGGGGGTGGTCTAGACATTTAAAGCTATCATCCCAATCCTGCAGGTTCAGAGGATGAGACAGGGTCTCCATGGAACCCAGGCTAGGCTTCAGACTCTTGGTGTTTGACAAGGATGACCTAAAACTTCTGACTCTCCCAAGTGCTTGCATGATGGAGGTGCACTACCACACCAGGTATATGCAGGACAGGGGATGGAAGGCAGGCCTCTTGCATTCTGTGTAAGGACTCCACCCACTGGGTCACATCCTCAGCACCATCACCTGAAGTGAAGTCCCACACACAGGCATTTAGCATAGGTGCACCAGTGGGTGCCTGACACACATTGCAAGGGGACTGCTGCTCCCCTCTCTCTGACCGCATGCTGGCAACCAGCAGATCCCAGGGGGTCCTTGGTGGCCACCCTTCAACTCCCACGTGTGACAGCTCATCCTAACCACACTACCAGCAACATCTGTCTCCCACACCTGGGAGACTTCTTTGAAACCAGCTCCAAATCCTGACAGAAAGAAACGCGCTCCTGAGTTCCATGTTGCTAGAAAGAGGCGGAGCTCGCCATAAATGATTCACGACGTGTCGATCAAATGACAGCAGGAATGATGCATTTATTTCTTTTTTACTCCCCTACTTGGTTTGCGTTCTCGAAGCCGCCTCCCACCTTCCCCCACTGGGGGGTTCTCACGCCCTCCTGCTCTTTTTTGAAGTACTTTAGCTCATATTTTTATTCACAATAGATTTGACAGAAGCTGCACAGTCAAAGATTCTGGGTCCACACCTATTACCACCCCCGCTCCCCTCCCTGCCCCCCCCCCCCCCCCCCCCCCCCCCCGTGGTCAAGCACAGCTGGAGGGAAAACACAGGCTCCTACCAGCTGTGGGGAACTACAGGCTCTCCTGACATGGCCAAGAGGAGACACAGCGACAAACAGGAAGGGAAGTCCCCTGTCCTCATGGAGCTGGCTTAGATCCAAAGACAAGCTCACAGTAGGTAAGCGCCCCATAGCTGGCTGCCTTTCCCAGTGTTGTTTACCCTTTTCGATTCTCAGACAGGGTCTTGGGTCTTGAACTCTCTCTGTAACCCAGGCAGGCAACGGAGTGTATGAGGAGCTGGCTCACCAGGCCCAGCTTTGATTGTTACAGTGGTTGTGTACTCGTGTCAGGAGGCTCCACTCCCTGCTGAGGGCTCAGTGGGGTACCAATTGCTGGGGGAGCCCATTGTAATCTGTCTTTCTGAAGTTAGTGCATGGTTTGAATGCTGTGTCCCCAGAGGGGCATGTGTCAGAAGCCTGAACCTCAGTGTGGCACTGTGGAGGCTATGGGATTTCGTAGGAGACAGGTCACAGGGGACATCATTCATAGAGAGGATTAATGTAGTGCCCTTGGGACCCAGCTTTATTCCTGCCAGAGCAGATTGCAATAGGACAAGCCTGGCCTCCAACCTGGCCTTCCTGCCTGCCTGGTGCTACTTTGCTCCTTGCTCTCACCATCATGGCACCTTGAGCCCCGAGGCACTGACCAGGGGCTGACAGCCTCTGAGACTGAGAACTGAAGAAACCTCTTTGCTTTATAAACTACCCAGCCTGGGGTGCTTCATTATGGACAGACCAAACGAAAAGAGCGAAGCTGTCAAATGTGTGTTCTGTGTGGCTGTACTCCCATTCCATAACTTATCCTGGAGAAATACGGGAGGAGACACAAACCTTTTCCTTTAACTAGAAAAACAAAACAACCAAGACACAAAACAAACAAAAAGCCCACTGTATAACAGCTTTATAAAGGACTACCATTTTACTGCCAGAAAAGCCATGGGAGAGAATGGAAGCCACCTGAGAGAGTATCCAACAGGTGACACCAGAGTCTGTGGGCAGAAATTCTACACCACACCAATTTGGTAGAAACTTTTAAGAAAAGTCTAGAAATTGCAGATCATAGGGAACAACACTTCTTTCTTTTCTTTTTCTCTTGACCTTTTGTCTTTGGGACTAAACATATTCTGAATTTGCTAAGACCACCTATCACTTACAAAAATTAAGAGGGCCTGGGCTGGGGAGATAACACAATGAGTAAAACAATCACCATGAGGGCCTGAGTTCAAATCCCCAGAACCTGTGTAAAGCTAGGTGCTGTGGCCTGAGTCTGGAATCCCAGTTCTCGGCAGGGAAACGAGAGGCACCGGAAACTCCCAGAAACTTGAGGACCAATATCCTGGAGTATGAAGGGAGAAGGGAGAAAGTGAGGACCAAACTCCTAAGGTTGTCCTCTGACCCCTCACCCACATGTACATTATGGCACATGAGTGTACCTTCTAAACACACACACACACACACACACACACACACACACACACAGTGGGTGCAGTATGCCATGTATTTAAATAAGTCCATCAACCAATCAGTCAATCGCCCAACAACCAGTTATTAACCAGTCTTGCTATAGCTGGATGTCTTTTGTTGTGAGTAAGACTGTAAGCCAGGAAGTGTCACAGCCAAGGTCACTATCTATAATCATTGCAGCCAAAGGACTCCCACCAGTTGGGTCACCTGAGGTGTGTGTCCCAGCTGGCCTCTTTAATGGTGGCACGTGAGGTTCGTGAAATCAAGATAGGCTGCCTAAAAGAGGCTTGCCCTGGGGACATGGGGCTGTTTATCTCCCAGAGTTATTTTTATTGGTTTGTAAATTGAACTTTTCTCCTTGGGAGCCTCCAGGAGTTGCAGAGAGGGAAGACGGACTGTTGCTGGCCCACGAAGAGGTGGGAGGCACTTGGCCTGGGAAGCAGCAGGGACCGCATGTATGGAGCAGATTTGGAGCCAGGGAGAGGGGATGATGAAGGAGATGAGGCGAAACCATAGCCAGGTGGAGTGTGAGACCAGACAGGGCTGCCTGGGGGAATCAAGAGTTTGAGGTCATCCTCAGCTACAGAGAGTTTGAAAGTTTGAAACTAGCCTGAGTTACCTCATACCTAAGACATCCCTTCACTCTGTATGCATGTGCATATGTGTGTGTGTGGGGGGGCAGCGACACATGCCTCTGTGTGTGAGAGCAAGCGTGTGTGTGTGTGTGTGTATTCTATGTGTAGATGTGTGTGTGTGTGCTGGTGTACACTGTGTATGTGTGCGTGCATCTATGTGTGTGAGTGCATGAGTGCATCTGTGCACACTGTGTATGTGTGTGTGTGTGTGTGTGTGTGTGTGTGTGTGTGTGTGTGTATTCTATGTGTAGATGTGTGTGTGTGTGCTGGTGTACACTGTGTATGTGTGCGTGCATCTATGTGTGTGAGTGCATGAGTGCATCTGTGCACACTGTGTATGTGTGTGTGTGTGTGTTTTCCCTTGCTAAGGATCACACTCAGGGCCTCGGGCATGCTAGGCAAGCTCTCCACCAACGGGCCACGCCCAGACACACCCTCATCCCAATCATTCTTTGTTCCTGTGGTTTGTTTTATGAGTCAGCTTGGCTGGACCACAGTATCCAGATATTTGGTCCTGCATTATTCTGGATGTTTCTGTGAGGGCACCTCCCCTCCCCCCATTGAGACTGGCATTTGGACTTAAGCTCATTGGGAGAGAGCTTGTCTAGAAGGAAGGCCCTAGGTGTGCGGGGCCTCCTCTCATACATCAGAGCCTGCTCACTGCTCAGAGGACAGGTTGCAGGAGACAGTGGCCCCAGAGACTAACCTAGATCAAGGGGCTTGGTGGCAGGCTCCTCTACCTGCTGAGCCACATCACAAACATGACCTTTGCTCCTCCCCCTCCCTCCAGACAGGGCTTCTCTGTGTAGCCTTGGCTATCCTAGAGTCATTTTGTAGACCAGGCTGGCCTCGAACTCACAGCAACCCACCTGCCTCTGCCTTCTAAGTGCTGGGATTAAAGGCATGTGCCACCACACAAACCTGACATTTAAATAACAGAGTTTCAGCAAAGCATATTATACGCCAAGATGGTGGGTGGGTCTCCTCTCATCAGCTGATGGTCTTGGTGAAAAAAAAAGAAAAAGAAAAGAAAAGGCAGGCATAGTAGGATGTGCTGTAATTCTAGCACTCGGAGCTCAGACAAAAGAATGGAGTTTGATGCCATACTGGGCTATGTAGAAAGACCCTGTCTCAAACAAGAAGAGAAACAAAATACTAGTCCCCTTAAGGAAAGAAGACACACACATATTCACACACACACACACACACACACACACACACACACACGAGAGAGAGAGAGAGAGAGAGAGAGAGAGAGAGAGAGAGACAGAGACAGAGACAGAGACAGAGACAAAGACAGACAGAGACAGAGACACAGAGAGAGAGAAAGAGGAGAGAGAGGGAAAGTTAGCTGTAGTTATGATTGTGAGCCACCATGTGGGTGCTGGGAATTGAACCCAGGACCTTTGGAAGAACATCCAGTGTTCCTCCTATTCCTGAGCCATCTCTACAGCCAGGATTAAAATGTTGGGGGTTTGTTTTTGTTTTTGGTTTTTTTGGATTTTTTTTTTCCAGACAAGGTTTCTCTGTGTTATCTTGACTGTCCTGGACTCGCTTTGTAGGCCAGGCTGGCCTCAAACTCATAGCAACCCACCTGCCTCTGCCTCCCAAGTGCTGGGACTAAAGGCATGCACCACCACGATGGCTAAAATGTTAAGTTAAATATTTTAAGTAAAATAAAAAGCAGTCTGAAGTGCTGGAGAATCAGCTTACCTTTATTCCCTTTGTTTATCATCTACCATCTACCTGTTTATCATGTATTATCTATCTCTGTCTGTCTGTCTGTCTGTCTATCTATCTATCTATCTATCTATCTGTCATCTATCTAATTCTCAAATCTGTGAGTCTCTCCCTGCTGGTGCTGTCTACTTCTTTTCACTCTGGAGTTTTGCACACATTGTCGCTGGGTGTCCTCAGAACCTGGGTTAGACACATAAGCCTCAAATTAAAAAACAAAAACAAACAAACAAACAAACAAAAAACCCCAATATCCTGGTAGGTTGGCTTAGTTGACTGTTGCCAAGCTTGAAAAAGAGAACTCTCTTCTACAAGGTGGCCTCTGACGTCCATACGTGTGCTGTCCCCACAACAATAAATAAATAAATGTAATTTTAAAAAAATTAAGAGGCTGGAGTGTTCTAACATGTTAGGTGTGCAGTGTGTGTTCATGCTACTGCTGCCCCTCACACGCATTCCCACACTCGCTTAGAACTGGCAATCTTCGCCCCTTGGCCACTCAATAGAGCCACCTTTCCAGGTCTCTATTTTTAATCTGCCAGTGGCACAGTGCCAAGCACACAGGAGGTGCTCATTAAATGCTTGTTAAGGGAACAGGTAAAAGCGAAGAAGTGCTTTGCTCCTGGCCTGCCTGTGGTGGCTGTGGCTGTGGATGAGGGCCAAGCGACACTGGGAATATATACTGGCCCCAGAGCTCATGGTGCCAGGCCCCGGATCCACAGTTTCTCTCTTCCTGTTCTAGCAAGCCAAGTGGGTGCTGTGTGTCCACGTGTTCAAGTTACAGAGGCAAAGCTATGATTTTTAATCTGGTTTGGGGACCACGTGTAGCATACTTCCTGCCCATTAGAGGTATAGGCCAACAAGTGGGGGGGGGGGGACACCGGAGAGGAGTAGGAGTGAGAGGAAGGGGTGGGGTTCATTATTAGGGTGCAGAGACCATGAAGGCACACCCAGCTTTGAGGTAACACTGCACCTAACGCAGCCTGCCCAGCTCCCACAGTCAGTCCCTTCCTGGCTTGCACCTCTCTGTCGGGACTTGTCTGGCCCAAGTTTCATGGCTGCGGGCTTCTGTTCCCTGCTGCCAGTTCCGGGGGCTCAGCAGGTCTGTCTTCCTTGACCACCCAAGTCACTGCCGAAGCAATTAATTAGAGAGGAGGGAGCAGCTGTGGGAAGAGCCTGTGGATCTGCTGTTTAATTTTTGATCTTTTCTTTTCTTTTTCTTTTTCCTTCAAGTTTTCCCAAGTGATTTGTTTGAAAGCACCTGCCACACATGGAGCTAGAAGCAACCCTCAGGTCCCCGGCTCCAGGCTGGGTGAACAAGAGTCAAGAAACTCGCCGGATGTGGTGGCGCACGCCTTTAATCCCAGCACTCGGGAGGCAGAGGCAGGTGGATTGCTGTGAGTTCAAGGCCAGCCTGGTCTACCAAGTGAGTCCAGGACAGCCAAGGCTACCCAGAGAAACCCTATCTCGAAAAACAAAACAAACAAACAAAAAGAGTCAAGAAACTCTTGTTCAGTTTGACTGTCGTGTCCTGTTCTCTCTTGTAGCAAATCAAACCATTTGTCTTCCTAAGACAGAAGACTGTAGTTGGCCAAGAAGGCAGGTGGGAACCGGCCACTTGGTTACCTAACTGCCACCTCCCAGCTGTAGGAGACCGTGGAGGACCAGAGAGCCACAGTAACTACTGCCTGATTGCTTTTATGATGGGCACACCTTGGTACCTGTGTGTGTGTGTGTGTGTGTGTGTGTGTGTGTGTGTGTGTGTGTGTGTGTTGGGATGGGCTCACACACAAGTGGAGGTCAGAGGTCAACCTCAGGTGTTCTTCCTCAGGTGCTATCTACCTTTCATTCTGAGATAAAGGCTCATCTGGTCTGGAACTCTCAAACTAGTCTAGGCTGGCTTACAGTGAGTTCCAAGCCACAGGTTGGTCTCCACTGCCCCCGCCCCCATCCCCTGGCCTTTTTTTTTTTTTTTAAATGTGAGTTTTAAGGACCCAATCAAGTTCTCACAGCAAGTGCTTTACCAACGGAGCCATCCCCAGCCCCTGACTTTCGGTGAACTTCTTGAGGGCATCTGGGATGAGCCACAGCCACCTATGACCTCGCTGACCTGCAGGAGGTGTCTTGGCGTTAGGCTCTAGGCCTCAGTTTCCACCTCTGCAAAATGGGAATCATCACAACATCTACCACACAGCATTGTTGTGATGACCCCATGAGCTAAGTAAAATTATAAGACAGCCATGTGGAGTCTCTGCCCTTCCTTGGGCTATAGGATGCAGGCTTAGGATGTATGTGGGAGAGCTTAAGGGCATCTTAAGAGCTCCAAGGGACCCTGGGCAAGGCTGGATGCTGGATACCCAAGGCACAGTGATGAACTGGGGCGCGTGAGCATGTTATGTGCCCTGCATCCTTATCACAGGGCTCAGCTACTGCAGTTGGGATGTCTGCCATCTCCATGGCTCTGCACCCACCCGCCAATCACATACTGTAAATATTTGGAGAAAAATTACGCATGTACTTTTGTTTGTTTGTTTGTTTTGTACTCTAAGGTCAATACAGTGGGTGATTTCTGTACTAATTGCACAGTGTCAGGTGTCAGAAGTCACCTGGAGATATTTTAAGGTGGATGTAAGCATTCGAGCCTGCAGTAGGGGTGGCAGGGTGTCCCAGAACCAGCCTCCGTAGGATCCTGAGATCCTAGTGACCAGGACCTAGAAAACCAGTGACCTGTTTTCATGTCAAATTACTTCTGTCTCCCATGATGCTCCCATCCAACCACCAGGTAAGAGCCACAGTAACTAATGACTTCTTGGACCGCACCCACCTCACAACCTTCTGATCTGCACCCCAAACTTCCTCCTCTCTTTGGTGTGTGCTGGGAAGAGCCACCTTCCTGTGTCCCCTAGGAACAAAATCTCTCTGCATCACTGGAGCTCCAGGCGACTTAGCAGCCTACACCTCAGTCATCTTTCCAGACTTAGCTTTCATGGGATGGGTTAACTGTGTATTTCCCGTGTGTTCTAAGGACTCTGTCTGCATCTCTCTCTCTCTCTCTCTCTCTCTCTCTCTCTCTCTCTCTCTCTCTCTCTCCTCTTAAGATTTATTTATTTTATTTATTGCATGTGAGTGCTTTATTTGTAGAAGAGGGCATCAGATCATATTATAGATGGTTTTAAGCCACTATGTGGTTGCTGGGAATTGAACTCAGGACCTCTGGAAGAGCAGGCGGCACTCTTAACCACTGAGCCATCTCTCCAGCCCTGCAGCTTTCTCTTGTCCCTCATGCAAGAGGAGTAACATCAGGAAGCTCATTTGTGCAGTTGTGAAACTAAGGCTCCATAAAATGAGACAGGAAGGGGCAGAGTCAGGCTCTGAGGCCAGCTCTCCTGGCTGTTGGCATCTCTGTGCCAGCCATTTTCCCACACTGCATCCTGACAGCTGAGCCTCCCCTAGAACTCGGGGCCCTCCCCCAAAGAGTCCAGAAATCTGGTCTAGGAAATGCTCTCCCTTCCCATAAGGTTTTGGACTTTATACCCAGCTTAGTTTTCTCTGCTTGTCTGTAGATCCCAGGCCTTCACTCATCCATTCTGCAAGTGACAGATAAAAATGCCCCTACCCCAGGCTGTACTACCTAGAGCCCTAGAACAGGGACCTGGTTCCTCCTGCCTTGAGGGCTCTACAGCAAGGAACAGAAGTTTGCCCGTGGAATCCATCGTCTGTTCCCCTGTGGAGTAAGACACCCCAGACCGCCAGTCTACACGTGCAGGGAAAAGCAACCAGGAGAAACCAAAATGGGCTGCAGGTTAGTCACCAGGTAGACAACTGGTTTTGGTATTGTTTGTTTCCTCCTGTGGTTTTGTTTTGTGTAGGTTTTTCAAGACAGGGTTTCTCTGTGTAGCCTTGGCTACCCTGGACTCCCTTTGTAGAGCAGGCTGGCTTCAAACTCACAATGATCCACCTACCTCTGCCTCCCAAGTGCTGGGATTAAAGGCGTGCGCTACCATGCCCAGCTTGTTTTGTTTTTAAGATAGGTTCTCTTGTAGTAAAGTCTGACCTAGAATCTACTTTGTAGCCAGAAGATAACCTTGGACTGACTGATCCCCACCCCCACCCCCACTCCCGCCACCCCTGCCCCCCTGGCGCTAGGATTAGAGGTGTGCACCACAGCAGCTTTCTGTTGAGCTGCTATGTGTGTTAGGTGAGCCTTCTGCCCGCTGAGCCATATCAGCAGCTCTGCAAGGCCTTGTTTCCTTTTCATTTTGTTCTCTTCTGAGGCGAGGTCTTGTTATGTGACGCAGGCTGGGCTTAAGCTCTCAATCCTCCAGGCTCTGCCTCCCTAGTGGATGGTTTTAGATGTGCACTCCTGTGCCAATATAAAGATGTCTCACACACACACACACACACACACACACACACACACACACACACCAATGCACCTCCAATGTTTATATCCTCTGAGGGTGCCGCATGTACCACACATGTGTGTTCAAAGACACGCTACCAGGCAAACACTCATACGCTCAAAATAAGATAAAGTTTAAAAAAAAATACATGAAAGGGAACAGGAATTTATCCAATTAGTTAATTAGTTAATTTTATGTATATTGGTGTTTGCCTGCCACTGTGTGTCTGTGTGAGGGCTTCGGCTCCCCTGGAGTAGGAGCTACAGACAGGTGTGAGGTGCCATGTGGGTGCTAGGAATTGAACCCCGGTCCTCTGCAAGAGCAGCCAATGCTCCTAACTGCTGAGCCATCTCTCCAGTCTCAAAAACAGGGATTTTCCGGGTGGTGGTGGCGCACGCCTTTAATCCCAGCACTAGGGAGGCAGAGGCAGGCGGATCGCTGTGAGTTCGAGGCCAGCCTGGTCTACAAAGTGAGTCTAGGACAGCCAAGGCTACACAGAGAAACCCTGTCTCGAAAAAACCAAAAAAAAAAAAAAAACCCAACAAAACAACAACAAAACAAAACAAAACAAAAAACAACAACAAAAAAAAAACCCCAGGGATTTATGGTGGAAACATAGGTCCTTTTTTGCTGGGAAGCCAAGATGCTGGATTTATTAAAGAAAGACTTTAAGCCCCCTGTGAAGCTAGTAACAACAACGAAAAGTACAAGGTCTGTTTCTTCCCTGAAAGATACCTGTGTAAACGAACTACGCGCCTGTACTGACACGGGCGACATCAGGCGTGTGTTGCATAAGCATGGGTTGTGTACATCACGCACATGCATGCAGCTGCTGGTGGAGACCAGAAAGCATTGTATTTATAAGCTATCTCGAACCACCTGATCCATGCTCTGGGAACCAAGCCTGGCTCCTCTGGAAGAGCTCAGTAATCACTGAGCCACCTCTCTAGCCATAAAAGGTGACATTTTTGTGACAATTGTACCAGGAGTATGATCAGATCTCTGTTGAGACAAAGACTTTGAACACAGTCTTTGCTGAATTCCATTGGTAATTATGTGACATAGAAGCAAAGAAAAATGGACCAAAGTAAGTACATTATAAAAGGTACCCTCAGGAGGGCGGTAGTGGTGGTGGTGGTGGCGGCGGCGGCAGCGGCGCACGCCTTTAATCCCAGCGCTTGGGAGGCAGAGGCAGGTGGATCGCTGTGAGTTTGAGGCCAGCCTGGTCTTCAAAATGAGTCCAGGACAGCCAAGGCTATACAGAGAAACCCTGTCTCGAAAAACAAACAAACAAACAAATGCCCATTTAAGGCTGGCAGACAACAGCATGGCAAGGCACCTGCTGTCAAGCCTGATGACCAAACTGGGTCCCATCCCGGAACCCTCATGGTACAAGGAGAGAATTGCATGCCCCTCCCCTAGGCCGTTCTCTGACCTCCACTCGTGAGCTGTGGAACATACACCCCTTCCTCAGTAGAGGAAAACATAAAATGTCGTAAGAAAGCCAAGTTCCCCAGATGTGTTAAAAAAAAAAAAAAGAATAAAACAACATAGTCCTGATACTCAGCTATGCCAGTGCTTAGAGTGGCAAGAGCCCCGGCCATTGCCTGTGTTAAAGCTCAGGGAGATCAGACATTAACCCTTAATGTCCCGTTGAAGCAATGAGAAAAGGTAGAACAGACTGTTCCCAAAGCCACAGCACGGAAATGAGAACGGCTGTGGCAAAGGGGAAGAAACAAGGAACCTATCTGAAAGCTGTTTCTTTGAAGTCAGCCAGACCAAGAGAAACGAGAACCGAGGTCGCTGAAGGAAGACAGAAGGAGACACAAGCACAGACCCTACAGACATGAAAGGCTCCCCAAAGGGAGTGTTATGAGCACCGGGATGACACAATCTAGGTGAAATGCATACATTTCTAAAGAGACATAGACTATCAAAATGACTCTAGAAGACATGGAAAAACTGAAGACAATTTTTTGTTGTTGTTGTTTTGTGGTTTTTGAGACAAGGTTTCTCTGTGTAGCCTTGGCTGTCCTGGACTCGCTTAGTAGACCAGGCTGGCCTCGAACTCACAGCAATCCACCTGCCTCTGCCTCCTGAGTGCTGGAATTAAAGGCGTGCGCCGCCGCCGCCGCCGCCGCCGCCGCCGCCGCCGCCGCCGCCGCCGCCGCCGCCACCACCACCACCCGGCTATAAATTATTTAAAAGTGAATACACACTAGCGTTAGCAAGATAGCTCAGTGTGGCCAAGCCTGACAGCCCACAGCCAGCTCCCATCAGGTGACAATCAAGATTAACCATTTATGTATCATTTTTCTTAATCTCCACATGCCACGTCCCATCTGTATAATCCCCTTCAAGCTGGAACCCCATGCTCAGAAGCATTAAATAACTCCTAAGGTTGTAGAGCTGTCTGGGCTGGGCTTTGAACTGTTGTCTAGTTCCAGATGTGCTGGGTTCAAATAATGACTCAGCTACTTTACTAAATCTGTGAAATTTGTATCTTGACCTCTGTGCTTTTCCAGCTTTGTCAGAGAGAAGCAGCTGTCGTCTCACCTTATTGGTTTGTAGGAGAGATGCTGCGGAGGCCTTATGTTAAGCTTTATGTGGCACAGGGTACATGCTCAATAAACATCAGCTAGGGTTTATAAAGTCAGTGCTGACTCTATCAAATTCTTTCTTTCTTTCTTTCTTTCTTGGTTTTTCGAGACAGATTTTTCTCTATGTAATAGAGTCCTGTCCTGGACTCACTTTGTAGAGCAGGTTGGCCTCAAACTCACAGAGATCCACCTGCCTCTGCCTCCCAAGTGCTGGGATTAAAGGCGTGCACCACCACGCTTTGCTCTAGCAAATTCTTTTTTTTTTTTTTTTTTTTTTTTTTTTGGTTTTTCGCTCTGTGTTAGCCTTGGCTATCCTGGACTCACTTTGTAGACCAGGCTGGCCTCGAACTCACAGCGATCCGCCTGCCTCTGCCTCCCAAGTGCTGGGATTAAAGGCAATTCTTACTCAGCCATGTAACATCTGGCTGAGCCCTCCCCTGGTTTTGTCTGGTTGCTTATTATTTATTTATTTATTTATTTATTTATTGTTTTAAAGAGTCGTTGGTGTTGTTTTATTTTGAGCCTGCAGTCGCTGAGTAGACCTGGGTATGTCTTCTGCATCTATCTGTAGCCTGAAGTCAGGCCTGAGACCAATGGCTGTGCCGGAACCAAGGCTCAGTCCTGTGTGCTGTGCTGTGGCCAGTGAGGGGGGAGTCCTCCCGAAGCCTTAACAGCCAGCTTGTTTCCTGGAATGGCCAAACCCTTCATGCTTTGAGGACTCCTTTGCAGGGAAGATGGAGTTGTTTCTCCCTTGTTTGCTCAGGGTTTAAAAGGTATTTCTGGGCTTTGGCTAAGAGGAAATTTAGCTTTTGAGCAAATCCTTAGTTGTTGATTGTCTATAAACGTCTGGATGGAACGCTGCAGCTGGGAGTCCACTTTGCTGGGCTTCTCCTTAAGGGCACAGCGTGCTAGGAGGTGGGGGGCGAATGTTAATATTGGTGTGGCCATGGCTGGCTTGACAGACAGGCTCTTGGCGTTGCTCCTAGGGTTGTCCCACCTTCATTGTACTGAGAGTGTGCGGGGATGGGGGTGGGGGAGGGGTAGAAGAAGAAGGTGAAGGAGGAAGAGGAGCCAGGCGTGGTGGCACACGCCTGTAGTCCCAGCACTCAGGGAGGCAGAGGCAAGCAGATCGCTGTGAGTTCAAGGCCAGCCTGGTCTACAAAATGCGTCCAGGACAGCCAGGGCTACACAGAGGAACCCTGCCTCAGAAAACCGAAGAGGAGGAAGAGGAAGAAGAAGGAAGAGGAAAGGAAGAGGAAGGGAAGAAAAAGGAGGAAAAGGAAGGAAGCAGGAGGAAGAAAATTGCCAGTGAATTTTAGTAAAGATGGCGCTGACTCCCAAGCCTGAGTCCTCTCCACCCTCCGGGAAGCTCCACTGTGGACCTGTGGCTGCTGGGATGAGAAATTGTCCTAGTCAGTCCTATAAATGCCCACTGGAAGGGCTAGCATGTGCCAGGCCCTGTGTCTAACATAGGGATGTCACCTTCAGGAAGCTTGAGTTCCACGGGATGAGGCCTTTTCCAAGAAACCTGAGACCAAACCTTGTTACCGAAGAGGCCATCTTAAAGCCCTTATGTTCACGAAGGGATGCTGGCAGGTGTAACCATAACCCTTCCCACTGAACTCCTGTGTCGGTCATCGCTGTGACAAAATACCTGTGGGAGACCAACTTAAAGGAGAAAATGGTTTGGACGGCTTATCATTTCCGGCCTGTTGCCTTTGGGTCTGGCATGAGGAAGAACAGCACGGCTGGACTGAAGAGTGTGTTGAAGGAAAGCTGCTTACATCAGGGAGGCAGAGAGCAGGGAGAGGAAGGGGGAAGGGCCTGAGTACACCTTCCGAGGGTGTGCCCCCTCCTAATGACTTGATTCTCCCTGACACCCTTAAAGTTTTTACCACCCCCCCAATGCTGACACTAAGCTCATTGTTAAACGTCTACATGTAGCCATTGGGGTATTTCAGCCATAATAAGAACGTTTGAGTAAAAACTGATAGCCCTATCCTCTGAACCTCCCATGGCAGCAAAGGATCCTGGGAGATATAGGGTGGCCATCCCTTGTCCCCTACACGAGTGGTTCTCAACCTGTGGACCATGACCCCATTGGGAGTCACATCTCAGATATTTTACTTGTCAGATGTTTACATTGATTCATAACTAGCAAAATTGCAGTTATGGGTTGGCAATGAAACAATTTAATGGTTGAGGGTTTGATACAACATGAGGTCAGAGCATTAGGAAGGTTGAAAACCACTGCCCCCTACACTCACATTTTATTAGTCAGAATTCAGTCACTCTGTTGGTGGAGTGTGTGATTGTGTGCAGTCGGGGGGTGGGGGTGGGGTGGAGGGAGGTGCAGGGGTGGGAGGTAGGGGGATGGGAATCTGTTTGCATCACAGAACGGAGCCCTGGTGTTTGGTGAGTACCCAGCATCGTCACAGGATCTGCTGTCTACGACTAGGTACGCCCAGATAAAACAGTGCCCCAGTTGGGCAGTGGTGGCGCACGCCTTTCATCCCAGCACTTGGGAGGCAGAGGCAGGCAGATCTCTGTGAGTTCGAGGCCAGCCTGGTCTACAGAACGGGGGTATGTGGGCCAGTGAGATGGCCCAGTGAGCAATGGTGCTTGCTGCCAAGCCTGATGCCCTGAGTTCCAATCCCTGGACTACATAGCAGCAGGAGAGAACGGACTCCCCACAGGCTGTCCTCTTCCTTCCACACACGCACTGTGGTACTCACATACCCTCTACCCAAATGACTAAATCAATGTAATTAAGATAACAGAACATCTCAAGATCCACTTTGCCAAGCCAGGCATGGTGGCCTGGTCTATAAAGTGAGTCCAGGGCAGCCGATGCTACACAGAGAAACCCTGTCTTGAGAAACAAAACAACAAAAAAAGATTGGTTTTGCCCCTCAGTTGGTAGAGCGCTTGCCTAGCATGCACAAAGCCCTGGGTTCGGTCCTGAGCACCACATAAACCTGCACACCATGGAGGCAAATCAAAGTTCAAGGTCAGCAGCAGCAGCTATACAGGGCTAGCCTAGGCTACTAATGAACAGTAGAGCACGGCACGTACAGGTAGGAAGTGTGGGCGGGTGGGTATAGTGTGCTGAGAACGGAAGACTGGGTATTATGGCTAAGCACACACACCAGCCCTTTAAACAACAACAACAACAACAACAATTTTTTTTCCCATTTGAGGCACAGCTTTACTAAGTTGTCCCAGCCGACTTTGAACCTGTGATCCTCCTGCTTCAATCTCTCAAGTATCAGGGCTGTTGTCCTAGCAGCGGGGAAGGCTGAGGTGTGAGGGTTGCTGCACATATAAGGCCAGCCTGGGCTACATAGTGAGCTCCAGGCAAAGCCAGAGCTACACAGCAACACTGGGGGGAGAGAGAGAGAGGGAGGGAGGGAGGGAGGGAGGGAGGGAGAGAGAGAGGAGAGGAGAGAGACACACACAGACACACACAGAGACACACACACAGAGAGACACACAGAGAGAGACACAGAGAGACAGAGAGATGGTAGATGATAGATATAGAGAAATAGAAAGGTAGAAAGATAAAGAGGGCCGGGTGTGGTGGCGCACGCCTTTAATCCCAACACTTGGGAGGCAGAGGCAGGCGGATCGCTGTGAGTTCGAGGCCAGCCTGGTCTACAAAGTGAGTCCAGGATGGCCAAGGCTACACAGAGAAACCCTGTCTCGAAAAACGAAAAAAAAAAAAAAGAAAAAGAGATAAATAGATAGATTGATAGATATATAGATAGGTGATAGGTAGATAGATACTAGAGAAATAGAAAGGTACATAGAGATAGGTAAACTATAGACAAACTGATGATGATAGATAGATAGATAGATAGATAGATAGATAGATAGATAGATAGATAAAATAGGCAGGCAGGTGTGTGTGTGTGTGTGTGTGTGTGTGTGAGAGAGAGAGAGAGAGAGAGAGAAAGAGGAGAGAGGGGCGTAGAGCCCCACACCTGTCCCATGCTCAAGTTCAGACCCTCACATATGGGTCACAGCTTCCACGCAAGCTCCTAGAGTTCCTGGGGTTGCCTTCTCACTGCTACTTAGAAGCAGTTACAATGACCTGGCTGGGTCACCTCAACCTCCCCAAGCTTCAGGCTCTGACTCCATTGCCGGGCAGACACACCCCCTTCGACTGCTCTGTCACTTGAGCTGTGCGGTATTGTCACTGAGTGTGCACTTTCACAGAGTGCCTGGCGGAGCCTCCTGTCTCCCCCCACCCCCCACCAGAGAGAAAACAATAGGCGGAATTTTAATGGGGTGGGAATAATCGGGGTTTCAGAGAATGAATGGGGGGGGGGATGAATCACCACTCTAATTTGTGTCTTCTGAGGCAATAGGTGTGCAGTCTCTATTTCTCAGAGCTAGGGGAATGTCTGCCAAAATAAATTAACTTTCCCACGTCAGTGAGTCATTTGGCAGCAGTTGCAGCCTCGGAACTGAGAGAACGGGAGAGACCACAGGGCAGGGAGGGGTCCGACTGACTCAACAGGAAGACGGAAGCAGCTTGGTCTCTCTCTGTCTCTGTCTCTCCCTGTCTCTCTGTCTCTCTGTGTGTGTCTCTGTCTCTGTCTCTCTTCTCTTCTCTTCTCTTCTCTTCTCTTCTCTTCTCTTCTCTTCTCTTCTCTTCTCCTCTCCTCTCCTCTCCTCTCCTCTCCTCTCTCTCTCTCTCTCTCTCTCTCTCTCTCTCTCTCTCTCTCTCTCTCTCTCTCTCTCTCTCTCTCTCATAACCTGTTGATGAGGCAGAGTCCCTCCAAGAGATTCCTTAGTCTGGATCTGAGAGTTCAAAGGTGGTCTGGTGGACAGGCGTCGGAAGAAGCTCCCCCCTCAGGACACACAATGTGTGACAGGGCCAAGCTGAGGCTCCTGCACCCCTCTCTTCCATCCGGTGCTCTTGTCCCACGGGTGCCAGACCTTGGCCATTCCCACACTCTAGCGGCTGCTGGGGAGCTTCAGGGCAAAGCAGCAGAGATCAAAGCCAGAGCCAACAGGTCCTTAAGAAGAAAGGCCTGGGAGGAGCCGGCTGAGATGGACTTAATTACTTACTCCTCAGGCTTGGGGGTTTTATGAGCAGGGCTGCCTGTCTCCTAGAAACCGGACCAGAGGCAGTGAACCCAGCATAAAAGAAATTGATGTGAGACAGGAGTGGCAGCTTTCTGACCTCTGAGATGATGATGTTCTAACGTCTCTAGCTCTCCGTGCCTGGAGGAGGAGCGTGGGCTTTCAACTTGCCCTTTAGTGTTTTAGGGAAAGTTGCTGGAGCCACACTCCTCCTTGTAGATTCCAAATGCGTGAGCACCAACATCTCCTCCTGTGTATTTAAGTCATCAGCACTGAGCATCATCGGGTACCTCCTGATGTCAGCCCAAAAGGTCACACATTTTCCTATGGGTTGGATTTAGGGCCTTATAATGTCCTTCGAAAGTGCTGTAATGGTGACCTATGGCCCTCACCTCACTTCTTTTTTAATTAAAAAAAAAAAGTTCAAGATTTCAATATTTTAATAAAGAATTATATGTGGCTGGGTGTGGTGCTGCATGCCTTTAATCCCAGCACTTGGGAGGAGGGGCAGGCAGATCGCTGTGAGTTCAAGGCAAGCCTGGTCTACAAAGAGAGTCCAGGACAGCCAGGGCTACAAGAGAAATCCTGTCTCCAAAAACAAAAACAAACCCAAACAACAACAACAAAAGAATTATATGTGTATGTCAGTGCATCATCTGTGTGCCTGGTACCCAGAGGCCAGTGGAAGATGTTAGACCCCCTAGGACTGGAATTACAGGCAGTCGTGATGCGCTAGGTGGGTGCCGGAAACTCAGGTCCTCTCTGCAAGAGCAGCCAGTGCTCTTAACCACTGAGCCATCGTCTCTCCAGACCTTTTTAAACGTTGAGACAGCGCATTATTCTGTTTAACAGGCAGGTGTGTTGAACTTGCCATCTCCCTGCCTCAGTTTCCCCAGTAGCAGGAACTGACAGGTGTGCACCTTGAGGTCCGGCTTATCCAAATAGGTTCTAAGCATTGATTTGGTAAGAGTCACTGGATAAACCCGTCCTCCATTTTTATGTGAGTGTGTCGTGGGTGCATTTCAGAGAGAGACAGAGTGTGCATGTGTTCTCACGGGTGTGGATACACGAATGTGTGCATAGAGGCTGGGGCTTAACAGCAGGAATCACCCTCAAGTGTTCTTCTACGTTATTCATTGAGGCAGGGTCTGTCAATCAAGCCCAGAACTTCCCAGTATGGCTAGTCCCCGAGTCAGCTTGTTTTGGGGATTTCCTGTACTAGCCTCCAGAAGCTGGAATTGCAGGTGACCACCACACTCACCGAGCACTTGACCTCCAGTCCCTCCATACGTGTGGGCGCGGAGTATGTGCGTGCCTGCCTGTGTAGGTGTGTGTGTTTCCTATATAACTGCCCTCTGACCTTGGAATCCGCATCAGAAAGCAGCAGTTTCCAAGCACAGGGGACACAGCCCTCTAGGGCTGCTCGGACCTGCTCTCTGCCCTCCTAAACACCCACACAAGTTATTTACCAAATAATGAGTCTCAGCCTCTTCTGCCGCCTCCATCCCAAGAGGGGCTTTGAGTCTGCATAAAAAGTACCCACATGGTACAGCCAAGCATGGTGGTGCATACCTTTAATCCCAGCACTCGGGAGGCAGAAGCAGGCAGATTGCTGTGAGTGAGTTCGAGGCTGGCCTGGTCTACAAAGTGAGTCCAGGACAGCCAAGGCTACACAGAGAAACACTGTCTCGGGGGCGGGGGCGGGGCGGGGGCGGGGCGGGGGAGCGGAGGGAAATTCTCATAAGCAGAGAGGCGAGGGAGCACGCAGGCCTGTGCAGGCGGGGGAAGAGCTGGCGTTTGGGTCTGGGATTAATAAGGTTAATTTCACAGCACACACCTCGGCGTTTTGAATCAAGAGGCTCAGTTGAAGGGGGTGGAAGGCATGTTGTTTTATTCTGGGGATAAATGAGAGATTAATTTTTAAGTCTTATTTAAATAACTCTCAAAGAGGCGCTAGAGATGAAATTGCTTTTAATTGGCCGGCTGCTCGCCAGCTCTTGGAGGCTCAAGTGCTCAGAATGAGATCTCAGTTGGTTTTAAACTTGAACCTGTCATCTTGCTGTCTCACTCCCCTTCGCTCCCAGGCTGTTCACCCTTCACTCTGAATCAGAGACCTTCTGCTGCTTGGGGACCCCCATCACTTCTTGCTTCTAACCACCAGATGCGGGGCTTGGGGACGAACACGTTCCTGCCTTTATATATATATATATATATATATATATATCTTTTTTTTTTTAATTCTTCAACAGGCAGGAAGGAAAATGGCAAGAGCTGGAGTCATATCCCCCTCTCCCACGCACCCCCACCCCCGCCCTCCACCCCACTTCCCAGTCATTGACCCCTGGGCAAATCATTTAACATTCCTCAGCCTCAATTGCTGAGAGAAGGTGCCAAGGGCTGGGGGGGGGGGGCGGGAGGGTGTGGTCCAGTGGTTAGGGTGCTTCCCTGACACACATGAAGCTCTGGGTTCTGCAAAAGAACCAAAAAGCCAAACAAACAGCAACAAAAACAGTAGGCAGAGGAGTCTAAGACCACCCAAACTGTGGCCGGTATTGTGCTAAAGTGTTTAAGGCCCGAATCCTCCGAAGGAAAGAAAATGAAGACCACGTGTGTGTGCATCTCCACGGCATAAGTACGTCCCATATCAACAGTCTCCAGCGTCTCCAGCATCTACAGAGACTACGGATGCAGTCGTCAAACACAGACTCCAGAGGAGGCTACACAGGACCAGGCTGGGACTTCTCCTCCCAAGTCCAAGAGCCACGCATCATCTCAGGAGCAAGGAGGGCCAGAAAATGGAGCCAATTACAGCAAGTAAGGCATGTGTTGTATGCTACCATTGTGTGTGTGTGTGTGCATGTGTGGACATTCACACTTTGGTCCTTATGTATGTACATATGTATCCATATATGTGGAATGTATTGTTTTTTGAGACAGGATTTTTCTTTCTTTCTTCCTTCCTTTCTTTCTTTCTTTCTTTTTTTGTTATGCAGAGAATCCCTGTCTCGAAGAAAACAAAAACAAAACCACCACCCCCCTCCTAGAGCATGAGACAATCATATTTAGTGGCTGGGGACAATCTGAAGCAGCTCCATATCCCATTCACATAACATATTCACATAACATAGTTAAAACAAAAACATATTCACATAACATAACTGGGGTTTTTGTTTTGTTGTTTTTGCTTCGAGACAGGGTTTCTCTGTGTAGCCTTGGCTGTCCTGGACTCTCTTTGTAGACCACACTGGCCTTGAATTTACAGAGATTCACCAGCCTCTGCCTCCTGAGTGCTGGGATTAAAGGCGTGTGCTGTTGTTTTTGCTGCTGCTGCTGCTGCTGCCGCCGCTGCCGCCAGGCTTACATGACTGGGTTTTAAAGAAACCAAAATTCTCACTACGGACCGGGGTGGTAGAATCTTGCTGTGTGATTTTAGACTTTCTCTTTCCCTCCCACATTTCGATTTCCCCATCTGTAAAATGGGAACCATTGCTGTTTAGAGTGTATGAGTCTCTGACAGCTGCTTTGACAAATGACACCTGCGGCCCTTGGGGAGAAATGAATGCTTCCTTAGTTCTCCCAGCTTCAGTGGTTCCTGGAATTGCCTTCTCAGTCTCTCTCTCTCTCTCTCTCTCTCTCTCTCTCTCTCTCTCTCTCTCTCTCTCTCTCTCTCTCTCTCTCTCTCTCTCCCCCTCTGCTGCCCCTGAGTGTCTGAAATTACTATCTTTGGTCAGGACACCCCTCTTGGATGAAAGTTTCAACTGAATTCAGTGTGATCTTTTCATCATTTTTACCCTCATTGCCAAATAAGACTAAAGTCCTCAGCCACAGAAACCAGCCCATGCCCTGCCCACAGCTGTTCTCAGGTCTCCCTTTGATCCACTCTGAGAATCCTTCTCTCCTGTGGAATGGGAGGGGGGGGGGATGGGGGTGGAGGGAAGCCGCTTCAGAGAACAAAGTACTCAGCCTGACAGCCACTTCCTCTACAACGCTAGCTAGTCAGTTTCTCCTTCTGTCTGTCTGCTGAGCATGCATGAGGCAGGGGGCATGGACCAAGGCCAGGCGCTCCACTTTTCACAACTGGACTTTCCACAGAAATCTACTTTCCCAAGGATGCTGGTTGCCCAGCTATTATCAGGGCAGAGGCTGCACACAGCTTTGGGCACCAAACAAGAAAGCAAGCTCCATGCTGGTTGGAGCTGACGTGGGCTCAGTGTTGGTGGGTAGCAGCGTGCACGTGGCCCCTGGCTAGTTGGGCAGGAAGATGATTTGGGGGGGTGCATGTACCCCACCCTTCTGGATATACGTTAACACACACCCCATGCCAGTCTGGCCAGGGTGCTCTATGCCTGGTTCACCTCATCTCTTCAGTCATTATCCCTGTCCATGAATCAAGCTCAGAGAAGCTCCAAGCCCTATCCTAGCATGGTGGTTTATGCTTCTAATCCCAGCACTCAGAAGGCTGAGCCAAGAGAATTGGTGAGTTCAAGACCAGCCCAGACTGCAAAGCAAGGAAGGCCCTTTCTCAAATCCTACAACCCCAAAGAGACAGCCCTGAAGTTCTTGATCCTGAATCTAGACCGAGTCAGGGTGGCTCTTCCGTCCCTTCCTGTTTGGAGGCTGGGGTTAGAAGTGGGAGGGGGTCCCTAAGAGGAAGGGGAAGTGCGGGTGAGGGGGCTCCCTCCTTTTTCTGGTTCTCACTCTACAGAGTAGAAAGGAGTTTTAAGGTGTTAGCCCATGTGCCAGGTGTCTGTGTGCATAACAATGAGTTAATGTGCATGGTGTGCCTCTGCATGTGAGAGGGCACGCATGGCTGTGCATGGTTCAGAGCCGTGATGGCTCTGTGTGAGTATACACGTGTGTATGTGGGAGCGTGTGGGAGCAAAGAAGGTGGGTTGTGCTCTGTGTGTGAGTGAGGGGGAGCTGAGTGTGGGATGTGTGATGTGTGTGCATGTGTGTGTGTGTGGGGGGGCGGGTTGTAGGGGCAGGGCCGAGGGCCAAGTCTTCTGGAGCTGAGCCTGATGGCTGAGCCCAAGCATCCTCCCCTTGGCCGTCCTCCCCTCCACCCTATTCTCCTCCCTTGGCCCCTGGCTTCCCAGAGGATTCCGTTTAACAGCTGGAACAAATGAAAAGAGGAAAGCTGGGCGGTGCCAGGCGGGGTCAGAGGGGCTAAGCAGGGCGCTGGGCCCTGCCTTCCCGGGTTCCTGCATGCTAAGGATTACAGCCTGAGCTACAGCTATTTAATCAGCTGGTAGCAATTTAACCATTACACCCCAGTGAGAGAATCTAAGACATTTCCTACAGCCAGGGAAGGAGAGGACTCAGAAGGGAGGAATGCGGGGGTGGGAGTGGGGGCTGGGGGGCCAAGGACCGACAGGACACAGTACAGCTTTATTAAACAGGGGGGAAAAAAAAAACCAAAGCAAGAAAGGGGCTAATTTCGTTTTATGCAGTAAAGATGGGGCAGGGTTGAGAGCCCCGACCTGAGGTGCTGGAGATATTAATGGGACAGGGAGGGAGTCAACAGAGCCACCTAGATGTGGGGATGTGGGGTGGGGGAAATTTTGTCTCCTGCATCAAGGGGGGGGGGGGGAGGCGGCCAGAGGGAAGCCTGTTTTGTGAAAGCCCTGCCTGGGGCAGCCTCCCTGAGATGGGGCCCAGCAGAGCAGTTTAAACAAGGGACCCCTCATCCTTCGTTACTGTTTTATGTGTTGAGGTATTTTGAAAAGGAGCCCATGGCTGTATACTTTAAGAAGTGGCTTCCCTGGCCTCTTGTCTGCTTCGGATGCCCTTTAGAGCTGCCACTCTTGAGCCTTGGAGCGGAAAGCGGGGGGGGGGGGGGGGGGGGCAGGGGGGGCAGGCGGGGGGAGCCTCCTGGAAGGAGAGCTCAGAAGAAGAAAGCAAGGGCTGTATTTAGGGTACTGACAACCCCCTTAAAGTCTGAAGTTCCAGGCTGGCTCACTAGGACCCCAGGCTGTCCTAGACTTGTTTATGTCCCTTGGAGCAAGTTGCTAAGCATCTCTGAACTTAGGTTCTGTCCTGTTCACTAGGGTTGTCCAACGTTTTCGGCTCAGGGCCAAACGGTAAATATGTATGTGAGTCACAAAGTCTCCACAGCAACCATTCAACTTTGTCCTAGAAACAGGATCCGTAGATAAATGAACAGGCATTGCTCTGTCTAATAAAACTTTATTTACAAAAAAATGGTTAGCTGGCTGCTGGGCTGTGGCATGCTTGCTTCTTACCTAGGAAACAAAAATGACAGCACCCATTCTCCTGCTGTCCCTGTAAGAATGCGACCCAGTGGCTTGTGGCACCATATCTCCAGGGTCTGAAACACATCTTCAGGTGACTGTCAGGCAGGTGGCAGGAACAAGGCAGCGAAGGGTTTTTCTGCCTATTGTTCCTTCACACATTGGGGATGCATGATCACGTCAGTGTCTCCATCGGTCTCTAATGGCTGTCACGGAAGCAGGGCCATTTACGGAAGACAAAGGTTGACTTGGCTCACAGTTATGGAGGTGGAGGCCCAGGATCAGGGGGCTGTATCCGCTAAGGATCTTATAGAGGAGAGGAGGAAAGACAGACAGGTGTGTACAGAAAATACCTGGTGACAAGGGGTGACTTCACTTTGTCACACCTGTCTTGTGAAAGGCTACACACCCTCTAAACAACCCAGTCACCCTTTTCTTTTCTAAGGAGGGAAGTGTGTGTGTGTGTGTGTGAGAGAGAGAGAGAGAGAGAGAGAAAGTGTGAGAGTGAGTGTGTATGTGAGTGTGAAAGTGACTATGAGAGTGCAAGAGTGTGTGTGAGTGTATGAGAGTGAGTGTGTGATTATGTGTGAGCGTGCATGTGTACTTACATACGGAGCTTAGAGGTCAACCTTGGGTGTCATTTCTTAGGAGCCATCTCCATCTTGGGTTTTAAAACAGGATCTTTTGCCTTTAATCCCAGCACTTGGGAGGAAGAGGCAGGTGGATCACTGTGAGTTTGAGGCCAGCCTGGTCTACAAAGCGAGTCTAGGACAGCCAAAGCTAACACAGAGAGACCCTGTCTCGAAAAATCAAAACAAAACAAAACAACAGCAGCAACAACAAAACAGGATCTTTTATAACCTGGAGCTCAGCTATAAGGTTAGGCTGACTGCCCACTGAGCCTCAAGTATCTGCCTCCTAGCACTGGAAACACACACACACACACACACACACACACACACACACACACACACACACCATGCTGTTTTATGTGGGTCCCTGGGATTGAACTTGAATCCTGATGCGTTGGTGGCAAGCACAATTCTTACTGAGCCATCTCCCCAGCACCCTAATCACCTTTTTTTTCTTTTCTTTTTTTCTCAAGACAGGGTTTCTCTGTATAGCCTTGGCTGTCCTGGACTCCCTTTGTAGACCAGGCTGGCCTCGAACTGTCAGCAATCCACCTGCCTCTGCCTCCTGAGTGCTGGGATTAAATGTGTGCACCACCAAGCCCTGCACCTAATCACTTCTTCTTCTTCTTCTTTTTTTTTTCTAATCACTTCTTAAAGGCCACATCTACCAATATTGGTCCATTGGGATCTATATTCCCACATGAAATATTTGGGGTGGGGGAATCAAATCCCAGCCGAAGTACTTAGCAAACAGCTTCCTAGGGAGCATCTGGGGAACTGGGCTTAGCAGGATGAATACGAGCCTTCCACAAAGAGGACATGGGGAGGAGAGGATAAAGGGGGAAGAAACGTAGCTGCCACTCAAGACACTAGTGGGAGGGATTAAGTGTGCTGAGACAGGCTGGAGTCAAAGACACCCTTGAGGGCGACTCTGAACGTGGGTTGGAGAACAGGGAGCCACTGAGAGGGGGGAACAGTTGCCCTCTACTGCTGGTTGGTAGCTGTTGAGCTGTCTCCCCAGCCACTCTGAGTGCCAGGCACAGAGCCTAGTGTTTCATTCCCCCCCCCCCCAACCTCACAGTAGCTCATGTTGCCCAGCCTGCTTCCCAGATGAGCAAATGGAAACGATTCAAGTGACCTCCTCAGATGCCAACAGCAGCTAAGAAGAGGGGATTCCAGACGAAGCAAAGCTTGCCCCATGGCGTGCCGAGACACGGTGCACAGGCTGAGAAGCAGCCCAGCCCATGGGAAACCGACTTATCATCACGGGAAACTAGACTTAGTCTATTTTCTGAAGTTATAACTGAATGCCACAGGCTGGGCCGGTTTATGAAGCATGGAAGTTTGCTTGGCTTGTGGGTCTGGATGCTGAGAAGTCCGAGAGCATGGTGCCAGCACACGGTGAGAACCTTAGGCTGTGTCCTAACATGAGACACATGTTGTCTCTCTTCGCCTCCTTCTGTCCTTCCGCCTCATATCACCTCCCCCCTTCCCTTTTCCTTCTGCCTCTTCCCTTTCCTCTCCCTCCTCCTTGTTGATTTTCTATCTAATCATAAAGCTAAAAAGCTTTGGGGGGCTGGGCATGGTGGCACACACCTTTAATCCCAGCACTCGAGAGGCAGAGGCAAGGCAGATCTCTTTGAGTTCAAGGCCAGCCTGGTTTACAAAGTGAGTCCAGGACAGCTAAGATACCACAGAGAAACCTTGTCTCAAAATAAATATATAAAAAGCTTTGTGGAGGTCACTGCCTCCTTCTGCCATCCTCCTCCTCGAGACATTGAGACAGGATGCACAGTCACCGCTATCCCAGGACATAAGGTGCCTGAGAGTCACAGGTTGGACACACAGGAGAAAGAGGCTCAAGCACCTCTGGCCTGCCTTCCTCTGAGCCCTCCTTTTCTATGCACAGAGCTGGGTGCAGATAGAGTCACCCCCTGTCGTCGCCCAGAGTCCCCGTCGGTTTTCCAAAGTGAGCTTCGTGAAGTCCCCTTAGGGCGCAGTGTACTAAAATTAAAGCATTAGTTAAAATACATAAAACATGAAACAGCGAAAGCACTGGAAATGCCTGAAATAGCATAATAAAACATGTCATTATGGCAGATTAGGGGGAAAATAGTTCCCGCATTATGCCCCGAAGGTTGGCAAACTGAGGCTTCGTCAATATGTCAAGAAATGTACACACACACACACACACACATGCACACCCACACGCACGGGTATTTTATACATCAGCTCTGCAAAGGGAGGGGAGCGGTTGAGGCTGGACTTACAGGGCCTCGAATCCTGCCTGGACTCACCGACTTACACAACTCCATTTGCCTGGAGGGGCAGAGATACTAGAACACCCCTCCCCCACCTCACCCCCGGACACATACACACAGCTTTCCCACGCCCAATCCTTAGTAAAGGCCGGGCCCACTATACAAGAGGAGTTTTCTACCCCACGGTGGCCCACCAGGGGACCCATCTAGACATCCCCCTGTATTGTGAGGGTCCCTTTCTGGCCCTCCACGGCTTGTTTCCTGCTGTTGTTGGTTCACTGTCGGTTTTGCCAAGCAGGGGCCAGTGGGGGGTTCTCAGGCATGAGACACAAGCTAGTCTTAACCCTGTCATTCTTGGCTGATACACTTATGGATAGGCTTTGGGAGAAGGGTGACTAGCCATTTCTGTTTGCCAAGTTCTGGCATATGGAGTTCTCAATTCCAGAAGAATCTCTCAGTCCTGGACTAGCAGAGGTGGCCACTGCCTGGGAAACAGACCTCGGAGCCTGTCCTTTAAGGGGTGTCTCTGTTGGGGTGATTGAAATGGGTGTCATCATCCCAGAGGCTGGGGTCCCTGTCTCTCTCTCCCTCTCCCACCTCCCCCCCCCCTTCCTGACTGTGGATACAATGTGGCCAGCTGCCTAAAGGCTGCCATGCCCCCCTCACCCGCCACCATGATGTTCTGAACCCTCTCTATAGCCTTGGGTGCCCTGGACTTGCTTTGTAGACCAGGCTGGCCTCGAACTCAAAGAGATCTGCCTGTCTCTGCCTCTGGAGTGCTGTGATTAAAGGCGTGCGCCACCAAGCCCAGCAGAGCCACATTTTTTTTTCAGCAAAGAGGCAAAAAGGAGGCTTGTGTGTGACTTGCGTTATGGACATCAGCTAAAAGGCAGGAATCCTTGTGTCACCAAAGACCGTAAATATGACGGCTTTGCGGATCATCAACAAATATGCAAACTGTCCCTGGGTCGATCTTTCTGGCAGGTCTTAGCAAAGGCTGTACATGCATACCTGTGTGTGTGTGTGTGTGTGTGTGTGTGTGTAGGTCAGAAGTCAACATCGGGCATGTTCCTCGATTGATCTGCACCCTATTTTCTGAGACAGAGTCTCTCACTGAACTTAAATTGGCCAGGCAGTGCCAGGACTCTTCCTGTCTCTACCTCAGCAATCCCTTGTAAAACAAACAGTATTTCTTTTTTGGTTTGTTTGGTTTTGTCTTTGTTTTTCAAACAGGGTTTCTCAGTGTAGCCTTGGCTGTCCTAGACTTGCTTTGTAGAGCAGGCTGGCCTTGAACTCACAGCGAGGTTTACTCATGTTTCTAATACACTGGTGCTGGGGACGCAAACTCAGGTCCTCATGCGTGTGTGAGGTGCTTTATCTTCTGACCTACATCCCCTGGCTTTTGGCGTCTGCTGGGGAAAGGAAGCTCTGCATCCAGATTACTGTTTCTTTCAGTTGTTGGGGTGAGGGTTAAATACCTTTCTGATGTGCTAAGAGCTCTCTGTGAGGTAAATAAACAGGGCTTGAGCTGTGACCTCCTGATTCCCCAGCCTCCAGCCTCACACTCCACTCACACCCACTTCTAATCATTACCATTACTTATGATAACATTTTTACACTCGGAGGTCACCTTTTCTTCCCCAGTGCTCGAGTCTTGCTTAATAAGTAGCTTTCGAATCTATATAATGAAGTATTTGCCCTTTTTGGGTTTTCATGTCTAGTCTCTGCTCCTAACCTTTGGTATAAGTACACACATACATTCCTAAGGCTTAAATACAAATAACACCATTTAACTTCTTTCTCTGCCTCCTCCGCTTTAAAGATGATTATCTTTGAATCAAAGTCTCCTTGTATCACTCAAGATAATATTTTTGTTTGGTTGGTTGTTTTTGTTTTGTGTGTGTGTTTGTTTGTTGTTTTCCTTCTATTTGGTTTTTCAAGACAGGGTCTCTCTCTGCATAGTCCTGGCTGGCCTGGTATTCACTCTGTAGACCAGGCTGGCCTTGAACTCACAGAGATCCACCTGTCTCTGTCTCCCAAGTCCTGAGATTAAAAGCATGCACCACCATGGCTGGCATCCAACCTAATATTAAATTTGATGTTATTTCTGCCTTAGTCTGCTAAATGCTAGGGTTCCAGGCCCTACTTATGAACTGTCCCCCTTTTGAGCACTTAAAAGCCATGACATGCCCCCCCTCTCACCCTCCATACATTGAGCACTTAAAATCCATTTCAGGCCAGGCATGAGGGCTTATTCCTATAATTCTAGCACTTGACAGCTAGAGCAAAAGGATCAGGAAGTCAGGGCTAGCCTCAGCTACACAGAAAGTTCCAGGTCAGCCGGAACTCCATGAGACTTGTCCCTAAACAAACAAACAAAAAACAACTTTGTCTTTACAACAAAACAAAACCCAGCATTCTTTCAATGAGGCTCTCAGCCCAGTCTATAAATGAGCAAACTGAGAAATCTGAGAGCCACGGTAACTTTCTCAGCGCCACACAGTGCTCTTCTTCTGCCCAATGGCTGCCACAAACGGCCCACACTATCAATCACCTCTGACACAGTGGCCACAACCAGCTCACACCCTTCAAAGGTTCTTACCCACTGTCCTTAAACACACCCCAGGGGGAGAAAAGAATGGCAAAGTGTCCCGGTGGGTGGGTGCATTCCGTGGTTCAAGGGCCCCCGGTTCTCTGTGATACAAGCCAGAAGTGGCAATCTCCCCACTAGGTAATGCAGAGTATCAAAGCTATTTTGACCTGAGGGATGTGGCCCCAGAGAGAAATCTGGCTGCACACCCTGTATTCATCTTGCTGGGCCCTGAGAGCTAAAGCCACGCTTTCCTATTCTGAGAGTCTCAACACTTCACCTCTTTCCAGCCTGGAAGGGGAACAGTGCCACCCTGGTCTCTGTCGCAGCTGCTGATACATGGACGACCCCCACCCCCACCCCCGCAAATAGGCACCTAAAGACAGAGGATCATCTTCTAGATCTTTCCTAGCTACAGTGAGAGGGGAGGAGAGTGTTTCTGCTACTGGCAGCTGCAAACTATTTGAGGCATCCAACACCAAGCATCTCCCAATGGATTTGGAGTCAACCACCACTCTGCTGGGGAGGGTTCCGTCTCCTGTAAGTGTCCTCGAAGAATGCCAGGGACCAAAATTAAATGCCTCCTCCTCCTCCTCCTCCTGTTCCTCCTCCTCCTCCAACAGCCGCCTTCGGCGGGGGTTGGGGCGGGGAGGATGAGGGTGGGGGTTGTCCATGTATAATTCAAGAAGCTCTGGGCTGCAAACTGCTAAGTCAGTTGGATTTTCCTTCCCCTGTGGGCACTCTGTCTTAAGCCACAGTTGTTTAAGATCTCAGTGTAACTTAAGTGGACTGGCATGGCTTTGACCTCTCATTTTGGGTGACATTTGTCAGACCTGCCTTGCTGAGGAGCCTGCAAGGGGAAGAGGGGCTGCCCGCCTGGCAGTGTGAGCAATGCTGGTGAATATACAAAGTCTCTCCTTTTCAACAATACGGAAACAGGAAGCCAGGAGCACCTGCTCTGTGCCAGAGGGAGTTGGTGATTTGGAGGAAGATGTCTGTTGTCTCAAGAGGTTCCGAGGCCACCTCACTACCAGAGGGGTAGGGAAGACCACCGATGTGCGCTGATACTCTTAACGCCCAGGCATCCTGCAAATGGACAGAGCACGAGGTCATCCTGATGGTGCTCACTGGCTGGGTGAGGTTGACGAATGTTTTGCTGGCTCTCTCTGGGACTTCTCTTCATCGATGGGACTAAGAGTGTCTATCTTGTGAGCATTAAAGGAACTGTCTGGGATGGGCTGCTTGGGGCGCACTGGCCATCCTACACAGCAAACCAATCCTGAAGTGCGGCTTTCACCAGAGCCTGCAGGAATGGTAGATGTTGGGTCTGGGGAGGTGGCCCAGTGGGTAACAGGGCTTGTTCTGCAATCGTGAGGACCCGAGTTCAAAGCCCCAGAACCCATGTAAAAACTGCGTGGCTGTATCTGCCTGTGACTTCTTATAGGATGGAGCCCAGAGAGGGCCAGACCTCAAGAATAGGAGTGAGAAAGCCTTGCTGAGGCAGTTAGTAGCTCCTGCTTCATACTGAGTGTCTGTCTCAGGGTAATTAGGCAGACAGTGATGGAGGAAGGCACCCAGTATCCTGCATGGGTACATGTACCTGCATAGTCCTGTGCAAGGACAAAACAACACACACACACACACATACATACGGATATCTTGAAATAACAAGTGTGTGTGTGTGTGTGTGTGTGTGTGTTGTTGTTGTTGTTGATGATGATGATGATGAAAAAGTGAGCCGAATTGAGACTGGACCAAGACCCATTAAAATGCAACTTTTAGTATCTTTTTTTTGTTTTTGTTTTTGTTTTTTGTTTTGTTTTTTTCGAGACAGGGTAGCCTTGGTTGTTCTGGACTAACTTTGTAGACCAGGCTGGCATCGAACTCACAGCAATCCGCCTGCCTCTGCCCCCCCCCCCCCCCCCCCCCCCGAGCGCTGGGATTAAAGGCGTGCGCCACCAACTTTTAGTATCTTTATGTGGAAATCCAGCCCATGGAAGCTAAGTAACTCAGGACCTGGAGAGTGGTTCTCGTCAGCTGGTGCCCTGGAGCCTCCAGCCCCGGGATCTCTGCAGCTGGTGATGTCATCCTGGTATGAAGGTTGAGAAAGTTCTGGGATGGCCAAGGTCATTACTTCTGAGAAGTCCAGGGGTCTTTTCAGAAACACGGTGAGCATCAGGTGGCAAGCCACACTTATCCGATGAGGCGAAGGGAGGATGGCTCTGCCTGGGTTGCAGCCAAGGCTCCTGTCTAAGCATTTCTTCCCTAGTCTTGTCACACCTGCAGACCACATCTGTCAATGCCTCCTCTACCTCCTCTTCTTTTTCCTCCTCCTCTTCTTATGTCTCCCTTTCTCTCTCCCCTTTTCCCTCCTCGTCCTCATCTTCCTCCTCTTCTTCCTCCTCCTCCTCCTCTCCTTCCACTGGAGACAGAGGCCAGGGGTTGGGCGTATTGGGCAAGTGCTCGACCACTGAGCTACATTCCAGTCCCTGGTGTTCATATTCTAAGACAGGTGTAGCAACTCAGGCTGACCTCAGATTGGAAATCCTCTCACTTCTGCCTCTCCCAGTACAGTGTGTACCACCATGCCTAGCCGTGTTCTTTAACTTGGTCCAAAAGAATTTTAAGTGGAAGGTGTAATATCTCACTCACCGATGACAAGCAGGAGATGTATGTAATAATAACACCAAATGATACTGAAACGGACCGCGTTCGTGTGCGGAATGCCTAAATCATCTTTCATCAAAGCCCAGAGTGCTAGTTTGGGGAGTGAGGGTCAAGGTCACAAGAGGTGAAGTCATGTGAGGATTAGGATCCTATCTCCGACATAAAATGTACTACTCTATCCAGGCACACCTGAAGTCCCAGATCCTGAGGCAGGAGGATCACTTGAGTAGAGGAGTTCAAGGCCAGTTGAGAAATACTGTGAGACTCCCCCTATCTTAAGCCAAACATGAAAATGCTGGAGCTGGGGAGATGAGTCTTGGTAAAGTGGTGCTGTGTGAGCAAGGGAACCTAAGCTTGACTCTTAGTACCCACATGGGTGTGCTGGGCATAGTGGCCGCACATGCCTTTAATCCTAGCCTTAGGGAGGCGGAGGCAGAGACAGGAGGATCTCTGTGAGTTCAAGACCAGCCTGGTCTACATAGTGAGTTCCAGGCCACCTTACATAATGAGACCCTGTCTCAGAATCAACAACCGAACCTGCCGGAGGTGGCTTCTTAAATGCTAGCATTTACCGGGGAGGTGGAGCTAGGCAGATCCTTGGGGCTTACTGACCCTACAAATGTGGTTGAATCTCTGAGTTCCAAATTCAGTCAAAGACTATGTATCCAAAAAACACAAAGTCTCTGGCCTCCACAGGCACAAGTGTGCACATGTGTTTGCTCTTAGTCACTCACACACACACACACACACACACACACACACACGAATTAATGAATGAGTCAGTGAATGAATGAATGAACGAACGAATGAATGACAATTGCCCTCCTGTTCACCACATGCTCATCACAGATCTTTTCATTGATCTCATTCATTCGCAACATCACATTTCCCGCTGTGGTGTGCAGCCTGTGGAGAGAGAGAGAGAGAGAGAGAGAGAGAGAGAGAGAGAGAGAGAGAGCTCTTCCCTGCCACACAGGAGGCTATGCAAAATTAGCAATGTTTTGCATTCGGGTGTGGAGCTTCTGGGGGGCACTCCATAAACAGCCTCACGGGGGCCCATGGAGGAACGTGCTCTCTCACATTCAGAGCCCCATCAGAGGCTACTGAGCTCCTGGGCAGACAGAGGAAAGTCTAAGTGTGTAACTTTGGACAAAAGGGGTTTGCCGGTGGATTTGTTTCAAGGCTAAGTTAGCTTGCAGGCCTGGAGGGCCGATTACCTTCGGGTCCCAAGTCCCCCTAATGCCCTCCCACAACCCACCCCATGCGCGCTCCCGCCCCACCTGGGTAAACTGTTTACTGTCTGTCTTCCCAGTCGCCCTAGGCCTGGGGTTTATAAAGCTGCTTGTACTCCCTAGAGAAGAGAGATGGGCAGCTAATTACTTCGTCACTAAGTTAGCTTTGTAGCTACTCTGAGGCAGCTGGGGCCATTCCCTTCCTGTACCCCCACTGAGCCACGGTGTCCCCTGAAATGCACGGGGTGAGCGGTGAGCTGGAGTGTAGAGCTGGGTGCTAAATTCTAGGTCTTTGAGCCGCCTAATTCACTTCCCGCTTTCATGACTACCGTGTTCCCTCAGCCCCCCCTGCCCCCGCCCCCACCCCAACTCCCTAATCCCCAGTGCATCATAAGGCCAGGCACCACTGCTGTGACAAAATTTCCTCACAGCTGGTGGGTCAGGCAGCTTGCTTGCGGAAGAGAGGGCACCAGGTCTTCCAAGGTACAAGCCTGGGAGTTCCTACTTCTCTGGGCCTGAAGAAGACCCACCCCGGGGGCCCCCAGAAACCTTCAGAAATGTGCCACGCTGAGGGGACCCCAAAGCCCTTGGGGGAGCAGATAGATGGCCCCATGAGAGTGAGAGTCCTTCTCTGCGTTAGAGAGTTGGGCAGAAGGAGACTGGTGTAAGGGCGGGGTGCCGCGGATGTGCCTCAGTTGATAGGATGCTTGCCTAGCATATGTATTGAGTCATGGGCCCCCTCCCCAGCACTGAAAAAGGCAGATGTGCTGGCACAAGACAGTGGAGATGGGAGGATCAGAAGTTCAAGGTCACCCTCAGCTACATAGCAGGTTTCAGGACAGCCTGGGCTACATGAGACCACGTCTCCAAAACACAACAGGGACTCTAAGAGACAAGCATAGAGGACAAGGGGGACAAAGGTCCTGGAGAAGCACACGGGAAATATGTGCAGAGTATGGAAGGTCCCAGCCTAACACACTGAATCATGGCTTTATGAGCACGCAGCGTACCACACACTGGACCAGAGTGGAGGAGACACACCACTGAGACAGACAAACAGGTCTTGGATCTCAGGAGTCTCACAGTGTAGCAGGAAGAGGATAAAACCGATGAGCCCACCCCTTATCTCAGCCTTAAAGACTTCACACAATCTATTCCCCAGCCTTGCCTCATCCCCCACCCCCACCCCTCTCATGGACCACTAAGCATCAACCACTTTCTATCTCCCCTTGAACATCCGGGCCTTCAAAGAGGCTTTTTCTCCTGGCTGGAACCCTTTCACTGGATTTCCATGCAATGCTTTCTCACCTCTCAGATCTCCTGAAAGCTGTCCCTTGCCCAGAGATGACCCTCCGTGGCCAGTCTTCCTGCACGTCCCTTCTGCCGTCTGCCTCTTTTTGCCTTGTTGCCTTGGCCCATGTGGCTCTCAGAACATGAGATCTACCTCCAGTGCTTTCTTTGCAGCTTCTGGAAAAAGAAGGGTTCTTTTTGAGAAGGAATCAAACAAGGTGTGACCTGCTACAGGGATCTGGGGGAGAGCCTCCTTCATGAAGGCTGATGCCTATCTTTGAAGGAGAGGAAGAAGCTAGCCTGGAAGGCTGTCATGCCAAAGAAAATCTTTTTTTTTTTTTTTTTTTTTTTTTTTGAGACAGGGTTTCTCTGTGTAGCCTTGGCTGTCCTGACAAAAGGAAATCTTGGACCTCGGCAGCTGCAATGTTCGTTTAATACGTTTTATGATATCAACCCCTGGTGTGGCAGACCGTGCACATCTGGGTACAGGACCAAACACAGGCTTCAGAGATCTTATCAGGGGTTGGATCTTGATCTTGCTTCTTACTGAGTTTTGTTTTGTTTTGTTTTGTTTTGTTTTCCTCTGTAGAATGGGCCGCTTTGGCACTGTCCTCAAGGGTTGGGGGTGGGGTGCTGAAACACTAGCCTACGCTATGACACACACACCACACACACCACACACACCACACACACACATACAACACTGAGTGGTGCACGGTGAACCGCACACATTCAGGCCTCCTCCTCTGCACCCCTGTGACTCTAGCACAGCATGTAAGGGACAACCAGGTCGGACCAACAGTTGCTCCAGGAAGGAAGTTGGGGGCAGGGGGGCGGGGTGTCTGGCAGTGCGTGGAGCCCAGCTGCAGTTGCAGAGCAGGTTGATAACACACAGGGAGCCAGAATCTGGCCTAGAATAGAAGCCGCCTGCGCAGGCTGGCTGGGAGCCCCTTCCTGGAGTGATGGGTGGCAGGTGCACACTGCTGGCTGGGCAGGTGCTTGTGGCCCATTGTGACACAGGGACAGAGCTGCTCATTGTGACCACCCCCCTATCCCCCAGTGCTGGCCCTTCATTGCCCGGGGAACCTAGAAGACACCCTGTCTCCTCCACAGCAGGTTTTCATGGAGAGATTGGTGGCCGCTGTTTTGTTGTTGTTTGTTTGTTTGTTTGTTTGTTTGAGACAGGGTCTCTCTGTGTGCCCCCTTGGCTGTCCTGGACTCACTTTGTAGAGCAGGCTGCCCTCCAACTCACAGCGATCCGCCTGCCTCTGCCTCCCGAGAGCTGGGATTAAAGGTGTGCGCCGCCACGCCTGGCTTGTGGCCACTGTTTTTTGAACATACGCTAGACACCAGACAGTGCATAAAAATTCCACCACGTTCCAAGACAGAGGTACTGCCATTCTTCCATGTTCCAGACGGGGCAACTTAAGGCTCAGACAGGGGACTTTAATTATGTTGTCTTCACCCCAGGGCCCCTTTATTTGGTTCCCACGCTGTACTAACTTCCAGGGTGACCCATCTGTTCTACTTGTCACCCACACCCATAGATCAAGCAGCAGGAACCAGTGACACGTCATACGTGGTCGGGGGAGGAGACTAGATGGCGTGTGGGAGGGGCGGAGTCTGGTGGAAACCAAGCCTGAGGCTAAGTTTTTGGTCTGAAGCTGGATACACAATTGAATTCTACTCTAGGGGCTTGAGAGAAGCCAAGCTAAGTTGCCTTTTATCTGAGTGGGGATCCAGTCAACCTGGTAACTAAAATGTGGGGTGTGGGGGGAGGGTATGGGTTTCAGATCCAGGTGGGTCCAGGTACACAGAAGTCTCCGGGCCCCTCCCTTGGCTTTTCTTGGTGTCTTCACTACTGTGCACAATCTTGATGTGGACAAAGACAGTCACCATTCGCTCCAGGTTTTTTCTCACCTAGTGCGAGAAGAAAGTTCAGGCCAGCTCTCTCTCCTAGGATTCGAGCATTGATTTGTCACCGGAGCATTGTGTGTGGCTGTGCAGCCCTGACGTGGTCACTGTGTAGCCAGAACATAACAGACCATCCAAGCCAAGGCTGCAAACGAGGGTGAGATGACAGCTCTGAGAGGAGTGAAATCCTGAGTGAACTGCTGACAAGAGACTCCCCAAAGGGCTGCTGGGAGAGTTCTGGTGGTTTTAGGAAGCAAAGCAGGTTTTTAAAAAATAAATTACAGGGAGACAAGGAGTACTGATGCACACTTTTAATCCCAGTACCCAGTACCCAGGCCAGCCAGGGCTACATAATGAGACCCTATCTCAAAAAAATTTTTTTTAACCAAAAATTTTAAAAAAATCGCACGGGTTGAAAAAATCATAAGAGGCTGGGTCTGCCTGGGGTTCCTCCAAACTGAAGAAGCTGCGAAGTCCCCTCCCCCGTAGGTCATGTGGAATTCACAGCTTCCCCTGCGGTCCGGTCCGTTCTGTTTCCAACATTGATTAACTGTCAGGGTCAGAAGAGCCACCAAACAAAACCCCTCCCACGTTCGTCCGCCCTCCGCACACGGGAACCCATTTCCCTTTCCGAAGACAGGAAACGCAGGAAACCAAAAGGCCTTTCAAATAACTCTTTTCAAAGAACTCTTCAGGCTGGCCATTGTGACGTCAGGCCAACAATCAGCCAATGGTCTGACAGTTCCGACTTTCTCATCTGCATATTGTGTTCTCATTGGTTCACCTTTCTCACTGGTAGTGTGTTTTTGTTTTTGTTTGCTTTTTTATTTTTCCCATTCAAGGGTTTACTCCACCCCAGACCTCCTGGCCAGCTAGGCTTAAAGATGTCATCTTAGTGCGGGTTCTCTGTGACTTCTCAAAACAACACAAAACAAAACACAACAAAAACAATCCTTTGACCTAACAGTATGCACGTCCTAATGTGTGCTAGGCACACGCTGGTTTTTGTTGTTTTTCAAGACAGGATTTCTCTGTGTAGCCTTGGCTGTCCTGGACTCGCTGTATAGACCAGGCTAGCCTCGAACTCATAAGGATCCACCTGCCTCTGCCTCCCAAGTTCTGGTATTAAAGGCGTATGCCACCACACCCGCCTTTTTAAAAAAATTATTATTAATTTTAAAAGAATACTGCCATAGACCCTACAAGCTTTGATCTGGTCTGGGCCAAGATAAAGAAGTTATAGCAAGTGTTACAAAATTTTCTGCCAAGAGGGAACTACTGTTGAAATTTTTTTATTTTGGCCTGGTTTGGTGGCACTGGAGACAGAGGCAGAAGATGTTTGTGAGTTCTGAGTTCAAGACCAACCAGGTTTACATAGTGAGGTATACAGTAAGAGCAAAATTCTGCCTTTATTTTCCAAGTCTTGTTTGCTTTTGTTTTGAGGAACGGGGGAGTGAGAGTGGGGGTAGGGCAGAGTTTCACTGTAGCCCAGGCTAGCCTGAAATTTACAATCCTCTCACTTTAGCCTCTTGAGTTCTGGGAATACAGGCAAACCCCACACCCTGGTTTTCCAAGTCATTTTTAACATTAAATATATGTCCTTCCAGTACTTTACCAGGGAGAAAGCCCCACTGAAGATATGTGCAGATCTGAGTAGAGCCAAAGGCCAGCATTACTTCCTAGAAAGCCAGGGAACCAGCTGATGCTGGCTTCCATCCACCTGGTGTGTGAGGTGTTTAATCTCTCTTCCCTGGGCTAGGCTGATGTCCAGACAGATGGACAGTCTTGAATGACTGGGTATGGATGAGGAAACCTTCTGACTCACTATGAAAGTGTGAATGGAGAAGGAAGAGCAAGGGAGGGCAAACTGGTTCTGGGCTTGAGGGACAAACAGTATCTCCTGCACCCCAACTTGGGTGCTTTTAGCTCCTGGGCACAGGCCCCAGGTGGGACTTACCCTCTGCCCTCCGTTCCTCCCTCTCTCGGGCCTTGACATTTGGACTCAAACTAGAGCTCATGAGGGATTTCCAGACGTGATCCTGGCTCTACTGAATCTCTTGTTTGCAAAGAGAAGATGACAGGACTTCTGAGTGTTCCTAATTATGTGAGCCAGTCAATCATATTAATCTCTTTCAGGCTGGAGAGGTGGCTCCGCAGTTAAGAGCACTGGCTGTTCTTCCAGAGGACCCAGGTTCAGTTCCCAGCACCCACATGACCTCTCACACTTGTCTGTAACTCCACGTCCAGAGGATTTGATGCCCTCACACAAGACATACATGCAGGCAGGACATCAATGCACATAAAATAAAAAATAAGTTATTTTAAAAACATCTCTCTCTTTAAAAAAAAAAAAGGCTACACAGAGAAACCCTGTCTGGAAACCCCCACCCCCCAAAAAGACTTAGTCATTGTGTGTGTGTGTGTGTGTGTGTGTGTGTGTGTGTGTGTCTGTGTTGCATGCAGAGTCCAGAAGAGGGTGTTGGATCCCCTGGGGACTGGAGGATGGTTGTAAACTGCTTTGTGGGTACAAGCAACTGAACCAAAGTCTGGAAGAGCAACAAGTGCTCTAACCACTGGGCCATCTCTCCAGCATCCTCCTGTTGGTCTCTTAATACTGCCATGTGGCCTTAAGTTGTTCTTCTTCTCCATCTACTTTCAGTCTCTGTAAAACTGGAGATTAAAAAATTAAAAAATCCAAACAGGGCAGGGTGGCATATGACTTTAATCCCAGCACTCAGGAGGAAGGAGGATTTCTGAGGGTTCAAGAACAGCCTGGTCTACAGAGAAACCCTTTCTCAAAAAAAAAAAAAAAAAAAAAGCCAGGTGGCGGTGGCGGCGGCGGCGGCGACGCACGCCTTTAATCCCAGCATTTGGGAGACAGAAGCAGGTGGATCGCTGTGAGTTCAAGGCCAGTCTGGTCTACAAAGTGAGTCTAGGACAGTCAAGGCTATACAGAGAAACCCTGTCTAGAAAAACAAACAAACAAACAAAACTCCATAGTCAAGTGTACACATCTGTCACCCCAGCACTCAGCAGGTGGAGGCAGGAGGCTTGTGGGGTCTGAGATTCCTGGGCTGTATATAGAGACCTTGTATCAAAACTGCAATTAAATTAAATATATATGTATTTAGATCTAAGTATAGCCCTTTCCAAGATAGTCTATTTCTTTTTACTTTTTAAAAAATTACACTTTACTTATTTTTGGGTGCATCTGTGTGTATGTGGGCATATGTGGAGGTCAGAGGTCAACGAACAGGAGTTGGGTCTCTCCTTCCACCATGTGGATCCCAGGAACTGAACTCAGGTCTCGAGGCTTGCTGCAAGCTCCTTGACCTGCTGAGCCATCTCGCTGACCCTAATTGTTTTAATTCATTACTAGTCATTGCTGACTTTTTACTGTGCCTGGCTTACAAATCTCACTTTCTCACAAGTCTGTAAGAGTAACAAAACAGAGGGCCCTATAGGTCTCAGTGCTGTGTGTGGCTTCAGGCATCCGCTGGGGAGTCTTGGGGTGTGTCCTCTGCAGACAAAGGGGGGTTATTGTATTTATTGGCTCCTTCTTGTGACACTCAAATCAGCGATTCTCAACCTCCCTAATGCTGTTGGCCCCTTTAATACAGCTCCTCATGTTGTACCGACCATAACGTTATTTTCTTGGCTACTTCGTAACTGTAATTTTGCTACCGTTATGAATCATAATTCAAATAGCTGTGCTTTCCCATGGTTTTAGGTGGGGTCATGACCCACGGTTGAGAGCCTCAACTCTAAATCAATCTGTAACTGAGTTCCTCCAATACACCAGGTCAGCTCTCCCACCTGTGACAGAGACAAAGGCACCAAAGCGACAGTGTTGCACCGTGGCAGACATGGGGGCTCCTCTGTTAAGCTTGGGAAGTGTCCGGGTCACACGTGACTTTCCTTCCTGCACATATGTGTCCCACGCACTCCTGCCACCTTCTTTCCTCCACGATTGGGGTCTGATGGCCCAACCATCCTCTCCACACCCCAACATCTGCTTCTCACGTGGACCTTTTGGGTACTCCAAATCCCAGCCTGACAAAAGATTTTGACAGAAAAGTGAGCTTGTGCCTGGGACAGTAGAGACGGTACTTTGGGACCTTCTTGCAGCTGGGCTCTCCCCCATACCTCGTGCACTTGCATCTGAGAGGGAAGGAAGAGAGAACACCTCCCCCACTGCGCAAGGATGGTGGGGTGGCCCTTCCCCACAGGAAGTGGGGAAGCAGCAGCTTCCTGGGGACCTTAAGTCTCATTTGCATAAAGAAATTATGTCCCATTACCAGATGTGCCTCCCTTGCTTCCTGACAGGACTTCCGTTGCTGTCACACCTTTTCCTGGGTAATCAAGTAATTTCTTTCCAAATAAATTCCGTCCTTGGAAACATTTGCCCTGATGGATTGCTCACAGCATTCAAAGGAGCACCTTGTCTCCCTGGGGGACACCCTGAGTGGGCATCAGTGGGAGAAAAGGATCAAACCTAGGCTTTAAACACTTTTTTTTTTTTGCTTTTAATAAAGAATATTTAGGATTTGTGCGACAAGGTCTCACTATGTAGCTCAGGGGCCTGTGCTCTCAATCTTCCTGCCTCTACCCACTGGGATTACAGTCATGTGCCACCATTGCTGGGTGGCCTAACCTAATTTTTTTAAGCTCATTTTTTTCCCCCTTTGGTCTCTCTGCTCAGAGTCTGTCTTCTCCAGGCCTTTTTGGCTCTCGGTGTCTCATTGTCTGAGAGTCTTACCTAATCTCATGGGAACAACAATTTCCTTCTGGGGTTTTCTTAGAATCAGAGAGGCCTTGCCAAGCCCCTCCGTGCGTTACCGAGGGCCAGAATGTACAGCCATAGAGCTTTGGTCGCCACTCCACCCTCCCTTTCAGGCAGATGTGTGCCCCCTCTTTGGAGTGAATATACCCTGTGACATGGTGGGACTCGATAAAGCCACCATCTGGGGTACCCATCCCGGCTGCTACGGGGGGTGCCAGCTGCTTTGCCTGAGGTGAGTTGTCAGCCTGGTTGCTGTGGCCTTGTGGCTAGGAAAGGCACTGGGGGTCCCCTTAGCTAGCAATGCTTCATCTCTTTCTGAAGGAGAGAAGAGCTCTGGGCCCAAGGGAGGGACCTAGGGGGAAATGCCAGGCCCCCACAGGTGCCTAGTTGTCATGTGGAGTCTTTTCTGTCTTATCTGTTCTGTCCTGGTTTTTCCATCTTGTAAGGGGGCACAGGTGGCTCAGTGGACCAAGTATTTGTCAAGCGCACACAAGGCCATGGGTTCCGTCTTCAGTACTGTGTAAACTGGGAGTGGTGTCATAGACCATGAACCCAGTACCGTGGAGACAGAGGCAGGAGGATCATACATTCAAGGTTATTCCCAGCTATATGTGAGTTTGAAGCTAACCTGGGCTAAATGAGACCCTGGCTCAAAAGACAAACGTGGCCTGGGGATTCACAAAGCCCTTGGTCTTCAGTTCTATCTTAACACATCACGGAGAAGTTACAGTGCCATGTCTGTCTCCCCTGTGGGTTTCTGGGTAATGGCTACACCTGCCTGGGCCACCATGAAGCCCGAAGTACTAAGCACAGGTTGGACTCATGGTTGGCATCCAATAAGTGTCTGATGAATGACAGCTGTTTGGGAGAGATCAGAGAAGCCCGACCCCGTGAAGATCCACAAGAAGTGGCCTCTAGTTCTGGAAGGCAAGCAGCACAGGACAAATCTGGCTATAGGGTGCTGTGAACCGACAGACCTGGATTGGGTCATACACTTGGCCAAAGCAGCCAAGATTAGGAAGCCTTGGTGTAGTCAGCAATGGTGCTGTATGTTGAAAAACTCTGTCTAAGAAGGAACTGTGAGCTCACAGCCAGCATGAGTGACCCCTCCTCCAGCTGCAGGTCAGCACATGGGGCGTCGCCAAGACATCTGGCTGCTCTTGGGGACGGAAGCCAAGCATGTTGGGTCATGGTGAATGGTGCGGGTGAAGGCAGTGGAAAAAGCCCATGGTGTCTGTCTGTCGTTTATATTAAATACTGGCCTTGAGGCTGGAGTGAGATGAGGTTAAAGACACATGGCCAGGCCTAACTCCATCAGTCTTAAACGGCCCCGCCCCACCCCATCAGTCTTAAATGGCCCCGCCCCACCCTAATCATCATCATCCATTGGTTCAAAGACTCTTGTTCTAACAGTGCAAGGATGAGTGTCACTCATAGCTGGGTCTTTAAATGCACCATTTAACCACTTTGTAGGTAGGTGACAGGATTCTGTACAAAGCCTGAGCCGAGAGGCTGGGGTGTCATCTTACCCTTTTGCACATGTCAACTAATGAAGAAGCAGAATGCTAGACAGTCTCCTGCCACGCGCATGCGAACGCTTGCTTCAAATACCGTCAGTTTGCCTTCCCTGTCTGGGCAGCTATGGGTTGGCAACGTAGGGATTATCCACCTGGCGATTGTAAACTACACCAGCCCGTCTCCCTCCCTCCATCTGTGCAAAGCAATTTCTGTGTTAGTCAAAGAACAGAATTAGGAAGGTAAATTTGCAGAATTCAAATGACGGGGTGCCTTCCCAAGTCAAACAGAAAAATTACGGATAAGCCTGGAGCTCAGCCTGGCACTGTAGGACAGGCTCACTCGTGCGTTCACTTGCTCACTCAGCAAATGTTCTGAGATACAGCAGGTGGGTAGGGAACAGTGCTGGCTGCCTCCATCAGTTTCCCCGCCTTCCCCTGAGCAGCTAGGAGAGCAGGGGAGAGGGGTGGGAACATACAATTCCTGGAGACATCATCAGGGAAGCAAGATGGCCACCTCCTGAGGAAGCAGGAGTCCCTGGCAGGCAGCAGGGAGTTAAACCCAGGTCTGGGCTAGAATCCTGAGAGCCTGGGGCCTCTTCATCTCTACCAGGTTGCATGGAGGCACTTCCGTATCTTTCACACTCCTCTGCCACTGTGTTGTTTAGGGTTGTGCCAGCTTGACCCAAGCTAGAGTCATCTGTGAAGAGGGAACCTCAGCTGAGAGAATGCCTCCCTAAGAATGGCCTGTAGACAAGCCCGTGGGGGCGTTTTCCTGATTACTGATTGATGTCAGAAAGGCCAGCCCAGCTGCCAGTGGTGGCGCATGCTTTTAATCCCAGCACTCAGGAGGCAGAGGCAAGGTAGATCCCTGTGAGTTTGAGCCCAGCCTGGTCTACAATTCAAGGCCAGGACAGCACCCTATCTCAAAAAAACAAAAACAAAGACAAAACAAAAACAACAACAAAAAAGAACAAAAGAAAAAGAAAAAGAAAGCCCGACCCATTGTGAGTGGTGTCATACCCTGAGTCAGGTTGTCCTGGGCCTGGTGCTGCACACCTTTAACCCCAGCACTTGGGAAGCAGACACAGGTGGATCTCTGTGAGTTCAAGGACAACCTGGTCTACAAAGTGAGTCCAGGACAGCCAGGGCTATAAGAGAAACCATGTCTCAAATAGAACCCCCGCCCCCCCTACGGAGCACACCTCCGTGTCCTTCGCCATCAATTCTTGCTTCCTGTCCTGACTTCCCTCAGTGACAAATATGACTTGAGGTTTGTAAATAAACCTTTTCCTCCCAAAATTGCTTTGGTCATGGTGTCTATCACAGCAATAGAAACCTACCCAGGAAAGCCACCATGTCTGGGGGGGTCAGTTCTCTTATGCCCCAGCCTCATTTTCACTGTTGGGGGTTGAGTTTGAAGGTGCTGAGGCTGCTTGGTAAACCCAACCAAGCCTCCTGACATCCCCTTGATGCTGTGCTTGGTTCTAAACTGAGTGTGCTCTGCTTGTGTTCAGCCAGCCGAGAGTATATTCGATCTCTGTAACTAAAATCATTACAGTGCTAAACAAATAAGTTTCTATCGTTTTCCCCCCAAAAAAAGAATTCTAGTGTTGGGTTGACTCCCCAGACATATCAATTATGCTCAGATACATCAGGATCTCTGTCTCAGAGACCCTCCTCCAGACGCTCGCTTGTTAGCACAGGGTAGCTGCCAAAGCACCAGCCGGCTGATGAAAACTGTGATCTCTTTCCTCAAGAAATCAGGAGCTTCCTGTTTAGTTCTCATTAGCTAAAACTGGATCACGTGACCAGAATACTTACAGTACGTCCATCTAGATCCAACACCCTTTCACCCCAACGCTGACACATTGCATGCCAAGGAAGAATGAAGGAATAAATACAAAATAAAACAACAATGAGGTCTACCAGATGGTCAAAGGAGCTCAGAGGCAAGTGTCTACTTCTAAAGATGGTTGCTAATGCGTTACAGGTGCTACAGATGTAGGTGGGGGAAAACCCCCGCATTCACTCCACCTTCTTTTGCCTATGGGTGGGGAAGAAGCAAGAGAGAGGAAGTTGGCAAGCTTGGGCATCGAGGTGATGTCTCGCTTGGTCTGGGTTCTGGAAGTGCAAGGAATGTCATTGTGGAGTTCTCATCCCGTATCTGTTCCTCTTATGTAGCTGCTGCTGGGCAGCATGTGAGGCCAGAAGACATCCTGAACCCACTCTCCCCAGCCGCTAAGGGTTAAGGCTTCCCTGCATTGCCGCCATGGTGGGGCCAGCAGAAGGGCTGGGAGCAGGCGAGCCTTCCCCGCCACATTGGCATGAGATGCTGATGTGGAGGAGTGTTGAGTGGCCCTGTGATGGGAAGGTGGATGCTGAATTCCCTGCTTAGCCTCTGGGCCACTCCAGAGCTCTTTGAGAGGAATTCACACTGCTCTCCTTCTGGAAGCTTCCAGAACTTTTCGTTTGTTTGTTTTTCTAGACAGGGTTTCTCTGTGTAGCCTTGACTCTCCTGGACTTGCTTTGTAGGCCAGGCCAGGCTGTCCTTGAACTCTAAGAGATCTGCCTGCCTGCCTCTGTCTCCCAAGTGCTGGGATTGAAGGCATTCTGCCAACAACTGCCTGGCCAAGCCTCCAAACTTTGTCTTTGGTGATGATTTATTCTGTCTTTCTCTCTCCCCCCTCTCCCTCTCTCTCTGTCTCTGTCTCTTTCTTACACACACACACACACACACACACACACACACACACACACACACACCAAGCACCCTGTGTGGTGAGCCAGGATCCTCTGAGGATGGATAAAGATCAGGTGCTTCTATCCCATCTTAATCCCTTTACCTACAACATTGATGCAGCATAGTAGATATTCAGTGACTTGGTATATATATATTTACAAATATATATGTGTGTGTATGTATGTGTGTGTGCGTGCACATGTGTGTGACTAGGGATTGAATGTAGGTCCTGGAATATTCCAGGAAAGCACTCACCACTGAGCTAAATTCCCAATCCCATTCTTCCACTTCATTTTGAGACAAGGTCTCTCCCTAAGTTGCCCAGGTTGGCCATATTTGTGTGTGTATGTGTGTGTGTGTGTGTGTGTGTAGCCCACACTGGCCTTGAGCTTGTGATCCTACTCTCTGAGTCTCTTGGACAGCTGGATGGTAGGCCTTCGCTACCAGGCCGGGCTCCAGGATATGGCTTTATAAGTCTGTGCTTTTTATTGTTTAAAGCCCTCAGTGTTCCCCTAGCTTACCCAACAGTGCCACTTTTTAAACAGGGTTTAGAAGTCACTGCTGTTGGCTGACTGGATGAATAGGCTCATTGTGAGCTATTTGGTATGGCAAGATGCCTGCTGCATTTGTGTAATAAATGTGTAATCTGACGTCCTGGGAACACAAGGCAATAAGGGGCAGATAACAGTTACTGCCTCATCCTGCCAGGTATGGTGGCTCCCACCTCAGCACTCAGGAGGCTGAGGCAGAAGGATTGCTCTGAACTCAAGGCCAAGCCTGAGCTACACAGTGAGTTCCAGCCCAGTCTGTGCTACGCAGTGATCCTTGTGGGTCAGGCCTTCCATGGCCAGGGTCTTGTCTAACGCACCGATTCTGGTGGGTCATCTCACCTGCTGGTGATCTGATGCAATGGATGTAGTTACCGGAAGAACTGGGGGGTGGGGCGTGAGACGTGAGAGGCTGAGGGCAGGTGAGGCCAAGGGAGAGCAATCGTGAAACAAGATGCAGGATCCAGCACACCGGCAATGGAGCGCATTGAGCTCACAGGCTACGGTAGAGGTGGGCACGTACTGTTCAGCACCTGTATTCACTTCCCTTCGAGGTTAATTATTGCAGCGGTGTGTGATAAGGCAGGGCCCTCCCCTGCCCTCCCAGCCCTCCCCCTCCCCCCTCCCCTCTCCCCGGGCAGTTTATCAGCAGTTTTACAGCCCCCATGCTTGGTCATGAAGCTGATAAGAGGCTAGGTGACGGCTGCCCTGACTGTACTTAATAACTCTGCTGAGAACTATGAGCAAATATTGATATCGGAGTGTCACCAAAGAGGGATGGGGACCGAAGTGGGCTGGGAACTGGTCCAACAGCCTCAAGCTGCCATGTGGCTAAGCCAATTCATTCCTCAAAATGGACAGCCCAGAGGCTGGTTTCTAAGCTGGGAGCTTAGCTTGAGTTGCCTCAAACCAGGTGATGGGTACCAATCTGCCTTCCATTGTCTAGGAAGCAGCTTCAAAGATACTGGTTGGCCCATCCTCCTCCTGTCATTGTGGTCCTGGGTTACTAAGCCTCCTCATGTCTGCGTCAACTCAGGCTGGTTTCAGCTCTAATCTGATGGCAAATGAGAGCCTTATTTTGGTTTTTCCTCCTCCAACCATTTAGGTGTTTTGTTTGTTTGTTTGTTTGTTTGTTTCTAAAATTGTTATTTGAATTTTTTTTTTTGAGACAGGGTCTCACAGGCCAGCCTAGCCTTGCATGATCTCTGCCTGACTTTCCCTAAGCATTTATAAGCATAAAAATCATCTTTAGGAGACAGCCTGCTGCTAACTTTTGTATAGCCAGGACCTAAGGATGGATTCCTTTTTTTTTTTTCACAGAGTTTCTCTGTATAGCCCTGGCTGTCTAGGACTTGCTTTGTAGACTAGACTGGCCTTGAACTCACAGAGATCCCCCTGCCTCTGCCTCCCAAGTGCTGGGATTAAAGGCATGAGCCACTACGCCTGGCTAAAGTTTCAGTCTTAGTCATAAGATGTATTGTACAGGCTGTAAAGTTCTGTGGCAAGTATTTGATTTAAGCCAGGTTCAGTACGACCACTTAGAATCCCTGCCCTTGGGAGGCTGAGGCAGGAGGATTGTGAGTTCAAAGCTTGCTTTGGCTATAGAGAGAGACCCTGTCTCAACCCACAATGGAGGAGATGGCTCAGCGGCAGCACTACCTCCAGAAGGCCCACGCCCAGCACTTCCATCAGTAAGTAAATGAACAAAGGAATGCTAACTGAGCATGCACCATGAGCACCTCTGCAGGACAATCCAAGGATTGACCCCCAGGGCCTCTTACAAACTAGGCAAAAACTCTATCCCTACCTACCCCCTCAGCCCAAGAAAGAATTCCTTTAAACAATTTTAAACAGCTCCCAAACAAATGATTTCATTTTGCCTTGGAGTCCTGCGGGCACAGGACATAGCTTCCCATGTTGACATCATGTCAAATTTCATTTTTTTTCAGCGGACATTCAAAGTTAAATTCTGTACAACTCGACACACTGTTCACATTCCCCCAAGTTCTCTCAGAACCTTCGCTCTGTTTTCTCTCACTCTGAGGGTCAACACGGTACACATGTTCCTTTGGGTTTGTTTATTTTAACAATCTTTTAAGAATGCTTAAAAGAAAAACATTCTTAACTGTCTGGCTATACCAAAACAAAACAAAACAGCAAAATTCAAACTGGCTTCTGGTTGAACTTGGCTCAGGGATTTGCCAAGCTCTTCCTCTTTTTTTTTTTTAAATTCTGAGAAAGAGAGAGGAAGGGAAAGAGGGGGAGAGATGGAGGGAGGGAGAGAGAGAGAGAGAGAGAGAGAGAGAGAGAGAGAGAGAGAGAGAGAGAGAGAGAGAGAGAGAGAAAGCTGCCTGATGTGGGTGCTTGGAACCAAACCTGGGTTTTCTGCAAAAGCAGAACACACAACCACTGAGCCAGCTATCTACCCAGGCCCTGCTTTTCCCTCTTTTGAGAATCTTTTTTGGAATTTTCAGAGACTGACTTACCTAGTCCCTCAGCAACAGTGTTAACCATCCCTGACAAACACTGACCAGTGTCTTCTGGACTCAGGACTCAGCCTCTGGCACTTGGTGGTATCAGTGTCAATTTGATGTGAACTTAGCAGACAGGAAGTTCTGTCTCGGAGCATCCTCAAAGCCTGGGAATGTACTGTGTCCGAACACTTTGGAGAGAGTCTCCATCTTGCAAGCTGCTAGAAAGAAGTGGTCCTGAACCCCCTCCTCCAGGGTGACTGTGAACTGTGCCTCTGGTTCCAGAATAAGCTTCCATGGACCCCCTGCCCCCCTTCCCATCTACTGTGACAGAAAGATCCAGTGAGACCAAAATGGCCCTGTGGCAGCAGCAGAAAGACCTGGAAAGTAGGTCAAGGAATTAGCCCTGCAACTTCCAGTAATTAGAACAGAGGTCGGAAGTTCAGTTCATTCAGAGTCTTCCCTACTCCCTCCTCATTGCCCCTGGATATCAGGGTCTGCATCCCCGTACTGCACTTGGGCTGAAGCTCCCATCAGCGGCACTGACACTCCCTCTCTTCTTCCCCTCTGCTTATAGCAGAGGGTGGTCCAGGATGGTCCTCTCACCTCACGCCAGATGGTCCCAGCAGTAGAATAGTCCCCCGAGAAACCCTTCCACAGAGAGCCTTTGGTGCCGGTACTAGTGACTCTTCTCAGGGCCTTGGCAAAAGCAACTTTAAAAAGAAAGTAGTCGGACGAGGTGGAAGTTCATACTCTTTGTGCAGTGGAGGGGGCCCTGCTGTAGGACCCCAGTTTTCCTGACACCCTATGTGCTTTTGGATCAGCTTGCCCTGCTCTGCATCCCAAAGAAAGGAATCTTTGACCTGAGTGAAATAGGAACAGGCAATGGTAGGTAGGATTTGACTCATCCTGTGCGTGGACGTTAAAGAGACTGTATTCCTCTTTGCTCCCCAGGTTCCCTGGTTCCCACCCACCCACCCTTCCTTGCCCAGCTCTCCTACTGCTGTGAGTCTTCTGTATGCTCCCTGTTGCTTAAGCCTCAGGGCCCTGCTGAGGCCCCTTCCCCACGATGTGCTACAGCAGGAGCTCCTTCGCCATTATCAAACTCAGCACCTTGTCCTCTCTCTCTCTCTCCCTCTCTCTCTCTCTGTCTCTGTCTCTCTCTCTCTCTCTCTCCCCTCTGTCTCTCTGTCTCCTTCCTCTCTCTCTGTCTCTCTCTCTCTCTGTCCTCAAACTCAAAATTACCCTGCATTGCATGCATCACCACACCCCCTTCTCCTGTCTGTTTTTTTGTAAGCGCCTCAAATTTATGAGTGCTTTACTGTTTGTATCATGTTTTGTGTGCATACGTGTGTGGGTATGTGTGTGTGTGTGTGTGTGTGTATGTGTGATCGCGCGCGCATGCGCGCGCGTGCGTGCGCTGAAGAATGTGGGTGGTCGTGTGAAGATCAAAGAACCATCTTGTGTGTGAGCTTTTGCCTCCCACCTTGTTCGAGACAAGGTCTCTTTATTGTTTTCTTGCTTCATAAGCCAAGCTAGCTGGCCCCGAAGCTCCTGGGAATTCCCCTGTCTCTGCCTTTGTCTCCCATAGGTGTGCTGGGATTGTAGACATGGGGGCCACAGGTCCGGTTTTTATGTGGGCTCTGGGAACTTGAACTTGGGCCCTTGTATGAACACTTGCCTCACTGAACCGTCTCTGCAACCCTGCTGTCTTTTTTGATGCTGGGCGGTAGTCTCTGTGCCGCTAGGATTGCTAGTGAGCCTCCTGGGCTAACAGGGGCCTGATATATTTGAGCATGGATGGACGTTTGCTAGATGAAAGAAGAGCTAGGAATATGGAGGCCAAAACAGCAATTCCAGTGGTGTTTACAGACGCTGGTCTTCTGAAGTGCATCCTGAGTAATTCATGGTGGTCTGAGGGTACAGACTCGGGATGAACACTGACAGCAGATGACTGTGTCTGGGATATTGAAGCACCTCAGAGTGGGGCATTTTGAATTTTCAGATTGGAGAAGAGTGGCTCTCAAATGCTTTTTGCTGTTGTTGTTTTACATCACAATTGTTTGTTCTGTATGTGCATGTGCCTATATGTGTAGCCCCTCGCAGACTCAGAAGCCCATGTGGAAATCTGAGAACACTTACAGGAATTGGTTCCTCTCCTTACACTATTGTAAGTCTTGGGAATCGAACTCACGTCCTTGAGCTTGACTGCAAACATCTTTACCAGCTCAGTCATTTTGCTGGCCCCATTAGATTCCGTCCCCTCCCCAGAGACAGGGTTTCTCTGTGCAGCCCTGGTTGTCCTGGACTCACTTTGTGGACCAGGCTGGCCTCAAGCTCACATTGATCCACCTGCCTCCGCCTCCCGAGTGCTCGGGCTGCAGGTGTGCGCCACCATGCCCAGCCCCCATCAGACTCATATGTCTTACATAGGCAAGGCCAGAGATGCTTCATCTCCTTTGCAAGCCCCAGTTGCTGCCCGGGGACTGGCACAGGGACATTCCGCCATGTTGGTGAGTCGCGCATAGGAGCTAGGCTACCGAGAACACTGCAGTTGAATTCTTGGTAAACCCTGGTATAACAGACTATTTTAGTTCTGACTAATGAATCATAATCATTTGCTTAGTAGGTTCTTAGAAAGTAGAACTTCGCCGAGGGAAGGGTTGAAATCCACGGCATCGAGTGTAGTGGCTCCAAGGAGCAGAGGAGGAGCTGTGGCCTTTGGAGACGGGTTTGTGGCTTTCAGAAGGATGGCCTCAGGGCCCCTACCAACAACTGCTCCGTGGGGAGGCAGGAAGCATGGAGACTGGATTCAGGGTTGGGCCTAAGGGTTAGGTAGGTATGGAGCAGGGGCGTGCATTCCAAAATGGGTCTGGACTTTCCCACAGGGTAAATAATGAACACCCTTCAAGTGTTCAGCGCCATTGCGATTGAAAAGACTGAAAAAACTAAAAACAAAAAACCCCACATTCCTTTAAAAGAGTGGAGTAATCCAGGGTGGCTTTTTGTTGACAGGTACCTCTCTCAACCAAGAAATGTCCCATGGTGGAGAACCGGGCTTGGGGTTGAGAAAGGGAGATGAAAGGATGAGGATGGGAAACCTCCCTGCAACAGAGAGGAGGCTCGTGGTCAGAGCCTGTCACAGCTACGGAAGCCCCCGAGGGGCAAACCTAGCAGTGTTAGGAAAGGCCATCAGGGTTCTCCATAATCCTTGACTCCCTGAGGGAATTATGTCGTCAGTGTCAAGGCAAGCACAGAGGATTAGATCTGCACGTGCTAGCTATGTTCCTGGTGCAAGCCATCATGATAGATTTGTAATAGATTGGGTCTGGGATTTTCAAGGTCTTGCTAGATCAGCCGTTGGCTTCAAACTCTGCGCTCCTGCCTCTACTACCCAAGTTCTGGGATTAGGAACATATGCCTATACCTGGGTCTGTAGCATCTTTTTTAAAACTTTTTTTTTTTTTTAAGAGACAAGGTTTCTCTGTGTAGCCTTGACTGTCCTGGACTCTCTTTGTAGACCAGGCTGGCCTTGAACTCAGAGAGAAGCCCCATGTTCGCATTTTACCAGCTTGGTGATACTGTGGAGAAAGGAAAGTGTCTCTCTCTCTCTCTCTCTCTCTCTCTCTCTCTCTCTCTCTCTCTCTCTCTCCACACACACACACACACACACACACACACACACACACACACACACACACGCACACATTAGCTGTTGTTCACGTCTCCCCCCTCCCAGCCCCTTCCTGAGCCCCTCTGAACCAACCAGTCTGTCCCCAGCAGGTCCCAGTCACCCTGTCCCAGCCTTACCACACCACTGCACTTTAAAGGCAGACCCTGAGGTTACATAAACTTACCCAGGGTCATTAGGCTACCTAGCTGCAGAACTGGAGCTGCGTTTTTTTTCCAGGCTCATCAACATTTCGCTGTGCCACCCACTGTCACACTGGACACGCATAGATAAACCTACCACATCTCTGTGTGTGTATGTGTAAAAGCCCATGTACATGTGTGTGAAGGACCAGAGGTAGACATTATATGTCTTCCTCTAGTACGCTCCATCTTATTTATTTATTGTTTATTTTATTTTCTTATTTCTTGCTGAACATGGAGCCCACAGGGTCAGCTAGACTGGCTAGCCAGCAAGCCCCACGCCTATCCCTGCCCCCCATCTTTCTTCAGCCTCCCCTTTGTGAATGAGTGTCTGCCATGAAGATCAGCAGCTAGTTGGGGCTTTAGAACCAGCGGCAGAGGCTGAGACAGAGGAAGGATTCTCTGGGAGCTTGCAGGATTGATTGTTCTGGGGCCTAAGAAGAGAGGGGACATTGGCCCGAGAAAGCGTATACCCAGGACAACCTCAGCTGCAGGGACTCATGACACGAACCCTGGGATAAGTCCACAGGTGCTTGCCACCAGGTCTGTGCGGTCCCACTTTAGGGTCAAATGCCATTGGTGTAAAGTATGATCTGGTAAGAGAACCCTGGGAGGAGGGGGTCAAAGAAGGGCAGCAGAAGACTCGGCTAGGACTTCAAAGAAAACAAAGAGGCTGGGGGTGTGATTCAATTGCTAGAGTGCTTTCCTAGGAAGCACAGAGCCCTGGGCTCCATCCCACTGCACAGCGTAAAACCAGGGATGGAGATGTAAACCACTTATCTAAGCATTCCGGTGGTGGAGGCAGGAGGATCAGGGCTTCAAACTCATCCTTGTCTACATGTTGAGTTCAAGGCCAGCCTGGGCTATGTGAAACTCTAATGCTCTTTAGAGGATTTGCTTGTGGAAAGACAGAAGTGATGTGAGTGCCAGCATTCGGAGACTGATGACCCATCTCGTTGGTCTAGCCTCAGCCGTTTCTTTAGAACCTGCCTGCCTCCTGCCAGGATGACGTTGTAGAACTGAACTGAGAATTGTCCTAGTTGTGGTCAGCGTGCTGAGAGTAAGTGACTGTTGAGTAGCCAGCCCTAAGCAGGACATTGAGGTCACCTACTCCAAGGCTCAGAGAACACTGCAGACAACAGGGTGGAAAGAACATAAGAGGCAGAGGATGGGGAAGAGGGCTGCAGAACGCCCCCTTCTGGACAACACTGGCCATTACAGTCACAAGCACAGGGCATCTGTGGGTACCTGCGTAGGACCTGCCTCCATCTGCCCATCAGCCTTCCATCTCAGACCAGGAAGAGGACCAGGAGGCCCGCCTCTTTCTGAGGAGCAGTTGGCAATTAATGGTTGCCAGGGGACAGGAGCCAGTTTCTTCAGTGGCGTAGACCCTGGTAAGGTGCTCACACTGCAGGGAACAACACTCCCCCTCCGCCACCACCTGTTCATGCAAACAGCCCTCCTTAAACTCAACGTGGAAGAACTAGCTGGGATGCACAGGTTCAGCAGGTGTAGAGGGGACAAGAAAAGGTAACAGGGGTAAAAGGATCATAGCACATTGTGTGCATGTCATAAATACTAAGTGATCAAGATACAATGTATGTATGTATAAAATTGTCAAAGAATAAATAATGTCTTAAGTCCTTTTAATAAAAAAAAAAACAGAATGATGCTGGGTGTGGTGGCACACACCTTTAATCCTAGCACTAGGGAGGCTGAGGCAGGTAGATCTCTGAGTTCAGGGTAATCCTGTTCTACAGACCAAGTTCCAGGACAGCCAAGGCTATACAGAGAAACCCTGTCTTGAAAAACAAAGCAACAACAAACAAAAAGAAAAAAAACAAACAAACAAAAAACAGGCTATCTCAATCTGTTTGTTTAAAATGGGTCTCAGAACGGGCCATGGTGGCACACACCTTTAATCGCAGCACTTGGGAGGCAGAAGCAGGTGGATTGCTGTGAGTTCAAGGCCAGCCTGGTCTACAAATCGAGTCCAGGACAGTCAAGGCCACACAGAGAAACCCTGTTTCAAAAAACAAAAACAACAACAACAACAAAGTATTACTTTCTAAATGGGTTTGGAAGGGATGGAGATGCTGTCCACAGAAAGAGGGGGTAAGCTAGAGAGAGAATAGTCCTTTACAGTCCCATATAGTCATTTACCCAACCGCAAACATTCAGTGAGCAACTGTTATAGGCCAGGCCTGCCCCTGACACAGGGCCACCGTTTGGAACCCTCCCCCAGTGCTGCATGTAGCCAAGTGTAGCTAAGAAACATCCTGAGGGTTTTGTTGCGTTCCGCTAATAACTTGCTTGTGTGAATGTTATAAACAGCAGGTCATGTCCCAATTTCAAAAGGTTGGACACACCCTCTACAGGGTCTTCCTGGTTGGTTCCCATCCCAGCACTGGGCTCAGATCTTCTATTCTTGCTTCCCACTGTGTTAAATGTCTAGATCTACCCAGATTCTCCTCTTTGGAATCCAACTGACAGTATAGACCATCGACCTTGTCCAGTTGGTACCCAACTTGGTTCACAAAAACAACTGACCTGGCTTCCCAACGCAGGGCCATCACGGGGTCGGGGTGACGGTGAGGTGGGGCTCCATACAAAGACAGAAGTTGGGCTCCATGTTGACAGAGCCACTTGATGTCATGGGCCTTGGGAAATCAGTGTATCACTCACACCGTTGATGGAGTTCCCTGTTCCCAGATAATGAAGATGCTCTTCCACAGCATGGTCCCCAGTCCCTGCCCAGTCTCACAGGTAGGGAAAAACAGTTCAGAACCTCCAAATGCAGGTGATTATGATACAAATTATTGCTGAGAATTTTTGGTGGTGGCTTTTTTGCTTTGTTTCTTTTCTTTTCTTTCTTTCTTTTTTTTTCAAGACATAGTTTCTCTTTGTAGCCTTGGCTGTCCTGGACTCACTCTATCTACCAGGCTGTCCTCAAACTCACAGTGATCCACCTGCCTCTGCCTCCTGAGTGCTGGGATTACAGGCATGTGCCACCACCACCCAGCTTTTTTGTTTTTTTCAAGACAGGATTTCTCTGTGTGGCCTGTCGTGGACTCGCTCTGTAGACCAGGTTGGCCTTGAACTCTCAGAGATCCACCTGCCTCTGCCTCCTGAGTGCTGGCATTAAAGTTGTGCACCATGACCAGCCAGCATGGTCTTAGATTTTTGAGTCTAATGCAGCCTGATGCAACCCAGGCTGACTTTGAATTCATAACTTTTCCTTCTCTGGAGCTCAGTGCTGGGATTACAGGTGTGTGCCACCACATCTGATTTGAAGAATGTTTTTTAACCACTGCATTTGCATGAAGCCAACTGACTACTGAGCAGCTTATGGTTTGAAACAGTTCCCATCTCTGGGGTAAGGAGACAAGCCTAAGTGAAGACTAGTCATTTCTGAGGAGAGGCACGGAGCAGCAGAGAAAGTGGGGAGCTGGGAAGTCACCTCCGAGCCCACCTTTCAGAACTATTTGACAATAGGCATTGAACATTAAAACATCACAGCCCAGGCTGGTGAGACAGCTCTTTGGGTGATGGTGCCCGTAGCCAAGCGGAAGACCTTGGTCCTCAGGACCCATGTGGTGAAAGGAAAGTGCCGCATGTGCTACAGCAAGCTCAGATGCACATGTATGTGCATGCACACATACAAAGTTAATTACTTAATTAAAAAACCTCAGCAATTCCTTTGAACCAAAGATTCCAACAATTCATCTTAAGGCCATCACCAAAGATAGATGGAAAAAATGACCCTTCATTCAGGAGAAAAATCAGAAGCAACCTAAGGGTCTAACCACTGGGGATCAGCTGTAAACACGATGGCACATCCGTATGACTCACTGCTGTCCCCACTCCCAAATAACACACACACAGAAATGTTCTTTCAGGAGAACACAAGCATTTCAGAAAAACAAAACAAAACACAAAAAGGTATTCCAGGACAGGGGAAGTGGTGTGTTACTAGGTAGACTGTGGAACATGGAGATACATTTTTATTAGGCTAATTTTGGAATTTCAAAAAATATTTTTATTTGTTTCTTTGTTCAGTTGTGTGTGTGTGTGTGTGTGTGTGTGTGTGTGTGTGTGTGTGTGTGCACGCGCACATGTGCCAACACAAGGAATATGGAAGTGAGAAGGCAACTTTCAGGAGTCGGTTCTCACCTCTCTCCTCAGCACCCAGGGTTAGGCATCAGGTCATAGGGTTTGCTCAGCAAGCATTTTTTACCAGGTGAACCATCTCGAGGGCCCAAAATATTTTGTCTATGTAAATATATGTGTTGATGTGTACATGTGTGCTCATGTGCTCTGTGTGTGTGCGCGCGAGCTTGTGTAAGTGTGTACATGCTTACAGGGGCCTAAGGTTGATATCAGGAAGATTCTTGGTACCTTATACAGAAAGGCACAGACTCTTACTTAAACCTAGAGCTCAGCTGGGTGTGGTGGCGCATGCCTTTAATCCCAGCACTCGGGAGGCAGAGGCAGGCGGATCACTGTGAGTTCGAGGCCAGCCTGGTCTACAAAGTGAGTCTAGGACAGCCAAGGCAACACAGAGAAACTCTGTCTCAGAAAACTTAAAAAAACAAACAAACAAACCTAGAGCTCAAAGACAAGCCCAGTCTCCTCAGCCAGCTTGTCCTTTGGGCGGGGGATGGGGGGTGGTGGGGAGGGTGGGGGGTGGTGGTGAGAAATGGTCCCCTGTGTCTGTCTCTCGAGTGCCAGGATTACAGGTAACATTTACATGTGTCTGGGGAATGAACCTCATCCTCACTCTGTGAGCTCACGGCCACTGAGCCATCCTCCAGCCCCACTTTTGGAAATCTGTTAGTGAGAATCAGAAGAATGCTAGGCTGGGGGAGGGGGGGGGGAATGTGAGCTCAGAGTAGGGAGGAGGTGGTTCCGCCCTGAGAGTTCATCAACTAGGTCCCAGGTCTACCATGTGTAGTCTCCCCTCTGACATGCCTGGAGCCTGGACTGAGTCTTACATGCTCTGAACTAGGGTGGCAGGCAACTCGGGGGTGTGGGCGGAGGGTCTTCCTGAGTTAGGCAAGTATTGCTTTCCCTACTAGGAACAAACTCATTATCATAAAAATCAGAAAAGGCAGATGGGTTTAGGGAGCTACCCCGAGAGTGTTGCTCAACGTGAGAAGTGTCAGAGGACAGAGAGAGGGTGGCCACCAGAGTGCTAATTTGCTGTCTGTCTGTTTCGAATCACCCTGTGGCATTTTTGGTTCCTCTTTTTCTTAAGGACTAGTTCTAAGAAGTAAAAAAAAAAAGAATTGAAGAAACCATAAAGTTTCAGGCCACATGGGTGAGTACTACTTGCAGAAAATGATTCCCAAAGTGTCGTAGCTGACACATGCCATGGTTGAAACCTCAGCCATCTAAGCAAATAGCATGCTTGTGAGCCACCCACCCCCAGCCCTGTTAGTAGCCCTGCACTCCCTGGAAATTGCTTTGAGAGACAGAGTCAGGAATACTCATGGGGCAGCCCTGCCCTGTCTCTCTCTACAACTCAACTGCTATCAGAGGTTTCTTTGGAAAACTGTCTTCTTCTATGTAGAACCAAGTGAGGCTGTCCATGTCTAAGGGGACAGATGTGACCCAGCCTGGACTAATATGAGGGCTGCGATATTTTGGTCACCAGAATTGGCTCAGGATAGACATGTGGATGTGACCCATGCTGAGTTATCAGGACCCACAAAGCTTAGCTCTCAGACCAGTGTCAGGTGTCAGAACTATTGAGAAGTAAGTAGGCTGTCTTCAAAAGACAGACTCAAAAGCAAGATGGCTGAAAGCACCTCCGTGACACCATTTAGACTGCTTGAGAAGGGACCAAACTTGAAGGAAGAAAAGCTAAAGAAGTAAAAAATTCCTACTAATACCCCTTTTTAAAAAAGATTTAATATTTTTTACAATTAAGTAGGTTTTTTTGTTGTTGTTTTGTTTGTTTGTTTGTTGAGACAGGGTTTCTCTGTGTGTAGCCCTGGCTGTCTTGGTACTTGCTTTGTAAACCAGGTTGGCCTTGAACTCACATCGATCCGACTGCCTCTGCCTCCTGAGTGCTGGGATTAGCCCGGCAGTAGCAGAGTCATTCATCCTGCTGCGTGCTGGAGCATCAGCGTGTCTGCAGAATTTCACACGCTAAGAATTCATTGACCGTTTCTTCAGCAGGGCACATTCAAGAAGGGCTCTGGGGACCTCATAGAGTCCTCTTGTAATTAGCTCATGAGAGGGACCCGGGCAGAGTCGTTGTCAACCTGCTTGAAGATGGTCAGCCACTGTGGGTAAACCTCCCTCCCAGCTGTGCCACTCGGAGAGGTTGTTTGTTTGTTTGTTTGTTTGTTTTTGTTTTTTCAGTTAGGACAGATAAAACCTGGCATCTAGAGCTTTCCCTGTGATGTTTCACTTTGTATGTGTAAGCTTTCCATGCCAACAAAACACAATAGTAAAGACAAAACTTTGCCCAAGAAGTGTGACGTTAGAGACAGAGAGGGCCCACGTACTGTTATATTTCATGTATGATATTTGATCAGCCTATTCCACTCGTGTTTAGCAAGCCATACATCTCTCCTAGCACCTGGCTGGTTTATTTATTTATTTTTAGATAAATCTGTGAGAATGGCTGGGGATGTAGTTCGCTCAATAGAGTGCTTGTCTAGTTCCCATGAAGCCCTGGGTTGGATTTCTGACACCATATGCCAGGTGTGCTGAGACACACTTGTAATGTCGGCGCCTGGGTAGTGAGGGCTGGAGGGTTTTTTGTTGTTGTTGTTTTGTTTTTGTTTTTGTTGTTTTGAGACAGGGTTTCTCTGTGAAGCCCTGGCTGTCCCGGAACTCTCTCTGTAGACCAGGCTTGCCTCGAACTCACAGAGATCCGCCTGCTTCTGCCTCCTGAGTGCTGGGACTAAAGGCTTGCGCCACCACATCCAGCTAGAGGGCTGGAGGATTTAAGTAGAGGTTGAAGGTCATCCTCTGCTACAGGGCAAGTTCCAGGCCAGCCTGGGCCCCAAGAGAGACCCTGCCTCAAAACTACAATGACAAAACAAAGCCCCAACCCTCTAAGAGGTTTATCCACATTAGGACAACTCTTGACTGGATGTCCAGGCTACACACACAGAACAAGGTCTAAGAAGCCGGGAGGACCAGAGACCCTGATCCAAGCCTCTGGCTCTGGTTGTGGTGACAGGAATGTTGCTGGGCGCAGTGGCCTCACACTCCTGTATTTAAGTCGAGTCTGTCTACGTTCTTCCTCTTTCTAGCTAACCTTTGATCTCTGTGCCTCAGTTTCCTCATCTGTGAAGTAGAGGTGGTCATGATAGCACCTCCCTGATAGGCACACTGTGAGGCTTAAAGAAATCGCTGGAAGCCGGGTGTGGTGGTGCACGCCTTTCAGCTCAGCACTAGGGAAGCAGAGGCAGGCGGATCGTTGTGAGTTCGAAGCCAGCCTGGTCTACAAAGCGAGTCCAGGACAGCCAAGGCTAATACAGAGAAACACTGTATAAAAAACAAAAAAACAAAAAAACCCCCAAAAAAACAAAAACAAAAAACAAACAAGCAAAAAGACAAAAAAAAAAAGAAAAAGAAAAGAAAAAGAAATCAGCAGATGCATGCCACAGAACAATGTTACTGCTGCCTTCCTTGTTTTTAAAATGTTATTATTTTCTGTGTATCGGTATTACTCCTCCATGTGTATCTGTGTGCCATGTCTGTGCCTGGTGCCCTCAGAGGCCAGAAGAAGGTGTCAGATCCCCCTGGATTTGGACTTACAGATGGCTGTGAGCTGCCATATGAGTGCTGGGAATCGAACCTCGGCCCTCTGGAAGCGCAGCCAATACTCGTATCCACGGAGCCATCTCTCCAGACCTCAAATAATCTGTTTTGACAGTTCACTAATGCGCATTTTGGCAGCTTCTGTTTTGTAGTTTGGGAGAGAAATACAATTTAGAGTGTGTATATACATCCCGTAGTTCCGTATCCTTGCTGGATGGGATGGAGTAGCCAACATAGTTGGTCTTTTTTGGGCCAGGAAAATAGTTTAGAATAAAGGCTTATTATTCAATTAGACTTGTTTCCCACTAGTAAATTATAGGTACTAGTTACTGTGTGCGGGTTGTTCATATTTTCTATTGAAAAGCAATTCAACTTGGCAGCCGTGGCAGCTGTGGACTCATTGCCTAGCTGTGTAAGACAGGGCAAGTGACTTCACCTCTCTGAGGCTCAGAGTGTCCTTGGGAGGAGGCAGATGAGACAGTCAGGTCTTCAGGTGAAGCGAAAGTGGGCGTGGCTAACATGTTGGAGAAGCACCTGCCCTTCAGGTAGGGCATATAGGGTATTATTCAGAGAATCAAGCTCTGAGTTGAAGTACCGAGGAGGAGTCAGACCACAGGAGGGAATCTGCAGCTGCCTGGGTGATCTAACACCATCTCTGCAGTGGCTCTCCAGGAAGGAGAATTTGGCCCCACAGAGGGCGTTTGGCAATGCTAGGCTCACTTCTACTCGACAGCTAGGGTTAGGGTTGCTACTGGCGCCCAATGGGCAGAAACCCTATTACTATTTGCTGTCATCTTGATGTCAAATGTCACCCTCAAGGCTCCTGTGTTCAAAGGCTTTGTCCCCAGCTGGTGGATCCACTCCCTCCCTGAGAAGTGACTGGATCATGAGGGCTCTCTTTATCCATGGACAGCCCCTCAATTGAATAGGCTAATTTTAGGGGGAGGGGGTTGTGGGAACTGTGACAGGCAGGATCTGACAGGAGAAGTAGGCCACTGGGGGTGGGCCTTTTGAAGGTCTGTCTTGTCCCCAACTCTTCCCTGTATTAGTCACTCAGCCTCCAGGCCGCCATGATGTGAACGGCCTCTTCCCCCATCAATGCTTACCTCTTCAGGCCCAAAGCCACAGAGCCAGCTGTGTATGTCTGAAACTGTGATTAAAAGTTAACTGCCCCTACTTTCTTTCTCTCAGGGATTTTGTCACAGTGATTAACAGCTGACTGACACACCACGGGAGCATCCTCCAAACACACGGCGGGACCCATCAACAAAGCACCGCCCAGCCTGAAGTGCCAATCATGTGAGAGTTGGAAAGCTCTGCTCTAAAGTCACTGTGAAATCTGCAGGGACAAGTGATGCTGTCAGGTTGCATTCTGTTGTCACCCAGTTTAGGGATATAGCGTGTGTGAGAGCATCAGCGTGAGGTCTGTCAGGGAGCGAGCGGGCTGCTCATAAATGTCTGTGCGTTTGAAGTTAAGTCTTTCGGGATAAGGCCCACCATGTCTGCTTTGCTTTTGATGGTGGCAGAGGGGAGCCACCTGTTTCCTGTCTTTCTAAGTTGCCACTTTCCGTTTCGCCCTTTTTTGTCAGCAACAGATCTTCCAGGGGAGAGGCGGGGGCGGGGTGATGATGTTCTAAAGAGTCAACCCCAAATTCAGATGTGATACTGCCATTCATCAGCATCCACGCCTACCAACACAGTTTTATGGGACTGGGATGAGTCCTTGCCTAGTGTTCACAAAGCCCTAGGCTTGCTACCCAGACAGGCATACCTGTCATCCCAGCATCTGAGAGTTGTAGACAGGAGGGTCAGCTCAAGTAATCTTGTTCAAAATCAGGGCCAGTGAGCCAGGCAGTGGTGGTGCACGCCTTTAATCCCAGTACTCAGGACGCAGAGACAGGCAGAGCTCTGAGTTCAAGGCTAGCTTGATCTACACAGTGACAGCTGGGACTACAAAGAGAAACCCTGTCTAGAAAAAGCAAACCAACCAACCAGACAGGCAAACAAGTAAATATTAACTAATTACCAAATCAGAGTTCAGTGGGTGAAGGTGGCTTTCCTAAAAGCCTAGTGACTTGGAATTCACTTAAAGGCATGAGAGAAGCATGTGCACACACTCATGATAAACACATATAATGACAACAAATTAAAATGTATTTTTTTAAAAAGAAGGCTGTTGGAATGGCGCCAAGCCTGACAAGTGAATTCAAAGCCAGCAACCCACATAGAGGAAGGAAGAACAGACTCCCCCAGTGTGTCCTCTGACCTCCGCACATGCACTGTGACATGAGTTCCTAGATACACAGATCCAAACAATGAAAGAAGGGGAAATTTAAGGTCATCTTTAGTTACATATTGAGTTCAAGGCCTTCCTGAGACGCATGAGACCCTGTCAATGAATGAATGATAAAATTAATGACTTTTAATCTTAGGTACAAAAACCTTCCTTGTGGTCACATGATTTGATTTGATTTTAAAATGTTTACTATTTTATTTTCTGTGCAGGGGGTGGTTGCCTGCATGTATGTCTGTGTGCCACATGTGTGCCTGGTGGGTGTCCTCAGAGACCAGAGAGGATATAGGGTCCCCTGAAACTGGGCCTACAAAGGGTTGTGAGCTGCCATGTGTGTGCTGGGAATTGAACCCAGGCTCTCTGAAAAAGCGGCCCATGCTCTGACTCACTGAGCCTTCTCTTCAGCCCCAGATACACGGTTTTAAGTAAAGGGGTTCTCTCTGTGTGTCCTTTACACACACAGACTCCATTGTCCTGTAATGAGCTAGCTCTGCAGCCTGGGTTCAAGACTGCTGGCACTTATAACCTAGGAAATGCTCAAGGACCACAAAGGCCAGGAAGTTACTGCTCAGTGAAAGAGGCATTTCTGCTTCATTCCAGGCCCTAATGTCTCTCGTTGTTCTCCAACCGTTCCTGCGCCAACTGAAAGACTTGAATTCAAATAACTCTGAACTCCATTCAAATGTAAGCTGTTTCCTTAGCCATTATGTCCATTATTTCTGACGTAAAGACTAATACTATATGATCAAAGTCTTTGTGCGTGTTTTAATTTAAGACTTTTCTTTTGTGCGTGGCTGGTCCCTGACATTTCCTTGATCATTTTGTTTTGTTTTGTTTTGTTTTCCAAGACACAGTCTCTCTGTGTAGCCTTGGCCATCCTGGACTTGCTTTGTAGACCAGGCTGTCCTCGAACTCACAGCGATCTGCCTGCCTCTGCTTCCTGAGTGCTGGCCTTAAAGGCGTGCACCATCAGCCCCGGCCACTTCCTTGATCTATGTTACTTACTCAGCTGTGTCTTAAAGACCTTATTTATTTAGTTATTATTTATTTTTACTATTTTTGAATTTTCCATCCATTTAAATATTGTGGCCCACTAGCAGATTAAACAATGATGAATGAATATTCGGGCTGAAGTCTTATGAAAAGACCTTTTGATGCCAGGGGGTGGGGGTGGGGTAGGGATGTTATTTTTGGCAATATCTGTGTCACAGAAACAGACAATATTGGAAGGTCACCAATAGAAGGGACATAACATGTTCTGGTCATACTGACCTAGAGAGGAAGTTACACACAGAGAGACAAAAGAGAAGTAATACCCTAACGGTGTGTTTCTGTTCTTTGTCTGTCTCAAGTGTGTGTGTGTGTGTGTGTGTGTGTGTGTGTGTGTGTGTGTGTACATGTGTGTATATGTGTGTGTATGAGCCTATGTGTGCATGTGTGGTGTAGCACATGAGTGCACAGGTGCATACACCATGTGTGTGCACTTAGAGGCCAGAGCAGAACATTGACTGTACTCCTCTGTTGCTCGCTGTCCTAATGCTTTGAGACTGGGTCTCTCATTGAACCAGAAGTGTTCACTAACATGACTGGCCTTGGAGCTCTCCAGATCTGTCCCCAGTGCTGACATTACACTCAGGGAACAACATTCTTACCTAATGAGCCATCTGCTCAGCATCTCAGGAGCCTTCTGGACCTGGAGCACTGACTTGTTACATCTGTATGAATGGAAAGAGCCATTTCATCCAGATAGTGCAGAACATTCTGTCATGTTGTCTTTTTTCCTAGATGAGAAGTCTGTTCAAAGATCCAGGAGTGACCAATCCATGCTTAACCTAACCTGTCCCCACACACCCCTGCACAAAGCAGACATTACTAGTCGATGTTTCTTCTCTGTAGGTAGAGCATAGGCACAGCTTCACAATCTTCATTAAAAATCCTTCATGTATGCCTGTAATGTCAGCTTGTGGGAGGTACACGCAGGAAGATCAGGAGTTCAAGGTCATCCTTGGCCAAGCAAGTTCAAGGACAACATGACTTCCATGAGACCCTGTCTAAAAACACAAACCAATGCTGCATATAGCCACCACCAATTGATGTCACAGTGGTCATATAGAATAAAAATTACTTTCTATTTCTCATAGGCAGAGGATATACTTAAAAGGGCAGGTGTGTGTGTGTGTGTGTGTGTGTGTGTGTGTGTGTGTGTGTGATTGTCTGTATCTGTGTGCATCTGTGTAATCATGTGTGGTATGAAGCTTACACATGCCAGGGCTTTGTACATGCCAGGCAAATGTGTCTCACTGAGCTACAACCACAGCCCTTAAAACAGAACCAAGGAGCTGGGCGTGGTGGCACACATCTGTAATCCCAGCACTCAGAGGCAGAGGCAGGCAGATCGCTGTGAGTTCGAGGCCAGCCTGGTCTACAAAATGAGTCTAGGACAGACAGGGCTGCACAGAGAAACCTTGTCCCGAAAAACCAAACCAAACCAAACCAAAAAATAAACAAACAAACAAACAAAAAACTAGAACCAAGGGTTGGCAAATGGGCAAGGGTGACTGCTACCAAGCTTGATGATGTGGAGGTGGGGGGCCCATGCCCCCAGAACCCATATGATGAAAGAAGAGAATCCATTCCCATAAATTGACCTTTGACCCTTCCTCCCCACCCCCCACCCCCACATTTTTTTAAAAAACAGGTATCAAAAGTTCACTGTCGCCTTATTGTTTTCCAGAAAGCATTTCTGCCTTCTGATTCCTAGTGGGTCTTCCCAGCAAGTGAGGATCCATCTGTCCTTTTCTCAAAGGTTCTAGAAAAAAAAACAGAGCAACCAGCTCCTACCTGGCCATTTGCTTTGAAATCGTGTCCCTGGGTTGCCAAATGTGTGGAAACAAGAAATCAAGTGAGTTGAATTCACTGAGTGAAAATGAAGGCATGGGCTGCTCCAGGGTATGGTTGAGGAGGATTTTATTATATATCTGAGGGAGAGTTCATCCAGAGGCATCTGGAAGGGTCTAGACTGAACTGGACCATGAGAGGAGAGAGAGGTGGGGCGGGGAAGAGAGGAAGAGAGAGAGAGGAGAGAAGAGAGGGCAAGTGGACCAAGAGAGGAGCTGAGGACCAAGAGCCAAGAGAGTCCATGACTGAAGTGGATTAAATAGGCATAAGAACCTGGGGTGTAAGTGAAGCCGGAGAGGTCTAGGGAAAGAGGTGAGGTGGGAAGTGCTGGGAGGAGCCCCAGGTATTGAGTGAGTCTTGTCCTGGCTTTGCTTGTTTGTTTGTTCGTTCGTTTGTCTTTTGGTTTTTCCAGACAGGGTTTCTCTTAGTAGCCACTGCTGTCCTGGACTCTCTTTGTAGACCAGGCTGGCCTTGAACTCACAGAGATGTACTTGCTTCTGCCTCCCTGAATGGTGGGATTACAGGCTTGTCCCACCACGCCAAGCCTAGTCCAAACATTCCTTCCTTCCTTCCTTCCTTCCTTCCTTCCTTTCTTTTCTTTTCTTTTCTTTTTTTTCTTTTTCAAGACAGGGTTTCTCTGTGTAGCCCTGGCTGTCCTGGACTCACTTTGTAGACCAGGCTGGCCTTGAACTCACCAGAGATCCACCTGCCTCTGCCTCTGCCTCCTGAGTGCTGGGATTAAAGGCGTGCACCACCACCACCCAGCTTGGTCCTAACATTTCTTAAAAGTCCCACCCCACCTTGGGCTGGGGAGGATGAGGCAGAAGCTGGGAGAATCCGGAGATCAAGATCACCCTTTGCTACAGGAGAGCCCCACAGAACAGTCCCACCTCCCAGCGGTGAGGTACCACATGGTGGCAATTGAATTTCCATACTGGAGCCTCACTCCTCCCAACAGAACAAGTGGAGCAACAGCTCCCACAGCTGCTGTTTTGGGGTTTGGTTTTCTCCTTGAATTCCCAGTGTACTTGATTAATGGATTTGTTGTTGTGGTAGTGGTGGTGGTGGTGGTTGTGGTTGTCATTATTTTTCCAACTTAGGACTTGGTACTTTATCTGCAAGGCTGCCATCTGAGGCCAAGTTAAAAAAAAATCTAGAAATTTAATTTTGTTATTTTATGATTTTCCCAGTAAAATATGTGGGGGTATACACTCTCCAAATACTCTCTATGCTAAAAAGTGGTAGGGTTTTCTTTCTCTTTTCCTTCCCTGCAGCCCCCTCTCTTTTAAGCAAATGTAGTCCTTTGGATATTGTAAGATGTTTTAGTCACTGGAGACATTTAAGAAAAAGATCTCGAGTGAGAATCTCTCATTTTTTTTCTCCTGAAAAGGAATATTTGCTCTAGAAAATGCTGCATTTAGAAGAATGATGCCTTAGTAACAACCGGCCCACTGAGAGCTGCTGGGGTTTGTGGGGGAGTGAGGCGGAGTGAGGCAGGGGGATGGAGGCCATGTGGGGAGACTGGCAGCATCCTACTTACACACCAGCCAAACATAATGCTTATTTATTCATTCATTTGCTCACTCACTCTCTCATTCACTCAACCAACAAACATTCTGAGAATCTGGCATATATACAGGGCTGTACCAAGCAGGCAACAGCAGTGGCGTCAGCAGCAGTATGCCTTTAAAAACAAAATGAGGTCGCATGTAGCCCAGGCCAGCCCTTGACTCACTATGTAGCTAAGCCTGGCTTTGAACTCCTAGTCCTCTTGTCTCCATCTCCCAAGTGCTAGGATTATGCCATCCCCATATTTATGCAGGGCTAGGCATAAACCCCAGAGTTTCACGCATGCTTGACAAGTGCTCAACTCCCTGACTGCCATCCCTGGCCTGGCTCTATATGTCCATGGTTTCCTGAGTCCTTCTCAACCCTGTGCTGACAGAAAAGACATTCTAATGCTTTAGGGCAAGAAATGTTAACAGGGTCTGAGGTTGCACTCCAGGGGATTTGGACAGGGCGCGGAGACTTTTTGTGGGCATCACGTCTGAGAGATGGAGCTGCTTTAGCCACAGAGACACTGATGATAGCACCTGCACGGAACAGCCTGCCACCAGCTGAGCTGGTCAGCCCAAAGGTCTGAAGGCTTGATAGCCTCGCCCCAAGGTATCTGGGGGCACACGAAGAGCTCCCCACTGAAGCATATTTGGAGTCAGCATTGTCCCCAGGAAAGCTGAGAAAATAGTGGCTCAATTTTTTTCCCCCTTTTCTGCCCAGCTTTCTCCTTTGGTACAGTCCCGACTGAGAAAGGAGGCAGCCATTGCTACCCTGAGTAAGTGGCAGTCATTCTTGGCACCTACAGCACCTAGGAGGTTGTTACAGTCCCAGGCCCTGCTGCAGACCTGCTGAATCCGAACTTGAATTTGAACATGAGTCCCTGGGGATCCATGCACACATTACATGGTGTGAGAAAGTGCTGGTCTCATCTGACACGAAGCAGAAGTTTTAAGTGACAATTTTGATAAATGCTAACATGGAATCTAGTCCCAGGGGTCAGGGAAGGCTTCCATGAAAAATCATCCTGAAAACGGAGCTCTTGGTGAGTAATGGAAAGTAGCCAGAAGGTCCTTCCAGAGGGAACAGAATAAACAAAGCCTCAGAGGCAAACTTGGGGGTGGGGTGGGGGTCGGGGCACACAGCTCAAGAGGTAAACTGCTCGATGGGCAAGTATGAAGGACCAGAGTCCAATATCCAGCGATTGTGCACCCTTGTACTCACAGTATTCAGGCGGCACAATCAGGTAGAGTCCTGGGACGTGCTGGCTGCACAGTCTGGCTTTCTAGGTAAGTTCAAGACCACTGAGAGACCAGGTCTCAAAAAAAAAAAAAAAAAAAAAAAAAAAAAAAAAAAAAAGAAAAGAAAAGAAAAGAAAAGAAAAAACCATGATGGGTAGCCAGATAGTGGTAGCACACGCCTTTAATCCCAGCACTCAGAAGGCAGAGGCAGGTGGATCTCTCTGAGTTCGAGGCCAGCCCGGTCTACAGAGAGAGTCCAAGAAAAGCCAAGGCTACACAGAGAAAACCTGTCCCGAAAAAACAAACAAGCAAGCAAACAAACAGGATGGTGGCACCAGAGAAATGACAGGTGACGTGTGTGTGTACACAGAGACACACACAGATACACACAGAGATACATACACCGATACACACACACACACACACACACACACACACACACTTCACACTTAGGCTCAGGCTTAACTTCTGAGACAGGAGGGAACCTGCCCAACTGGAGAACCCATAAAAGAGGTTTTGCCCCATGAGTGAGAAATAACCGGAGGTGAAAATGACCAGAAGATCCCACACACACACTCGGGATGGGGCTCTGGTGCCAGCTGGAATGTTCCTGCTCTAGCCCACACCCCCCCTGCCACCACCCCTCCCCCTTCCCCCCGGAAAGAGAGGCCACTGGACAAGGCAAGTCAGCTTTCTTAGCAATTTAACCATGATCCAAGATCCATGATCAGCAAAACTGGTCTAACGGGGTCACAATCCCAGGACTGGTAATTGTCCCAAGAGGCCCTAGGGAGCCATGCTAGTGGGGACAGTTCATAACCCCCACCCCCACCCCCTTTAACTTCCAGCTATACAGAGCCATTTGTGTCAATATATTTTTCTACAAATTTTGTAGTTTATGACACATCCTGGCAGCGCTTTGGAATTACAGAGACTCAGAGAGTCGATTACAAGGAGCCAGAGTGGGACCTGTAAACGTACAGTTGGAAAAGCTGTTAGGTTCTGCCTGTTCCAACTTCACTGTTCCCGGCCTCAAGACACAGACAACAAAGATCTCTCTCTCTCTCTCTTTCTCTCTCTCTCTCTCTCTCTCTCTCTCTCTCTCTCTCTCTCTCTCTCTGTGTGTGTGTGTGTGTGTGTGTGTGTGTGTGTGTGTCTTTCTTCCTAACCAGCAACTTCTGGTTTTTTTTGTTGGCCTTTGGGCCAGAAGACTCCAGTCGGAATACCTTAAAAGCAAGAATTGACCCCACACTGATTACCGGGGGGTCTTTTGGGCTGTCTGGTTGGAGTGGCTCAAGCCATTGATGACTGGGCATTGAGTCACTTTGTTCTCATTGTCCCTTAGCTCACAGCTGGCCTGCAGGGCCAAGCAGGGACTCAGAAGTCCTTTTTTTTTTTTTTTTATCATACAGGCAATGACTGCTTGGCTGTCTGTGTCTCCGTCTCCCCCAACAGATTACGAATCTCACAAACCATCTATTATCCACTCGGCAACTGGCAACCGTGAACTTGGCCAACAGCGAGGCAGAGTGCTGAGATCCAAGTTAGAAGAAGTGAGAGAAAGAGAGAAAACGCCGAGATGAGCCAGACAGCTCCCCAACCTGTAAAAACATGTTGTATTTACCAGGTCTGGTACGGAAGCCAAACTCAGGGCTCGGTGTTTGTCTTGGGCCCTGGGCCTGGGTTATGTCTGGTGCTCTCAGAACAGTGCCCCCCACCTCCCCCTCCTCACTCACAGCTGATGATTGGCGTATTGTTTAGAGACCAAGAGGGACGATCCTGGGCTCCGGAGGAAGCTGGCAAGAAAGTTCAATTCTATAAAAAGAAGCGCGCGGTCAGGGTTCGGTTTCCTATTCTGACTGAAGGCAAAGAAGAGACTCAAAAATTCCAACCCAGAGGGTGAGGATGGGCTCCAGGGCCTGTTCCCTCAGCTCCTGCCTCCTCCCTGTTCCTGCGACTGGCCAGCTGGGATTACACAACGCACACTAATTTTATTCCACACGCGCGGCTGTTTCTCATTAGGAACCAAGAATTTTTTTTAACCTCCTGGTGCCATCTCTCTCTCTCTCTCTCTCTCTCTCTCTCTCTCTCTCTCTCTCTCTCTCTCTCACACACACACACACACACACACACACTCAGATCCAGGTGAGTAATTCCACTTCAGAACAGGAACATCCTATTTGCACTCCAGGCTGGAGACACGACTCGTTGTCCAAGCATAGACATCCATTTCTTTGTTCCTGGTGCCAAGATCCAGTTTTCTCCTCTGAGTTCCTAACATCACCAGTCCCATGGGTTCTATTCCACTAGGGAGGAGGGAAAAGAGAACATTCGAGTCAACCCTTACAATGTTTTTAGATACCCAGTACCTAACAACTGCTCCCAGAGGGTTCGTCATCTCTCCCTGATCCTGCTGGTTTTTTTTTTTTGGGGGGGGGGGCTTTTTTTATTTCTAAAGCTGAATTCACCAGATGTTCTGAATGTGTCTAAAACCTAGCTTTCCTGTCTTCCACACGCATTAAGTTGGATCCAAATCACGGGCCCGTGTCCTCAGTGGTCCTGGAGAACAGCGTGAGGATGGAGTGAGGCTTCTCTCTGGGCATCGGAAACCATCAGACCTCGGCGCTGGCACTCGGGGCCTTGGGATGTGTCTGGACCAAACCTACATTCATAAACAGTAATGCGCCCTCCTAGTGTTATCCTCGCCCGCTTCCTTGTATTTTCCTGGCCGTGTACCAGAAGCGGCAGAGCTCTAACTCCCCAAACTCTCTGGGAGGATGAAGTGCAGAAACGGCTTACACGTGACTTTGCTGAGGCTGAAGGGTTGGGGCCAGGGATGGTGTCGAGTGCTCACTTGGTTATGTGCAAAACCCTGGCTTTGATTCCCCAACACCACCAAAATAGAAAAACAAAGAAAGCATTCCAGCCACATCTGGAGAGAGCTGGGTAAGCAACTGCCCTCCTGTCTTTGGGAGCCCAGCCTAAGGGAGGGGAACTCCCCCATCCCTCCAAAGCTGCCTCTGCCTGGTGCTCTGCATAAAACAAGGCTGAGCACACCATGGCACCTTGCTAGTCTTCGCCAAAATCCAAGAACAGCGCAGAGTGCACGTTAACCAGATGGAATGCAACATGCATGTAAAGAAATAAGAGCCGTGCCAGGCAAATTGGCAGGGTTTCTGGAATGCTTTAAACAGTGTGTGTGTGGGTAGAAAGAGTGAGCCCCGAGTCGGCCAGGCGGCCTCCCTTCTAAGAGCTGTTTCCTTTACAGTCATAGCCTGTTTTACCAGTCAAAATAAATACGGTGTTAAATGCCCCCACCACCACCCCTTTTACTGGCTCCTGGTTCGGAGCAGTTTGGCGAGGCAGCTTGAAATATGACCAGGGCTCACTGAGGGAAAATGTCCTTTTAACTGAGTGGAATGGATGTGCCCCTTCTTGGAGGTAAGTAGGAGGGTCATCGTGCCAATGTTCTGAGCAAAGACTCACTAGAAGAAAGAACAGCTTGGGGGTGGGTGGGTGGGAGGGGGTACTTACTGCTGGTTTGAAAGTCACTGCTTCTAGATGGTTTCATGCAGGTCCAGTGCAATGCTTAGGAGCCTGGGGCTGACTTTTAAGGCTTCCTGTCCCCTCTGGCTTCTGGAGGAACAATAAGACCGATTCTCGGAGCAGTTGGTTGTTTCTAAGGGCACCAAGGTAGAGAGAGCCAGGCCTTTGCCTCACCTGTTTTTATCTGTGTGAGGTATGTACGTGTGTGTGTGTGTGTGTGTGTGTGTGTGTGTGTGTGTGTGTATGTGTATGTGTAACGCTATGTAGATATGCATGTAACACTATATAGTAATGGGGTAGCACAGGATCTCATTGTGTAGACCAGGCTGGCCTAGATCCACCTGCCTCTCTTTGCCTACTGAGTCTGGGGATCAAAGGTGCGCAGTGCCACATATCAGGACTGCTCCTCTCGATGAAGCTGTAACTCACTGAATACATTAGAGTGGAGGACCAGAAAGTGCCAAGGGGGGACCATTCTGTCCCTACCTTCCCAGTGCTAGGATTGCAGCATGCACTACCAACGCCCAGCTTTGGGGATTGAACTTGGGTCCACTGAGCCACCTAACCTCCGCCCCCTCTCACCCTCTCATCCCTCCCCACCCCCACCCCACCCCTACCCCAGGGGCCTTTGTTTTATCAAGAAAAGCCAAGTGCTAAAAAGACAGGGCCACAGTTCAATCCACACCGGCCGTTTAGGTTCTCAGATCCCCATAAACACCCCCTAACCATAGGCAGCAGCTTGCCACGGCCAGGCAGGAAGGGACTGGACAGACTCTTAAGCAACCCTGCGTACTGGGGATGGCAGATGTGGTCCCTGAAGCATCCTGCTATCTCCTGGGGGAGGTCTGGGAGGTCCGGGGCTGTCTTTGTTCTTCTACATGGAGAAGCTGAGGCTCACAGACGTTGAGTCATTTATCCTATCCAGACTCTCTCAGCTTCAGGAGTAGACGGCCTTAGTGGTGTGTGTCTAACCCAAACAGCCCCAAGGGCAAACAGCGAGGAACCAGCTCCATCCTCGGGGCACCTCTGGCTCAGTGCCAGGTTGTTATATTCCCCCACTGGGTAGGTCATGGGGTGAATTGGCCTCCTGGGCTTCGGGCAAACAAATCATGCGAGCAGAGCGCCTTACAACAACAGAAGGTGCCCTGCTACCATTTTGGAGGGCAGGAGATTGAAATCAAGGTGTCAGCAAGCGCACACTGCCGCCACTTGCAAGGAAATAGAGATAAAGCAAAGAGGAGCATGGCTGACTCGTTCGCTGATTCATTCATGCATCTCCCAAAGGCTTCAGGAACTCTTCCTTGTCTTCTTCCAATGGCTTCTGTCTGTCTTGACAGTGGCTGCAGGCTTCTAACCTTCTCTGTCTTCCTGTCTCCTCCTCTTGTGTGTCTCTTGTCCTTTGGGTCCCTACAAGGACACATGTGGTTGGATTAGAAAGCCACACTAATCAATAATCTCATCCCAAGATCTTTAACTTCTTATACCTGCAAAACCCCTCTTTCTGATGAAACGCTAATGTTTCCGGGCTGGGCTATGGCTCAGCAGATAGGTGCTTGCCGACACCTGGTGACCTGAGTTTGGTGCCTAGAACCCACATGGTGGGGGGAAAACTGACTGACACCCTCCCCGCTTCCCTCTCCCGCCCCCTCACCCCGCCAACACACAGGTTGACCTCTGACCTCCACATGTGCACCATGGCTTGTGCAAGCCCACTCACATACCCACATACACATGATATAAATAGCTGAAAATAAGATCACATCCCTGGATTCCAGGGGTTTGACCTTGTGTTTCTCGAAAGCCATTCTTCTGCCTGTGACAAGGAGAAGTCAGTGACAGAAGGATTTGTCCAGTGAGAGTCCTTCTGACTTACGAGGTCTACAAGTAGATAATTTTTTTTTCTGACTGTTTTCCCATCCCGTTTCCTTCCTTGATTTGTTTTGTTGTTGCTGTTCTTAGTTATGGGGGGGGGGGGGAAGGGGCACCACACCTGGAAAGCTGCCTCCTCTTTCAAAAAACCACAGTGGGCTTACCTGAGCCTGGAGCTGCACACCTGCGCTCCCAGCTTTTGAGAGGTAGAGTGCAGGGTCGCAAGTTTGATGGGGAAGGAGCAGGAGTGACAGATCCTAAGAAAAGCCATCGATATCTGCCCCAGCCCCAGCCCCAGCCCCAGCCCCAGCCCCAGGCCTGGGGCAGACCCCTTGCCTCTTTAATGGGAGCTCAAAGAGACAAGGCCCTGACCATTGGCTCTGGGGTTTGCTATTCAACTGAGAAAAAGAAATCCTCAAGTGAAGAAGACCTGCGCCTCTATGATACTGCTGGTAACTATTTCCAAAATCCAGGGGACTTAGGAAAACAAACCAAACCAATCAACCAAACAAACAAAAGCCAACAAACACTGTCCAGGCGGATTTTGCTTTCTAGACACATAGCAAAGCAATGTTTACAGGGACCTGGAAGGCCTGGCCTTGTCGTCTCTATCTGGGGCTAAGTGAGATGGCTTTCCTGTTCTGGATTCCCAGTGCTCTGGCTGGGGCAGAAGAGCTCCTCTTCCTTCTCTTCAGGGTGGCCATTTTCCAACTCTGCAAACCCCACGGGAACCTTCGTCGCCCCCGCCTTGTTCCTTTCCTTTTTTTGTTCCCCCAATCAGCCCCTGCAGGGGAACTGGTTCCAGCCGGCTTGGAGATCCTCATAATCACAGCCGTGCTTTCCACTTTCAGCCTTATGTGCTGACAATGTCACCTGAGGTATCTCACTGATCTGTCCCCCAGGACCACCCGTGTGGGCTCAACCTGCAGAATGAGCTCCATGCTGCCTCCCTGGGCCAGGCTCCCATCATCCTTCCCCTGCCTCACTGTGGTCCCTCCCTGCTGGGCAGCACATGCTTTCCCTGTCTGGGTCTATTTTCAACTCAGCAGACCGTGTGGTGCCTTTGATGTGAGAGTCAGGCGAGGGCACAAACCTCCACGGGTTTGCCCATATTGTTGAACGTCAAATCTGAATCCCATTTTATTTTTCCCACTCACATTGTGGTCCAGGTCCTTCCGGTACAGGCAACATTCCTGCCTCAGGCCTTTGCGTTCTCCACTCCTCCTCTCCCTAGCTGTGCAGTGATTTCTCCCTCCCTTCCTTCAAGAGTATTCAAATCCGCTTCCTGGATTCAAGCCTTCCTTTGGTCCCTTGTTACATCTTTATTTCCTTCAAAGACCCGTGTCATCCAGGAATGGAGGCTCCAGCCTGTAGTCCCAGCAACTGGGAGTCTCAGGCCAGCTGTACATTCTCAAAACAAAGCAAAATAAAAACAAAGACAAAAACAAAAATACCTTTTATCCCAGCACCCAGAAGGCAGAGGCAGGTGGATCTCTGTCGTTATTTGAAGCCAGCTGGTTTTCACCTCAAGTCCCAGGTCTTCCAAAGGTACAATAATGAGACCCTGTTCAAACAAAACAACAGAGCAAACAAGAACAACTCAGCAACTAACTATTCTTTTAATTATTTGTTGAGTTTATTGCTCATCTCACCTCAAAATGATAAGACTTCTGGTCTCAGGTCTGAAACAGAATGTAGCATGACACATGTAAATAGTGTTTATTAGTTGGGTAGATGGATGGATGGACTAATGAGTGGATGGATAGATAGATGGACTGATGGACTGATGAGTGGACGGATGGATGCGTGGACTGACTGACAAATGGGTGAACTTATAGATGAGTGGGCAGATGAATGGACTGACAGATCCATGGACATTCTATGAACTGTACCCTAAAATCAGTCCTGTATAATAGGAGAAAACTGAGTAGGGCTGGCTAGGTACCTTTTTCAAGGTAAATTAGTTTAGATAATGGCAAAGTTGAAACATCAACTCAGGTATCCCAGTCCCCAAACAATTTAACTACTAAATTTACTGATAATTAGTTAAGCCCATAGTAAAATATGCTAGTCCTCACAGTCTATGGCTCAGCCAAATCCCATCTCAGGAAGCAGCACCTGGTCTGCACTTGACCCATCAGGATTACTACTTATTGTGGTAGGATTAGTCAGAATGGGGAAACTCTCACGAGTGCAGAGATGGGGAGACCTCCATGAGAAATCGGCCTTAATCACTTAATTAATATGTTTCGAATACAGTTTCCCAAGTGCTCATGCCTTAAAAATATTTGAAATATTCTAAATGAGTGAATCTCGACAGATGATTTTTAAAGCACAGATAAGAAAGTTGCTTAGCAATTTCAACCTAAAAGTGAAAGGCCTCCACCTGAGGGGCCAAAGAGATGCATAGATGTGTTTTTTCCCCACTCACAGGAGAGCTGGAAGTCCAGCCTTCTGACACGTAAGAGAGCAAATCTTAGCTGAGTGTGGTGGCACATGCCTGCTATCCTAGCATTGGGGGAGGCTGAGGCAGGAGGATTTCAAGTTCAAGGACAGCCTGGGTTATATAAGGAGTGTGGGACTCTTTCTGTGCTATATGGTAAGACCCCATGTAGACGCAATTATCTACAAGTTGGCAGTTGATAAAGTGCTTGTCATGTATGCACAACGGCTTGAGTTCATCACTATAAAAAGCCAGGTATGATGGCATCTGTGATCCCAGCTTCTGGGAGGTGGAGACAACAGATCCCTCTGCCAGTCCCAGCCCCCCCCCCCCCCAGCTCACTGGCCAGCCAGCCTCGCCTATTGCTACATCAGGGCACTCTTTCCATTCCAGAGCTGACCAGTGAAGTGCGTCCTTTTTAGCTGGTAGCTTAGCACCCAGCCCCTTTGTGTCAGATCCCTATCCATCCACCAACATCTCAGCTTTGCAAGCCAGGCTCCGAGGACGAACTGTTCACATATTCTCCTGTACTCGTGGGAGTTTTTCTGTGGGAGATTCTGAGAAGTGAAATTGCTGGGTTCACATTCAAATGTTTTCTGTTCTGGGACATTTTCACAGCATATCACTATGGGACACAAGTGTATATTGTCTCTGGCCTTAGGACAAAGAGAGAGAGATGGAGAAAGGGAGGGAGAGAGAGAGAGAGGAAGAAGGAGAGAGAGAGAGAGAGAGAGAGAGAGAGAGAGAGAGAGAGAGAGAGAGAGAGAGAGAATTGAGATTTTTTGTGTTGGCCTTTTGTGTAGCTGTGCCCCCCACCCCACCCCAACCTGCATGGCTCCAACTATTTTCATTCGTTTTATAAGTTCGCTGTCGCCAGATCAACTCCAGCAGAGGGAAAAGACATCAGCCCCTTCTGTGTCATTCTTCAAACATTTAGGGGAAATTGATTTTCCACATGGGCTGTGGCCAAGCAAGAGATGCACTGGCCCAGAGTTCCCAAGACAGCCTGTTACCACAAGCACTTGCTGAGACCAGACTGAGCCTAACTCCAGCTATGTCATTAGTGGGTCTAATTCCTTGTCAGGCCAAATTGGTGACGGCCAGAAGTAGTAGTGATTCTAAAATAGGATTTCCTTCCTAACCTCTCTCTCTTTTTGGGGGTGGGGTAGTGGTTTTCTTGTTTTGTTTTTGTTTTTGTTTTGAGACAGGGTTTCTCTGTGTAGCCTTGGCTGTCTGGGACTCACTTTGTAGACCAGGCTGGCCTCGAACTCACAGAGATCCACCTGCCTCTGTCTCTTGAGTGCTTGGGATTAAAGGTGTGTGCCACCACCCAGCAATTTGTTTTGTTTTCTTTTGTTTTGTTTTATGACTTGTATGCTCTCTGGCCCATCAAAGTCACCATTTGGGACACCTTGCCTCCTTCCTAATCTTTTAAAAAGCAGAGAGCTTGTAGTGCCTTGAAGTGTCTGGAGAAGGGAAGGCTCTATTCTCCAAGGAAAAAGAGGCACAGCTGGCCCGAGCTCACTGCTAACAACTGTTCTTTTCTTCCAGTGGGGCTGGCGATTGAACCTCTGGGTCTGCCACCCTCTGCTCTAGCCTTGCCATCCATGCTTTCTCCTGCTATCACCTGGAACACTGATGAAGACAAACAGACCGAAATGAAGGTTCCAGACAGCTTCAACAATGGTCAATGGGCCCGCCGGGCATGGTGGCACATGCCTTTAAGCCCAGCACTCTGGAGGCAGAGGTAGGCGGATCGATGTGAGTCCAGGACATCCAAGGCTAACACAGAGAGACTCTGCCTTAAAAAAAACCTGAAACAAACAAACAAACAAACAACAACAACAAAACCCCAAACAACAACAACAACCAACCAACCAAAAAAACCCAAAACAATGGTCAATGCGAATGTTCCTTAAGTCCACATGCCTAGAGGCAAGTCGAGTTTAGGGCTGGTTGACTTGGCACTCAACAACGGCACTGAGTGGAGTGTCTGTCTGTCCCCACATGGTTGTATTAGTTTTAGAGCCACACACGTGGAGACTGAATCTCAAGCTCCCTCGGACTAGCTGAGTGACTTTGGACAGATTACTCCCCGTCTCTGTACCTCCGTGTTTTCATGTATGAAAAAGAGAGCAGAAATGATAGCCCGGAAGACACAAGCCTGGAGCCCAGCATAGGAGGCTGATGCTGGTGCTCCAGTCCAAGGCAGCCTGGGTAACTCGGTGAGACCATGTCTCAAAGTGAAAAGTGGAAGGAGGCACATAGCAGCCATGCATGAAGCCCTGAGCTCAACCTCCAGGATCAAACCTACAAGAACAAAAGCAGTGCAGCAAACTAAGGGAAGCTGGCTCAGTGAGGGGAGTCCAAGGAAGGGCGCGTGCCTGAGGACCTGAGGTCAGAGCCCAGCTCCTAGAATAACCTGGGCAGGGTGCGCGCATCTTTGATCCCATAGCTAGGAAAGAGGAGGCCAGGGACTTATTCCTGGGGCAGTCTAGCTTCAGGCTCACCGAGAGTCCAAACTCTATGAAAGAGAGAGAGAGAGAGAGAGAGAGAGAGAGAGAGAGAGAGAGAGAGAGAGAGAGAATGAGCAATCTTTCCAGATTAAGGGCTAGAGAGTAAATATTTTCAGTTTCTAAGTCATATATTCTCAAGGTGTGTGTGTGTGTGTGTGTGTGTGTGTGTGTGTGTGTGTGTGTGTGTTCCAGAGGACTCAAGTTAAATTCCCAGTACCCACATGTAGCCCACAACTGTTCATAACTTTAGTTTCAGAGGATCAGACACCCTCACACAGATGCAGCAACAATGCACAGAAGGGGAAAAAAAGAGAAATAAAACATGTTTTTTAAAGACTTATTTTTGCCAGGCCATGGTGGTGCACCCCTTCAATCCCAGCACTCAGGAAGCAGAGGCAGGCAGATCTCTGTGAGTTCGAGGCCAGCCTGGTCTACAGAGTTAGTCCAGGACAGTCAGAGCTACACGGGGAAACTCTGTCTTGAAAAGTTGGGAAGAGAGAGACAGAGACAGAGAGACAGAGAGGCAGAGACAGAGACACAGAATCTGGAACCCATTGAAAATAGTACTTAGTGAGTCCTTTCACTTGTTTGTGAAAAGCTCTCATGTAACCTAGGCTGACACTAGTGCTGAACCCTGGGATTACACACTTGTCCCAAGACACCTGGCTCTTATACAGTGCTGTTGAATCCATCTCATGGTTTTGAGTACACTTGCCAAGGACACAACTAGCTAAGCAGCATCCCCAGCTGGGCCGGGACACTCTAAGGCTGAGCGTGGCTGCTGTCGGTGCGATTAACTACACCCTGGCCTCTCTGTGCACTTGGTGGCCCACACTGGCTTCCCTTCTGTCAGTAAGATGGAGTGGCACCTGGAAATGCTCTGTGGCAGGCAGCAGGGCTTTTCCTAGCTCACCAGATGCCACCTGTCTCATTGGCTAAAATGGGTCACATGCTGCTAGTGAGGAGCTGGGATTGACCAATCAGAAACATTTCTGAGCTGTACCCAAACTAGGTGCGGTGCCTTGAATCACGCTGGAGGAGGAGGAAGGGACCACGAGGTAGGCATAGCCACTCTCTCATATCCTCGGGACCTTTTCTTGAGCTGCTCACTGATTCAGTTTATGTGTGTCACCTTGTAGGAAGAGCCAGCCTTGTGAAGATGGGGGGTCTGCTGACCTTCACTGTGCCCCTCATGAATGGTAAGAGTCCAACACAAAACAACTTTATAACACCTCGGGGGCCACTTTACACAATCCTGTCTCATCTCACCAGCCTTCCCAGGTCTCAGAAACGGGCAAGATGAGAAGCAGCTGGTCCAAGGACGGTAATTAAGCCCTGGATTTCCCCTCCTTCCTTCCCATTTTCCCCCAAAGAGGAGCCCATATATCTCAAACTGGCCTCGAATTTGCTTTATAAGGCAGGCTGGCCTTGAACTTCTGATCTTCCTGCCTCCACCTCCCAAGAGTAGGGATGACAGGTGTGTGCCCCCTTGCCTGGCTTGGGCCAAGCTGGGGATGGGACCCAGAACATCACGAATGCTAGGAAAATACTCAACCAAGTAACTGAGCTACATCCTTCAACCAAAGCCCACAATTTCTGATCTCCGTTCTAGGCCCTGTTCTCCCAGGCCTCCAGGCTACAATGAAGTGACAATGTCAGCAGAGTCATGGGAATTGTCAGTGGCTGAGAAGACACAGGCGACAAGGGAACCAAAGAGATTTTGCCGAGAGCGAACACAACCTAAGGGTGGCCACATCTGAGTGAAGTGTCTGGTTTTCATTAGGGTATCCACAATTTTCATATGCAGTTGTGTGCTTCAGACGATGCCAAGGGATAGATAGATGGTGGCACACCCTGCCCTGTCTAGCTGTGTCGCAGGTTTGTGAAGTCGCTCTGTGACATTCACTCCGTGACAGCATCAGCCTGCGACACATTCTCCAGAGCACCCCTCATCATGGGCGATGCTTGACTCTGCTGTGAACTCTCCATAAACGATGGAATAATAGGAATACTTATTGTAATGAGGCACAGGTGTGCCCTTTTGCGCTTAGGAGGAAAAGAGTCTCCCAGAATGCCTTTCTGCTGAAGCTTTAGGAGGGCAACTCTTTGCATTGCACTCTGGCTTCTGCCGTGCAAAGGAAGAAAAGGCTCACATGAGAAAGCAGGATCAAGTGAACTAAGTGAGTCTGGGTCCATTTCTTTTCTCATTTCGGTGACCTACCAAGAGCGACTTAAAGAAGGGGGAGTCTGGGGCCAGGCAGTGGTGGCGCACGCCTTTAATCCCAGCCCTTGGGAGGCAGAGGCAGGTGGATCGCTGTGAGTTCAAGGCTAGCCTGGTCTACAAAGCGAGTCCAGGACAGCCAATTCTACACAGAGAAACCCTGTCTTGAAAAACCAAAAAGAAGAAGAAAAAGAAGAGGAGGGAGGAGGGGGAGGAGGAGGAGGAGGAGGAGGAGGAGAAGGGGGCAGGGTCTGTTTTGTCTCACAGTTTGAGAGTCCACAGTCCATCATGGTGAAGAAATCACGGTTGCAGGAGTGTGAGGCAGCTGGTCACGTGGCACCCACAGTCAGGAAGCAGAGTGAAATGAATGCTGATGCCCAGCTCACTTTTCTTCTTTTGCTTCTGTCCAGGATCCCAGCCCATGGGAAGGTACTGCCACGTTCAGAGTGGATCTTCCTTGTTCTGGAAACATCCACACAGACACGCCCAGCGTTTCTACGGTGATGCTAAGTCCAAGAGAGCTGACAGTGAAGATGACCCTTCATGGTGCACAAGCAAAGACCTGGCTTCTATGCCTATGGGCAGTGCTGGATGCTTACATATGAGAACACATTTGATACAATGTTTGGGGGATACAAGGAAGATAATTATACATGAAAACCACTACAAAACTGTTTCAAGGACCACAGCGACACAGAGTAGCAGTAAAGAAGCCACAACGCTCACTAACCAAGCTGCCTCTAGGTAGCTGGGTCAACATGAGGCCTTCTCCGATGTCATTGTGTATGTATTTTTCCATACTTCCTACTCTTTCTATACAGCTTTTTGTTTTGCTTTGCTTTGCTTTTTGTTGTTGTCTTTTAAAGAGTAGTTTCTTATAGCCCAGGCTAACCTCGAACTCACTACACATACCCTGAGAATGATCCTGAACTTCTGAACCTCTTGCCCCTACTTCCAGAGTGCTGGGATTTCAAGTAGGCACCACCTACTTGATGCTGAGGATGGAGCTCAGGGCCTCCAGCATCCCAGGCAAGCACTCTACCAACCTAACCACATCCCCAAACCCAAGTACTGTTTGTTTTTTAATGTGTGTGGGGGGAGGGGAGAGCATAAAATGCAACGAAGGGAGGGCTGGCCATAGTGGCGCACGCCTTTAATCCCAGCACTAGGGAGGCAGAGGCAGGAGGGTCCCTGTGAGTTCAAGGCCAGCCTGGACTACACTTTGAGTTCCAGAAATCCCAGGATACACAGCAAGACTCGGTCTCAACAAAACAAAACGAGAATGCAGTGAGATGAGAGTTGGACCTTCTGGCAGGAGACAGTCTAGTGAAAGGGCGTCAGAAAGGCAGAGCAAGAGGTTTGCAAAGCAAAAAGAGGGAAATCACATTAGAATGTTCATTATTACGTGTGTGTGTGTGTGTGTGCGTGTGTGTGTGTGTGTGTGTGTGTGGCGCAAAAATGCTCATGAGTGCCTCAGAACAAGCATCTACAGAGATTTATGGCCTCCATTCTCTCTTTGTGCTGTGTGCATGCTGGGGACTGAATTCAGGTCAACAGTCCTTGTGGTAGGCACCTTTATCCACTGAGCCATCTATCAGGCAGCAAATCTGTGTGGAGAGGCTATTGTCAGTGGGTGGGGGGGGGGGGAAGGAGGGGTTGGAGAGGTAGCCCAGCTGACAGAGTGCTTGCCCAGCATGCATTGGTGCTGGAATCGACCTCACCACCACCTATAGTCAGTGTGGCAACCCACATCTGCAATTCCTAGCACTCAGAAGGTGGAGGCAGGAGGCTTGGGAGTTTAAAGCTAGCTGAGCTACATGAGACCCTGTCTGGACTCTACTCGACCACCACCAAAAAAGAAAGACTACAAGAACCATGTCCATCCATGGTCTTCCTTAGTAGTGGGCTCAGAAGGGAAATCTAATTACTTAATAAAGGAGTAGAAAAATGCAAAGTCCCTGGGGTAGATAAAAAGACAGTGAAGTGGGGGGCTTCTGTGCCCGAAACTCAGTGCTTAGGTGGAGATTACACCTGGGACTGGATGGGGGCGGCACGGGGAACGGGGTGTGGGCAGTTGGGGGAGCAAGCCTTGCAAGCCAGGGCCAGGAACTCTGATTTCATGCTAAATTCAGTGTGAAGCCACTTGCAGGGGGTGGGGGTGGGGGTCAGCTGTAAGACAGCATGATCTGATTTTGAGTTTTATGTCTTAAAAAGGCCACTCCGGCTGCTGGGCAGAGAATGGATGGCAGGCCTGTGAGAGCCGATCGATTCACAAAAGCATTTAGCACCAGGGCTGGCGCGAAGCAAGTGTCTTAATAAGTAGTAACTGTTTCTCATTATGACGCTGTCATCCTTATTATTGCCCGTCTGCCTTTGTCTACAGAGAGCCAGTTTGCGATCCATGGACGTCCGGCTCCACGTGGGTTTGACGGAGCAGTCTGACCGTCTGGGGGAAATCTTTCACATTGGTTTTCTCTGTACTTTCGCATCCTTGGAGGAGTGATGGGGTAAATGCCATGCACAGGTTGGTACCCACAGCCAGGCAAGCATCCTGCAGCAAGCACATTCCTAAAGCCAGCCAGCCCTGTTCCATCCTTCCCGTGAACTGTGGTTATTCTATAGCGCTGAGGAACGCCCCTGGGTCTTGATTAGAGGTTTCACTCTCCACTGAAATATTGGCTCGGCACAGGCACCGTGGTGAAATCCAATGTATTTGGACATATTTTTAAATCTCTAGCTGGGCCTTGTGGTACAGGCTCATAATCCCAGCTAACCTAAAGACAGGCAGGGGAAGATTGCTAGTCACACTGCCTGGGGTGGCGAACTCAAAGCTAGGCCAGACAACTTAGTGAGATTCCCGTCTCAAATAAAAGATTAAAAACAAAAACAAACAAACAAAGAGCTAAAGACGGAGGCTGGGGATCTGGAGCAATGGGTGAGTCCCCTTCAGTGGCCCCCTAGGACAGCAGAAACAAGTAAATCTTGAGCCGGGCGTGGTGGTGCACACCTTTAATCTCAGCACTTGGGAGGCAGAGGCGGGCAGATCGCTGTGAGTTCGAGGCCAGCTTGGTCTACAAAGTGAGTCCAGGACGGCCAAGGCTAACACAGAGAGACCCTGTCTCGAAAAACAAAACACAAACAAACAAAACAAAAACAAAAACAAAAAAAAGAAGTAAATCTCTTTCTTCTGGTAGCCATCCTTTCTTCCATCCTCAGGAATGACAAGTTTCCCTTGAAACCCTGGGGATGCAGTTCAGCAAGGCTCTGCTCTCTACTCTGGGCTCCTGAGGACAGCAGCCTGACTGGTGACCTCTTCCCTAGCAGATTCTGGCTTCTGTGAAACTTGACTGCCCAGGGCAGTGTCCCTTTGTGTGTGCCTATTTGAATCTGTTTGGTACTGAGTGTCTCTCAGTTGTCAGGATGCTCACACAGCATGCATGATGTCCTGGGTTGGATGCTTAGTGCCACAGAAGAGCAGGTGTGACAGTGTAAGCTGGAAGTCAAAGGTGCCAACTGTGTGGCTTGTTGGTTGTGTCTTTACTCTGCAAGTCTTCACAAATAGGCTACCAGTGGGCTCCATGTTGGCAGTGAGGGTTGGGACTGGGTGAGTCACCGCAGAACATTTTGAACATCCCTATAGAGATAGGCAGAATTCATGTTATTTTCATTATTTTTGGACTTGCAGTGCAGATGGGAGAAATGAGAAGCTCTGAGTTCGAATCCACTGCAAGTCTTACTTGATGGATGATATTGCTGAGCTGGCGGTCTGTGCTCATCTCACATAATCTGGCCAGAGGACATGTGAAGTTAGTGAACACTTATGATAGTTTTTAATCAGAACTGAATACATCATCAATCAACCCCTGGCAAAGGTTAGCCCTCTTCTGATCTCTGGGGGTGCCCACACACATGTGGCGCACACACACATATACACACACTATTAAAAATTCTGGATATGGGGGCTGGAGAGATGGCTCAGTGGTTGAGAGCACTGACTGCTCTTCCAGAGGACCTGGGTTCAATTCCCAGCACCCACATGGTGGCTCACATCTATCTCTAACTCCAAGATCTGGCACCTCACACAGACACAGACAGAACACCTATGCGCATAAAATAAATAAAATTTTAAAAACTGTCATCATAACACGGCCATTGCACCCATGAACATACATACAGTAGCTGTGGTTACCGCAAGGATGAGTCCATTGACATTACAGCAATGATGGGGGTGGGGGGTGGGGGGCTCAGAGGGGCCCCTCCTCCCTGGGATGGCTAGTGGCTTCTGGAAGAGAGGAAATCACTTTCTTCAGTGGTACAGCCACGGTAAGTTGCCCACACTCATGAAGCAACCTTACTTCAACACATGACTGGTGCGGTGGCTCACACTTTTAATGCCAGCACTGATGAGGCAGAGGCAGGCAGATTTCTGTGCCAGCTCTGCAGAGTAAGACACTGTCACCCGGCATGGTGGCACACACCTGTAATCCCAGCACTCAGGAGGCAGAGGCAGGTGGATCGCTGTTGAGTGAGTTCGAGGCTAGCCTGGTCTATAAAGTGAGTCTAGGACAGCCAAGGCTACACAGAGAAGCTCTGTCTTGAACCCTCCCCCCCCCCCAAAAAAAAAAAGAAAAGAAAAAGAAAAGACACTGTCTCAAACAGACACAAAAACTGACCTAAAAGAGACAGCAAAGTGTGAGTGTAGGGACGGGGCGGGGTGGGGGTGGGGAGAGGGACAGTCCAGTGGGAGTAAGAGGAGGAGAAAAAGTAGTGGGGGGTACAGATATATTGAGATACATCCCATATAACTGAGGCTCTCAAAAATTAAACCAAGAGCCTGTACTTGCTGAGCACTTACTTCGCACCAGGCATCAAGTCGAGTGTTAATATACTTAGTAACATTGTTACCAAGCCCGTTTCACTGAGGAGGAAACAGACTCAGAGCGGTAATTGGCCAAGGAAGGCTGCCATCTCAGGCTTGGTAATGATACCGATGTAGGCTTGCTGGTGATGGGAACCTGTTTCTAGAAGTGTCTTGACCCTCCCATTATGAGGTTGGGATGGACCCCTCCGCTGAGGACCACTGGGAAGGGCATTGTGCGCTCATGTGCACACACCTGCGAGAAGCAAACCCCCTTCTCAGCTTTCTTCTCTGTTCCCAGAAAGACTTTTGACCCGGGCTTCTTGCATTCTTTTCTTTCGCCATCCATACCAGGGTGGTGGCCCCTCTCGTGTGCCCACCCCTCCCCACCTCCCCACGCGCACTGCGGGGGCTATAGCCAGCCTGGAGACAAGGGCGCCTTTCTTCAAAGTGCTTAGCCCTCCTCTCATAAATTCTCAGGCTCGGCTAGATTGGCTGCGAGGAAAGAGGGGGGGTGGGCGGGGAGGGGCCCTGCCTGGCTCCCCTGATACAAAGTGAGTTTGTGTGCCTCCTGCCCACGTGAGCAATCACAGAGGCCTGAGCCCCTCAGGTCCCAAGGGACCAAATGCCAGAGAACCCTGTGTCCGAGGAATCTTCTACGGCAGGACAAGAGAAAGCAGATAGCCAGGAAGCCAGGGCAAGGGAAGCCTACCACCCCTGGCTTCTAACCTGGGGCCTATGGGACATTTAACACCTTGCCCCATAACCCTGAGCTTCCAGCCAAGTCAGGGCCCCCAGATCCCACCCCCCGCCCCCTGCCACCCCGACCCTGGCGCTTCTCTGAACCGCTTCAAGAACCCATATTTCCCCACCAGGCCTTATTCCCAGTGTTTCCAATTTTTCGGCACTAAAATTAGTCCAACTGTGCCTTCTAATTCTGTAGACACAACCCAGCTTGTGCAAATGTCCCCTCTTCCATTTCTGGGTGGATTTTTGCATATTACAGACTGCCAACTTTGGCGGGTGTTCTTGGCGGTGGGGGTGGGGGTTGGGGTGGGGAGAAGAGCTTGAAGACTCAACTCGCTGCTTACTGCGCAACAAATGCAATGGAGCCCAAAGTTCTGATGCAGGGACAGAGCTGTGCTCGCTGCCTAGGGGTGCTGGTGGTGAGGGTGGGGGCAGTCAGAAAAGGTTCCACAGATCCCTCAGGAGTATTGCAGGGGCCTGAACCTGACAGACCCAGCCCTTGTTGCAGCAGGAGTGTTTCCCTGGCTTTTCTCTGGGTGGAGGTTTTTTTTTTTTTTCTCCCTGCTGTACCACCCCTCCCCCACCTCCCCGGACAAAATGTTAATTTTCATTTTATAGATGGGGAAAGCTCCTGAGAAATTCAATAACCTGTCCAACAAGGCCACTAATGGGAGAGTGGGTTGACATTTGAACTCAGACCATTGAAGGCTAGAAAGCTGAGGCTCTATTTATTATCTTCGTGGACTACAAGGCAGTACTGCAAAGATGGGGAAGGGTTTGCAACCTGTACCTAACTGCAAAATGCTGGCGACGGGACTTAGACGTGGTCCTGATGCTGTCTTAGAAGAGAGATTGATAGTGAGTGAGTGGACCAGAAAGGGAAAATAGAAACTCCTCAGACAAGATGCTGTGTGTGTGTGTGTGTGTGTGTGTGTGTGTGTGTGTTTCAGCTCCCTGCTCTTCACCGGTGCTTGCTCGCTTTCCCGCTGTTCTTCATGGAGCGTGCATACCTGTTGCCATTAGGGAAGAAGTGTGGGACAGGGACTGGGGAATCTGTGGGCAGAATGCTGGCCCAGCATGTGCCTGGCTTCCAACCCCAGCACCACAGAAGCCAGGCAAAGAGAGATATGAGTTACACATGGTATGTGGCAGTATAGGCCTATAATTCCACCACAGGAGGCTGAGGCAGGAGGATTGCCAAGTTTGAAGCCAGCCTCATCTACTTAGACTCAGTTTCAAAACATAAAAACAAGTACATAAATGGAATGTATGTGTGTTGATTATTTTATTTACTGTGTGTGCACCGGGTGTCATTACTATGTTTTTGTGCAGCAGAAGTTGTACATGTGTAATGCATATTGAACGCCATGTGTGCTATGTCTTCTGTGTCATGTGTTTTGCATATGGCATGCATACTGTCACATGCACCATGTATATTGTTTTTTATATGTGGTGTGTTTTACATATATGTCATGTGTATCATGTATGCCACGTATGCTGTGGACTGTGTTATATATGTCATGTGTGTTTTGCACGTGTTTTGCATTTAGATTGTATGTACTGTGTCTCGTATGCTATGTGTGTTGTGTGTGCTGTGCATATGGCATGTATGTGCCACGTATTATGCTTCAGGGTGAGCATGTGTGCCTTAAAACACGAAAGAACAGAGAGTTTGGCAAACGAGGCCAAAGGAAGCTGGAATCTCAGTTATTTAAATCCTGACCATAACTGCAATTTGGGAACTTCAAAGCCAACCCAGGCCTTGCTGCATCCAAAGCCGGCAGCCATCTGTCCTCTTCACCAGCAAGTGACTAGAGTGATGGGGCTGAGTCCCTGTGAGCCTTGCCCTGGAGGGTGTAGCTTAGGTAGAAAACCTTGCTGGGGAAGGTAGACACCTCCAGGGAGCCAAGCCTCCTTCACTCAGCCTCCTTCCCCTGTGCACAGGGCTCCTATTCAGCAGCTTCAACTTTGTCAGAAACCTCTAAGCAATTGGGGAGATGGGTCGGAAAGCTTCCGTCCTCCACCCCCCCCATCCCCCAGACAAACCCCTATGTGCCTGGCAAGAGGCGGCCTCGCTGATTCCAGGCCTATATTTTTCATTTCTTGTTTTAACAGTCATAAACGCCTTCTGATGCCAAAGAAGAGCAAGCCTTAAATCCAGATAAAATAAAATTCCCAAACCCTGAAAACTAAATGGAGATTTACAGGCCAATTTAAAAAGAGAGAGTGCCTACATAGACTCCAAGAAGGGCACATTCCACATAGCCAGGCTTGGGCACAGCCCAAAGTGTAGCCTCCTAGGGAAGAGGTCTCTGGTCACGCCACTGGGGGCTTCAAAACCCTTGGCGGAGGGAGCTCAGGCAGAGGCTGGGTTCTCAGGGGTCTCTTGCTTCCCAGAGCTCTGATCTGTTCCAGCTCTGCCTCTCGCCTCCCCCTCCATCACCCCCCCACCCCACCCCCCAGCTGCTGCAGAAAACCACAGTCAACCTCTCCGTGCTCCCAGCAGCCAAGTCTCCTCTGAGTAAACACAGAATGGAGGAGGCCAGCTCCGTTCCATTGCCAGCACTGTGGGGTGGGTCGATGCTGGCCTGGAACCAAACCCAAGTACCAGAACTGGGGTGAACCCTGGGGTAGCTGGGGCTTGCTACTTAAGGAGGGTCTCACTGAGTGTGGAATGGTGAGCCACATGGTCTCAGGGATGACTTGTGTGTGTGTGGGAGGGGGCGGGGGACAGTCCTGTCTTGTGCGATTTAGCCAATCTGCATTGGCATGCATCTCTGCTTCTCTATCTCTTTAGCCCCCTAACCCCGCCCCCTTCCCCTAGCTCTGAGCCTTGGAGTTTCGCCCAAGTAGACAGTCAGGGTGCTCTTTATCCTCTGACCAAGGAAGGGCTAAACAAGGCCACACCTTCACCTCCTTAGTCTCCTTCTTGCTGAGTGGCTGTGAGATGCTCTGCCCCTTCTAAAAAGGACTCAGTTCCCATGGGGGAGGTGTGTAGAGCTCAGAGATGGTTGAGCTCACTTGCAGTAGGAGTCTGTTGCTCTTGAGCCCTGGAACCCACATGCTGGAAGGAGAGAGCACACCCTGAAAACTGTAGCGCTGGAGAGAAGGTTCAGTGGCTAAGAGGCCCCGCTGCTTTTGCAGAGGACCCTGGTTCAATCCCCAGCACCCACAGGGTACCTCACAATCACTTGTAACTCCACCTCCAGGGCATCCCAACACCCGTGTAGGTCCTCCTCTGGCCCCCAGGATGCATGTGGTGCACAAACATATATGTAAACAAAGCACCCATACACATATAATAAACCTCTGCTAGGTTTGGTGGCACACACCTTTAGTCCCAGCACTTGGAAGGCAGAGGCAGGCAGGTTTTGGAGAGTTTGTGACCAGCCTGGCCTACAAAGCAAGTTCCAGGACATCCAGGGCTGTAACACAGAGAAACCCTGTCTTGAAAAAACTGAACAACAACAATAGTAATAAATGATAAATCTTTACAACGAGTAAACGAAACTGACTTTTCCTCAGTTCCCACTGTGTGTTACATGGTATACCACACCTATGACGACTTTATTCCATAAATCCTTACAAACAGGCCACTGTAGGCAATTTGTACTTTGCCCATTTTCCACTATGGCCCAAAAAGAGGAATTTGTTTCTCACAACCAGAATGTTGGAAAGGGTCAGAGCTGGGGCCGGAGCTTCGGGTTGTCCAGTCCTTTTTGGTGTTTGTTTGTTTGTTTGTTTGTTTTGGTTTTTCAAGACAGGGTCTCTCTGTGTACCCTTGGCTGTTCTGGACTTGATTTTGTAGACCATGCTGGCCTCGAACTCACAGAGATCCTCCTGCCTCTGCCTTCTGAGTGACTATTGTTATTTTTAATCCTTTACAATCTGGGGACTGACCCTAGAGCCTCATGCTTCCAAGCCACGAGCCACGCGCCCAGTCCTGTTGATATTCTTTGTTCTGACAGAGTCTTATTAAGTTGCCCAGACTGGCCTCGTACCTGCTCTGTGAGCCGGCAAGGCCTTCAGTCTCTAATCCTTTTGCCTCAGACTTCCAAAAGGTGGGATAGCTGGCCTGTACCTCCAGGCTCGGCTCTGATCATTTCACACTTGACGACCAGACTTCACAGCAGCGACAAGGAGCCGAGGAAGCTAGAACTGGCCAAGAAGGAGACTGCCATGGTGGATTAGCAATGGATTTGTTCACAGATCCAGGACATGAGCTTGGAGGGTTTGGGCTGCAGCTGAGAGGTGAGATAGTTGCTTAGCAGGATGGTGGGCCAAACTGCTACGTTTGCTCATCCATCTTGAATGTGTACCTATCCACACACCTACCATTTTGTTATACGCGTGTTTACTTATCTGTTTATGTGACAAAGCCTCACTCCATAGCTCAGGATAGCTTTGAATGCACTACGTAGCCCAGGTTGGCCTAGGAGTTGAGGCAATGTGTCTGCCTCAATGCTGGTTCACACCCCCAATCTCTCCTAAAGTGGTCAGCCATCATCAGTCTGTTTATTCATATTCCCTTCCTCTTCCCCTGACCATCTTTAACTTGGCGGTTGGTGCCAATGATGCTGAGAGCTGTCTCTGACCTCCTGTGGCTAAAAGACACAGAGGACCTTAGTAGCCAGTGTGGCTATGGACTAAGAACTTTCCAGTCCTTAGCACGGTGGGAAGAAAGCAGAAAATTCTCAGCGCAGTCTGATACCTTCAAGTGGGAAGAAGTTGTTACCATCTTAGTGCTTGTTTCCATCTTCCTGCTCCGCTGCAGCCTCCTTCATTCCTAACAGTTGCTGGGAGGCGCCAGTCTGTGTCTGAACTAGAGAACGCCAGCTCAGCTGGACTGGTTGGCCAGCAAGCTCCCTTTTGTCTCCACAGCCTGACCCCCAGCCCTGCTGTATTCAGCTTTTTTTGGTTTTGTTTTGTTTTGTTGTTTTTTTTCGAGACAGGGTTTCTCTGTGTAACCGCCCTGGCTGTCCTGGACTCGATTTGTAGACCAGGCTGGCCTCGAACTCAGAGATCTGCCTGCCTCTGCCTCCCTGAGTGCTGGGATTTAAGGTGTGTGCCACTATGCCCAGCTTGTATTCAGCTTTTTACAATTGGAGAAGTCGAACTGAGTTCTCATGCTTGCACAGGAACTAGTTTAACTGTCTCCCTAGCGTCCCCAAAAGAATTCACCTTCCCTCTCTCCCTCACCCCCCCCCCCACCTTCCTTCTTTTTGTTTTTCTTTTCCCAATAGTGTCTCAGGCTGACCTCTGACCTCTAGCTCACTACCCAGCAGCTGAGGATGTCGCTGAACTCCTCACCGTTTCTCCTGCTTTCATTTCCCAGGTTCCGTTTGAACCTTTCTTTTTCTCAAGGACAGAGGAGAACTTGATAGTGAAAAGGCTTCTGGGAAGCAATGGTTCCCTTTCCATCAAGTCAGCATTGGAGGCCCTTCTGGCTCTGGCAGGGGTTGACTGGGGAAAGTAGGGAGCTAAGTGATTTAAGACACCGTCTTAGGCGCCTGCCATTTCCAGAGCAGCCTTCTAGCATGGCAGCTCTTTGGTCAACTTGTCTTCCTGGGTAATCCCGTGGTAAAGTGCAGTTTAGCCAGGTCGAATTAGAACAAATTCCATTATTAGCACAGTTCAGATTAATGAGATTTTCCTTTGCTTGACTTTCAAGAGGCTAAAAGCCATTTAGTAACTTGATACCTTGTGTGTCTTTCATTATTAGAGCCAAAAGGAAAAAAAAAAAAAACCAAACAGTTTGAGCTTTGGTTAGCATAGGAAATTGAAAAGGCCTAAGGCCTCTCTGTTCCAGGTTGGCTCCAAGTTTTATGTCAGGCAAGTCATTTAAGCTTTGATGATTTTTTAATTTAAAAAATCCCCTCACCAATACTTGAAAAAGAAAAGAAAAGAAAAAGAAAAGAAAAAGCTTCTGTTAGTACATGGTGAACACATGAAAGAGAAAATGACGGGCTGGGTCAAGGAAAGCCAAGGAACAGCCTCTTGTCTGAGTTCTATGCAAAGGAAGAGAGGAGGAGGAGGGAGGGAGGGAAAGGGAGGAGGGAGAAAGGCAGGAGGGAAGGAGGAAGTGGAGGGGGAGGAGGGGGAGGAGAGGGAGGAGGGAGAAAAGTAAATAAAACCTTTTAAACTTTATAATATTTCTCTCTGAACCACAGACTCAAAAGTTTTTCCTCGTCTTCTCTGTCTGTCTGGCAACCTTTTAAATTAAGTTGGATTCGTCCCAAGGACCAAACAGCAAAATTAATTCATGAACTAGGGGCCTTCCAGAAGGGGCTCTTCCCCCCTTTCATTTTGTTTAGTCATTTTTTATAGCCCTTTCCTTCTTCGGAGTAATTTGGATTTGATTGCTTTTTCGTGAAATTCTAATGTCAAGACTCCATCTAATTTCTGTTTTATGAAGAAAACTGGAAGCTATACAAAGGAATGAATTGAGACAAGGAGTCGAATAAAATCTGTAACGCGATAACTCCATCAACTCTGCCTGGAAAGATCCCGGATTTCAATTAGATCCCCAAGACATGTTCTTACATAAACTGACAGCCTCTGATTGACAGCTCTCATCCTCCTGGAAAACACAATCGAAGACGACAAGGTACTGAGCCAGGTTCCTCAAGGCTGCCAAGGTCTATGGGGGTGTGTGTGTGGTGCTTCTGGTCTCCCCTAGTTCATAATAGCCACCCAGTGTTTGTTCCTGGACAACACAAAAATGACAAACACTTTAAAAAAAAAGCCAACGGAAAATAAGTATTTCAGATTTAAAGTAATAATAATAACTTAGCATTTAAACAGTAACTTCCCATCTTCAAAGTACCCTATAAACATTGTTTCCAATTCTCCAGGCACACGGCGGTCTTTGATGTAGAGCAGTGCGCACAGTGGGAGAGATAATGCTGTATCCAGAAGAACTGGGCCCAATTAGCTAATTGTAACACTTTCATTTCTCTCTCCCCACTGCCAATTCGGCTTCTTCCCCCCCCCCCTTCCTATTACCTTTTGTTCTCATTTAGAGCCCTCCTAAGGGTCACCTACCCTGGCCCATTGCTGCTAAACGAGACTCCTATCCAAGCCAGTCCCCAAGGCCCAGGGCTGCATTCCACCCCCAACCCACAGTGAAATAATAATAATAATAATAAAAGTCCAAATGCATTATCACTGGATCTATTTTATTCTCACCATTTGCCATTCTAGTTGTCCAATGGAGTAAAAGGTCTAGCTAGTTATGTATGATACCTCTCCTGGGTTTTATTGGTTCTTATGCAAAGAATTTGACAATCCTTTGTGGGTCTCTGTGGTCCTCTCTGGAGATTGTATCTGCCCTCGAAGATCAAGGAAGCATTGGTTCACTCAACTTGAGAACCCTAACATCTTAGAGTTGACATTTATCCCCGTTGATGATGCCTGATGGCTAAGAATGTGGCTCAGTGGGTGGGGTCCTCACCTAGTATATCTGAAGTGCAGGGTTCTGTCCCCAGCATAACACAAAGTGACCATGGTGGCACATGCTTGTAGTCCCAGCAATCAGAAGCAATCAGGGGCATGAAAAGTAGTTAAAGGCCATCCTGGGCTACATAGTGAGCTCAAGGCCAACCTGGGCTGCATGAAATGCCATCTCATTTTTTTTTTTAAAGGAGACCATTGATAACTTCAGGCAAAGCCAGATGTCACCTAGATCCAGAATTTTCTCCTCTTTCTGGAAATATAAATCACTATCAGCTTTTGCAAAACTCTACCAAAGCTGCCATCTTTCATATTCTTTGGCCCAGCTAGATTACTGCCAGGTATTTTATTTATTTATTTTTATCTTTATCTTTTTCTTTCTTTTTTTTTTTTTCAAAACAGGGTTTCTCTGTTTAGCCTTGGCTATCCTTGATGCCTGCCTCTGACTCCCAAGAGCTCGGATTAAAGGCATGTGCCACCACCATCCAGCACTGCCAGACATGTAAAGAAAAAATTTAATTTCAGTTTTTTGGTTTTGAGTTTTGTGTGTGTGTGTGCGTGTCCGTGCGTGCGTGCGTGCATGTGAGTGCAGGTGCCCTCGGAGGCCAGCAGGTTGGGAACCAAAGTTAAGTTCTCTGAAAGTGCAGCAGCAAGTGTTCTTAACAAGTTAGCCATCTCTCTAGCCCTTGGGTAGCTGCTGTAAGGAAAAAGCCACAGTCAGTGTGCTGCCACATGTGGAGCAGCAGTTGGACTGAAAACCATCAAGGATGCTCAGGAAGAGAACAACGAAAAGAAACACGTGGGTTGGAGAGATGGCTCAGCGGTTAAGAACACTGGCTGTTCTTCCAGAGGTCTTGAGTTCAATTCCCAGCAACTACATGGTGGCTCACAACTAACTACAAGGGGATCTGGTACCCTTTTCTGTCATGCCGGCATACATACAAATAGAGCACTCACATACATAAGTTTTAAGAATCTTAGTTATGCCTAGTGGTGCATGCCTTTAATCCCAGCACTTGGGAGGCAGAGGCAGGTAGATCTCTGTGAGTTCGAGGCCAGCCTGGTCTACAAAGTGAGTCTAGGACAGCCAAGGCTACACAAAGAATCTCTATCTCGAAAAACCAAAAAAAAAAAAAAAAAAAAAAAAAAAATAGACAGCTGAGCACAGGGTGAAGCCTCTTCAAGCTTGATGGCACAGACATGTCCTTCCATGGGCTGGGCTCTGGGAAGCTTGTCCATCCACCACATGTCTCTTAGCACCCACGGTGTGCCAGGCACTGTACTGGACATAGAGGGCACACTGCAGAATTAACAAAATGTTTTCCTCACAGTCTACCATTCTAGCAGGAAAGAACTGCCCAAAGACACATTACTGTGTTATCTGTTCCTTAGTCTAAAAAGAGAGATGAGCAGTGAGGCACATGGCAAAGCCACTTTGGAATACAACTTAATGGTTTCCCATAAATATATCATAATTATATTTACCTGGCAATCTCATCCCATTACTTAATGACAACTTACAGCCACAATAAAACAAGTATCTGAATGTTTTCAGCACCATCACTTATAATTGCCTCCAAATATTCTTCATCTAGTGGACGGATAAACAAATTATGGTACGTCCATACAATGGAATACTATACAACAACAGAAAGGAATGGACCATTGATTCCCAGCGACAACATGGATGATCCTGACATGCATTATGGTAACTAAAAGAGTTGTATACCTTTATATGATATTCTGGAAAGAAAAGCTATAAGAACAGAAAATAGATTAGTCATGCCAGGAGGAAGAGGTGGAAAGGCTGGTAGCAAAAGGACAGGTAGAGACTTTTCACAGCAGGTTATATCGATAGAACTGAGCCAAACCTTGATCCTGATGCTAATTATTTAACTGATAGACCTCTACATCAAGGTGGTAGGTCTTACTGTGTATTAACTATATCTTTAAAAAAAGGAAAAATAAGCCGGGCGTGGTGGCGCACGCCTTTAATCCCAGCACTCGGGAGGCAGAGGTAGGCGGATCGCTGTGAGTTTGAGGCCAGCCTGGACTACAAAGTGAGTCCAGGATGGCCAAGGCTACACAGAGAGACCCTGTCTCGAAAAAAAAAAAAAAAAAACAAAAAAAAAAAGGAAAAATAAAGGAAGAAAGTATATAAAGTATGTCTTTACTTTTGATAATAATAAAAACAGCGCTAGCATATGCTTAGAAATATCTAGATAAAGATCTGGTGTGCCAAATTGCTGACAGAAGATATCTAGGTTGGGGAAAGGGAGGGAGGGGGCTTTGTTTTCTAAGTTATGTATTTCTTTGATGTTTGAATATCTTATAAGACATGTGCTGCCTTCGAAATCAGATGAGGAAATGTGATTATTATACAAAATTTAACTCCAGTGCTGGCCAGGTTGCTGTGGAGGGACACAAATTATGAGTGACACTTGGGCTCTGTGACTCTTCCTTCCATCTTCAAGTCCGTCCTTGTCCCTTCATTGTGGTCATGATACAGCGGGCCTCCAACGGAGACCGGTAGAGCTTGGCAGCCCCCCATCCAGCTATCAGCCCCTCTTGGCTGGTGCTAAGGGGACCCGACTGTCCAGGTCCGAGCGGACCAGTTTTTCTAGACTCGAGCAAGGTGAGGCTTCAGCCTCCAGGGGCCCTTGATTTCCTGCCAAGGGTAGACGCTGCCTGTCCTGTGGCCTGCAGCAATGAACACCTCTGCTGGCCGTGGCTTGTGTTTACTGACTCTTGCTTTGTGCCATTCTCTGGCTGGAGGCTTACTACGTCCTGTTATTTTGTGTTTCTTTCTCAATCAAAATGTCTGTTTAAATAGAAGTAATATTCTAAGCATGGAGGGGGACTCTGTGTGTATGTGTGTGTGTGTGTGTGTGTGTGTGTGTGTGTGAGAGAGAGAGAGAGAGAGAGAGAGAGAGAGAGAGAGAGAGAGAGAGAGAGAGAGAGAGAGAGAAATCAGCCCAGATCTTGCCTTCATGGCACTTATATGTGGCTATGGTAGCTGTCTCAGATGTTAGAAGCCACTAAATTGAGTGAGTAGCATGAAGGGCAGGGCGGACCCAGTGTTTTAGGTCCAGCACAGTCTTAAAGGCCTTCCTGATATGAAGACATGTCATGTGACCCTGAGAGTGAAAGAGCATCTAAGTTTGCTTCTGATGCTCTAATTAGAAAAAACAAAATAGTAAAACAGGATCAAAAGCAACTTGGGGAGGAAAGGGTTTATTTCGACTTAAAACTCTCAGGTCACAGTCCATCATGAGAAGAAGTCAGGACAGAAGGAACTCAAGGCAGGAACCTGGAGGCAGGAGCTGATGCAGAGGTCATGGAGGAGTGCTGCTTACTGGCTTGCTCCTTGTGGCTTGCTCAGCCTGCTTTCTTTTCTTTGGTTTTTCAAGACAGGGTTTCTCTGTGTAGCCTTGGCTATCCAGGACTTGCCCTCGGGAGGCAGAGTCAGGCAGATTGCTGTGAGTTTGAGGCTAGCCTGGTCTACAAAGCGAATCCAGGACAGCCAAGACTACACAGAGAAACTCTGTCCTGGGTTGGGGGGAGCGGGAGGGAGGAAGAGGGGAGCCAGGTATTGTGTTGCACTCTTGTAAAGCCTGCGTCAAAGCCTGGCTGATGCCTGGGATCTGCTGGCCAGCTAGCTTATGCTACATAGTGGGCCCCAGGCCAGTGAGAGTCCCTGTTTCAAGGGAAAGATGGACAACACCTTAGGAACAGCACCCAAGGTTGTCCCCCTGGCCCTCCGCCCATACACCTAGCGTACCCACACCGGCACATGCACACAACAGAACTCTGCTAAATGCATCTGAGATGTCCCATAGTTAACACGAAATAGAGTCTGCTTGCTGGAATATCATTTTAAGGGTCTACTTTTTTTTTTTTTTTAAGTAGGAGAGGGAGATGTTTACTGAGGGCTCTGTGCGTGTGGAATAAAGGAGGGGTTTGTCTGTGTGGTAACCATTGCGAAATGCTCACAGCCAATCCCCACAACGCAAGTTGCTAACATTTACAGAAGCAGTTGTGATTAAGTGGGAAGCAAGCGACTGAAAAAATCTACACACACACACACACACACACACACACACACACACACACACACACATACACACACGCGCACACAAAAGTCAGCCAAGTGAGATCAAGAGACCATAAAGTAAACAATCTATAGCGAACGAAACGTAATTTATTTCCTGGGGGAAGTCATCGAAGCCGACAGCAGCCACAGCGACTCTGTTCACAGACTCTATCCCTTCCCTGCCGTAGCCTAATGCAGTCAGCGCATTTGAGGATGGAGAGATCCGTGGGCTTGACTGACAGAAGCATCTGTTGACTGTAAGTGGCTGGTGGCCTCAGAGATGGGTGGCCCGTTTCAGGAAGGAAGAGCTAAGAGTTGAACAGGAAGAGATGTGTTCCTTGCTTCGCATTGGCTGAGACCTTCCGTCACCCAGGTGGCCTCTAAAACCCAAAGGACCTGTCATCCCGGCCAAGTGGATACGGTAGCATAGCTTGAGGTTCACACGTGCTGGATTTTATTGCTACCACGTTGTTGCCTTGGTAAAGCCCAGGCTCCGCCCAAGGGTTGCCTTTAAATGATCTGTCATAGAAAGTTAGAGTCGTCCTTTGGGGCAGCCCCTCCCCTGCTCCCCACCCCCACATTCCTCCTACCCCCCAGCCCCCACCCCCAATACCCGTGCCAGCAGGGAGATAGCTTACCTGTGCTCAGAGACCAGGAAACATTTTCTTTTCAGGCCTGGGCACCGAAAGTGCCAAATAGCTAGGAGGGACCTGATGGGGTCCCTGTGGGGGCGGGGGGGGGGGTAGCCTTCCTCTAACATGCTGAGACCTGGATGCCGGCCCCGCCCGAGGGCAGCATCGGCAGGTGTGGTGGTGGGAGATCAGTTTACCTGCCCACCTGTCTGGACCACTCCTGAAACCGCTAATTCAGGACAACAGAGAAAAGATGTCTGTCTTCTTTACAGATACTTCCAGGAGCCTGGCCGCTTTCGCTGGGGCCTGGCCCACAACACAGGGAGTGTAACAGGCAAGGTGTGCTGGCAGGGCTTCCTGGCCACTTGGCATCCTTCCTTCCCGAGTGCAGCCTGGCTCTGGGCCACCCGAGCTTCTTCATGAGCCTCGAGTTCATGCTTGTATAATCTGGACAGGAAAAGTTTTTTTTGAGTGGCTAGTGAATTCCCTCTGTCTCTCTCTGTCTCTGTCTCTCTTTTTCTTGCTGTTTGTCTCTGTTTCTGTCTGTCTCTCTTTCTTGCTGTTTGTTTGCATGTAGCTCAAGCTAGCCTAGAACCCACTAGGTAGTCAAAGATGAGCTTAAACTCCTGATGCTGTTGTCTCCACCTCCTGAGTGTTGAGCTTATAGCTTATACCATGCCCAATTAACACCTTAAAAAAGATTTAGTCAGTTAATGTGTGTGTGTGTGTGTGTGTGTGTGTGTGTGTTGCCTGAGTGTCTGTATATGTACTACCTGTTAAGTGAGAAGAAGGTGCTGGATCCCCAGAAGTGGAGTCACAGGCAGTTCTGAGTCACCATGCAGGTGCTGGGAAACTGACTGGAGGCTTCTGGAAGAGCAGCCAGTGCTCTTAACCTCTGAGCCATCTCTCCAGCATCTTTTTTCATTCATTCATTCATTCTTTCTTTCTTTCTCTCTTTTTCTATCTTTCCTTTCCTTTCCTTTCCTTTTCTTTCTTTCTTTCTTTTTTTCCCCCTTCGGGTTTTGGTTTTTTGAGACAGGGTTTCTCTGTGTAGCCTTGGCTCTCCTGGACTCACTTTGTAGACCAGGCTGGCCTCAAACTCACAGCGATCCACCTGCCTCTGCCTCCCGAGTGCTGGGATTAAAGGCACCATGCCCGGCTTTCTCTCCAGTGTCTTAACACATTTTTTGTTTTTATTTTTATTTATTTATTATTTGTTTTTTTTCTTTTTTTATTAATTTATTCTTGTTACATCTTAACATCCCATCCCTTGTATCCTCCCATTCTTCCCTCTCTCCCATTTTCCCCTTATTCCCCTCCCCTATGACTGTTCCTGAGGGGGATTACCTCCCCCTGTATATGCTCATAGGGTATCAAGTCTCTTCTTGGTAACCTGTTGTCCTTCCTCTGAGTGCCACCAAGTCCTCCCCTCCAGGGGACATGGTCAAATGTGAGGCACCAGAGTACGTGAGAAAGTCATATCCCACTCTTCACTCAACTGTGGAGAATGTTCTGACCATTGGCTAGATCTGGGTAGGGGTTTAAAGTTTACCACCTGTATTGTCCTTGGCTGGTGCCTTAGTTTGAGTGGGACCCCTGGGTATTCTTTATTATTATTTTTTTTTGAGACAGGGTTTCCATGTGTAGCCTTGGCTGTCCTGGACTTGCTCTGTAGACCAGCCTGGCCTTGAACTCACAGAGATCCGCCGACCTCTGCCTCCCGAATGCTGGGATTACAGGTGTGCACCACTATAGCCCAGTTTAGTCCCACAGTTTGGGCTCCATCGCTTGCAGGAGAGAGGTTGAAATAATTAGGAAATCTTTCCTGGTCATGAACAAAGCTCTTGCTGCCTAACGTAGACAAGTTGAGTGCTATAATACAGTAGTTCTCAACCTGTGGGTTGCCACCCCTTTGAGGGCCGACCGGCCCTTTCACAGAGGTCACATATGGTGCATTTCAGATATTTACATTATGTTTCATAATAGTCGCAACATTTCAGCTATGAAGTAGCAATGGGAGAATTTTATGGTTGGGGGTCACCACAACCTGAAGAACTGTATTGGAGGGTCACAGCGTCCGGAAGGTTGAGGACCACTGCTATAAAGCCGTTCTCTGAGGGGCATCTCAAGCCATCAGTCTGAAAATTGCCTTGTGGAAGTGAAGCAACGAAAACTGCCCCATGCAGGGGGCTCAGAGACTCTTTATGGATGTCAACAGACTGCCTTGTCTGTGTCAGACTTCTGTGCCCAAGGAAAGCCACAGCCATTGTGGAGACCTCCCTGGAGCCTCTGCTGCTCTGAGCTGCTGTCCCCAACAGCCGACAAGTCCCGAGAAACTGTGAGTAGCCATGATGGCCGAGAGAGGTTGAGAGCGAAGAGCAGCCTCACTTGATTTCTGAGAGAACACAGATCAAACAACGATGCCATTTTTCATCAGGTTGGCAAAAAAGGAGACTGTTTGGCACCACACAAAGGCTGGCAGGACTCCGAGGAGCTGTAGGTTTTTCCCAGCAGAGCTGCAGGCAGCATGGACTGCTACAAGCTCCAGGGGAAAGTCTTCTGGCCTTGTTTATCATCCATGGATACAGTTGTTGAGGCAGGGTGTCATGTAGCCTAAGCTGGCCTCGAACTCATGATCTAACTGAGGATGGCCTTGAATCTACTGCTTCCTGCCTCTGTTGCCTGAGGAGTATTGAGATAACAGGCGTGCACCACCATTACTAGGTTATGCAGCGCTGGGAACTAAACCCAGGGCTTCATGCATGCTAGACAACAAGCTCTCTACCAACTGCATTTATTTATTCTTTTTAAAAATATTTTATTTAATTTTAATCTATGTGCATTGGTGTGAGAGTGTCAGATCTTGGAGTTACAGACAGTTGCGAGCTGCCATGTGGGTGCTGGGAATTGAACCTGGATCCTTTGGAAAAGCAGGCAGTGCTCTTAACCACTGAGCCATCTCTCCAGCCCCGCATTTATTTATTCTTACATTGCATTTTATTTATTTAATATTATCCTCCCTCTCCCGTATGTGTGTGTGTGTGTGTGTGTGTGTGTGTGTGTGTGTGTGTGTGTCTATGTATGTGTGGTCTGTCTGTTTGTGTCTCTCTTTGTGTGTTGTACATCAGAAGTCACATTTAATGTCAGCCTAGTGCTACATGCATGTTGCCAGCTGAGACATCTTTCTTTCTTTTCTTTTTCTTTCTTTCTTTCTTTTTTTTCTCTTTTTGCAATGCTGGGGATTGAACCCAGGACCTTTCATGTTCTAAACAAGTCTCTGCTTCAGAGCCACACACACCCTGGCTCCTGGCTGTATTTATGAACAATAAAAACATACATTTATTAACAATACAAAAGCAATCCTATTTGGGGAACTTGATTCTGAAGAAATAAAAGTGTCAGTATGTAAGGATATATAGATGAGGATATTTACGGTGCCCTTATTTAGAGTGGGAGGAAAAAACCCTGGAAACCTCACTGAATGTTCAGGAACGGGGGAATAATTAGGTAAATTACAGCCCAGGTATTCTACGAGACATCACATAAGTAGCAAAATCATGAGTTAGGTGCAGATATATAGGCCTAGAGGTGTATTTGTAATAAATGACTAAGGGAGGGGAAAGCAGATTGCCAAGTCACCTGTGTGCCATGGTCCCATTTTCACAAAAAGGAAAGACAAAAGAAAAAAACCCAAACCTTAGCAAAAAGAAGAAGAAGAAAAAAAAAGTATCTTTAAGTTGGTTTGGTTAGTCTGGCTATGAAAGAAACAGGCCAGATTCCTAGCAGGGTATGAGCCTCGGGTATCTGAGTGGGGCACAAATGTTGGCAGTCCCTTTCTGGGGGTAGTGAGTTTGTTTATTTGTTTATTGGCTTTTTGAAACAGCGTTTCTCTTGTGTAACAGTCCTGGCTGTCCTAGACTGGCTTTGCAGGCCAGGCTGGCCTTGAACTCACAGAAATCCACCTGCCTCTGTCTCCCTCCCAAGGGCTGGGATTAAAGGCGTCCACCACCACCACGCCTGGCTGTTTTAGAGGTTGTTTGTTTGTTTTTGTTTTTGTTAGTTTTTATTTTTGAGGTAGAGTCTCTCACTGAACCTAAACCTCCCTAATGGGCTAAATTGGGTGGCCAGCATGCTCTGGGGACACACTCTGCCATGTCCCTACCCCTTAGCATATGGGCTACAGGTGGGTACCACCACGCCTGGCCTTTCTGTGGCTCCTGATTTAGGTATGTGTGTTTACACAGCATGCACTTTAAACACTGAGCCATCTCCCTAGCCTGGTGGACATTTGTACAGCTATGCTCACCAGAGTCGGCATTCGGCTCCCCTGTTATTTGCTAAGTAATCTAACAAAGGCACTGCGAAGGGAGCAGAACAACACAAAACAAAAGCAAACCAATAATCTTCACACGAAGTGACTGCGAGACACGTTGTCCAAGAATGGACAAGTGGCTGGTGATTGTAAGTTATTGATTATTGCCTCTGGGGCACCGCGTACCGGGAGTTTTCACTCTGGGACTTGGAGCGCTTGGGAAGAAAGGCAGGTCACAGGGTTAAGTGACTGGCTCAGCGGTGCACAGCAGAGCTGGGACCTGGGGTCCCGGTGCCTGGGGCTCACAGGTGGCATCCTTTCCCAACCCTGAAGTGGCAGCAGCTTCCTTCCCCTTTGTCTTTGAAAGGGACGCTTCCTCCTTTGGTCCTGTTTTTGCTTCCGTTTTCTCTGCCACTGTGTTTGGTAGCAGTGAAAGGGAACTGATCTGGCCTTCTCAGAGGGCCAAGCTCCCTGTATATGGAGTGGTGAGACCCAAGGTCTATGCACACAGTGGGGCTATTATTTCCTGTTGGTGCAGCAAGACTTTTGAGCGGGGAAACTAAGTCACTGGGTGCAGATAAGCTTCCTGCACCTAGGAAAGTGACTCCAAGTCCCAACCTCGCTCCCTTCTCCTTTCCCAGGAGCTTGTCTCTGACTTTTGTTTTGCTTTGGGTTTTTCTTATCTCCAGGGCTTCGCTACCAACTCCCCAGGCTTTCTCTATTGAGTAAGAATTCTGAGGATCCTTATCAGTAATCTCAGCTGTGCAGAGAGGTCAAGGAGTTCCCAGGTAGGACTGACCTGAAGGTTAGCCCGGCTGCCTGCTGTGGCCAAATGGGAGGAAACTTGAGGTTTAAGAGATGTTTAGTGGCTGGTCCAAAATACCAGGCTGCTTCACAGTGCAGGCCAGGCGAGACCAGCACCACCAAGTTCCTGGGGGCTCTTGTTCTGAACACCTGTTGCCAGGATGATCGCTGGCAGAACTTCTAGTGTTTTCCCTTTTCCACTCTTGGGCCCCAGAGTTGACGGACAAGAAAATCTCCCTGAGTGTTGCCTGCTAGTTTTTGGTTTTGTTTTTCTTTGCCTCCTTCCTCCCACTCTTTTCTTCTCTCTCCCTTTTTTTTCTCTCCTCCTCCCCCTCTTTCCCACCGTCATAGTTTTGAGATGGAAGTCTTCACAGTGTAGCCCAGGCTGGCCCCAAACTCAGGAACCTTTCAACCTCAGCTCCCTCCCGTCAGGGGGGTGTTCTACGGTGCTCAGCTTTATTTTGCTTTTTAACTTACTCTTACGGTGTCTTTGATTGTGCTGTTTTCAGTTTTATTTATAGACTGACTTCTGTTTATTACTAATGGGATGGATAGGTGATATATACATTTTGTATTTTAAAAGAAGGAAAAGGAAAAAAAAACCCGATAAAGTGAGAAGTAATTCCTCTCTTCCCCCTCCCATCCTCCAGCCCCCCAGGTCCCCTCCCTAGGGGAGGGGGTTGACGGTAGTCCTAGCCTAGCATCATGGTCACCTTCCAGGGCTATCTCAGTTAACCCACACTTTGGGCTCTCCCTGAGAACACATAGCACCAACTCATTATTTTTAATGGCTGCCTGGAATTAAATTATTTCATTGGCTAGCCCCTCATGGATACACATATACTTGCTTCCAGTTTCTACCCTACAGACAACACAGCAACTCACACTACTTTCATTTCAGGCCCTTATACACCTGTATACATGTCTGAACTGCCAAAAGAGGGTTGCTGGGCCAAAGAGGGTACACATTGTAAATGTCCATAATCTTTATATTATTAAAAAGTCTATTAAATTTATTTTCTGTGTTCTGCCCCCCCCACCGTGTGTGTGTGTGTGTGTGTGTGTGTGTGTGTGTGTGTGTGTGTGCCTGTGCAGAAGAGGGGACTGGATTCCCTGGAACTGGGGTTTCAGATCCTTATAGGTGCTGGGAAATGGGAAAAGGGAGCAAGTGCTCTTAGCCACTGAGCCATCTCTCCAGCCCCATGTGGATAATTCTTGCCTGGACGTCCAAAGCCATGATGGTACTTTGTATTCCTGCTCTTAGTATTGGAGGGCTCTGCTTCCTCCTCCAAGTGTAAAAACCATATTGCTATTACCTATTATTTTTTAAAGATTTATTTATTTATTGCATATGAGTGCTTTATCTGCAGAAGAGGGCATCAGATCACATTATAGACGATTGTGAGCTACCATGTGGTTGATGGGAATTGAACTCAGGACCTCTGGAAGAGCAGGCGACGCTCTTAACCACTGAGCCATCTCTTCAGCCCCCTAATAAAGACTTTTTTTAAAAAAATGTTTTTTCAAGATCAGTTTTCTCTGTGCAACAGCTCTGGCTGTCCTGGAACTTTCTCTGTAGTCCAGGCTAGCCTCGAACTCACGGAGATCCACCTGCCTCTGCCTCCCAAGTGCTGGGATTAAAGGCATGTGCCACCACCTCCCAACCCATTATTTTAATTTCTGATTTTCTTCTGGTATACCTGAATCCGAGCTGTTCATGCTAACAAGATTTTTGTAGACTGAACAATTTAAAGAACAGAAATTTGCCAGGCATGGTGATATATGCCTTTAATCCTAGCAGATAGGCAGGTGGATCTCTGTGAGTTCAAGGCCAGCCTGTTCTACAAAGTGAGTTTAGGACATCCAAGGCTACACAGAGAAAACCTGTCTCGGAAGGAAAAAAGAAGAAAGAAAGAAAAAGAACAGAAATTTATTTATACAGTTTTGGAAGCTGGGAAGACCAAGACCAATGTGTTGATCAATTTCAATCCAGTTACTGACCCTTTCCTGGTAATATCTTCCTATGGCAGAGGGGAGACTCAAGTTCGCCCATGTTTCTTCTGAGGGCACTGATCTCAAGACAAGGGCTCCATCTACATGCTAATTACCGCGTGCATCCCAAACTGTCCTTGTAGGTTTTAACATTAATCGTGAGAGGGACAGAAATTTTCAGACCTAGCAACACATAGTGATGGTTTGTTTTATTTTATTTATGCTAGCATTCCTAATTTGTAACTGATCATCTGATTTCTGTTCATTTTTCTGTCTGGTTTTGCTCCTGTGCTGCATTCCTTCACCTCGCCCCCTTCTCTTCCTTTCCCCTTAACTTGCTAAGCTGCCCCCCCCCCCTTGTAAAACTTCCCTCAAAAGCATCTTAACAGAAATTCATGACGTTGGCTCGAGGTCAGCAGGTCAGCAATTAGGATTTGCTTTGGACAGATTAGGAAACGAGGCAGAGTTAATTTTTGTTGGGCAGGGTCACGGCTAGGTGTAGCAAAGCCAGCTCCTGTCATCTTTTCCAGTGCCTTCTGAATGCAGACAGTTCTGCAGTTGAGCCACTCAAAAACTGGGACCTTGCGGGGATGCCACGGCACCCCTCTGAGCTAGCTCACTAGGGCACTTCTGAGGACTCTGTTAAGTGATATACATGTGTGAATTACCTTCCTTCCAGGTTTTAAGGGTTGTGGTAGCTTCAAAGCTCTTTTCTTACGTCAGATTTGTCCCCACAAGCCCCCATCATTATCACACTCCTTTCTCTCTGGTGTTTTAACCCTTCCTTTATTTGAGACAGTGTGTAGCCCAGGCTGGCCTGGAATTCGCGGAGATATGCCTGACTCTGCCTCCCAGTGCTGTGATTATAGGCGTGTACCACTACACCCCGCTAATTCTACCTCTTTTTAAGACAACTTTCTCCTTTTCTATATTCCGGGGCTGAAAACTCCTGCTGGGTTGGAAGGCACTTCTCCCAGCCCTACTACTCTGAAGAAGGAATGCTGGTTACTGAACGCTTGGAGCTGGAGGAAGGGCCCGCTCCCTACACACAGCATAGTGTGTGTGAATGTGGCGCGCAGCAAGAACGCTGAGAACATTTATGCGAGGAATGCCGGCGTGCTCGCACAGAGTGGGCGCAAAGGGCTCCAGAGGCGTGTGTGCTTTAGGAGCTCAGCGCTCGGTAGGCAGCGAGCCCCGACTTCCCCGGTCCCCGGTGTTCGAACCCCGAGAGCTCGGGCAAGCGCCTCGCTGCCTTTGTGTCTCCGAGTCGCACTCCTCCGCCCGGTGCGCAGCGGCACCGGCGGGCGAGAGGTTCCGAGAGGAGACACTCCTCAACGCGGTCCGACAGGCCAGCCCGGCCCACGGCGCGCCCCAGGGCCCGAGCAGCCGCCAGGGCTCGGAGGCCGCCGCGCAGGGGAGCTGCGGCCTCCTCGGCCCGCGACCGACGCGCACCCGCGCCCAGGGCGGGGCGTCCACGCAGCCCCGCCGTCCCACGGCCGCTCGCACCACCGCTCTCTCTCTCTCTCCCTCCCTAGCTCGGTCCCCGCTCCGAGAGGGCCGCGCTCGGCTCAGCAGCGCCTCCCGCGAGCCGCCACGGCCGCCGCCGCCGCCGCCGCCGCCGCGGCCCCTCCCCCGCCCCCCGCGCGGCCGGCGCCCGTCACGTGACGCGCCGCAGCCAATGGCGGGCCGAGCCGCGGTCGGCGGCCGCCATTGCTGTCAGAGCGAGCGAGCCCGGGGAGGGAGGAGAAACGCGGCCGACTGGGGAGGAGGGGGGGGTGGGGAGGAAGAGGAAGGAGGGGACGGCGCTCGGCTGCCGGGGTCGCCCGCTGGCTTCGTCCGCACCCCCCCCTTCGCGGGCTCGCGCGGCGGCGGCGGCGGCGGCGGCTCGGGGCGGCTGCGGGGCTCGCGTGCCTCACGCGCCGGCGCGGCCGAGGGCGAGTCGCCCGCCGGCTGGAGATAAACAAGGCGGCCGACGAGGCGGCGAGGCTGAGGCGGAGGCGGCGGCCCTGCGCGACAGAGGCGGGCGGCGTTGCCGCGCCGCGCCCCCCGCCGCCGCCGCCGCCGCCGCCGCTGCTGCTGCTAGCGCCGCCGCCGCCCTCGGGCCTCCCGCGCGGGCCTCGCGCCCCGGTGCCCGCGAGCCGCCGCCCGGCCCGGCCCGCTCCGACATGCCCCGCTCTGGCGGCCGGGCTCGCGGAGGACCATGACCGCCGCGGCGAACTGGGTGGCGAACGGGGCGAGCCTGGAGGATTGTCACTCCAACCTCTTCTCGCTGGTGAGTGGCGGGGCGGGGGCCCGGGTGGGGGGCGCGACCTCCCCGCCGCGCAACTTTCTCCTCCCGGAGCCCTGGCGGCGTCGGCGAGCGCGGCGCCCGGCGTGGACGTGCGTGTGGAAGTCGGGGCGCTGCGGACGCCGGGGCGCGCTCGGAGCGCCCACCTCCGTGGCAATCACACCCCCCTTCCCCTCCCCTTCCCCCTCTTTTTTTTTTTTTCCTTCCTCCTCCTTCCCGAAATGTGGAAGGCTTTTCTGCCTAGTGCAGCCGCCGGCGCCGGCGATCTGCAGGCTCGTCCTCTCTCCCGATCGGATCGGCCGCTCTCCTCCCGCGTCTGCCTTCTGAATTTTCCTAAAAAAAAAAAAAAAAAAAAAAATCCACAATGACACCTGCGATTTCGCTCGAAAACAGTTGATGGAAGGCGATTGTGTCAGGGAGAGGACTCCGGCAGCCAGAGCTCGCGCGGTTGTAAACACGGACAGCCAGCCGTCCGCCCGCCCGCCTGCCTGCCTCTCGGGGCTTAATACGCCGGAGAGCGGGAGAGCCTTTGCTCGGAGCCCGCGGAAGGTGGAGGAAGCTGCTGCTCCTCGCTCTCCTCCGCTGCCTTTAAAAACTGTTTTCTGTGCCCTAACAAGGAACGAACACACACACACACACACACACACACACACACACACACACACACACACACGAGCAACAAGCTGGGCGGTTTGATAACATCGCTTTTATCTGCCTTCGCCTCTCCTCTCTCCCGCTCTCGCCTCTGATAATTGACAACTTTTGCTTTGGAAGTGCGTCGCTTGCCTTAATCTCGAATCATTTAGGGTGTCAATTGTTCTCCGGGAAGCCTGGCACCCGACAACGGCGCCTCGATTCATCGAAATTAAAAATGTATAGGGCTCCAGCAACTCTTTCCTGGCGGTGGCAGTGACATTTGGTGGTAAATGCCATCTTTGCTTTTTATTGGGTCGTATTACCTAGCTCTGAAAACATTCGCGTTGTTAAACCTGGCGCTTAGATTGATAATGGGAGTGCGTGGTCTTTAAATACGCGCTTTGTGCCTGAGTTACTGTATGTGGAGCTATGTGCCCGGGAGAGTATGAATTTGTTTAAATATTGAGCAAAGATTTGTAAACAGATGTAAGGCAATTATGTTTCAAGCGTAGAATATAATTGGAAAATTGGTTGAACGGCTTATTTAATTTAGCCTTAAAAACTCAACTTATTTTAAGTTGTGTGCCGAATTTTTTTTAGGGGGGAGTGTTTGGGGGCGCTGCCTTTTGGAGAGCGTGCATTTATTGTAAATTATTTTCTGGAACCCCTGCTGTAGATAGAAGCTTTATTTCCTCTCAGTCCTTCCTTGTTTACACTGGATAAATAATTTAGTGTTCAAATTGTAATTAGTTACATTTAATTATGGGTGGCATAGCTGTTTTTTTCTCCCCTTGGAGACTAGTGGAGAAATACGAATTCTTGCCAACTTGGGAAGTGTCATTTTATTTTCATGCCGATAGAGAAATGAAGCGTGATTTTGGCCTACAGAGTCCATGTGACAGTACCCTTGCTTCCACCCGTGTAACAGCAGGCTGAAGTGAGTCCTTTTTCACCCGGAATTTTATCCAGACTCTGCATCTTGAGATTCAGTTAGAAGTTGGGGTTTTTACCATTGTGGTAATTTACCCTACTTGGACTCTTTTGTAGGGATGAAACTACTTTTGCCTTATTCCCCTACCCCCCACCCCCCCAACTTACCCTGTCTGTCATTTAGTATTAGGGTCAGGGACCTTCATAGATCAGCAAACATATTGACTAGGGGGTATTTAAAATGCTTTTGTATGGCGCCTGGGTGACCACATTGACACTTTTACAGGTAATTAAAACAACCAGGTTAACCCATAGTAGTTGAGGAGAGCTCCCAAATTACCATTCATCATCCTGAGTAGTTATGCTTGTGTGCATGTGGCTAATGCATATATGGTGAGTTGTGTGGACAAATGAAAGCCTGCTGGGTACCCAGCCCAACCTCAGGGCCCTTCCTCATCGCTCTCAGCTTCAGGGGGTCTTTGTTGATGAGTCCAGCCTTTGATTTTGACTGGCCTAAGGACTGCATTCTGGGTGTTTCTACCCTAACGGTTTTAAACCAAAGAGTTAACTTTTGAAGATTATTTAAAGTACAGTTGACTTTTTTGGCAACCCCTTTGACATGCAGAAATGATTAGATTGATTTTAAAAGGTAGAATGCATATATTTCTTGGTACCTGAAGGTGAATAAATGCTGTTAAATTTTTTAAATGGTTTTTTTATTTTATGTGTATTGATGGGTGTTTTGCCTGTATATATGTCTGTGAGGGTGTTGGGATTTTTAGAATTGGAATTACAGACCATTGTAAGCTGCCATGTGGGTAATGTGACTTGAACTCAGGTCCTCTGGAAGAACAGCCAGTGTTCTTAACCCCCTAAGCCCTCTCTAAAATTTCTTTGAAAAAACAAAACCAAACTGCCAACAGTCTTTTTTTTTTTTTTTTTAAATGATTCTGAATTGAGAATGTTTTTTGTGGAGAGCATATACAAACAACAACCTGTCATACTAAGCACATTACCCAAAGATCTTCTTGTAGAATGGTTGGGTCCAAAGGAGAGACAGTTATCATCTTTTCAAAATCGTGTTTTGTGTTGGAAGAACTCTAGGCGCCTAGCATTTTGTGCTTTTTAACATTTTGGCCTGTAGCTTTGTTTCTGAGCAGCAGAGAATCCTCTCTTCTAGAAAATGTGCCCAACATGAAGGTTAGCGTGGAGTGAGGCGAAAGCTGGAGTAGGGCTGTGTGGGAAACGGGACCCCCGCTGCTTCCTGCTGTCCTGAGGCCAGTGCCAGCTTAGCGGAAGCTGGCAGCTGAGCAGCCAGGCTCCTTAAGAATTTTGTTCCTAGCCTTTTACTGAGTTTGCTTTGTGATATGGCCTGGAGTCCTCTTTCGTATACTGTCCTATCCTAATCTGTGACAGGCCATCGGATGTCTATGATGTGGGTCATTGTGCTGTTTCTTACTCTCACTACTGTCAGATTTGTAGCCACTGCAGGAAATTCAGGCCTGGCTGGGCCTTTGTGATACATAACTTTTCCATACTGTCCATCAAGTTTTGGGGTTTATTCACTCACTTAAAATTTAGCTGAGTGTATTCAGTCTTCCTTTTTGGAAAATATAACAGTGTACCCTGTGGCCGTGAACTCACCCTTGAGGGAAGGCACATTATGATTTCCAGATGCCCAGTATCTTTTTGTTTTTCTTTTGAGATAATGTGGAGAAAGTGACTTTGTGCCCTTTAGGCTAGACTTAAGAATGCTGGGTACTAGGACTTGAGGAAGCCATCTGTAATTCTTAGGTGTTTGTGCCATATCCATACTTGATTCGCTTAAAATCTCCCTGACTATAGCTAATTGATTAATGGTGTCAAATTCTCACTGGATTAAAACACATGTACACTGAGGACCATTCATTTTGTATTTGAAGCTTTTAGGGGAATTTGTTGTAGGCATAATTTCCTTTTGTCTTAAGAGAATTATCCTGCCCCCGCCCCCAAGAAAAGGAAGGTGGCTGTAAATGTTGAAAACTTGAGATGCTGAGAACTTAGAAGAGCTTGGGGAGGGCTGGCACATGGCAATGAGGAAAGGATGATTTGCTAAGGCTTCAGAGTACCCAAATACTGCACCATTTTCTCCCCCACCCTAGTTTGTAGTTTTAAGATTTAAAATAAGCGTACATTTGAAGCATCTTTTTCATGATGATTCATTTTTTTTTAAAGAAAATATTTGTAATATGCCAATGTGTTTTCTGTTTAGCATTTGTTGTTAGTGGCACATGGTGTTATAGTATTTATATTTTTTAATGGCAATAATTGCTACCCAGTAATGGTTGCCATATTAACCTCCAATTGCTAGTAAATATTTTTAAGTACATAATAGACAGCAATTTAAGGCATAGTGTAGCAGTTTACTGGACCATTTTAAAGAGACATTTGTACGTGTGATGAGTTCATAATTTAAAGAGAAATAATGTACCTGATATCCGTGTGTGCCAAAGGCTTGACACGCTTGTTGGGAAGCAGCTGGGCCCATTCCTTTTTCTTTGTGAAGAGAGTGGGCAGGAGTGTGTTCAAGACAGGAAGTGTTTGTTGAGTGTATGCAGGCACTTTTGTACCTTGCCATTTCTTTGGCCTGCTCTGGTCGTTTTGTCATGAATATGTTAGATGATTTATATTGAGAAAAAAGTCTCTCAAGGCATTTCTTTAAATATCATTAACTTATAGTTGTGGCTTATATTAATTAGTATGGAAAATTGACCTTTTTTTGTTCACTAGATAATTTAGCCTAGTTAATTGTGAGCTAATTGTATCCATCAAACACTTTGAGCATCTATACTCTGAGACGAACAAAGACAGAATTGCCGTGGAGCTCTGTTTCAGTGTGCACAGGGAAGCTAGAGATTATCTGAATGGTTTTAATGAATAGTTAATTCAGCTATCCAAGCTCGATTCAGAAGTAAACCAGGTATTTTTGAAGCCTTTGACTTATTTTTCAAGATAAGATAATACTGTTGTTATTTAAGCTAGTTAAGGTACTGATTTGCATTCCTGTGAGTGAGGATGATGTGTTTACTTCACAGGAGCTAGCCAGTGAGAGAGATTAGATAAAGCTTATGAAAATTAGAATGTGGTGGCATGGTGGGTGTGACTGGTGAACTGTGCTTTATAACCAGTTATTAGAAGCACAGAGCAGACTCTCCAACATTGCTGCTCGTGTCCCTTAAGAGGCACTGTGCGCAAACATGTTTGATAGACTGTGCGTGGTGCTGTTTACCAGAATCTCTGTTTGGTCATTTTAGAAATAATTTTGTCTTTGCAAAGAAATAACATTCGGTGCATTGCAAAGGGAGTTAATTAGTGTAAATTAGATAGCCTGTGGGAGTAGCTTCTCCTTCCAAACAAAACAAAAAATATAAAACAAGTCCACATGCATTTGCCTCTTAGGATTTGCACAGAGTTAGAATTAGAGACTCGATATCTGTAAGTGTCTCTGCAGTGTCTGAATTTCCCCTCCTGAGTGCTGGGTCGCATGCCTCCCGCTGACCCCCTCAGATCGTTCCCTTTCATGCTATATGCTTTCATTGTTTATTTGAAAGACTTGAAGGTGTTAGCTTTGTTCTGTTGAGAGAACTCACTTCATTACATAGGGAGGTGATATTCCATTAATCTTGGTAAATATTAACATAAATGAGGAATTGTAAATTCAGACTCATTTGCATGAATGAAATACGTGTGCTTGCCCAATATTTTTAGTATAGGCACTTAAGTACATCAGCAGAGTCTTGTGAAGTGTTCTTAAGCTGAGGTCTGTTGCTTTGGGGGAGGGTGTTTTCCTTTGCTCCATTGTAGTAACAGTATTTAAGGTAGCAGTGAGGAGACCATCTTTTTCTAGCTGCTGTGGTGGCCACCAATAGGAACCCTGCTTCTGTGTGTGTGTGTGTGTGTGTGTGTGTGTTGGTGATGTTTGCTGGACGAGTTTCCTTGAAGCCAGTAAAGTGTCTTTTAGAATTTAGTCTAAAAACCATAAGATGACTGCATTCTTTCCAGAGGAAAGTTGGGAGAAATGAGTTCTCTCAAGGAATATGGTCCTTCCCTGCTGTGTCTGTGCTTGGGTTTACTGTGTGTTTCTGAACATTTAGTTTCTCATTCTGGGGAACTTGTGCAAGGGTGTTTTTTGTTTTGTTTGTTGAGAAAGGGCTTCTCTGTGTAGCCCTGGCTGTCTTGGACTTGTTTTGTAGATCAGGCTGGCCTTGAACTCACAGCGATCGCCTGCCCCTGCCTCTCGAGTGCTGGGATTAAAGGTGTACTAGGGTGTTCTTAAAGCTGTATTGGCATTACTTCCCATAAAGCATACAGCTTTCTGAATTTTGTTCCTTTTCCATTACTGTTAAAAGAGCTTCCTGGTTGATTATATACAAGTTCACCTTAGCATTATCTCGGATAGCTTAAATTGTAGCTTTAGCTTGTGGATGAGGAAGTTGTAGATCACTCAATTCATACATATGCTCTCTCCTTGTCCTCCAGCCACTCTCCTCCCTCATGTCTCTCTCTCTTTGTTATTTTCGTGCCAGGGTTTCATTTTGTAGCCCAAGCTGGCCAAGACCTCACTAGAGAACCCAGGCTGGCCTCAAACTCAAGGTAATGTGGCTGCTTTGGCCCCTTGAATGCTGAGATTACAGAATCTTCATTAGCGGCCCTGGCAAAGGTACTTGATCCAAGTTTTACACCCAGAACCCACACAGTAAAAGGAGAAAACCAACTCCTGTAAGTTGTCCTCTGAAACCTAGACATATAGACATGTGTGAACACACTTCCCCCAACCATACCCCCCCCACACACACGCATGCACCTCTGATCACACAAATGTAGAACATTTTTCAAGATTATTTTGGCTATAATTTGTTCTTAATTTGTATCAAATCACTGCGTTAATTGGACATTTGACATTTGATCTTAAAATTAAAATTGAGAAAAACATTTGTTTCAAGTAAGATAGATAATTGTGAGCAAGATTTTTGTAATACCAGTGGACATTTTGAAAATGACACGAACAGCTTATTAAATCTTAGGAAGATGGTTATTTGAGACAGGGCTCCACTGTATAGCTGGAGCTTGCCTGGGACTCTGGGTAGGCTTTCTGCCTCTGCCCAGGAGTGCTGGGGTTACAGTTGCCCCACACCAGGCTTACTCATTTAAAAACCTGTTCCAATGTTCCAGTGTCAGGCTTTCCCTGATCCCCACAGGCAGAGCTAGGTGCTCAGATTCCTGTTATACCTCTGTGGAGGAGATGGGGTTTTGTACGACAGTGATCTTGTCACAGGGCCTTGGTGTTCTCAGCTGCACTTCAGCATTCATCCCCTGCTGGTAAGCACTCCCTTCCTTCCCGGAGGTGTCCTGCTTGTTTGTGCTGGGCTGATGGCACACGCTGTGAATCCTACCACCCAGGATGGGGCCAGGGGTCTATGAGCTTGGGGCCAGCCTGCTCTATAGAGAGTTCTAGGATGGCTGCGGCTACATAGAGATACTCCCATCACAAAACAAAAACAGAAACAAACAAAAACAACCCCCCAAACAAAAACAAGACCCAAAAATCATATAGCAACTTAGACATCTGGCTCTGTTTTCTGAATTTCCTTAGGAGGCTGAGCACACTGTGGTTTGTGCATGCCCTGGGCTGTCTAACCTTGCGGAATTGTAGCTTTGTAATCATTTGGAATTAAGTCTGGGTCTTGACACAAAGTCCTCGACTTTGATTTTTCAGGTTGTGCAGGGGGCTTTTGCTCAGCATTTAGTTACAAGGTCACTTTTCATGATTCTAGTGAAGAGCCCAGTAAAATGGGCAGCGACCTGGAATAGGGAAGCTTGAGCTGAGTTTAAAGTTTTTTCTAGTAGTTAGGCAAACTGTGTTGAACACAACCTGTGAACTTAGTGGAGATACAGAGGTCAGGCTATGTGAAAAGATCCTTTTGAGTATATTTTATTTGTTCTAGACAAGGCAGTCCTGGTGGTCTAGAACTGATTATGAGACTCAGAGGGCTTCTCAGGTGAATGCTGGGATTTCAGGCGCACCCTAGATCTCAGGCAAATAACCGAGCAGCCACCTGGGAGTCTGTGGGAAGCCTCAGCTTGACCTTTTTTGCTCATTACAAGTGAGCTGTGACTGAGAGGAGAGACTTATCTTTGCACTCGGCTTTTCCTTTCATGTGTGACTTCCCTGTGTATATCTGTAAAGTGCTGGAAGATTGCGTACCTGCTCTGAGCTGTAACTGTAGAGACTAGAAATTGAACCCTGGCTCTTACTTGGTAATTGGTGGGTTACTTCCTTGGCAGCTCTAGAGTTCCCTTTGACCTTTAAATTTTTATTTTTATTTTTTAATTTTTTTGGTTTTTTGACACAGGGTTTCTCTGTGTAGCCTTGGCTGTCCTGGACTCATTTAGTAGACCAGGCTGGCCTCGAACTCACAGAGATCCGCCTGCCTCTGCCTCCCGATCGCTGGAATTAAAGGCCTGTGCCACCATGCCTGGCTTACCTTTGACCTTTTAATAACAAGTCTGTTAACATTTTGAGATTGGTTTTAGGGAATGTCAGAAGTAGTACCTGATAAATGTATTGTTCTTTTAACACTGAATAACAATTTAGCCTGCCTTGCTGATTCCCGTATTGCTATTTTGAAAAGGCATAGTCAGGCTAGTTTTTGGTTGCCGTTTAACAATGTAGCAGTACCTCAGAGCATTCTGTGGTTGTTGAAGGGTTGAAGGATGGACCTCACAGACTGTAGACTTTCTGTTAGGCATGCTGCCTGTGAATAGTGCCATAAGTTTACCAAGGAACTAGAAATTACCATGCAGGCGCGCTCATATTCTAAAATACTAGAAAAGGTTCATTGGAAAGTTTGTCTTTAAAAAAAAAAAAAAAAAAAAAAAAAAAAAGAGCTCTCCCTAGCGGGGGTTGCCCTGGTGATGGTGTCGGCTGCCCTCTGCCTCGTGCTGTACTTAATGTCTTTCCTAGCATTCTCTAGGGGCTGATCCCACAAGATCAGTCACTTTCCCTTAGCCCGTTGTCTGGGCCCTCAGGGAGGCAGCCTTGACCTCCTGTGCCCTGGCAGTAGGAGTGTGTGTCCACAGTGGGGGGCTGCCCTCCCCCAGGCCCCAGAGAGGGTTGTTGGCTGGAGGATGCCTGATGGGTGAGGAGAGGCCCGGTGCTGCATGCATCGTGCACAGCAGTTTCGCTGGGTGGGAGTAGGCGCCTTCCCCTCTCTGGTGCCCAACTCCCTGCTGGCACCCTCTCATTAACATGTTGAGAACGTTGGCAGGCTCTGTGATGTTATCAGGAGAAAGATTTTGTTTCTTTACCTTTTAGCTCTTCTGTCCTTAGACCATCTGAGAGACAGGCTTTTTTGACTTGCTGTTTTATGTGGTAAATGAGGACTTTTGAGACCCAAGGAGATGAAAGGGATTTGGGGGTGAGATTGGATGGAGTAGCCAATAAACTAATATTTAGAAATGTTAATTTTTTTGTATGCTGTGTTTGAGAAATTTAGGGCATGTATAATTCATTTAGGAGTAATGTACATCAGAAATGATTAAAATCTAGCTTGCTCTTACCAAAGGGCTAAGGATTTGACACGTGGGGAAAAGACCTACACGTACGATTTAATTTCTGAGAAGCTGTATGTCAGGCCCAGAGGGAGCTGCACAGATTGTGATGCCTCGAGGCTGGGAAGACCAGAGGGGAGCTCTGTCCTGGCACGGGGGCGGGGCGGAGGGTAGGCTGGGCCTTGCTGGGGTGTGAGAAGGGCGCTCTGTGGGCTCTTGGGAACTGTTTGGGAGACTTTGCTGAGGTGGCTGTACAACACTAGTTCATGGCCCTGCTTCTTGGCTTCCTTTCAAACACAGCACCGAAACCTACTGAGGTGGAGTTTTCAGTAGGTGGAAAATTTGAAGTGTGGGCAGGCCAGTTTGGATTAAGAAATGGTGATGTTAAAATACTCTTGAGCTTTCTAAAATAATCCAGTTCTGAACTTTAAGGAAATAGAGCTGCATTGTGCAGAGTGCTAATGACTGAAGCGACAAATATTTCAGAAACTGGACAGACGTGAAATCTTAAATGAGCAGATGGGACATGAAGTGAGAATGGGAGATAATCCAAGATGATACAGAAACTATTAAGAGAAAGGAACTGAGGAACAGTGAGTGTGTTACGGTGACTGTGTGCAGGAGCCGCGCTAGGATTGCTCCCTTCCACACGCAGGTCAGAGCTCTTGAGCCTTGTGAGCCTCCTCAGACTGCACATTTTACATGATAGTTTTGGGGTCATAATGACTGGTCGTGGAGTGGCCCTGCTGCTGCGGGTGGATTACGTTGTGTGTGTGCTTGTGTGCTTTAGGTGGACATGAAAGTAAGCAAAGGGCGTAATCATAGTTTTTAAGGCAGTCATGGACCTCGAGTGGCAGGTGAGGCTTGCTGTCAGCCACTTAGTGGCTAGTGACAGTGCGGGTGGAATCTGTCCTGGAGAGCTGAAGGATGACGGCCGCGGGCCAGCCTGGCTGTCATGAGGGAGCGGGAAGAGCAAGCTCCCGAACGAATGGCAGGTGTGCTTCTGTAGATTAGAAGCATCAGAGAGACAAGAAAGCAGAGACATGATCCCACCTGGCACGGCAGGTGAGGGGCTTCGGAGAGAGAAAAGATGGGGAGTGTAAGAAAGGGCTAAGTGCAGAGGATGCAAGGCAGTCTCATTGTAGCTTGACTCTGCCCTGAGTTCAAGTAGCATACTGTTTTTTACTTCGAACAAAAAATCTTAATTTTTTCCTGTCTTTTAAAATTATATTTATGTGGGCGTGGAGCGGGGAGGGTTGCCATAGGTGTGTGGGAAACAAAACACAGTTGTGAACATCAGTTCTCTCCTACCTTTGAGTCTTGGAGATTAAACTTAGGTCTCCTAGGCTTGGCAGCAAGCACCGTTACCACTGAGCCGTCTCACTGAACCTCAAATCATTTATTAAATTGTAACTAAAACTTTTAAATTTCTGTGTTACGGTGGTTCACTGTTAACAGCCTCTTCCTTCTCCTCCTCCTCCTCCTCCTCCTCCTTCTTCATCATCATCATTTGAGAAAGGGTTTCACTATGTAGCTATGACTGTCCTGGAACTCACTCTGTAGACCAAGCTGGCCTCCAACTCACAGAGATCTGTCTGCCCCTGCCTCCCAAGTGCTGGGATTAAAGTCCTGTACTACCTCCCCCAATTTAACAAGCAGGTTTTTTTTTTTTTTTTTTTTTGAGGCAAGGTTTCTCAGTGTAGCCTTGGCTGTCCTGTCCTAGACTCGCTTTGTAGACCAGGCTGGCCTCAAACTCGCAGCAAATCGCCTGCCTCTGCCTCTGCCTCTGAGTGCTGGGATTAAAGGCATGCGCCACTACACTGGGCAACAAACTTTTCCTTTTGTAAGTGTCTTGGCCTTGAGCACATCCCCAGGAGCTTGGCTTTGGCATTGGCCTGCAGCTGTAGGCTTTAGGAGTGCGGAATCCCCGCCCTGGGCTGTTGAGGTGGATGGAAGAAGAGGGTGGGATCTCATGTGTTGCCTTTATGTCTCCACATGTGTATGGGGCATGCTTGTGTGTGTGTGCAAGTGCAAGGTGTGTTTGTATATATACACACAATGAGTGAATTCTTGCCCTGTTGGACTCTTTGCTTTTTCAAGCCCTGATTTAGTGGTGCAGCACCCTTTGTTTTCAGTGAGGTGGGTGGTGGTTGGCCTGTATACTGAGTGCATTTGGAGGACTGACAGGGATCATAAAATATTTCAAGAAATAAAGGATATGTTGTACATAGTGGTGCATGGTTTTAATCTTACCACTGGGAGGCAGATGCACAGTGGATTTCTGTGAGTTCCAGGTTTGCCAGGGTGACATGGTGAGACCCTGTTAAAAACAAAACAAAATAGCCCCCATTACTCCAACTTAAACATTTTCTCAGTTTTAGGTGATATAGATGGTTGTATGTGTAGTTTTATTTTGAAAGTGCTTCCATATTAAATCATGGAATTGACTTGAATGTGATTTAAGCCAGGTGGTGGTGGCGGCGGCGGCGGCGGCGGCGCACACCTATAATCCTAGCACTTGAGAGGCAAAGGCAAGCGGTTAGCTGTGAGTTTGAGGCCAGCCTGGTCTACAAAGTGAGTCCAGGATAGTTAAGGCTACACAGAGAAACCCTGTCTCAAAAAACCAAACCAAACCAAAACAAAAGATTTAATCCTAGAATAATAGATAATTTAAGGAAATTTAGTTATATAACAATTACTCTAAACAAGGGTGTAGGTATTTTTTAAAAAAATCTATCCATTTTGTGTGTATCCCCGCATGTGTGAGTGTGTGAAAATAGGAAGAACTGGGAGTCAGTTCTTTCCTTCCATGCTTCTGGGGATTCAGGTGTGCCAGCAAGTGCCTTTACCCAAGGAGCCGGCTTGCTAAACTGATCAGTTGATCATTTAGAATTTATGCCAGAGTACAGAGCTAAACAATGTATTTATCCTACTGCCTGTAACTGTAGGTTCTTAAGGTTAAGACACTCAGGGCAGTTTCAGAGTTGGTTTCTCTACAGTAGAGTCATCTATACAGATTGGGTAATATCAGGTCCCCAGGACTCAATTTCTGGCCTGTGGAATGGCTCAGTGCTCGGGGTGGGGTGGGGGTAGGGGTGGGGGGGGAGGGAGGGACAGAGACAGAAACTCACTTCAGTATAGTGTATAAATTACCTGAGATAAAGTCCAAGTGTTTCCGAGTACTTGGAGACCTTTTTGATGATGTTACAAAGATAAATGGTACTTAGGTGGTGAGCTCCAGTTCCAGGCCTCACGGACACACTAAGATCGGTGTTTGTGCTTTAACTGAATTATGCTGCAAACACAAGGTAGGTGTTCTGCACTGTTAAGATCCAAAAGAGCTGACATGCCAGCTTCCAGAAAGTTGTGAGAAACTGACCGATAAATGTTAAGGTCCATTTTAAAAATGGTCTTAGGTTGTAATATTGGCACCGAGCATAGAGGCATTTGAGGCAGCCTAGTTGAGGGTTGGTGTTCTGGGATGTAGCTGTTGGTAACAGTTTGAGCTTGATGATAACAGTGGTTTTGATGAGTGGATTCATCAGCTACATGCATGTATAAATTGTGTACCTATGAAACAGCATCTCTGGGCCTCAGTTATTTAATATCTGCTTTTGATCTGATGGCAGACAGGACTAAGAGACGAGGATTGGATCACAGGGAGGAGCTGAAATATAAGTTCTGTTTTAGGAGGAGGTCTGAAGGGTTTTAGAGACCCAGCAACACGGGCAGACTTGTGTATTAAAGAGAAAGCTCCTACAGGTTGTAATAAAGGAGAAATAAAAGATGGGGGAAGGAGATCTTTTTGGGGGGGGTGGTTGTGGTGCTGGTGCTGGTTGGAGGCGTTAAGCCCAGGACTCAGCCATGCTTCATGAGCATTCTCTTGGAGAACCATATCCCCAGCCTAGGCGTGGCTCTTAAGAAGATTCTAAGTGGGAGAGAATACAGAGCCAGTAGGATGGATTTAAGTAATATTTTTGGAGGTAGAAGTGACTGGATGAGGTGAGTAAATTTTAGGGGTCAAGTGATAAACAGTTTTGGTTTTATGCCATTTGTGCTCTTGTTTATGCGAAGTGAGGACTAGTGGCTGACAGCATCCTCAAGCTTCTGTAGACTGATGCTTTGGGCACAGGTGTAGGAAGCATTTACTTACCCTGCCAAGCCTCACAGAACTGAAGCAATCCTTGAGCAGGGACAGCAAGTGTGTAATGTCAGTGTTTATGAGCTACCTTGTCCCAGAAACAGTAAGATTTATGAGGCAAGGGGAAAGTCAGAAGGGAAGGCAGGAGCAAAGGGGAGTGCTACACGGATGAAGTGGGTGAGCAGGGCCTTGGGCAGGGAAGGTGGCAGTGGTTGTGTGTGGAGGTGTGAGTCAGACTGTCTTGGCAGAGGAAGAACTCAGAAAATTCAGTTATCAGAAATGAGCACAGAGTATCCCTGACAGGAAGAAAGGAAGTAGGTAGGTAAGCTTACAGCAGTGATCCTCACTGAGCTGGGGCCTCCGGTCCTCTGCTGTGACTGGGGCCAGCTGGGGAAAGCAGGTCCATCTTTCTACTGCGAAGCTGCTAGGGGCTGTCTTTTTTCAAGACGGAGTTTCTCTGTAGCTCTGGCTGTCCTGGAGCTCATGCCACACACCAGGCTGTCCTCAAGCTCACAAAGATCTGCCTGCCTGGGATTAAAGGCGTGTGCCTGTTTCTTACTAACGTTGTCTATACTAGCTTCCTGTTTACTGTAGGACGGTGGTAGTTTCGGTAGGAGGATGACATAGACCGTCCTGCGTCTCTTATGCCTTTGTAGGCCCCTTGAACGTTGAGGCCCCAGTAGGTGGAGGAGAAGGGCATGTTGGTGAAGACTGGTTCCTAGTTCTGACTCCTTTACATCATCACTCTGAGCATCCTGGCCTTTATTTCTTAGCTTAGCACGTACCTTTCTGATTGTACAAGGTTTGTACATTATTTGGAGTGTCATTTTGTATGTCAGTTTCGCCTCACATGTTTGGGAACTTGTCTTTCTCTGCTCCCTCCTTGCTTGCCAGCCCTGCCTTCTTCCCTTTTCAGCACATCTTGGCCTCCGTGTGTTCGGAAGCTTTCTGTGTACTGCTGTGCTGGGGCTTGGCAGCACTAAAGGTACATATGCACGTCAGAAGCTTTTGATGGAACCTTGTGGCGTGGTGGGGCCTCTCCAGGTGCTTGGAGTGCACTTACTGGCTCAGCGTGTGCTCCACATTGTCGATTGCCTGTGCATTTGTTCAGCCTTCCCAGGTGGGCAGATTTTTCCCATGGCTACCCGGAAGCTAAAGTTGGTTCTCCTGCAGTTGTCATGTTCTTTAATTTCTCTCCAAGTGAGGTGGTACTAATGAAATACAGAATATTTTTACGACTTAAAACTTCCAGAAAACTGAAACTCTAAAAATGGTGTGCATGTGAGTCACTCCATTAGCTGAGGCTTCCCCAGCACTGTGTTCTTGTCAAGTGTGTCTCTGCTACACTGCAGCCACAGTGCACATAGCAATCTTTATCCAGCTGCATTCACCAATATTTTCCATGTGCTTACAATTTTCATAATTATAATTTTAATGCAAAAGTAATTTATTTTATAAATTCAATAAAATATCACTTAATTACTCTCATATTCAAGTACATAAGCAATAAAGGCCCTTCTCTCCCTGAGGAAGACACCCACCAGGAGTTTAATTTGTATTATTCTAGGTTTCCCCCTACTTCTTAACATAAGTCTCTGTATGCTGCACAGGCAGTCAGATTGTCTGACTGGGCTTCTAAAATAGGATGCCTAAGTTACACATGAGCTAGGACATGCATCCAGCAGGCCATTTTCAGCAAAAGCACCTCAGCTCCGCCCTGCCCCTCTCTTCCTGTTCCCCTTAGAGTGGCTCTGACGCCTAGAGTTAGGCACATTCCACACCTTGTTTGTAGGTAGAGTCACACCATGTTCTCTGACAACTTACCCGCCTAGCTTTATATTCTGCTGCACAGAGATGCAGCTGTGGTTCTGCCTGTGCCAGTGTCTGTGCACTTTAAAAACTAGAGTTGGGGGGGTGGGATAGTGAGCATCTCCTGTAACATGTCTTTCTGCTCTGTGTGTGTGTGTGTGTGTGTGTGTGTGTGTGTGTGTGTGAGAGAGAGAGAGAGGGGGGGGGGGAGAGAGATTTAGACATACCTTTCCTTTTCTGTTATTTTTGTTAACAATAATGTCCTTTCTCCTGAGATGATGTACCTGTTACTTGTTTAACCACCAATTATAAGCAACATTAAGATGCTTTCATTTTTTTCTCCCTGCAATAATAGTTAAACACTAGATTTTGATAGCTACAACCATGAGCTCTTAAAGAACATGGCAGTTTATGTTCCTACAGACAACGCATACTTCTTACTTTTCTATTCTTACCTATCCTGGAAATTGCTCAATTTATGTTTTCTTCTTTGAGCAAACATATCTCAGTATTTCAAGTTTTGAGTTTTTGATTTCCAGTGAGATTATGAACATTTTGTAAATATTTATGTAAGTATAAAGATTTTTCTTTTAAAAGTATTTAATGTTTACAAATGCCCTTTTCTTCCCAGAGTTTCTGGCCTGCATAGGTAGAGAGCTGCATCCCAAGGCTGTCTTCCCGTACCTGCAGTCTCTCCAGCTTGCGCTCTTCTGAGCAGAAGCTGCATGGCCTGCTGCTGCAGCTGCTTGCCAGGGTGCACAGGTCCCCTCACCCCATTGTTTTCTCAGGAGAAAACCTAGGCAAGAACCTCAAGCTCACAACTGTCTGTAATGCCAACACCTGAACCCTCACACAGATACACACACAGACAAACCTCCAGTGCACACAGGATAAAAATAAATAAACCAACCAAACAAAAAAAAACCCAAAACCAAAACAAACAAACAAACAAACAAACAGAACCCTCAAGTGTGGGAAGTCAGAGGGCAGGCCTGAGCCTTGTGAAGCCTGTGCCTGCTGGGTCCTGCTCTGCCAGGACTTCAGGGATGCATCTCCTAGCTAGTCCAGCGTAGTTCACACAATTCAGTGCAAGCATGCCAGTAGGAGTCATTGGGGCATTAGATTTGCCTGAGATTAATGGGGTGATAATACAGTTTACGTTTTAAAAAAGTTTCATCAGAGATTAATGCAGTAATAATGCAGTTTGAGATTGCTTCATACAGACGGGCAATAGTTTTTTCTCTTAGACTTTTATCATCTAGAAAGGGGAAACATAGGATAGCTAATTGTTTTGGTGAGGAAGGTAAAAACCTGTGTGACTGTATCGTCTGGAAAGAGCTCACAGACTGGTTTAGTTTTTACAATAAAGAGCCCATAACTCATGTCCTCCTATCAGAAATGATTTACTTCAGCAGCCCACACATGTGCTTATTTAAAGGTACATGAATAGCCTAAAATGACCAGAACTAATTTCTTTTTTATAACAAGACCCTGGAGGCAGACATTGGAACTGCTTTCTGTTTTACCACTGTATTGTCCTTTGATTGTCATTAGTTGTATAAGGTCCAAGATGGCGTCTCAGACTCTGTTCTTCATGGTGGATCTGTGTCAGGGATAGTTCCTGTAGAAAACTTACACACAAGGCTCCTTAAATGTGCATTGTCATTCTGAGCTGTGTAGACAGAAGCCCGTGGAGGGAAGGGCAGTTCATGTGTGTGAACCATGCCTCTTCTCTAGGAAGTTTAGCGCTGTACTCAGGACATTGCTGCTGTTGAGTGAATCGTCACTGAGGAGCCACAGTGTCACAAGAATTCTCCCTGAGCAAAGTTTACTACTAACAGGTTGTTGTTAGATGGGAGACCCTGTCTCAAGGAAAAAATGAAAACACTAGTGCTGAATTTAAAAAACAAAAACAAAAAAAATATATAGGACTTTACTGTATAGCCCCGGCTGGCCCCAACCTCATGGTCCTCCTGTCTTCTTCCCAAGTGCTGACGCTACAAAGGGAAACCAGTGGACAGACCTGGAAAATATGACAATGCTCACAGTCTCTTGGAGGCGTGTGCAGTCTTTGAGATTGTCTACTGGGATTACTGTACCAACACATAAACTTGAATGTGTTTATTGAGAGAGAACTTTTTTTTAAACTGGAAGTGCACCCAATTTTAAGTGTGTACTCTCACGGGTTTTGACATGTGTACATCACAGAACAGCACAGTTTCTTGTACTTGCAGGAGTGCAGTCTGTAGGAGGTGAGAGGGGCCTCTTTGCTGCAGAAAGGCTTCTGAGTGCCCTTGTAGTCAGATCCTCCTCATGCCAGCTTCTCTCACCCTCAGACCACACATCTGCTGTCACAGGACAGTAATTTTGCCTTTTCTGGATTTGTTTTGAAACTGGAATACTATGGCGCCTTTGTCTTCATACTATTGTCCAAGCACACCATTCCTTGTTTTGGAATCGTTCTTGGAATGGATGTACCACAGTTTGTAATGCACATTCATTTATTGAGGGCTGTGAAAATTAATGTACTAATTTTAGTGTTTTTGTTTCTTAAAGTAAAGGTTTCAGTGAGTAATGGACTGCCAAACTTAAAAGATGTTAATTATTTATTGGATATCTCACCAGTTGTGCATGCCCTGTACTTGTCTGCATTTTTGCATCATAGAGTTCAATGTCTTGGGGACAAGGCAGGTGATGACCTGAGTTCCATTCCTGGAATCCACATAAAGGTGGAAGGGCGTATCCTACTCCACAACATTGTCCTGTATACACACGTGTGTCACCCTCCTGTCTCCTTCCCTCTGTCCCTCCTTCCCTCTCTCACACACATACAGTAATAATCGTAAAAAATTAGCCTCTTTAGAGGATGGTAGTACTAACTGATTTTAATTTGCAATTCACTAATAATTAATGAAGTATAATGTCTTTTTGTCTGCATATTATGTCATTTACATATCTTGTGATTTGCTTATTGGCACCCCCTCTCCCCAGGTTAAAACTGAAGTTGTTTCCTTCAGCTGTACAGATTTCTGAGCTGTATCCTGTCTACATCCATCGTGAGCCTTGCACATATTCCCTCCCAACACTGATTTGCCTTTTTCTTTTTTAATATATTTTATTAATTTATTCATATTACATCTCAATTGTTATCCCATCCCTTGTATCCTCCCATTCCTCCCTCCCTCCCATTTTCCCCTTACTCCCCTCCCCTAAGACTGTGACTGAGGGGGACCTCCTCCCCCTGTCCCATTCTGTCTGTGTACCAAAGACAACTGGCTGATTCCATTTCCTTGCTGCAGAGAAGAAATAAAGTTGTTTTGGCTCTTCTGTGGAGTTTGCCTTTCAGTATAGGTTGATTTTTTAAAAATACACATATTTATTTTAATGTATATGAATAATCTGTCTTCACACGCACCCAGAAGAGGGCATCAGATCCCATTACAGATCTCCCTCCCTCCTGTCTCTGTGTCGCTGGGGATCCCACTCAGGTGGGGGTTAGGCAAGTATTCTGCCAGAGCTATGCTACCAGCTTTCCTTTTAATAGCCTCTCCACCTCCAGTTGGTGCATGTTTTACAGTATGGTCTCCTGAGAAGCCCAGGGTAGCCGGGTTCTTGCAGGGCTCTTTTTGCCTCTGCCACCATTGCTGGGATTATGCAGGGCTATGGGTGGGCGCTACCGTGTCTGGCTTCACAGCTTTAGAGATCTTTAGATCTGAAACAAGTACTTAAATTTGTCCTTAAATTGTGTATGTTTTCCAATGCTATTTTAAAAGAAATATTTAAAATGTTTCTACTTGTTTACTGCTCATATTTAGAAATGTATTTACTGTTGTGTATACTGACTTTGCTAAACTCTGTAATGTGTTGTAACTATTTTGTAGAGGGCTTCCTAAGTGCGTATTATAGTGTTGTCTATAGATAAGTCATTTCAAATCTCCTTTTTCAAGCAGTCTTTTCTTTCTTATTCTTGCTGTGTTTCACTGGTTGGGACCTACAACGCAGTTTTGAATAAAAGAGTTCAGGGTGTAGACCTTCATTTTACTCTTGATTTTAGGCAGAGTCCTCTGTTACCATGATGTCCACTCTAGACTTTTTGTTTGTTTTTCAAGACAGGGTTTCTCTGTGTAGCCTTGACTGTCCTGGACTCACTTTGTTGACCAGGCTACCTGCCTCTGCCTCCAGAGTGCTGGGATTAAAGGTGTGCACCACCACCGCCCAGCCACTCTAGACTTTTTAATATTTCCCCAATTAAATTAGCTTTCCCCCCCTTAAGACATTTTACTTTTATTTATTTATTTTTGTGTTGTTTTGAGACATGATCTCTTATGTGAGCTTTGTTGTCCTGGAACCCTGTAGACCAGACTGTCCTTGAACTCTCTGAGATCTGCCTGCCTCTGCCTCGAGTGCTGGGATTAAAAGCGTGTGTCACCACGCCCGGCCTCTTTATTTTTGAGACAGAGTCTCACTATATTGTTGTCCTGGCTGGCCTGGAACTCTCGGAGATCCACCTGCCTCTGCTTCCTGAGTGCTGGAATTAAAGGCGCGAGTCGCCACGCCTGGCTTTAACTGGCTGTCTTTATTGACCTAAAGCTGTCTGTAGCCAGTCTGCCTTCTCAGTGTTGAGGTATGCAGAGATGCCTCTTCACTTCTGTACAGGAAGTTGTCTTTTTTACGCCCAAAACTTTGGCTAGAGAACATTTGTCAGGTTTATGGATGTTTTTTATGAACCAGCTTTTGGCTTTGCTGGTTTGTGGTTGTTAGTCTGTTTACATTTCTTACCTTGTGACATTGTTTCCTTCTGTTTACTCTGCTCAGCTTCCCTCTGGAAGTTCTAGTTGTAGAAACGCAGAGGCAGAACTCTGGCTGTACTTTCTGGTGTAAGCATCAAAGCTAGAGGTCTCGCTGAACACAAATTACGACTTAAACATTTTGACATTAGAATCAGTCATCAACTCAAAGTACTTTGTTCTTTGCCTATGTGTTTTTAGGAATTTAAATTCTGGGTTTTATAGGGGTAAAGTCAGTACAGATTTTGTTGTTAATTTCTAATTTAATATTTTGTTCAGGGTTTTTAAATCTTAACAGCACACTGTGCGTTTGGCACAGCATATGGCTCTTCTAGGGGAGTGTTCCATGTCATTTGAAAACTAGTGTGTTCTGCTGCTGCTCTTGAGATGAGATGTTTATATGGGTCCGTGCTGCTTTGTTGGGTAGCAGCGCTGCCCATGCCTGCGCCTCTTTCTCAGCCTTCTGCTTCGTATCTTGAAGCTCTGTTAGTGCTGACTCACTTGAGGTTTATGTTTCTTGGAATAATTTTGTTGTTTAGAGACAAGGAATTTCTAGGTAGGCCAGGCTTGGCTTGGTCTCACCGTGTGGCCCAGGGTGGCTTTGGAAGTGGCTTTCTCCTGCCTTTTCCCCTAGTGTTGGGCTTATAGGCATGTGCCACTGCGGGTGGCAGAAGCTAATATTTTTTTTAAAAAAAGATTTATTTTTTATTATGTATACAGTGCTCTGCCTGCGTGTACACCCCCAAGACAGAAGAGGGCATTAGATCACATTACAGATGTTTGTGAGCCACCGTGTGGTTGCTGGGAATTGAACTTATGACCTTTGGAAGAGCAGCCAGTGCTCTTAATCTCTGAGCCATCTCACCAGCCCCAAGCTGACAGTTTTATTATTGCAAAATTCCTTTTCTACTGTAGTAGTGGTAATGCTCTCGGAGTCAGGTTTAATGTTATTTAAGCAACTAAAGCTCTCTTACAATCAATTTTTCTATCATTTTATTTTTTAAACTTATGTGTTTATATATCTTTCTCTGGCATTGAATGTTTTTATCTGGTATCTTTTTTCCCCCTTCACTTGAAGACCTTTGAAAAAACATGTTTATTCTTGTGTAGGCACATTGAATTTTGTTCATTCAAAAATTACTCTGTATTTTACCTCTATTAAGATGTTGCATTTTACATTTTAATTATGTGTATGTGTGCGTACATGTTTGTGAGTACTGGTGTCCAAGGAGACCAGAGAGGGCATCAGATAGATCCCTTGCGGCTGTAGTTACTGGATACCTTGCACTGCCCTGATGCGTGTGCTGGGAACTGAGTGTGGGTCGCTGGTAGGAGCAGTATGTGCTTTTAACTACTGAGGCATTTCTCCAGCCCACTTACCTTTACTTTGTGTGTTTGGAACTAGGTCTCACGTTATAGTGCTGACTGGAGATGTTTGCCTCTGCCTCACAGATGCTGAGATTAAAGGCATGTGCCACTACACCTGGCTCCATTTGCCTTCATTTAGGGGGAAATACATATATCTTCCCCCTTAATCTACAATTATAGACCTGCAGGTTTTGGTGATCTGTTTTTCTCTTTTAATGTGTTTTTCTAATGTTTTCTGGTTTTCATTTCTCCCCACCCCTTTCTGCTGGGGATGAAATCCAGGGCCTCACCTAGTCCAAATGCTCTCATAGCTGAGCCATATCCTAGCACCCAGCATGCATGTCTTCTGATCAGTCTGCACTTAATATTATTTCGGTTTTCTCCTATGTAATATCTTTCTTGGACAACTTTAAAAAAAAGATTTATTTATTTATTACATACACTATTTTGCCCGCATGTGTACACCTGTAGGCCAGAAGAAGGTACCAGATCTCACTATAGATGGATGTGAGCCACCATGTGGTTGCTGGGAATTGAACTCAGGACCTCTAGAAGAGCAGACAGTGCTCTTAACCACTGAGCCATCTCTCCCGCCCCATTCTTGGACAACTTTTAAGAATTTTCATATATCATTGTTTTCAACATTTTCATTTTGATGTGGTTTCCTGTGTTTATGTTGTTTATGGTTCACCGACCTCCTTGTTTTTATGAAATCTCTAGATGATTTGCTTCATGTTTGTTTTCGTTAAATTTGTAGCTAGTTTAGCTGTTGTTCATCAATCTTTTGTGCAGTGCCTACTACACCCCATACGCTGGGACCTTAATCCTGGGGTGTGTTAGATTGTTGGCTGCCATTCTTCAGCTTTGCTCATTAGCCTTAGAGTTTTGTAGATTTTTTTGGCTTAGGTAGTAGTGTCACATGCTTCATGTCTGTCTGTGCCTACTGCAGTTTTACAGGGTTTGAGCTGAGGCCCTCCTGCATCGAGACAGGTGTCCCACACTGAGCTACATTCATGTGTTCGGCCCTTTCCCCCAAGATGTATTCTGTGAATTTCTCATTTCAGACTTTGTGTATTTGACCTTTAGACATTGAGTTTTCTGTTGTATGTTTGTATTTTTCTTGAAGTTTTGGATTATATTTTTAGCAGCTGTTTAAAAAGTGCTGTCTACTAATAACATTATTATTTTCATCTTTGTCTTTGTTCATTGGTTTTTATCCTAGTAATGGGTGGGTCCGTCTGTCTGTGTTCGCTCTCCCTCCCTCTGACTGCTACACACTGACTGTTGGGCTGTTGTCAGTCTGTGCTGTCCCTTTTGATTCCACGTGTGTTGGGGGTGGCTGTTGCTGGCAGGTAAGCTGGCTTGCTGTCTTCTGAGGCTTGCCTCCTAGGTCGCGTTACTGTAGTCATATGCTGGGGCTGGATTCTTGCTTATGGACACTGCCCTTCCGGGTCTCCAGACAGAGTGCAGCATGGTTAGTCTTCGGCCTTATTGACTCTGTTTAGTGCTCAGCTCCGTGCTTAGGACGTTTCCGGAGAACCCATGTAGCATGGATTTCCTGCATAGTTGTTTTCTTTCTGGTTATCTACGACAGATTCCAGGCCCTCAACTTTTAGAAAGCCTTCCTCTTCGTTTGCCCTCTCTTAGGAAGCCTAGCTTTGTACTGCGTATTGGCTGAAGTCTGATGGAAATTTTATCTTTTTTTACCCCGCTTTCTGTTTATTTATGGTAAGGGAACAATTTGGGTGAACCTTACTTTAAATTTAATTAATTAGTTAATTCTTTGAACAAAAATGGCATCCATGAAGAAGCTCAAGCATTAATTAACTAATTAGTAAATAATATGTGTATGGGTGTTTTGCCTGCATACATGCCTGTACACCATGTGTGTTCAGTACCCTTGGAGGCTTGTATCTATCTAGATGTTGTATCTATCTAGAACTGCTGTTACAGTTATGCTCTGCCATATTGATGCTGGCAACTGAGCCGAGGTCCTCTGAAACAGTAGCTAGTGCTCTTAGCTGCTAAGCCATCCGCAGCCTCATCTGTATTTTAAATGTTTCATTCCTTTGTGGATGCCATCCTACTTCAAAGGTTAGCATAGAGTCATTATTTTAGGTTGTAGTCCATTTGGTCTAAGTTACAGCGCTGGCTGTAGTGTGGAAGTGCCCACCAGCGATATGGAAGCATGTGAGCACAGTTGTGTGCTAACTTTATTTAAAAAAATAGCAGTCAGCTGTACAGCCCCAGTTCACCGACTGTGGTGGGGAGTTCTAGTTCACCTTTCACATCAGTCTTTGGACCCTCAGGGTCATCTCAGCTACTCGGCAGGCTCACTCAAGTCTTTCTTACATTATGATTTACTCTTTACTATGTCTTTGCTGCTGTCTTAATCTGCTTGAGAGGATTGCACACGAAGCCAGGTAGCCTCTAGCAATAGAGTGTGTTTATATTTCCTTCCTTACTTAGTCTTTTGCCTGTCAACTTAACTTCTTTTTTGCTGCATGTTTTTCCAAAGTGTGGCACTAGGAATTAGAAGCAAAACAGTAGTGTCTGGTAAATTAGAACTGTTGTGTAGAACCTAGCTATTACATTTTATTAACTTGATTTAAAATGCTAGACTAGGTGGCACACGCTTTTAATCCTAGTATTCAGGAGGGAGAGGCAGGCAGATCTCTGAGTTGGAAGGCAGCCTAGTTTACACAGGCAATTCCAGGACACTCAGGGCTACACAGTGAGAGCCTGGACCCAAAAATAATTACTTTTAAAACATTTTTTTTAAAAAAAGCTTTCAGTTAATAACAATCCATGTCTGCTAGAGCGGTGGCTCCATGTTTAAGAACACACAGTGCTTTCCCACAAACCTGAGTGTCGTCTGAACATCTTCCTTGAGTAGCTCCTGACTGCTTGTCACTCCAGTTCCGTAGAGCTGATGCCTCTTCCGGCCTCTGTGAGAATTGCACTCTGCATAGATACACATACATAACTAGAAATGAAATCATATAATTTAATTGTGCTGAAATGGTAAATAAAACTTCAGAACTCACTTCACTCATTTATGCGTCTGTGAATCCGTGGCCAGCTTTGATTCATAGTTCAGTTGGTAAAAGGTTTGCTTTGCAAGCAGGAGAAACCTTAGTTTGATCCTAATAACTCACATAAAAAGTCTGGGCATGATGCAGTTTGGTAATCCCAGAGCTGATAGGCGGACCAACCTAGTCTAACTGGTAGTATGTCAGGTTCCAGGGGGAAAATGGTGGGTGACACTGAGCCTGGTCTCTGGCAAACAGATGTATACATGCCCACACATACCTGCAAACATGTTTGCACTTGGCACACATACATAAACTAAACCAGATAAACAAAGTAGCCTTTTGGCCTTTAAATGCAATTTATGGGACACTTAATGGTTCTTAAGCTTGTGAACTTGTCTATAATGTTTATAAATCATTTTTATCTGAAATCTTAATGTTTTAATTTATTTGCATGTGCATATATGTGCATACATACTCACTCATATGCCTTTGTTCAAGCATGTGTACTGGTCAGGGGGCAAGTTGTTGGAGTCAGTTTTCTCCTTCCAAGTGTTGATTCTGGGGGTCAACCTTGCGTTATCAGGCTTGGTGACAAACACCTTTACCTGCTTGGCCACCTTGTCAGTCCTTGTTTTTCATTTTGAATTAGTACTAGGGATTAAAGGAAAATTTTAATGAAGAGAAAAGTTTTAAATTGGTAAATGTATATGTTAGAAATCACCTTTTCAAGCTGAAGAGATGATTCAGTGGTTAAAGGGACTTTCTTGGTTCCCAGCACCCACATGGTGATTCTCTACCTCCAGTTTTAGGGGATGCAGTGCCTTCTTCTAGCCCCACAGGCACCAAGCATGCACATGTACACGCAGGCAAAAACACTCAAAGATAAAATAAAGTTTAAAAAAGTCACAATTTTATACTGACCTCCCCATTGTATGGAGCATTACATTGTATTTCTCAGGACATGGACATAACCAGTCTGATAGGAGCTAGCTGTGTCATCACCAGACGTTCTCAAGAGCCTCCTTGGCCAGCAGCAGTTAGAGCGGAGCACATGGGATGGAGCATGTAGCTAGAAGTGTCTGTTTGTTTAGCTGGTTTTCAGTAGGATAAAATGGAGAAGAAAACAGGCAACAGTAACATATAATGAATAAACAACATGTGGAGCCAGGAGTGGTGGCTCATGCCTTTAACTGGGCATTTCAGAACTCAGGCAGGGAGACTGCAGAGATTGGAGGTTTTCCTTAGCTGTGTACTGCAGTCAGCCTGGGCTACAGAAGGGGATCTTGTCTCAAAAATAATGAGGGCTGGAGAGGTGGTTCACAGTTAAGAGCATTTGTAGCTCTGGCAAAGGACTTGGATTTGCTCAGGTCCCAGCACTTACACGGCTCACATTACTTACAACTGTATGTATGTATCTCCAGTTCCAGGGATCTGATGTCTTATGGCCTCTGAAGGCACTAGGATGCAAGTGGTGCACAGACATACATGTGGGCAGAATACCCATACAAGTTAATGAACCTTAAAATATTCGTAATAAATCAGTATATTTTTGGCTTTTGCATTACAATTTATGGGACACCAAATTCTGAAGCTTAGGAAGTTGTGTAGGATAACTTTGTAAAATATTTATGAACTAACATTATTAGTAACTTTGTATTAGTTATATTTTATTATTACATTTGAATATTTTTGTTTAAATTTTATTTTTCTTGTTTTCAAGCAGAGAGTTAAGTTTTCACATGAAACTCAGACTGTGTGTGGAGGTGCCAGAGACTGAGGGAGGAGGATTGAAAATTCTAGGCTTCTGTGAACTGTAGAATGGCTCAAGGCCAGCCCCAGCAGCTTAGTAAAGGCCTGCCTCCAGCTGCAAAGTAAATAGTGGCTGAGATATGGCTGTGTGCTGGAGTCTTGGTCAGTAAGATAGTTGTACAAAGTTTAAGACTTTCCTCTCAGGCTGAAGAGATGGCTCATTGGTTAAGAGCACTGTCTGCTCTTCCAGAGATCCAGAGTTCAATTCCCAGCAATCACATGGTGGCTCATAACCATTTATAATGTGATCTGATGCCCTCTTGTGGCATGCACTCGTACATCCAGATAGAGTACTTATATACATAAAATAAATAAATCTTAAAAAAAAAAAAAGACTTGCATCACAGTTCCTGGCCCTTTCTTACCTTCTTAGGCAAGTGCTTTTTTCTCAATTCCATACTATTTCTAAATACTAAGTAATCTTTCATGATTTAGCTCATTCTTCCTATGTTTTACCACTTTCATGTCTGTTTTACATAGTTATATAGTAATTTGGCTTAGCTTAGATTCAGGGTTAACATTTTGTTCATGTTAGTAGATGTCTGAACTATTTGCTATGTTCTGATTACTTTCTCCTTTTCTTTGTCACTTGGAGACAGTAATTTTCTTTCTTCCTTCCCTCCCCTCACCCCCACTCCTCTTTTCTTTCTAGACAGGGCCTCACTTTGTAGCTCTGCCTGTCCTGGAACTCAGTCTCAGGCTGGCCTCGAATCCAGAGATCTCCCTGCCTCTGCCTCCCAAGTGTGCCACTATACCTGACCGACTTCCTCCCTCCCTCCCTCCCTCCTTCCCTCCCTCCCTCCCTCCCTTCCTCCCTCCCTCCCTCTGTGTAGCCTTCGCTGTCCTGGATTCCTTTGTAGATCAGGCTGGCCTCAAACTCACGGAGATCTGCCTGCCTCTGCCTCCTAAGTGCTGGCATTAAAGGCGTGTGCCACCACTGCCTGATCCTTTTATTTTCTTTTTAAAGTGCATTTCTATGTATCTTAACCCAAAGTTTCTTAAACTTGTTCTCCTCCTAATTGTATATTGCTAGAGAAACTTCTGTGTGATCCTGGACACATAGATATGTAAGATAGGTGTATAAGCCAAACATTTACTGATAACTGTAAGAAACCCTAAGAACCCAAACCGAACTGAACCAAACCAAACCAAACCAAACAAAAACCCCAAACCATATATTTACTTTGAAATAATTTTTTGGTATGCTTATAAATTTACTATTTATTAAAGATGAAAGTAAGTTTCCATACCCGTGAGGTAGGTGTACTTATTTTTTTCTTTTTTACACAAATAATTAAATCTTAGCTGAATCATTTGATAGTGCAGGAGGTAGAGTTGATAGATACATTTTTATTTTATAGTTGTCAATGCTGAGAATGCCACTTTGTATGTATGTATGTATGTATGTATGTATGTATGTATGTATGTATATATATATATGTGGTACAAAATGGCAGAAGTATATTTAGGACCATCTCATAAATTGTTGGTAATTCCAGCCTTAATCCCAAGCCAAAATTTGACTGAAGAATTCTTTATGAAACTGACATTCGCAGGGCCAGACAGACAGATGGCACAGCTGTGAGGAGTGAGTGCTGCTCTTGCGGAGGGCTGGAGTTCCATTCCTACACCCACACCAGGCAGTTCACAGTGACCCCTAACTCCAGATCAGGCGCCCAGGGTTCTGATTCACCCGGCCACTGGGGGCACCTGCAGTCACATGCTCATTCCACACAGACACATAGTTAGAAGTACAAACAAAACAAAGACAAAAGCAAAAGAAACTCAGGGACTCAAGCAGCAAGTTTAAAGTCAAACGTTGTAATTGAGTACGATAGGGAGAATCAGGGTTTCTGTTGACCACTGCAACTCTTATGAAGGGATACGTTTCACTGGGGCTGTTTTAGAGGTTCAGAGGTTTTGTCCATTATCATCGTCATAGTGGGGATCATGGCAGCGTTCCGGCAGGCATGGTGCTGGAGGAGTTGAGAGTTCTGCATCTAGTTCAGTCAGCAGAGAAGAGATAGAGACATTGGGCTTGGCTTGAACATCTGAAACCTCAAAGCCCATCCCCAGTGACTGCTGTCCTCCAGGCCACACTTCCTAATAGTGCCATTCCCTAGTGACCAAGCATTCAAATCCATGTGTCTATGGGGCCTTCCTATACCAACCACCAATGGGAGAGAGGCTGATTTGATGCCTACTGATGTTTCTGAAAGTATTTGTTTCCACCATCATGTGCCTATGAGAGAAAGCGCTTTGTCTGCACAGTAGGAGCTGAGCTGAGGTGTTGTAGGCAGTGTTGGTTAACGCTGTGTGGTGTGATGGTGTGTGCAGTACCATGTATGAAGGCCATGCTGTATTCAGAACTGAGGCTATGGTGAAGCCACCAGGTGAGGGGGAAGCATACGGTGAGGGTGCCTGGAAGACCCTGGCTCACATACTGTTGATTTAAAGTGGGGTTTTGAACATTGCTTTCTCAGAGACCTTTTACCTTTACCTGACACTTTTTCTCTAGCCTACAGAAAGAAACCATCTTAACTGACCGTCCCTCACCTTTCCCCCTCATGTCCTGGCCACATTTTCTCCTTTCTGAGCAGCAGCTTCATAGGTTTTGAAACACAGATGCTCTTTCTTGTTCTCCCTACTGTTGTGAATTCACCGTGGGAAGGAGAGAAAAGCCCAAAGAAACCAACTTCTTCACTGACACTTTAGTGTGGTTTAAAGACAGCAGAAGCAGATGTGTGTGTGTTTTCTCTGCCCTTCTTACTGGGAGCCGATTAGTTATGCTGTGACAAAAGCTTTCCATTGTGTGCTACATTTGCTCTTCTTTGCTGGCTTTGATCTGTGAGGTGATTTAATCTGTCTACTGTATTTCCGTAATCTGCTAGAGTGGTAGTTCTGTCACAGCAAGGGGAGAGAGGGTGAGGGCACACTTGAGATTTTCTAGGGCATTCATGTTGGCAGTAAGAGATGAGTGCTACCCCTTCCCACGGCTGTGCGCATGCTAGGCAAATGCTGGACCACAGAGCTACGTACTCCATTTCAGCCCAGTAGGTCTCTTAAATCTCAGTACCTTCTGGAAATGTTGTCACTCCTGTCTCTGAGATGTCTGGGAAGGGTTTGTGTCATTTGCATGTTGCCTTTGCCAGTGAGATGGAGTTAGTTTGGGGCAGGAGATGGGCTTATTTATAGTATGTAGGTCAGCCGAGGAGGCACTTTCTAGTCCTAAAGCCGAGGCCCCTGATGTCCTGGAAGCACAGCATGGAGAAAGCAGGCCCACAACCTGCATTTCTTGTCTGCTGCAGTATTCGCTTCAAGGTGTTAAACCTTGGTTCATTCTTAGAAACACACATGTAGGTTTTATTCTGTGTTAGGATCACTGAATCTAGTCTTAACTCTGGGGCCATGTTGCAGCTATATGATGCTGACCGTGAACCATCCTGTGTGAAAGCCTTGTACCAAGGACTAAGACAAAGAATCAGCATAAAATCTCATTAAGTTGGGTATATGGTGTTGGGAAGAGCATTTGTCTTGATTCTGTTTATTCCACCTGTTGTGTAGCATTGCCGTGATCTGACTCTAGTGGCCTTCTTTCTTTTCATGCGGTTCATACCAGTTCAGTTCATCTTTCAGAAAACCTTCCACTGCCTGTGTAACAGATGCCAGACAGTGTTGAACACACTTTTCTCCATCCCCTCTTTCTTGTAGGTAGGTTCGTTCTTTCCTTCCTTTCTTTCTTTCTTTCTTTCTTTCTTTCTTTCTTTCTTTCTTTCTTATGTATTTATTTTTGTTTTTTCGAGACAGAGTTTCTCTGAGTAGCCCTGGCTGTCCTGGACTCACTTTGTAGACCAGGCTGGCCTCGAACTTACAGTGATCCCCCTGCCTCTGCCTCCTAAGTGCTGGGGCCACGCCTGGCCTGTAGGTAGTTTCTTAACAAAACAAAACAAAACAAAACAAAACAAAACAAAACACACAAGCAAACATATCCTCCAAGAAGGACTGTATATACTCTCTTCCAGTGATGACAGGTGGATGCCTGTGGCAGGATCTATCTGAGACTCTTGATTCTTAGGATGGTGTGGCCACTCTTACAAGCTGTTTTTATTGCCCCAGGAAGACTATGGAAAGAACCGTGGCCTTTCTTAAATTAGAGGGCATGGCCATGAGCTCTAGTCATTGCTAAATTGAGCCCACGATGGTTTCTTTGTGTGATTTTCTAATCCTCCAGGGCTAATTTTTAACATTAGCCCTATGAAGGAGATGGCAGAACGGGAAGAATTTATGTTTCCGATTCAGTTGTGATTTAAATCCACCTATGTTTGGGACCTGCCATTTGCCAGGTTTATGGTTGTGAGTGAATTATTTAATGTTAGGAGTTTTAACTTGTTTAGCTGTGTGGTTGGAAGGCCAGAGCCCCATAGGGAGAACTCACATTCTCAGTGTTACTCAGATACCCAGTGTGCCACGATGCTGGTGGTTGTTCAGATGGAAATTCTCCGTTTGTCTGTTGAATATTAAAATCTATCTTTTTTGTTTTGTATTTTTAGAATTTATATGTAATTATGCATTTGTTTATTTTTAACATAAATGTATATCTAGGATAATTTGAGTATAGACGTACTTAAAGGTTTGCTTCAAAAAATTCTTTTGGGAGAGTGAGGGATTGAACCTGTGGCTACACATGCTAAGTGAGCATTCTCCTTTGCACTTTTCCAAGGCCTCTGTCCCGCAGGTCTTGGCCTTGCAGGCTTCCCGTCTCTGCAGAGATAGACCTGAGCATTAGGCTCAGTGCTCATCCAAGACTTTGGAGTCAATAGATGGGAAAATTTGAGTATTAGAGTTAGATATTTGTCAGAAATGGGGAAAACAGGGTCAGTGAGATGCCTCAGCAGATAAAAGACTTGCTGTTGAGCCCGAGAACCTAGGACCCATGTGGCGGAGGAAGAGAGACTTCCATAGACTGTTCTTTGACTCCCAGAAGTCAAAATTCTATACATTAGATAAATACTAAATGAAAGATGAGAAAAATAAATAAATAAGTAAATAAGTAAGTAAATAAATAAATAGAGGGCTGGTGAGTTATCTCAACAGTTAGGAGCATGTGTTGACTTTGTTTAGTTTCACCTCTGAAGTTTCTTCCAAAGCCATTTTGCTCCATATCTGGGGCTGAGAGGATGTGGAGCACTGCCAGGGCTTACTGAGCAGAACTGGACACCCATGCTTCCTGGGAAGCGACAAAGAGTCTATGATGGGACGAAGCATTTGGGTAACTTCAACTTTGCTCTTATGAGACACTGATTCAAGATTTAAAACAAGCCTCTGAGTGTTAGCTTTATCTTAATCATCTGTTAGGTGTTAAGACTTTTCAAGGAAGATTGCTATAATACTTAATTTTAGCTTTAAAGCAAAGGAACTGAATGTTTTGAAATAACTGGAAGTTTCCCAGTTCCTCTGGTTGAACTAGTTACAGAGTCTGTGGCACTTTCAGCACACTGTTGTGTGGGCAGCTTTGTAAAGAGCACAGCAGGTGACAGTGGCTTCCCTCTGCCACTGAGAGCAGAGGCAAAGGAAGTTAGTGCAAGTGCCAGGGCTAGAGCACCAGGGTTAGAAAACAGTTTAGAATCAGCCAGATATTTATTTGCCTGTTGAACCATGAGGGTGTCATAGGTGAAAGTGCTCTAGTGAGTGAGTCACCATGCGTGGATTTCCTGGGGACAGACTTAGCCAAGTGTGCAAGTCTCTAATGTGCCCTAATTTTCTAGCACTTGAACCAAGGTCACTGCCATCCTAGGGATTCACACTGTGTGTGGTGCTCCCTGTCTCTCCCCCTCCCCTGCTCAGGGCTCTCAGGCATAAGAGCATGTTCTTGGCTTACGTGGTGAATGTTCTCCATATCTTCTCCGACTTGAACTATTCTGTCTTTATTTCATCTCCTTCCTTCACATTTAGAAATTAATGTTAGGCTTTCTGATTAAAGTACAGCAACATTCCTTTTATTAAAAGAAACTACAGGACTTGAACAGAAAACTACACAAGCATTGAGAAGGTGGGAGCAGCCATGGGATAAGAGTTACCTCTGCGGGTGATGAGGGCTCATCGGCTGTCCTGGTGTCAGGGATGGCTTGTTTGTCCAGGCCTTACATAAATGCAGTGTTTGCGTGTACCTAAGATGGGCTTTCTCCTAACAGTCAGCTCATCTCCAGAGTCCATCTGATGTACTGTAAATATTAGTGATGCCAGGCCTGGTGTCCACACCTTTACTCCTAGTACTTAGACAAGTGGGTCTTTGTGAGATAAAGGTCAGCCTGGCATACATAGTGAGTTCAAGGCCAGCCAGGGCTACATAGTGAGACCCTGTTTCTCCTCCCCCCCTCTCCCTCCCCCAGTCTTTTTTTTTTTTTTAAATCTCTAAAAGCCCATTTTGTCAGCTATAGACTAATAGGTGGGTTTCTGAGCTCCAGACAGTATTAGTGTGGTTATTGTTTTTATAGCTTTTCTTTTGAAGTTAAACTGCTCTTTGGGATAAAGAAATATGCTTATTTTCCCCTTGACTATGACCACTGTGCCAGTTGGCTGTTTTATCACCTGGTTAGTCTCAGTTGTGTTGCAGATGGTTACTTTCCTGCCCTGTGCTCTATACAATGGCTGGCTTTGTTGGGGAGGGGCTGGAGGGCTGGGGATCCATGGGCTGTGTGAGAAGGACTGTGGTGAGCCAGCTGTGCTCTGAACAGTGCACGGTCCCAGTCTACAGCTACCTGAGTAAGGAGCTCTGCTCTCCTTTGTATTTGATGTTCAGTTCATCAGGCAGAAGCTTCAGCAAACCTGAAAGTAGAAATTTGTGGAACGCACAGCGGGCCACACAGCCTCTGCTTGTGTGTTTTAAGTTCCAGGTTTTACAATGTGTTTGAAAGACAAAAGGCCCGCCGGGCGTGGTGGCTCACGCCTTTAATCCCAGCTCTCCAGAGGCAGAGGCAGAGGCAGAGGCAGACGCTGTGAGTGTGAGGCCAGCCTGGTCTACAAATCGAGTTCAGGACAGCCAAGGCTACACAGAGAAACCTTGTCTCAAAAAACCAACTAACCAACCAACCAACCAACCAACCAAAAGGCTCAACCGCAGCAGAGGCTTGCTAAGGAGTCAGGGATCTTATGCTGCACGCTAAGTAACACGCCTTAGCTGCTGCTGAGTGCTTTGTCAGGTCTCTTAGCAGCTGCTTTCAGAGGAGCCTTTCAGCTGCTGTATTGCCCTGGTGTAAACTCCATGTCCTGAGCTAGCTGCTGAAGTGGGGAACGAGGTGGGGAGTGAGAAATTTCTTGGAAGAAAGAGTGTCTTCCCCTGGGGAAGAACCCCTTATTCCAAGTTCTTGGGACCAGATGTGTCAGGGTGTAGATTTCACATTTTGGGCTGCTGATGTACACTTCACTGCCTTGCTGTCACTAATGGGAGTATGTGAATCTCAAACACTTCCAAAGTGTGGATTTAGGAATATTTCCAGTGCCAGATTTTTTGTGTTAGGAACTGTCAATTTGTACTTTTGTCATCAACATTGTCATTGTGACATTGAGACAATCCCTGTATATCTTGTGGCCCAAGTTGGCCGCAAACTCATGGAGTTCCACCTCTCTTTGCCTCCTGAGTGCTGAGATTAAAGGCTTGCACCACCATGTTTCAACACTTATTTTTAAAATCTTGTTTTATTTATTTACATTAAAATATTTAGAAGGGTTTTGTTTTGTTTTGAGATAGGGTTTCACTGTGTAGCCCTGGGTGCCCTGAAACTCACTCTGTATACCAGGCTGGCTGGGAACTCACAGAAATCTGCCTGCCTCTGTCTGCTGAAAGCTGGGACTAAAGGCGTGCGCTACCATGCCAAAGCTTTTACCTGGTTAAAAGCTTTAAAAAATTATATATGAGAGCTTTGCCATGCATGTCTGTATGTTCACTGGGTGTCACCTGTGCCCGTATATACGAAGAAGAGGGCACTGGCTCTCCTGGGATTAGAGTTAAGGGGAGCTACGATCCACCAAGTGGATGCTGGGATTCCAACTTCTGTCCTCTGAGCGCTGCCAGTGCTCTTAGCTGCTGAGTCATCTCTATCCCCCCCCCCCATTTGCTTGTAAAGTAAGTATAGTTTGTAAACTGAATAGGGAGTAATAATTGAAAATAGTTTTGAAAAATATGGGTATTTTACAGTAACTGGCCAGGCAAATGAAAAACATTTCAGCAGCACATACTGATTACTGGCTTGTTTTATCTTGTACTCACCACGATGAGCTTGGCGAAGTCTTGATAGAAATTCTCCCCACATCCCTGTCCCACAGCTCAGAGGGCCTGATGTCTGCTCTTGAGTGATGTGCAGTTGAGGATGAATGCTTATTTTATCAGCTTGCTTTGAGTGCTTTATAAGTAAAGAAAAACCAAAACTATTGCAAATCTCTTGTTTTTCAGGCTGAACTCACAGGAATCAAATGGCGTAGGTACAATTTTGGAGGGCATGGGGACTGTGGACCCATAATTTCAGCCCCAGCCCAAGATGATCCAATCCTGTTAAGTTTCATCCGCTGTCTGCAAGCCAACCTGCTGTGTGTATGGCGTCGTGACGTCAAGCCAGATTGCAAAGAGCTGTGGATATTCTGGTGGGGAGACGAACCCAACCTAGTGGGTGTGATACATCATGAGCTGCAGGGTAAGGGTTTGGTTTTTCCTTCAAAATTATTTATATCAAAGTTTTCTGAAAAATGATAAATTTTGGACATGTTAAGAGTTGCTTAAAACAGAGATCCCACGCATTCGGTCAACAGTATGTTTGTCACTTTCCCTTCTCCCTTCTCCTCTTCCTACATTTCCTTTCCCTTAAAGTCCCTTGTCCTTCCCAAGGCGTGCTGAAAATTAGAATCTTATAAAATCATTTAAATTACTGTGTTATTATTTACAGACAGGGAGTTGCCATGTAGCTTACACTTGAAGTGCTCCTTCTGGCCTAGCCTCTTGCATGCTGGGATGCAGCGCTCACCATCTCTGAAATTGGTACTGTTAGAGGAAAGGATTGCATACCTGCTGTGCTGTGTTTGGGTGGAGACAGGCTCTGGCCCACTGTCTTTAAGTTACTAGTGAATTGTGAGTAATTAGTAAGACAGCTTTTTGAACAAGAACTTTCCCCATTCCACTTGGACTTTGCCAGCTGAGCTCTTGGCAAATTGAAAACATAGAAATTTAATGCAGCCTTTACTACACAAAGCTCGAATTGGCCTTGGATAGTGTTTTTGAGAAAGATAACTTTCTGTGAAGTATCTCAGCATATTTCCCTTACTGATTCCAGAAATACTAATTTTTAATTAACTAATTTTTGACTTTAATTTGCATCTGACACCTAGAAACTTTGAATGGAAGATATTTGTCAGTCTAAACTACTACTTATATTTACTATACACTTACAAATGCAGAAAATGTTATCAGTAGTTTTTAGTTCTGGCAGACATCTTCACTCCTCTATCCAACGATTTTTAGTTCATATCCTACAGAATTTTCTAAGTCAAGACAAATTCCAGTGTTGATGTTTTTGAGCCAGGCCTTTGCGTGCTGCTGGCGCTGCCCCCAGGCTCACGGAGTGCTGTTACAGGCTGCGCACCACACTTGGCTAGCCTACTCTCAGTGGGGAGGACTGCAGGCCCTTCTCACCTGGGCGGTGGACCCTAAGCTACACTCTAGTTAATTTGTGGTTGGAGTATTGCACGCGTTGCTGAGATATTTTGTTAGTTTATGTTCTTATTCTTTATTGCAGGAAGACAGAAAACAAATTCCAGTGTATTCTTGTGGGTCTCTTTTAAAGGTTCTAAATTTGCCTAAAGGATTTCCTGCCAAATTCTTCAAAACTTGTTGGCAGCCCTGTTTTTTTTTGTTGTTTTTTTTTTCTTTTTTGGTTGGTGGATCTCCTGCCACAGCAGCTAGGGGGCAGTACAGCACAGTGGACTAGAGCTAATCCTGGGCTTGCAAGCCTCTCTCCTGATACTTTGGTGTTTGTTCTGTAAATGGACATTCTCTTTAGGTGAGATTGCTTAATAGTGGGCTGTCCTGGAACTCTGTAGACCAGGCTGGCCTTGAACTCACAAAGATCCGCCTGTGTCTGCCTCCTGAGTGCTGGGATTAAAGGCGAATGTCACCACTGCCCAGCTCTTCTTTAGTTTTTAATCTTAAAAAAAATATTTTAACTAACACTGATTGATTGATTGAGTGATTGATCTATTAATCTAAACTAATATTGATTGATTGAGCGGTTGGTCGATTGATCTGCTGTGGGAGGGCATGCGTACCGTGGCATAGCTGTGGAGTTCTCTCTCTCTTTCTATCATGTGTGTCCTACGGCTTAGACTCAGCTAGCTTGGCTTTACCGGCTAGGCCATCTCCCAGCCCTTGTCCTCTATTTTTGGTGACTATTCTGGGTTTTCATTTTCTGTTTCTCCTTCCTAATCCCTTAATTCATTTTGTAACAATTGAGAAGCCATGCCTCCCACCTAATTATGAGCTTGTTTGCTCCTGACAGTAGAGTAGGTGCTTTTCTTGGAGACCAGCTTGTCACCGAGCTAAAACTCTGGCTGCTATTTTTTCCCTAGTGGTTTATGTCACACCCGAAGTTCATTAACTTGAGTATACTTTGGTAGAGAATTAAGCAAAGATTGACTTATTTTTAAATTTAAGAAAAAAATATTTTATGTCTGAGTGCTTTGCCTGCATGTACACCTGCAGGCCAGAAGAGGGCGTCAGATCCCAGTGTAGATGGTTGTGAGCTACCATGTGGTTGCTGGGAATTGAACTCAGGACCTCTGGACGAGCAGACAGTGCTTTTAACTGCTGAGCCATCTCTCCAGCCCTAAACTTTTTTTTTTTTTGAACCATAGAAATACTACTTTTTTTTTTTTAAAATCAAGGCCTCACTTAGTAGCTCTGGCTGACCTGGAACTCACTCTGTAGACCAAGGTGGCCTCGAACTCTCAGAAATCTGGCTGCCTCTGCCTCCTCAGCGTTGGGGTTAAAGGCGTGCGTCAGTGCCTATGAATGCACTACGTTTTAGTTAGACAGGACAGCAGAATGGCTGTGTGGAAGAGGGCAGACAGAGCAGCTGGCGTACTCGCTGTTTGCCTAGGTGCATGAAGCCGATGTGCTGTTTCACCAAGGCTGTCCTTCTCTTGCTGATGGACTGTAGTTTCTAAAGGAATGGCATCTGGTTTGCACGCTCTGTCCTTTTGAGAACTGTGAAGTATGTGCTCTTTCTGAGCAGCCGTGGCAGCCTTGAGTGTCGTCGTCTTTAAGTGTGCTGAGTGTTGGGAATGTTGTTAGAGCCAGCGACACAAATTGTCCTCTTTTGCATGTAAAAGTGGCTAAAAGAGTAAATTATATGGCTCAAATATTAGGAGATATGTGAAATTTAATTAGAAAAGTGAGTGGCATAATGGCGGTGAAGGTGACATGAAGAATATTCAGGAATGATCAAAGGGACAGTTCCTATTGGTTCCCTTAGAATTGAGAGTATTAAACACTTCCTTTTCCAGTCTACTTAAGAGGTATTTTATTTTAGGTAAAATAAGCTTTAGCAGAGTCCTGCTAGCAGATGTTAGGCACAGGGCAGTGCTATTGCAATGCTAACAGGGACACTGAAGTACTGTGCTGCTAGTGCTTTTGGTTATGTTTTGTACCTTGACATGGTGTTAGTAAATACCACTGCTGCCTCAGCACACATGAGTATACTTTGGTAAAGTAGCCTTATGGAGTGGGAGCACTCCTCCAGATGCAAGGGGTTGATTTATAACATTGTACTTGGAATGCTTGAAGGCTCTGGAGCGGTGTGAGGGGAGATACTGCTGTGTTCAGAGCCTGCTCTGTGGGGGCATTGTGTGGCTCCTGATTGCTTGGTCTCCAGTGCCGCATAGTCACTTAACAGCTGGGAGTCTTTGGTCAGTTTGTTTAACTGATCGTCGTCTTAGTTTCCTCCCTGTAAATTGGATTATGATGCTGAAGTTAATAAAGTCCCAAGCTCGCACACACAGCACTTACTCTGTAACCGTAGCTGTCGGCTGTTGCACTGCACTGACAACCACGAGCTCAGAGATGAGGATTGACTCTGTTCTGTGGAGCATTTAGTGCTTGCTGCTGCCAAAGTCTGCTTTCAAGCTGAAATAATTACATTTTCTAGTGTTAATGTTTGGGTGGGGCAATGAGGGAACAACAAAAATGTCTCGGTAGCAAAGATAACATACATAGGAAATGTATCTGGGTTTTCCACTTTTTTTTTTTTTTTTTTTTTTTTTGTATATGGGTGTGCATGTTGCGGGACATGCATGTGCCGCTGGTGACATGTTGTAGAGATTGGAGGACAGCTTCTGAGAGTCCTCTCCTCCCACTGTGGGCTCTGGGTCTTGGCTGCAGGTCTTGCATAGTAAGTACTTTTATCTGTTGAGTCATCCGACTGGCCCCTTCTCCAAACGGTTGTGTGAAGAGGACAGCCCGTTTTTGACTTGCTGTGCGCTCTAAGTAGAGTGGTGACTGCTGCCATATGTCAGAGCAGGGCACCCAGTGAGTGTGTGTGGTCATTTTTTGGCTGTGTGAGTGCTCTGTCTTTGAGTTTAGTTTGAGGAACTTAGTCTACAAGGGGTGTAAAAGAGGCACACACACTGGGCTATGCTCAGAACACTATTAAGAATATATGAGAAGGGTAGACCAAGATGGCCTTAACCTCATAGGGATCCCAAGTGCTGGGATTAAAGAAGTGTGCACCGCCCCTGGCCTAAAACATACTTTATTTTTCTATTTTCTGTTTTAAAAAAAAATTTTATACAAAAATATATTTATATAAAGTCTTTATTTTATGTATATGAGTGCTCTGCTTTCATGCACACCAGAAGAGGGAATCCGATTCCATTATAGATGGTTGTGAGCCATCATGTGGTTGCTGGGAGTTGAATTTAGGATCTCTGGAAGAGCAGTTAGTGCTCTTAACCTCTGAGCCATCTCTCCAGCCGTTTTTGGTTTTTTGGAGCAGGGTTTCTCTGTGTAGCCCCCCTGGCTGTCCTGGAACTCTCTTTGTAGACTAGACTGGCCTCAAACTCACAGACATCCACCTGCTTCTGCTTCCAGACTGTTGGGATTACAGGTGTGCGCCACCATCGCACAGCTCTAAAGCATTTTTATTACAATTTTCTTTTCCTATATTTTGTTCTGAGTTAGTTTTCCGGCATTAAAGTGGTTAGTTTTCACTGTCTGTGTGGACATGTATGCTCACTTACATAGCTGACTTAAGTTATACATCCTTAGCAGAAGTGACATTTATTAATCAGTAACAAACCACTGTTGTGAAATTATGGAAAGATACTGACTCAAATGCTTTCATATGAAGAATAGAAAAAGATTCAATGAACTAGAATTATTAGGCTAAACATGCTTGAAATTGAGAGAGCAAGCTGAAGTCTAACTTTCTATTGTAAATAACATCAGTGTGATACTGCAGGCAACTTACTGAACCATGTAATTAGTTTTTTTAAAAAGAAAAATGAGACATTTATACCAAGATTGTAGTGAGATAGAATGTGAAGGGAAGGGTCATGTTCCACTGATATGAAAATTAAGCAATTGGCAAAGTTATGAAATTATTGCTTTAGGGAAAAGTCAAATAAAGTTTTGATTTGGGGCTTATTATTGGTAACTGGGGCATCATGGTCTAATTTCTTTCCACTGACATGAAAACCCTATTTATATACAGTGAACCCAACTAAGAATGTCTTATTGTATATGTATGTTTGCATCCTTGTGTGGATCTCTGCACCCGAGTGCAGTTGCCTGAGGAGTTCAGAGCCTGTGGATCTCTCTCAAAGATGGATGTGTGTGTCTGTGAGTCACCTGGTGGGCGCTGGGACCTCTGTCAGAGCAGCAGGCACCCTTTGCTGCCAAGCCACCTTCCAGCCTTGAAAGCATTTGTAATGAAGTGTGAGTTGTCATTAAACAGATGGAGTGTTGGTTGACAGGAGGTAAATTACATTTCGTGCATGAGTGGGAGTAATTTTGGTGAGGTGTGTGTTGTGTGTGCTGTGGTCTTTGCCTGGCATTTTTGAGTATCTCCTTGTTTGGCCATTTCCCCTGCCCACTGGTTTCTACTTTTTCTGTCAATGGCTTAGTCTGTCCATAGCACACTTTTTTTTTGTTTTTGTTTCTGTTTTTTCTTTTTCAGACAGGGTTTCTCTGTGTAGCCTTGGCTGTCCTAGACTCCCTTTGTAGACCAGGCTGGCTTTGAACTCACTCCGATCTGCTTGCCTCTGCTGTGCTTAAAGGCATTCGCCATCACGCCTGGCCCGTAGCACACTTTTAAGATTTAGTTGGGCTTATTATGCATTACAAAGATATAAAAATTTCTTTGCCCAATAAAATTGTTTGTAGCACTTATTTAGGGAGGCCAATTTAAGTGTATAAATGTGGAAAATCAGAAGACTTCATACATGTCACTAGAGCTAAAGGCCAAATTCAAGAAAGAGCTGCATATCTGAACATTGGATTTGAAAGGCATTAGAGACATAGGTATGTGTAGAGAGCAGGTCTTGGCTTTCTTGGCACTTTTGTTTTTTCCCCTGGCAAATGACATCGTGTCTCATGTTCCTTTATATAGGAAAGGCCATATATGTCCTTGACATAAGCTGGGGTTTATGGAAAGAGCTTAGATTTTATGGGTGAGCAAGGTCCTCACATAAGATCCCTCTGTATTTGTCATTGTCCATCGTATATTAAATGTAGCTGCCCCAGTTGGAAACTAAAGTGTGGAAGACATTTCTGGTTTTCATGTCACTAATAGCACTAGAGCTGAAGCCTGTAACACCCAGTAAGTCTGAGTAATCCCTGGAACCGAGCAGATTCCATGTTGATAACAGGAACGGAAGAGAAAAGAACCGTAACACTTTTGGTCCATAAGAACTTGATACAAATGCTCAATAGGTGTTAGCATCTACTGTCTAAAGTATCTTGCTGAAGTGTTAGGGCCCTGCCTGTGGCATTTCAGGGCTGCCTCTTCATCTCCACTCATAAACCAAGAGACCTGTGGCAAAACTTTGGGCGAAGCGGCAGGCTGCTTTGTGTTGTTCTGCAGTACAGGAGATGACTGTGGCGTGTGAATCTCCACCTGAGCTTGTCGAGTTGTAAGTCCACTCTTGGTGTGCTCTCCTGTGCTTTTATAGTTGGAAATGAGGACTCATGTCCTCAGCTACCAGTATCATTAGCAGCTAGGGCTTTTATAACTGGCCTCACCTACAGGAGCCATAGGACACAGACAGGCTCCTCTGAAGAATCCTTGGCACTCACTGTAGACTCAGCGTGTGACTTCTGCTCTGTTGGCATTTCTGGATGCCCTGCTGCCCTAATGCTGCCTAGAGAATCCCTCAACCCTTTATGGCTAGTAGGTACTTAGGGATTTTCTGTAGAATTCATCTGGGTAAATATTTTTGAATAATTTCCCACAAGTCCCGGGCCACATAACCTATGACAAACTCAGTGTTGGTGTATGTGCTGCCTGTGTGATTGGGTCCTGCTTTGATCCTGGCTCTTTCATACTGTGATTTGGCAATGAGTTCAGCACGTGAGATTACCCTCTTGAGTCAAGCCCATCTAGGCTGAAGTGAAGGCCTTCTGCTTTGCCCATTCAAAGGGGCATTGGTCTATGCTGCTATGGTAGAGGAACTGAGTGTGAACTGGCTGCCAGAGGCGTGTGGTGGCACAGCACTTTGCAGTCTACATTTAGTCAAAGCAGAACCGGCTTGACTGAAGAAGGAGGTAGAAGAAACAAAGACAAGTATTTTTGTTTTGGAGCAGATTGTGTGTGTACCGCGGGGAAGCGGAGGTTAGGGCTCCAATAGCCTGTCGTTAGCCTCTTTCCTTATGTGCACAATACCTGCATTTTTAAGAAGTTACCTTTATTTCTGAATTTTCTGGGTACAGGGGCCCCAGGGTGGCAAGATGCTTTTCTGAACTAAATATGAATGGCTTGTGTTTGGCTGGCTTCCTTCCTGATGCAGAAGTGTCCTGGAAAGGCTTGAACCTCGTAAAAATGTCTCTCCCCTAAGATGACTTCTTTTTCACAGTTGATCTTGAACTTGTTTAAGTGTGAGCTATTTTGGTGTTTGCTATTCATAAAGAAGTATGTTATTCACACAGAGATATATTTAGCTTAAAGGAGACAAATTCAGATTCTCTGTTGAGTTTCAGGTACTGTATTTTTAGCTTATTTTAAAAGTAGCTGGAAGATATTTATAATGAAAAGTATGCCTGCAGTGGCATTCTTGGACAAATTATTTACACATTTGATTGTTGAGTGAGGAAACAGCATTTGCTAACAATGACCCATTTTGTGGAAATGTTTGTTGTAGTGTTTGCCATTTTTATGAAGAGCAAAGGAGGGTTGAGGCACTTGCCCGTTGCCTCAGGAAACACTTCATGACCTCAGCTCAGCTAGAGCCGCAAAAAGGTCGGGACGCATCAGTGCCTAGTCCCCTAAGTGTAACACATTTTCTTAGACGAAAAAGTTAAATGATTTAAATATCCGGTGCCAGTGATTCGAATAGATTGTATGGAATTCTGTTTGGTTCTTGTTGTGGGGTGACCCTGGCTGGGGTGTCGTGGTGTAAATGTGATTATGGTTAGCCATGGCACACTTAGTGCTGAGTGATGACTCCCGGCCTGTGAACAGGTGCTGTGAGAGCATCCTCTTGATGATTTCAGTCACCATGCATACTCATTCGTAGATGGCTCTTAGGCACATGCAGAATATAGAAATGAATGTGGGACATTTGTCTCTCAGAAGTGGAAAAGTAGGATTTGTTAAATGCAGAAAGCAGCCTTCCAAGAGGACCTTACATGTAGAAGGAGGTAGAGCTGCGACGAAGAGGGAGCCAGCTGCCAGCTGGGCCTTAAAGAATAGAGAGGCTCATGTGGAAAAGCCCATGGATGATCACACGAGAGGTGCAGGGGCGGAAGAGTCAAACCTGAGCAATGGATTGTGAAGGCATGCTGCCTGGCAGGGACAGAGGGACACAAGTCTGCAGGTAAGATGTTGGACTTGGTATAAGCACCTCATAGGTTTCCTCACAGTGAGCAGGAAGGTTCTACCCCTGCCTTTCGTCCCATTGTGACTACGACCAGCATGTGCCTGACACACACTAGGAGATCAGCAAGCACATTAGAAGTTGTGTGAAGACGATTCCTCTAGCACTGGGGGCTGTCTTGGGCCATGCAGGAGGGTAGGAGACATGGTTTAAGGGAAAAGCATGACTACATTGAAAATCCATCTCCCCTTTCCCCACCTTGGCCCACTTCCTCCTTCCTGCCTCTCCCCTTGTGTGTAATGTGTACATTGGTGCACATGCTCATGTGTGCTTCTGCATGTGGAGGCCTGGGGTTGGTATTACATGTTTTCCTTAATTGCTTTCACCTGATTTTTGACAGTCTCTCACTGAGCCTGTCTATTCATCTGAGCTAGCTGGCCAGTGAGCCCCAGGGATCTGCTTGGCTCCACCTCCCCAGAGCAGGAGCCCAGGGCTGCGCCTCACCCAGCTCTGTGTGTGGGAGCTGGGGAGCGGGGAGCTGAGCCTGAGCTGAGTGTGTGCTTGTGCACCACTTTATAGGCGAGTGGCTCCCAAGCCTCAGGGTGTTCATCCTGTATTGAAAAGACAGTTTCAGAATTCTCCTGTTTTCCTGAGAGAGTCATCCTTCAAACTGTTAAAAGCAGTTTGAAGCTGATATTGCTGGGACTCCTGGGAAGTGACTTGCTCCTTGTCCTCTGTGCTATAATTTCTTCAGGCTTTAGGCAATCTGCGTTATCTGTGAATCTCCACCATTTCCGGGTAGGAGCCCAGCCTTTTCCAATTTTTTTTTAAGTGTGTAGCTGTACTTTATTTAGATATTAAAATAGAAACTTACAGTTTTATTTGAAGTTAATTGAATAGGTTTTCATAAGTCATTTTTTGATGTTATAGATAACTGTCACTTGGCCAAAAGGATGTCTGTATGAGAAAGGAAAGGTATTTAATGGTGCTTATGTGTCAGAAGCCAACTGGGGTGAATGACCTTGTCACACAGTAACAGATGTTCATACAGTACTTACCGCAGGTGACCTAGTAACAAGGAAGTGACTATCTAAGGCTCAGGTCCCCACTCACCTGTTAAACTGTTGTTTTCTGGTGCTTACTCATCCCTCATCACTGCTGACAAACCGTGAGCTCGCCCCTCCGCTCCACCTTCAGGAGCTGAGATTGCAGATGTGGGCCACCATTCTTGGTTACTGTATGCATCACGCAGGGTTTCATTGTTGAGAAAGCTGTCTCCCAGCATTTCTGGCCCGCGCTGTGTGAGGAAGCTGGAGCCTGTCCTGAGCAGGAGCCGGCCGAGCTTCTTCCGAGCATGGTGCTGCAGAGCTAATAAGACTGCTTGCTTTGCAAGGATTATGACTCCACATTCATGCTGTGTGCCATAATGAATGTTTCTTTTTCATGTATTTTATTTGTAGAATAATTTTTATTTGTGCTTATTGTGCCTAATTTTACGGCAGCAATAAACTAGGAATATATAATGGCCTGAAACCAGACAATAATCAGATATTTATAGTTAATGTCTTGGGTGCCAAGTATTTTGATCAATCTTTCAGTAGAAAGTAGTTTTGCCTTTATTTTTTTTCTGTGTCTTACTTTGAATGACTTACAGGGAAGTATTCAAGATTCTGCTGGTTTGCCTTTACCTCCTGGTGTTAATTAAATAATATGTGGCATAGAAAAGCAATTAGTGAAGATCATAGGAATTGCTGGTGCCCAGATTGGAGGAAATGTTGGTACTATAGATATTTTGTTTCCCCCTGAGACAGGGTTTTTCTGTGTAGCCATGACTATCCTAATCTCGCTTTGTAGACCAGGCTGGCCTCAAACTCACAGTGATCACCTGCCTCTGCCTCCCAGGTGCTGGGATTAAAGGCGTGCGCCACCACACCTGGCTATATATTTCATTTAACTTAAAGGTTATATAAATATGGCAGTGAGTTTATTGGGTTTGCTTTATGTTTTAAAACATTTTCTGTGGCTTCCCCTTTGAACTAGACATTATGAAGGCTTAATTCTTGTTTGGTCTTTCACAGTCTGGAGGAAGAGAGGAGACTTGTTGATAAGTGTTTAGTTTTACAAACTAGCTATTGAGTCTAATCCTTGATTTTACTGATGAGAAGATCAGTCACATGGCCCCAGGTGGGGAGGAAACCCACAGTCCTTTGCTTTGTTGGAGATCAGTAAGAACTGAAGACAAAACTACAAAGTCCAAGAGGCCTTGCACATTGGGAAGCAATATGCGACACTTCAGTTGTCAATGGCTTTTCTCCCAGCAACAGGTTCATTTTAGATGTTGATGTTGGAACTATAATTGACAATAGCAGTTGACTTTCTTCTTTTTAGAGTAAAGGTCTCTGCTTGCTCTAGCAGCTCCCTGAGGACAGCCGTGGGTCTGATGCAGTGTCGGGGTCACCTGCCTGCTGGGTTGTGCTGGGTTAGACGCTGGCAGTGTGTGGGCAGTCTCTCTCTGTGGCCTGCCTTCAGCAGGCTTGTTCATAAGAATAATGTGCATTGATGAATGCCATGAGAAAACCAGGAGGTGTTAGGCCTACTATCCTGTATGATTTGATTATTAGGACTGAGCATACTTAATTTTGTTTCCCAAATAATAAGCTAAAGGTTTTTTTGGGGGGTGGGTGGGGTGGGAGAAGGGGCTATATACTATACAGATTAACTTTAACACAGATTGGAAAGTAATTACTTTAGCTAACTCCATATGTACTATATTTGTGGAAAAATTTTAACTCTAATTGTTTGGGCTTAAAAATATATCCTTCTATAGAAAGGGCCAGTTTACAAGTATTGTCAGTGTACTCAGGTGAACAGACTGGCAGATTCTGATGCACAGAAACTTGATTTTTTTCCCTCTTAGTTACTTTTACTCAAATAAAGTAGTAGTCCCAATCATTTCTAGAAAGTAGCTTATTTGCCATTATTGAATAATTGTCCCCCCTCACCCTGGGTTTCTGAAGAGATAACTCCGTGCACACTGAGTTCTAATGATGGACATAGCATCACAGCATTGGTACCATGTGCCTTGGCTCTGTAGCATCTTTAATTGCGTCTTACACCACATATCTCAGACTCTTGCAGTGCAGTCACACTATCCTGGGAATGCGTCCCACCACAGCTAGCTAGAAACATTTTTTAAAAAAACTTTTTAAATTCATATATGTCTTTTGCCTGCATGTATATCTGTTTGCCACATGTGTGCCTGGTGCCGGAGGCTAGAAAAGGGCATCCGGTCTCTTAGAACTGGAGTTACAGATGGTTGTGAGCTGCCATGTAGATCCTGAGAATTGAACTCTGGTCATCAAGTGCTCTTAACTGCTGAGCCATCTCTTTAACACCCAGAAACAAATTTTAAACTGAATATAATAAAAGATTAAAATGTAAAGTAGGCAGTCATTGAGAATGAAATAGTGGAACAGAACTCACTTGGTACTTGGGACAAGTGGCTGCCTTTATTAAGTTAAGCAAAGCTTGGAAAGTTTTAGATTCATTTTTCTGAGCTACTCTTTATCATATATTAATCCTAATTCCTAAGTTGGCTGCTTTTAAGTATAAATGAAGCTATGGTGGCCCATGCTGTAGCTTAGACGCTGGAGGGGCCGGCACTGGTGGTGACCTTCAAGAAAGGCTCTTTGTACTAGCCCTAGTCTCAGACTCTTGCTGCCCTAAGTGAGCAGTCGCCATTTGCCTCAACGGAAAGTGGCTTTGTCAGCAAGGCTATCTGCAGCACGGTACTGTCCACGGCATTCTGACTCGCTAGGCTGTTCCATATGGCAGCCATATGCCACACACAGCTATTGAAGTTGATCTTCGTTATAATTGAGTATATAGTTAGGACCCTGGTAAAGTTCAGATCCTCAGGCAGGACACATTTCAGTTACTCAGAGGCCACATTTGGCTGGTGACATCCAGCTGGACAGTGTAAATAAACCCTTTCTATTGCTGTGACAGTTCTATTGGCAGCACTGGTCTGATTGGGCTCCGTCCTATGGAAGAGGCGTTAGAGGTATCTTCTGAGCAGAAGGTCCTAGCAAGGCATGCCAGGAAGGTGACCTCTGGCCAGGGATTGTTCATTGTAAGTGTCAGAGGTTTCTCCTTTTCTGAGATGGTAGTACATTGACCTATGATGGCAGAGAACTACTTTGTTAGTGGGTTTCTAAGGCATGTCTCATTGGCAGCTCACATGGTGAGCCACCTCGAAGGCCTGTCATTTCCAAATGCTGCCACTGCTGTTGGCTGCGCTGGGAAACTTTTTTATTTCTCATGAAACCACTTTATTGTGTACATTTTTCTTAAACCCAGTGGCTTATTTTTGTACAGTTAGGCTTATATGCCAAAGAACCTGCAGCAGATGAACGGGGCCAGTTTTGGTTTTTTTTTTTTTTTCAAGACAGGGTTTCTTTGTGTAGCCCTGGCTGTCCTGGACTCACTTTGTAGACCAGGCTGGCCTCGAACTCACAGTGATCCACCTGCCTCTGCCTCCCGAGTGCTGGGATTAAAGGCGTGCGCCACCACGCCCGGCTGAATGGGGTCAGTTTTAGATCTCAGTGTCCGTGGTAGACATGATGGTTCATTGTAACTCTCAGCATGACAGATCTCAGTGGTTTTCTGTGGCAGATGGTTAAAGTAACTGAGGCAGGAAGACTGCCAGCTTGGGCGCCAGCATTCCTTGCTGGAGGGAGCCTGGGTTGTGTAAGTGGAGAAAGCAGGCAGAGCTCTAGCTCTCTGCCCGCAGCTGTGGCTGTTACATGACTTAACCACAAGTTCCTGCTACCTTGTCTGCCCCACAGTGTTAGCCTTGTCCTGGAATTGGGAGCCAGTGAACCCCCTTTTCCCCAAGTTGCTTTTGCTGGGGGTATTTCCTCACAATTACAGGAAAAGGGGCCAAGACAGCTGGTCTGTGTGGTGTGCCTGCGCGGCCATGAGCATACCCACATACACTATGAGCAGTTTTCCTGAGCATCACCTGGGCTACGTCTGAATTTTCCTTGGAGTTTTAGATTTGGGTAGTGTTTTTAAAGAAAAATTTAGGAACAATGGTGTATAATGCATGAAACAAGGTGATTTTCTCAATGTTAGTGCTCTCAGAGGGTCGGGGAGGTGTGAGAGTTCATGTCATTCCCTCAGCAGTGTTCTGCAGGGATGTGCTGATGTGGTGACCGGACTCACCTTCAGGTGCCCACTTTGAAATGCTCCCAGTGGGATTGTTTCCACTTTAATTGGCTTAGTAGAGTGTGGCAATTGATTACTCAAAACATTAGAAAAAATCAGGAGGAAATGATTAACGTATTAGGAATATTTTATTTCAAGAGAGAACCTCATTTTGACTAAACAGTGGTTAAATCATGTTAGAATTAAAACCTTCACTCAGAGGAGGTTAACTTGGGAATCTGGGCTCACTGTGTTTGAACTGTTATCTAAGATCCTACCATTGTGTGCCATCTGAGAAGGGTCATCTCCAGGCTGTCTTGGCCTTGGGGCTCTGTGAGCAAGTCTAGGCCCTAATGGCAATGTGACCTCTCACTCAGAGGTTGGCAGAGAGCAGTGAGGCAGAGCGAGAGAAATACTTAGAAAGGAAAGGTTAGTATAGCTGAGGGCACTGATTGTGTGAACAATGCTGCTTTGGTCAGAGCTCAGCACAGTGTAGGATGGTACTGGTGAGCTGGACAGGCCATGGAAAGAGCCAGGAATGGTGGCACATCTTTAAAACTAAACAAACAAAAAACCAAAGCCAAAATCAAAGTTACATAGTGATAACCTTCAGTTCTTTTCTTTTTTTTTCTTCTTTTAAAAAAAATTATATTTATTTATTTAGTTTTTCGAGACAGAATTTCTCTGTGTGGCCTTGACTGTCCTGGACTCACTTTGTAGACCAGGCTGGCCTTGAACTCACAGTGATCCGCCTGCCTCTGCCTCCCGAGTGCTGGGATTAAAGGCATGCGCCACCACACCCAGCTTTTTCTTCATATAATACAAAAAATTGAAAAAGTTTCTTAAAGTGACTATAAGCATCTCATTTCATTCAAAGTAGAATTTCTTAAAGGAAGTTGGACATGAGGCATATTATATGAGTTTATGGCCTCAGAGCAAACCAACCTCTTGTATGTGCGCAGATAATGGGTGCCCACCACGCTGGCAATTTAAAAACCATTTAGGCCCAGAACAGTTCTCAGAGTTATTAAATATTCATCTGCAGGTCCATTTTAATTGACCGAGACGTACACTTGCACTCATTACCATGGATGTCCCTCTAGTCAGTCCTCAGGGTGCAGTGTATATGGCGGCTCTTGTTGTGGAGCTGTAGCCTGTGCAGCCTTTACTGTGTGCTCAGCCAGGCACACTTGCAGGGTTTCTGAAGCTTTTCCTTCAGCTACAATAGTGGAGTTACCTGTAATTACAGCAACCAAACCTTGTTTTCAAAAATGACAGGTGTCACATGAGTACCATTGGAAGAAAACTTTGTACAGAGCCATGTCTGCCAGCCCTGCAGAGCCAGGATACAGCCACCCCTCCAGATGACTGGCTTTCACACTTGAATATTGTCCTGAGTTTGTGGAGCCAAGCAAGGCCATGTGTGTGGCAGTTGCTACTTCCTTGATACCAGAGTCATTGAAAATGACCCTCTTTTTCTCTGCTAGAGGAGGATTTGGTTCTGCCAACATGGCTCCTTAGTAGTTGGTGCCATGCTTGATGAGCCCTTTGGGGTGATGGAATCTTTTAACTTTTTATGTTCCGGATGTAGAATCTGTCATTTTGCCAGGGAATTTGGAAGCCTCTGGTTGGGGATTTGGGACCATGGTCTGAGTGTGAGGTGCAGTCAGGTAAGAGTTCAGTGACCAGATCTAGATAGGATGTTTTGGATGAAGTGCAGCTCTGGTGCTGTGGTGCAGTGGCAGACACTTGGTTAGCTGTCCCCAAGGCACACTGCACTTCGTGGCTCAGGACCACAAGCTCCGACTTCCATAGCATTGTTCTTAGGCTTGTATCTCTAGTCATGCCAGAGAACCGGGCCTCCTCGGTTTCTCGCTTGCTTTAATCCCACAAGGTGCAGTTGTTGTGTGCACAGAGAATGGATGGATGGGCAAATCAGGAACAGACAGTGAGCAGACAGAGCTCTGCACTGATCGTAAAACGGTAGCACCTTCAGTTCTGTTTCCATGCCACAGGGGAGGAAGCCAGACAAAAAGGCGTGAAAAGTGGCTCGGAGACTCCCCCTCCCCTTTGGGTTTTGATACAGGGTTTCTCTGTGTAGCCCTGGCTATCCTGGAGCTCACTGTGTAGACCAGGCTGGCCTCAAACTCACAGAGGTCAGCCTGCCTCTGTGTCCTGAGTGCTGGGATTTCAGGTTTGCGTCACCACCATCTGGTTGGAAGAGTTTTCTTTTTCTTTAAGAATGTGTTTAAACTTCCAGTTTCCTTTAGATCTCTTATGTCATATGTATGAAGGTTTTACCTGCATGTATGTCTGCACACTCCGGAGAAGGACATCAGACCCCCTAGAACTAGAGTTACAGGCTTGGGTCCAAATCCGGGTCCTCTGCACGCGCAGCCAGTGGCTTTAACCTCTGAGTTAGCTCTCCAGCTCCATGAAGGCTGAGTGTCGTGCCACGGCCGGTTAATCATAGTACTCAGGAAGCAGACATACGGGATGGAGGTCTCTGTTAGTTAAAGGCCAGCCTAGGATACGTTGTGAGACTCTATCTTTAAAAAAAAAAAAAATAAAGAAAGAAAGAAAGAAAAGAAGTTTCCTGAATCCATTGCATTCTGGGAATACTGTTTTTTTTTTTTTTTGTGGGGGCGGAGGGGGGCTGAGTCACAGCTCTACAATGAATGGCTGAAGGTGAACTCTGACTTCTTTTCCCTGATGGCATATGCGTGCTGTTTTCATTACTGATTTCAAAGTTTTCATTAGTCTGGCAACAATGGGAAGATAAACCTGTGTGCTGCAAAAGGCAGGCCGCTTGAGTACTGGATATAGAAGGCCACGGAGTCAGAAGGAAACAATGTGTTGCATATGCCTGCACTCACTGGTCGGTGCCCTGAGTAGGCCGAGGGGAGGTGGTGAAGGCGCTGTGCTCACCCCTGATGACACCGCTGCGTTCTCTTTTGTGACATTACCGTACTGTTCTTTCATGTGCCTTTGCCAGGCCTGCAGGCTGGTTAGCTCATGAGGGAGACACACCGAGCAGGAGTTGACAGACAGGCAAGAAAGAATACAGAAGGTAGACGAAAGGAAGACCTTGTAGAAGGTCAGTGAACAGTGGCACTAAAGGAGCTTGTAGTAGGGACCGAGGCAGTGAGCCATATTGAAAGCAAGGTCAGCAGTTAAGGCTCAAAACACCTGCTAGAAGCAAGGGACTTTAGATGCTGTGACTTAGGAATCAGAACATCCACACGCTGGGAGAGACTGTCCAGAGACCAGGCTCCAGCTTTTTACCACGTGCTGTGGGGCTTCAGTCTCCTTGTGCTTAGCCCTGGCATTTAGAGCCAATAACTTCTCGGTGACAACAGTTGGAGTTTGGCATCTTCTCCCTACCTGGTCTAGCCAGTCTCATGGTCAGCTGGAAATTACTGGTGCTTTGGCAAATTAGGTTCTGTGAGGTTCTCTTCTCTCTCAAAGCATGCGGGTTTAGTCTTAATCTGTGCACAGAAACTTGGAGTGAGATTGACGTTTGGAAGCAGACCACAAGACATGATACTGTCCGCCGCTGACACGTGAAAACATGCGTCTTGAAGCCTTCCAAGCCCCACTTTGCAAACACTATTGCCATATGTTATTTTCCTTCATAAAATCACATTTTTGCTCAGGGTATCTTAATTACCAAAAATACTTGTACTGCTTTGGGGGCGCTGAGGATGGAACCCAGGCCTGTGCAAGCTAGGCAAGCCCCCCAGTCTCATTTGCAAGGATGTCAGAAACAAAACTCATGACACTGGGTGAGACCCCATCATGGAGGAAACCTGAGTACATAGAGGGCAGTGAACCCCTTGCAGCTCCTGCTTGATGACAGGATGCCGATGGTTGGCCTGAGGCAAAGCACATGCAGTCTGTAGGAGAGAGAGCGCACTGTACACCCCAGTCCCCCATGTTAGAGAAAGCACTGTCTACCCCAGTCCCCCATATTAGAGAGAGAGAGAGAGAGAGAGAGAGAGAGAGAGAGAGAGAGAGAGAGAGAGAGAGAGAGAGCGCGAGCGAGAGCGAGAGCGAGCACTGTCCACCCCAGTCCTCCATGTTAGCGAGAGAGAGCACTGTCCACCCCAGTCCCCCATGGTTTGCAGGTGAGGAAATGTAAGAGGTTTTATAAAGAGTGGCACGGAACAGACAGAGACGTGTTATGGCAGCATGGCTTGCAGCTGCGCTTTGTAGACGCTCAGCACTGGGCCTTCACCAGAGTAGAGAGCACTGTGGGCAAGTTTCACACTTAACTTTTGTTTTCTTGCTGCTAAATTTCTCCACAGTTTGGTGAAGTTTTTAACTTGGCATTTACTTCTAACCCTTTCGATAGAAGAGAGTTTGGATTCTCCGGAAGCATTAATATTGTCTTACTGAAGAGGCTGTGAGCATCATGAGGGAGCTGAGGTGTTCTGGAGTGGCTCTTGATGGCCTGTGCCTAATGCAGAGTCAGGATGCTCCTGTGTTCTCCAGCTCAGTGGCTCAAGATTGCCTTTTAGTGCTGCCCACAGCACTGTCACACTCCATTGTCTCCCCCAGAATTCAAGACCTTAGGTCCAGTGAATCGGTGACTTTCTTATATTTTAGATCCTCTTGAGCTGCAAGGGGCTCTGCTGGGAGTGAAGGGTACTTACAGCTGCCAAAGTCATTACTGAGCCTTTCTAGTAACTCATTTTCTTGAAATTGAAATGAAACTTTCTGAGCACAGCCTTACTGAATATGGATTTCAGAGCCATAATAATGCTTCTGCCTCTGCAGGTTTTGAATTGATCAGCGCTTGGCAGTGAGTTATGGATGTGTTATTTCAGGAATGTTGCACATGCCCTGTGTTAAACCACTGATTATTTCTGTAGAGTGCTGTTGTGTGCGCTGTTGGCTCACTCAGTTGATGCTGAACCCATCAGATGGCTGCATTGTCCTCCAAGGCTGCGACCAGAATTGATGAGATGGCTCAGGCAGCAGCATCTGCTGAGTGTCTCAAATTCAGGGTTTTTAGAATTCATGTCTTAAAAATAGGGTAAGATACACTATTTTGATGCCATAATTTTTTTCATGTAGTTTGATAATAGTCCATGAAGCCTTTCTTTTTCTTTCTTTCTTTCTTTCTTTCTTTCTTTCTTTCTTTCTTAAGCCTTTTTCTTTACATAAGTACTTTTGTTATTCATTTTCTTATCACATTGTTTATTTCTCAAGAAAAGGACGTTAGGAATAGCGTGGATAATGCCTCAGACTTTTTAGGCCATTCATCCATTTCAGATGCAGAAAACACTGGATGCTCCCCAGAAAATAGACTTGTGGGGCTTCTTAGGCTGCTTTGTGTGCCAATAACTGCACCCCAGGGCTCTTGACTCTGCTGACATTGCCTTTCTTTCCACACAGTGTTAACATTCACAGACCATTTGGATCACTGGTCAATTTCTTCTGTTGTTGATCCGTAGACGGTGCATTTTAGTTTTCCTGTATAACTATCTATTTTAAATATTTTCCCATCATCATTAATTTTTTTTCAATCAAGGGAATATATCCATCATAGGGAGTCCTTGGCTTATTGCCAGTTTTTTATTAGACACATCTGATCACTAAACTTTGTGTAATAATTTTTATTGTGTTGTAGTCAGTTTATATAGGCTCTCTTGAGTCTGTACAGATCTTTCCTCTATGCTTTTTCACTGTAATATTATCAAAGGCTGCTTTTATTTTGGGAAACAATACTTGAAAGGAAGTAGAGATTGTAATAGGGCTGTGCTCTCCCATGGTGAGCTGGAGGCTTCTTCACAGCAGTGGGGGTGGGGTAACGTTCACATGTTCAGTGTATCCTAGCTCTCTGAGCCGGCTTGCCAGCTCTTTTAGGTCTTGGAGGCTTGTCTATGGCTTAAGGCTCACCTTGGTGTTTGTCTAAATAAGCCTGAGATGGCTCTTCTGCACAGGCTCTCCAGAGCTGCTCTGTATAGAGTCACAGCCGTTTGCCTCTCTGTACCCTAATGATGCCTCAGGCTGGATCCATTCTGTCTTCCTAACCTTTTCCTTTAAAATAACAAGTAACATGCTGACTCACCTATTAGATCTAGGGATTCTGTGATGCTTAAAACAACTCAAGCTTCTTGGTTGAAGAGGCTGGGGATGGGGTGGTGAGTGTTGCTTTCTTTGAGGTGTGATTCATGCAGACTCACTTGTGTCCTGTTGACTGCACTTGTTACTGTGTTCCCTTCTCTCGTTGGGCTTCCGCTCACTGAAGAGGCCTGCAGCCTTCCTCTGCCTTTGGCCTGGTTCTGTGAGGCTGCTCCAGGGTGCTGCACCAGCTTGCACAAGCTAAACAACTGACACTAGGCTGAAGTCTCAGGAGCTTCAGTGTCTACGTAATAGGGGACATTTTCCCAACCCGTTTTTGGATGTTTTCATTTATTTTGAACACAAATGTTATATTATAATGAATATTTTGATATATTATTTATATAATATGAGAAGGTGGTTACAATATACTAAGCAAAAGGTTTTGTTTTGTTTTTCAAGACAGGGCTTCTCGGTATAGCCTTGACTGTCCTGACTTGCTTTGTAGACCAGGCTGGCCTTGAACTTACAGTGATCTGCTTGCCTCTGCCTCCTCAGTACCCGTGTGAGCTACCTTGCCTGGCTCTGATGAAAAGTTTTAGTTCCATCCATCTAGCCATACCCACCCATTCATCCGTTCACAGAGTCCAGAGGACAATTTGCAGAGTCACTTTTTCCCCTCTACCATGTGGTTCCCAGGGATTGAAATCAAGTGTCAGGCTTGGTCTGATGGCAGTCATCTTTCTGGCTGAGTCATTTTGTGGATCCCTTCATGGAGTCCAGGTTAGTCGGGAACTTACTCTGTTGCAGAGACTGGCCTTGAACTCTTGATCTTCCCCGGCTCCATCTCTCAAGCATTGGGGTTACTCAAAAGTTACTGAAGTTGAATTCAACCTCTAAATTGTTTATCATTGTAAAAAGTACAAAGGTGCTGTGGAAATACTGACAGTCAGCCAATATGGGTATTTTCCTGATCTAAGAAGGAAATGAGGGGCTGGAGAGATAGCTCACGGGCTAAGAGCACTGGCTGCTCTTCCAGAGGTCCTGAGTTCAATTCCCAGAAACCACATAGTGGCTCACAACCATCTATATTGAGATCTGGTGCCCTCTTCTGGCCTGCAAGTGTACATGCAGGCAGAACACTGTATGCATAATAACTAAATCTTTAAAAAAAGAAAAAGAAGCATGGTGGCACACGCCTTTAATCCCAGCACTTGGGAGGCAGGTGGATCGCTGTGAGTTCGAGGCCAGCCTGGACTACAAAGCGAGTCTAGGACAGCCAAGGCTACACAGAGAAACCATGTCTCGAAAAACCAAAAAAAATTTTTTTAGTCATATATTTTTATGTGTATAAGTATTTGCCTGAGTGTATTTCTGTGCACCATTTCCATGCCTGGTGCCCAGTGAGGTCAGAAGAGGGTATTGGATTCCTGGAGCTGGAATTATAAATGGCTGTGACCTATGAAGTGGGTGCTGGGAGCTGAACCTGGGTCTTCTGTGAGAGCATGAAGTACTTTTAATCACTGGACCATTCATTTTTCCAGATCCAATAGTGTGTTTTCTTTAAAATAGGCTACTTAAAATATGTTTTTTCCTCCATTATTTCAACCATGACAGAATATTTTGGTGCTTCCTGCAGGTGAGCCTATTGACACAGAGAGAAAAGTAAGCCTGACACTGTGTCATTCTGCTGATTTTCTGAAGCGGAACTATCTGAGACTAGGTTTGTTCTATTAAAATCAAAAAATGTGTTTACTGCACAGAGAAACACATTTCTCTAGCTAGTACTGTGTAACAAGGGCCAGTGTACTGCTGCAAACACTGATGCGGGAAAAGGGGTGGACACATACGACTCACCTGGTGGCCAGGGGATCCTTCTATCAGGGCAGGAGTCACCCAGTAGCCCCTGGACCCTTCAGCAGAGAGAAGGAGCACAGATGAGAACAATCTCTCTCTCTCTCTCTCTCTCTCTCTCTCTCTCTCTCTCTCTCTCTGAATGGACTGGACAGTAGACTGGAACCTTAGCCCCTCATCAGTGTAGACGATGCTTTGTAGTGTCTGGGCGTGGCAGGATGGGTGGCTGTGGATGTAGAGCTTAGAGCTGAAGCTATAGCTCTCAGAGCTGTTACTCTCCCTCCCTCACGGAGACTGCTCTGCGTCCTCAGGTTCCTTCCTGCCTCCACCCTCACCCAGAGCTGCGCTGTGACTCACTTCCTGAGCTAGCCCTCCACTTCAGCACTCACCAGCTTTCCACGTGTGCTGTGTGTAGGACAAGAAGTAAGAGCCATGGCGGTCCTGTCCCTTAAAGATGTGGGAGAGGTGCTGGACAGGATAATAGAACCAAGAAATACCCGTGAAGCCACGAAGTATGTCAACGCCCACCATTCTGGAATGTGCTAATTGAAACACTCTCCTCTACCTTAGGAGTATTCTCAGTGTGCACTGATAGGCCAGAGGAGAGGATCAGCGCATCCTGTGCGACTGACGGGCCGAGAGGGCAGATGAACTGCACCTCCAAAGATAAACTGGGTTCAGAGAGGCAGGCAGGAAAGAGCCCTGAGTAGCTGTCACAACTCAAGCAAGGCATGGGTGTGCTGTAAATCAAGTGGCATGCAGGGGGTTTTATGTGAAGTTGAGTTCAGGTTATGTCGATGCTACAGTTCAGACCTGAATAGAGAAGAAAAGGCAAAATCCTTATTGGTTTTTATGTTTACATTGTAGCAACCCCCCCCCCCCCCAGTTAAAAAAAAGTTTGATTCCTGGGGGAAAAAAGTGACAGGGTCATGTTTCAGTCTTCTGCTGGGTGATAGGCATAGCACTAGGCTGTTCTTGCTATTTGTGACTTGTGCTTTCAGGGCATTTGTGAGTATTCTGTATATATAACCAAGTGTAACCAAAGGGATTGCTTTTATGTGAGTATGTTAATGTTTTTTAGGGTTTCTGTAAAAGAGGGTGGATTTCTGGGTGGTACATGCCAGTTTAAAGTGTTAGACTCCTTAGATTAAAAACTCCTAAGGGTTGATCTCTAACTCCATGGTTCCAGCCAGCAGCTGCTGAGAGCTGCTTTTGAGGCAGTTAAAACTCCTGTTTTTGTCCCAGAAGAGCATCCCACAGATGGCAGTGGAGTAGTGCCTGTGCTGAGGGCTGAAGAATGGAGGGAGGGGGGGGAGGGAGGGGGAGAGAGAGACAGAGACAGACAGAGAGAGAGACAGAGAGAGAGAGAGCGAGTCCTTATGGCAGGGAGCCAGGGCTGCTGGCGGTTACAGATAGCTGAGGGAGTCACGTGGTATTCCCTGTACTGTCAGAGAGGCCACAGAATTAACTCTGTGTGCACAGGCCATGTGCTGCTGCTTCTGCTCACTGCAGCCCAGCAAACGGAGGGCTGTGAACACCGCTGCCCGGAGACCAAACGGTGCATCTGTACCGTTTGCTCTGACAGGGCTCTGAGCTGACATTCTGTCCTGAGTCTCAGACGCTGTAGTGCTGCTTGGATTATCATCCAATCCCAACACTTTCTTTTATCCACACAGAGGGTTATGTATTAAGTACACCTGCAGACAGACAGCTTAAACTGTAGTATTTTAGGACTGTAAACATCTAGTTTCAAGTACCTTTGAGACATTCCCATGTCTTGGTTGTCAGCTAGCTGTCGTCCTTAGATCTTTATGGGAAGGAAGGCTCCCATAGTGCTCCTATTTACTCTCTTCTGGGTACTTGAGGTTTTCAAATCTTTAGAAGGCTGGGAAGGTGGTTGGTGCTTAGAAATGAGAAGGAGCTGACTGCTGTCTGCTTGTGGTGCCTCCAAGTGATGTCTGTCCTCAGCTGTGAGTGGCTTGTCCTGCCTGTCTGCTGTGGGTGGTAGGCAGCTCATGGCTCCCCCTCAGCATCAGCCACTGCTGGGATTTCCCGGGGCTTCCCCAGAGCTTGGCTGGAACTCACCCCAAGGAAGAGACTTACGTTGGGAGACTGTGAGGAGCTCGGTTTTTCTGAACAACTTCTATAAGCAATTCCTACTTAAAAAAAAAAAGACTTATTTATTTTTGTGTATATTGATGTTTTGCCTGTATGCATCTGTGCTTGAGGGTGTCAGATCTGGAACTGGAGTTACAGACAATTGGGAGCTGCCATGTGGGTGCTGGGAATTGAACCCGGTTCCTGGAAGAGCAGCCAGGGCTCTTAACTGCTGAGCCACCTCTTCAGCCCCTCTACTTTGATTTGACCAGGCATTTAGGTAACGTTCTTGAGAAGATTTTAGTAGAAATATAGAAAAATAATTAGGCATCTCATTTTAAGTGATTTTTTTTTTTAAACTACAAAATACTGTGAAGACCTGTGTTGTTTATGTTTAAAGCCAAGATTCTCAGGCTGAGAAGTGGATTATTTTAAATGAATAAGTAAGCGTACCCTCTTAGCTCTGAATATAAAAATAAATTGCTTCTCAGTTTCTTAGGTTTTTCTTGTCATGGCCCTGGAGATGAAGGGTCTAGTACTTTGTAGCTTCCCAAGCCAGGTGTGACCTTTGAAGAACTCCATCCCAGGTGATTCGAAACAGTAGCCTTGCGTTCCTAGATTAGGTCCCCTAGGGTCAGAGATGGGACCTTTGCATGAAAAAAGTGGCCTGTTCTGTTTCCTCTTTTGAAATGTGCTTAATAAGATTAACTTCTGAGTTTCATTTCTGCTATTTCTATTTTTGTACATAGAGTTGATCTCAAGCTTTCTTTTGGTTGTTTTAAAAGTTGACCAGGTAGATGTTAAACTTGCTACATTTGTCTTTAAAACACAGCTGACACAATTACAGGAGAGGTGAAGTTTCTTAGCTGTGTCAGTGCTTTGCAGTCTTTGGCACAGTAGGCTAAGAACCCTTTAATTTTGTTCTGCCTGCCTGGCATTGCTTCTGAGGTGGAGTTGTTTGCACAGGAGCAGCCACCTTCCTCTAATATTTCTGTGAGTGGACTGTAGTCTGCCTGCCTTTCTTCCTAAGACTTTGATTTATTTTTTAACTTATGGGTATGCAAGTCTGCCTATGTGAATTTGTGTCATTTCCTGTGTGCAGTACCTGTGGAGGCCAGACAGGCGTGTTGAAGCCATTGGAGGTGGAGTGACAGGTGCTTTTGACTAGTGTCATGTATGCGCTGGGAATTGAACCCTGGTCTTCTGCAAGAGCAGTTAGTTCCCTTAACTACAGAGATATTTCTCCAGCCCCAATTTTGTTAGTAAGCATTAAACCTTTGAAAAAGTAACCATTTAACTGGGTCTCCTAGTGTTTTGAATATAACTATTTTGGCATGCCCATTTAAGCTATCTTTTCTATTTGTTGTCCCTACTAAGAAAATGAATATGATTTTAGACAAGATAATAACTATTAATAGTTTGGGTACATTTTATCTCCTTTGTTTTCTCTGTGGTAATCCCTAGGTGGTTTGAAATAATTTGTCTTTTTGCTTTTGATGCTATAATGCTTTTTAATTAAACTTAGATTTTTGTGCCCTTAGTTTGAAACTGACACGTTTAAATTGAATGCTTAATTAATGTTATACCATTGACTTCAAAGAAAGGTGTGTACTCTCTAGTGTATGTATGCTTGAGTCAGATTGTTGCTTTTGCCTGTGCCTGGGGAGGATGGAGGCTGGCTGGCTATATCTCCCTTTATGGCTTTCTACGTACAGTATTTTTTGAGACAGAGCTCGCTCATTGAGTGCCGGCTGGCCAAGAGTCTTCAGGCTCTGCCTGTCGCTGCCCTTCCCTAGCCTGGGCTACAGGCCTGCACGGGCACGTTGAGCTGTTTGTGGTTGCAGCGTCTAGGGTCAGGTCTTTCATGCTTGTGCAACAAGCGCTTTACCCACGGAGCCATTTCCCAAGACCCACTCCTGACTTTTGAGAGCACCAATACACAATGAGTTGTAGAGAGTAGGATATTTGCACATGTCATTGATTGACAGGATAGAACTTTGTTGCCTGGAGCAAGGTGTGGTTTTCAGGGTGGAGGCAACAAAGACATCTCAGAACAGGACAGTCTCCTATATTGTTGTTGACAAGGTCAAGTTGTATTGTTACCATATGCTCAAAACAGTTTGATCCCTCATAATGTATGCTGTAATTAGAGCAAAGGGACTTTAAGGATCTTGGAATGCAAAAGAGAAGCTGGCTTTGCAGAAAGTATCAGATTGTCTCACAAACTGCCTGGCTGGGTTCCTGAAGAACTGGAACTGGGATTGTTGGTGCCAGGCGGCTGGGCTCTGGAGGGAAGCTTGGCCTGTAGAGTTGCATTGGGGCCCGTTTTTCTGTACTCACGTTTTGTGTGTACTGTAAATGACCAGGCTGATGGCTGCAGGGTCTAGAGCTCAGCAGGGATCTGTGCTGTCCTCATTCCTAACAGTGCAGGAGGCCTTGAGCTTAGCAAGGTCAGAGGTCAAGAAGCTATTCCAGCCTGTAGGTAATGTGATAATTCAGATGGAAACCTCTCAAGTTTTTTTTTTTAAACACTCACAAACCCTCTTAGAATAACTGAGTTCAGCAACACTAACAAGTATAGATATATACACAGAAGTCTATGAAGATGAGGTGTGTTGGTGCATGCCTGCAATCCCAGCTCGCTGGAGGTAGAGGCAGGAAGATGGCTCCTTATCCCCAACAGTGACATGACCTTCCCTCTAAAGCCTGTGCCTCGGTGCGCAGCAACAGAATACAGCTATCACCAGCGAGTCTCAAGGCCTTTAGCAGGCCAAAAGCAATCCCAAGTATGTGTCCTTACTGTCGGGTGTGAGGGTTTAAAGCCGAGGAATAAGGTCTCCATACACACAGTAGGTTGAATAAATTATCTCCAGGGGTTTAGGAGAAATGAAAAGTGCATTTCAGAGGTTTCACACTGTATGATTCATTTATGGAGCACTCCTTAAATGACCCAATGCAGTCACAGGGAAGAGGCCATTGTAGTCAGGGTTTAAGAGGAAGTGGCCGTGGGAAGGAAGTTGGTATGGTGTAAAAGGGGTTCTTTTTGTGGTGCTGGATGCTCCATCAGAGCCACTGCCCTGGCTGTGATGTTGGCCCTAGTTTTGCAAGCAGCTGTAGAGGAACTGGATCTGTCACTTTTGTGCACTTGCACGTGAATCAATGATTTTTTTTTATAGTCAAAGATAATTAAAATTAATTAAAGTGAATGGCTTTTACTAGGTTGAGGATCATTTTCTATTCTATTTCTTGGATCAATAGTGCTTTGTTTTGTTTTTGTATAAACTTGGAACTCAGGTCAGTATCTGTTTCCCTGACTAGTTGTTAAAATTTGAGGCTCTTACAACAGTGTAGCTTTAATTTCTAGCATAGCAACACCACCACCATTTCCCCTCTTCCTCTTAGCTTTTACATGATTTTGCTGTGTAGACCAGGATGGCCCTGAGTTGATTCTGTCCTGGCTCAGCCACCTGAATGCTGGGATTACAGGGGTCTGTCACCAGGCCTGCCCTCTCACTGCTGTTTTTATGTGAGCCCTGAGCTGCCCTCGCACCACTCGGAAACAAGTGAGCAACAGCAGCCTCCTGTAGTTTTCGAGATCCCAACACAATGCTTCCCTTGGTGTTCAGCTTCTTTCTATGCCTAATAATAGCATCTGTGACATGACAATGGTTTTGTAATTTGTTAAATGTTGCATAACGTGGAGCACTGGAGAGGCCAGTGAGTTGCCCAGGTTATTATAGTCCTGGAAAGACAGGAACAAATGCAGTGAATGAGAAGAGAACTGACACCATTGTTGGCTCGCTGGAATTCCACAGGAACTTACATTGTAGCTAAAACCAGCCCTGTATTCTGGCTGTGTTCAAGAGGCTTTTCAGTGCTTTCTGTTGAGAGGAAAGGCCTTTTTTAACTTAAAAAGGAAAAAGAAAAAAGGGCAGTGCTCGCCAGGCCCTGTGGATTATTAAGATCTTTGAGCAGCGAGTTGCCCTTTTTCTGGGAAATTGGCTGTTAAAGTCAGAGGGAACTCCTAAGAGCGTGCGTGGTGTTTGATTAAATGGCGCAGTTGGATTAGCACAGAACCCAGATTTAATGGGGCACATGACCACCTCTCTAGATGTATCATGATTAGCATAAGCATTTTTCTGTATAATAGAAATATAATTTTAGGATGCTTGAATGCATTATAAAATGAAAGAGCACACCAGAGAAAGTCTGAACTGAGTAGTTTTTAGAAGAACTTAAAAGCATCTGAATTGAATATAATTTAGAAATAATCTGTTTTTAACGTTGTGAGTAGTTTATTCTGAGCTCAGTTGACTATAACACCAGAAGAAATGACAGTGACAGCCACTATCTTTGGAATGATTCATGTGCTGTATATTAGCTAACATGTTTTTATCATCACTGGGGCGGGGACTGTGCCATGATTTCCTGCAGAAGAACGGCCATGTAAGTCACTTTCAGAGCAAAAGATTCCTGAGAGTGACAGGTGCATTCTAGGCTCCAATGGCGGAGGCCTTAGCAATGGCTATGTTGACCTGTACACACACAGTCAGATCACACAGGGTGGAGTGAGACCCAGCTGCCCCAGCCAGCGTGTGTGCATTAGGGTCAGTAAGTCAGTGCTGGAGGGAGCACAACATGCGACCAAGTGTTGGGAAGGTGGCTGCTGCTGAGCACAGCTATGGCTGTTAAGAAACAGGTGCCAGATGATAAAGACAAACCAGCGAGGAGCTTTGTTAAAGTTGATTTGATTTTACTTGCTGTTGTAGAGTCTCCATAGCATGGAACAAGTGTGCTGGTGAGTCAAGTGGGGAGATTGGCTTTCTCTAGAGGGAGAGCGGCTGGGGAAAGCAAAAACAAGAGCAGAAGTTGACTGGTTATGGGATAAAATAGAGGAGTTCTATTAGTGTGCCTGTACAGGTGATCTGGGGCCCTGTTGCTGGTTGCTGTGGCTATCTTGGGTTTAAAAGCTTGTCCTCCTTCAGGGTTCAGTGGCACTTGTAGCATGAGTGGCTGTGGTCCTCTCAGTTCTCCTGTGCTAATGCCCGGCACAGTCCAAAACAGCCTCTGTAGATTGTACCAACACACTGTGCCCGTTGCCCAGTGCTGTGTAGCTGCTGGGATCTGAAAGCTCGATTGGGTCAGCAATAGACAAGCTAGGTGAGAAAATCTGGAATTGAAAGTGTGCACCTGGAGATGACATGTTTAGAGGGATGACAAAGATCTGGCATGTTCAAGCCCCCCTCCCCCACCCCCTTTCCCCCAGCTCCAGCATCCCCTGAACTCAAAGGCACTGTCAAAGTTTTCATTTATATCTTGGCTCCTTGCCTGCCCCTACCTAAGTTTTTTATTGTAGGTTTTGATGTTCTAACACTGAGGGTCCTGAGAGGGCAATGTAGAGAACAAGAGCAAACCCCAGACCATCTCAGGCCTTGGCCTGAGGCGCAGCCCTTCTGCTTCCTGATGTTGGTTCTTGGCTAGAGTAGACTTGCTGTAACAGACCTAACTCTCGGTTTGTATGCCAAGTAACTATACTTTAAGGCCTTTAATACATTCGACATAATAATACAAATAGTATCTGAAAAGTTTGAAGTAAACAGATTTACTGCGTGTTAAAGCCCCTGAATAGGATTGGATTCCTTCCTCTCTCTCCTCCTGTAGGGTTAATTTCTAGTCTGTCTTGGCTTCAGGGTTTATGGGCCATTGATTGTTTTGATTCAGGAGGCACCAGCCATCACAGGGCTCAGTCAAGCAGGGATGAGAGAAAGCTTTAAAACATGTAATGAAAGAAAATGTTTCATAGAAAGTTATACTTTATATAAAATAATTATAGCCACTTAGTGGGAAAGTGAGAATGCTTTGTTGAGGGGGACAGCGCTTAAAAATGATGAGCTTAAAAAAACAGTGATGAGGTGCTAGAGACTCTGAGTGCTGCCTCAGGAGAGGAGTAGAACGGATAATTGCATGGAGAAGGAAAAGAGGATGGGAAAAAAAATTGATGTTGTTTTTGTAATAAATGTACCTGGGCAGAAGTAATAGAAAGTAGATGAATAAAACAGGATGAGGCCAGATCACTCAGGGCTTTGACTGGTGTGCTGAAATAATTTGGATTTTGTGTACTGGTTTTTGCTCACTTGACACAAACTAGAGTCTCTAGGAAGAGGGACCTCCAATTGAGGAAGTGCATCTGTCAGCCTGGCCTATGGGCATGTCTGTTGGGCATTTTCCTAATTGCTGACTGGTGCAGTACGGTCCTGCCTGCTGTGGGCAGTGCCATCCCTAGGCAGGATGCATTCCTGGACTATATAAGAAAGCCGGGGTCAGGCCTGTTGGCATATACCTTTAGTCCCCAGCACTTGGGAGATAGAGGTCAGCCTGGTGTACATAGTGAGTTCCAGGACAACCAGGGTTATGTAGAGAGATCCTGTCTCAAACAAACAAACAAACAAACAAACAAACAAAAAACAAACAAACAAACAAACGTGGGGGAAAAGGAAGGAAGAAAGGAAAGCTAACTGGGCACAAGGCATCTTTATAGATTCTTGCCTTTACTTCTGCTTGAATTCTGTTCTGACTTCCCTCAGTGATGGACTGTGACCCTACATGTAAGCCCAAATTTTTTTCTCCTCAAGTTGTTTTGGCCATGGTGTTTATTATCATAGCAACTGAGAAGTTACTAAATGCCGACATGAACAATCTTGTTGTCCTTCATGAAGTATTACCTGATAGCAATTACAGTGTACAGTGGGCTCTGTAACAACTGTAAAATTTGTATGGGAGGTACACATGATTGCAAACTCGGCACAACTCATTTCAATGCAAGGAGTAAAGTGCACTGTAGAGGCTAGGAGAGTGTGCACTGGCCATGCTCTTGAAGAACAGAGGTGCTGCTGGTTTTGTTCCTTTGGTTACCCTGTGGCATTGCTTGTCAGGAAGTCAGAATGGTACATTTTTCCATATTTAGACTGTAGTAATTCCTAATTGTCATTAGTTGGGAATTTTTGTTGATGAGTTACTTCAAGAATAAAGGTGGTTTATATGTTAAAGTTTCCTAGTGTGCCTTTGCTTTTTAGCTGGGCATGTGTGCACCCCTGGCTAGCAGGCAGTCCTCAGGGGTTTAGGAGTTAGGCAGTGTCTGGAGACAAATGCTTGATATGTCCTTTTTGATTGACTGATGCAGGAGACACAAAAGGCATGCTTGAGTGCCTCCCTCTTAACTTCAACACTGCATCCTTGGGAGTGTCCTGCAGCACACAAACTTTGACAGACGTGGGTCATAAATATGTGGTAATGATTGTCATGTAAGCCTCACACAGCCTCCAGACTTCTAATAAGAGTGGGAAGCTGAGATGCCAGTTCAGGTGATAAATAGCTAATGGTTTTTAGATATATGATTTAAATCAAAATAATAGCTTTCATTGGTTTTGTGTGTGTGTGTGTGTGTGTGTGTGTGTGTATTTGACATTAGAAAATAGTCTAAACCTGCAGTTTATGTAGAGTTGAAAATGTTCAGATTCTAGGTTGCATAAATGGTATATTGGTACTTCACTGAGTATTTGCCGTAGAATTTTTTTTCTTAAGCTATGTTTCTTTGAAGATAAAATTATACTATTGTTTCCTGGGAAGCTGCATTTCAGTGACAGATTGATTCAAAGTGAGACATTGGCTGACTGCTACACTGGCAGAAAATTCCCCTCTCCATTGTTAGGAAACCCCTACGATTCTTACAAGTGTGGAGTTGTTCTGCGCTCTGTACTTCTGCAAACTGTTCCTCAGGTTCATGCTCTGCAGCGTCACTTCTTCTCTAGGCTTCCCTACCCTTCTTGGTGATGTTCCTGCAGACTGTCATCTGCTGTGCTTACTGAGGATTTACTGTGATTATCCTAAAGGTTTAATTAAGGCTTGACCATAGACTGGCGCAGTCTTCCTGAGGGGGCTGTCTCTCGGAACACTGACTAGCCTTACTCAGTGTTCTCTCCTTGGCTAATGAAGAGGGCGTTTGTTGAGACCTGTGTTTGTTTAATCAGTTCCCTGGGCTCAACACTGAGGCAGCGGCAGAGTGAAGTTAGACCGTAGGAAGTACTCCTCCTTAAGTGAGGCTTACGTGAAGCTGCCATGTGCTGCATAAGTTACAGTTGGCGCTTCAGTGGCTTCCACTTAGTGCAGCGTATGATTGTTAGACTTTCTGCCCAAGGTACGACAGATAGAGGGCTGTTTGCCAAAGAGTCCACGGTACAGCCCTTTTCATGCTTTGCCATTATTGCCAACTCAGCACACTGATGTGTGCTTTTCTAGCCACCTGAGCACTGATAGTGCTTTTCATTGAGTGTAGATGTTAGCGAGCTTCAGAAGTTAGGGTCTTGCTGTGGAAAGGCGACGTCTCCCTTGATGGGTGTTCTGCTTGTGTTAGAGTGGGTGAGAGCTTCCATCTCCAGAGCAGTGTCAGCGAACAGAACAGGCTGCTCACAGAACAGTGCTTCTGCATCTAAACCCGTGCTAGAGTTCATGACTGCCTGTGATGTGGGGTGCTAGTGTGACCTGCAGAGTGGCTTTAGTCATGTGGGCATCCTTCTCAGGCGCTCTTGTCAAGCGTTATCAGTTTTACACTAATGTCTTCAAGTCTTTGTGAGTTTCCTGAAAAATAAAAAGTCTTCTAACTGGCCTTTACCAATAAGAGTATGGGCATCAACTCCAGGCAGTAAAGCTAAAAGTATGTTTTTTGTTTTTTCCTTTCTTCCTTTTGCTGAACATTCCGTATGCTGGACTTGCTTGCTGTGAGGCAGGGTGTTGCTGACACTTATTTTCAGCCTCCAGGAGATGAGCATGCGCACCTGGTGTGCTGCATGGAGAGCAGCATACAATGAGTGGTCTCAGGGTGCTGGAACTGGGGCTGCGGGAGGGGGTAGAGATGGCTTTGAATAGTGACCTGAATATTTGGAGGAGTAATTCTTTACATCTGTTGAGGTCCCTTGGTTTCCAGATTGTGGCTGTGGCCTTGTAGTTTCACCCCTCCTTGTTTCTGTTGAGAACTGTGCTACAAAGAATGACAGGTAGGCATTGCCAGAGACTGAGGAGAACTTAGGAGCATTGCTCTTCAATAAGCCCTAGAGAATGCATGGAGGAAGTGAGGCTGCCCTGCAACAGGACAGGGGTAGGTGTGGAGAGAAACAGAAAGCAGGGCCACCAGTAGTGAGCAGAGAGAAAGGAAGAGGGCCCTGAGAGGTTTGTGTGAGATCTAGAAGCTCAAGGGACTTGCCCGAGCCGTGTGAGGAGTGACAGTGCTTAGGTAGAGGCCTGCTTGTTAGGCTTGTGTATCAGGTCAAGATCCACTCCTACCTGGGGTTAGCCATGGACGGACAGGTGTATGGAGCATGGATGAAGAGAGAGTTAGCCACAGGTCAGTAGGTAAGATAGACAGATTGGTAGAGACGGGTTAGTACCTTCTTTTTCGAGACAGGGTTTCTCTGTGTAGCCCTGGCTGTCCTGGGCTCACTCTGTAGAGCAGGCTGGCCTCGAACTCACAACTATCAGCCTGCCTCTGCCTCCTGAGTGCTGGGACTAAAGGCATGCCCCCCCCCTTTTTTTTAATATGAGGATTGTTAGTGATGTGTATGGCTAAGGCTGGAAGGGGGATGCTTGCTGTTTCAGAACATTCTCAGGTTCCTTAGGAAACCCTTCCATAGCTAAACAGCGTAATTATGTAGTAAGAACTGCTGCTGTTTTGCTCAGTATTCTAGATAGACTACAATACACGTTATACAAAATAAAAAAACAGTCTAAAACTGTTTCGTGAATGCGTGCTTATTACACTGATGTCTAGCAGGGTGAGACGTTCAGTCTGCACTAGTACAGGTGAGAGGGTGAACTGGAGCCTACAGGAGAAAGGCCCAGCTTCTTAAATCTTGGCAGTGACCATCTGAGATCTTTGGTACTTTGTAAAGCATGTGTCTTTCAGTTTGGTTTTCATAGACCATTATTTTGTTTGCTAATATAGTTTTAAATTGTGGATTCTGTGAAGAAATTGATGGTACATTATTATTAAACATGGGAATGGATGGACAACATGAATTCATGGCACTGGAGTTGGTTCTGATGGGACTGATTGCTAATGGGTAAATCAGATCGATTCAGAGCCAACTTACCCGAGAGATGAGTCTGTTTCTCCACGGCCTTGTGCAGACAGAATATCCTCAAGGCGAAGGTCCCATTTCATCCAGCAGACTTGGAGTTCTTAGTGTGTGCTGGGTGTTCTAAGTTTTCTACAGCTTGTCTTTTGTCACAGGCCATTGGAAGGAGAGTAACGCAGCATTTTTACTCTAAGACAGGGCATGTGGGTGTGAACGGGCCCGCAGGCATAGTACTTTGCTTTCTGTAAGGACTTGCTCGTGCCCTCCCCGCCGGGCCTTTGCACCATTAGCACCAAGGCTGCCCCGTCTTTCCCAGATGGCTGCGTGCCTTTTTGTAGTTACAGAGCTAAGCTTAGAGAAGTTTGACTGTACACTTCAGAATGATCTAGAACATGGTTTTGTAGTTCACTCTCAGAGAACAATTTGCTTTGCAAATTCTTTGTTTTTAGTTTATTCTATCCATGCAAAAATTGGAGTAATTTGTCAAACTGTGTAAACAGAGTTTGGCAAGATTTTCAGTACAAAATGTACTGTTCTCATCTTCAGATGAAGTTTATACCTGGAAGCTGTGGCTTGTGTTGAGAAGTGTATCTTGAGAACCCCAGAGCAGAAACAGACTTGCTGTTAGAAGCTTGTTCCCTCACAGTGACCCAAAGAAGGAGTCTTTGCGATGTATTTCTTTGCTCAGAGGAAAATTTTATGTTTTGTTTTTATTAGTAAAATTAATTATGCTGAGAGACAATTGATGATAAAGAAGGATGCTAAAACATTAATATACAAATATTGCACTTAGGGACTAAGTAAATAATACCCAAATAAACTACAATTTGAAAATGATAATAAATATAATTACTACTTTAGAAACAACTGTATGACATTATTGGGGATTGAGGTAGTGGTGTTGGTCTGTTGACAGCGTAAAAAGCAGCAGCACACAAACCAGGTAGATGTTTGTCCTGACCTGAGAGTTCATCTGTACAAGACTGTCACTAAGTGCCTGCAGTGATCAGGAGATTTGAGAATTGCTTTCTTAAGCTGGGTGTGATGGCTCACACTTTTAATCCCCGCACTTGGGAGGCAGTAGGTTGATCACTGTGAGTTTGAGGCCAGCCTGGTCTACAAAGTGAGTCCAGGACAGCCGAGACAACACAGAAACCCTGTCTCAAAACAAACAAACAAACAAACAAACAAACAAAAAACAAAAAAGAAAAGAGAATTTCTTTTTTCCCAGATGACAATGAGGCTTCTCTTTATGACAGTTTCGATAAAATTTACCTTAATTTATAAAAATTTAGTAGCGGAATTTTTTTAAAAAAATAATTTCTGTTAGCTCTTTTGAGAATTTGATCCAGTGTATTGTGATCATATTTCCCCCCAACTCCTTCCTCACCCCTCTACTGATTGATTGCATGGTGTTAAGGGTTTGAATAGCAGGGATGTGTGGAGGGTGGCTCTCCTTAGGCTGCACACATGGAACCCTCTGTTCTGTTTTCTCAGAACCACTGAGAAGAAGGGTGCCCTCTCTTCCCTACCCACATACCCTTGCTGTTGAAAGAGATCCCTCACCCCTTGTTTTTCTTTTGAGACAGGGTTTCTCTGTGTAGAGCAGGCTGGCCTGGAACTCAACAGCGATTCACCTGACTGCCTCCCAAGTACTGGGATTAAAGGCCTGCAGCACCACACCCGGCTGAGATGGAACCATTTTAAATGTTATGTGTCCCATACTTTTCTCTCCTTTGTTATGTCATTCTCTTTCCTATTTCCCATTTTCCTTGTCTAGAATTAGCCTTTTAGTCTTTCTCTTTTTTCCCTTAATCCAAACCATTTTTCATCTTTAACCAAATTGTTTTCTGTGACTCTAACTAAACTTTAAGGTTGTTTAATGCTGTCATTTCATTTCAGAATCCTCCAAAGACAACTGTTCTTGTTTTCCCTCCTAGCTAACTCATCATATCCTTTCCTTTCTCCCTCCCTCCCTTCCTCCCTCCCTCCCTTCCTCCCTCCCTCCCTCCCTCCTGACTGCACTCAGTGTGGAGGTACAGAGGCCCTGTACCAAGCACTTATCACACTCAACCTGTGCTCCCTTTTCCCCTCAACACTGCCCCCAAGTTCCTCAGAATTCCTTTTCCTTCTTTTATTTTATTTTTGGCAGAGACTCAAGTACCTCAGGCTAGCCTCAAACTTGCTAGCTGAGGATGGCCTTGAACTCTTGATCTTGTTTCTCCTAAGTGCTAGGTAAATGCATGCACTACCATACCCAGCAAACAGAATTCTCTCGACATATTCTGATATGTCAGACACTTAATTAGTTTTGTTTAATAGCTCTGTTTAAATTTGTTTTTCTAGTCAAAATTAATTTCTTTTATATCTCACTATTTTGTGTGCATTTCTCTCATGGAATGTTTATGCATTTGGAAAGATTATGAAGAGTTTATTAGAATAATTAAAAAATGGGATTTAAATATGAGCCAAGCCTTGTGTATGCACACTTTGTATGTGTGTTGATAAATGTACTAACTTTGACATACTGGTTGTCTGTGTTTGAGATGTGGTCTTGCTGCGTGGCCGGGGCTGGCCTGGTACATATCATGCATTTAGGCTAGCCTCACACTCGACATTTTCCTGTTTTAGCTGTCTGAGAGCTGGGCTTGCAGCAGTCTGCTAACATGCCAAGTGTGTTTTGTTTCTGAGAGAAGCAACAGCTAACAGGGCTCTCCCTGAAGATTTTTGTATATTTCATATGTATAAGTCTTCATTTGGTTCTGTAGTAGGTGAAATTAACTTGGAAAGCTCAGGAGGCTCTGTCTAGAGTCTCCTGAGAGCCACACCGGACCCACATGCATATGGATTACCTGTTAGCAAAACTGAACACTCAGCTGCTTTTGACATTAGGTCACTTTGAGTCAAAACTTTAAAAAAAAAATATTTTCTTAAGACTTTATGTATGAATGTTCCATCTGCATGTACACCTGCATGACAGAAGAGGACCTCAGATTCCAGTATAGATGATTGTGAGCCACTATGTGATTGCTGGGACTTGAACTCAGGACCTCTGGAAGTATAGACAGTGCTCTTATCTGCTGAGCCATCTCTCCAGCCCTGCCCTCCCTTTTTAAAAGGCATAGTCTCACTATGTAGTCCTGGCTGGACTGGGACTCATTGTGTAGATCCGACTGGCTGTGGAAACATGCAAAGATATAAGCTTACCCAGATCTAAGGCTCACCATCACTGTGCTCTGAGGTGGGAAAGGCAGGACTGACTGCAGGCACTTTTGGCTTCAGGACTTTTCAGTGTGCTGTGCTACCTGAAGATGGATGCTTTCAGCGGTCCAGATGAGAGTCCTAACATCTACGAGATAAACATTCTCATTTTCTGTTTGCTGCTTAACAAAAGCAGGGCACTGGTCATTTCTAAAGAGTGATCCTGGGGAAGGCTGTGGGTGTAGATGCATCTGATCATCTGGGATGCGTGCAGGGCTCCAAATATCTGTCACCATGTCACCACAGGCTAACTGGAAGAATGCAACCACAGTTTGCTAGGGCTTGGGATATAGCCTGCTTCACATCTGCGCAGTTTTACTGTTAATGGCTGTGAGGAAAATCAGGGGCCGATGCTGCCACCTGACTGAACTTTTCGTGGACATTGAATTGTGCCCTGTAAGGTTGAAAAGGAGCTGCTGAGGACGTTTCCAGAACCACCTGCCAGAGTTAAATACCCAGGAGACAGCTGCTGTGAAGCTGAAGCTCTGGCAAAGGGTTCTGGGCCACGTGGGTTTGGTTTTGTTTTGATTTCAGACAGGGTCGTCTGTATACCAACCTGGCTTTGGCTTTGAACTCCTGAACCTCCTGCCTCCATGTCCCGAGTACTGGGATTGTAGGTGTGCACAGCCATGCCTAGGCTAGAGGGAGTGGGGTTTGAAGATAGGCTAGCACTCTCCCACTGTGCTGTAGCCCGAGCCCTCTCACTGGGCTTGTGACTTGTTTGAATCAGAAAGGAAGGCCAGCACTTGATGCCTGAGAAACAATGGATGACTGACGAGAAAGAAAATGTGCTTAAAAAAATCTCAGTATAGTTGATTAAAAAATAAGGCGTCAAAGATTATCTGTGGATCTGACTGAGTGGGTGCGGATGATGAAGTCCTGCATGTGATTTAAAAATAGATTGGCCCATCGTGCACAAGGAAAGGGGCCTGAGCTCTGGGAGTGAAAAGAGGCGGTGATTTGGTTGCTGTTAACAGTGTAGACTCCCCTCTAGCCATGCAGAGCACTGTGATTTACTCACTCAGGGTAATTAGCATGCTCACTGCTCCCTGCCTCCACAGACAGCTGCAGTCATGTGCTCAGTTTACAGTGCTCAAGAGCGCTCAAGTGGGCAGAGTGGGCTAGCCCTGGGACCATATCATACGGCTAGTGGTTTCAGGAATTGGAATATTTAGCTGGGGGGAGGGAGGGAGGGAGAGAGGGAGAGAAAGAGAGATTAGACTTTTTTTTTTTTTTTGAGACTTATAAAGTGATAAAGGCAAATGTTGATTTTATGCTATTCCACAAGAAGTAAATGTAAATTCAGTGTGGAGTGGTTTAGAGAAGTCTCATTACATTTTCCCCCCACCTTAAACAAGTGTCATCTTTTCTGTTTGCCCCAAGTAGGAAGAAACCTCTTCCTAGCTAAGAACAGTCACCATGATTGGATTTGCCTGTCCATGGCAGGGCACTGTCAGCAGTTTCAGAGTGTGGTCTCTTGCTGCCATGATCGGGCTAGCGATGGGTCCTGTAGACCCTCAGGGAGTCTTACAGTCAGGGCTGTTCTGTGATATTGAGGCAGTGTGTCCTGTAGACCCTCAGGGAGTCTTACAGTCAGGGCTGTTCTGTGATATTGAGGCAGTGGGTCCTGTAGACCCTCAGGGAATCTTACAGTCAGGGCTGTTCTGTGATATTGAGGCAGTAGTGCTGCCTCCTAGTTGGCTGCTCATACTACAGCTACAGTTGTGTTTTCAGAAAATGAAACCTAGATGTTACTTCAAAGTATGTTTGATGAAGGGGCTTACTTTAACCCCCTGTAATTTTATGTGTACAACTGTTTTCCCTGCGTGTCTGTCTGCCTGTGCTCGATGTGTGTGTAGGGCCTGTGGAAGCCAGACACTACTGGATTCCCTGAGACTAAAGTAATAGCCACAGTGAGCCACCATGTGGGTGCTGGGTTCTGAACCCAGGTCCTAGGAAAGAGCAGCCAATGTTCTTAACTGCTGAGCCATCTCTCCAGGTCAGAGGCTTAACTTTCAAGTTCATAAAAGCTTGTGCTTCCAGCAAATGTCTTTTTAGTGTTTGGAGAGAAAATGCCCACTAAGGCCCTCTGCCAGGGTGTGGTTATCTACAGGAAAGTGTTGCACAGCCTCCACAGTGACTTGTTTAACCGGCTGCGGTCCTGTGGGAAAGTGTTTGAAGCTGAGCGTGAGTGGTGACTTAGTGTGTGGTGGATACTCTGTGCAGCACAAGCACAGGGACCCTGGCCAGGAAGGCTCCTGGTGCATGTGCTTGAGTAGAGCCTGTAGTTGGGGAACTAGATAACTAGACGTTGTCACTGATTGACGGCTTATCACTTGACATGTTGTGTGAGTTGTGTAGCTGAGTGATGGACGGCTTCCAAAGCATGTGTGAAGGCCACTGTTTTCCTGTTGATCAGTGATGCTATGATTAAATGTGGTTTTAAAACTTAGAATTAGGCCGGGCGGTGGAGGCATACGCCTTTAATCCCAGCACTGGGGAGGCAGAGGCAGGTGGATCATCGTGAGTTCGAGGCCAGCCTGGTCTACAAAGTGAGTCCAGGACAGCCAAGGCTACACTGAGAAACTCTGTCTCGAAAAACCAAAAACCAACCAAACAAACAAAATGCAAACAAACAAAACCCCCTTGAATAATAAGCTGGGCATGGTGGTATATACCTGTACTTGAGGAAGCCAAAGCAGGTGGATTTCTATGAGTTTGAGGCCAAAATAAGTCTAGAACAGCTAGGGCTACATAAAGAAACACTGTCTCGAAAGACTGACCAAACAAACAAGTTACAATAAAAACCACGCTGCCATGTGACCTCTAGGATACATACCTCTAATAGCTGTCTCTGTGTATGATGTTGGGCATTTTAATGACTTGGACAAACTTTTAAAAAGTGTGCACTGGCAGCCTTTCCTCTTAGGATCCCTCAGTGTCTCACAGTTGTCCAGCCTGTATGTTCTAGCACATTTTCCTGTGTGCACTGGAAGTCTTAATTCTGTTATACTTTGAAGACTCCTTTAGTCTTTCTTCGGTTGTGTGCCTTCTTCATGACTCTTTTCTCAGAGGGCATTTGCTTGTCTTCTCTGAGGAGCTTCTGCGTTGGACCATACCCTATGAACACATACTCAGGTACTGTGTTGTGTGCCTTCCACTAGTTTCTAGGAGCTGTGCTGTGTCTGTACTGTTCTTATTTATTCTCGCCCTTAACTCTGTCTTTGGCATGTAGGGCCTACATACACACATTTCTGTATTTTGAGCCTGAAGTGCAGCGGCCTCATCCTGCTTTATGTCACACTTCTGACAGTGCATAGAAGTAGACTGATTGATGAAACAGCGCTCATAGAGTCAGTACATACAGCTTAGACATTATCTCAGTTAAGTTGCTTATGAAAATTAGATGCAGAGTATTGTGGTAAATTGTTAAAATTATCTTTATAAGCTGCATTTTCAAAAAACTGTTACTATTTCAAGTATGATGAAGTGCCATTTCTTTGGAGAGATATTACTAAATAAGCTTGTCGGCTCATGGACTTTCTTCTACAACATAGGTCATCAGTTGCAGTCATGAAGGGAACACTACAGCTGTTAGCTTGCTCAGTGCATGGCAGAGGAAACAGTGTTGAGGAACGGAGAAGAGGAAAGTGCTACAAACTGTGTGCTGGCGGACTTGTGCCCTGCACTCTTGTTCATCTACGCAGCCTTGCCTCTGGGGGCACAGGGTACACAAGACCCGATTCCTGCACAAAATAAGTCCTCATAAGTGATGGCGCATACATAAAGAACACTTTCATTGTTGTTGTTTTGTTTTTATGAGACAGGTTTCTCTTGTAGTCTTGGCTGTCCTCTACTCATTTTGTAGACTAGGTGAACTCACAGCGATCCACCTGCCTCTGCCTCTCAAGCGCTGAGATTACAAGAGTACGCCACCGCACCTAGCTTCCTCCCTCCCTCCCTCCCTCCCTCCCTCCCTCCCTCCCTTCCTTCCTTCCTTTTTGAAAAAAAATATTTATTATTTATACAGTATCTGTCTACATGTGTATCTGCACACTAGAAGAAGGCACCAGATCACATTATAGATGATTGTGAGCCACCATGTGGTTGCTGGGAATTGAACTCAGGACCTCTGGAAGAGCAGCCAGTGCTCTTAACCTCTGAGCCATCTCTCCAGACCCCAAGAACATAGTTTTTAAAGTAAAACTATTATGGGAAAAAACCTGAGCTTTCACATCTGTAAGTCGAAAAAGAGAGTCCTGCCTTGTTGATGAGGGTTGTCTATTTTAAAGAAAGTGTTGTAGACCCTCAACAGGTGACATTTAGTGTCCAGTGATTGCTTCCTGATGTATTTGAGGACCCTTCCGGTGTATAAACCATGACTTGAGTTTTCCCTGCCACGGCCCTACTCCGGCAGCTTTCCGTTCGCACAGCAAGCACAAGCGCCCCCCTGTCCAGCCACCACCCCTTCCTTTCAGGAAGTCTCTTGACTGTCCAGGTTTTCTTGCTGAGCCACTTGTTTACTTTTGTAAAGTGACCTTTAATCTTTTGTGTGCTTAGAAAATAGTCTAGTTTTAAAGATTGAATTCTAGAATATGGTATTATTTCTCTGACATAAATCCAGTGGGTCCATGTACAAAGAATTTTATTTTCATTCCTAAAGTCATAGAACGTAAACTTTGATCCTTTCAGAGTTCCTCTCAGAGGCTTCCAGGTCATTGGCAGGAAGAGTGACTTTCTTAGGGTTGCCCCGAGTGAGCTGTTCTGGGAGGCTTTGCACTGCCGAGGCATGTTAGTGGAGCAGGCCCTTGCTCACTCTTCATCTAGTGTGTGAAGCCACCACTCACCACACCACACGGGGGCATAGCCATGTCTAGAGACAAGCTGCTTTGTTCCCTCTGAGTTTAGGTTAGTGATGAAAGGGAGAAACAGACATTAGCAACCTCATTCACAAGTTGCAGCGACTGCAGCTGGGAGGCCGTGTGGGCTGAGCTTGGGAAGCAGCTGTCAGAAGTGGCTTGTCTGAGGAAGTGCTGCTCTGAACTGAGAGTGATTTATTTAATAGTTTAGTTTTGTTGTTGTTTGGGAGATAACATGAGGCCCTTACACAGGCCTCTGCATTCTGCTCTCCATCTGCTGTAACTAGCACTGCTTGTCCGAAGGTGCCTAATGGCTGACAGGTTAGTGCCTCCTCACCGGCGGTCTTGTGCTGTGTGTAGCTATGTCTGTCAGTGTGTTCCTGCTGAAGCCACAGCCGGAAAGGGCTAGCTTTTTTAACAAATGTGACTGGTTGTAAGAGAGAATGCCTGGAGTTTGTGTTCAGTGTAGGGCTCATGTCACAGCAGCCAGAAGAAACCCCTGCACGCTGCAGGCACCTTTGTTTGCTTCAGCAACTAAGCCAAGTGTGTCTTCTTCACATGGCATTGCTCTATATTCCTAATGTCTTTGTTATTGGCTTTGATTTTTCCTACATGCAGGATTTCAGTCAAGGAAAATGAACTGTTTACTGGCAAATGGGAGTCAGCCCAGGACTTAATGGTTACACTTTCATACCTATCTGTGCCATAGTAAGAGTGAAGCTATGAGAGGCCGCTTTTGTCTTTGGAAGTCTACTCCCAGGTATGTTAGTGTCAGGGGGAGAAGAGTGGAGCCAGAGTGTGGAGGCTGTTTGCTACAGGAGCAGCCACTAGGTACCAGGGTCAGTGTGCACAGATCCTGGACCATGTGGATCAGGAGGCCTGTGCTCCACCTGCTCCTCTGTAAACACACACCCTAATGGTGTCACCTACTTGCTGCTGCACTGAAGCTGTGCTCTGTTCTTGGAGGAATGCTTCCCATGCCTTTCGTGATATGACATCGCTAGTGGATAATTAAATCATTACTTCAGATATGACAACATTTGCAGTTTTATTATTTTCTAATGGTGATGTGGATCTCCAAGCTTTACCCTTGCAAAGCAAAGGCAGGGGGCTCACTGCAAGTTTGAGGCCTACCTAGATTGCTCAGAGAATTGCTAGTCAGGGCTCAATTATGAGTCCTTGTCTCAAAACAAAAACAGAAGAAACACCCATCAACTAGGAAAGAAAGGAAGGAATAAATAAATAAAATAATGTTGCTATTACCCGACCTTTGCTATGTGAAGACAAATAAGGACAAGCGTATCTGACCTTACTTCTTCATTAATAAAGATATTATAAGTAGCATCTTGCTTTTGCCACCTGGTTTCTTGCCTCCCTCTGCAAACTTGCCTCCCACGGCAAACTGCTTGCGTGAGTATGTGAGGTACTTTGCTCGCGCTTCACCCCCAAGTGAGGGTAACTGGGAGACGGAACAGTTTTGCTGTGGTCCCAAGTCACACAGACATGCTGAAATGTTGTGCTTGCGCTAAAATGGTTCCAGCGTCTTAATAGCCTGTTGAACTTGACTTTTCATGCATTACAACTAAGTTAATGGGTACAGTTGAAGAAGAAAAAAAGCAGAAAAAATTGTCCAAAAGTATAGCCAACAGGGAATTATATGCACAAAGTTAATCATGTAAAGGCTGGTGTAGCCCTGTGGCAGAGGTGGCTCAGCCTGCACAAGGTCTGTTCCTCAGCATCGCTGTGAAAATGAGCAGTTACTCTGTTTTCTCTGATGAAGTTCCCTGGACTTACGGCAGACTTCAGAACCTCCTGATGGTCACTGTAGACTGACTGACTTCAAACTAGTGATTGACTCATTCCTCAGGCGAGGCGAGGACGCGGACAGAATTAAATCACTTAGTGCAGCTTTGGGGCATAAGAGGTTGCAGCGCATCAGAAGACCTTCTTTCCGTACTTCGCTGCTCCTAGACACGTAGCTCTCCTTGTAACCATCCACAGTCACTTCCACTCCCTCTTGCCTTGAAAGGTGGAGTTAAAACAAATTTATTTATACAGCTAATTGGCTTTTTTCATGATTCATGAATTGGGTCAGCCTCCATTCTGTGGTCCAGAATGGGAGCTCCTGTGGGTGGTGGAATAGTGGCTTTGTAAACAGGGAACGCGAGCCCAGTAATGAGAAAGCTCTGACCGGTAGCCGGAGTGTCTTCATTTTGTTCTATATCCAGAAAGTTAGCTTTCTTTTTTGAATGGGACACTCACTTGTCCACTGTTATTTACACCAATATAGTATAGTATAGAACAGTAGTAGTCTGTGGATTATGGGTCTCCCCTTGGTGTGGTAAGGATGAGAAGACATATAATAAATACTAAATGACTGGGGGGGGGGGTGGCTAGAAAAGACGGATTTGCTCATGTTAAGACACTGATGTGTGTTTGTGTTGCTGTAACTTTTAGGGGACAGGCTTTACTGGCTGCCTGTCTGTCTTTTACATTTTAGTTTTAGTTATGTTCATATGAGTGTGGGTGCTTCTCAGAGGCTAGAGGCAGTTGTGAGCCTGTGGAAGTGGATGTTGGGAATCAAACTTGGGCCCTCTGATAGAGCTTTGTGCTCTAACCACAGAACCTCTCTTTGTTTAACAGCTATTTTGACAGCACTTGTGATTGGCTAACCCACCCTAACTTTTGCTTGTTTGCTTGAAGTTGTCTCCCCTTGTAGCTTGGAGGTTCTTCTTGAGGGATGAAGTTTGTCTTGATTATCAGTAATGCTCAAGTTTAATAAATACCCCTTGAAACGTTTGTTGGCTCTAGTTGCTTTATGAGTCTGCGAGATAGCTTAGTCAGAAAAGTGCTTGGTGCTGCATGGTGGAACGTGAGAACTGAGTCTCATACATCATCCCCACATCCACAAAAGAAAAGAAAAAAAGAGTCTGGGCCCTTGATACTGTGAGTTTTCCAAGAAGTACAGTGTATGCTTTCAAACTGTGCTGCCCCAAATCACATGTGTCCCAGCACTATGCTAGGAGCTGCTTGTGAGGGGAGAGTGTTCAGGCCCACCATCACCTGTTTTAGATGGAGGTGGTGCTGTAGTTGGGCTTCTCCTGCCAGAGTCAGAGGCTAGAGGTGCTGAGGGCCTTGCCCAACTTCACAACACCAGCAGAACACAGGGAAGGAGCAGGTGGGCATGGCTGGGGGTGACCATTGTCCTCTCAGCCTGAGGACGCATCACAGCAGTCAGCTGAATCACTGTTGGGATGCCTCTTGGCTCACAAAACCGTTTCCTGTTGACTAAGATTGCCACATTCAGTCGTGTGGAAATGGATGCTGAAACAAGTCCTAAGTTACACAACCTACTGCTTGAATATTCGTTACTACTCTTAAGTTAATAAACCACCTAATTGGTCCTTCTAAAGTCTTTCCAAAGAGTTTGTCATTTGCTATGGGGTTTGATTTGAAATATGTTGATAATTTGGACATAGGATTATTAGAGAACTCAGCTATAAGTATAATATAAGTTCTTTCTTCGTTTGCTTTCTTTTTGGAAGGGGAGAAAGGGTCTCAAATGTAGCCACAACGAATTGTCGAGCTCTATGTTGGCTCTGGCTTGTGAGTATTGGGATTAAGGAGTACATGACCACAACTGTCATGAACCATTTCCTTTTTTATGTGTAGGTAGATGTGTTTGGTTTTGTGCAAGTGATGAAGTAAGGTTCCTGGAGAAGGAAAAAAACAGTGTGAGCAACTGATCCTATATGCCCCGAGTGTGCACTGAGCCCTGCAGTGGGGCATGGCACCTTCTCAGTGCAGTGTTCTGTGAGTGCAGGACGACACCAGCTCCATTATTTCACACCACTGCTCTGAAATAAAGAGCAGGACGGTGCACTTGAGAGTCCATCCTCGGGAGGCACAGGGAGTGGAGGCTGAAGGGCTGACTTAGGAGCAGGAAAAGCTGTGGTGTGCAGGTAGTTAATACATGATGGAGAAGGAAAGCTCTTCACAGGAGGAGTGCTCCCTTCTAACTGTCAGACCTCCAGAGCACAGCCTGCAGTACTAAGTCCTTTCCCAGATGTCACCTTGTACATCCCAGTTCTGGAGTTCAGTGCATTTTCTGAAAGTACCCAGAGTTCAATTAAAATGTAACCTCCAAGTACACAGGATTGTGGCTTCAAGGTAAAGCAATAAATGAATTATGAAGTTTTATTTTTTTAAGAGTATCTGGTCACCTCCATTAATTTAATTTTGTGTAAAAGTAATGAGAGAAAATTGTGTTGTGTTTTTTAAACCATAGTAGATTTAAAATTGAGTTCAAATCCATTCTACTTCCTTTTCTGTCCCTTTGGTTAAAATATATTTTGGCATTCTCTGGGCATCCAGCCAGTTCTAAAATAACTGCCTTTATTGAAACAGTTTTTGTGATGTCTACATAAGCTGTGAGATTGGAACCTTCATATGTTGAACATAATAATCTTAGGATTTCTAAGTGCTATAGGGTTTGATGACACAGGAGAGCTAACTTCCCTCCCTCCTCCTCTCTTCCTTTCTCCCTCCCTCCCTCATTCCCTTTCTTTTTTGTCAGCTCCAAATAAACTAGGCTGTTTTTTTTTTTTTTTTTTGAAATGTAGGAAAAGCTCTTTGTGGAAAATCTTTTCACAGAGATTGATAGAGATGATTGTTTAAAAAAAATATTATGCAGCTGGGTGGTAGTGGTGCACACCTTTAATCCCAGCCCTTGGGAGACAGAGGCAGGAGGATCTCTATATGTTTGAAGCCATCCTGGTCTATAGGGGGAGTTCCAGGACAGCTAAAACTGTTACATAGAGAAACCCTGTCTCGAAAAAAACCACACACACACACACACACACACACACACACACACACACACCAAAATTATGCAATATATTATTCTTGTTGAAGGAAGGTAGTGTTCATTGCTCCGTTCTAGGAACAAGATGCTAAGATACTGGTTGATAGTTGATGAAATTTTGGATTTTGTTTCCTGACTTTGTTACAGAGAAGAAATCTGTTTAGAAACAGAGGAATTTGCCAGCTGCTCCCTCTTTGGCTTACTGCATCTCAGTGCTTTGATCTGAAAAGGGGAGTTCTTAGTGTCTGTCGTGGAGGGTCACAGCAATTACCAGCAATTGCCAAATAAGGTGACTAAAGTGACTGTAGTTAAAGCTCAGGACTTGTTAATTTTTATTATGAGCACTTTCAAAATGCATGTGCTTGAGCGCTGGCTCTGGCCCTTCTCCTTCTCTCTTGCACCCTGCTGGCTGTTGGTTAGTTTAGGTGCTCCTGTTCCTTGGTGGAGGCCACTGCTGCTGGCTCCCGGAGTACATCCTGCACTGCCCATCTCTCTTCTTTCAGATTCACAAGTCATATGCAACTGTGCTCATTGCTTCTGCAGACGTAACCATGTGACCCTGAGGCTGTCACCACCAATGAGCAGGACTGTGTGGAAATGGGCTCTATGCTTAAATGCTGAAGTTCTTTTTTCAAGTAGAATGCTTTGTTTGTGTACTTTCTGTACTGAAATATAATCTTCAGGTAAAATTCTTAGAATTAGTTCATTCCCGCTGTATGGAAATACTCTTCTGTTGTTTCCTGCACCTCCCCACACTCCTTTGTTTGATGTGTAAATCAGCCCAGAACTTGAGATGAGCTTTTGCTTTGGGTCATTATAGTGTATAGGATGTAGATGGCGTTGGGGCGTTTTCAGGATTTTGTCTTTGCTTTTGCAGCTCTGGCTCATGTAGTGTGTGCTGCTTGGGTTTAGCACCCAGAAGCTCCTCATTTCTGCACTCTGTAGCAGGCAGCTCTGAAAGCCATTCCAGCCTGCCACTTTGACTGTAGCCCCATGGCTCACACCAAGCTGCTGTTTTGCTTCTACCCTCATCACCAAAGGATCTGTGTCACATGGACTGCATCTTGGGCACTGAGGGCTCTGCATTCATGCTGCGTCTTTCTGAACAGTGTTTCTTACAGGTTGATGTAGTAAGATGTGGGATCTGAAGAGGATCAGGCATGTGAAGGCCAGGCATCACCGAAACCATGACTTTACCTTGTTGAGAGCGTGTGCTTGGATGCTCACTGTCACATATATACAGAGATGTTCACACCCTTGTGCTTCAGGAGTTTATTTACATTGCAGAAAGAAGACTCCTACCCTCTGCTGAGCTAGTTTTGGAGATGGAACACAGATCTTTTAGGAGTTGAGAAAGAAGCAGGTTAGCAGGGCTGGAGTGCTGGCAGGGCCTTCTCACTGGCCTCTCTTTGCTTATATATCCAGTGCCCTCCTGGCAGGGCTGGGCTATCCATGATAGATGTGCATCCCTATGGCATTAGTCTAGCCAGTACTTTTGAATGTGGAAGACAGGTGAAAGTAAGTGTGTCCACTTGACTCACGTTGGGGTGAGCGTTGAGGCTGGGCAGCATGGGTTCTTAGGCCACAGCTCATGTCTTCAATACAAGCCTTGAGCTGATGGAGCTTTTTTTCTGACTCAGCCTGAGCAGGTTCCTTGGTGTCCCCAGCTTTGGATCCATACCACATGTCCTCATCTCAGCCACTGGGCGAGGGACAAGGGCTGCTGCTTTTCACACTGCTGTTCAGTAGAGACATCTGAAAACTAAGAGACACTTGCCGGTCATTTATATTGCAGCCTCAGGAGAACATTTGCGATAAGATGTGCTAATTATATTTGCAAAAGGTTTAACTGTTCCTGTAAAATCGGTGCAGGCCTCTTCCTGTGTGCTGCAGCTCACTGTAGAGTGCTGCCTAGCACGTGTGATGGGACCACCAGCCAGCTCTCTAACCAACCCATGCAGCTATCCATAGACACTTGCTGAGCACAAGGGATGACTACATTTAAGATTCTGTATTCTGAAGGAGAACACACAAACAGTGCAGCAGGTCCATGAGTCAGTGCTGAAAGAGCATACCACATAGAAAGTTTCATATTTGGGTGGTTTTTGTTTTTCTCTTTTCTTTCCTTTTTTTTTTTTTTTTTTTAGACAGGGTTTCTCTGTCCTGGACTTGCTTTGTACACCAGGTTGGCCTCAAATTTACAGAGATCCACCTGCCTCTGCCACCTGAGTACTGGGCATATTTGGGTTTTAAAAACACTTTTTAATTATTATTTTTAAGAGAGTGGAGTCTTGCTATGTTGAAGCTTAGAGTCTCAGTTCTCTTGTCTCATCCTTTCAAGTGCTGGGCTTACAAGGGTGACCTCCTATGCCCAGCTTAAGTGTGTTGTTTTAAACTTTCCTTAGTTGTCCCCTTGATTCTATGCTACTTAAAACTCTGGACGGTCCATAAGCTTGACCCTAACCCTTGACTTTGGAACAAGCACCACTCCCTCTTAGGTGGGCTGGATTTTTTTTTTTTAATAAGGAATCTGAGAGTCTGTGTTTATTCCTGTACTGCCCTCCATATTCTTTCATTAGTTGCATTGGAGTTAAAATGATTCTTCGTTGGGTGTGCTCACACCTTGTTTCTTCAGTGAAGAACTACACGTCATAGTTTGTTCTTGCTGGAGACAGTCATCAGATGGGTGGGCAATATTTAGTCTCATTGTATACACTTACGAAAGTTGTTAACTGCACTGGAGCATGTTGCTAATAGCAGTACAAAGTTAAAGAATGTCACATTTTTTGGAGAATAAAATCATGACATTTGTAATAGAATGAGGAAACATTTTATGAAAAAGAAAAGTTTAAGAAATTTTATGTCGAAGCAGTGAAGTAAGCGCAGAAGGTTCTCATCTATTGAGTTGTTTGACAACTAGCTGGAGTGTGAATGCACTGTGTGGTGTGGAAGTGGTACTTGTTTCCAACTGCACACCGCGTGTGAGTCTTTAACTATGTAGCACTCCTTCCAATAATTACACATCTCCACTTGTCGTGCTGTATGAGAGAGCGGCTACATGGAGGCTAGAATCACTTGGTTCTCCGTTTTCTTTTTTTTTTTTTTTTTTTGGGGGGGGGTGGCTCTCCTTCCCTAGATTCAGTCAAATATGGGGGAAACATTGTTAAGAATACAGCATCTATATGGAACATGTACAGTCCTTCTAACAGTATGATGGCTGCTTGCATGGTGATTCCCGTGTATTAGGTATATAAATAATCTAAAGATACTTTAAAGTATAGAATACACAGCTTTATTCAGTTTAAAAACACTGTGTGGATCTATATAAAGGCCTTTGGTATCCATGCTAAAGGACACGTATATTTATGTTTTTGTGTCTGGAAGGAGAAATAAACTTACATGAATAATGTATACAAAGAATGCCTCTCATCAGGATTGTCTAGAGAGAACAAAGAGACCTTTGGGAGAAGGGGCAAGAAAAGCAAGGGCTGGGGAGAGGCGGTGTGGCTGTGCTCAAAGCCCACAATAACATGATAACACCTGTATGAAGTGCTTTTATATTCTACCGTGTCGAGTGCAATTGGTTTGGACCAATGGCAGTAGATAGAGCAGAGGGAACTTTGTGTCCCACCCCTTACACCCTTGTCCTTCTTTCCTCAGAGTTAAGTGTGAGCCAGACACTTGTGGGTGATATTGTGTGGCAAATATTTTGCATGGTCTTTTTTTCCCCCCTACCATCCTCCCACGCACCCACCAACCAACCAGGCTATTTCTAGTTGGGCCAGGGATGAACCCCTAACTGGTTGTTGAACACCAGTTGATCAGCCTTGGAATTATATACAGCTATATATGAAATTGATAGAAGTTAACACTAAGTAGACAAAGCTGGTTCTATTTATCTACTTATATGTGTATGTGTGTGTGTCCGTCCGCGCGCACACACACACCCCCCATAACAATAATGATCACAGAAAAAGAGGCCCTGGATTTGAGAGGGAGCAAAGGAGAGCAAGGGAATCTATTCTAAGGGAGGTGCTAGAGGTTGGAAAGGGACAGGAAATGATGTAATTATCCCCTAATGTTAAGAAATAAAAGAGTAAAATTTCCTTAAAAACTAGCAATAACTTTAATGTTGCATATCTGGTAGTGGGCCATAGGATCTGGTTATCTGAACTGATCTTGGAAATGACAACATCGAGGTCCCAAGCATATTGCAGGTATGAGAATCCATTGATGAGAGGATCATTCAGTAATTACCATCATGGGCTTTGGGTCCAGACTATGCTTATAGTACTGTGCTCTGAGTACTTGGCTGTAGCCACTACTCTTTTCATTTTGAGGTGGGAAATCAGACTCCCAGTATTGCACTGACTGTGAGGATTACTTGAGTTCACACATGGAAGTCACTCGGCACAACATTTTGCTCACAGACCCTTCCATGTGTCTAAGCTGCTGTTAATGTTCTGCCTTTGCTAAAAGAACAGCCATGGCCTTTGTTGTTAGCCCCTGTACAGGTGCCCCACCCCCACCCCCACCACTGATGTCAGCAGTCTCTGACAGTATTAGGGCCTTCTTTATTTTCTATTTGTTTTTAAAATATTTGCTAATTCTTTGTGAGTTTTACATCATGTTCCCCAGTCCTACCCATCTCTCCATCTCGTCATTTCTGCCCTCTGCTCTCACAACCTTCCCCCAAAAGAAAATTAAAACACATCTATACAGACACACACACAAACCCCAAACAAAACAAAGCATAGAAACCATCTCATTATGGAGGCTGTAGTGTGCCACAGCGTGTCCCACAGCTTTAATAAAAGAATTACTTGTGCCCTGTTATCTGAATGTTGTCAGTTTGAGATGAGAAGAAACTCTTAATGCTCTGGTGTAAGTAAACCATTACTATGTTGTGGGGAAACACATTAGATCAACCAGATGTACTTTTTGCACGTTCAGGTTGGGAGGGCTTTCTGCCTCTTGCAGTAAGGCAGTGCTTTAAGCTTGAAGCAGATGTGTGCACTGTCATCTGGGTCCTGTGGGAAGTGCGCTTGAGTACTAGCCATCCCTTCTAGAAAGATGAGGCCTTTTCCTGGCAGCAGCTCTCGTTTGGCATACTAGGTATGAGAATTTTTAGCTGGGGTTGGCGTAGTGATGCTGATGGCCGGGATTGATGTGTGTCAGTGTGTGCTGCACAGGCTCTCAATGAAGTGGCACTCTGCTGGGCTCACGCTGGCGTAGAAAGGCCAGGGTTCTGCCGATGCAGTCAGGCAGCTTGCTTGCTTTTGACTATGGACAGGAGACGTCGGGTGCTTCCATCCACTTCCTTCATCTTTAGCAGACTGTTACTAGCTAGTATCTATTGCTATTACTCTGTGATGTCACATTAAATACCAATGTCATTAGATGGTGGAACCTGTACTATCGTCAGATACAGATTTTATGATAAAATTTATTAAAAATAATTTGCAAAACTAACCAACCAAAAACCAAAGAGCAAGGCTTCTTACCTGTGTTTACAGTGTTGGTTCAATGTTCTTTAAAACTTCCTTTATAAAAGATGTCAGTTACCTGGAAAGCGCTACACCATGCATAGTTCAGCAGTAACAGTCCATGTTTTACTGCACTTTCTTTCTCTGCTTTTGTTCTTGAAAGTTTTAGTTTTAGTTTTCTTGAAACTGAAGACTATAAACTGCAATTTCAGTATTCATCTTTAAAAATAGAAGGGTGGCTAGTGGGGTAGCCCAGAGGTTCCCCTACAGAGAACTAGGACCCATGTCAGGTGATTTACAGCCACTTGGTAGCTCCACCTCCAGGGATCTGATGTCAGCTTGAGCACAGAGACACGCACCATATCTTTAAAAAAAAAAAAAAAAGCGACTTTGATTACACCCTACTTCAGTGTATACCTTTGACAACAGGACATTTCTCAGTATGATGCTCACACTTTCATTTAGTAACTTCTTTTGAAGTTCTTTTGAGCTCTTTATTCCCTCCTCCCCACCCTGTTTTCTCATTTCAATTGTCTTTTAATTAAAAATGTGTGTGGGGGGGGTGGGAGGGAGAGGGAGGAGAGAGGGAGAAGGCCAGCTTTGGTTGTCATTCCTTAAGATGGTGTTGACACTCACTGTGCAGGTGAGGATGACCTTGAATTTCTAATCCTCTCTTGCACATACAGTCCAAGTTCTGGGGTTACAGGTATGCCCAGTATGCTTGGTTTAGGGTGGAGCTTGGCAAGGCCCAGGTCCTCTGATTTAGTCTTTCCCATTAAGCTCTGTGCCCCAAGCAGCCAGTATGGGAAGGAAGGCAGCAGAGGGCAGGGAAGCAGGAGCTACCCATGTGCTCTCCTCACTGCTCAGAGGTGCAGTCTACCCTGTAGGAGACAACCTGCAGGCAGAATTTGACATTCTACCTGTCTCCAAGCAAAACAAAATCCAGGAATAATATCTTTTTGTTCTGTCTTGTTAGCAGGCTGTGAGACTTCCCTGCTACTGAAGTTTGTTTAGAAATGGAAACAATAGTATAATTGGACTATACCATAATTATGTTAAAATAATTCCAAACTGTGCTAACATTATATATCCTTTCAGTTGATAGGTGTTTAGTGAGTATTCTCTCTCTACAGACGTGTTTTGAGGGTTTATATGGCAGTCTGTCTGCAGGGAATTTTAAATTCAGTATGTAGGGAGAGTAAGAGAGCGCGGGAAGGGCACAGGGAGAGGAAGGGGCAGAGCGATTAGAGAGAGCTAGTATGCACTTACACAGGGTGTGGAAGCAGCCAGCCCTCCAGGCTATAGGCTGTGCAGATCTGTAGGCCTGGGAAGGAGAGGGACAGTGCTGACCGGATGGATGCATGGGGTGGCTACAGGAGGCAGCATCTGAGTGTCCAGATGAGTGAAATTCGGCACACTAGAGTGGGAAGCCAAGAAAGGGACAAGTGTGGAAGTGCTAAACACCTGAGCCCAGGAGCTGGACTGCCACAGTGCTGGTCACCCACACTTCCTCTCTTTTAGTCACATTCACTTCGGAATGTTACTGCTAAGGCTCATGTTGTTTCCCATGATTCCTATAGACAATACAGCTGCTGAAAATAATGTTCCTCCTGGCTTTTTAAACTCTGCTGTAGATTTATTCCTGCAGTTAGGTTGGTTGTAACGTGCTTCCTGTGGCTCAGTGTCAGTGGGATTCATCGTGTCTTTTTCTGGAGACCATGCATAAAAGAGTTGACAGAGGAGTGTCATTCCAGTCAGTGAGACAGAGGCCTCCCAGTCCACATGCCCGTTATTAGATCTGTTCTGTCCACTCTGACTTTTGCTCAGGGAACTTGCATGACACTTTTGGGGGGTTGTTATGTCATTCTGGCTGTGTAGTTTACGCTTGCCTCTGCCTCTCAGGCATTGGGATTAAAGGTGTGGGCCACCGTGCCAGGGTTCGGAATACCTGTCCATTGAGGAAGCAATGGAACGATAGGTCATGAAATATTTGTATCTAGAGCATTTAACAGATCTGACATTTTTTCGCTAAGGCATCTTTGATATGAACCAGTTATCTTTGCACATGGACTTCTTGAGGCCATTCCTTTTCAGTAGTTTGTAGTTCCCTTCACTGACTTGGGTTGTTGCCATCCTGATCAAGATGAAGTTTAAGCAGAGGCCCGCTAGAGATTCTTCGTCACTCCAGTTTTCCCTTAACAGTAAGGTGATGGGATAGCCTGAGGGGAGTGAGACAGAGGGACCAGGTGCTGAGAATAGCTGTCCTGTCCTGAGTTTCCGATATGAGAGACATCTGTGCACTCACTCTGACCCTGAGATGAGACCCAGCAGGTCACTTTGGAAAGAAGGGACAGCACATCACAGGGCGGAGGCAGCCTGAGGCCATGCAGCTAGGAAATAGGAGGCCTTTATTTGCAGTCTAGACTCAGTCAGTTCAGGATTTGTCTTTCTCCATTCTCAGAGCTTCCAGCAGTAAGGATGGGATCCCGTGGAGACTGCAAGTAGTGTCACAAGCAGAAGTCAGCACAGGTCAGGAAAGGAGTGCCCAGGCTTGGAAATGTTTACCTGAGTTGTGTGGAGGTCTTGGCCAGTTGCCACAGGATCCTGGTGGAACAGCAGGCAGCATTGAGCTGTTAGCAGGGGGCACCTGAGGAAGCTCAGTTCTGCTTGTGGGAAATTGGGAATGCCAGTTGGGAGGATTTAAGGCTTCTTTACCCATCGCTTTCTAAAAATGTGGCTTTCCAAAATGATGACAAGATGTAGATGTTAACTGGAAGGAAGGGTAGAAATAGTCTATTTTCTGCTGCCTTGGATTTGCTTTCCAAGTTCTGTTGTAATTAAATGTGAGTATGTTGATATGCTGGCCTACTGTGAGTGAAGGTAAGTTCTGGCCTTAGGCAGACAGAAGAGGAGTAGACACTGGGCGGCTTGTTGCATGATGTGTGAAGTTAATGTCCAGTGACACAGGCTGCATGGTCAGCCAGAAAAGAGATTTGGCTTGGGGCCATCTTGGTATCTCAGAGATCTTCATGTCTGCTTGAATTCCAATTAGGTCTTTGCAGAGTTTCTTGCAGTTAGAGCAGCCCCTTTGACATGTGTGCCTTTCTGGAGCAAATGCACTTGGGACTTTTCCTACGTACAGCCTAATGTAAGGGAAAGGAAGCCATCATTTCTGTCACTTCGACTGTCAATACATTTTTGGGGTAACTTTTAAATTATTACCTTTGTGGGTGTGTGCACACATGCCACACTGTGCATGTGGAGATGAGAGAACAGTGTGTGGAAGCTGGCTCTTTCCTCTTCAGACTGCACCCCTGCTCCCAGCCCCCTTACTTTCGAGATTGTTAGATGCATTTGCTGGCCACCTAGCTCTGGACCCTTTGGGGCCATGGGAAAGGAAATGGAGTATTTCTACTGTTCTGAAGCCACTCTTAGTGTCTGTCATGATTTTCTTGGTGCCTGTGTTAGTGTTGTTTGTTTTCTTTAAGTTACCTCTGTCCTTCAGCATTCCGTAATTACCCTTTGCTGTTACTAACCCTTAGGGACTCCTCATGGGCTGTGTTCCTGCTGGAGGACTGGGTGGTGAGCTGCTAAACTTGTCACAGACACCGACTGACACCTTTCTTTCTGTTACTTGCCTAGGCCCAGTCCTCATTGTACATGAGAATTAGAAGGTAAAAGTAAACAAGCTCCCGAAGATGTGTGAGGTACAGTTAATCACACATTTATTGACTACTTAAAGCAACAAATTCTAGAGCTCTTTGGACAAACAAACGTGAGCCAGGCTATGAGGGGAATTCTGGTTCTGGAATACATGGTAGAGGGGACAGCTGATGGGAGCAGGGCGGCGCTTTATACAGACTGCACAGTTCACCAGCAGAGTTAGAATACAGGGTGAGGGTGCGTCAGAGGTGGGAGCAAAGAGAGAAGACATGCATTCAGAAAGCACTGCACACACACCTAGGGCACAGTGCAAGCGTGGAAATTCCTCTCTCACCTTTCTTCTTTCAGAGGAAGTTACCTCTCTGAAGATTTAACAAGTTAACAAGGTTTCAATAGATACCACCAACTTTTGCACACTTCTCCTGTGATTTTGTTCATGGGTGGTTACAACTTATACCACTATATAAGTTGTGTCATTCCAAACTGTTCTCCCATTTTTGAGCCAACTGTTTGGTTCATTTTATAGCAGTACTAAAATTCACATTTATGAAGAAGACCACCAGCATCAGTTATGTAACTGGTTTCAATACGTGATTTTGTGCACTTCCACAATGATGTATAATATACAGTCCTAGTGATAGTGTTTGAGAATTGTTGGCACACGAGAAATTCGAGAGTGACTGGATTTCATTAAAGTTTTGGTCTTCTGAACTTTGTGTGAATGAATGAATATGTGCATACATTGTGGTGTTTATGAATGAGTGGAAATGAGGGGCTAACATCCAAACCATTGTTAGCTGCTTGGCATAAAGCCCAGCTTTTAACAGTATGTTTAATAATTCATCTATCGCAAACTACTACTAATAATTAGGTAGTTTGTTCCACCAAGGAATGAACTTTTTATTTTTTGATGACTACAAAGTCAGCACATGCTCACTATATAAAACCCTTGGGCACTGTAGGATCCACATAAGAAATGCAAGTTCTTCATTGTTGTTGTAAAGGGGCAGCCATGTGGTTTGGTGGTTTACAGGCGCACTTTACTAGAGAAAGGAAAATCGAAATCTGTGGCTGCTGCTGTCCTGGAGTCGCCAGGCATGCTGTGGCAGAATTGTCCACCCCAGCTGCCTTGTTGGTACCCTGAGAGCCATGGTTAGGACACATACTTTAAAAATGGTTGTTTTTTGGCAAGGTTAATAGAACACCAAAACAGTTATTGTTGCTGATAAGTTTCGCTGTGAAGACCATGATAACATGGGACTATTTGTTAATTCTCTGTTTCAGACTAAATATTATATTTATTTGGCACAGAACAGAAGATTCTTAGTTTGGATATACTCCTGCTGAGCATGTTGCCAAGTTAGGAAGCCAAGTAATATCTTTTAGTATTAAGAGGAATGCTATCAGTGCTTTACTCTGGCTTTTTCTCTTGGAACAGAAAAGCAAAGCCTTTGATGCTTCTCGAGTTGACCAGTTTCCGAGCTTTCATCCTCTTCTAACTGGCTCATACACTGGACTCAGCACTTTTTGGCTGTCAGCTAAATGAGTGCATAGTCATCCCGTGGTATTGCAGGTGCCTAGGATGTCCACGTGGGCACCTAAACCCAAGAATGCTCAAGACTCTGGTCTGAAATGGCCCAGCATTTACATCCAGCCTGTTGTTCAGTGTTACTTTAGATTCTAATGAAGAGCAGATGGCGTGTGGTTGGTTGTACTGCATGCTCAGTACAGACACAGCCCCACCCCAGGGCTTTGAGTCTGCAGTCAGTTGGTTGCTTATGTGGGCAGGCACGTGTGTCTTATCTGCCTTGGCGCTGTGTTGTTTATTCTCCCATCTCTAGTACCTCCTCACACCTAGTCATCCTACGTAGCATTTGAAAGGTACTTGTTTCCTTTCTTGTCTACATTTAGACTTCGAGTCAAGACTATTTAGAGCGTTTAATCAAGATTTTCAAAATTTTCTTTGCCAGCCACTTTTAAAGTTTTCTTTTCAGAAGTAGAAAATAATTTGGGCTTTCTTCTATTATTTAGCAATAGCTAAGTGTGTGTGGAACATGCTGCTAAAGCATTGACTTTATGTGGAGTATGTGTTATTTTGTAACCTCAGTCAGCTTAGACTAACACAACATCACGGAAGTGCTGTATGCCATGACCTGCAGCAGCCATGGAGCAGACATAGAGCATGGCTCTCTGGCCTGGAAGGGACATTTACTCCTGGGCCAGACCAAGCACCAACCTCTCTTGGGCTCAGTTTTAAGACATCTGTTATAAGTTGTCTCCCAGCCTGTGATGAAGAAGTCTCTGTATGAATACTTTGGAGTCCCTTTCTTTTTTCTTTTTTCTTTTTCCTGAGACAGGGTCTCTCTGTGTAGCCCTGGCTGTCCTGGATTCACTTTGGAGAACAGGCTGGCCTTTAACTCACAGTGATCTGCCTGCCTCTGCCTCCCGAGTGCTGGGATTAAAGGCGGGTGCCACCATGCCCAGCTTGGAGTCCCTTTCTTAAGAGTATACTATGATGCACATGGAAATTAAAATCACAACTATGTGTCCAAGGTCTCCACGTGCCATGTAACTGCCTTGAGTCTGGTTGACACTGCCAGTGAGTGTGTGTTAAACACCAAGCATAGATGAGCTGAGCCTTCTGTCTCCTCTAGGTGGCAGTGTATCTCTTAGAAGTGTGGACATCACGCCCATGTTAAACTATTCAGCTTAAGAAAGATGCTGAGAAACGTGGCTGGGGAAAAGGAGCTTGCGTTAGGAAGTGATGTGCTGCTGACAGGGTCATATGCTTTGTAGTGCAGTTACCTTGGGAAGTGGGGTGAAGGAAGTGAAGCAGTCGCGAGACAGGAAGGCTGCAGCAGTGCCTGAGTGCAGCTGGAAGCCACAGGGTGAAGGTGCCGATGGTCTGGTGTGGTGAGTTATTACACCTTCACTGTATTAACATGCACAGAGAGATGGCTATAGGCTCAATGCACAAGACTATTTAGTTTAGGAAAAGCAAAGCCCATAGACTTTTATGGGGTGTTTACTTCTGCCAGAGACACTGTTTTGAAGCTCCTCTGCTCACCACCTTTGTTAGTCCTTGAAACTCTTCCAGGAAGCAGTTTGACCTTCAGAGACTGTACTGGTGTCCTCTCTTTACTGCATGTTCCTGTCTTTGCACCTTTGGCCAACTGCTAAACTACACATTATCCCGAGTCCTGATGCGATCTCGTGTTGCCAAGGCTGGGTCACCGTCTGCCTGGTGTTTTCATATAGTATGCACTACCAGCTCACTAGTCACCTTTAGTGGCATTGAAATGCTTATGTTCAGCTGACTCAGTTCCATTTAGTAAAAGTCCTTAAAGGTGCTCTTGTGAGTCTGTTTTATTATGAGGAGAGCAGCCCTAATCTGGTAAATCCTAGAGCTTTTCAGCATGTAAAATCTATGTATATGTTCCTAAAATCCTGGAATTAGACACTCATGTTTCTAAGCATTGCTGATAAAGGATAGGCAACCTGCTTAGTTCTTGTGTGTGATGTGTACCTAGTTGACATTTATACACACACACACACACACACACACACACACACACACACACACACACGGACATACATCCACAAAACAATAATATATTGCGTTTGTGAAGCTTACACCGTAAACACGTTTTAGATTGCTTTTTATCCTCTTCAAATAAGGGGACTACTGCGTTGTTGATTCTTGGTCATAAATGTCCTTGTGTAGTGGTTAGCTAAATTGATACTAGCAGAGGATTTATACTGAAGATGCTTTGGACAAAACTTCCATGTTTTGGGATAGGTGCTTTCATTTATGGGAAACCTATAGAGAGAAAACCTATGAGAAAGTTGATTGGGGACAAAGATAATTCCAGAATTTTAGGAAAGGCAGCTGAAGTCACTGCCAGGGTTTTTGTAACAGTGAGGAACAGCAGAGGGAGATATGGAACATTGGCCCACTGTGTCCACACTCTCAGCAGATAAGACTGTGACAGTCCTTGGTGTTGTCATTCTAGTTTAGGCATCAGGAGGACTAGTGCCAGGCATTCTTGTAGAGGAGCCCTGGGGTGTGGGTGAGCACATCTGAGTGGAGCATGGAGTCCTTGTGGCAATGGGCCGCCAAGCGCATTTCCAGGGCATCTTTAAGTACTGTGGGTGGAACCCACAGCAAAGGCAGAGTGGGCAAAGAGAACCTTGTGCTGTGCATGCTCCGCCACCCTGTGCAGCCACCTGGCTTCAGTTACCTTCTGCAGCAGTGGCTAGGTAGTTGAAGTTGAAAGTAGGGGAATGTGTGTGGTCTCTGTGAGCCGATCAATAACCTGTTTCTCGTAAAGGCACAAGGTACCCTGGTTTGTTTTTTTTTTTCCTGGTTTGGAAATAGTATTTGTGTAGGCACACATGTAATATTTTCAACTTTAACAAATGGTTTGTGGCTAGCCCTTAAGAGAGACAAAAGAACAGAGAGTGTGCTGGCCTCTTCTTGCCTTGCCTGCCTTGTAGTTTGTGTGCACCCTCCCCCCCAACCATCTACCCCCACCCCGCCATTCTCTCTGTTTATAATGATGTTTATAAATCTAATACAAGCCACAAAGATCACTTAATGCACAGTTTGGTTGGAATATTTTAGAAGAAGCTTGTCCCAGGGAATCATGTACATGAAGCTTTCCCAAGGGGGGAGTGTAAATCTGTTAACATCATCAGCCCTTAGGACACACCGAACACCTAGACAGGTTGACTTAAAGCTTGCTTCTGAGGCAAAGCAGTTTCCAGTTTCCAGCTGGTGACTGCAAATGAGACATTGGAGTGTGACCCATCCAGAGTCATCCTCAGAGATGCCCAGGAAAGCAGCATGCCCGATTCCTCTGCTTTGCAGGCCATTTCCCTTTACTTACCTTGTGATGCAGAATCAGTTCTGGATTGTATTTGTGTGTTATGTGCATGAAGTGGTGAGGCATGCTGGTTTCACTTTTAGTGTACATTGATGTGGCAAAGCAATAGTTGGCCTTACTTGTTTTGACACTGAGGGAGGAAGAAAAATAACATTCATTAAACCTGTCTTCAGTCTTTCGTCAAACCCAAACCAAACCCAAGAATGAACTTTGTCTGGGCTTGAAACTGTAGCTCAGTTTCAAGTAGAGCTCAGGTAGAGTGCTTGCCTGGCATGCACAGTTCCTGGGTTCTATACTTAGCTTCACAGACCCAAGCATGGTGGTGTGTCTACAGTCAACCCCAGCACTCTGAAGGTAGAGGCAGGATCAGGAGTTAGGGGATATATATATAACTCCCTATACAGTCTTCGGTTGTATAGGACATTCAAGACCATCCTGAGCTACATGAGGACCCCCTTCCCCCAATCAAATAAGCAAGCAAGCAAACTTTTTTCCAGGCAGTGTTATAAGAGTCTCTTTGAAGCATGTTCTAGTGCACTATGTGAGAAAGCAGACGCTTGAGTGTGTGGCCCCAAGCCAGTTGTCTCCTCCATGCACTCACTAGATGCTCTTTCTTAGTCACACCCTAGGAACCGAGTGGTAATCATACCCCAGTGGGACTGTAGGCATTTGCAGAGACACCATATGCTCAAAATGTCAACACTTATCTCTTGTCAAGTGCTTACTCTACTTAATGTAGACAGTATAGATAATAGACTGGATTTGGGCATGTGGTAACCAGTGGTTGGCTATTGGCAGCTAATGTCCAGGTTTTAGCAGTCAGCACTGCTCTTAGAGTCACTTGGCTATGAACAAACCTGTTCATTCTAAAGTAATAGGGACTGAGCCCTCAAAACCTGCCGCCAGATGATGATAAAACGTCAGCAGGCAGATATACACCCATTTGTGTGAGTGTAAAGGAGAACCAGTTTGGATGTTTGTACTTCCAGTAAAGACACTGACAGAACATTCCAGCATACGATGAAAATGCTAACAGGCTTGGTTCAAATGAACATTTCTTTGAAAGTACCATTTTGTTTTTATATATACACATGTATGAATTGTGCATGCTTGAACTTTAAAAAAAAAGCAACAAATTAATAATAATTGAAACTTTTAGTTGCTTTCCCTTTGAAGTAGGGTCTTGCTCTGAAACGCAGGCCACTCTTGAACTCCTAGAGCCACATGTCTGACCAGCCTGCAGCAGCTACAAACCTATTTGTGTATGTACTTGTTTGATAAGAGGAAACATTGGCTCAGAAATATTTGAGTGCCACTGTTCACGTGGAACTGTATAAAGAAAGCTCTGGGGATAAAGCCTAAATGGAAGTCTGAAGCTGGTTTGTGGCCTTTGAACTCTATAGGGAGGTAATGAGCAAGGCAGCCTGGCCCATAGGGCACGGCCTGTGCTGGTGATGTGGAGAGTAGTGATTGCTGCACTGAGCCTTCCAAGAGTCAGAGTCACTTGCAAGGTGGACACATAACACTCAGAGGGCTTCAGGAAGAGAAGTCTAACAGCCCCAGAGGCTGTGGGAGGACGAATGGCCTTACATAGCGACTAGTGTGTCCAACTCAGCTCAGAAGAGAAAGGCTGGCCTGGGTGTCAGGAACCAGGTCAGTGAGAGGCTGAGCTGGATGTGACGGAAGGGCTCTGAGTAGAGGAATGCAGATACCCTCTGTCTACCATATTGAGATGGACCTGGCTGGTACCAAAGAGGCAGAGAAGGAAGATGATGCCAGTAAGGGACATGTGGCCTCCAGAAGGGTGCACATGGCAAGGATGGTAGGAAGCGGATGTGTTCTTCCATCTTGAAGATGGAGCTGGCTGCTTGGATGTAGAGTGAGAGAGGAAGGCTGATGCAAAATTTTTTGCCAAAAAACACTTACTGGTACTGTTCAGACACTTTTTTCTATTTCTTTTTATAGAAACAATACTTTGGGAAACCTGGTTTCTCAGGGTTAATTTTATGTATATATTTTGCTATCATGTCATACAATTTCCATTGTTTCACATGTAAAGCTATTTGTGTGTTCTGTTTTTATAGTTAGATTTCTACAAATGAAAAAGAGAGGACTATAATGCAGTGTGCTACCGCCACCTAATGTTTGCTGTCTTTAAGTGTGTGATCACAGCTGGCCATCCAGCCACGATGGCAGTTTGAATACAGAATGTTAGCAAATTAAGTGAGGTTTATTTAATTGCCTTCATATTAGGCTCCTGTATGGATACTTAACATGTTAATTGAATTGTATAGAAATAAGGTTGTGAGTTGAAGATTAATTTTATTGACATCTTGATCTCTATTAAATTCAATTCAATGGATATGTATTTGTTTTGATCAGCCCTATTGTCTCTCTGTTCTCATGGTTATTATGTTCTGATGGGTAGAGGACATACTTAAAACAGCACATGGTAACAAACAAGAAAACAATTAGCAGAGGAGGGAAGCAAACCGAGCAGCAGACATTGCTGTTCTGTAAACTGAGACTGTGGTTGAAGAAAGCAGAACAGAGTGTGGAGATGATCAGTTTGTACTGTGGTGACTGCATAGCAGCTGCTGCTCCTGCTGGGCAGGAGGGCTTCCCGTGGAACCCAGGAGTGTCTCACTGCCCCAGTGCTCTGGAGGGCTTTATTCTAGACTGCTTCCTATGGTTTCCGTTTTCTTTGTCCTTTTACCAATAGGATAGAATTAAATGGGTTAATTGGCTATCCATGTCAAAAACGCTCTTTCCCAGGAAGCTGCTCTAATACTCCCTTAAAGGTGCATTTCAGAGGGACAAATGAGTTTTTGTTCTCATTCCTAGCAGTGATACCACCACTCTCTAGGTAGAATTTTAAAGTCACTTGTATAACAAGCAAGAATGCCAGCCCCAAACCAGTAGAAGGCTCAGTACATGCTTTCAGTAATGTTCTGGTCGTTGTACATTCAGCTTTGAAGTCTTCAGTCAACTAGATGGTGAGCAGTGATGAGGGCCAGCCTGTGTGGAGTGCTCCAGGACAGATCAAGGAGGGTAATAAGAGGATAGCATGCTGGGAAAAGGCAGCTTTGCTCACGCTGTGCAGATTTTCCTATCATGCATACTTTGTTTCTAGTAGAATTATAAAGTATATTTATGCCAGGCATGGTGATACATGATCCCAGGACTCTGAAGCCAAAGGCAGGAAGAAGTTTGAGGCCAAACTAGCTTGGTTTACATAGTGAGCTCCAGGATAGCTAACACTACATAGAGAGAGCTGGTAAAATCCCAAAACCAGCAAGAAAACACCACTGGGGAAAAAATGTATGTAAAGTAGCCATAGATATGCTATACTCTCTACCAGGGACAGCTGTTGAAGTTTAAGGTCTGTCTGTTTGGCAGGTAGTCAGAACATACCCACCAAGCTTAATACTCTTTCCTGGTGCTATATAAAATAAAATAAATGAAAGACAAGTTTCCTATTCTTAAGGAGTTAATATCAGTTGGGAAAATGCTTTTCAAAATAACATTTTGTGATAATGGTACACGAATTATTTAATCTTTAAACATTTTATTATTTTTATTCTACATGTATGAATGTTTTGCTTGCATATACATATGTGCACTGCATGTGTTCCTGGTGCCTGTAGAGGCCAGGGGAGGGCTCTGGGGCCCCTGGAATTGGGTTTAAGGATAGTAGTAAGCTGCCATATGTTTGGGAAAGAACAGCAAGTGCCTTTAACTGCCAAGGCATGTCTCCAGCCCCATCCCCTCATCCTTCTTCTCAATAAGAAGGTTTAATGGCACATGCCTTTACTCTCACTCTCCCAGAGGTGGAGCAGGTAGGTCTCTGTGAGTTTGAGGTTAGCCTGCTTACATGGAATGTCCCAGGCCAATCAGGGCCACCCAGAGAGGCCACATCTCTAACAATAGCAGCTGCAAAAGAGGTAAGTCTAACAGTTTTAGCTCTGATGTTAGGTGATGAATTGGATGAGCTGGCCTGGCTGTGTCACAGAACCAACCTTTGAAGGGCAGTGTTTTCTCTATTTGCAAAAATGGAGGCTCTGCATTAGATAGTTGCTAAATACCGTGTGACTCTAGATCTTCACCGTCGGCCCTTGGTAGTCCCTGCCTGTAACAGGGCAGTGGAAGACACTGCTCATGTTTTATTCTTTCCAAGCCTTGGAAATTCTGGCATAGTTAAAGTTAGAGAGACATGCACCAGTGATGATGTTCTTGATACAGGATTTTCCTGATGAAGACTCCATGTTTCACCTGAAGCTGTGACTTCCTGTCCTTGGGATTAAGGTAGGGGTCACTGTGGCTACACCTCTACTTGAGTAATGCTTCTGGTGCCACCATTAACCTGATGTGTTAAGGGTTTGGAATTTCTACAGTTACTGGCAGAAGAGATATTCAAAGATAATCTTATTTTAAAACAGCCCCTCCCCCATTTAAGCACATAAATAAATAAATGTCCCAAGTCAGAGATTTAATTTATGGTAAAGTTCCTCCTTCTGTGGTTCAGAATTATTGTTTGAGTAAAACAGAACAGAACACATACTGCTTCACACTGTTCACTGCTGTCCAGTCCTTCTCTTGAAAGTCTCCCCGTAGGTTGCAGTATGGCAGATGATTTCTGAGAAATTAGGGCATACCAAGTCATACTTAGGCTAATTGAGCTTCCCCAGAGCTGACCTGATGGCCACAGACAGTGTGTAGGAAGTCGGCAGCTCCACGCACCACCTACTGCACTGAGTCGTACAACTCCAGAGCTGGATGGAACCACTTAAAAGACCAGCAGCTTTCTGTCTCTGCTTCTCCTGGACCAGAGCTTGGAGTGGGGATCCCAGGGACCACCCAGGAGACCGTGGGCCTTCCTGCTTCCAGCACCACCCACGCCCTCCTGTGTGGCTGTGCATAGAGAAGTAGTGTTTCAGAACATTTATTTGTGAATCAGACCATTCTGTCTTTTAACAGTACACAATTTAAATAATGGTTTGTTTTTATTTGCTCCACCTTCATAGTTTTGCACCCAGCATTTTTCAAGCTCTCGCTATTTAAAGGTCATTTTATTTGGACAAGGAAGCCTATGTGAGTTGTTCACAGTTGGAGAAGTCCCCTGACCTCAGTTAAGGCAGAGTTAGCGTACTGGGTGCAGTCTTGTCATTTTGTCTCCAGTGCGCGCAGCAGTGTGATTGGGGGTTACTAACAGATTCTAGACTCGTTCTTGAGATTTTACTGTGATTTGGAGTTCCTGACAGATTTTCCTGGCTTTTGTAGACACTGAGGTTCTGATTGGCCTATAAGTATATTAACATCATGGTCCTCAAGTAGATTAGTTTTTAATTCTAGATCATTTCTTAACCTTATGGTCTTCACGACTACACAACTTAAAAAATATTTTAATTTATTCATATTACATCTAAATTGTTATCCCCTCCCTTGTATCCTCCCATTCCTCCCTCCCTCCCATTTTCCCCTTACTCCCCTCCCCTATGACTGTGACTGAGGGGGACCTCCTCCCCCTGTATATGCTCATAGGGTATCAAGTCTGGTCTTGGTAGCCTGCTATCCTCCCTTTGAGTGCCACCAGGCCTCCCCATTCAGGGGACGTACGACCACACAATTTATTGCCTTAATTTCTTGTAAGATTCTGTGTCTACCTCCTAAGAGAATGGTTTTGTTGCTGGATACAAGTGATCACTTGCTTAGTCTCCTGGCCCTACTGCACCACCACTGCCACCAGATTCCACACTCTCCCGGCTCTTGCACAAGAGTGTCGACAACAGCTGGAGGTGGAGGCTCTCAAAGGAGTTTGGGCTTAATGGCTTGATGTCCTCCAAGGAAACAGTACCGGAGTTAGCCTCCGCAGGGAGATGACGTAGAAGGAGAGCACACTTCTTTCCAGGCAGCCCTCTGTTGTGTTACTCTGCTCACCTTCTGACTTCACGTGATTCTCACCCTCACCTGCCTCATCAGAACTTCGCTCGGGAAGTAAAATGTTCATGAGCGTGTGCACCTGCTATGCTCTGTGGTGATGTAAGGCCGCTAAGCTACATTCACTATTGCTTAAAAACATCCTACTATGCTTGGACTTTAGAGACGTAACCACCACTGATTTGGTTATAAAACACTGTTTTACAGGGCAGACACAGTCTAAACTATTTGACATAGAGACAATATAGTAAATGCAGTGTACTTCGTGCATCACTTTTATTTTCATGTGCATATGCATACTTAAATGCTCCTAGGAACATTTGGTGCAGATCTGCTTCACTTTGTCCTGGCTGTTACACTGTGCTAGTGGGATGACTTGATACCATTTCCTCCTGTTTGAACTGTGGCAAGTGCTTAACACAGAGTTGTGTGCGTCAAGTAGCTCCGAGCTGATACGATTATGCCTCTGTTTCTTTCCCTCCTTCCCACACACAGACGTGAACACATAAGGGCACCATGCACATGCTTGAGTGGGAACTGCAGTGGTTAGCACTCTCATTGGTCAGTTTGGACACTGAAGCTCGTGGTGACATTCAGGTGTGAGAAAGTCATTCTGAAGAGCTCACTTTGTAGCAATACAAAATGCAGGTGCATGCGCCTACAAGACTCAGCACACTTAGTGCTCCAGCCTTCCAGCCTCATTTACTGTCAAGGGACTGCAGCAGCCATACATCGTTGAAGAGCTGACCTAAGCACAGCCATAGCTTCCCGTGCAGTGAAAATAGTTTCTACATAGCCCACACGGCTTCTGAATCTGTAGCTGCTAGTGTGTGTGTCAGTAAGTCAGACCTCAGTGGTCTTTTTTTTTTTTTTTTTTTTTGCCTTGGACCTCGCTCTTGATGTGCTCCCCTCTGGGGGGCCTTTCCCACGCATTCTCTCTGACCTGGCTCTTTGGCAGCATTGGGTCTCAGAAGCAGAGCTCCATCCTCATGGTGATCTTCCACTGCTCAACAGCTGCTTCCAACTCACTGGTACAAGTCACAGCCAGTTGACACCGTCCATAGGTCTCTTAGATCACAGATGTGGAAAGGGATTGGTAGACATTCTTGTCTCTGCAGCAGGGTGTCTGAGGCCCTGGCTGGACAAACAAGGGCTGTTTTAGCCTGATGCTAAAACTACCCAGAGATGCCTTTAGTTACTGGCTTACTCGTGAGTTCTGGAATGAGCTAGCTGTGGTGGGTATTCTACAAATGGCTTCTTCCTGTGCCTGGACTTCATCCCTAAATAGTGGCCCCAGAGTAACATGCCCCAGGATGGCTTTGTGACCCAGCCTAGTTGACATGGAGTCACTTTTACCCTACTCCTTGGTTGAAGTGTCTGTGAATCTGGTTTCCAGTGGAAAGAGACAGAGACCCTTTGGTCAGGAGGAGGGGAGTCCAGGAATTTTGGGTTTTCAGCACTGTTACCATTTGCTGTCCTAGCATCTAATATGGGTCAGGTGTTTTCATGTAGGAAAAGTGTCACATTGTTACTATTGTAATTAAACACAAAACTAAGATGAAGTTTGTTTTACATAAAGATATTTCTTGTTCTGTGCCAGTGGTTAATAGAGATGTGTGAATTAAGACCCACAGCCAGTTGTATCAGAGCTGGTACAGCTGGGTTCAGTATTCTGTCCATTGAGATGTTTCTCAGGAAAATGTTTGTGTCATATTGTATACTATAATTGAGCACTTATTTTGCTGAGCACCTGTGCCATTGTTTATGTATGCTCAGTAATGGCACTGTGTATCTTTAAAAATGTGCAACTACGCAACTGCCATATGCTACTTCTTTCTTAGTGATCTGTCACCACAGATAAACCTGTGGATAGATGAATACCATCTGATGTGGACACTAGTAGCATGTGCAGTGACTCTGCTATGCACATAACCCCTCTGTATAGCATAGCAGCATCTTGGACTATCTCCACTCTACTGCAGACTCCGTGGCTAGGTCTGGCCTCCTTGGAAGGTGTCCTCACCTTCACAGTTAGTGGTGGGGAAACTGTTGCCTGGGGTGTCAGCTGAGCCAGCTCGGGGAAATCAGCACCTGCTGCTTCTCCACACGGCTGTGTTTCAAGACTGAACCTCCAGACAGGTTTTAGACTCTAGACTTCCAGACTACTACTGTCAGATCTGTTATAGTTACATGGGGCCACCTAGACTTAGGAGCAGGAGCAAACACTGTTAGCATTTGATAGAGTGGCAATGCCGTATTAAAAGAAACAGCACACAGAGTGAGTTGTTTTGTGAGTTTGGAAAATACTCATGTCAGATTAGATAAACTGTGTCTGGACTGCCTAGGGATGGGATCCAGGGAGCCCAGGGCCCCACAGGTGCTATGGACTAGCTTAGTCTACAGTCACACATGTGTGCACAGGTAATCCTGACTGTTAGGGTCAGGTCTCCACAGTGATCAAGGCTGACCTAGAGATTCGAGGGCAGGGATGCTCAGCCTTGACAACAAGGTAGTGCTCTGTTTATGGATGCACCATGGACATTTGAAAATACCCACCAGAAATTGGTTATGGTTTTGGACTGCTTGCTGCCTCTCAGTTGTGAGGATGTATGCTGCTTTCTCAATGCTGTCTGAGATTTGCAGGGATTCGCTCTTTATGCGTGGATGGTCAGTGGAAATCAGACTTGAAGCATCTCTAGCTGATGTTTTCTCCTAACAGGATAATTGCACCTTTGCCCATCTGTGCCCATCTGTCCCTTCCAGCCAGGTTATGCGCCCTTTCTTTCCTGGCAGGCAGCGCAGCCCAGACGAAACTGGCTGTAAGAAACACATTTCTCTGTGCAAATAGCATGTTTAGTTTGACTATAGGGCATCTCAAAATGATACTGCAGTGTGGTATTCTAAAGGAGCATTTTTCCAGATATTTTGTATGGGGGACTATGATAGTAGCATAACACTAGGCATACTGCAAAATGACAGACAAGCGTCTCCAGTGCCATGGATGAATTTGAGAGGTTCCAGAGACAAGTGAATAGAAGAACACGGCCAGCTAAGAGAACATGGTGAACACCTGTTTTGGTGCTGATCTTTCTAAAATGCGACATTGGGGCTGTACACAAACTCATGCATCTGTACTTATCTGTACACGTAGAAAAGTGAAGGTCTTAAACCCTAGCCCTACAGTTTCAGAGTGTTTGTTAAAGTTAGTAATTACATAAAGCAGTGCCCAGCTCAGGGCAGTCTGTCTGATGAGGATCTTGTGGACGTGCGATCAGCCGGGTTGTACCCAGTGCAGTGGCAGAGCCCTGTGTTTTCCTCTGTGGCAGAGGGAAGCTTATTTCCTTCCACTAATGGTGATCGCCTTTCTAGTTCCCTGTGCAGCCTGCAGGTGTGTCCACACGGTTTTCGAGATAGCATATCTCTTTTAATATTCTCTTATCTATACATGCATATAGATTATGCTTATATACTTCATAATAATTCCTCTGTTTCCTCCAAAATTAGCAGTAGGATTGAGTGAGTGCAACTTGAGCCTCTTTCCAGTGCCTCTTGGGCTGGAGGAGTTTGTGCCTCAGGGATAGTTGGTGTTGCCTGGAGACAACTGGAGAGTGGATGCTTTTGTCATCTAATGCAGAGTCAGATGCTGTACAACTGTAGGGTGCACAAGGAAGCTGCACATTCCCCATTGCCTGGGTTGTAAGGCCCAGAAACAACCTACACTGGATGCTTTTGATAACATATTTTTCAATGTTTAAGTATCAGACACATTTACTCTTTCCTGTTTATTTTTCTGGCGTTTCTTACCTTGTCCTGTTTGTATGTTTTTTTGTGAAAATGGCTGAGCTATGTAGAGCACTTACCTTGTACAGTAATCCTCATATATTCAGCATTTTCAGACTGTTGACCGCTACATGCAGCAACACTGAATGCCTCTATTGCTTGCACTGTCTGCTGTAGGACTTCAAACTCATTACTGATCAGTATCATGTGTCTTTCCCCCTACCCCCCCCCCCCACCAGCCCACTAGGGCAAACCAGGAACTTGACAGCTAGAGCTTCCATGGGCACCACACTCAGCCAGTGCTCTGGCTTAGAGGGGAAGGCTACAGCCTGGAGCTCCTTGAATGAGAACTAGGCTTCCAATATGTCACCAGTCTTTTCAGAAATACCTTTCTGGCCTTTTGACAGTCTTGCTTTTTAAGATGGCCTTTTAGTTTTAATGACCTTACCTGCTCATTGATAATTTCAGAAAAAGTAGATATGTTATCAAAGGCACTTAATTTCCTGGAGAATGAGGTTTCGGAGTATCAATACATCCCGCTACCAGGAAAGTTTTGGTCATGTTGTTGTAGAAAATGAGCAGTGGAACATCAAAACTACACAACCTGGAGAATTTTATTTTAAAAATATACTTTTTTTTTTTTTTTTTTTTTTTGGGTTTTTCGAGACAAGGTTTCTCTGTGTAGCCTTGGCTGTCCTGGACTCATTTAGTAGACCAGGCTGGCCTCGAACTCACATAGATCCGCCTGCCTCTGCCTCCCGAGTGCTGGGATTAAGGCATGCGCCACCACTCCCGGCTTTAAAAATATTCTTAACCTGAAGGAAAACAAAGCAGCACAAACATTATGTTGTTCCAGTGTGGCCAAGATGATTTTTGTTCTTTTGTTTTTTCTAAATTCCTATAAATATGGTCACTTTCAAAGAATAAAAAAGGTTTTTAGAGCCTTTTTGTGAACTAAGAAAGAAACAAGGAAAAATAGCACTGCCCATGGTACCAGGGTCTGCTCGAGATCTTGTGGAGAAAGCACTGCTGTGTTGTATAGTGGGGTTGGAGCTTTGGGTAAAGGTCTGTGCACCAAGGGATTCAGCTCTGCTGCGTGTAGTCCAAGCATCCTCATGTTGGTTTTGGTTCTCAGTATGGAAGGTATGCCGGGCCCAGTGGGCACTGGCTTAGGGATCACTGCCCTCCCATCAGCCGTTCTCATGGCCTCAGCTCTTGGAAGAGAGGCATCCTGAAGGAGCAAGGCTCTGATCAGACTGCTGTGTTTTCTCACTCTCTTTGTGTCTCCTTGACACAATGAAGTCAGGAAGACTTTCTGCCCTGTCATCTCCTTATCCCTGCTCCCCCCCCCCAAAAAAAAACAACAAACAAACAAGGAAAGTTAAAAGACCCTGAGCTTTTGTAGGTGTGTCCTGAGGAATTGGGTTTGTTACCTCCCAGGAATTACAGGCATACCTGTGTCTTTACTGATCTGGGGTCATTGCAGTGTGGAACATGGATGCACATCTCCTTAGCCAACTCCACTGATGTGACTTTATTTTTTCTGACCATGATTGATGAGACCTTGTGAATTGATAGTGACAAAGTGTTCTCATTGATAGTAATGGTAGCCCATGGAGTTGGTAGATGCAGTAATGCATAGGGAGACGTGAACAGTTAATTACAGTACTTATACGCCTGTCTTCTTGGGACAGGGGTGTTTTTAACATAGTAAACTTCAGGAGATGCACTTTGTCGGTGTAACCCTGTGGTTCAGCATGTGCTGAAGTCTACATGGTGCAGCACATGACCTGGGCAGCCTTGTGCATGCAGGCTGCGTAACACAGCATCCATCTTCTTGCTTTTTGTTCCACATCTGCCTCAGAAACTATGAGCTAAGGAAACACATTAAGTATTCAGTTCCCAAGGTATTTTGTTCTGAGACCAGAAAATAGAGTAACTCAATGGGAGAGTTACGATACTCTACCCTTTGAAGGCGAGCAGTAATAATTCGATTCTGCTAAGAGTCTTGACTGTAACCAGGCTGAACATGGAAGCCAAATAGCCAGTTTTCAGGTTGCTAGCATACATTTAAGCTGAAAGTTTTTAAAGCATTGTGTGTGTGCATGCATGCGTGTGTGCCTGTGTGTGCCGGTGTATGCACGGGCATGTGAATATTCACTGTGGCATCATTTTTTATTACTGATCATTAATTTTATTTTATTTTTTTTTTTAAAAAAGGAAGCCTATGAAAATAATGTTTTTGGAGGAGGTGTTGTTCATGATTGTACACGGTACAAAGAGACAGAATAAAAGAGGAGTCTGGGCCGTGTAGAGAATAGAAGCTGTGCTGTCCTATCTGGTTCTGGAGACTGATAGCCTTAGTGACTCAGCTTTGACTCTTGAGTCATTGAGTAGCACATTAAAGGTAGATGCAGGTGTTGTACTTTTGACCTGGTGGGTATCACGTCCAAAACAATGTAACAGCATGAAATTGCTCATGACTTTTGGTGGACTGTAAAAACAGGTGTGCTTGGTTCTCCCCCTCGTGTGCAACCTCCCCCCCCCACCCCCCCACCCCGCTTCAGTGTGATTGAACCAGGGCCTCATGCTGCTAGAATTGTAAGTACTGCATTACAGTTTTTTTAAAAAAAGAGGTTTTAAACATTTATTATTACTACTACTACTAATTATTTGCCCTAGATATATTTATGTGCATGAATATGTGCCACCTGAGTGTCAGGGAGCTAGCTGTGCTTCTGGGAGCCCGGCATGGGTCCTCTGCTAGAACAGCGCGGGCGCTGACCCATGGAGCTCACTCTCTAGCTCCTAAAGTTGCTTCATGTTTTGAAGTTTCTATTTGCTTTCTTTCTCTTAATTTTCTAGGAGCTGTTTTGTTACAGCACTCTTTACATGTATGAATTCTTTTTGCTTTATAGCACATTTTTAATGTAAAGTATAGTAATATTATAGAAAGCTTTAAAAAGAGGTTGGTTTTTGTTTGTTTGTTTGGTTTGGTTTTATTTTTTGTTTTTGTTTTTTGTTTTTGTTTTTGTTTTCCAAGACAAGGTTTCTCTGTGTAGTCTTGGCTGTCCTGGATTCGCTTTGTAGACCAGGCTTGCCTCAAATTCACAGCAATCCACCTGCCTCTGCCTCCTGAGTGCTAGGACTAAAGGTGTGTGCTGGTTTTTTTTTTTTAATGTTAATTATATACAATGTTAATCTTCATAATATACTTTCCACCCAGTAAAAGCTTTTGTTGTTGCTAATTACCAATCTCTGCGCCATGCCCCCCCCCCCCCCACAGGGTGCAGCCAGACACCTGGGAGTGCTGTAGCAGAGTGGCCTGCTCTTGCTGGTGGGGCCTCTGTTTTCACAGCTGGAGCCCATGCTAGTGAGGCATGCTAGGCTAAGTGATGAGCTGATGTAATTATTCTGCACTTTTGCTTTTCTTCAAAGGAGTATTTTTTAAAACTACATTAAAGTAAAAAGGTTGGCACAGTGTTTATATAAATGAAAATGAACTATTTGTAGTAAAACTAGGTGAGAGAAAGTGCAGCAAAAGTCTACTAAAGGGAAGATAAATGAATACTTCTGTCAGTGTCACAGACTTTTGGTGAGGTAGGAGAAAAAGAAAGGCCAGTAGTACTTAGCTAAAAAATGACCAGAATTTCCACTGTTTCCAAGAAATAAACATGGGGGTGTGTTTACTTCATGAGGTTCTCAGCCTTTGCTGTGGACTGCTACAGTGCCATCCGTCCCTCAGGTGGAGACAGGATATGCAGAGAGGACCAAGGTCTCAGAGAGTGTTCTCTATGGTGTTCACGCTGTCTCTTTCTCTTCCCTTCTCCTCTTTCTTTCCTTTCCTCCTTTCCCTCCCCCATGTTATTTTTGCTGCATTTGCTGTTTTAACCTGTCAGTTACAAACTAATTAGTATGTCACCATGGCTGGCGGCTCATCTAGGAAAAGTCTGCTGTCTCTTAATCAAAGGTGATTACAGTTCGCCCTGTCTGTAAACGTGCTTGTTGAGTAACGAGAATGCATTAGTCTCTGGCTCATGTGCGAAATGAAAGGCAACAAGAAAGCAGCGCCATTGCTGTCACTCCAGGCGTGTCTAATGAATTGTGTTTCCTTGTTCTGGTGGTCACGCCAGAGAGTGCCCTCTGCCAGGCTAAGCCTCCAGTAAAATGCTCCGAAAGATTATTCCAGCAAGAACAGAAATGCTGGCTAAGTGGGGGTCGGGGAGAATGCCAAGGAGACAGCTGCTTTTCAGACTGCGCAGTCACAGCACCAGCAGACAACTGTTTGAGGTGCAGTGTAGAAGGCGATCCAGGGCCCATCCTGTCAGAATATCAGTAGCAAGCTTGAGGGTGTGTTATGTTTCAAAGCAGGTCGCTTCCAAAAAGTATAAGGAAATAAATAGTTTTAAATTTTCCTATTTATTTGAGAACAGCATTGAAACCCAGAGGTTGAGTCTTCGTGACTAAGATAACCATCTTAGAGGAAGGCTATCCAAGCCATTGATGGCTTTAAATGAAAAGTGTGTGTGTGTGTGTGTGTGTGTGTGTGATGTACATGTGTGCTATATAATATGTCTGTCATATGTGTGCATCCTACATATCATAATGGTTTTCATTAATATTGACCATCTCTTGGTGCCTAGAACATAGTTCACACCTGTAATTCTACAATTCTGGAAGCTGAAGCAGGTAGATTCTCATGAGTTTAAGGCCAGCCTGCGCTGCACTGTGAGACTCTGCTCAAAACCAAAACAACCCCCTCAGTTTAATCATATCTCATGATGATCCTTTTTATTTCTGAACATGTAGCCACTTAATAAACACCAGCTTTACTTACGACGTTTAAATAATCTGTGCTTACCAAGAGAGCCTTGAGTTAAAGCGAGGTGCAGACTGCCCTCCAAGGAGCTAGAGGTCACTGCCAAGTGGGACTGCCCTTCCAGGCTCTTGCCTATTTATGCTTTTTTTTTTTTTTGAGTACATTAAGAACATAGTATAAAACGATACTAATCATTGTAAAATGCTTGAAAAGGGTGGTGAATAGGGTGAGCTTGGGTTTGGAAGTCACTGTGATACTTGATGATTTCTCGTTTAGTGAGTGATCCTGGCAACATGGGGCTATTTTCTGCGCAGCTGTCCTTTGAAGATCTCTTTCAGTGTATCCAGAAATCTAATTCTTTGACCTCCTTTAGTTGAAAATTTACTGGCTTTACACGTGCCCTGCGATGCATTGAAATGCTAACGTGGGTCATGTCTCAGCTGCTATAGCACTGAGCAGAAACCTTCATTAAAATTCTGGTTATCCTGCAACTGGCAGAGGACCCATGCTGATAGAGGTTCCTGAGGAAGGCGGCAGCCTGGTGACACTGCACAGCCACTCTGTCTGCTGAGCACTACCAGGGCTGTTTATCTAACGTTGCAGATAGGTGTGAACTAGCAGCGTTTCCACTTGTCTTCCATCCCTAGTATTATTTTATCCTGTGGTCCTTATTTGGCTGATGAATTGACAATGGGAAAGCTACATGCATTTCTGATATACATTGGTTAAGTGATGCCAAATGTTCTACATCTACTAGCAGTTCAAGAGAGCAGTGCCGTGCGTGAATTGGATTTGACAGAAATAAGTCCATTTAGTTATTAATGACTTCAAATAGATTTTACAAGGCAATCAATAACAGCAAAATGATGATCAGTCAATGATACTGTGTGGAATTGGATTTTTTTATGGGTATGATGCTATATTTCAGAATTAATGTGACATTATGCTACTTTGTTACTTAATTTTTTGTTAAGTCAATTTTTTTAAAGAAATCAGATGTTGAAAATTCTCTATCTTTAAGTATTATTTGACATAGTCCATAAGTGAAAGTGATAAATATTGTCTTGTTGCAAGGTCTGCTCACTTTATATTTCTCAGGAAGTAGATGTATGTATTGAAAAGTTTAGTTTTTAACTGCAGTTTAATGCATTGAACAGCATAGTTGAAAACAAAGACAAGGAGCAGATTCTCAGGCTCCATTTGGATTCCTGTTCCCTGGGCCATGTGTCACAGCAAATCTAACAAGGATGGCCTTCTCCTGTGCCTTGCTTTTTAAAAGTCTATTTGTGGTTGTAGGGTCTAAGCAAAATGTGTTTTTCAGTAGTTCGGGGCTGATTGAGGAATTCTGTTTCCCTCTATACCCCCCACCCCTCACTCCCTTTGCTGTGGTCAGTAGGCTTGCTGAGCTCCCTGTTCTGGTCAATAGGTTTCCGTGGTTCTGATGCCTGGGGTTACAGTGCGGTGGGGACGTAAGGAGGGTTTCTGTTGCTGTGGACGTTCATGTCAGCTCTTGCTGCATTAAGGGAAGTATGCATCACAGCTCAGAGGGACCCTGTGTTTGAAAGCAGTTCTACTTGAGACTGCACAGAATGAGGGTGGATGCAGGAGCTGTGTGCTGCGGTCCTTCCCCACCCTCCTGGACGGCTTCTCCTCATCACTTTTCCTTATTTGGCAGAGTGGTGTCCTCTGGGAAACTCCAAGCCACCGAGTGTTTGCTACCCTGTTATTTTGCCACATTGACACCGTAGCACTTGGAACCTTTTATATGATGCTTCGCTTAAAGAAGCATATTAATTCTGCAAGATGCAATGTTCTTAAAGTTGGCAAAAGTTAAAAATTATAATGATTTTGAGTATTTGAACACTAAGCAGTAATTATTGCTATTTGGAATTTCCTTTATAAAACAGTCTCTTCTAAAAAGTGTTTAGTACTTTTACAGTTTATCTGAATGAGTGTGATATTTAAAAAGCTAAGCGACAGCACTTTAAACAGATTCTGAGTATAGCTTTACAAGCACAGCGAGGTAACCGTGTGCCAAGAGCCTGTGTCTGCACACAGCAGCTGTGGCAGCGCTCACGTTTATTTGTCGTTCTTAATTTGGCTGTAACAGTTACAATAGCTGGAGGGGAGTGTTTGCATTTAGGAATTCTTTGTTTTGATTGGCACTTCCCACTCATTTACTATACAGAGCTATTTGATTTTTTTTTGTGCCTTTTTTTTCTGATACCAAAAGAATTTAAATTGATAAATACAGCCTATAAAACAGTTTTCTTACTACTCTTTTTTATTCATACAGAATTAATATTTAACTGGGAAGCTTGGAATCGAGATTTAAAATGTTGCATTTATCACTGAATGATTTGTGGGGTTCATGAAGAGAACACCCAGTTCCTGTAGCTGTTCCCACACACGTTGTGACCATTGCCTTTGTCTTCCGGGTGTAGGTTCCCCTGCCACTCACGAGAACCTAAAGCTATTCAGTAGTCTAGCTGCCTCACCACCCTCAAACCTCCCCAAACCTTAGTGTCAAGTAGGATGAGATCCCACCTGCCTCCGTCTCCCAAGTGTCCATCCTGTCTTGTATCAAACTAATTTAACTTAAGAGGAAATTATCTCTTTTTGCATCACTTCCAACTATATAATTACAAAAAGAAAGTGTTAGGACTGCATGGGAATTGAACTGTTGGAGTTACTTCTCCATCCATGACATAACTCACTTCAAAGCAAATGTGCTAGTTTTCTCAAATGTTAGCATTTATAAAATTATAAGCCCAGGAGACAATTGAATATTGTAGTGAGAATTAATTTTTAAGCAAATGTCTAAGTCTTTAAATCCCATCTAGATAGACTTTCAGGTAAACAACTGTGTACAATGGTCTCCTCAGTCTAGGTTTGCTCTCTGACACCTTTGTGTCTCCAGTAGAAATCTTCTCAGAGTTGGCTTTGAGACTATCAGAAATGACTTGAATTTGAGGGCTGGAGAGACTGGTGGGAGTGGCATGGCCCATGAGCACCCTGGAAAGGCTGAACCCCGATCTCTCTTCCTACATCCCCATCTTGGGCTGAGGACAGTAGTTCTCTTTCTGTTCCCTGTAAGATTGAGAGGAAATCTTTTGAATTAGCTCATTAACTTTGCATTAGAAAATATGTCAACGTTTCTTTTTATTTGGATGTCCTTTTTACTGGTTCTTTTTTTTTTCTTTTTTCTTGTTTCTTTTCAGTTGTGGAAGAAGGACTCTGGGAAAATGGCCTTTCCTATGAATGTAGGACGCTGCTCTTCAAAGCCATCCACAATCTGTTAGAAAGGTAAGAAGGGGGCACTGCCCACAGTCTACTGGGCTTCAGAGACAGGGGGTCATTTGCAGTGTGAGTTATGTTTTTATATCTCCTTGTGTTTTACATTGATAGAAAAGCTTAGGGGCAGTGTATAGAACTTCTGTATCCCCCTCCCAAGTCCACACATGTTTCTTGTTCAGTTTTTAGTTTATTTCTGGAATCATTCACTAACTTACCATTGATGCTCTGCTTACTCTTTGAATATTAGGTGTACATTTCCTAAGATCAAGCTTGCCCTCTCATGGAAGCAGAGGATCACGAAAGCAATGACGCCATCTCCTCTAACCCTAACTGAGATGCTGCCAGGCTTTGCAGTTATGTTTCTTGCAACAAGTTCAAGCTCTAATCCATGAGAACACAGGGTTTAGTTTTCATGCTCTTCAAATGTAGGAAAGTTCTCTCTTAATGTTCTTGCTGATACTTCCATTTTTGATGAGTGAGGCCTTAGCTTGGCTCCTCAGTTTGAGGCAGTTTCTGGTGATTTGATTAGGCTTATGCTTGTTAGTGGGAATGCATGGAAGTGAGGCTGTAGCTACCCGAATGTCCGAACATCTGGAGCATCTGACACGTGTGATGCTAGTTAGGCTCTGCAGTCACTTGGTTGGAGTGATGTTCTCTGTCAGGCTTCTTCATTCTAAATTAGAATTTTGCCCACTGTGATCCTGGACAGCTCATTGCTGTTGTAAGTTGTGGTGGACACAGTGGGATTGTGAGATTCCCCCTCTTCTCAATCCACTCACTTGCTCTAGCACCCGCTGACGGTCCTTGCTGGAGTCCTTGCTCCATTATGATATACTGTTGATTTGAAATGTCACCACGTCTTCTCTTACTAGTTGTCAATCTGTTATGAGAAGAGATTTTCACCATAGTCAGTCTCTACCTCTTCTCTCCCCTCCTCCCCCATCCTTCTTGCTCCCCTGCCCCACAGGCATTCTCACATACATAACCGCATTTGGGTTCTTTGCGCTGGCCTGGTGGCCCACACCTGTAATTATGTGACTTCAGTGGTAGAAGCCAGAGGATCTGGAGCTCAAGGCCTGGGATCCTTAGGGGTTTTAGAGAGCTGTTCTTAAAACAGACATTCATATTCATGGAGTCATGTTTTATTCATGCATTCAATGCCATCATTTAGGTTGATGCCCACATTCTTGAGAGCTGACTGAAAAGCGTTGACTCGAGTTGTTGTCTGACACTGTCATTGCTGGAGTGCCCTTCCCTTCTGGTGTGGGCTTCCTTCCAGGCTCTCAGTGCTGGTTTGAGGGGAGATCCAGATGACTACGAATGGCTTGACTAAGAACCTCAATGGGAATCAGTGCTCCCCTCTCTGGAGTCTGTAGGTGATGCTCTGAGGTCACCAAAGCTGGAAGGACATTGCAGGGCTGTTAAACTCAGGCTCCAGCTGCTAGCTACAGGTGATGGCTGGAGGGCTCCAAAATGCCAGGCATCATCTGAGCCAGCAAAGAGCCTCTTCTGTCCATTTTGGCTTCCTTCATATGGTGGGTCCTAACAGTACTTTGCTCTGCAGTTTTCTGCAAAGATGCCACATGTCTGAAGAAACATTGACTTGAAGATCCGGGGGTAATCATCAGTGAAGTGTTTGAGAATTCCCCCCCCCCCCACCACCACCAAATAAACAAGATCAAAAGTACACCCAAAATCCATTCAGGAAAGTAGGAAAAATTTACCTTTTGCACAATCCTATAAAGGGCTCATCAGGAATGTGCCTTTGAATAGGGTTCCAGGGTATATATAAAAAAGCACAATTTAATTTGTAACTTACTGTGTTTTTAGATCATGATCAGTTCCTTCCAGAAAGACATAACTTTTCTCAGTTCTGTGTTTTAGCATTTTTCTTTGTTGGGTGAAAATTAGAAGAACAGAAAAACTGAGTGGAAGGACATCATATAAATTCCTTATTCAAGGTTTATGAATGTAGAATTTATGATGGGAACTAAGGCCTGGGTCAAGTTCAGCTGTTATTTTTAAGACCATCGATTGTGACATACAATAAAATTGGGTCTCAGTTTAGCCGAGAGTGTCAGCACTCAGCCGTAAATGAGCAGCCTGTATTGGGGGTGGGGAGGGGAGCTGGCACCTTCAGTTTATGTTAACACATGTAGTGTATTTCACATACTCTTGTCAATAAGTATTACTTTCCTATAAGTTTCATTATTTTGTTATATTAAAGTTGTCACAGGATAGCCTATCTGAACCTCCTCTGGGAGTCGATTCTGAGACAGGGAGTTGGACAGGTTTTATCTGAGAAAACGTAATGACCAGATTTCCTCACTCAGGTAATCCAAGCTCTTTTGAATAATCTGTGGCCCCGGTCCTGTAAAATTGTCTCTCACTGCCCTTCAGACTTGAAGTGGCTACATTCTACGAGTGAACGTTACCTACTTGTGAGGCAGGAAAGCACTGTGATTCCTTCTTCACTGCCAGCAGAATCTGGATGGCGAACCCATACTTCACCTTTGCGTTTTTCTATTGCTTACATCACTGGCTTTAACTTTCTCTCAGTCTGCGGTGGAGTTTGGTGTTTCCTTCTGCCGTTTCTGTTGTGCTTTTCTGCCCGTCCTCGGGGAGCGTCAGCCTGGCTTTCCAGTGTGAATTCTGAGTTCCTGGCATGAAAACTGACGAGTGCCTGGCTAACCAGCTTTCTAGATGACTTTTTGTTTAGCTTATCTAGTAACAAAGCCTGCACGGGGATTTATTCTGGGTTTTCTTTGTAAGTACAAAGATGCTTAATTAAAATGAAATTCCATTTGCTACCTTGAGAAGGACTGAGAAGGAGCTGTGTGAGCTGATCTCTGTGGAAGGCTGGCAGAATGATGTCACTGCCATGACTCATCAAGGACAGTTTCACTACAGGACTTAAGTAATCCTGCCATTTTTCACATTCTGGACTACTCTGACGGGTACTGAAGCACACTCTGTTGATACTCTGTAGGCAGTTTTAAATTATAAGCAGTGTGACTTCAGATACTCTTCAGTTTCTCTTGTCATTATTCAATGTATTATGCACTTCCGGCTGGAGTCATTTGTCCATCTAGAAACCAACCAACCAACCAGCATGCTACTCCCGCGAACATTCATATAAGGGTGTCACACCCAAGAGGGCATTTGTGGTTATAGTTTTCTAGTTTTTCCTCTTTCCAGACACCCATTTCTAGAAATCCTTTTCTTTGTGTGTGTTTTTTTTTAAAGATTTGTTTGTTTATTATGTATACAACACCTGCCTGCATGTATGCCCGCACACCAGAAGAGGGCACCAGATCTCATTATAGATGGTTGTGAGCCACCATGTGGTTGCTGGGAATTGAACTCAGGACCTCTGAAAAAGCAGCCAGTGCTCTTAACCTCCGAGCCATCTCTTCAGCCCCCCAAATCCTCTTTTTATTGCCTGCAGAGACAGGAGGTGTTTTGGGTCTCTCAGCTCCATCACCTAACCTACAGTGATGTGAGCTGTGACCCAGCACACCACCTTTATCATTCTGAGAGCAGCTCTGTGTTTGACTGATAGCCTTTACAACTAGGAGGACAGTAATGATGGGCTGTTTTTAGAAAGAGTGGAGACAACAATTGATAGTTCCCAAGTCACTCCCAGAATTCTGGTCTGTAACATCCTTCTTCTGTGGTCCCCCTTTCTTGAGGGTTTCTCTAATCTGAGCAGGCTCTGAAGGAGGTTGCATCATCCTCAGAGAGTACTTAGTGCTAAAACGTGATTTGGACCGAGAAGAGTGGAAATCTCCTCTCCTGTTACTTTCATGGCTTTATTTTAAAAGCTATCCTCTGGGGCCGTATCAGTCATCTTTTAAAAAATATTATAGTGGAGATTAAAATCCTTCTGTTTTAGATTTACTTATCTATTTTATTTGTAGGAGTGTTCCACCTGTATGTATGTCTGTGCACCAAGTGCGTGCTTGCTGCCTTCAGCATCCAGAAAAGGGCAGTGGATCCCCTTGAACCAGGGTTACAGATGGTTACTGTGAGCTGCTGTGAGTGCTAGGAGCTGAGCCAGAACCTCTGGAAGTACAAGGGCTGTTAACCTCCCAGCCATCTCTTTAGCCTCACTTCCCTGTGCTTCTCATCCCCCTGCTCATAGTTCTTATAAAATTGAACTCTCTTCCTCTTTCCTGCCTTCCACCCATCTCTCTCTCCTTTTAGCCACATTCTTTCATTTTGGTGGATACTGGCCTACTTTAAATGTATTGCCTCTTTCACCAGTCAAGTTAGGCTCAAAGGATGCTACATTATCAGAAGTAAAAGCATCCTTCTCCTTCAGAGCAGAGGCTGATTGTCTGCTTGGAGTACTGTTGGCCTTGCTGCCCCAGGCCCCTGGTACTGAGCAGACAGCCTTTACCTTTCCTTGCTGGCTTCCTGATAGAGAGCAGAGAGAGCTGGTAACTCAGGAGCTGGAAGCCTGTGCTACATCTGCCCTGAAATAATGCATACATACCACGTCTGCTCATATATCATCAGCGAAGACACTGGCCACAAGGCTTAAATGAATGACAAAGTAGAGCCTACAAGGCAGAGATAATCCAAATCACAGGACCCTGCTTGATGTCAGTGGGCTGTAAGTCTGTCTTCCTGTTAGCTGCTGGTTGTAGCATGGGAGCACAAAGGTTTGTGGAGAGAGGAGGGAGGAAGAGGAAGGCATTTGGAGCTCTCTTGGCTTGTTTAGCAAAGAGACTTCTTAGTCAGAACTTGAGAAATGGAGCATGCCAGAATTTACTGTTTTATAGCACGTCATTAAGCTTATTTTTCATGTCTTTTGAGAAAGTGGTGTGCATCTTTTTTTTTTTTTTTTTTTTTTTGAGGCCAATTATCTTTTTGGCTAAATGCCCAGGATGATAAAATACCATTAATTTGGTTTTTATTTATCTAGAATTAGAATCCCTTTGAGCTTAGCCCCCACCACCTCCTTTAGTGTTTCCTCCCCCACCATGTAAGGGCATATGAGTGTAGATGGGTCTTCTCTCTCCATCCTGCTTTGTGTTATGCAGAGCCTACTTCCTCCTCCTTATGGAAAACAAATGTGTGTGGCCACTCTTCAGGGGCTTGTTCTGTGATAACTTGACTGTTCCTACTGTAGTTTGTATGAGTTTTCATGATGTGTCGAATTCTATTATCTATGCATATAAAATAAAAGTTTTTTTGGGGGGGGGTGTGAGGAACAAAACAGCAAACGTGTCATTCAAAAACTTAAGTGTGTGTTTTGTACTGGAGCAACTTACCTTTGTGACAATGTAGAAAACCCAAAACATTTGGCACACTGCCAGATTGGCATTAGATTTGTTACTCTGATTTTAATTTGTAACTGCCTGGAGGCTTTGGAATAAAATATCCTTGTTGATTTTCATGGGGCTTCTTGCTGTCCCCAGGTGTCAGGTCACAACTGCTTTACACACAGTGGAAGATAATTGGAGCTTTTTGAAGTTGTGTGCTTGGTCATTGGCAGCATGGCCTTTGGCATCTGGGGATTCTGGTGCTCTACCTGGAAGTATACTGGTGCTGCTAGACTCATAGCTACCAGGTTTCTCTGTGCCGTTTATAGTGGCTGCAGATGTAGGGGCCCACACCACACCATGCCCACATTCTGGGCTCCAGTGTCTTACAGCGGGTTGGAGATGCAGCATAGCTCAGGCCATCGCTGGAGCGCAGTGACAGGCGCAGTTGCAGTTGAAGAAATAGTTACATGATATGGAGACATCTGGGGCCCCTGGGAATCACATTGTAAGAGTCACTTCTCATTTTGTGGAAATGCCACACGGGAGATGAGGGTGCCATACTCTGTAATGGGAAGACTTAAGTCTGAAAACCTAGAAACCAGTGGTTAAGTGGATGTATTAGTTGTAAATGCCTCGAAAGAAATCTGCATCTTCTAAGATGCATAAATCAAATTGTTTATTTTTTTAAAATTAGCATAGAAAAAGAGTGAAGATATTGATAACCTTTTTATTATTTATTAATTTATTTATTAACTTTATAGCCCGGTCATGGCCCCCTCCCTGCTTTTCCCCCTAGTTCACCCTTCCCTTCCTTCTCCCCTCCCTTGTTCTTTGGAAAAGGGGAGCCCTCCTACCCACCCACTCCAACATCCTTTTCAACCTTTTGTTTGTTTGTTTGTAATTAAAGAAGGACAGGAGACACTGAGTAGACCAAGAAGAGGGGTGCAGGTCTTGGGAATCGCATTAGGTAGATAGAATGGACATTTTCGATGAGGCTTGTCCTGTAAAGAACCTAATGTCATAGTCATTGTAGAGAGGACATGATGTAGAGGGGCCTTGCACAGCTACAGCCTGCTGCCAGAGTCAGCACCAGGGTACAGGAAAAGCTAGCCCACTGGGTGTGAGGGTGTGGGGTTGCCTGGGAAGGGTCCCTCATCACCACCACTGTACATATTGCAGTATTCTTGACAGAAACTGGTTTCCTGCGTTTGATGAAGGCTGAGAAGGTGATGGTAGCACTAAGGGGACCTGGCATGCAGGTGGGTAGAATGTAGTCTGAGGAGCTGTGAAGACAGGGTGAAAGCAAGGTGCCACTGGGTTGCAGCTGTAGAGTGGGAGCACTGTGCTTGGGCTTGAGTCTGTCAGAGGTGCTGGCCAGGTGACCTTCCAGCTGTCCTGTCTGGGAAGTAACTGCTGCCCAAGCACTGGTTACCCTGCATCAGGTCTGCCCTGGCTTTGGGAATAGAAAGGAGACCATGCACATTGTGGTTAATTACTCAGAGCCAAGTGGCACAACACAGGAACTTCAAATGCATGAACACACAGAACTTGCCTTCGTTTTTCAGCACCATTGCATTCCTCTTGAAATAGTGATCTTGAAGGCTGGAGAGATGGCTCAGAGGTTAAGAGCACTGACTGCTCTTCCAGAGGTCCTGAGTTCAGTTCCCAGCAACCGCGTGGTGGCTCACATCCATCTTTAATGAGATCTGATGCCCTCTTCTGGTGTGCAGGTGTACAGGCAGGCAGAACACTGTATACATAATAAAAAGAAAAGGAAGAAATGGTGACCTTGAAGGCACTGAGTGTTAAAGAGGTAGACTTCTCAGCTGTTGCCTCATACAGTTGCCTTTCAAAGTGGCATCAACCTGCCTTACAGAAGGATGCCATCTGCATAGGAAACTGCGTTTAAAAATGCTGGTGATGTGTAGCATCACACATCTGGGGTGAGTGGGCTGCTGTTCTGAGACCGTTCTCGGTAGGTGGCCTTGTCTGCAAGGTTGATGTAAAGTTAAATACAAACTTTGACCCTCCTCCCCCAAAAGAGAAAAGAGTGAGAGAGTGTATACTGTAATTATTATTATTATTATTTTACATTTTAAAACTACTTTTTTCTAAACCATTTCCCTAATTATGGTCTTTGAATGTAGCTAATGTGCTTTGTAGTGGTGCTGGTTTTCCTGGGCGTGTCTTAGCAGCTGTGCAACCCTGTTAGTGCTGGGTGCTATGACCTTGGGCTGCGTTGGGGAGTGGCAGGCTATGCCAAGGTGAAGTCACTGAGTACCTTGCATTATGGACAGGCAAGTTGTCTTTAATGTGTATCACACTCATGTCAGCTATTCATGAGCACTAAGCAGTGTAGAGCAGGACTCAGAATGTGCAGCATCACAGGCATTAAACACCTGTGGAATAGTCATGTCACAGTCAGTTGCTCTAAGAAGCTTTATACACATGAGTCATCACAACTGGGTCGTGAAACCCTGGTCATAAATACAGGGGAAACCACAGCCTTCCTCAGAGACAGGAGCAGTATTGGGGTCTAAATAGGAGATGAGGGGCCATAGAACAGAGAAGGGATTCTTGGCTCAGTGGCTGTGGGGCTGTTTAATGTGGGAACCGGGGCTGGGCTCTGTGGCAGAGAGCGGACAGACATACCTGGAGCTGCCTGGCTGCTGCCCTCTGCTGTGCCAGTCACGTCCCTGCAGGTGTTAGAGGAGCTCTTGCTAAGCTTCCTCTTGGTCTCTTTTCAGACTGCACATCTGCTCCATTGAAGTGTGCTGCTGAATCAGCTCACCCCAAGCGCTAGTCTAGCCAAAGAACTGTCTCGTAGCATAGTCCCATCCCTTTCATTTCCTCCCAAGGCTTAAAGTTCACTTTCTTTCTGTCAGAAAAGTTGTGTATGGATCTCCACCCCAAGCCAAGCACAACTCTATCCAGCGCAGTTCTCTACAAGGCAGAGTCGGCTGGTGGGTGTGACCCCATGCCTGTTACCACTGCTCTTGTTCTGTGCAGCGTGGATTTCAGTAACAGCGTTCACCAAGTGAAGACATGTGTGCGTGTTAGTTCAGTTCTAAGATGGACTTAAGAAAAGAAGAAGGAGCCCGTGGTTCCAGCACTCAGGAAGCAGAGGCAGGTGGATCTCTGAGTTACAGTCTACAGAGTGAGTTCCAGGACAACCAAGCTCTGTCAGAAAAACCAACAAATAAAGTAAAATGAGGAGGAGGAGGAGGCGCTAAGGGAGTGTTGTGGAGCAGTCACTTAGGTCCTGGCTGTGTGCACAGATGTCTGGGCTAATAGCTCCCTCCACTCTGGTGACCTGTGTGTGACCTTGCTAGGAGACATTCATTCCCTCTCTGCCACTCATCCCCACTCACACTGGTGGTGACCGCAGTCGCGATACTAGTAGCTATTGGCTGTTTCTGACTGCAGTCTTGTGGCTGAGTCTGCTCAGGAGGGATAGGGTCTGGCGCGGGGAAGCAGCAGCCGATGCTTTACCGATTAACTTCTTGTGACTTTTTCCTTAGGTGGCAGCTTCATATTTTTCATTCAAAATTTCATGCGTTCATAGTCTCTATCACTTCGAAACATGTAGTCAGATTGAGTCACTTTGGAATGCTTTTCTTTACTGTGAACAAGGGAGATCCTTCACTTTAAAACCAGATTCAGTGATATCTGATGTAACCTTGTTCCACATTGACTCTCCAAAGGGAAGCTATACTGTGACCAGAAACTCTTGCGCCTGCCGCTTACTAACTCATTTACCCTGTAAGGAAATGGGTGGGGGCTTAAATTGTCTCCATAGTCCTTGATGTGTAGGAAGAGGGAGACAAAACCCAGGTTCAGAGCTGCCTAATTGTTGAGATAAGAACCGCTGTCTGGCTCATGCAGGTACTTGCACACAGCATGCCACGCAGCCTTCTGGCAGCTTTTCTTCAGAATGTGGATTGTTTCATCAGCTGGAACTGAGAGGTCTCTGTATTCACCGAGATCAGAATGTCCACTTGATTTTGTATTTGTATTTTTAAAAATCAAGGGTACTTCTTACCATCTGGCCCCTCGTCCGTTATGTAAATGGTGGTTATGACAGAGCTGTCATTTGCCTGCACATGATGAACTTCGTCCTTCATAACTGTATTGTCACTTCAGTCTGCACTATTGGTATTAATATGTGGTGCACTCAATTACTATTAACATGTCCTGAAAAAATACCTGTGACTCAAACAGCAAAACACACAAACACAAATTGTATGGAGACAGAACCCAGGCACAGCCAGGATTTGAGTGAAGCAGACACTCTTTACTTGGAAGACTAATGTTAAGTCTTCATTCTCCTGTACGATGGCCTTGAGCTCCCAGATGGAAAGTCGCAAGGCTCATGATGAGTTGTGCTAAAGTTTTGTCATTGGTATTCTGGCCTAAGGATCGATCACTTGTCACAAGCAAACCCCAAGCCCATCTCGCAGCAGTTGCTGTGGCTTGAAACTGTCCTTAAGTTCTCTGCAGTTTGGCAATACAGGAATACGTTATGCATACTTTTTATTTGAAATTCCAGAGCTTTGGAAACACTATTTTTCTTGCTTGTTCTCCTCACCCCTGCCATGGGCATTAAAAATACATGCCCAAAGCAGTGAGTGTTTTCAGTGTACAAAAACACTTGAGACTGGCGGTCTTTGTGTTTCCATTGGTGCCTCTCGTCTGTGTTGTTGACAGTGTTGGGCTAACTTATTACTGAGTCTGTGAAGGTAATTCCTGATGTGCTTATTGTAGGTGCCTAATGGATAAGAACTTCGTGAGAATCGGGAAGTGGTTTGTGCGGCCCTATGACAAGGATGAAAAGCCAGTCAACAAAAGGTCAGTCTTCAGGATGCTCTTGGAGTTTGCCTCATCTTTTTTGACCATACCTGCTTGGTTTTGGACTTCGGTCAAAGGGGTTGGCTGGTATATTTATCTCTTTGTGTTGCTCTTTGCAACTGTGCTGTCATGTACTGCATGCTGGTGGCTGTGTATTAAGAGGAGATAGCCACGTGATCATCAGTGAGGTCCTGCCTAAGCTACTCCTTATTACATGGTCTGGAGTTGAGACACTGTAGCATGTTTGTGGTTGTTGTTATTCTTTCTTAAACTGTTATTTGACATAACTTAAGAATAGTTAAAGTGAATGAAACAGTGAAAAGTTTACAGTGCTGCCCAGGTGCTCTTTACCATAGACAAACACAGGCTGTCAAAAGCAGGATTATGGATTAAGTCCCCAGTAATTCTGAGCTGTTATCCATAGCTAGAATTTGCAGTGGGTGTGGATTGCTGCTAAACAGGCATGGGATTTTAGATCAATGAGAACAGAACAAAATGACTCAATTTTAATATTCCTTACCTCTGGACATAGTCTGGTTATATAATAGGTTGATAAGACCATTTAATTTTCACAAAAAAGGGCATACAGCACATCCTACCCCCCAAATTATCCTTTTTCTTTTTGTACCCTAGGGCTGAAGCACAGGGTCTTCCCCATTGAGCTCCACACCTGGGATACACCACCTCAGTTCTTTTGTACTGTCTAGGTTCCGTAGGGTAGGGACTTAGCTGCTGGCTGCAGGTTTGAGTCTATCTTAGAGTGAAGCTGGTATCCATGGTCACACTGGCAGGCCTTTGATCTTGACGTTAGCGGTTCCATCAGGTAGCTTCCTCAGCACATCGTAATTTAGTAAGTTGTTGTTGGAAGGTCCCGGATTGGGAGTCAGAGGGACACTGATGGCTGGCTGGAGTGTAGAGTTCCTTCAGAGTTATTAAGGGGGTGAGTAGCAGCATGGCAGGGACCATGGCATCAAACAGACAGCATGGTGGGGTCTGTGAAGAGATGAGTTGGAACCCATGTGGCAGACTCAAGAGACTCTTGATAGAGGAGGCTCCCGGTGGATACACAACATAAACCTGCAGCCAGGGCCCCTGGCGGGAGGGGTGGGAGCAGGAGTGTAGCAGCCAACTACTGTGATGTAAGCTCATGTCCCCATCCAGCCCCCCAGGGCATCTGTTGGCTAGAGAAGCAGGTAAATGTCCCACAGCTTGTCTGTTTGTCCCCATGAGAGGGGAAGGAAAGACTGCTGCTGCTTGTTCTGTGGTATGTGTGTGTGGTAAATGTGCATAAGTGTATACACATGCACAAAACAAGGACTGTGTCTGCTCCTTCCTACCCAGACCAGGTAGGGATGTAAACATGCTTCCGGAGACCGTATCTGCAGGTAGGGCCAAGAGTGACATCAACATTGCTGCTGGTCATCCTATTAGGAAGGAAAACTTTAGGGACCCAGTGGGGGTTAGGGGGCTGCAGTCACCACACAGCTGATGCTCATTGTGCTTTGATGACTGCTGCCTAGCAGTGAGTCCAGTCCCTCGGGGAAAGGTCTCCTGAAAGCTTGGGTTTTAAGAAGGACCATTGACCATGCATGGTACCTCCTTGCCTGTTGGTTAGTGCAACGGGTCAGTGTGCAGTTTAGTTGCATTGAAAGAGGAATGACTGTGTGTCTCTCACCTTTTAGATCTAGCCTAATACAGTGGCTTTTGCTGAAGTATGTGAGTGCTTAGAAAAATTCAAAGATATATTTGCCTTTTAGGCCATTTTCACTCACCACTTCTCAAAGCCTCCATATATGAGGGCTTCTTGCAGGTTCAACATTGGCATGTCTAAGGAAATGGTTTCTTATATTTTAGACATTATTTTATCATTTATACATGTATTTAATGAACACTTTTTACAAAATGATAGCTCAGAGTCTATCTGTCAAAAGATAAGGAACATTTTTTTAAATTTTAAGTTGAAAATTAGGTATATATCAATTAATTTTCTAGCATTGCTAAAAAGTAAGAATCAAGGTTTATTATAATTTTTAGTTATAGGTTACCATGTGTTTCTACAACCCAGATTATTAATTCTAAATGGAATAATTTCATTATGACACATTCAAAGTAAATCAATTTCTAGACTTATCTAACACTCTTACTTAGAAAGAATTAAGCTTACATTTAATTTTTATTTGTATAATTATAGTAAAAATTTAAGATGATTGAACACTGGCCTACAAGAAATGCTTAGTGCATCCAGGCATGGTGACACGCGCCTTTAATCGCAGCACTTGGGAGGCAGAGGTAGGCAGATCTCTGTGAGTTCGAGGCCAGCCTGGTATACAAATCAAGTTTAGGATAGCCAAGGCTACACAGAGAAACCCTATTTTGAAAAACAAAACTAAACAAAACAAACAGACAAAAAGCTTAGTGCAAAAGAACTGAGGTTTTAAAAATTGGTGTGTGTGTATGTATACACACATTCGCAAAACCATTTTAATTCCTCCTATCCCCATTTACCCATTGTGAGCACACTTCCCTTTCCGTCCTTAAGCATTGTTAGAAAGTATTGTTTAGTGCTGGTTAGGAAGTAAACCTACCCACCAGCTCCACTGGCAGCCTAGGCATGTTTGGCATTGGCACTGTAGGACATCGTGGGTGAGTGAGTGTTGTCCAGTGCTGTGGGATGATTAGCTGCACTTCTGCCTTCTCCTGACATGGCACAAGTATCCACCTCTTTCACCAGCCACACAGCCTTAGATGTCTCTGGCACTCTCAGTCTCCTGGGAGGCAGATGCCCTGACTGAGAAGGGACAGTTGGCCCATGCACACAGGCTGAGCGGTGTTTTTGCTTCCTTCTTCCCAGGGTTTCCCTTCTTCTCTCATCAGATTGGCTCTTTTTGATCTCCACTGTCTTTTCAAGCTACTTGAAAAGAGCAGCAAACCTCCAGGGGTTTCTGTTGTTGGCTGCCTGATGTCTGTTGTTCAGCCCGCCCTCACCCTGTGTGCTGCTTAAGGAGTGGGAGGGGTCAGGACCCAGATGGGGCACATGGCTCTCACCCTTCTTCCAGAAGCTTCCTTTTGTGCTGGGCAGATGATGTCTTTCCAGATCTTCAATGGTGGAGGGACAGGGTACTCTGCAAGTCTCCCCTTGTCCTTGCTGAGAGTAGACACAGCACACTGCAGTTGTTCTCTTGTGGCTTACACTCCACTCAGAGGCTGGCCTCAGGGGGAGCCACCCTGGGAGGAGGAACAGTTTATCTGGTTAAAGAAGTGACATTTATTTTCTAAGTAATTGGGGCATTTGAGTGATGATGTGGTTTTCCCAGCTGCCTGTGCCTTCTCTTTTTTGAAAGTGTCAGTTTGTAGTCAGGGAAGCACTTTGTGTTGGCTTCCTCTTAGATCTTGCTGCAAGAATTTCTAACATTCCTTCTAGTCTTCTAGAGTGTGAAAGGACGAGAGAACAGAGAGAGGGCCATGGTGGTGATGAACTGACAGGTAGTTAGGAGGGTGTGGAGGATGGTGCCCAGGTGGCCTATTTGGTCTGAAGAGTTGTTCCTAATGGAGTCCCTTTTTAAAAATTAATTAATTATTAATTTAGAAAGATGTGACCAGGCTCCAATCAGGGTTTTCTCAGAGGCATTTGTGTGGCAAGGTGGCAGCTAGGAAAGCATGAAAGTGTTGGGTGTCAGGACAGCTCTAGAATGTTTACTCCTGAAAAGACTAAAGCACAGTTGGAAATAGGTGATTTTTATAACTTCCTCCCCAATATTTTCCCTTCCCAGTTGAACAGAACATAATTAAAATGTTAAGGAAAAGGTTATATAACTAAATAACTTACAGTTATTGAGATTGGTTTGCCTTTTTGTGTGAAAAAGGACTTACTTTATGGTTAAGATAGCGAGGTGTATGAACCAGGATTGAGGTGGCCGTGAGGCTCAGTAGTGCCTGGTGTGGGCACTGGGAAAGCAAGTAGGAGTAAAATAAAGTTTAAAAAAATGTTTTATTTTGATACTTTCTAACAACGCAGACAGATTGCTGTTCAAATATTTGAACTTCTTAGTGTAGTGTATTGTATTAGTGACTCATTTATTTCTACTATGAATCTTATTTGCTTTTGTTTTGAGGGAAGGCCTCACCATGTAGCCCTGTGGCTAGCCTAGAACTTGCTGTGTAGAACAGGCTAGCCTCACACTCAGAAATCTGCCTACCTCTCTGTCTCCCAGGTGCTGGGACTAAAGACACTACTTTCCATCTGCAAAGAACTCTTCCTCACTAAGGATTTGAAATCACCTAGTCTCTTCTGTATGAATTTGAAGTGTATTATAGTACTGTAATTCTCTTGCCAGCATTTATGAGCTCAGAAGGTTTTGAGAGGACGTTGGGCATTCTAATAATCTTGCTTACTGGCTTGGCATAGTTATGGTACTAAGGAAGACCATGAGAATAAAACCCCTAAGTGTGGTCTTGGTCATTAGACATAGCTCTGAGCACCTGTCAGCCCTGAATTCCAGTTGCTTTGTCGTCACATGACCACAGAGTTGGAATGTCTGTGCTTCAAGAGTGTCCTGGAGTTGGGTCTTTGATGTGGCTCAGTGGGTAAAGCTGCTTGCTATTGAGTTTGATGCAATACAGTTGGCTGCTGATTTCCATACTTCTATTCACACATCATGTACATGTGTGGAAATAGTAATGCATGTCGAGAGTACTGAGGCTGTGGCTTACCTGCTCCCGTACTGTGACACCTGGCACCCGGCCTTGTATGTGCTTCCATTAGACGGGTCAGTCACTCGTTGACATGGTGCATTTATGCTCTGCATGTTGCCTGGCCTCTCTCAGGCCACCCCTCGCAGTTGCTGGCACAGCTCCAGGCGCGTTCTGTCACACACCATCTTCCCTTTAACTCCAGCTAAAGTTGAGTTCTTTTTTGAACTCTTTTTTTGAGGTAACTTTTCAAGTTGTTTCATTAGATATTTTACCTCTCAGTTCCCCTTAGCATGATATCACTGCTGTGTCTATATTTACTTTTTAATTTGCACTACAGAAGTCAAGAATTTGGGGATCTGTGTGCTCTCCCCATTCTTATATATATTTTAAGATTTATTTATTCTTTATGTATACAGTATTCTGCCTTCATGCTAGAAGAGGGCACCAGATGTCATTATAGATGGTTGTGAGCCACCATGTGGTTGCTGGGAATTGAACTCAGGACCTCTTGAAGAGCAGCCAGCAGAAGTGCTCTTAATCTCTGAGCCATCTCTCCAGCCCTCTGACATTATTTTTAAATAGAGTACTTGGAATAGAATCTTATCTGTGGGTCTTCAGTGTGCACCATCATTTTTCTTTTTATTTAACACAGAGTCCAAATCCTCTGACGGTTGATTTGAATGAGTGGAATATACTTACACTTCCTTTGTAAATCTAGGCTAAGACCTGTAAATAAGTTTGTAGAGTCACCTAGCATAAAACAAAAATGTGGAGCTATGTGAGTAAACAGAGACACAGGCTCTTTGCTCTTATCATTTTGATGTTAAAAGAGAAATTTTGACATACTTACTTTTTTTTTTATATAAGTGCATGAAAGCCCTTTGAATCTTGTAACAGTTTGGATTTTCCCATTGTCTGTCTATGTTAGGATGTGTTACCGAGTAGGTGTTGAAGTCTGAGCAGCCGCGCTCTTAGTGGGGTACTTGGTTCAGGCATACTGCATATCAGAACATACTGCAGGATCTTAACATCTCCAAGCACAAAGAAGGAAGCTTTGTGAAGAGGGTCCGATGCTGGGCAGTGGTTGAAGGGTTAGGCAGGAGTGAAACTGGGTAGTGCTGCTCCCATCAACCCTTGGATGTGTAGATGCAAGAAAGTGGATGTTCCTTACTATTTATACAATGCACCAAATATTTCTCTTAGCTGAGATTTTAAATACTAGTATGTATGGGAGACAGGCTTTTCTAAAAGAGAAAAGTGGCTTTACTAAAGAACTTGGAGGTTTGTCTCAGTTGTCCTAGTCTTAGCATTAGTGTTTTGAGTAAACCGTGGCATTTCCTTACCTTTGTTTTTATATTAAAAAACACAAAATCTATGCGGGGGCTGAAGACATGGCTCAGAGGTTAAGAGCACTGGCTGTTCTTCCAAAGGTTCCGAGTTCAGTTCCCAACAACCACATGAAATTTGGTGTCCTCTTCTGGCCCGCTGGCTCAGATGCAGGCAGAATACTGTAAAAGCAGTAAATAAATCTTTTTTTTAAAAAATCGCAAAATCTAGACTGATGCTCTGTCTTCAAGAGCAGTTCACCTGTCAAGTGCTTCACTTTCCTACGGATGCTTTGGGTCCCTCATTTCCCCCAGGTGAGTCAGTGTCTCACTGCAGAGCTCTCCACAAGTGCAGCCCTCCAGCCAGGTGCTTGCACCTGCCTGCTTCCTGCTGACCGTGAGCTGACAGGACCAACTCAGCCAGGCTGTGCAGGACTGTTTGAGGGTAGTTCTTGAGCATTTCAGGCATGTTTATTAACACAGAATGGTGTGTTACTAAGAAGCCCTTCATACGGCTACAGTGCTTCTTAGCAGGTGTGCAATGAGAGCTCCAGATGTGAAAAGGTTTAGAGAAAAAGTGTGCTGTTCAGGTGCGTCACTAATATTGTGGTGATTCATTAGCTTTTTCTAGGTGCCCTCAACCCCTTCCTTCAGCAGATTTTTAAACATGGCCTATGTCTTAGGATTTCTATTGCTGTGACAAAACACCATGACCAGGGCAACCAGGAAAAACAATTCAATTGGGCTTAGGTTTCTGAGGGTTGGAGTCCATGATGGCAGAACACAGGCACGGGGTGGGGGTGGGGGGGGGGAGGCAGGAATAACTGAGCAGGGGGCAGAGAATGGTCTTTTGAAACCTCAGAGTGTGCCCCAGTGTCACCCTTCCTTCTAGTCCTTCCCAGATAGTCCCCCCAGCTGAGGAGCAATCATCTGGATATATAAGCTGTGTGCTCTATTGTGATTCTAACCCCCACAGCCTGTTTTCAGTGGGTGCCTTTTGTAAATCATGGTTTGTCTGCTATCGAGGCATTAGCCTTGACAGTCTTTAGTTTGCTGTGTCACTTGTTAATCTTTTGAGGTTAAGGCATATCTCAGGCACTTGAGCAACACTCAATTAAACTCTCTTACAGACAGCAGCTAGGTGTAAGGTGCTTTGTGGGCAGCTGCTCCAACAGAAAGAGCGCAATCCTGGAGCCCACAGCTGGGGTTGCTTGAGTGCTGCGTGGCAAACATAGGGCAGGCCATACAACTCTAGCACCGCCTTGCCTTGGGCATAGACAACTGGCGCTTACCACTAGCATCTCTTGAGGTGCTTTCTGACACACACACAAAGTTATTTCCCATCCTTACTGTACTCCTGGACCTGTGCCATATGGTCTAGTTTGACTGCTGAGGAAATAGAGAATGGAATTGTTATACAATCTGCATTTAGAGGGGCAGGACCTCTGTCCAGTTTAGTTTGCTGTACTGAGTGTCTCTTTGCCAGGTAGCTGTGGTGTGATAGGTTCCTAGTCTTGTTAGAGGAATCGAGCTAAGGCGGGTGAATAGCATCCTAGAGCACGCCGCCAGGAAGAGGCAGCCAGAGCATTATGTGACAAGGGCCCTAATCTTACCAAACAAATCATAAGTACTGTGTCTCCCTTCTAGAAGTGTGTGATGATTTGAAGCGTGGCTGCTCATCTTTGCCTCTGGGTTAGAAAGTGGAACTGCAGACGGTGGAAAGGCTGGGGAACCCAGACAGGAGAGCCTTGTGCACAGAGCAGCCTTACAGGAGAGTCCCAGCCATGCCTCTCCTTACATGCTTTGCAATGCTGCTCCAAGCTGAGTGTTTAAATGCGCACTTAGAGGAAGAAAGAGGCTCCTGTCCTTCCATAGTCTCTCAGCTAATGGGCAGTGGGCTCCCAGTTGCCCTGAGGAGTGATGGATGCTCCTCTGTTGGGGCTCCCACGGTGGTCACATGGCCCGAGTCTTTTTCCAGAGCAGTTGAAGTGGAGCTCTTTCCTGTAGTCCTGAGTTTCTCTGCCAGTTTGAATCTCCTGCTGAAAGGAACAGAGAAAGGGTGGGGGTGGGGTCGGAGGTGGAGAGGCCAGGCTGGGTGCAAGCTTGCCTGTACATACTAGGCTGGGGGAAAGGACAAATTAAAATACACGAATGGTTTTAGAGGACAGGTTAAGTTCATCATTTACCCAGACAATTAAGGAGCAAATATTTTTCCTCTTTATTAATTTTCCCCATTACACATGAGGTGTAAGAAAGACTGTTCTCTTAAAACTCAGTCATGGGTATATTTTCAATTCTAAAGAGGACTTTAAGTTTTAATATTTAATAATATGATTTATTTAAAAGCTGTGAATTGAGAAGAAAACTACATATTAATAATGAATCATGAAAAAAACCCAACTGCTTTGATAGCTACCTGACCCTGTTATCAGCCAGAGATCTGGGGAGGAAAGCCACTCTGCAGCCTTACCTCTTTCTGCCCTCAGGTGAGCCTTGTTAAGCCGAGCAGAACAGCAGCAGGGGAACAAACAAAAAGTGTTGTCTGACACTTTAGAAAGAAGATAACACTGTCCCCCACTTCAGGGTATTTTTCGTGTGACTTGGGAGACTTTGGGTTTGGTTACTGGCGAGGATGGAAGTGCTGTGATGAGCAGGCCAGGTCTAAGCCCGAGCACTGGATCACTTGCTTCCCTCAGAACTAGGTTCTGGAGTTTCAGCAGTGTTGTCTTTTAGCCCATCTGTAGTTTTTTTTTTTTCCCCATGATTATCTGCTTGTTAATTCTTGAATGTGGAAATAATTAGCATTTTCTTTTTCATTGGTGGTGTTAGCATTGTTGGTCTGTGTTTGGTGATGCACTGAAGGACCGCAGTAACCAACACCACCTACTGCAAGCTCAGTTCTGGGAAGCCTCGTTCTCACTTTCTTCAGAACCCTCCCTGGCCAGGGCAGTTGGGAGGATGCTGAGGTCAGGGTCAGCCTGGCCTTTGTAGCAAGACAAAGAAATCAAACAAGGACACAAGAAAGAAAGCTAGTATTGGAGTTCATGCTCAAGAGGACAGTGCAGGGTCAAAGAGGGAAGCAGGGGAGGTTAGAATGAGACTGCCCCTCCCCTCCCCCTCCCCCTTCCCCACCCCCACCCCCATAGGCCTGTGTGTTTGAGTGCTTGGTCTCCAGTCATGAGGTTGTGTCCTTGTTGGAGAAAGTGTGTCACTAGGAGAAGATTTTAAGGTTTCAAAAGACCTTTTAAGTTAGCTCTCGCTGCTTCCTGCTTTCGAATCAGGACATGAGCACTCAGCTGCTCCTGCCTCCATGCCTTTGCTCTGCCATCATGGACCCTAACACCCTGAAACCATCAACCCAAATAAATGCCCTTTTTCATAAGTTACCTTGGTCATAGTGTTTATTACAGCAATAGAAAGTAACGAATGGGGGGGGGGGTACACATCAAGGCCAGGAGATCTGGAGCCACGGAGGCCTGCACAGATGGATGCGCCAGCTAAGGACAGTGTATACAGAGGACCTAGACCCTCTGTGCAGATGTGGCCACTGGAGGCTGGGGCTCCTGCCTCTGACATGAGCTCTGGTGCCTGAGATTTGATCACTTCCTTTTGGTGCAGAGGGGTGGCCCTGCAGGCACACAGAGGCCTGATGAGACCTGATAGGCTCTGGTCAGACTGTGGGGGAGGAGGCCCCCCCCCCATCAGAGGTCTAGGGGAGGGGAATAGGGGGGAAGAGGGAGGGAGGGAATAGGAAGATACGAGTGATGGGATAACAATTGGGATACAATGTGAATAAATTATAATAAGTAAAGTATTTTTTAAAAGCCAAAGAAAAGAATGAATGGGAACTCATCCAGCCAGGAAATTGTCTCTGCCTTCAGTCCACTGTCTTGCTTAATGTAAAATGCTACTTTCCACAATCTAAATGCTTGTACATTTTAAACAGTGTAAAGGTAATACCCTCCAAGGAGAAGGCAGTGAGGTGAGGTACTGGGCCTATCCCCCACTTTTTACCTCTGTTCCCCTTCCCCCAGTCATATAGGATGGCACGTGTATTCTTTAGAGCACTCTAGTGTGCCTGTTTTGTAGACCTTGGACTTGGACTCTACAGTAAAGCGTAAATGCAAATTTCAGATTACTAGGGTGACCTTTGAACTGCCCAGTGCTGGGTTAGATTGTGTGCTTTAAACAAATGGCTCTGATGTCCTTCCTGCCAGTGGGATTAGAAGACCTTTGTGATGAGACAGCCTCTCCACTTATGTACTATGAGCCTGAGGGCACTCCGTAATGCTCCATAGTATTTAATTCTTCCCAGAGACTCCAGTATGTAGCTTTTCCCCTCCTTCCCAGAAATCTTTACTGCTTCTCAGCTCATGTTGTAGGCTTACATGTAAAGAGCATGTTATCACGGGTCAGTGGGCTGTCTTCATATGTATACTAAAGGGTGGCCTGCAGAATCTCCCGCAGGAATCGGCACCTAGCACAAAGCAGAAACTTCAGCATTTGGGCTGAAATAATTTCAGTTAATAATTAAATTAAGTCTGCTTTCTCAGAACAAGAGAGTTGGATCAGATCCTTTGTAATGACTTTTCCTTAATGAATGCCCATCAGCAGAAAAGTTGACCAGCGCTCTCTGTGCTCACTAGCAGCCCACTCTCTGTTAATGGAAAGTGCCAGGCTCCTTGTTAACTCTCCCCCCAATCTCTCAATTAAAGCAAAGTTTATAAATGTGCCAAGTTGCCCTGTAGTGCCAGGGCTGGCTATGGGCCAGCCAGTGCCAATAAAAACAGAACTCACACCAGTGCAGAGCCTGTGCTTTGTGCAGTACAGGGAGGTAAAGCATAGTGCTGAACGCGTGTGATTGTAGGACACAAGGCACTGGCATAGAGAGAGCGGGTGGGCTGTGCAGTGGTGGCAGCAGACCTGACCCAAATATGACGTAGCATACCAGCCAGCTGCATGTGCACAGACACAGTGGTGGTGTTCATGGAGAATCCAAGTTTGGAAAATGCATCTAGCGAGCCTGGTGTGGTGGCGCACGCCTTTCATGCCTGCTCTGGGGAGCAGGGGCAGGGGAGCTCTCTGAGTTGAGGCTCAGGTTATATGAAGACGTTTGTTGAGGTTTAACATTGTGATTGCAAAAAGGACACTTTCAATGAGTGTCTGCAGAGTAGCTAGCCTGCCGATTCTTCACAAAGCAAATCAAGAGACTTGCCTAAACACTCCCTGAGTGTAGGCTAGAAACCAGCGTGGCTTGTTAGGAACATTAGGCAGGCAGATGTGGAGCCTGAGAACTGCCTGAGCTGTCAGTTGTCCTTTTCTCAAGCTGAACTGCCTTAACGAGAGAGCAGTTGCTATGCATTGGCCAAATGCGCAGAGTCCACACAGAGTGAACAGAGGCCACTTTGTGGAAGATTTCGCTAAGTGTATTGTTCCTGGTTTCAAGCAAGAGATAGAGATCAGGTGCATGTGTTATGTGCATTAGGGTGAAATAAAGTAATGGTAAGTTATTTGAGATTTGAAGATAGAATCCTGGGAAAAGATCTCAACAGTGCCAGTGCCAACATTAAAGGAATGGGGGGGGGGGAGGAAGAGGCTGCCCTGTCCTGCCCTGTCACTGGCCTATGGTGAGCATGAACTTTGACATTGGTCTTTGGGGAGGAATCCGTGTTTACAGAGTCCTTTAGTTGCCTTTATCTAATGAGTAATCAGTCATTTAGATAGTATTGGTTTTTCTTGAAAGTTCATTGTGTTTTACAGTTACTTTTAAACTTGACATGCTTGGCTGCATGTGCACCTCCTTGCACCTGGGAGCTGCTTCTCTCGGCTGTGTGGGTTCTGCCACTGAACTGTTTTAGCAGCAGCCTTTTGTGCCCATGGGGTTACCTCCCCAGCCCAGCTTTATGGAGTCTGCCTTCTCCTTCTGTGTGTTGGCCTGTCTTTTTGGTTTCCGAGACAGGGTTTCTCTGTGTAGCCTTGGCTGTTGTGGACTCATTTTGTAAACCAGGCTGGCCAGATCCACCTTCTTCTGCTTCTGGAGTGCTGGGATTATAGGCATGTGCCATTGCGCCTGGCATATTGGCCTGTCTTTATCTGGTGGTTGAAGGCCTTTGGCGGTTTAATTGTGGGACACTGATTTAGAAAAACAAACGTTATCACGTTGTTTGTGTCTGTTTCTGTACCTAGAACCAGGCTAAGCTTGGGGATGCTTATTGAGGTAGGAGTTACCTCGGCATCAACTGCTTATCTATTTCTAAACATATCAGTGCCAGTCACTGAAAGTTGTTTAAATTATTTTAAAGCCCATCTGTTGTGACAGATTGCGTTTAATTACTGAAGCATAAAAGTGGAGAAAATACTTCTTAAAGACATTTTCCTTGGAGTTACTGTGTGTCAGCTACTTGAAGAGTGTTTCTTTGTTGAGTGTCCTTTTTTTTGTTGGAACTTTGTTAAGGGCTCTGTGGAGTTCAGGCTGGTGTGAGGTGTGAGTTCTGCATCAATGTGGGAATAACAGGTAAGCTTAGAACTTGGAACATCTTGCCAGTAGTTACTTTGGTTTGTAAAATTTCATTTGTTTTCAGAATTAAAAGAAACTGTCATTATTAAATGCCTCAAAATACATTGAAAGTAAAGATAGGCTCAAACTCCTGTTGTTTTACTCTCTGTATATTTCAGTTTGATTACAAACATGGATTTATTAATTTTCTAAATGATTAGAGAGGTGATAAATAAGCTCTAAGTCTTCCTGTGACTTTTTGTATTAAAGCACAGTTGGGGTTGGTGATGTTTAATAGCAGGAGTGTGGAGACCAGACTACCCATTCAGATCCAGAGGACTTGCTGCTCTCACCATAGTCCTCATGGACCACACGCTACTCACAACCATCCAGCACCAGTCTCGAGGGAGCCAACCCCTCTTCTAACCTCTTTGGGCATCAGGCATGGGTGTGTAGTTCACAGTCAGAGGTGCAGACAACGTGTGTAAGATACGTGACTTAGTGAATGAAGGAACAATAGTCGCTCTTCCTGCTCACAGATCTAGGTGAGGATGAGGTGAATAGTCCCCAGAGGCATAGAGAGGCATGTCCATCTACTATTCTGTGCTGCTAATTAAATAACATCTCATTTAAGCCTTGTAAGCCCCTCATAGATAGGTGATTGCATTCCCATTTTACAGGTGCTAAGAGCAAACTAATTTACTTATGGTCCTATAGCTAGTTATGTGGATCTGGAGTTGAAATTTTGGATCATTAGACGGGAATTGATACTGTAATTGTCTGCCTCCTGATGGCTTTTGCACTTCCTTCCATGTGTGCTGGCAGTCAGTCACTTCACCTGTTCCTCAGGGGAGACTGCTAGGCTTTATTGAAGAAGACATAATTACAGTCAAGTGCTGGGGTACAAAAGTCAGACACCATTCTAAGTGTGTTTCAGATGCATTTCTTTCTGTGTATGCATGTCTGTGTGTGCATGCTTGCCACCTGTTACAGGATTTTATATGGAAACTATTCAATTAAAAGAAAATGTTTTTACATTATAACGTCTGTACAGGATTCTTCATGTTCTTTAAAATGTGGCATTATAGGAGAGTGTAGAAGGTGCACAGTGACCCTGGATGAGCTGCTGCTCTTCAGACAGAACAGCTCACTGATGACACTCATCACAGAGGTGAAGGTGACTGCTGTGAAAACACAGTGTACCCTTGCCTCCTACTTGTGCCAGGTGTGAAATGCCTTTTCCTTGCACAGCGAGTCCCTTCTTAGATCACAGGCCATTGAAAGAAATGTCCTTTTGCTCTAGTTAATGTGCCACGGAGTGGCATGTAAGCTGTTTTTACTCTTGTTGACTCTGTTGCTCTCTGAGGTAGAGGAGAATGAAAGTGGTACTGTAGTGACTGAGCCCGCTTGAGGTGGCTGTTGCAGACGTGCCTGCGCACCACCTCTCTCCTGCTTGTGTATTTGTTAGCAGAGCCTGCGGAGGCCTGTGCTCGGACAGCACCTGCTCAGGCATGAGAGAGCTCTGCTGCTGCTGCTGCACCATTTCTGCCCCACATGTGTGTTCTGCAGGACAGAACAACTGCCATTGTTTGTGCACAGTTCCATCTCCCCCATAACTGCCAGAGGCACTGTGGCACTTTGCAGCCGTACCTTACCACTTGAAGGTTTTATGTAGATAACATGTTCTGAGTGCTCAGTGGCCTGACATGGTGATCTTGAGAGAAGTATCAAAGTCAAAGCCACCTTTGACTCTTCCCCTTGGCAGCATTGGGCCTGGTGAGATGTGCGCCCTGATTGCTGCCAGGATGTGGGAGCACATTCTGCTGCATTGTACTCTTCCTTCCATTGGATTCTGACGGACTCTCTAAGCAAATCTCAGATCTGGTCAGAAGGAATATTAAATGTTCTGTATGTAATCTTGCTTGATAGGGAATTTATTAATACGATATCTCAGCCTGACGTAATCTTTGAACTTTATCTTGTGCCATATTATAAAAATCAATATGACATTGTGAGAATGTGAGTGCAGCAGCAGATGTGTGGTTTCTACCACCCACTAAGCCTGCAGTTCAAGAGCCTACCACATAGTAGATATGTGTAGGAGGCTTTTATTCATGCATTTATGAGTGTGTCTAGGTCATTTTGAAAAGTCTTTTGTATTGCATGTGTGCTTGATGCTGGGCTGTAACTGTGGGCGCTAGTGTGACTGTTCTGTGCTGTGTCGGCTTGGTGGATGGCTCTGAGGAGGGAAGCTGCTCTGTTGGCAGCCTGACCCTGTAGGAGGCCCATGTGCTTTGCTCTGTGTCAAACCTTGCTTATGTGCCTGAGCAGTCTGTGAGAGATGAGCTTAGTAATGCATGACCCTTGGCGCCCTTCTCCATCTAAGGCACCGTCAAGTGTTTCCAGAGCCTCTTCTTTCCCCAGGACACCAGAGTTCTAAACTGTGATAATCTCTTACCTTAAAGAAACTCCTACCGTGTGACTTCTATGTTGTCTTAGCTGTACGTTGGGTAGAGGCTTTTAGTAGTTGTTTTTGTGAGAGAGGTGGTGTTTAAACAAGACTTTCACTTGATCAGTTCAGGCCCCCTGATGGCCACATGCTCAAGCCAGTGAGAGTTTTCTAAGCAAGTGGAATACGCGTTTATACATAAAGGACCAGTGCTTAGTTGAAATGGTCACCTTCCTTTCCTTCTTACCCGTGGCCTTTACTCTGTACTGCAGTGTAGGAGTTGGTTTGCTGGGCTCCTTTCAGGGCTGATCAGAAACTAGCATAGATGATGCTTTGGGGGTTGGGACTTGTTGGGAAGGACAGATACCTTAAGCATTGTGACACCAGACAGCATGGTGCAGGCTTGCCATGTCCAGGGTCGCCTACAGTTCATATAGGCGTGTGGACACTGTGGCTGGATCCTGTAGAGCCAGAAACAATCTAGAACACATTTCCAGAACAAAGCGGCGGCGGCTGTTAATTTGGAAGAAGGCAGCAAAAGGCACAGGTGTCCACTTTGCACAAGAGTTCTTGTACATGCATTTGATTGGCTGAGACAAGGCAGCCGTTAGAACTGAGAGTGCTAAACTCTGTGGTGTTAAGGTTTTTAAAAAATAGCCTTCATCATAATCTGGGCTACTGTGGGATTCCCATCTTTAAAAATATATTGAGAAACTGTGTATAGTTTCCCAGGAAAAGGAGGACAGGATGGCTGAAAGCCTTGGCTAGACTGTCCATGGGGCACACTTGTTTGTAGAAGCTTTAGGATTACCAGCACACCTCTTACCTCTGGAGGACAGGGAAGTCACACACAACAGAGAACATGTGACTGTGAGTGCCACACTAGAGATTACAAAGGAGAAGTCACACACAACAGAGAGCATGTGACTGTGAGTGCCACACTCACTAGAGATTACAAAGGAAAAGTCACACACAACAGAGAGCATGTGACTGTGAGTGCCACACTCACTAGAGATTACAAAGGAAAAGTCACACACAACAGAGAGCATGTGACTGTGAGTGCCACACTCACTAGAGATTACAAAGGAAAAGTCACACACAACAGAGAACATGTGACTGTGAGTGCCACACTAGAGATTACAAAGAAGTTACACACAACAGAGAGCATGTGACTGTGAGTGCCACACTAGAGATTACAAAGGAGAAGTCACACACAACAGAGAGCATGTGACTGTGAGTGCTACACTAGAGATTACAAAGGAGAAGTCACACACAACAGAGAGCATGTGACTGTGAGTGCCACACTAGAGATTACAGAGGAGAAGTCACACACAACAGAGAGCATGTGACTGTGAGTGCCACACTAGAGATTACAGAGGAGAAGTCACACACAACAGAGAGCATGTGACTATGAGTGCCACACTAGAGATTACAGAGAAGTCACACACAACAGAGAGCATGTGACTGTGAGTGCCACACTAGAGATTACAAAGAAATCTTGTCGCTAGTTCAAGCTCCAGCACATGCTTCTTTGATACTTGCAATAATCTTGAGTTTCTTTATTCATATTTAGATGTATCTGTATAATAAGCTTATAACTACAGTAATTTTACATCTTTATGTCCAAGTTTATCTTGGGGGGAAGTAACAGTCAGAATGCTAGAACTTTAACATAGTCTAGGGTTATAGAAACAAAAGATATACTCATGTTGTTCACTATATGAAATAATCACACCCACTGAAGGCTGTGTGCCACAAGTGGAATGTCAATATTCATTTAATTCTAAGATCAAAGCTAGGACTTTGCATATGATGGGCAGTGCTCTAACACTGAGGCAATCCTCTACTTCTGGACTGACAGATCAAGGCATCTTTGCTTTGAGTCCCAAATGCTCAGGCTTCTTAGCTGAGATTCAGTCCCTTCATGGCAAGTATACTTTACTGTCTTGGTGGCTAGAGTGGACTCTTTCTAGTAATTCAAACTGTTTCTGGGGCTGGAGAGGCAGCTCAAAGTTAAGAGCTGCTCTTCTTGAGGACCTAGATTTAGTTCACAGCATCTACATGGCAGCTCACCACTTAATGTATTCCAGTTCTGGGGAGGGGTCTGATGCCCTCTTCTGGCCTTCTCAGGTACTGCATACATGCAGTGCAGAGACATACATTCAGACAAAACAACTATACAAATCAATCAATCAAGTCAGTCAATATTAAAGTAAAGCAGTTTCTTTTAGGTATTTTGACAGGAACTCCAAGAAAAACAAGAATCCTACCTACAAGTATGCTAGTTAGCCCAGTAATTTACAATAAGACCAGTGATTTTCATAGCTATAGCACGAAAAGGGGAAAATTCTATGCACCATATGCTACCTTTAGGTTTTTTGAGAATGCAGCCATGGTCCTGACCTCTGAAGTTCAACTTCGGTAGTTGAGGGAAATGGAGTATTTCCCAGTGAACAAAAAGACTTGGAGATTAGCTCTTTCTGTGTGCAGATTGCGTTTGCTGACTTGTGGACAGCTGAGGGTTATGGCTTCTTCTAAAACATTAGGTGTTCTCTCCTCTCACAGGCCTTGGCAGGAAGTTGTCTTTGGAGCATGAATGCTGATGGTGAGCATTAGGACATCAGCAGCAGTCCATCCGCGCCACTCACTCACTCAGCTCTCCCTGGGTGATGTGGTCTAGAGCTCAGAGGGTGACAGCTCCACTCAGTTCTGCCCACCATTGGTTCTTTTGTGCTGTCACGTGGAATGTCCCTGCCCTCTGAAGATTACTAGCTTTCATCTTCGGGGCACTCTCCTGCCTTTGAAGCTTTATTTCATGGTGTGTGTGTGGGGGGGGGGCGGTTGTTGGGCAACTTCATCTTCTGCTAGATGATTCCGTTATCTTCCCTTACAGTTCTGTTTCTGGTCACTTTTTTTTTTCTTTTTGGGCTTACACCATATTACACAGTTACAGATTTTAAATTTAGGAACAAAAAAAGACAGTGTTGAATGTTTCACCACAACTGCTTTGGTTCTTTGTGTCATTCTGGAGGGAATACATTAACTAGGAATTCATTGTGTGTCAAGCCCATTGAGTTAAAAAGACACATTAACATAGTTGAGTGGAGAGTGGGGTCTGATTTTCACACGAATTCTGGTGCCCCATATTTGACCACGTCCCCTGGATGGGGAGGCCTGGTGGCACTAAGAGGAAGGATAGCAGGGTACCAAGAAGAGACTTGATACCCTATGAGCATATACAGGGGGAGGAGGTCCCCCTCAGTCACAGACATAGGGGAGGGGAGTAAGGGGAAAATGGGAAGGAGGGAGGAATGGGAGGATGTAAGGGATGAGATGTAATGTGAATAAATTAATAAACTATATTTAAAAAGACACATTAAAGAAGTGTGCTAAATTTTAAGGAAAGAAATTAAAGTTCACAAACTAAAGTAAAAATTTACGTTTTCTCTCTTGCAGTTTATTAGTGTAGGGACATTAGAACAATTTTTGAATAGTGCTCAGAATGGTAACTTGTTTTCTAAATGTAAAGTCTGTTAAGATAAAACACTTCCCTGCTGAGTTTAAAGCTGAGCACTAGGGTTCTTAGCCGGCACCCACCGGCTGTGGGGCTCAGCTCGGGAGAAGCAAGGACTTGAACTAGCAGCTCCCACCTGTCTGATGGTGATCCTTGTCCCATCTCACTGCTACTCAACAGAACCTAGACTGGATTCACCACTGCAGTGGTGCAGGTGAAGACAGGTGCCATGAGTAAATCTGACCCGTGTTACAGCCGCTCTGTCAGCAGCTGTTATCTTCACAGGCCCTTGTGCTTGGCACCAAGTACTGCATGGGTTTAAACACAGCGGCCATTTTCACTTGAAGCCCAGGTCCACTCTATTGTGTTAAGGGTGCAGCACCAAAAACAAACAAACAAACCAACAAAAAACAGTGCAGCAGCAGACACTAGCCAGGAGATTTGTAAAAGGGAATGCATTCACACAGTGTTGTCCACAGGCCTCAGGTTTGGGTATTATTCCAACACCCATCCTTCAAAACGTTGGCTCTGGGGTCAGGGTCTGGCCTTAACAAACTTGCTGCTGGCAGCACCTCACTAAACTACAATAGAATCTTGGTGTTTAGAGCCAGTAGTGAGTTGGCTCCGAAGGTAAAGGTCCTTGTCACCAAGACCGATGACCTGAGTGAAGCGCACTGGTGTGATGGGTCACAACAGCGCCCATGCCTGCCTGCTGCTTGTACAGAGCTCATGATTGGCCTCAGGGACCTGCAGAACTTCTTGACCAGTTGGTGGCTTACCTCATTCTAGAATGGCCCCGGCAGTTTCCAACACCCCCTCCCCGCCAACCCCCCCCCCCCAGCTATAAAGTTCATTAGCTCATGGTTCTGACTGGAAGGCCATCTGGGAACAGGATTCAGACTGTATGACCAAAAGGAGTGCTTTTGTGTGACAAGCCTACCTCTGTGAGGCTGACTCCACCCCTGACTACATGTTAGTGCACTTGCTTTCCAGAGCAGCCTGCTTGAAGTGAGTGTTCTGAAATCACTTACTGGAATTAGTTTTCAGTCCTGTTATTCAAGTGTTATAACAGGAACACATCCTCATGTTCCCTTGTGCCTCCTCCTGGCCACTGCTGTCTGGTAACACTGTAGACAAGGCAGGGTGAGAGCTTTACTGAGGCAGAATCACACAGCTCATCCAGCGCTCTGTCTGCTCTTTGCCTGTGAGCGTGTGTATGAGACTGCATCCATGCTCTGTGCAGTTTGTCCCTTGCTTGTGTGTATGGTAGGTGGGGCTTATGGTCAGAAGTAGACTGGCAGGCATTATACGTGTGGCCGTGTAGTAGACACTATTGAGCAGCTTTGCAAACCAGTGCACCCTTGTGGACTCGTGGCAGCACTGTGTGTGATGGCTTTCTTGTGCTTCACCCTTGCCAGCTCTTGTAATAACTGGCCTTGGCCATTCTGGTGCTCAGTGTTTTCCTGACACGGGTTTAGTTTAAAAGGTTTCAGCGTGACTGTTGAATCAGTATAAAGTATCTAAGTTATTAATGTTTACCTTCAAAAGACCCTGATGATGCTTGAGAGTGACATTTGAGAGATTGAGAGCCATGGAAACAAGCACAGCGCTTAACTGACATTGTCCCCAGCATCCTGGGGTAGGGTTTTGTGAGTGCTCCCCAAAGTGATAGAGGCTGGTCAGCAGCCTGAGCTGCCACTGCACAGAGAGGAGCCCATGAGAGGTGGTGTGGAATGGGAGGAAGCTAGGCTGGTTGGAGGCATTCTTTTTTTTAAAATATGTTTTATTAATTTACTCATATTACATCTCAATTGTTATCCCATCCCTTGCATCCTCTCATTCCTTTCTTCCTCCTATTTTCCCCTTCCTCCCATTTTCCCCTTACTCCCTTCCCTTATGACTGTGACTGAGGGTGACCTCTTCCCCCTGTATATGCTCATAGGGTATCAGGTCTCTTCTTGGTAGCCTGCTATCCTTCCTCTGAGTGCTGCCAGACGTCCCCATCCAGGAGACGTGGTCAAATATGGGGCACCAGAGTTCATGTGAAAGTCAGACCCCACTCTCCACTCAACTGTGAAGAATGTCCTGTCCATTGGCTAGATCTGGGTAGGGGTTCAAAGTTTACTGCATGTATTGTCCTTGGCTGGTGCCATAGTTTGAGCAGGACCCCTGGGGGAGGCATTCTTTTTAAGAAGATGCTGGAACCCTGTACCATTCCCTTTCTGCCTTCCATGATGTGACTGCACCTCTACCACCATGCGTGCATTCATTCTGCCTTCCACGGTATCACTGTGGTGGCCAGTCTTGACAATCAGCTTGACGGCACCTGGAATCAGTTGAAAGCCCAGCAGCTGGACGTGCCTGTGTGGGACTTCCTTGATTGGATCATGGGAGGTGGGAAGGCACCTCCAGGTGGCAGCCCACATATAAGGACTTGGAAGGAGGAGGCATTTGCTCTCTGCTTGCCCTCACCCTTGCTGCGAAGTTCATCCCTCCTGCTAAGGCACTCCCTCATAGTGTTAGAGCCCGCCTCTTCAGGGTTCCCACTGGGGACAGAGGACCAGCAGCTCCGTGAGTCCTCCCGGACTCCATCACCAGATCCAGACTGAGGAGACATCCAGTCTCCTGAACTGAACAACTTCCGGATCCTTGACGTTCTGTTGGGAGAGACAGCCTTAGGCCACACAGCCTATAAGCCTCTCTGATAAATCTGCTCTGTATATATTTTATTCTATCAGTTCTGTTCCTTTTAGAGAACCCTGTCCAGTACAACCACCACGGCCCCAAAGCGCCGTAGCCACGCAACTGCCTAGAGCCACAGAAACACAGGAACCCACAGCCCCTTTCTCCTAGGCTGCGATTTCAGATTTGTGAGACAGTGACAGGGAGATGGCTCTCAGGGCAAGCAAATGGAGTGGTCGCGGGAGAGGAGCTGTCATAGTGTGGTACTTCCATGGCTGTCTTGCAGGCACGTTCTGTTTGGATGTGCCTTGTTTTCTTGCACATAGTGAAGGAAGGGACGTGTGGGACTCCAGGCACACAGTAGCAGATGACGGGAAGAGAGATAGGCAACCAGACTGAGTTTGTTCCTGAGGCTGTGGGCAATGTGCTCGGGGGTCTCAGCAGCAAAGCTTGTGCTGTTTGCTTTAGCGTCCCCAAATGCAGTGTGCAGTGGTGGTCAGCGTGCTCTGGGATGATGTGGATGGGCAGGTGAGGATGGGAGCTTCCTGTGGTGGGCTGGGCTGTCGACACATTCGAGCATTGTTCTGATGTGAAGACAGAGCAGGCTGTGAGGTGGTGCCTCCCCCTTGCTGCTGAAGCTGGGATGGATTCCTGTTCTTACCTTGCTCTGTGACCTGGGCAGTTGAGTTTCCATAGCCAGGTGAAAAAAGCTTGACTGAGCTTGGTAGAGAGGAAATACTCACATCTGTAAGTTATAAAGCGAGAACCTCTAGCCTGTGGAGTGAGATTTTACTAGGGCACTGAGGCGGGCTGTGCAGCTCAGTGCTCTGGGACAGCGAGGTCTGGGACAGATCTGGGTTTGGCTCCTCACAGGCTGTGTGAGAGTAAGCAAGCTTCTTGTTTTCTCTCTCTATCCTGACCCTCACCCCATTTCTGTCCCTGTATCTCCCCTTGCTTTATTATACACAGTAGTAAAACACCCCCTTATGGTACAATGAACATGTGAGCACAGCGTATTTCAGGCATTCAACCTAGGGCAGGCAGAGAGATCACCAGGTGAACATCAGCTAGGCAGCTGCTGCCTCCTAGGCACATGCCCCTGCCTCCACTTTTTGCTTCATAGTTGGACTTCTAAAAATCTCCCAGGCCCAGTTTGCTCCCAGCTCCTCCAGAAAGTCAGATCCTCACACTCACTAGAAATCTCTGCTTGCTTCTGCCGTGATCTGTATCTTAGGTGCTTATCTCTAGCCATATTTTATATGTTCCCTAGACTATAAAGTCCTTGAAGATAGGGTTATGTTTAACTCACGTTTCTAAGAATTTAGAAGTCACCCAGTAAAACAGAAAATTTCCTTTTTGGTTACAAACTGTCATCTGTATCCAGCTGCCTTGATGCCAAAGCAGTGCAGGACACACAGCTGCCCTGGTGTTCGCACTGTGCACGGCACACGGCTGTCCTCACACAGTGTCGCCACACACAGCTGCCCTGGTGTTCACACTGTGCACGGCACACGGCTGTCCTCACACAGTGTGGCCACACACAGCTGCCCTGGTGTTCACACTGTGCACGGCACACGGCTGTCCTCACACAGTGTCGCCACACACAGCTGCCCTGGTGTTCACACTGCGCACGGCACACGGCTGTCCTCACACAGTGTCGCCACACACAGCTGCCCTGGTGTTCACACTGTGCACGGCACACGCCTGTCCTCACACAGTGTCGCCACGCACAGCTGTCCTGGTGTTCACACTGCGCATGGCACACGGCTGTCCTCACACAGTGTCGCCACGCACAGCTGCCCTGGTGTTCACACTGCGCATGGCACACGGCTGTCCTCACACAGTGTGGCCACACACAGCTGCCCTGGTGTTCACACTGCGCATGGCACAGGCCTGTCCTCACACAGTGTCTCCACACACAGCTGCCCTGGTGTTCACACTGCGCATGGCCTATCCTCACACAGAGTACACAGCCACACAGAAAAAAACCAGTTTTGTGACTCTTCAGGGAGCTGGTCACATAATAAGCGGATAATGGATATATCATATTCCTAGAGGCTGTTCAGCTTCAGGGTTTGCCCTGAACTGCATTCTATACTGCCCCTTGCTGTTGAAGCACAGTTCATCTTGTTCCCCCAGAAGAACACATTAAATGTTGAATTCTCTGTGTCTGGATTATTCTTGAGCACTCTTCCCACTTCGTTTTTCCATATGTGGTTAGCTTATCCCAGCGCCTCTTGGTGCATTTCAGAGACTGAGCACAGCGGGCTGGGATGGTGATGCAAAACCCAGCAGGTACCTTAAAGATCTTGTTCTTCACCAGCTGACCTGGGTGGCTAGTGATTATTCCCAGCCTTTTTCCTCAAAGATCACAGTGGATTAAAATCCATGTAAAATGACAACCACATGTTTCTTTCTGGATTTGAAAGATAAGGCTTTCAGGCCTAGAGTTCACAGGACCAGATCTCTAAAGGCAGGCTTGAACTTTTGGCCTAGAGCAGTGGTTCTCAAGCTATGGGTCACAGCCCTTTGACAGGGATGGCCCATTACCATTGGAAAACACAGATTATTTATATTATGACAGATATTTACATAACAACAGTAGCAGAATTACTTATGAAGTAGCAATGAAAATAACATTATGGTTGTGGTCACCACAGTATGAGGAGCTGTACTAAAGGGTCTCAGCACTAGGAAGGCTGAGAACCACTGCTCTATCAGAACTTGGCCGCACAGCACCATCACAGTTAGATTCTGACTTTGTTTATTGTGTGTCCCATAACCCGTCATTTCTGTGCTAACAAATGTGGGGTGCTCTTGGTTTTGAATGCCTTCATCTGTAATACTTTCTCCACATCATACAAACGCTTCAACCCTATGAAACGGTCCCAGTGTCTGCTTGCGACAGCTAAGCACACAATAAACAGAAATGGCCGGGGGACCGCCGCTGGGGTTGAGAAAGAGGTGGACTGGCACTGTGGGCTTCCCTGCACTCACTGGGGGCTTGGGTTGCAGCCTATCCCTTGCCTGCACTTGGCATTCTCCAGGTGGCTCTGTTCATGTACTTGGCTCCATATGTCACTGTCTTTGCAGGCTTCTGTAGCTGACTTTTCCTCCTCAGAATTGGCACCATGTTGATTAGAAACAAGTTTCCAGCTTGAGTGCCCATCCACTTCCTCCCCAGTACAAAAATACTGAGGCCACACTCCAGTCTTAGAAAGGTTGAAATGCTAATTAACTGAAGTGTTGTGCCTGTGTGTACACCTGTAGGCCAGAAGAGGGCATCAGATCACGTTATAGATGGTTATGAGTCACCATGTGGTTGCTGGGAATTGAACTCAGGACCTCTGGAAGAGCAGTCAATGCTCTTAATCTCTGAGCCATCTCTCCAGCCCCTGCAATGTAGCTTTTTAAAGTACACTAGTGAAGGTCTGAGAAGGAAGCACTCCTCTGTCTTTTGAAGGGTCAAGAACTGTTAAGTGGGTCTAAGAGACTCTTGGTATTTAAAGATGGAGCCTGTATGCTGTCAACTTAACACAAATCACTGCCCCCTCTCAAGGGCCTCCCCAAGATGTCCCCACTGCTTTTGTGGCACCTGAGCTTGGCTTGCTGCCCCTGCTTATTAGAGTGTCTCCTGTGTGCATCTTATTTCATGTGTAGTAGACACTTAGAGTTCACGTGTCTACATGGAGAAAGAGTATTGTGCCTAGACATGCCTAATTCTAGTTCAGTGAACTAAGCTGTGTATACTCTGCGCTTGCTGCAGTTCGCCACTGCCAAGCTGTGCTCTACTTTGGACATGAAGGACCTCATTTTTCTCTCAGCGCCCCAGTTTCAGCATCCATGGACTGTACCCTGGAGAATCTAGTTATGAATTGCGGTCTGGGCTTTAACCAATCATTTGAAAAGGCCAGTGTAATAAAAATTCTCAGTTCTTTACATTGAGGCTTACCACAATATTTATCTGTCAAAGAACTTAAGTAATTTTCTAACTACACTTAATTTTCAAAAGAATGGATCTTATACCCATGTATCTATTTTGTATATTTCTCTGTTAAAATAAATCTGATTTTGTGTGTGTGTGTGTGTGTGTGTGTGTGTGTGTGTGTGTGTGTGTATTTCATTCTTGACATTCAAAAGACCCTTCTTGGCTTAGCTCTGTCTTTTCATGGTCTAAATTCGGTGTTCTTTACTGTGTGAGACTCACTCAAGTCAGCTGATCAACCTTTCTAATTGTTTTTAGAATCTTGGGGAAATGATATGTGCACGCATGCTGTGCTTTTTAGGCCTGTCTTCTTCTCAACTGACGAGACAGCATGGCCTGAATGGGTATAAATATTTGACAAGACACTGTTCTTTCTTTTCTTCCATTCATTCTTTCCTTTTTGAGACAGGGTTTCACTGTGTAGATTTGGCTGTCCTTGATCTCCCTTCTTAGACCAGGCTGGCCTTGAACTAACAGAGATCCACCTGTCTCTGCCTCTAGAGTGCTGTGATTAAAGGTGTGGGGGGACACCTCACCATCTGGCAAGAAGCATTTCTTAGGAAGTGTGAGCTAGAGGTTTGGCCAGTGATGGGGGAAGCACCCTCACACCTCATGTAATTTTCCCCTAGTCTTCTAATGGATTCATATTAGTACTATTTCTATCTTATGCCAAAATTTTAAATACTCTCTCTTCAAAAAGCTGGCCAGAGGATTGAGCTGATTTGTATGGACATTATGTGGTATATTCAAGATTAATTCTGTTGTTGTTGTTAAGAAAAAAATTAGAAAAAATTTTAAAAATTTGTAGTCATCTAAAATTCAAGCCATTTGGCCATGGGAAATCTGTTGCCACTGTACAGAGTGAAGAAGTGCTTTCAGTCCTGCCCTCCTTTGAGTGGCCACTTTTGTGCTGGAAGCATATTGATAACAGCACCTTCCAGTCACCTGTGCTGCTCCTAAGTGCTGACCCTGGGTGAAACCCTGAGGCTTGTTCTTGGTGTCACAGTGAAGGACACACTGGTCATTTCCACCCTGCTGAAGCGCAGCTGTCACTGGGGCATGCTTACTTTGTGGTCAGTAATCAGGCAGGGCTTGACACTAGGACTTTTGCCTTGGGAACAACACAGGAACGCTAAAATACCTATCAGTTCTTCTTAATTTTAAAATAGCATAAAAACACAGATTTAAAAAACAAGAATCATAATGGCAACAGCTATTTGTGACTTGGGCACTTCCTCACCTTGCAGCCAGTTGGTGTGAGAAAGGATTCCAAAATGTGGAAATTTTGCCCCATTTTTGCCTTTCTTTAAAGAAAAGACTTTATGGATATTCAAAAAGCTGCTTTCTGGTGCAGACATTAATATCTGCCTCCTGAGGAGCACACCTGCATATGCTGTCATGGGCTGTACTTCCTGGGTCAGGCATTTGTAAAACGCAGGGTTTTCCCTCACTTTCACAATTATGTGGTTTTAATTTTTTTTGCAAAGCTTTACTTTATGTGTATGTGTGTTTCGCCTGAATATATGTATGTGTGCCACTAGTGTTCAGGGGCTGCGGAGGTGTTAAGAGATCCCCTAGCACTGGAGCTTTAGACAGTTGTAAGCAGCCATGTAGGTACTGCCAGGACCCGAGTTCTGTTCCTGCACCAACTCTTAGCTCCAGGCCACCTCTCCAGCTGTAGTAGTGTTCTGTGGAAGGGTTCTGCCACTTCCCTCTGAGCTTCTGGGGTGGCCCCAGTGCTTAGCCTCCCTGCTGTCCGCCCTGTGTGTTGTCCTTCCGCTAGGTTATCATCAGCAGCACTCAGGGCTACAGGCTCTCCTTCCCACAGCCTCAGTCCCACTGAGCATCTGCAGATAAGGTATCCAGTTGGGTGCAGCCTGGGCCATGTCTCCTCCCCACCTGGAGTAACTTCAAACAGAGCCACCATGTAGACCATTTTGTGTCTAGTAATGGTTTTGCATTTCTCTATTTTTGTCCAGATTTTAGTTCCACACGTTTTAGAGAAGAAGCCTGTATCCTTACAGGTACAGCTCTTACTTGAGGCTTTTCACAAGGCCAGATAAAAGCGTGCTTGTTATGCTCCAGTCAGGCTCCCTCCTGTTCCGGCTTCCTGCTCCCTTCCTGGTGTTCCAGCCACCCTTGAAGCCTGGGACTTTCCGCTGCCCCTGTGCCTCAGGTGCGGGGCTGAGGTTGGATGGTGGTAGAGTAAAGGCAGGAATTCCAGGGTCAGCTGGAAGAGTTGCCACAGTAACCTAGTAGAGGGGGGATCGAGGGAGGGCAGGGGTGGAAGGAACTGTTCCTGAGATGCCCTAGGCCTGTTTGAAGACCCTGCAGAGTTGGGGGTGGTGGGTCAGGATTATCAGCATGTATTTTTATTTCCTCATCCTGATCTATTTTCTTTAACTTGGGGGTTTTAGTCACTGTGACATAATTTTGTTGAATCTGAAGAATTTTAAGTTGCTAGTACTGTTTCAACAGCAGGCACGTTGGGTAAGGAGAACCCAGGCGTAAACCCACATTGCAGTCACCTCCTCTCACAACGTTGTCATATAGTCTGCAAAACAGCTGCCTTGACATTTATGATTTTAAATTTATGTCCCCTTAAATAGTTCCCTTCTGTGGGTGGCCTATGTGGGTACTGGATAAAAGGAGGCATTTCCCGCCTCTCATTTACAAACTTCCAGATGACTAAAGCGTGTGTGGAAGCAAAAGAGAAACACTACTGGGATTGGACCTCAGCAGTAGGATACACCCCTTCTAAATCAGAACAAACTGCTACAGGGTTCCACATGCAAGGCTCATGGAGGGTGTTTGGGGAGTGTGAAAGTAGTCCCATCACCAGAGACAGTAATTGAAAGAAAGATAAAGGTGGTAAATACCCACCCAGAGCATGTTGGAGTGGCCACTCCTCCTAAGTGTCAGTTTGTGCGGTTAACAACCCACTTGGCGTTGGTTCCCAGCAATGACCTTGTCTTACTTAAGTTTTGTACCATGACTGGATGGACTGGATCCCACTAGCTTTTGTGATGACATACACCCCAAAGCCTTTGTGCTTGCTTTACTTTTTCATATATTTTTATTTTTATTATTGTATGTTTGTCGGTGTTTGCCTGCATCTATGCCTTGCAGTACCTGTATGCATAACCCTCAGAGGCCAGAAGTGGGCATCATATCACCCAGGGATGGTGTTACAGACAACTGTGAGCCACCATGTGGGTGCTGGGAATCAAACCTCTGAGCCAGCTTTCCCCACACTATCTTTTCATACTTAATTTTTAAAAAAGCAATAATTGTCACTTTCTTTCTCTGAGTAAAGATACAGCAGTGTACCAGTTTTACTTGCCTCTTCTGGTACAACAGCCGCTGGGGTAGGATTCTGTTTTGTGAAGGCTTACACTCTCGTTCTGTTTCATTTTTGTTTTTATTTGTAAATTCGGTACCTTGATAGTTATCAAGCTATATTAATAGTATTTCCTCTCACAAGTAATGGCATACAAAAGGTCCCCTGGACAGTTAAAAACATCGCTCATTCATTCACTCATTCATTCATTCATTTATTCGCTCATTCGTTGTGTTTTAGTGTGTACACCTGCTCACATGCCGCAGCTTATATGTGGAGGTCAGAGGACAGTTTGCGAGATTTTCTTCTCTTCTCCCACCACATGGGTGCCAGGGTAGGTAGGTTGGCAGCAAGGGCCTTTACCCCTGAGCTATCTGACTGACCCACCTTGGGTGTGTTGTGTCAGGGACACATACACTAAGTGTGTCCTTCTGCTGAACTGCATGGCCTGCCATGGCAGTGTTGGCCTCTGGTCTCTGAGTGTACCTCACACTCACTGAACTCAGAGCAGTAGCCTCTCCCTCTTGGGATTCCTGTCTGAGAGAGCCCCAGTGTATCCGCTCCTTATGTGTAAAGGAACCCATACAGACTTTTGTTGACTTATCAACTGCTTTGTATTTCACTCCTTATAGATTTACACATACGTTATATAGTGATTTGTAGGGACTCTTCCATGCTTGGTCCCTCTAAATCTTGCATAACATTTGACAGATTCTTCTAACAGGAAAACCAGACCGGGGAGAGTAAACCCTGTTAGCCACGTACTTAGCCCAGTCACCAGGAAACCACACAACCCATTTTGCAGCTGGTAGCGCGTTTGCTGTGATGACTTCATATCTAGGGTGAGGTCATGATTCCCATCATGGTATTTGCTTCACTTGTTTCATCTTTGTTTGTAGGGTTGGTTTTATTGAGATTAGAAGCAGACATTTATTTCTTTGATGCGATTGTGAAGAGTAACTCAGGCGTTTCTAGCTCTGGTTGCTGAGCAGCCCTCACATCATCATAGTTCACACACCAGAGGGGCAGACTTCCAGTGACAGCTCGCTCATGCTGTCAGTCTGTGGATGCACTGAGCCTTCACAGCTCCTCTGCCCTGCGCTCCCTCTTCCTGCTGCCCAGAGCTGTTGGCACTGGGGTTCCTCTTCCCCGTGCAGTAGTGTCCTCACATACAGGCTACATCAAAGGTTACTTACTTAAGCTAAAGAGCAAAAGAGCAGCACTCATGGACCATTAAACAATACTTAGGTTAGTTTTGAAAATTCTGACCCTAAATTAGGCTCTGGTAACCCAAGATAGACCCAATGGGACACAAAGTCATCTGCCCTTGTGCTGGTGAAGGTCGGGCATGAAATAGAAAGCCGTCTCCTTTTGTAGCTGGTCACATGGCCGATATGGCGTGTATGAGAGCATTGTCGTTATGAACTCAGTGCAATCGTTGCTAAGTTCATCAGGCAAAGTAGTCTTAACTGTTGCATCTGTTCTGCACGCAGTAGTAAGGCTCCTCAGACTACCCATGAATATCATGTGGAATTAACCCTAGTAATTAGACCTTGGAGCTGTGCAAGTAAAAGGGCACAGGCTTATGGCAGGGAGCCAGACACATGCCACTTTGAATAAAATGTACGCCTTTCTGCTGTTCCTTCTCTCCCACTGTGTGCGTCAAGTCATTCTGCTGTAGGTTAGAATGGGAGGGACAAGTCTGCAAGTAGAGAATCAAGTGAGGGCAGTAGTTTTTTTTTTTCCTGGCTATATATTTTACACAAAACATACTCCTTGAGAAGGCAGTTGAAGGATGTGCTCTTGGCCCCATGTTGAGTTGGCATGGTGTAATTAAGGCAACGATGACACAGACACTGTATGCTAACATGGCTTAGTGCATACTCTAGTTTTTGTGAGACTTCTGATAATGCATCTTTTTCTATTACCAAATGTGATTAATGTGCCACATAGCGTTAACTTTGCTCTCTTTCCAAAGACATCAAATGAGAGGCAGCTTGTAGAAGCTAAATTATTCGGAGAGGATCAGTGATTGATTTCAACATAAAAGGATTAATTGGTCCCTGAACCAGACTATTAAACTGTACTGTGATCTTGACTGAAAGTGGAAGAATTACAAATGCACCGCATAGAATAAATTAATATATTTTCATGGCCTTAACCCTTTCCTTCTGTGTTGCTTTTTGTGGCTTTAGGTACCACACTCCATTGCATGCTTGTCTGGTGCAGTGGGGACTTGGTGTGGGTACTGATGGAACAGTTGTGGGGCAGGGCACCCCTGAGTCCAAGGAGCTGGAAGAACCCACAGACTGGGGTTTCTAGGAACTCTCAGCTGCTCTGATTTAGCATAGAAGTCGATTGTTACTGAGTAGGCATCTGAAGTTCTCAATCTGTGGGACATTGTTAAGGAGGAACAGCGAGCAAATGCAGCCCTTTGTCCTGTCCTTAACTACACTGAAGGCTCAGCTCCTGAGGATAAATGGCTAAGGACACCATAGCCAGAGAAGAAATTGTTTTCCATTATTTCTAAGCAAACAGTGTTGCTGTTTCTGATTGTTGTTCACAGCTGGACACCTGAGGCAGGCACATGCTGCTTTCTGAGGCATTGTGCTCATTCCTCCTTTGTAGGGAGAGGAAGCATGCCCACTGGCTTGTTTATGTTGAGGATTCCTGTATGTCCTGCTGTTACATGGTCAGCTGGGTGACAACAAGTGGTTGGTTCTGGGGTGTTTGTGACCCATGTCTTGTGTGTGTTTAACAATAAGGTCTCTCCCAAGTTTTGCAATGGAGTCTTAAGACACCATTTGCCCTGCCTCTCCACATTGTCCCCTTATCATATGCTAGGCTTGAGCTGTCAGCATGCTCGTTTCTCTACCATTAGTCTTTAAGGGCTGTGTGTTAAATCTAGCTCAGCATATGTGAGTATCCCAGGGGAGAGAGAGCTGGATTAAAGGGGTCCTCTCCCTTCGCAGCGTGCCTTCACAGGTGGTAAGCTAGTCTTGGCCGTGTGGTTTCTGTAGTGTCTGTACCCTCAGTACTCAGCTGGTGTACCTGAGGTGTCCCCTGAGGTATTGAGCAGTAGCGCCATGGAGTATGTAAAATCATGGGCAGCATGGATCATATTCCAATGACAATAGCTGTACTGTTAGGTTCACAGCATGTTGTACACGAGTGTGGGTCACATAGTGAGTGGTATTTTAAAAAATCATTTTCCTTAGATGTCTCATCTCTTGGTTAAATACATATACTTCTTTCAGTTGTCACATTGGTTGATTTTAAGTTCTTTTGGTCAGTTTTTTAAAAGTCATCTTCCAGATTACTCCATATGCCTCTGACAGTGGCATGTAGAACCAAACTGCACATTCCAAGGTAGAGGTGGAGCAGACAGACTGCCTAATGGAGGGCTCTAATCCTTTCTGCCCAGCCTGTCTGATATATGGGACATATGTGCTTCAGTAACTCTATATACTGTTGGGGGCTAAGGCCCCCAAGAGCACCTCTCCAGCTGTCATGGTCCCCTGGGTGTCCTTTATGGGAGTTGTGGTCTCACACAAGGTGTGGTGTGTGGTTGAGGCTTACCTCGCTACCTGCATCTTCCTGTGCTAATAGTTTTCCTCCAGCTACATGTTACTTCACTTAAGCAGTCACCAAAGCCTCAGTTTTACATTAGAGAGTCCTGTGGGAATCAGGACATGGCCCAGTTGGTAGAATGTCTGCTCGGAAGCATGAAGACCTGAGTTCAGGCCCCAGAGCGCGTTGGATATACCCATGGAATAACCAGGTAGAGTACTGTGTGTGCAACCCCAGTACGTAGAGTGTGGAGACAGCTGAGCCCGTGAAGCTCACTGGCCAGTCAGCGAGAGACCATGTCAAAAAAGTGAGGAGTGAGCAGTTGAAGAAGACACCAATGTCAAATTCTGGCCTCCATATGGACCTGTATGCACATATGCCACACACATGTACACATATGACACACTCAGGAACACATGCACATACTCATGCCCACACTCACATGCTCACAAAGGTGTAGGTGATCATTTGCTTCAGGTGTTTTCAGACATTGTGTTTTTAAAATTCCAGCTAACGTCGTCTTCGTCTGTCTTCGACTATGACATCATTACCATCAGTTCTGGTTTTAAGTGGATGTCATGTGGCTAGTTGGTGAGGTCACCCATTGATCCACTTTTATTCTGCTTTGAACTGTTTTTTGAGTTGTAGAAAGGTCTCTCTCCTTTTCTGAGAGTTCCTTTGCTGAGATTTTGGTGCTGCTAGTTGCTCTGTAGAAAGCTAGAGAGCCTGTGTCATCTCATCTTTAGGAAGTATCCAGGTTGTCCCACAGACTCCACAACTGTTCTTGGCACTGTGACTGGAGAAGGTGGTCAAGAGGGACCGTCTGAGCTTAGTTAAAGTGGATGCCAAGGTTCTCCCATTTATTGCTGCTACTAATAAAGTTGGTATGTTGATTGCTAATAAGAAAAGTGATGCTTATTCCGATGGTTTGATTTCAGCAGCATTTTATAATTTCATTGTTTTCCTTAGTAATGTAATCTTTAAACACAGATATCTGGATGGATCAGTCTGATCCGCCTAAGTTTAGTAAATTTCAAATGGAGTTGTATGCGCAGATGGAGAAATGGTCTGCTGCGGTAACAGAAAGAATTAGAGGAGACCCCTCCCTTCTTTCTTCTCCCTGTCCACTTTTGGGGGAGTGCTAGGGCCCAGACCACATGCTGCCCAGCCGTGCCCAGCTCCCGAGAAGAGCCCAAGGGTGAGATGCCGCCTGAGCTGTGGCTTCTCTTTGCTCCTGCACCTCAGGGCCCCCTGCTTCTCACCTGGCTGCCAGTGTGGCTCGAAGCGACACTTCTTAATGCTCGGGCCTTGCCCTGACCTCACACCTCGTTTCCTTATCCATGTGTCTAACTTTGACGTGATATTACAGCTGCCACCTCTATCACCTGGACTCTGTTTGCCGCTGCTGCTACCTAGCAGTGCCCTTCTCTCCCTTGGCATGCCATCTCGCCCTCTGGCTGCTCTGCCTGTTTCTTGTCTTGCCCTGCACAGTGCTATTGAAAGGGACAAGCTTTCTAGAGGATGGGTGAGACCATAGCAGTCCTCAGCTCTGTGCAGCGTATTGAGAATGAAAGTCAGCCCCAGTTTACAGCCTAGGTTATCTACTCTCACCCAGCTGTCTCACCCCCATTGTGTACCCTCTCCTGCCAGGGTAGGAGACTGAATACACCAGGCGTGGGATGGTGGCACCTAGAGGTGGAGACAGGTAGATCTCTTAAGTTCAAGGCCGGTGTGGTCTACAAAGTGAGTCCAGGACAGCCAGAGCTTTTTGTTACACAGAGAAGCTTGTCTTGAAAAACAAGCGAGGTGGGGCTGGAGAGTGAATACACTAGGTATTCTGTTCCCAAACATTCAACACGGCTCTGTATTTAGGCCTCTGGCCTGGCCTGCCTGCCTCTCCCTCTTTCTTAATGCTCTCCTGCTGCTGCTCCATTCTCCCTCAGAACTGCTAAGCATGTCATCCTGTTTTATTTACTTCATAACCCCCTCTCACTCTCAACTGCACCTGTGCACTGACTCTTCCTACTTAGACAGCAACTTCTGTGAGCCAGGACTGCTGCCTTTTGGCAGTGTGTAGGCCCTGGGCAATGCTTGAACACTGGCACTGAGGCAGCACACTGATACTCAAAGCCACACACTGGCGCACAGGTCTGCACCCTGGTGCTCAGGGACACACACTGGCCACACACTGACATTCAGGCTACACACTGGCACCAGGGCCATACACTGAGACTCAGGCCCACACAGTGGTGCCCAGGGTCACACACTAGCGCTGAGGGCCACACACTCATGCTCAGGGCCACACATGGGTGCTCAGGGCCGCACACTGATACTCAGGGCTGCACACTGGCACTCAGGGCCACACACTGGCACTCAGGGCCACACACTGACACTCAGGGCTGCACACTGGCACTCAGGGCTGCACACTGGCACTCAGGGCCACACACTGACACTCAGGGCCACACATTGACACTCAGGGCCACACATTGACACTCAGGGCCACACACTAACATTCAGGGCACACACTGGCACTCAGGGCCACACATTGACACTCAGGGCTACACACTAACACTCAGGGCCACACACTGGCACTCAGGGCTTCACACTGGCACTCAGGCCTCACACTGGTGGGATGAACTAGAAGTTGCCTGAGCTACAGGAAATCCTTGGCTATAGTCTATTTTTTTCTGAAAACACTTTGCAGGATAGTAATCTAAAAATTTAAATGTCCATAATATTAAGCAGTCTCCCTTTTTGTAGCAACTATATACTGATTATGTGTGTATAAATAAATACTGCCATTTATTTGCGTAAACATTCACTTTCTAGGTATGGTGTGCCCAAGGGACTTCATGTTTCCTGTCACCGATTTGGTGTTGACATGTTGCAGTTCGTAGCCCCTTTTGTCCTCCTGGCCCTGTTACTCTACTGAAGAAAAGCACCTTATTTTAACCACTGCATCTGTGTTTGGTCGGAGAGGAAATCATGGGCAGTACTTCCCACATAATGCAGAGGCAGCTGTTCTCCTGTGCAGCCCTCTGGCACTGGAAGAGTGTGGGGGATAAGTGCTTGCTGCTTATACCATGTTACTAAATGAGTGTCTGCTCCTATTTTATTTTCTTTTTGCTGGGAAACTGGCCTTCTTTGAGTCCTGGTGAGAAAGATTGTGTGGCAGTGCCGAGTCCGAGGTCCCTTTCTCTGCCAGGCAAATGCTGGATTCTGGAACACTGTTAGAGGACTTGCCACACCACACTGAGAACACTGAGAGTCAGCTGCTCACTCTGAGATCTCAGAAGGCAGAATGTGCATCGTAGCATTTTTACTTTCTTTCTCAGTTTTGTAAGTGCATTTAAAAACATAACTAGGGTCATTGTTTTGAATAGGGACAGAAAGGAATCTCATGATATTGTATTGATTTGTGTACATATTAGCGTCCATTCAGTAAACAGTATAATGTAATCGTAATCAAATGGGGCACTCTGGATTCTTCCCGCATCACCTCATGTTTCCTGTTACTCTCAGAGTGCCTCAAATAGCCAGTGCATAATCTGAGGCTGAAGAAATGGATGCAGTCACAGGAGCAGAGGGGACAATGCGGCTGATGGGAAAGCAAGGGAGAAATGCCCAGCTAGGGAGGGAAAGGTTCCACGTAACCGCCTCTTGTTAGGGTTTCTCTTGTGCAGTGCTTGGCTGTGGTATGGCTTCCTACTTGCTGCTGTTCACCTGAGCGATGGCAGCATATTGCAGCTCCCATCTGCTGTGGCTTTCTTGGCAGGTCACTTCTGCTGCTTGCTGTGTGTACGAATCTAGGCAGATGTCAGAGGTCTGAATTACACTTCTTTCAGACGGGCAGGAGCTCCACCGTGACTGTCACTTAGATCCCCCACGGGTGTCAGAGTCTGTCATAATAGTTGGGTGATCTTGAAAAACATAAGCCAACATCTTATGATTTTAATATATACACTAACTGAGGAGCACAGCAATACAGTTTAACAGTGGGACGCGTGGCAGCCAGGCCTGCAGTCTTATCCGTTGCTCCTTAATAATGCATAAGGCATTGACGTTGAATGAGGAATAGTGATGGGAAGTTTTACTTGGGTCTTTGTGATGCTCTCTCTCCTGCCCTTTCTCTCTTTTTCAGAGTAACTCAGAAACTTCTAAGAGTCCCTGCTTTGTACTTCTTTGGGGTGGGGTAGAATTTAAACTTATGTGTTTGTTTGTTTTTAGACAAGTTGTTACTTTGAAGCTCTGACTGATCTGGAACTCCCTGTCTAGATCAGACCGACCTTAAGTCTTAAAATCCACCTGCCACTCCCTCCTGGGTTCTGGAATTAAAAGTGTGGGCCACCAGGCCTCTAAGTGCATCTTAGAGTGAGTCACCCTCGACAGTTGTCACTTTAATCTCTATGATCTCCCATTGAGTGTTAAATGAGCTGCCTAGACAGTGTGGCAGTAATCTGGCCTAGCTGTAACCTCAGGAGACATTTGAATACAGGACTTAGAGAAGACTTTTTGGATTCTGTGTTCTGAGGTCTGTTGCTTAGCACATAGCATAGAAGAGAGCAGACTTTGTAGCCATTTTGCTGTCTTAAAAATAGTCTTATAGCCGGGCGTGGTGGCGCACACCTTTAATCCCAGCACTTGGGAGGCAGAGGCAGGCAATTCGCTGTGAGTTCGAGGCCAGCCTGGACTACAAAGTGAGTCCAGGGCAGTCAAGGCTACACAGAGAAACCCTGTCTCGAAAAACAAACAAACAAACAAACAAACAAAAGTCTTATATTGTTTTGCCCATCAAGGTTAACCAAAAAAGCTTGCAGCCTTTGGATCAAAGATAACTGAGTTATAGCTCCTGTTAAGTGAAGTCCCAGGAGGAACGTTAGTCCCTTAGGTCACTATAACACTGCTCTTGTGATGCAGGTGTGCGCTGCTATAGTGCCAGTCCAGGAGCCCTGCAGACTCAGAGTTATGTGCCACCAAAGGTGCTTTTTCATTGCCAGGGAACAGCTGAGTGCCAAGATAGGATGGTAGGGGGAAAAACAATTTTGCATGAGAGAGAGGGGAGGAGGGAGAACACAATGTCCAGTAAGACCTTACTACATTAAATCAATGTGCTTGATAACTTTTGTAGTGGAGTGATTCTTCCTGGGACTCTGATGGTAATTCGGTAGTTCAGTCCTGTGCCATTTCTCATGACACACACATCTGCAGTTAGGGCCTCTGAGGTGGCTCAGTAGCTCTTGGTGTGGTGCCTGAGGATCTGAGTTGGAGGCCAGGACCCTCATGGAGAGAGAGCTGTCTGCTGCTTGTTGTCCTCCCGTATGCACTGTGGTGTCCTTGTGGGCACACACACAAGTACAGTTAAATTTAAAATGTGAGAAAAATAAATATGCATAATGATATTTTCATTGCCTTGTAATGATATTTAATTTATTAAAGGAAGAGATAGGGATTACTGAGACTCTCTCAGACTTCTGTAGAATAATGTGCCCAGGTGCTGCCCCCTGTAAAAGCAGAGGCCTGACCAGCAAGAGACACTAGGAGCAACCAAGCCACATAGATCAGGGCTCCCAAGGAAGCCATGTTTCTCAGGAGGGGAGACCAAATATCAGCGAGGACCTGTAGACTGAGGCAGAAGGCGTCTGGCAAGAGGGTTTGTTAATGACAACTCAGAAAATTCCAGGATGATAAGTAGATTACACAGAAAGCATGTAGGTAAAATTATCTGCATGTATTCTTCATTGTGAATCTGTTACCAAAGCACTTTATACCTTGCAAAGAATAGCAGTTTGGTAATATTTATAATGCATCTTGAAAGCACATGTAATAGCTGCATTCTGAAAACTCTGCACAAGATGTAAAAATACTCTTTAAAAACGCTGCAAGAATGATCATGAGGACAGCTCTCTCCACCTTCGCACTTACTGCCCCAGCTGCACGGCAGGCCAGACAACTTCAAAGGTGCCTTTTTGGTAAAAACCATCTACTTTACTAGGAAACCTTTTTAAAAAAAATCTTTCAGGACAGAGTGTGCTGTCTTATACCACCCTGCACTCAAGCAGCCTGCTCTGCAGTAGTATTGTGTTGTGTCTCAACTAAGCACTCGAGGCTGCGCTGAAACTCATGCAAAGCTCAAGCTGACCTCAGCCTCCTTCTCCTCTCCACCCTATTCCCCCACCTCCAGCGTAAACTTTACATTTCCTTAGTTTACTTGTTGTGTGGATGTGTGTACAACTCTGGAAATGAAAGGACAGCTTACAGGAGTCGGTTCCCTCCTTCTACCATGTGGGTTGTAGAGCTCCAACTCAAGGCATCAGGTTTGGTGGTAGCTTTCTTTCCTCTTACCCTCCTCCAGTGTCACTCACACATTCTGCTTTTGAGCAGCCTTTTCCGTAAGGAGAGACATGAATTCAGGGAAGACCTAATCCTCAGGCACCAGGGAAGGGCTAGCCAGATGTTTCTTCTTGTCATTTGCAAAATGTTATGTAGTCTATCCGAGAATTAAAATCAGATCTGAACACTAAAAGTATAACTGGGTGTGATGGCACAAGCCTGTAACCCCAACTGTCCTGGAAGCTACAGCAGGAGGATTGCAGCTTGCAAAGCACTGGGATAGTCACAGAAAGAAGGCCCTAATGTACCACAGCACAGGCTCCCCCCTGGCACGGCACAACCCAGTTGTACTCAAAGAAGGGGCTTGGTTTCACCCTATCTGTAGAGCCCCATCTCTTCAGTCAGTCCACACACCCAGTGCTTCCACCCTCAAGCTCACTTCCTTTCTAGGATGCGTTGAGTTTGCACCGGTTTGGTCTCCACCCTGTCACCCTGGAAGCTCCTTGCATGGAAGAGCCATGCTTCATGCCCTCACCACGCAGATGTGCACTGTCCACAGCACGGACCAAACTTGGGCTAGAGGGCCACATGGCTTCAGTCCTGCAGGAGAACGGCTGATGCCGCAGTGGAGAGCCAGTTACCAGAGGAGGGGTGTGCAGTTGATCACCAGTTACGAAAAACCTGATTTCCTGTTCATGTATTTTTACCAAAATTTTGCATATATTATCAACCCCAGAATTGTAGATATTTCTTAGTATTTTAGAAAAATGGCAGAAAGTTTTAGAAGGAAGGCAAAAAATTAAAAGTATGACATTCAGTATCATACTCAGTTTGTGCCCCATCTCTGTGCAGCCCATGACGAGTGTGCTCTCTGGTCAAAACTCTCTCAGACAGTGCGACTTCTCAACATGGAGGCCCTCTGGCTGGGGCACAGAGAAGTACCTGGGCCATAGTTGGACTTACTATCACTGTAAATGGAAAAGATGAGGCATGGAAGGACAGAAGTTTATTCTACCAGAAGAGCAGGTATAATGCATGGGGAACCAGCAGTGTGTGCTCAGCCCAGGAGTGTTGAGTGGACCAGCGGAGAGGAGGTTAAATGGTGACATGCCAGGAAGGAGGGACCTGCTGCGCTAGTGAGCACTTGAGTAGGTGGGCTTTCCTGACACCACTCCCTTTATATATTTACGCACCTGTACACCGGGCCTTCTGAGACACATGGCGTGTTACTTAAAACACTAATACCAGGGATACACCACAGTATGATGAGGAGGTGAGGGCCTTCCACAGACCACCCTGCCTGAACTCGTACTTTAGATGTATGATTATCAACAAGACTCCCAAGTTTTTGGGAAAAAAAATCTCCTTAGATAAGCCACACCTTTACTGTGTTGTGCTGAACATCTACTTCCAATACCAAATGCATCCTACTGACAAAACTGCATATTCTTAGTAAAGCACAGGACGGCAGAGCGTGTGTGCATGCACATCAGACAGACAGGAACATGAATGCTTCCCTTTGTGGTAGTGGCGCACTTCTGTAAAGTCATTTTCCTGTAAAGCCTGTCTCCTGAGGAGTGCTTTGCATATGCCCTGTAATATTTTGGAGCCCTTGTGAGCAGGAGCTGCTCCCCAGAGGTCACTGTGTTAGTGCTGTGATTTTGGCTCATGCAGATCTTCTTGGGAAAGCTTTGAGGTATGAGGGTATATTACTGCTGTCTCAGGGCCAAATTTAACAACTTTGAAAGAATATGGCACTGTAGTAGATTTTTTTCTCCATGACTCATTTTTTAAAGTCTTTTTTTTTTTCCTTTTTTTCTTTTGGCTCATTTTGTGTGAAATGAAAAGGTGGATTGCTTGAGCAGTGTTCCATGGCCTGAAGTAAATTATAAGCGAGACATAGTGCTGTATACCTGTGGTCCCAGCTACTTGGGAGGCTGAGGCAGGAGGATTTTAAGTTCAAGGCTAGCCTGAGCAGCGTAGCAGGACCTCATCTCAGTAAATAATAGAGTGTACGTTGCAAAAACAGATGGTAAGATAGATAAATCCTTACATGGCATGGAGACTCATCAGCATGTTTGCTGTTGTGAAGTAGGATCTCCTCGTAGTCCAAACTGACCTCAGGCTCCCATGTGCTCAGGCGACAGGCATGTGCCAGCCTACTCCCCCTTTGAAGCCAATAATGGTAACTCTCTAAAGTGCTTCAAACTGTAGATGTAATATTTTTGTTACACTGTACCCCAAATAAACAAAACCATTTTGTTGTGGGGTAGAATCTCTCCTCTATTGCTTTTGATCTTGTTCGGAATCTACTTTTCAAAGTAACTTTTAAAAATTCTGTTTCCTCCTTGGCTGAGCTGACGGGGCTTGAGTGTTCGCTGTACAGGCCCTGTGTGGGCTCTCCTGTCTCTAGCTTACAAAGGCGCTTCATGTGCGCATAGAGACATTCTGCAGAGCACATGGGGTAGGAGCTAACGCCTGCTTTGTATTGCAGCACCAGCCACTGCAGGCTGCTGTTCTTCCCAGAAGAAGAGGGCAGCGAGGTGTTGCCCAGCACTGCTCCTGCCAGGCTGACACCAGGTTTCCTGTTCTTTTGCTTTCAGTGAGCATTTGTCCTGTGCTTTCACATTCTTCCTTCATGGAGAAAGTAACGTGTGCACGAGTGTGGAGATTGCTCAGCACCAGCCAATCTATTTGATCAGTGAGGAGCATTTGCACATGGCGCAGTCTTCACCCGCACCATTTCAAGGTCAGTCAGAGCTTCCTCTTTACCTGTACCAGCACTGCCATGTGGGTGAGCTGCCTCACTCAGTGGGGTGTTATGGGTTGGGGTGGGGTGTTGGTTTAAACAGGTGCTTTAAAGATAAGTCTATCAGTTAATGGCTTGTCTCAGGTAAGCACATGTATAACATGGGCTTAGTAAAGCTGTGTAATTTCCTCCAAAACAAAATAAGATTGACAAGTATTAAAGGCCATATTTCCGGGCCATTGACCCACCAGTGAAAGGGCTGTAGTTGTGTTTGCTAACACGGTTCTGCAATGAGGTGTCTGACCAAGGTGGCCCCTTTCCAATGATACCTAAATCTCCCGAGGCTGTACTAGTTTACAGTTTCCTCAGTGATGCTAATGTCAGCATTATTTCCTTTTAATCACACACTGTGGGTAAGTATCTGGTTATAAGTTGACTTTACACAGTTAGCTTTTTGTCATGTATTCCAAAATAGCTATGTCTTTTGATTCCACTAAGCGTTCTACATACATATCTTAATCTACAGAATTTAAAAATAACCCAGTTCTTAAAACACACTAAGATGCTTCACAGCATGTGCTAGTATGAACTGCCAGATTTGTTTAAACACTGCTTTGTTTTGGTTTTTGGGTTTGAAAATGTGGAGGAACACCTGACCTCATCTTCAGTATTATCACATGAAAACATTTATGATGATATCAAGGTCACAAGAGAAAATAAGTAATTTTCTAACCTTAAAAGTTGGGAAAGATGGTGTTAGGAGTATGGGTCCCTAGAGACCAGTAAGTCAGCTATCTGTCTCTCCCTTCCTGCAGGACATTAGCCAGTTGCTTTAAAAAGTGGTTGGGGTGAATATGGCACACAGGAAAGAAATTGTCTTCATAAAATTTAGTAATTTGGAAAATGAATAAACACCAATAGAGAATTTCTTTACTTTTTAAAAAGCTGCCCAAACCAAAAAAGAAAAGAAAAGAAAAGAAAAGAAAAGAAAAGAAAGACAGCCCAAGCCAGGTCTGGTAGCATATGCCAACAGTCCCAGCTTATGGAGGCAGGTCAGGCTCAGCTGCATACTGAACTAAGGCTACCTTTGGCTATGTGAGATTTGTCCCAGAAAACCAAAAGTGAGCCTGGGGAGATGGCTCAAGAAGTAAAGTGCTTGCTACACAGGCATCAGGGCCTGAGCCTGCATCCTAGCATCAGGTAAGAGCTGGATGTGGTTTACCTTTATCCCCAGTGTGGGAGAACGGAGACTGACAGCTTCCTGGTGCTCTTTGGCCAGCAGCCAGTCTAGCCATTTCTCTTGCCTTCATATTGGCCTTGTCTCTACAATTATGATAGAGATCCAGTAAGATGGCTCAGCAGGTAAGGCACCTGCTTGTGAGCACCTTGAATTTAACCCCTGGGACCCAAGCAGTAGAAGGAGAGAACGGACTCCCACAGAATGTCCTCTGACCTCCACAGTTGAACACAGAAATTAACTTAAAAGACAGATGTAGAAAGGAAGACCTGGCATTGATCTCTGCTCCCTAGGCTTGTGGGCACGCACATGTGTACACATAAGGCTGTACACGTACATGCAGTGCATATGCAGAGCCAAAGGAAAGGAGGCGAGCTTCCCATTTAGTCACCTGGAAGGATTATCCAGAAGACTTATTTACAGGGCCGCAGCATGACTACCATGCTAACTGGAGTTTGTTTTGAACCCCACCAAAATGATACCTAGTTCAAAGACTGAATGCAAGCAGACCTGTTGTCAGCACCGTACTGGAGTTGAACATGGTATGAGAATGTTCATCACAGGCGCCTTAAACAGTCACACCGAACTCTCAAGTAGACAGTGTGCTTCAAGCTCTATGCATTAAGATAAGCTATTAGGGATTTTATTGTTGTTGTTGTTATTATATATTCTCTATATTTCCTATGATTCTTTGATCATGGCATGTGTAAGAGGTCTCAGGATACAAGTGCTAGGCAGACCTGGGTGTCCATGCCAAATGTGGTGTTCATGTTGGGCAGCCATTATTGAGTAGATTAGTGTACGTATTTTAATATGCCGATAGTTTATATAGTATATATTGATAGAATTGAAAGCATAATGCTATCCCTACGTGGTTTCCTTTAAAAATTGATGTAATTAAAAGACACATAAATAATTCTAAAGTAAACCTAAAAAACATATTGAGAAAGACTTCCCAGATGGGAAGCAAAGCAGGCAGAAGTGCTCTGTTTTAGCCTAACATGACCAAATATATATGATTGATTACATGTGATACTTTCTCTCCTTTACATAGTACTGGTGAGTCCTTATGGCTTAAATGGCACGCTGACAGGGCATGCATACAAGATGTCCGACCCGGCTGCCCGCAAGCTCATTGAGGAATGGCAGTGTTTCTACCCGATGGTGCTGAGGAAGAAGGAGGAGCCTCGAGAGGAGGCTGAGCTGGGCTATGACGATGACGTCCCTGTGGCTGTTGAAGTCATTGTCGGTGAGAAAGCATTTTCATGGAGAACTTTATTCTAGGTCCATTGTCAATTCAAAGAGAAGACACTCAGATTCTTTATACCTCAACCCTGTGCTCCAGTGCTGTTGTCGGGACTCTAGGACACATGGTCAAGCAGGCATGCTGTGGCAGGGCTTCATTTCCTGTTACCTGCTCGCTGTGTCAGTGGACATGGGTGTGCAGACATTTTCTCAGGCTTGCTCCTTGCTGTCTTTCCCCACAGGTGGTGTCCGAATGGTCTACCCTTCCGCTTTTGTGTTGATCTCTCAGAATGACATCCCTGTCCCTCAGAGTGGTGCCAGTGCTGGAGGCCATGTCACAGTTGCACAGCAGGGGCTGGGCAGTGTGAAAGACCCCAGTAGCTGTGGAATGCCTCTCACGCCTCCTACCTCTCCAGAGCAGGTGGCTGTAGGTAAGTGCAATCCAGCATGTTCCTGGAGCAGCATGGCAGAATTCGTGGTGGAGGTGGTAGGGCTGGGAAGGGAGGTAGACTAGTGAGAAAGAGTGGATGCATCTCAGAATTGTACCTGCGAGCTCTGAGTCTTTACTCTAAGGGCATTGTTAGCCCAGTCCTTAGTTCTGCACACACACTCAACTCAGCACACTTCGGTCCACATTTCTGCACACAGACAGGAAACTTTATGTGGGTTGCCTGTTCCTGTTCTTTTTATAAACTAATGGCAAAAGCTGTATCAACTTTATTTGCGTCACAGTGGCCAAACACCTGGGAGAAGGCCTTAGGGAGAGAGGATTTGTGTGACTCACAGGTCCACAGAGTGTTATGGTGGTGGGGGGACATGGAGGCAGTTCTTTACTTCTTGTTGGATAAACAGTGGAAAGAACAAAGCACGTGCTGAGGCAAGATCACAGCCCCAAGGACGAGTCCCCAGTGTTCTGCTTCTTCCAGCCCGGTCCTCCCTGCTATTTTCACCACCACTCTGTGAACTTGGAGGGATGAATCTCGGCTTTAGTCAGAGCTCTTTCTGGAAGGGCCTCACAGACAGGCCCCAGAGGGCGCTGCCTAGTCCAGTCAGGTTGACAGTCAGACTAACCGACATGAGGACTGAATGAGGGGTGCTTGGGACCCTTGCCCAGCTGACAGTTCCTACCCAGGACAACCCTGCAGTGGTTCCTTTTCCAGAAGACAAGGCTAGAGCTGTATGAGAAGCTCTGAGTGGGCCCAAGTCCTGTGCTTGCCCTCTGATGCAAACGTTGGACAATTCACACACAAACTCATTCATGGAAAATGGTGAGGGCTTGAGTTAGAACCGTTTGTTGACTTTTGTTGAATGAGAGTCTCTGTATCAACACTCTTGGCTATAGTCAGCTTGTTTTAATTGGAACTCTGCTAGCATTTGTGTTTGTTACATGTAATTCAGAGGTGGCTTACAACATGCAGGAAGATGTGCATGTATTAAATGCAAACATTCTGTGTGTGGCACTGGTTGATCAGCATGTCCCTCCCCTCACAGCCTTGAGTGAGGCTACACACAGGACTCAGAGAGCAGAGCATTGGGGTAGCCCTTCCTGAAAGGCTTAGCCATTGACCAATTCTTATTATAATGAATTGAAAAGAAAATGCTTTATTATCCTTTGTAGTGCTCCTCATCTATATTAGTATAGCAAAACTATATTGTTATAAAGACTTTATAAGTATTTTGAATAGTTTAAATTTTACCTAAAATTTTGTAACTCTCTTTGTAGACCAGGTTGACCTCCAACTCACAGAGATTCACCTGCCTCTGCCTCTGTCTCCTGAGTGCTGGGATCACAGGTGTGCGCCACCATGACTGGATAAATTTTGTATTCTTGACAATTGGCCTGCTTTAAATTTTTTGACAGTCTTACTTTATCTGGTTATTAGCTTTTTCTACCAGATCCTTAGTGAGAGTTGTTTTAATTTTAAAATCCAATAAATGCCTTCTACATATGTGGCACTTTGACCTCCAGTCACTTCAGAATGCTGAAGCTTGCACTTCAAAAGCAAAACCTGTCTGTGATTAGTCTTCCTGTGACCTTCTCAGTCCTTCCCCTTAGCTCTCTGTATTGTACCACACTAGTCCTTGGGGAAAGACTCTCCCACTATTCCTCATTCTCTAAAACAGTCTGAAGGTTCTAGTATCTTTGTAGTCTCATGAACTAGTCCAAATGTCCCGCCGTGCAATGCTGAACTGTGGTGTAGGGTCCCCAGAAAGAGTCCTCACTGTCTTGTCACTGCACCATCCCCTGGGCTGTGCCCCTAGAGCAAGGGCTGCCTTGCTCCTGACTGCCAAGAACTCTCTTCAGACAGGTCAGCTGGGCTGCCTGGCTACTGCTGCTGAAGCCACCCTGTCCTCTCAGTGGCTGTCTCTTTTGGATGCCTAGAGACCAGAGATAGCAGCTTTCACTCCCATGAAGAGCTCTCACCCTGCCACTCACAGCATTGCCATGGGTATTGGAGTCCTGTCACCTCTTTTGATGATTTCATTGTCTAGTTTTTAGGACAGGCACTTGAGAAACAGTTGGAAAATGAAATGAATTATTTTGCATAGTGACCAAGTATGCTTTTTTTTTTTTGAAAGATAGTAAAGTAGAAGTTTGTTGCCTTTGTTTTGTTGTTTTAATGGGGATAGACCTAACTATTCCACAAAGTAGTGGCATTGATGCAGTCCTCATGGAGAGTAATCTAGTATTATAAAGGAAACTTGAAATCTCTTCAAGATAGCAATACAAATTTTCCAAAGTCTCTATTGACTTTTTTAGCCAGGGTGTTTTGTCGTTTTGTTTTGTTGAGAACAGAACCCACAGTATATCAAGTCAAATAAGAAAGAGCTGTAGAGTTGACTGGACACTGCCTTCAGACTGGCTGTGTCTGAACCGGGAATGGTAAGAGCTTCTGTCAGCACTGCCCCCTGAGGGGGTGCGGCCAGTAGGAATGGGCCGCCCATCAGTGGGTGGAGAGTAACTGCATGCCTTGAGAGATGCCAGTGCCTCTCCCTCTGCTGAGCTTGGGCACCTCATGTTGGGAGTAATGCAAGCAGTTCCACACAGCAGTGTGCTAATGAACTCTTCTCTAACATGGGTGCTGTGTGCTGAGTGAGAGCAGAATGCCTTTGCTGTACTGTCTGACCCAAATGCACTGATGGTACCTAGTCTCCAGATTGTGGACAAGTGGTGTGTGTTTGCATCTTCATACTACAGTTAGGAACTCTTCCTTAGAACATATAGGCTGAGGCGGTTCTGTGTGTGTCTTCCCAGGTGGCGTGTCCATGTTTGCCAGGTGTGCTTTAGGGAGACCACAACAAATCACATAGGCCTGGGCAAGCGGTATTGGCTGGTTAGTGGTGTGTGTTGGGGGTGGATTTCCTCATCCCTACAGATAGTGTTATTGCCAGGGTTAGGAGACAAAGCCCATTAAACTGTCCAAAGGTCTGTGTGCCACACACACAGGTGGCAAATCCTGATGTTGTAATTGCTTGCTTTCCAGGTGAAGGTGGAGGTGTGCAGAGTGCTGCCAGTCACCTCGGCTCCCAAGACGCAGGGACGATAACTATGCACAGTCCAAAGAGGTCGAGGAAAGTCCCTCCGAAACTCCACAGTCACATGGTCCATCGGGTCTGGAAGGAATGCATCCTCAACAGAGCCCAGTCCAAGTATGTGTGCTCACTGTAGTCAGTCACATGTGCAACTGTGGGACCAAACCTGAAGGTCTTCAAATTGTTATTTTTATGATTTAAGCCCAGTAGGATATAATATAAAAGAAAGATGATAGAAGGCAAAACATTTGGATTTTTGTTAGGTTCTTTCTTGATCATCTGAAGATTGGCATGGTGTTGATATAACATTTGCCAGCAGGGACAACTCAGAGGTTTACACTGATTGTCAGCATGGCAGTCAGGGTACAGCCTTCTGTTGTATGCAGATTCCCAAATGGCTCCCAGTTACAAAGGGAACAAACTCATGGGTCACCTTGTGCTTTCACCATGAGTGCACATTTGCAGATGTTGTGTTCCCTGGGCTGCTTTGAGGAGACTGTGTTCCTTCTGCCATCTCTTCTTCCTTTTCCATTGCTTTCTACCTGCTTTATTTAACAGTGTCGCACACATGCGTGCATGTGCCATGTATGTATGTATGTATGTATGTATGTATGTATGTATGTGGTGTTTTTGTTTACATGTGTGTCTGTGCACCACTTGCATGTCTGGTACCCACAGAGGTCAGAAGAAGATATTAGCTCTCTTGGAATTGGAGTTGTGGGTGGGTGTGGACTACCATATCAGTGCTGGGAACAAAACCCTGAGTCCCCTGTAAGAGCAGCCAGTGTTTTCAACCCATTTACCAACCATCACTTTAGTCCCTGATATTATTATTTTAAGGAGCAGCGCAAGTGGAGGCCAGAGGTGCTGGGTCCCCAGGACATGGAGTCATAAGCACTTATGTGCTGCCGGACATAGGTGCTGGCAGCCAATAAGGTTCTCTGGGACTGAGCCACGTCTCCAGCCTGTCTTATGTGCACCCCTGTTGATACTTACTTAGGCACTCAGAAATCATTTAAGTGCTTTTAAAGAGAGCACTGTTCAGAGTTCTGTGTATGGATTTAATATCTGAATTTTGTACCAAGATTTTATAGCAAATTGGTGTTAAAATTTTACTTTCAGAAAAATTGGTTTAGAATAGGCCACTGAAGATGTGCTAGACAGCTGTAAACTAATTGTATAGAGCATCATAGTTTGGACCTTGAAGATGGTCCCTAGTCACTTAGAAAAGCTCTTCTCCTTCAGAACAGCTTATCTCTATCTTCATGCCTAGATATTTTTCCAGTTAGCATTTCTTTCTTACCACCTTCCATTTTTACTTAGAAGTGCCCTCACACCTCTGCTGTTTCTGGCAGATCACGTCCCTTTTTTACTAGCACATAGTAGAGAGCTGAGATGCCCAGGAAGGTAGAAAAGGCTATGGCTGAAAGATTTCCATAGGGCCACCTGGTGAGTGCAGCAGTAGCTGCTGGGAAAGGAGCCTGCCCATAGCTGCCTCTCTTATTGTTCCTGTTGGCTTCTTACTAATAACATGTGGGAGATAGTTTTGATTGCTACTTTTTAGTTCACATTGAAAGTGCTAGAATATTGCCTTAAAATAATAGTGAATAATGTAGGAGTTTTAAGAGTGATTTGACAACAACAGAAAATATATAATTTGTAGATGTTTTCAAACAGTAATTTTAAAAAATACTTATAATGTTAGGTGACTTTGTATCTCTCTGTGTCTCTCTGTCTCTCTCTCTGTCTCTGTCTGTCTGTCTGTCTGTCTGTCTGTCTGTCTGTCTCTCTCTCTCTCTCTCTCTCTCTCTCTCTCTGTGTGTGTGTGTGTGTGTGTGTGTGTGTGTGTGTGTGTGTGTATGTGTGTGTGTAAAAGTGTTCATGTAACTGTGTGGTACTAAACCCAAGCCTTGTTCATGCAGACAGAGTGACGTTGTAACAGGAAGCAGCAGTGAATGGTGCTGGGTGTTGTTCTGTTGCCGTATATACTGTCCGTGCTGCATGGAAGATGGTCTTAGGCGGCAGCAGTTTTGAACTCTGCTTCTGCGCATATGGCAGACAGGTTATTTGCCTCTTTGTTGCTCTGGACTGATTTATCAACAGGGTCCATGATTACATAAAAAGTGTTCACACCTTTAAAAAATGACTTTCTCTGTAGAGGAATTTGTTATCTCATGTTTGCACACAGTCACATTTTCAACTTTTTTAGGAGGAACCAGATGTCAACTCCCACGCGGGAAGAAGAGCCTGCTCACAGTCCTGCTACCTGGGACTTTGTAGACCCAACCCAAAGAGTCGGCTGTTCCTGCTCCAGGTGAGTGTGGAGAGGCAGGGGCTGTGGCAGAGAGAGCATGGGCCACACAGGGTACTTCATCTCAGTCTGTACTTGAAACTTCCTTCTGGAAGGAAGGAAATAATCCATCTAGCCTGATACGCAGGTGCTAATTTTATTGTCAGGGTTAGAAGTTTATTATTGAAAACTGGTTGGCTGAAGTCAACAGAACTTTGAGGAAGCAACTCTTGAGATCCTTTCTGCTGGGGATCTTTGTTACTGTTAGAGGCGGTGCTCGCTAACACCCCCTGAGAACCGAGGCCACTGCAGTAGTGGTGTCTCAGTTGCTTGTCTCTTGAGTGTTTGCATGGCCCTAAACACTTCCCCCTTCTGCCCCTTGACTCACCGACCACTAGCTGGTAGTCTAGGATCTCAATGCCATGGGTTTTTAGTATGGCTTTTATATCTCCCATTCAGCTGATGGTTAGAGCAGCCCTGCTCCTCCACTCATGGGTCTGGTGCTTCTAAAGCACAGGCTTCTCATGTGGCTCTCGTGGGCCTTCTCGGAAGGAGGATGGTCTGTTAGAAGGCAGCCATTCACCTCTCAGCTCAGGGGTTACCGCGGTGCAAAGCCTGTCCATCAACTCAGGTAGAGTGAAGTTGGCTCTGACCTACCTCCCTGGCCTGTGCTCTTGCCAGGCGTTATCTTAGTGGGCAGCCCCCGTTCTCACAGCCAGTCACACTCATGCTTAGCTTGCTGTTGAGGAGCTTTGTGAAGGAGGTGTTTGCTCACTAGGTATTCTCTCTGAGCACACATGCCTCCTCCTCCCTCCTGTCCTGTGGCATCTGTGGTTTGCAGTAGCTGAATATGTGCACATTTTACTCTTGGGTATTGGGAGTGGGGGCCACCTTTAGCAAGTATGTGGGGTATAAACTATGGTGAGCTTAACTTATGCCTCTTCTTTTTCCTGATCTTTTATATAATCTATATTTTTACTCATTAGTGTCACATAAAAAAGTCAGCTACTATGCATTATTCTTGGTACATGAAGTGTGAATCAATAATGTTTTACTTTCTGTGCTCTGGGATTGCTGCTCTAGTTCTTAGCTGAATTCTTACTCCCAAGGCTGCACTGCCTCTCACATGCTGCCTGGCGTCCTCAGACCCCGTGCTTTAGTCTTTATTCTTGGGAGGGGAGAGGGTCTTAGTCAGGGTTTCATTGCTGTGAAGAGACACCATGACCATGGCAACTCTTAGAAACACTTGACTGGGGCTGGCTGACAGTTCTGAGGTTTAGTTTAGTCCATTGTCATCCTGGCAGGAAGCCAGGAGAAGCCAAGAGGTCTTCATCCGGATCTGCAGGCAGCAGCAGGAGAGAGATGGTGATCCACCCCACAGTGGCCCACTTCCTCCAACAAAGCCACACCTACCCTAACAATGCCACACCTCCTAATAGTACCACCCCCTATGGCCAAGAATTCAAACACATGAGTGTCTACAAGAGCCATACCTATCCAAACCACCACAGGGGCCTTTGAGAACTGTCCTAGTGTTGGGTACTTCTGTAACTTTCTTTTATACTCAAGGCCCTGGGTCCAAGCCTTAACCAGTACTGTGTCCACGCAGACCCGCCCACTACTATGGTGTTTTCCCTGATCACCTGTTGGCTTTTCTTGTATTGTGGATCTGGTCCATCATGGTTACTTCCTCTGAGGTGTCTTTCTTTGGAGCCACCAGTGTTCTGTTTTGTGTGGCTTTGCTTTAGGCTTTGTCCTCCCACCATTTAATACCCCACCCCCCAGGCTGCTCTCCCTCACCAGTATGGCCATACCCTTTGCTAATGGGGTGGGGGTGGGGGGGCTAGCACAGGCTCTCTTAGTGCAGGGTGTCTTCTTGCTCTTATATATTGTGCAGTTGAGTCCTTGATGGGCCTGGAGGAACCAACTACACAAGCTCACACACATTACAACAGATGCTTTCTTTGAAGACTCTGCACAAGAATCCTGCCAGTAAGCCGGGCGTGGTGGCGCGCGCCTTTAATCCCAGCACTCGGGAGGCAGAGGCAGGCGGATCGCTGTGAGTTCAAGGCCAGCCTGGTCTACAAAGTGAGTCCAGGATGGCCAAGGCTACATAGAGAAACCCTGTCTCGAAAAACCAAAAAAAAAAAAAAAAAAAAAAGAATCCTGCCAGTGCAGCTAACTGTCCTGGGGAGCATCCAGTCTCTGCATGGAAGGGCTAGGAAGACAGTGAGGTCTTTGCTGAGGTGCTCACTGCTCGCTGTCCCTTGGTGCACAGAGTACACCTCTGCCTGTACTTTTCTTGAGAGCCTTATTCAAAGTCGGGTTTTTTTGTTTGTTTGTTTTTTTTTAAGATTTAGTTGTTTTTGGTTTTTTTTTTAAGAGTAGCAAAGAGTTTGGCCAGAGTGTTTACAGATTATGTGTTGTAGGATTGCCAAATGCTATGGAATGCGCTACTCACGATTTAACGGCTGAATGGAACAGGGCAGCCATTCTGCTGTCCCACTAAACCATCCCATTATGCCACACAAATCCATTTTACTGCCCACGAGGGCATCATTTAGCTCAGTGCGGCAGTAATTTAATACCACCCAGGTGGCCTCAGAGAGTCACCGCTGCACCACAGAGAACTTGCAGTCTTCCCTTGGAGTGATTTACAGATGGAGAAGCTGGCTGACCTGCACAGAGTAAGCTGGACATCGTTTAGTGGCCCTGCCCGAGCCATTCCTCATGCCTGCAGTTGCCGACAAGTGTGGGCAGATGAATGTCCTCCCTGAGATGGGATGGGGCTTAGGTGCGTTTGAGTATGTGGTCTGGTTCCCAGCCTTTAACCTCCATCCCATCTTCACACGTATGTGTCTAAACTTGATACTTCACTTGTTTCACATTTCTTCCCCAGATAGAGTCAGAGGCAAGGCTTATTACTGTACGCATCCTCGTAACTGATCTTGTTTATCTTAGTTTCCCACTAAGATGGGGGACAGAGCACAGTGATGGTAGTCTCGGCTGACAACATTACAAGTCATGTAAGCCATTGTCCTTTTTTCGGTCTTTTTCTGGTCACTTAATCTTGTAGATTAAGATTCAGTGTGAATATGTTATCTGAAGCTCTGTCTAATTAGAAAGATTGAGATTAGCAGGATATTAATTCATATTTCTCATTAAGTTCACTTTTTATCTGCTTGACCTTATATGTGACTGGTTCTTGGTTTCCTATCAGGGAAGTGTGAGCATAGCTGGGTGTGGAGCCTTTCAGATGTGTCAGTGATCCAGAGTGTGCCTGGGGCGGCAGACCCTGACAGAGACTTCTCTGTGATATCGCAGCCATGCCGTTTCCGGTACCTGGGTATATGCTGACTTCAGTGTAACTCTCGTTGTAGGCATAAAGCTCTAAAGCGGTGTACAGTAGGCCCCAGCAGACCCCCTGCCGCATCTCAGCCAGGCTTCGGTGCAGGGCCGCCTCCCTCATCCTTACCACCTCCTGCTCCTTCTAAGCACAAAACAACAGAGAGACAAGAAAAAGGAGACAAGCTGCAGAAGAGGCCTTTGGTGCCCTTTCACCACAGGCCTTCTGTGGCTGAAGAGTTATGCATGGAGCAGGACGCGCCTGGACAGAAGCTCGGGCTGCCAGGGATAGACGCCTCCCTAGAGGTGCCGAGCAGTCGGAAGTATGATAAGCAAATGGCCGTGCCTTCCAGAAACACAAGCAAGCAAATGAATCTGAATCCTATGGATTCACCTCACTCCCCCATTTCCCCTCTGCCACCCACACTCAGCCCTCAGCCACGGGGTCAGGAAGCAGAGAGTTTGGACCCACCTTCTGTCCCTGTGAACACTGCACTCTATGGAAGCGGGGCAGAGCTTCAGCAGCTGTCCACTCCAGATGACAGAACTGTCCTCGTAGGCCAAAGACTGCCTCTGATGGCGGAGGTCAGTGAGACAGCCTTATATAGTGGGATTCGGCCCTCCTACACCGAGGCATCAGATAAGTGGTGGAAGAGTTTTCGTCTCCCACTCAGTGAAGATGCTGAGTTTCGGCCTCCAGAGCTCCAAGGGGACAGATTTGACACCAAACTGGATGTGAACCCAGAGAGCACTGCACTGCAAAGGTGAGTTGACCCTTGGGTGGGGCCCTGGGCATCCACACTCTCTTCTCTCTTTGCTAAATCTTCACTGACAAAATGAAAGCAGACCTTTCTTTTTCTTGTAGACGGTACATAGGGTTAGTCACAACCCCTGTTCTTTATCACCTAGCCATGTGGTGGTGTTTAAATACATAGCAGGAAAGATTTTGTTTATGATATTTTAGGGCACACAGTATGGACTTATGTAGGTCAAGAGTGTAACTTGGAGAGGCCAGCTGTCTGAAGGAGTGCTCCTGAGCCACCCGCCATTCTGAACCATGGCACAGGGTGCAGGTGACCTCCCGGAACCCACCCTGCAGCCTCAGCTCTGTGCTGATTTGCTGACTGAGGGGCCAGAGCTGTGTGCTGGGACTCTGCCGCAGAGGTGTGTGCTAATGACCTCTGGTTTCTGAAGCATCTGGCCGTGGACTGATAGTGCTGCCTCAGTTCTGCCTAGTCATGCTGAAGATCTTGAAAATCAAAATATTGGAGATTTCCTAGGGTTTTGATTTTTTTTTGTTTTTTGTTTTTGTTTGTTTTGTTTTTTGTTGTTCGGTTTCAATTCTCTTTTAAATCCTAACTGGTGAGCTGGCTCAGCAGGCAAGCACACGTAGAACTGGGACTGGAGACTGAGGCTCTCTCTGCCTATGGGGTGTTTTATGGTCACCTTCAGAGAGAGAGCTCTGCTGAGTCCACATCAGCACTGCCCAAGCCTGGCCACGACTTTAATCCCCAGAATAGAGAGCCAACTCTGACCTTCACAGGGTGCATGTATACACATACACATACACACACACACACACACACACACACACACACACACACACACACACACACACACACAGAGAGAGAGAGAGAGAAAATGTAAAAATTGTGAATACTGCTTTGGAAAAACACACAATTTTACCTTGTCTTATTTAAATTGTCACGTATTTTACCTTTTAGACTCTTAGCACAACCTAACAAGCGGCTCAAAATCTGGCAGGAAGAGCAGCCTCAGGGGCAGCCGCTCCCCTTCCTCGACCCGTCACCTCTGTCACAGCAACCTGGAGACACGTTAGGAGAAGTCAATGACCCTTATACCTTTGAGGATGGTGACATAAAATACATCTTCACAGCAAATAAGAAATGCAAGCAGGGAACAGAGAAGGATTCCCTAAAAAAGAACAAGGTACCATCTACTGCAAGGGAGCGGAGCCGGCTGTGGGTTGGCGTTGTTCAGTGTGTGTGGGAGACTCCTGAGGCAGACTGTCTGAGGTAGTCCTGCCTGCTTGCTCTGTCCTCATACTCATGCTCTTGGTGCTATTGGATGGAACAGCGTTTTGTTCCTTTTTGCCATGGCTCACCTTTGTTCCAGTCAGCCGAGCATACAGGAAGCTGTGTATCTTCCAGGCTCCAGCTTGTCCCTTCATGCCTTCTCTCATACGCTGATTACTGTTGGCCTATGCTCCCTGCTTATTTCTTTTAAAATATTTTCCTAGTATCTAAAATGTAAAGCAAAAAGTATTGAGTGCAGTGACTCTTTTTATGGAGTGTTTATGTCCACTGTGCTGAGAGCTGTGCCTGTTTGTTCTGACTCCATGTCAGCACTGCCCATAGACTGTAGTGTGAACTGGTCCACTTCCATTGCCATGATAGTGAGTCCTGGGTGTGCCTGCCGGCTTTAACCATTTAATGAGCTGTTCTGGAGAGAGCAGGAAAGTATGGCAGTTAAAGGCCGGTGGAGTCCAGGTTGTAGATAGATCCAGAGACTTGGCCTGTCATTTAACATTGGTCCCATGACCTAAGACAGCATTTGATACCAGGACAGGTCTGTAATCAAATGCTACCAGCACATGAGTCTCTGAGAACACCTAGAGGGTCGGAGAGAGATGGGAGAAGTTCTTGATTGCGAGTATTGCAGAGCAAGGACATGCCTTTGACCCCTTTGGTTGCATAGACCATGGTTTCTCACACTGCTCATAACAGGTTCCATTCGACGCGCTAATTCTTTGTGTTCTCCCTCATTCCCCACACTCTGGGTTGCTGTTCATGTGTTTTGTTTGGCTGAATTTATTACACAGTCAGAGGATGGATTTGGTACCAAGGATGTCACTACACCAGGTCATTCCACGCCGGTGCCTGATGGGAAAAATGCCATGTCTATTTTCAGTTCTGCTACCAAAACAGGTGTGTACATTGTTACTCACTCATTTGGATTGTTGCTAAAGTAAAATGCAAAGGAAATTCTTCTCAATTTAAAATTATATCCTTATTGCTATAGCAGTAATTTGAGCCCAACGTTAATGTTTTTCGTGGATTGTTTTTTGGTTTGTTTCAAAGCTGATAAGGCTACTTGGAAATAATTGTGTCTAAATTTAAGTAGGACATAGGGAGGAAATTCCCAGCAGACCTTGTTCACTGAGGTTCAGTCCGTGTCCTAACCCCTCCCTGTCAGCTGGGGAGCCTGCTCACTCTGTGTTCCTGCCTCCTTTCCTGCAGATGTCCGGCAGGACAACGCTGCTGGCCGAGCTGGCTCCGGGAGCCTTACACAGGTGACAGATCTGGCACCTTCCCTGCATGACTTAGACAACATCTTTGATAACTCTGATGACGATGAGCTTGGGGTGAGTTCACACTGGCTGCACATGTGAGGTCTGCCACGTGGGGGCTGCACCAGCATTTCAGGGTTGCTTTGTAGTTTTCAGTCCTGGACTCAGGACTCTTGTTTTAGGAGCTAAATGAGTTTAAAAGGCTCCTATATTTTGAACCCTTTGAACACTGTTTACTGGTGCTTTTTGTTTGTTGTATATCATCATTCTTTCTAGTTGTAAATACTAAGATCTTCACATTTATTTTAGTAAGTCCTCCTGAATAGTACGGGACTATAGAAACATAGTGTGCATGTGTTTTCCATATAATGCACACACCTTTTCTTCATGTAATAACCGAGCAGTTAGTGTGCAGTGTCAGTGCTGTGGTGGGGAGTAAGATGGGGACGCATGGCTCCAGTGAGGGGAAAGAGCGAGTGCCTTTGGGAGTGGCTGACTGAGACTCAGGAAGTGTGTGACCGCCCGCCCGCCCGTCCCCTTCATCCTCGCCCCTTGGGCTAACACCAGCACCTGCTATTGCTGGGGATGCTAGAGCTAAATAAAACACTCTTTCTTCAAAGAACTTAGTTTATTTATTTTTTTCATTCATTTACTTAATCTTCCTCCTATCTATTTTATATAAGCTTTTAAAATAATTGGATGATCAACACCTTTGTGACAGGTAACTGCACTTACATATTTGGTTAAATTATGCTGGAAACATAAACTTCAGGTAAAACAGCCTGTAAATATATTTACTGCTATGAGTTCAGCAGCAGACCAGGATCTAAGGGTGCTGACCTCTAAAGTGCAGTGGGGGCAGGGCAGCAGTGTTTAAATTAAGGCTCGAGGATAAGTAGGGATCAGATTTCTAGCTTTAAACTCAAAGGTAGCTAATTAACAGATCTTATTCGCCTTCGGCATTGCACATGCCAGCATGAGGATGAGGTCATGATGGCTTTGAGAAATGGCTTTGACCTGAGAAGGGAAAGGCTGGGGTCGTGAGGGGCGGGGCCTTGGGTGAGTGGAATGGCCCCATAGGACAGCAGAGAGACGCAGCCAGTCACTGAGGGCTGGCTAGCAGCCTCCTCATCTGCTCCTGGTGGCTCTCTGAGAGGGATGGCCTCAGGAGGATCTTGTCAACCTTCTAGGACTCCAGGACTCTGCTGAATGTACAGATGGGGAGGCATGTGCACTATTTGGGGTTGTTTGTTTTTTAGTCAGTCTGAATTGCAGAATACAATCCTATTTGTTGTTTTTTTGCATCGGAACACAGGAGCCTTAATTCAAATAGTTGCTACCTGAAAGAAAAGATCATGGCAGTGGAACAATGGCTAGGAGGGTGGACTTACATTTTCTTGCTGTTGATCTGGGCCTTGGAAAAGTTACCCATTTATTTTGACTCTCAGGAAGATGGCACAAGTTGGGGTGGGGTGGAGGGGATGGAGGACCACGTTAGCGTCTGGTGGTGAGTGTGATGCTTGGGAAGACAGTGAGTCCCACCCACCCCACTGAGGAGAAGGAAGGGCGGGTGCTGTCTCCTGGGCCTGTGACTTCATTCCCCAAACAAGTTATAAATCACTGTTGGGCTTTAAAAAGTGGCTCCCTGGGGAATATATTTTAAGCAATATTAAGCACAAAGGAGATTGAGCGTTTTTCAATTGAATTCTTATTTCTTTGAAATAAGGGATTCTAATTTGATTTCTCCTCTAGCATTCGTAAGAACCAGTTTACCTAGTGAGTGGAAGTGGGAGGCTGGTGGCTGAACAATCAGATGTGTTTGTATTTAATTGTACCTATCAACTGTATATTATGTAGGTGTAAATAAAAGCCATTATATCTGTAAGATCCATTATTAAAATATTCCCAACTATACTTGCTTTCGTGACCAGCCCATTTGAGTTCTTAAAGGCACTCTTTCCTAGTAAGGACGTTGCCTTGTTTGAATAACTGGTCAGTTGTCTGCATTCTCCGGTTCTTAGACGGTGCTACCTTTGTGAAGATAGACGACAACAATTAAGTGAGAGTGCTAGAACATAAGCCTTAGCTTTGGGGAGCACAGGACCAAGAAAGAAGAGGCAGCCTCACAGCCAGCCACTGCTGGACTGTGGCCAGCCAGCTCCCGTGCTGTCAGGACTGCACTGGTGCTGACCTGGAGGCAGCATGGCTGCGGGTCTCAGCAGTTTGCCCACCAGGCCCCTGAAAATGGCTCACTTCTCTCTCCTACTGAAGCAGTTCTTGGCGTGTCCCTGGGGTCACCCACTGCCTGCCAGTGGTTCTGGGCGTCACAGAAGGGCAAGCTGCTGTATTTTTAAGGTTCAGTGGGCGTGCGCTCCCAAGTGTTCTAACAGTACCACTTTCTTCTCAGGCCGTGTCTCCTGCCCTGCGCTCATCCAAGATGCCTACTGTTGGGACTGAGGAGCGGCCCCCTGGGAAGGACGGAAGAGCTGCTGGCCCTTACCCTCCAAGTAGGTACAGGAGCCTGAACTGACATGGCTGCCACTGAGGATTCAAACAGAAGAAGCTAGTGCTTCTGAGAAGGCAGGAAGCTGTCCAGAGACAGAGCTATTCTCGGTTGACGTCAGACAGTGTTTTGTTCTCAAACTGAGAGTGGAGCTCCAGTGTAGAGGGCGGGAGTGCCTGGTGGGGCTGCTTCTCTAGTAGGGCACAAGCTGCACACTAACTTCAGACATGGCCACTGTGCGGAACTGCAGAAAGCGTTGCTACCTTCAAAATTTTGGTTGACTTCTGGGTAATGAGTGTTTGGGGTCACTGTCCAGGTTTCTGTTTCTCCTTTGAGAGAGAGGTCAAGGAGTAGGACAAGGAGTAGTATAGTCTTTACCTGAGGGAAGCTCGGGGCCCACAGAGAAAGGAGAGGCAGTGTGCTTCTTCAGACATTGAGGCTGACACATCCCATTACAAATCACCCTCAAATTCCTGCTCATTCACTTCAGCTGGTAATGAGAACAAATTGAGGGGAAACCACTATGTCACAAGATGAGTCAAAAAGTTTTATGAACCTATAAATGTAGTGCTGATTTACTCAGATGTAGAGGTGGATGTGTATAGAGATTGGGCTTTGACAGTTTAAGTAGACCCATAGCTTTTTAAAATAACAACGCTTTCTCAGGCATGGCATGGGTAGAAATGAATAACGACAGCCAGCCAGTCGCTGTAGTTTGCCTGTTGTTTTTTTAAAACCTTTTTTCTTTTTTTAATTACTCAACATTGTAGACTTTCACCAACATGAGATTTCATATGAAAGAAACATGCACAGGTGAGGACTTTGATGTGTGCTAACCCAGTTAGTCCCTTCCATTTCTTTGTGTGAGGGCACACAGCAGGAGCACTGCAGTGTCTGAGGATGTAGCCAAGGCTGTCCACTCACTGGAGCCACCTACGACAGCACCATTGGACTGTGTGCTAGTGTTTTGTTTTTACCTCAAGGGTGATTGTTTTTGAGAGCATGGACTCAGAATCTGATGCAAAGGTACAGGCTATAAAAATAAGTTAAAAACAAAGCACTGAAGAAAAGACCCAGAAAGATTCAGTACGAGACCAATTTGACTCTGTACTGGGGAAGGGGCAGAGCGGTGGGATGGATGGACAGAGGCAGACATGGTGCCTAGACACAGAGTTACCTCCTAGCCGTAGCCGTGCAAGCAGCTTGGCCTGTTTTCAGCTTCCCAGACTGCTGGGGAGCTATGAAATATAATAGCCACAAGGGCACCAGCAGAGTACAGAGAAGCTACAAACCGGGGCCCATGGAAGTAATTTGTTAATGAATTCTGCTGAGCTGGATATATCAGATGGCAGTTTTAGTGTAACTGAAGATGGAAAGTCATTGAGCACTTCCTGGGTGTCTCTGGAATTGTGTGCTTTACGTGTACAGCTTGTCTCAGTTTGCTCCAACTCCGGTGTGTCCTGAACACCCAGTAGCCACTTGTGGCTAGTGCATACAGGGGAAAGAAAAAGATCCCTTATTGCCAGTTTGTGTATGTAACAATGAAGGATCAGTAGATTGAGTAGACCAATTGCCTCTGAATTTCTTTGAAATCATTTTTTTTTTTTTAAAGAATGAGTCTTAGAGAAAACAAAAAACAAAACAAAGCAAAAACGAAAGATTTGGACCATGCAGTTAGTTTAATTCTGTGCATGGGATTCTGCTCTGTGCCCCAAGGCAGAAGGATCCTGAGAAAGAAGCCAGTGGTTTGGGATAGGGTGAAGGGTGCCAGAGGCTTTGAAAACATGGGGCTCTGATTTTATTAGATGGCATTAGTAAGGCGGATGGCTATAGCAGAAATACACTTACCATGTTTCTTACAGGAAATTTCAATCAAAGCTATTTATTTATGTATTTTAACTTTTAATAAGATTTCTTTGGTTGGTTAGGTTGTTTTGTTTTTTTGGGGTTTTTTGTTTGTTTTTTGGTTTGTTGGTTGTTGGTTGGTTTTTTTCCAAGACAGGGTTTCTCTGTGTAGCCCTGGCTGTCCTGGACTCACTTTGTAGACAAGGCTAGTCTTGAACTCACAGAGATCCATCTGCTTCTACCTCCCGATTGCTGGGATTACAGGCATGCACCACCACACCCAGCAAGGTATTTATTATTTTTAATAGAGTGTGGGGTGGGAGTGCATGCTCACACATGTGTACATGCCCCCTTGAGGTCAGAGATATTGGATCCCCTGCAACTAGAGGTACAGACAGTGTGAGCTGCTGTGTGGGTGCTGGGAACTGAACCTGGGTCCTCTACAAGAGCAGCAGTGCTCTTAACTGCTGAGCCGTCTTTCTACCCTCTGTAATTTTTGTTTGTTTGTTTGAAAGGGTCTCACCCTGTACCCCTGGCTGCCCTGGGACTAGCTGTCTGTGTAGACCAGGATGGTCTTGAACTCAGAGATTAGCCAGCCTGTCTCCTGAGGCCTCAGCAGTACTGGATTCATGGTGGCTTTGGCATATAGGGGAATGGGCTCCATTGTGGAAACACACACGTGCTGTTGTGCTGTTCCCTTTGAGCTTGCCCTCCCGGCCCTTCCAGCCCATCCACCCTCTCCTCACTGGCTCTGACTCCTCCAGAGTCTAGGTAAAACCTTCGCCGTAGTCAGATGTTATCGTGTTATCGTGACACTAGGAGAATTATGCTTTAGCTTCCTGTGAGAATCTTAGAGTTGTTGTTCTTTAGTGTAGGGAAATGTTAGGGGTGTGGCGTTCATTGCTCAAGTCAGCCCTTACCCTTTGTTGGAAATAAAGTGTTGATTTGATTAGAGACCTTTCTCCTGCCTTAGAGTTAATAACTTGTACGTAGGGTCTCCCATAATTGGCTTGGCTGGCCTCCCTACTCATAGGCATGCGTAAGTCGTAAATCCTACTACACAGACAGCAAGTAGAGATAAAGGCTCTGAAGGGCCGCTCAAGCTGCCTGTGATTCCCTCTTCAGGGTGTCCATTTACTCCCTCCGTGTAGTGAAGCTGTTGGATGCTCCCTTGTCCCAAGGGTGAGCAACCAAGCCTGTTGAAAGTTGCATATCTCAGGGTGACATGCTACTAGTTGGCCAGTGAGACCCTGAGGGCGGATGTGTCCCAGCCACAGCTGAGCTCTGCCTGGAGGGCAGACCCTGATGAATGTGCAGCTAAAGGCATAGTCAAGTTCATTATTCCATATGAATTCCTGCTTAAGGGCTAGATGCCACATACCAGCTTAGCTAAATGTTGGGGCATCAAGAAAGCCCATAGCTGAGGAAGTAGAGACAGCAAACAACAAATCACATAAACTCCCAGTTCCACACACAGTGCACCACCTAGCGGCCACGCCTTATAACCACAGCTTGCTGAGCCAGTTAGTAAACTGATGGATATACCAATACTGTGAAGATGATGGGAAGTGGGTACTAAGGATGTCCCTCCTTCCTGCTGGAGACAGAGCCCAGGAATGGACATAGGCTTTGTAAAATGCCTTCTGGCCACTGAATGCTTCTTAAATAGTGTGCCCTGCCCTGTTGACAGAACCTGTAGAGTCTGGGTAGTATTAGTCACAACTCCAAAACTTTGATAGAAGTCCAGAAAGACAGTGTGGACCTGTTTCCCACAGAGAGCTGGATGGTGTGATGCAGTTAAACCAACCCTCCATCCTGGCTCTAAATAATTTTTATTTTCTGTGATATTTCAAAAATACTGGGAAAGGAAGATAGACTTTTTTTTTTCACAGTGTAGTGGATTGCTTCCACTTTCTGCTTAACTTGTCTCCTTCAGTTTTTTCATAGAGTCAATTATTGGAAGAAAACTGGCCACTCTAGGTCATTACATCAGCATTATGTCATAGAGCACTAGGAAGAGCGTGGATGCCTGAGGGTGGCCTGCATCCTGACATTCCATAGCCTTGTGGGGACACTGCTGTGCATGGCTGTCACAGATTTCAAGAGGCTTGCTGTTAAGATGCACTTTTAATTTTGTTTCTAGCAGTTGCAGACTTGCAAAGGATGTTCCCCACCCCTCCATCATTGGAACAGCATCCTGCGTTTTCTCCTGTGATGAATTATAAAGATGGAGTGAGTTCAGAGACAGCAACTGCATTGGGCATGATGGAGAGTCCTGTGGTCAGTATTGTCCCCACACACCTCACGGAGTTCAGGATGGAAGTGGAAGATGGCTTAGGAAGTCCCAAGCCAGAGGAGATAAAGGTAATTCTCAATGTAGGGCCTTCCTTCCCCAAGGCTGGGCTGCTTCCCTGTGGGCCCCATGACCTTCAGTGAGTGCTGTGTGCCACACACAAGCACATGAGGACCGTTGAGACTGGGGCACGCCGCTGGCACACTCACACCGTGGCCCTTGCTTCATTAATAATGTTGGCGTTTGATTTTTTTTTTTAATTTACCATTGTAGAGAACTATTGAATTACAGTAGATTTTGTGCCTATGTTTTATGAGGCACCAAGGAACTGTAGGTGGTTCCAGTTTGCCAGCATTAAACTAGCCCCATTTCGTTGTCACAGGACTTTTCATACGTGCACAAGGTGCCGCAATTCCAGCCTTTCGTGGGGTCCTCCATGTTTGCTCCGCTGAAGACGCTGCCGAGCCATTGCCTGCTGCCCCTGAAGACACCTGATGCCTGTCTGTTCCGGCCCTCATGGGCAGTTCCTCCTAAAATGGAACAGCTGCCCATGCCCCCTGCAGCCACTTCCATTAGAGACGGTTACAAGTACGTGCGGGTCTCTGCCAGTTCCCATACATGATGCCACCTTACCATTTCTAAGTACTTGTCACAGGGCCATAGTAGCTCATCCCCTGAGACTGGTTTTTTGACCATGTTGTCTTATGTGGGAAATATGTGTTTATTTTTAAATAAGGTTCCTAAATATAGACAAATTAAGAATATTTTAGAGTGCTACATGCAAGTCTAAGCTGGTGGTTGCCATAGAGTCTATGCTTGGCTGGAGTTGCTGATATTTGTGGGTAGTGGTAGGAGCTTTGATCTGTGCGCAGTAGTGATCTCTGTGGGACTTTTAAAGACACTTTAAAATTAGGCCAAACAGCAATAGATCTCGGTGTGATTTGGGCAAGGTGAAGGGAGACGTGGTGATGTTGATATCTCCTGTTGCCCAGAGAAATTGAGTTTGTATCAGCAGTGCAGGCTTGACTTTCTCTGAAATAAATAACTTCTTAATCAGACAAACACAAATGCACATGTGTGTCCCAGCCACATGTGTGTGTGGATGTCTAAGCACGTAAAGTGCAAGTTGCTGCTGCTTTACCAGGTCCCACTGCAGGGACTGTAGAGATGGGCCGGCTCCAGCTCGTACCTCTTCTCGGGGACAGTTGCCAGGCAGGGAGACTGATATATGTTGTCTTGTTTTAAAATGTTAGCAGCTAATTCAAAGATGAGCCTTAGGAGCCAGTGAAATAAATTTGTGGTTCAGGAGTCATCTGTAGTCCACATGTCTGTGACTTATAACCAGCTATAATTCAGTGACAGACCCCAGCGGTTCACATTGTCAGTGTGAAAGTGAGGGAGTGGGGTAGCAATGTGGCAGAAGGACCCTGGGCCTGGAGCTAGGCTGCTGTGCCATGCGACAGCCCTGCCTTCTGAGAAGGCTGTGTTTGCGCGTAAAGGCCGGGGACATGGACCTTCTGCTCTTTACAGTGGGACTCTTCTGTCCTGACTGCCCAGAACCTTGGGAAAGCTCCAGCAGCCAATGGCTGCGACCCTCAATGGAGACAACTGGGTAACGCTGCCCTGCAAGTCTGGCCTGGGCTGCTGCCAAGCACACTTGGGCTCTAGCCGCTGAGCAAGGTCCTGCAGCATCAGCCCCAGACTCCCAGGACAGGTTCTGGGTCATCATCGCTCCTGCCCATTGCATGTGTCCTCTGCAACCAGAGATGAGACTGGCAGTGCCACAGAGCCCTGGGATACGAGGAAGGTGCTTTGTGTCCTCACCATCTAATGTGGCCATGGGCCAGCACTGGCCACTTACCTGGTACCTCGCAGGTTGTTAGCTATGCTTCATTTAAATCTAGCACTGGGCTCCAGGAACTGCCTCACTCAGCAGCCCAGCTCCACACTGTCAGCGTCCCACTGTGCTCTCCAGTGTCCACTGCCCTGGGCCCAGGTTCCGTGCTCAGAACACTTGGAGATGCCTGCTTCAGGCCTACTGTGTATCATGGCAGCTTTTCTATCTCTGCCGACTGTCCCACTTTTCACACAGTGTTGGTTTTCAGTCCATTCTTCATAACAGAGACAATGAAGCTGCTAAGTAAGATGAAGTCTGTTTCTACCCAGGGAACAGTTAGATTACTTAGATTTTCAGTAAGCAGTCATGGTTCCTTTCTGATCCAAACTGCAGAGTCATTTTAGAATTGTGTTGACCAGGAAAAGGTAAAAGGTGCCTGATGAGCTTGCAGATAGTTATTTATTACACTGTTCAGTTTCTGTCAGCTTTGTCTGGACCCAAGAAACCCCTGTATGTCAGGGTTTATATACTGCCTAACGTAGATTCCTGGGCCAGCAGTATAGGTTCTAAAGGATTACAGGGCAACGACTTGTGTAAGCGAATGGATCTGTAGCTTACAGAGGAGTGGCGGGGTAAGCACAGGACTCATGTGTCGGGAGAGCCATTAGGACTGAAACACTTGGTGTTGCTGATGCCTTGTGAGTGCAGAGTGGGCTTGTGTGCTGTCTCCAGGTCTGTGGGAGTGTGCTAAGGATGTGTTTTATAGTGGTAGAACATCCAAATGCTGCAGACATGGTCTCTTTTTCTGCCTGGCTGCTCTCCCCAGGACACTACTTACGAGATAAAACAACCTTGTCTGTCTCCAGAATGAGTGATTGTATGTAGTGCATACATTGAAAGATGAAGGGGACTGGCAGGGGAACCCACAGAAATCTCTTGGTGCCTATTAACCCCAGTCTGTGCATCCTTCCTGGTGACTGCTGAATGGCACCAAACCCTACCCAGAACAGGCAGATGGCTGGGTGCAATAGTCACATAGTCCTGGGAACAGGCAAACCTGGCTATGGCTGCCTTCTCCGAATTAGGAAAGTGCCACATTGGAATGTGTATTATTTGGTTGCAGCTACTTACCGTTACAGTTATAGCCTCAAAGAAAAGTGCACAGGCAGGCTCTCAGATTCAGAAAGGCAGAGCTGTCCCTAACACTGCCCTGCAGCATTGAGGCTGGTCTAGTCTGCATCCCATGCACTGTCAGCAGAGTGCTTCCCACAGCTTCCTTCATGCCCACTCTCACGCTTGCTATAAAAAGCATGGAAGCTCCCCGCAGGGTGAGGTAAGGACCACGAAGTGTGGATTATGTGCTAAGGAAGTGTCATGTGTGAGTATGTGTAGTAGCATTTTTAAGAATTCTGGAATTTTGGTTTCTTTAAAAGAACACAGGAATATTATTATAAGAATGTGCTTTTGTTTTAATCCCAAGTGTAGGGATGTGGGCTGCTTCGGGTTGTCTGCAGCTGCTGACTGTGATTTGTCTCGTGCTCTAGCAGAAACATGGCTTTGCCATCTGTAGATAATTTTCGCAGTTGTGTGACATTTGGAATTCTTGGAACTTTTCAGAGGGTACATAAATGCAAGGGCACAAGAGGCAATGCCGGTGGTTGGTGGTAGTTTAGGGAGGTTGGTTGCAGTTTGTTAGTAGCCATTCTCAAAGAAGAAACAAAAGGAAAGAAAGAAATTAGATTCAGGGATCTCCCTGCCCGCCCCCTCTCTTTCCCCCTTTTTCTTGTTTCTCTCTTATCTAATGTTAGGGGATCAAAGTGGGTAGGATAAAGGGTGGAAAAAGAAGACCCCACAAAATAGCAAAGGTCAGCTACAGGTGTGAGTATGTGTGTGCACACTTGCACATCTGGGAGAGGAAGAGGGAGGGGGAGAGAGAGGCGATGGAGGGGGATCGAGAGATCCCAGATGCTCAGTGCAGGGCTGTGGTGTGAGGTGTGCAGGGTGCTTCTGTGTCTGCTGCCCATCCTCATCGCTACTTTGTGTGTGTTGCAGCAATGTGCCTAGTGTTGGGAGCCTCGCAGATGCAGACTATCTGAATACACCACAGATGAACACACCTGTGACGCTGAACAGCACCGCCCCTGCCAGCAACAGTGGAGCTGGAGTCCTTCCATCTCCAGCTACGCCTCGATTCTCTGTCCCCACTCCACGAACCCCCAGGACTCCAAGAACTCCCAGAGGTGGGGGTACTGCTAGTGGCCAAGGATCTGTGAAATACGACAGCACCGATCAGGGGTCACCAGCCTCCACCCCATCTACCACAAGGCCCCTTAACTCTGTGGAGCCTGCCACCATGCAGCCAATTCCTGAGGCCCACAGTCTCTATGTCACCTTGATTCTGTCAGATTCCGTGATGAATGTCTTCAAGGACAGGAACTTTGACAGCTGTTGCATCTGTGCCTGCAACATGAACATCAAAGGGGCAGATGTCGGCCTGTACATCCCCGACTCCTCCAAAGAGGACCAGTACCGCTGCACCTGTGGGTTTAGTGCCATCATGAACCGTAAACTAGGTTACAACTCGGGGCTCTTCCTTGAAGATGAGCTGGATATTTTTGGGAAGAATTCTGATATTGGCCAGGCTGCAGAGAGACGCTTAATGATGTGTCAGTCCACCTTTCTTCCTCAGATGGAGGGGGCCCGGAAAGCCCCAGAGCCCCCCGTAAGCCTCCTCCTGCTCCTCCAGAACCAGCACACGCAGCCCTTCGCCTCTCTCAGCTTCCTGGATTACATCTCCTCCAACAGTCGCCACGCGCTGCCCTCTGTGAGCTGGACTTATGACCGGGTGCAGGCAGATAACAATGATTACTGGACAGAGTGCTTCAACGCACTGGAGCAGGGGAGGCAGTACGTAGATAATCCCACAGGAGGGAAAGTGGACGAGGCTCTGGTGAGAAGTGCCACTGTGCACTGTTGGCCTCACAGCAACGGTAGGTGTCCCAGAGTGCAGATGGACATCAGAAGCTATCTTGCTGCCGATGACAACTTAAAGCTTTCTTTACCTCTTCACAAAAGTCTAAGATTTAACTGGAAGTGAGGGTGGGCTGTGCTGTTTCCCCTACAATATGGGGGTAGGTATGTCTTCTGGTGATGCTTGTGGAGAAAAGTAATTGCCTCTTGAAAATGTGCAGTTACATTAAATCGCAAACAAACAGGCAGCTCCTGGTAGCAGCTCCTGGCCAAGTATATAAAACTGATGGTACCCAGGCATCCTTCTGGCCACGCATCATGAAACTGGCCACACATGTCCAGAGTACTTTCTCCTCCTGGTTTTCTCAGTGTGCTACATCTCTGGGCTCAGTGACCACATGTGACTCTGCTGTGGTTAGTGGGGCACATCCCAGGGGCTCAGGGGCTCGTGCTATTTAAAATAGCCAACTAGCCTACAGCCTAGCTTAGTGGCAGGGCCTGTGTTTTGCATGTGAAAAGCCCTCAGTTCAGACCCTAGCACTGAGGGGAGAAGGGGAAACTTACCTCCAGGTGACAAACATTTTTGGAATTGGGCTGTACAGATGCTGAGCAGGCAGCTCCCCCTCTACTCTGTGACATGTCCAGGCATAAAATGGTGACCAAGGAGGGAGGTATCTGCCTTTCTAGACTTTGTAATCTGTTTGGGAGAGTGACTATTGCATATTAAATAAATGCACAGGAAGCACATTGAAGCAAATTATCAGTGATGGAAACATGGGCCAGAGGACCCGCCCCATGGTGTGGGCATGAGGGGACCCACCCCATGTCAGGAGGTCAGGCCTTCCCCTTGAACAGGCAGCAGCAAGTGCACCACTCTTGTTTCACAGAGAACTGAAAGAGGTGAGAAGTAAGGGCCATAGCAGTAGAGCCTTCATCCAAAAAGCAAGAAAGATAATCATTCCTGGAAGGTATTTTTTAAAGATACATCAGGTTTGTATAGGTAAATGAGAAAACAACGAAAGTCTACATTCTGACCATAATGTAGGATGAGGATGAGAATACGGAAGACAGATCTGGGGAAACTGAAAACCAAAACGCAACCAGCAGGTTGGAACTAGAGAGGTAGCTGAGTGGCTAGGAGCTTGTACTCATGCTTGTGGGAGTAAAGATGGGGATCTTTGTGAATTTTAGGCCACCCTGGTCCGCAAAGCAAGCCTCAGGCTAGCCAGGGCTATATAGTGAAAACCTGCCTCAGGACCCCCCCCCCCAAAAAAAAAGATAGAATTCCCATGTAAAGGACTTGAGTTCAGTTCCCAGTACACTCTTGTACTGGTACCCACATCCAGGCACACGTGCATACACGTAATAAAATGTTTTCATTTAGATTTGTACAGACGAATGTTTCATCTGTGTGTATGTGTGCCCACCATGTGTATACAGGCCTGGGGCCCACAGAGGTCAGAAGAGGGCACTGGCTCCCCTGCAGCTGTAATTAGAGATGGTTGTGAGCCACCATGTCAGTGCTGGGACCTGAGCCCCAGTCCCTGCAAGAACAAGTGTGCTTAACAGCTGAGCCGTCTCGTAAGCCCCAATGTTAAGATATTTTAATAAAAGAAACAGTTACAGAATAAGAAGAAAATAAATAGCTTATTTTAGGGTGGGAAGAGATAGGCGTATTTCAGAGCTATCTAGGGAGTGGTACAGGCCCTTTCTCTAGAAAGCATTCAGCCTGTTGGTGTTGCTGTGAGGATATTTGACAAGTTTTCCTCAGTCTCTTCCTTTTTGTTCCCTTATCCTCAAAATGTTGATGTGTGTAAATGAAAGGAATATGGTAAGTAAAGAGCTTTTGTGCCTCTGTGTCTTCTGAAAAATGTTAGAAACAGGTTTACATGATTGGAAAACTGAGACTTTTTTACTTACTCCTTTTACACAATTTTTTCGGTTGAATACTTCCAAGTAGTGCTCCTTACTTCCCTCTTTACTCTTGTTAACAAGTTTCTAGTTATTGACTATAACTTGGAAGACCCTCTCCTTGATTCCCAGGTTGCCAATCTCCTAGGACTGGAGACCAGGATGGTGTCTAGAGGGAGAGTACTGCCCTTAGTCCATGTCCTGTGCTCTTCTCTCCTCCCACAGTGCTGGACACGAGTATGCTCTCCTCCCAAGACGTGGTGCGCATGCTGCTGTCGCTGCAGCCCTTCCTGCAGGATGCTATCCAGAAGAAGCGCACAGGCAGGACCTGGGAGAACATCCAGCATGTGCAGGGACCACTCACCTGGCAGCAGTTCCATAAGATGGCAGGGCGTGGGACCTATGGTGAGCCTTATGCTTCCATGGCTAGGCAAGACGTAGCCTCCCCAGTCACACTTAGATGCCCTAAAGGAGCTCTGCCTCAGCCCATGGTGTCTGCCCATCTGGATTTCTGTCTTTGCTCAGTATCCTGCTCCATGGCCAGGCTCCCTGCTGTGCTGAAGCACACTGAAGCCATGTACCTAGGACGTAAGCCTGGCTGCCGCCTTCTGCCCTGTGAGGCTCTTCATTGGGGCCCATTCTGTGAGCTGATGGCAGGAGCACTCTTAGAGCGTGCAGTAGGCTCCTGAGGCCCAGACCCCGAGGCAGAGCATCAGGGACTGCCACTGTCCAGTCACTTCCTAACAGCAGCCTCATTCCAGGTTCAGAGGAGTCTCCTGAGCCACTGCCCATCCCCACTCTGCTGGTGGGCTACGACAAGGAGTTCTTGACCATCTCACCCTTCTCCTTGCCCTTCTGGGAGAGGCTGCTCTTGGAGCCCTATGGGGGCCACCGTGATGTTGCTTACATTGTGGTGTGTCCAGAAAACGAGGCCTTGCTCGAAGGAGCCAAAACTTTCTTCAGGGACTTGAGTGCTGTATATGAGGTGAGCATTCTGTGGGGCTTCCTCCCTGACATGGGGCCTGTGTCTGGCTGTAACTGAAAGAACAAACCTGGAGATAGATCTTAAGGAGAGTTTGTAAATAGAGATGGATTGTAGAGTTAAACTGTTGTTTTGTGTCTTTGGTTTTGTTTGTTTATTTCTAGAAAAGCATTGCTTCCCCAGGTTCTCTATTAGGTTGAGAAGAGCAGACTCACCACACACCCAATGCCACCCACGGTCTTCCCACTTACCAGCTCAGACTCTCTGAGCATGTGCCAATGCATGGGGGAGGGGGTCTTTAAACAGGAGTCACGGAAAACATTTCCCTTGAAAAATACCTGAAGGCGCCAGGCGGTGGTAGCGCACGCCTTTAATCCCAGCACTCGGGAGGCAGAGGCAGGCGGATCGCTGTGAGTTCGAGGCCAGCCTGGTCTACAAAGTGAGTCCAGGACAGCCAAGGCTACACAGAGAAACCCTGTCTCGAAAAACAAAAAAAAAAAAACAAAAAAAAAAAACAAAAAAAGAAAAGAAAAGAAAAAAGAAAAATACCTGAAGGATAAATTTAATGGATTGTGCTTCTGTTGTGTTTTAACACTACATTCATCTTAATACTAAAACTTTGGTGTAGATTAAAAATATGTTAACCATATTGATATGAAAACCAGGAAGATGGTTTTGCATCATTAGTATGTATAGCAGTTCCTTTAGTTGTGAAGTCTGAACGTGTGTCTTCAAAGCACAAAGGCCTTGTACTTGTCACCCCAGTACCTGCGTGTTGGCAATGTGGAATGAAACCAGTACTTGCTAAAGTGCCTAGAGTGCTGGCGAGCACCTCGAGCACTGCAGAAGCTTTGCAGATAAGGCAGCCAGCTGGACTCCAGATACATTCTAGAGCAGGATTCACTATCTGTGAGTGTCTGGGTGAATATGGTCTTGTGGCTAGCTGAGGAGATGCTAACTGACAATGTATTGGCATCTGTAAACCTTGGACACTGTCACTTCTGTCTGTGCCTACAAAGCACGGTTAAGTCACAATTAAGCCATCACAGACAGCTCATCTGCCTTCTCTGGAATGACCCTCCAGCCTGATGCAAAGCGTCATGGCTCACTGGGTCTGTTTAGGGTGCCACTCCCACCCCCAGGAGCCGGTCATGGAGGTACACTCAGGGAGTGTAGGGTTGCTTAGCTCTCCTGGCCTGTTTTCTGTTGCTGTGATAAAACACTGACCCAAATCAGCTCGGGGAGGAAAGGGTTTAGTTCATCTTCCATGTGCGGAAGTCAGGGCAGGAAGCTGGAGGCAGGAGCTGAAGCAGAGGCCATGGAGGATGCTGCTTGCTGATTCACGCTCTCTGCTTGCTCAGCTGCCTTTGTTATGTAGTTCCCACTGTGGGCTGGGCACCCCCACATCCATCACTAGTCAGGGAAGTGCCCCATGGGCCAGCGTACTGCAGGCAGTTTCTTCATTGAGCCTCCCACTTCCTAAGCATGTCTAGTTTGTGTCATGTTGACCACAACTAACCAGCACAGGAGCCTTCATCTCATTAGCTGCTGTAAGAGATACTGGGCCCCCTTCCCAGCCAAGCTAAAGTTCCCTCTCACAGTCGATTCTGTGAGCGCTCTGCGCAGCTCCCTGTGAGTACCTGTTAGCCTGTGACCCTCAGCAGTGCTCAGCACAGGCACTGCTAGAGCAGCTCTGCCTCCTCAGAGCCTCTCACCCAGAGCGGTTTCAGGAAGACAGGCTACTAGTGCCAGTGTGCTAGCATGGGTCTGTGAGGCTGTAGTGACCATCTCGTGTGCTGTCAGATGTGTCGGCTGGGACAGCACAAGCCCATCTGCAAAGTGCTCCGTGACGGGATCATGCGTGTGGGGAAGACCGTGGCACAGAAGCTGACCGAGGAGCTTGTGAGTGAATGGTTTAACCAGCCCTGGAGCAGTGAGGAGAGTGACAATCATTCCAGACTCAAACTTTACGCTCAAGTTTGCCGCCATCACCTAGGTAAATGGGAGACTTGGTGACATAAAGTAGGCATGTCTTTATGTTTGGGTAGTAAAGCTGTGTGGGGGAGGGAGGGTTTATCTATGTAGCCCTCTGCCTTCTGAGTATTGGCACTAGGGTGCGTGCCACCATGCCTGACTAAATCCTGATTTATATCCTAATTCGGGATGTATATCCTTTAAAGTTGCTTCCTGGGGTTATATGTGCTTACAGCCATTTTGAAAATAGCAGCAGTACTTGGTCTTGTGTGGAGGTGTATATCCATGATGCACCGCGTGACTGTGGAGGTGTATATCATGATGCACTGCGTGGCTGTGGAGGTGTATATCCATGATGCACTGCGTGGCTGTGGAGGCGTATATCTATGGTATACTCTAGGGCTATGGGCACATGCACAGCTAAGGGGTCTAGTTCTCAGTGACATCAGAAAGGAAACTTGTTATGAGCTAGTTCTTCTCTGTCTCTTCCAGTAAGCCAATTGTAGAATTGACGGGTTGCTTCATGTACATTCAGCCATTTACACGCATAGGAGTTTATATTCAAATGTGCTAGCAGTGTTCAAGGTGTCCAGTGTGCCAAGCTGAGAGTCACTGAGATCATTTTTGTCTTCTTTCAGCACCTTATTTAGCCACTCTGCAGCTGGACAGTGGCCTACTGATGCCACCTAAGCACCAGAGCCCACCAGCAGAAGCACAGGGACAAGCCACACCTGGGAATGCTGGGTCTTTACCTTCAAATTCAGGCTCAGTAGCACCCTCAGCTGGCAGCGCATTCAACCCCATCTCCAGCTCTGCAAACCCTGCAGCAAGTAGTTCATCTGCCTCCTCTGGGCCGCCAGGCTCCTCGGCTGCCTCTGCTCCAGGCATCACTCAGATGAACACTACCTCTTCTTCAGGATTCAGTGGTGGTGTTGGAGGGCAGACCTCCAGTGCTGGGGGTAGCTCCACAGATCGAACCCCAGGGAGTGTGGCTTGTGGAGACACCGAGCCTGGACAGAGCTCTGCCCAGCCCTCACAGGATGGACAAGACAGGTGTGTTCGTTTCTCACCAACCTAGAATGGGGCTTCAGCTTGGACAGTCCTCCCTTCGTTCCCACCCCTCACACACACACTCCAAGACTCGCAAAACCTATTAGAGTGCTCTTTTATCCTCGCAAATAAAAAGTGACCAGTGTTGCTCGGTGGGTACATTAAGAGATGGAACTTTAATTAACTTGCACATTATTGAGTTTATTAGCTGGTCTTGTTATAAAACCTCTCTGTGCAGTATTAACACAGAAAATAAGGGAGTCAAAGAAAACTCCCATTTTAAAGTAACCGGGCTGAGTGGCCTGTTGTAAATCGCTCAGAACCAGGAGTGTTTGACGAGTCTTGCATTTGGGGATCTTGGCATGGCTCTACCTGTCAGCATCTCCCATCTAGAAACCTGAAGCCCACAACCCAGAAGTCGTGGGCATCACAGCAGCCTTGGCTTTGTACCGCTGTCTGTTTCCATCTCATCTCGGAGATGCTGTGCCTGATGTGTGACGCTTACTGTCACATTGGATCTGAGATTGCGCCTGGGGACTCAGTGTGCCCTGTAATTGATTTGCTCACTAGAGTTTATCTTTGCTGTGAGAGCCTCACACCTGACTCTCTCTCCAGTGTTACAGAGAGGGAAAGAATAGGAATCCCCACAGAGCCTGACTCTGCAGACAGCCATGCCTACCCTCCAGCCGTCGTCATTTACATGGTGGACCCTTTCACCTACACTGCGGAGGAGGACTCCAGCTCCGGGAACTTCTGGCTGTTGAGCTTGATGCGCTGCTACACTGAGATGCTGGATCACCTGCCTGAGCATATGAGAAGCTCGTTCATTCTCCAGGTCGCTGTCCAAGGCTGATTCTTTAAGCTGCTGTTTGTGTGAGACGGAGTTCCGAGTCTTTGAGTTTCAGGTCCTTTAGTCTGCGGGGAGAGCAGTGCTCTGCCCTCTAGGTTCAACTAGCATTTCCATCCCAGTGTGTTGCTGCCCCTTGTCTCGTCTTGTTATCACACAGTCAGGCTTCTGTTTTCCCAGTTAACACACGAACACCTTTCCTGTGCCGCTCGTCAAAAAACATTTTCTTGTCTTGGGTGGGGCTTCCCTGTGGCGCCGAGGCTGGCCTCCAGCTTCCGATGCCCCAGCCTCGCCAGTGCTGAGACTGGGCCCGCACCAGATAGCTCACCATTTGTTGCATGTTTGGTTATTCTCACATGGTCAGCATTTGATGTGTGCTTGCTTTTTCCACTAGTGTAAGCGGAGCCTAGTAAATATGCTGCTGCATTGTTTGCCAGTCTAGGTCATTTTTAAGAGTAGATTCTTAAATGTAGACACTGGTAAAATGTCACCTTCTAAAGAGCTTGGTCTTGTGAGTGAACATGCCTGTTTCCCTGCATTTTTGCTAGCTTTAGAATGAAGTGACTTTTAAATGTTTCGTACAGTGAAATGGCGTATCATCATTGTATGGAAAGCTGTCCTGTAGAGTACGAGGATTGAAGTGAGCAGAAGAGACTGTTGGCAGTCCTTCATTGCCTGAGTCCCACGTGATTAGATAACATTGCAGCATGCTGTGTCAGATAGTCTACATGCACTAAGATGCAAGTTTTAAAATAGGAGGGCCATGGGACAGGAGGTTGGGACAGGACAGTCCTCAATAAGTCTGACACTGACACTACCCTTCTCAGGCGTCTGGGGGGGGGTCTGTGAGGTGCAGCTTTATTTGACTGGGAGGAACTAGGGTGCAACTATATTTGCCATCATATGCTGTGGAGCTGGGCTCCTCCTCTCCCCTGGAGCCATAGCCCATGCCATCACTTTCCAGCAGTCTGCTCTGGGGAGTTTGAACTGACTATTGCTTGCATCTTGTAGATTGTGCCTTGCCAGTACATGCTGCAGACAATGAAGGATGAACATGTTTTCTATATTCAATACTTGAAGTCTATGGCGTTTTCAGTGTACTGCCAGTGCAGGCGGCCCCTGCCTACACAGATCCACATTAAATCCCTCACGGGCTTTGGGCCAGCAGCCAGCATTGAGATGACCCTCAAGAACCCAGAGGTGAGTTTTGGAGGCAGAAATCTGTAAAGACAGCCTGTTGAAGTGCAAACCAGAGTGCCTCTCCTGCCTCCCCGCCTAGAGCAATGCCTCTGTACCTTGCCAATTCCCTAGGTTTTCTGCCTTCGGTTCCAGACCCTCCTGGGGCTGTCCATAATCGTTGTGGCTTCAGTTTCTACTTTCCTTGTCCATTAAAATTGGATTAGCTTACTTTCTAATAGTGTAGTGTCTTTTCATCAAACATCAGTGGCTTCTAGCATTTACTAGACAGGCATTTTAAACAGCTAAGCCACAGGGCCACATAGTTCATGTAGTTAAATAATACTTTGGCACCCTGAGTTGTCATTGCTGGCTGTCTCTAACCCTGGAGAGAGTTGTCATTCCTCCGTTTCCCCCCACAGTGTTGCTCTGGCTTTATTGTAGAGACTGTCTTGGTTCGCCTTGTGCTGACACTGACCTTGGTTCTTGTTTCAGAGGCCCAGTCCAATCCAGCTTTACTCCCCTCCCTTTATACTGGCCCCAGTCAAAGACAAGCAGACAGAGCCGGGAGAGACGTTTGGTGAGGCAAGCCAGAAATACAATGTGCTCTTTGTGGGCTATTGTCTGTCTCATGACCAGCGATGGCTCTTGGCATCCTGCACTGACCTCCATGGGGAATTACTGGAGACCTGTGTTGTCAACATTGCTTTGCCAAGCAGGTAAGAGGCCTTGCTGTTCGGGTCAGCTTCTGCTAACTCTGTGGGGATGGCATGGATGTCTGCTTTAGAAGAGGATGCCCTGCCAAGTTGTAACTGATTCGTGTAGGACCCTTCCTGTTTCTCTCTCTGTCAGGTCACGGAAGAGCAAAGTGTCTGCGCGTAAGATTGGGCTGCAGAAGTTGTGGGAATGGTGCCTGGGGATTGTCCAGATGACATCTCTGCCCTGGAGAGTCGTCATTGGCCGCCTGGGGCGACTGGGCCATGGGGAACTTAAAGGTGAGCAGTCCCCGAAGCAGGTGCAGGAACGGGGGAGACTGAACTGATGACAGGAGCTGACAAACCAGAGGCCTTAAAGTTGCCCCAAAGGCCAAAACTGACAACAGTGACTGTTTTATTTCCCAGGGATAAAACAGGAGTTTAAAAACTTCTCTGTGCCCCATCCCCATCACTCACACAGACAATATTTTAAATGTAAAATGGGAAGCGTGTTCATTAGTCTAAAGTGATAGTTAAATTGTATAACATTGCTTACAACACATTAAGACAACTTCTTTCAGAGCTTGTAGGTGATTGTTGAAGTTATGTATAAGAACAGCTTTCAGGGCTGGAGTGATGGCCCAGTGTGTACGACGTTTACTGAGTAAGGGTGAGGGTCCGAATTGGACCTACAGCAGGTTCCCTGAGATCTTAAATAAACATAGCATATGGGCGTAACTTCAGACCTCGCCAGGAGGCATCCCAGTAAACTCCAGATCGTCTGGCTCATAAGTCTTCCCACTCCCTCTTCCACAACGTTCCCTGAGCCATAGGTGCAGGAGTCGCTCTGTAAATGAAAGTCTCCTCAGTAGGAGTGCCTGTCTGAGTATGAGCTGAACAAAGACAGCAGCAGTAGACATGCTGACGTCAGCAGGGGAAACACCAGGAGGCCTCACCATCCACAGAAAACTACAGGCAACTAAGGAATGATGAGGCTCCTCTAGGGAAGAGCACAGCAGTTGACTGTCCACTGCCAAACGGTCAGCCCAGAAGACACATCTGAGTAGTAATGTTATACAGACTGAGCAAATTCTATTTAGGAGTATATATGTGTATCAACAACTAATGAAAAAAGAGGGTTTTGAGGGAGCAGAGTGAAGGAGAAATAATAAAGTTATTATAATCTCAGAAAATAAAATAATTAATTAAAGAGGGAGAAGACATCCATCACAACACTGCCTGTGGTTACAGTGTGGAGTGAACGGGGACCTTGCCAGAGCCTGAGAGGACGGTTTCATTTTGCAAAGCAATTGATCCTTTTGCAGCTCCTCAGTTCTACCAGTGTGAAGTCAGAGCAGCTGGAAGACAATCACTACAGGAATGGAGGGGTCTGTGTGAACAAAGCTCTAGTTACAGAACCAGGCGCCTGGCCCTTGTGTTGCGTGTGTGCACTGTTTGGCTACAGGCAATGCAAAACCTTGAGAGAGACAGCACTCGTGTGTGAGCTGCTGCCTGGATGCACATCTGTACTCAAAGTCTCAGACTCAGAGCCAACTGTGCACACACACTGTAGTGTGTGCCAGATGAGAGGGCATTTCCTCTAGTCACACATGATGTTATGGACTGGGAAACAAATGAGGCTTTTTCATTTGCAAACTGCGCTGTACTCATAATGAGTCTTATATCAATATCCTGGAGGCTAAGACACCAGGGGATTCCTCCCATCATGCCTATCAGATGACCTCTCTGCCTCCCTAGTCTGCTGCTTAGCCAGCTATTCCTAACCCTTGGGAAGGTGGGGAATAATAGAAAAGAAGCAGGAGGGTGAGCATGTTACCTGTTGCTTGGTATTTTAGGAAACGATAAGGCCCCTCCTTGTAAGATTGTGGGAAGGGGTGTACTTTCCCTTCCTTGCCGCTAAGGGGAGAAAGAGCCTTAGTGTGGCTGGAGGAGCCATCCAGACAGCGGGAGCACATATTCACCTCCTGCCTTACCTGGGGCTCCTCCTCTAGGTGCCCTGGTCTTGAGTGAGGTCCTGTAGAAGCCCCCAGCTTCTGGGTAGCCCTGGTATCTGCTGGCTAGCTGGCAGTGCTTCTCAGGAAGATCACGGCCGCCTTTCTGTGTTGTGGGCTCCGACCTGCCTGACTTCTGCCATTTGAAGACATTTTCTGCATGCTTTCAGTCACTTTTCTTTCTCCCACTTCAGTGTGAATTTCATTTGAAATATAAAGCACACTGCTGTCTGCTTGACCATGGAGGAAGCACTGGGTGACTAGAGAAGCCAGCATCTTAACACCACATGACAGCAGAGGCTATGCAGAAAGAGTGTGTACCAGAACGTAGCAGTGCTTAGACTCAGTGCTGCTGTCACAGATCCCCATCAGCAGTGCTTAGACACAGTACTTCTGCTTAGGGGCAGTGAGCAGTGTCAGAGGGAAGGCTGATGGGGTAGTGAAAAATCAGACCCTGGAAGAATGGCTAGCCTAGCCCACAGGGACTTCGGCACTGGAAGCATTTTAGAGCCTGAATCCACCAGGGTCTGTTGCAGGTCTTTGTTTCCATGTTAATTCAGTGAGATAGAAGCTATGTAACAAAGGAGGGGTCTAAACACTGAAGACCCTGCTCCCTTTAGGACTGGGCCACAACAGTCATATTTTCAAGCAAAACTGACAAACATCTGAAATGCCATGTAGCCCTCTAAAGACTGTGTTTGTGATGTCTGGCTTCAGATTGGAGTATCCTCCTTGGAGAATGTTCACTGCAGACAATCAGCAAACAGCTCAAGGATGTGTGCCGCATGTGTGGGATCTCTGCTGCAGACTCTCCTTCTATCCTGAGTGCCTGCCTGGTTGCCATGGAGCCCCAGGGCTCCTTTGTGGTGATGCCAGGTAACTTGTCTCTTGTCCTTTACATTAATTAGATATTTTATCAGCCTAGTCCATCCCAACTTAAATCCACAGATAAATGTAAAACATAAGTATTGTGTTTTTAAGAAAAGCTTTTGTGTTGACCTAGAAAATGGGACCATCTGATATCTTCCTAGGGGAGGACTTAATTATCTTTGTTGACCACAGCTTGGGAGGAAGATGAAGTTGTGGGTATGAGTGACAGCTGGTAAAGCCATGGCTAGTGAGTGTTGCCTATCCCTAGTTTCTTGCTGTCATAGGATTGCCCCCTCCAGAAAGGCTCTGGGTGCTGGTGTGGCACCCCAAGAAGGGTTTTAGAGTCTCTGCTGTTGCTAAGGCTGAGAAGTGAAAAAAAAGAGAAGAGCATTTAACTCAGGGCCAGACAGAGGCGAACTCTGACTGACAGGCAGGAAGCTGTAGAAGCTTATGAATGCACTGGCTGGTGGAGAGCAGGCGCGAGGCCAGATTCTGAGCCTGCCACTAAGCAGCACCACACTGTTAGGATCTGTTTTACAACTCAGATGTAGTGTAGTTTTGAACCCTATCCACTCCCTCCCTGGAGGAAGTCAAAAGTGTGTCTGAAGACAGGCTTCAGAGAAAGACCATAGCTGGCACTGTCTGCTCTGTAGTCCTCAGGTCCCCTTGGTTGCCAGGAGCAGCTGTGGCAGTTACATGCCTTTAGATGCTTCTGTCCTCATTCATGACACTTGCTGCTACCTCAGGGTGGGTGTGCTGAGCCCGAGAGGCGGAGCTTAGTGCAGGCTTAGAGCATTAGCTGCTGATCAAAAATGGTGCTTTTATACTCTGAGGCCATGGCGAAGAGTGCTGAGAGGTCAATTTTCGGGTTTTAGTTCACTACTTGGGCAGGTAGTTTACAGAGTATGTATTTGGTAGACTCTGTCCAGGCTTATCTTCACATTTCCAATGTGAGGTGAGGACTAGGCAGTTGTCACTGGTGTTCTCAGTGGGTCTTTAAAGACCTGAGCAGCTGAGCCCAGCCTGAAGTGTCTGCCCCTTGAGGTGTTTGCATCAGGTAACACCCCATTCTGGGTTTGTGAGTCTGCAGAAGCACCCTGACTCTGCTGTGATTCTTAAAGATGCCGTCACAATGGGCTCTGTGTTTGGCCGAAGCACCGCGCTGAACATGCAGTCGTCTCAGCTGAACACACCCCAGGATGCTTCTTGCACCCACATCTTGGTATTCCCGACATCGTCAACCATCCAAGTGGCTCCAGCCAACTACCCCAATGAAGATGGGTTTAGCCCCAACAATGGTGAGTGGAAGGCACTGTGGCAGGCAGAGTGCGAGGATCAGGTGGTGACCACTGCGGACGGTGTATGCAGTGGTAGTGTCACAGGAACCGTGGATTAGAGGCAGTCTAAGAACCCCCTGTGTGAGCTGCTCTACAGTGCCCCCTTGTGACTGCCTGGGTGCCACGCATAGTCCCTGAGGAAAGGTTCGCATCCTGGCTTCAGTGTACAGCAAAGAAGCTAGCAGTGCCCAGCAGCCCCCGTGACTTCAGGGAGCAGGGACCCCGAGCTGCTCATCCTCACCAGCTGGCACTGCCTGCCTGCAGGGTAGACCTTCCCCAGTACGTGCTTAATAATGCTCACTGGAAACACACCAGCCTGCTGCACTCTAGCCGTTGCTCACTAACTCAGCCAAGCTGGCAGGCAGTCAGTCAACCACCAAGACTGGAGACCTTGGGTAATCCACTTAAGCCACTTCCTGTTAAAGACAGAATAGTACCAGTCTGTTCTTGTCTCCACCCATCAGGCTGTCCCTCCAGTGCACAGCTGTTCTGATCTGAGTGTGGAGGGCGTGGCCCTATGAAGATGCCACCTTCCTAGCTTACCCTGGGATGCAGTTTGCTGGAATTCTGTTTAAATACTTTTATAGGATTTCAAAAATAATCATAAACTATAAAATGCTCAGTCTTGTGCATGTTTGTGCTGTTGTTAAATTCTTAACATCTATCAGTATTTATTCATGCTAACTGGGAGGGGAAAGCATACCAAGTATGCCTATGGCTCTGCCTCACGGTAGCCCCAGTCATGCACGATGGAAGGCTCATACAGGTGCCCCTGCTAGCAGGGCTTTGGTAATGGTGTGAACATTCACATTTTTCTTTCCACCCTGCTTTTGCAGTATGAGGGGTGGGTGGGGGGCATCCCTTAATGAGCAGTGCTTTGATCTGCTTTGGAAGAGACTCCTTCCCTGTCAGGGCAGGCTCCTACCTGTTCCGCTCACATCAGTCTTCTAGCCCTGTAGGTACTGACAACGTACCTGGCTGTGGCTGGCTTGCTGCTGGATGGTGCCAGCTCTGACCTTGCAACACTGAGCCGCCTTTCACCATTTTATTGGTCTTTGGAGGCTGTAAGGAATCAGGGGCTTTCTTCCATAGCTGTGATTTCTCCACTGTGTTTTTACTTGGTTAGGAGGTCAGTGGAGAGAACATACAGTGACAGCTTGTACCACTCACATACGTAGATGCCTGTTAGGCACCCACAACGTGCCTCTAGCAGTTGAAGATAAGCAAAGCGTGGGAGAGTAAAGTGGAGTGTGGGGCGCTTTTAACTTTGCTGTGTTTCCCCTCTAGATGATATGTTTGTAGACCTTCCATTCCCAGACGATATGGACAATGACATCGGCATCTTAATGACTGGGAACCTCCACTCTTCTCCCAACTCCTCTCCGGTTCCCTCCCCAGGCTCTCCCTCTGGAATTGGTGTGGGCTCTCATTTCCAGCACAGCCGGGTAAGGAGGCTTCTGAGAACAACCACAGCCCTCAGGAAAATGACCCTCACCACCAGCCATGTTTTGACTGCACATGCCTCTCTCCCTAAAGGTCCAGGGCTCTGTGGGGCAGGGATTTGAAAACAAACATTCAGGTATTCCTAGTGCACCCCGTGTTGCACAGCCTTCCCGTGCGCAAGCTCTTGTGGTTCTCTTGCCTCTGCTTGGTGTGGAGTCTGGGAAGCTGCAGGTGCACGCTCTCCACTCTGGCCTCCCCCACAGGGTTGGAATGATTTTTTTTTCCCGGAGAAAAAAATACTAAGATTTTTTTTAAGGCATCTTACATTTTCCCCAGATAATGCCTTTTAAAGAGGCAGGTGGGCAGAGCTGTGGCTCAGCATGTCTGGTATCTTGAGCTGAGGAACTCCCTGCAGCATGTGACTTTTTGTGAAGAGCTGGTGTGTGGTCTGTGTCCACTCGCTTTCTCTTGTGGCCCGCGGCAGCACTGCTTCCTTCCGTAGGCGGTGCGTGCCTTTTCTGCCTTTCTTGGAGCCTGAATGTTGCAGTTTAAATAGCTGTGTTCTGAAACCAGTCAGTGGCCTTTTGCTCCAGTTCTGAGCCCCTCGGCCTGGTGACTCCATGCAGCTTTTAGCATTTCTTTTTTTAAAATGGTTTATTCCTAGTCAAGTCATTATGTAGGCCGGTGTGTTCAAGGCGGTGGCAAAGGCTTTTGTTTGTTTTACAGCAGGCCTCAAGTAGGCTGGCCTTGGAGTCTGATTCTCCTACCTCCTGAGTTTGTTGGTTGTGTGCACATCGATGTGTGCACATGTACCACTGTGACCTGGCTTTGCTTTCTTTGGCCAGAATCATTTTGTCTTTAGTCTGTCCATAATCAGAATCGATAGGATTTGATGTAGTAATTCAGGATCATCTTTTTTCTCTAAATAAAAGGCATTCAAAAGCAAAGTGATCATTTACTGTTACTTGCAGTAGAGGCACCTTCTAAATCCTTGATATCTACTGAAAGGTGGAAAGTGCCTGGTTCAGAAAGGCACAGCACACTCACCCAGCACCAGCAGAGTGGCAGGAGCACTGCTGCCCTGCAGACACTGGTGCCCTCTCGGTGCTGAGGTCTAATCCCAGGTAGGTGAAGCTGGAGAGCACGTGTACTCCGGGATCCTGGTGCTGTGGCAGGAATCCGCTGAGCAGGCACCTGTGCTGCCAGGACCTTTGGCTGGTTCGTGGTTTCCATCAGATGCCTGAGTTCGCCTCAGACTTGAGTGTTTATTGGTACATTTCTCAGCCTCCAGGGGCTTTAGTGGGAGGTGCTGCAGGTAGGGGTCTCGGCACTACTATGCAATAGAGACGAAAACCATGGTTAGCTCCTGGTGATGCTCACTGTGCTTTGGGCCTTGTTTTTCAGAGTCAGGGTGAGCGGCTCCTGTCTCGGGAGGCCCCGGAGGAGCTCAAGCAGCAGCCGCTGGCCCTTGGGTATTTCGTGTCAACTGCCAAAGCTGAGAATCTCCCTCAGTGGTTTTGGTCGTCGTGCCCCCAGGCCCGGAACCAGTGCCCTCTCTTCCTAAAGGTTGGTTTGATACTTTCTGAAGTTTAAGAGAAATCATTCTCTTGATAATGATTTTGTTGTTGTTGTTGTTGTTGTTGTTTGGTCTGAGCTAGAAGCTGCCTATTAGCTGCCACAGTCTCTCTCTCTATTCATTTAACACACATCCCTTATGCTCTGAGGAGATTTGGGAGAGGACCCAAATGTGCTGTTAAGAAGTGAGTCCCCATTAACCTGGGGAGGCAACTGGGGCCCTGATTTAAGTGTGGGAGCTACATGTGGCTCAGCCTGAGAGAGCTACATGAGAGACTCAGCCAGTCTCTCCCAGGCAGTACTGACAACAGCCAGTACGTCGCAGCACAGTCCTGCCCAGCTGCACACCAGCGCCATCCTCCAGCCTTTCACATTTATGCTTGTTCTTCCTCGTGTGGCTTTTGGAACCAATTGATCCAGATCTTAAGGCTTTAAAACAAGACCCCAAACTTGCAGAGTGTAGAATATAGAACAGAATACATCTCTCACCTGCAGTGTGCCGAAGACACAGGTTTGAGAGTGTACCCTGCTGGCGGAGCCATGGGAGGAGGACTGGCAAGGAAGGGTACTGAGTGATAACAGCCCTGCACCCTGTGCCACAGAAACCCACCTCAGCCATCTTATGTTGGCAGAAGTGAAAAATGACATAGTACTTGGTACATGCCCATGCCTGGCTAAGAGGTGGGCTGAGGTGGGAGGGTCACGTGAGTTGTGAGTTGAAAGGAGCCTGAAAAGTACAGCAACACTGTCTCAAAACAAGCAAACAGAATGACATGTGTAAAAGACAGGAAAAGCTAAGTGCCCATCAGTACGGGCTAACTGAGCCACCTCTACAGCCATACCACACAGTGCAGCATCGAGCACATGTCACACAGTGAGGGCGAGCGATATGTCATTCTTCTGCGGAGTGTAGATGCCCATGGAGTAACCTGTGAACTGTGATCTCTCCACAAGGCAAGGGGATGCAAGCACTGTTGAGCTAAAGCACTGTTCCTGATGACTCAGGGTGAGATCCCCTGATCTTCAGAAGTTAAACACTTCGTATCTTAGCCTCGTCCTCCTCCTGTAAAGCATGGCTGCAGTGGTTGTGGTTTCTAATTATTGCTTATTGCTCAGAACTTCTGAGCTTCCATTGAAGAACTCACTGATTCCAGACCCAAAGCTAGAAGCATTTGTCACCCACCAAAGCAAGGAAATGTCGCAAGACCATTAAGGTTGTATCCAAACCAGAGGTGCCAAGCACAGTGTGATCTACGGGAGACAGCGTGTCGCTCTGTGTTGAGAAGTGCCAGGCAGGAGCCGTGCTGGAAGACTGTGCTGGAGTGCTTGCTCATCTGAAGACTGAGCATGAAGGAGTGGCTGTCCCCTCTGCAGAAGTTCACTCTCTCACACAGCAGACCGGCAGGGCCTTTGTAATCTGACGAGTTCAGCCCTTGTGTGGAGTACTCCTGCTTGCCCACCCTGGAGGTGCACCCTTAATCAAACAATGGGTTATGAGGAATCTGCAAGGTAGAAGGTGTTTAAAAGAGCCACAGTGTGAAATGGTACAGTATTTGGTTTTGCTTTAAAATATTCCAAAGGTTAAAATACTCAAAACAGAGTGACAGACAGTGGCCACTGTTACGGCTTTGGTGGCAGGCACACGGCATTATGTAGGAGTAACTGTGTCATGTGCTTGAATGTTATGCTAAAGAAGCATGATGTGGCGGACGTGGTGGCGCACACCTTTAGTCCCAGCACTCGGGAGGCAGAGGGAGGCGGATCGCTGTGAGTTCGAGGCCAGCCTGGTCTACAAAGCGAGTCCAGAATAGTCAAGGCTACACAGCGAAACCCTAACTCAAAAGAACAAAAAACAAAAACAAAAAGGAGGAGGAGCAGCAGCAGCATGATGTGTAGTGAAATGGCTCCATAGGTCAAGGGCCTTGCTCCCGAGTCCTCGCACCCACGTGATGAAGGGGAGAACGACTGAGGTTGCCTTCTGAACCCCACATGTGTGTACACAGCAAGTGAATCTTTTTTTCAATAAGAAAACTAAGGGCTAAACCAGGAAGAGAGGCCCTGAAACTGTCTCTGAGCTTAGCTCTCTGCCATGGTGCTGTGTCACAGCAGACAACCTAACAGCCAGAGCTCGGACACACAGCAGGCTGGCTCTGCAGGGCTGCAGCCCACCTGGCAGGCAGCCTCACTCTCTGTGCTGTCCTGGACCTGGAAATGAGGGCTCTTTGTTTTCCCACAGGCTTCACTCCACCACCACATCTCTGTAGCACAGACAGAAGAGCTCCTTCCTGCCAGGAACTCTCAGCGGGCTCCGCACCCCCTGGACTCCAAGACCACATCTGATGTTTTAAGGTAGTTTCCCACAGAGACAGCACTGCTGAATGATGCCCTTCCTCCTTTCCTCCTTCAGTGTGCTAGCACAGGGTGGTGCTATTCGAGCAGAGCAGCGGGTGCCCAGCCATCCCTGAGAGCTGTCATTCCCACTTGTGCAGGGACAGGCACTTCATTTTATGTTCCAAGGAGGTGATGAAAGTGTCACACCTGGGTGGAAGGACAATTAGAACACTGCCTGGGAACTGCTTTGCATTGAACACGTTTTTAACCTTCCCCACCATAGACAGACAAGTGCAGTTAACTTAAACAGAAGGTCTGTGTTGTGAAACACATCCCAGAAGCATGCATGCTCTTCCACTGTTTTTAGCAGGGCGTAAGGTTTTGTCCTATGGGTCTGGAATATGGTGCATGCCTGTAATCACAGAACTTGAAAGAGAAGGCAAAAGAACCAGGAGTGCAGAGTCACCCTCAGCTACAGACTGAGCTCAAGCCCAGAGGCCAGCCTGGGTTACCTGAGATGCTATCTGTGGATGTGCATGTGTACACACGTGGGTGCACATGCCAGAGGTCAACCACTTTCCACTTTACTCTTTGACACAGGCTCTCTCACTGAGCCTGGCGCTCAGCAGCTGGATGGACCAGCAAGTTCCTGGGACACACCTGTGATCACCTCTCCTCACCTTCCCCCACCCCACTGTTGTCATAGATGTATACTGTTGGACCCTGCTTTACACAGTTCTGGGTCATACCCTCAATTCTTCGTGTCGCTAACTGAGCCATCTCTACAGACCCAAGACCAGATCTTAAAAACAAAACAAAATGACAAGCAAACAAATTATCCAATGCCTTGAGAAATAAGCTCTTCCTAGTGAACTCTTACTTACTGGGATTTGTAAGTGGGCGTATACCAACACCTCATCAGCAAGACCTTGGCTTCTGGGGTCTCTGATGGAACACAGAAGAATAAGGGCCTTGTAATTGGCTAACAATAAACACAGTGCTGCACACCCAGGACCCCGTGCCCAGGCAACTCAGGCCAGCCTGGAGTAGATAGCGAGGCCCTGCCCACCCCCTTTTTTCCCCCGTGACCACAACAGAATTACATTAAGAAACTGTTGAGGTCAAGTGTAGGTAAAATATTTGGTACATTCTCTTCAATTCAGTATGGTCATTTTGGCATTTAGCCAACCTAAAACAGTCTTCAGTGGCTTTATGACCCTGGTGGCCCTCTGAGGTGGACATGCTGGTGTGAAGGAGTGGGAGGTGGCATGCATGGGCCTCCCGCACCCCAGGTCTTAATGGCCCAGAAGCTGACCTCTGTGTTCTCCTGGACAGGTTTGTGCTGGAGCAGTACAACGCCCTATCCTGGCTCACGTGCAATCCGGCCACCCAGGACCGCACTTCCTGCCTTCCCGTCCACTTTGTGGTGCTCACGCAGTTGTACAATGCCATCATGAAAATGATCTAACTGGGAAGTGCTTGTCCATCAGCCAAGGACACTGCTGCACTCTGCAATGCCCAGCCTTTTCTAGAGCACTCCTACAGCCTGCACTGTGATGCCTTCTGAGCGGGCACATGCTCACTCTGCAGTGTTCGGTGCCACAGTGACTCCATGACGTGTCTCACGAGGACCTGCAAGTTCCCATCAGCAGTGACTTGAGCCAGTGTGTGATGTGTGCAGCCCGCAGTCCCCAGGAAGTGGCGCCTGTTGGTTGTTATTAAGAGGGAAAAGAGAAGAAACATTGTCCTTTTGCACAAGAGCCTGCTCTCAGCCTCTGTTTAGTACTAGGCTGTCCAGCCCTCTGGATGCAATCCTCTAGCCAATGGTGGATGCCCGTGGGTCACCCGGACTTCGTAACCTGGGACATGTCACACCTAAGAACCAGCTCCAGTACAGGATTTAGTATGGGGTCTCCACCTCCCCAGCCTGTCCGGAGGGCTTTGGTTGATGGCATACCTGTGTAGACACAGGAGGTCTGGAGACAGCTGCGTTTTGTTTATTTATTTTTAATTTTGTTGTAAGTTTTTTTGCAACTTTCTTTTTTCTAATCTTGAGGACCAGGTACAGTCATTGAAACCCACTGAGACCCACCCTAGGATTCTCTGAGTACATACCTCTGTCCTGGAAGCCAGAAAAGGAGTGAGAACAAACCGGGAGATGACGCCTGAAGGGTGCTGCAGTAGTAGCCACCCAGCACTAGTCTGTTAAAGCAGTCTGGGTTCGAGGCGCTCTGCCATGCTGCGGGCTGCAGCTTGTGTGGATCACACTTGTAGACAAAGGCAGTCAGGCCCAGCCCGAGCTGGATGCAAGGACCTTAATCACTTCTCCATACAGTCACAAGGAAATAACGTTTTTTTAGAGAATTCTTACAGAAAGCCAGGTCTCTCCTATCATTAGATCAAAAGGGACTCGTGTGCATATCACCCAAAGTGTTTGCTCACAAAACCAGTTACAAATACGGTGAATTTTTTCTGGACCGTAGGAATATTGTTTCAAAGAAATAGTACAACTCAACTGCTAAACCAGTACTTGAAGCCGCCCCTCTATGTGGGACTTTAAGAAAATGCCTTTTTAAGCATTAACAGCTGACTGAAGTATTTTTGACTCCCTCTCCCAGATCTTAGGGTTGACTTTGAAACCCTGTTTCTAGCCCTTATGTTGTATGCTTCTATCTGCGGGTGGTGGGTGTGGACCGGCTTCCCAGAGCCTCCTGCCAGGCCCGGCAACGAGCCAGCTTTCGTGGGAGAGTCATGCAAACTAAGTTCTTCCAAGAGACTTTCATGTCCTGGTTACTAACAGAGAAAGGAAAAATGTAATAATTGATATGATTTTGTAAAAGTATTTTTCTTGAGATAATCTAACGTTTAAAACATTATATTAAATAACATGTGGTGGGAATGTGAAAGCAGAGAAACAACTTGTAAATGGGTGATTGTTCTCTGACCCACCAGCTGGGGGGGGGGGTTGCCTTTCCAATGTATAGCTTAAAAAATCTGATATATCAAACCATTTGTATCTAACGTGTACAGTGTAAAAATTGACTGAAAATATCGCAGTGCTATTTTTTCTTATCAGAGAGGAACTCCTCAAGGCCTTTTGAAGAACGTAAGATGACGGAGATGTAAAGTTGTATAAAGTCGCCTCGGCGGGGACAGGCTGTAAAATAGATATTTGTAATCTTTTACCACTTGGGATTGTTTTTTCTCAGCACTCATCAGAACTTTGAATCTCTCTCTCGCTCTCTCTTTTTTTAAACGGGCTGTTTTTACTGCAGGGGCTTTTCTTCCCTAGAATCCCAACTCTACACAGAAAAAGTAAAAAAGGAAAAAAAAACACAAAAACAGAAAAAAGCTATAAAAAGTTTTAAAAGAAGGCAGCAAAGGGTAGTTTTCATCTGGTGTCTCTTATTTAAGTTTTTTAAGTTAAGAAAAGCTGGTGACATATTTATACATTTTTGTGCAAAAATAAATGAATGGCAATAGATTTAAAAAATCTTATTATGTACTTCTGTGTGAAAAGTCTGTATACTACTTCCCTTAAATAGGCATTATTTTACTTGTGGGTTTTTTACAGAATTAATCTGAAATGTACAAGCCCTGGATTTGCTACAGAGTGAGAAGTTATTTTATTTTTTTTTATTTTTAATTTTGAAAATTCTGCAGAAATCAGAACTCCTACCATGGTTTGAAAAGGGGAGGTGGGAGGGGTGCGGGAGGGCTTGTCTGGCATGCCTGTATGTATATTTCAGAGCCTTTTTTAAATGTAAGAGCTGTACATTTCTGGGAAGTTCTGATTTTTTGTTTGTTTGTTTCCTCTTTCCTTCAAGCATTTTGCAGTGAGCTTCTTTTTTATATAGCAGACAATTGGAAAGAATACAAAACTATGTGACGTTCATTTAAGAACTACAGCACAGCGCTGGTTCAATACACTAAAGACTTTGATAACAAAGAAACAATGATAAAGGCCTCCATTTTAAATGTCATTCATATATACCTTGTGGATGAGAGCTATATACTTTTACACACTTTTTTAGAGGAATAAATTATTGAATTACTGAAACTTTGAGTGGCTTTTTTCCCCTCCCATCCTATCATCTCTCTCTGGAGTTCACACTGCTCTGGTGTGTGTAGTGTGTGTATCACAGACTGACAAGCGCTGGCCTGTAAATGCACGTGGGGCTGTATTACCCACTACCCAAGTGGGTGTTGCAAACCCCTATTGCACCACCTTGCCCCGGTCAGGTTTCAGAGGCCACCACAACAGAGGCCTCGTGTTCAGGTCCTTGGCTGTCCTGATGGGGGACTTGTGGACAGCCCTAGGACAAGTTACAGATATATCTGCATTCTCCTGACTCAAAGGCCAATGACAGTAGCTTGCCATCTGTCATGCCACATGCAAACAAGCCCTGCTAAGCACATACCATACGCTGTGATTAACTTTTTTCCCCCAGTAGAAAAACCCACTCACTCTAGAAGAGTCTTGGATTCACTGCCCTGTCCCATTTGAAATTATACTCAAAATGGACTTGACAATTCTTACAGTAAAAATTAGAATAATTTGTGGTTTTCCTTGTCCTCCTTCAACTTGAAACTCTACTTTAGTATAACCATCTCTGAATCTAGAGAACAGCTTGCTAGGATGACGCCACAGACTCCCCACACCCCCTGCCACTCATCTGTCGTGAAGGGGGGCCTGTGAGAAGTGCTGTGCAAACGAGAAAGCTGTGCCCCCTGAGAGGGAGAGGAAGTCAGGGCCAGAGTTCCGGTTAGAGCTGGGGCCCCCACATATGTCTTTCAGTTTGCAGTACTAGCCCACACAAACGCTCTCCCCTGATCTCCATAATCCAGCATCAGCAAGCCAGTCAGAACTGGGTGGGTTGTCTCATGCACTGTGTGTCCCTTGCTCAGCCCAGCTGTGATTCACCCAACCCAGTCACTGCTGACCTCTGGGAAGCGGGACTTCATCCGTCTTGTGGCTCAGTCTAAGGTGGCAGAAGGGTTTGTTGAACGCATTGAGGCATCTTGGCAAGAGATCAATCCAGCCTTTTCCAGACGTCTAGGTACGCACTGCCAACCAGCGCTTCACATTTGTGACCTCACGGTTTTATGCTCCTGCCCTGGGGACATCATGAGGCAAGGGATTTCTTACCGAGTGGTATCAAAGAGTAAGAGCCTTTTAGAAACTTCATCAATAAAAGGATTGGAAGGTAGGTGAGGTGGAAGACCAGACTGAGCTCTGTCTGCTGTGCATGGCACTGGGCAGTGGGAGAATAGTTGGATTCTCCAAGGTGCAATTCCTAACGTGTCACCACATGTTCTAGGTGTTACATCTACTGTACGGAGGTCACTAAGAGTTAACTATTTCGAGTTACTAATGACACACGTTAAGGAAAGCCTGTGGTCCCAGGAGCTACCAAGTCTCTGAAGTCACCAAGGGCTCTCTCAGCTGATTGGCCACCACCCTGCTCTTATAACCTCATGGTCCTGCCATTGATCAGGCTTGTTTCAGTCTAGCGGCTCCAGGAAGCCAGCTGACACTCAGGGACAGTGGCCACCCTAGGCTAAGACTAGAAGCATAGAGGGCGAGCTCTCTGGCCACCTGGGAAAGCCATGGCAACAATTTGACATGTGAAATAGCAAGATGGTTTCCTTACTCACCTGCCTCGCTTTTTATTAGTGTCCTGTCTGGCCCTCTCAGGTGCAAAACCTGACTATGGATGTAGTGTCTGCATGGTTGAGGCAGGCAGCACAAAAGTGGTGGTGTCCCGCATGCTTGAGACAGGCATGCTCTATCTGGCCTTAGTAGGATCCCTGCCAAGCTAAGAAAGTCCTGTCTCAGGTGCAGAGTCAAGGTCTTTGCTTGCCTGCAGCATCCATTTGTAACTGCCCAGCCATTGGTGACAGAGGCGAGGGTGCCCTTTCCTTGGACCAGAACTACATACTAAGCTGGGACTGGACGTCCTGTAATAGTTGAACATTGGGAACAAGCATAGACCACCATGCACCTCAAAACTTAGCAATGATCTCCTAGATAATCCATCGTCTCCTGGCACTTCTGGAGGAGGCGGCTGAGAAAAGGAGAGAGGCTTAATTTATTTTTGTTGGTTTTACTTAAGAGTTTAAGGGGTGTGGGCTTGTCCAGTGTCTTTCTATGCAGTCGTGTGGTACCCTCAGTTTTGAGCCTGTGCTTTGGGGTGGAGTGCACATTTGCGCACACCTAATATCACATGCACATTTTTCTTCTGTCATTAGCAGTGTTTCCACATAGCTGTATGCTAAGGTGCATGGCTTCTCTCTGCACTGGCTCAGCACCTGTCCCTGCTTTCCTCCCAGGCTTCATCCTTAAGAGCTTTGTCTCATGTCCCTTGAATCTTAATTGCCTGCTTGATTTATTGTCACATTTGATATTCTGACACCTGTAGCCCAAGGCTTTGGGGGAGGGGCATCCCTTTTCAGACTACATTCAGTACTCCGAGTTTTCCACAAAGCCCCTCCTATCACCTTCTCTGAGTCAGATTCCCAGAGCTGTTGAAAGTAAAAGGTGAGGGCTGGAGAGATGGCTCAGAGGTGAAGAGCACTGGCTACACTTCCAGGGCTCCTGAGTTCAATTCCCAGCAACCACATGGTGGTTCACAGCCACCTGTAATGAGATCTGGTGTCCAGAAACACATGCATGCAGAACACTGTATACATAATAAATAAATCTTAAAAAAGAATAAAGAAAAAAGAAAGTAAAAGGTAAAAACTAGACCTGTGGTTAAGTTAACCTCAGCTCTTCTGTATCCCTTGTTAAGGAAAGTTGTCTTTGGGTTTGAAGCCTTAAGCCTGTCACACTAGAACATTCTCTCTTCGCTCTGTGGATTTTTATAGGCATCCTCCCAAAGGCTCATTGTGTACTAATTTGGGGACAGTTGTGTCAATAGAGATGTGATAGATGTCACATATGACACCACAGTTTCTAATAGCCACCTTTAAGAAGTAAAGAGAAATAGGTGAAATTCATTTAACTTTGATTTTAGCCCCACGGAGCTCTTAGGTTTGGGTGCAGATGTGAGGCTGTGGGGTTGGGGTGAACGGGATGACACCTGCTCTACTGCTTCCCTTTGATTTAAATTGTAACTAAGCGCTCCTCTACTGAGTGCCCATTTCAAAAGGCACAGTGTCCACAGGGCCACAGGGCAGCTGATGGTGAGAGGGCATCCCACGCTGTGGCCCTGCATCTCTTTGCGCTTGCTTACTGATGCATGCAGGTTTAATGATGTGTCCGTTATAACTACACAAGGGCACTTTGTTCTGCAGAATGCCTTGGGAGCTGTCAGCCCTCTCCGATGTGGCTTAGGACCCAGTTTTCTGCTGTGACCATCTTGTGCATCTACCTCCGGGTTCCGTGTCAAGTGTGCTGCGTCATGTAGGCTGCCGCATTTTACTTTGTAATGCTCCTATTGAGCAGGATCACTTTGACCGTGTGCGTGTGGTTCTGTCTAGCAGTTTTTATCAGTATGGGTGCATGCTGGCTTCCCTTCCTGTGCAGTCACTCTGACAACACTACTGTTCCTCCGCCTGTCCCGGCTCTGTTCTCCAACCCTGGGAGTTAATGGGTGGGATTCAAACACTCCTAGGGATGTGCTAGTGAGGGCCAGGCTCTGTTGCTACCCTTTTCATTGGACATAGACTTGTCACTGGGCTGCAGGCCACCCCCCCCCCCAACGAAGGCAGAGTGTCACATGGAGACTTCATTCCATCGGCAGCTGTCTGTTCTCACCCGGGTCATATAAGTAAGAGTAATGTTCCTCAAGGTGCCAGCTCTTACTCTGACCCCACCTCAAGGCATCACCATGGGCAGCAGTCAGCAGTCTAACAGGGTCAGGTACCAATGTGGCTATACCCACTTGCCTCTGCCAGGGGGACATGTCCCACGCTAGCGCTTTCCAGCTTTCGCCTCATCTATCTCTCATTCTTCACCGCCCCTAGCAAAGGATCTGTCCTTGATCTCCTGGGGCTGACCGCAGAGGCCACAGGGACCCCCAGATGTATATCCAGGTAGTGGGTGTGGCCTGCAGATCTGCAGTAAATGCCTCCTCCCCGAGCTCCCTACCCCTGTGATCACACCTTGGGAAACTTGGGCGGGCAGGCAGGCAGGCACACAGTACAAGGACCTGGCCACCTGCAATCTCCATGGGTTGTCTGCTAAACACTGGGGCTGCAGAACTGCACCCTCCCATGCACTCCCTGGTCTGCAGCTGCAGTCTCTAGTACCACTGCACAGAGCCCTGCGTCCAGTACAGACACAGCCCCTGAGCCCACCTTCCTTCCAAACCTTATCCACACTCCACAAATCTGGTCTGGAAAACTTAGCCTGTGCTAACTTATCTCCAGATCCTGCCCGTCCACTGGTTGTACATTCTCAAAGTCATCGGGTCTCTGGTCAGGCGCTGGGATGTCACAAGAAGGACCACATCTTACCCCCAAAGCCTGATGCAGCTTCAGTCTTGGGAGGTTGGGAGGTAAGGAAATCATGCAAGCCCAGTCTAGCCTTAGCACTGCCATAACAGCAAGTGTGGGCGGTGCCCACATGGAAAAGCCATCTGTTGAAGTGAGGCAGCAAGGTTTTCACATCCACAGAAGCCACAGGAAGCGGTTGTCAGAAGTGAGGCGCACCATCCATTCCAGGTCAGGAGCTTAGGAGCATAGCATGTAGAGGCCGGCGGCGGGGGTGGGGGGGGGGTGGGGGGGCAGGGATTTACCATTTTCCAGGTCAGATTGCCAATCAGGCAGGATGGAGCTGACGGATGAAGCAGATTATGTAGTCAAGGGCCAGCCTTCCGAATTATGTGGCTCCGGGAGACACGCATTCAGAGGAAGCAGCCATAGAAGTCCTGCCTCAGTATAGGCAGGAGCCTGAAGGCCACTGTGATGGTGCTAATAACAGCATGGAGATGGGCTCGGCAGGTGTCAGATGTAGGAGCTTCTCCGTGTCCTCCTGGGGCAGGTGTCCCTGCGGTGGCCGACAGGTGGAGATGGGCTGAGCAGGTGTCAGGGATGTGGGAGCTTCTCCGTGTCCTCCTGGGGCAGGTGTCCCTGCGGTGGCCAACAGGTGGAGATGGGCTGAGCAGGTGTCAGGGATGTAGGAGCTTCTCCGTGTCCTCCTGGGGCCAGACAGGTGGAAATCCTGTGCTGGCTGACCATGGCTTCAGAGGACAAGGCAGGCACAGGCTACTCTCCAAAGTGGGATGGACCACAGGTAGCAGGTAGCCAGAGAGGGGCATGAGACACTGGGTGGGCTGGCTCTTTGGTGTGGTTAGGATCTTGAGACGATCAGGTTAGGGAGTGGGAGATTATGAGGAAGGAAAGACTCACGGAGAAGAGGGCCAGAGCTTTGGCCGATGGCTCCTCTGTTGTGTGGCTGAAGAAGCCAAAGAGTACTCAGAGCACAGGACGGCAACACCCTTGGTGCAGACGGCGTGAGAACCCAGGATGGTGAATGGCCCATGGCAGTTTCCGGTGGCACCAATCTGCACCACAAGGAGACTGGGGGGTGAAAGGTGGGAGGTGGGGAGACCCTATTAGGTCCTCTGCTCCACCCCAGCGTGAGGATGCACCTGCAGATCCCACAGCCCCAATAACCTGTCACATCCTCAGCTTTGCTCCCAAGAGAAACTTCTGGACAGTTAGGTTCCTGTCCCCAGGGATGATGAGGGGCTCCAGGAAGTTGGAAGCAGGTGACAGGCACAACCAGTGACATTACTGCTTCTAGTCTGGGCTCCTCTGAACATGGGCATGCCTGTGTCCTGGTGTAGGTAGACCCAGGTCCTCCTGGCTTTGCATGGTCCAGGGCCCAGGATTCCAGTGTGGCCGTGCAGCCCCTGGAGGAACTCACAATTTCATTTCGGTAGCCTGAAGTTCATCGAGGTAATTCTCACTGGCAAGCATTTCTGTGGGACTGGCAGGTTTGGGTGAGAAGACGCTGGCTTGATCTTTCATACTGACTTGATCTTTCATATTATTGATAAGCCTGCAATGGGACCCTGGAGGAGGGCATGTGCACAACTCTCAAGACTTCAGTGCCGAGCCCGGTGGCTGCCATCGCCTGACCTCTTGCCTAGCTATCGTGATAGCCCCAGCTTCTAACAAACCTGCCTCAGCAAGGCCCTCTGAACCTCAAGAGAGCGGGTCTCCTGGATGGAAAGACGGCTCCTCCAGACATCAGGAGACCCTCCTGGAGCTCACTCCTGTTCTCCAAATTGTGCAGTGGCTTCACATTTCCTGTGGCCCCTTGAGCCAAGCCCACGGAGTCAGGGTCCCTTGGCTCTGGGCTCCTGACTGAGGAGCCTTGGGAGTCAGTTGTCTTCTGGGTGTTGTTAACTTCCGCTTTTGTCTGGCTTCCTTGGGCCTGCAACCCACACAAAGTGTTCCAGATGCCTCTGCCACAGCCATGGACAGTAGCTGTCACATTCCTGACCAGATGGAAGGGAGACAGTCCACCGAGGCCCTCGGATCGGTCCCTTTTGTTAGGATTCTGCTTCAGTCTGCCTACCTGTGATGTCATTGCCTACCTGCCATGGGGGCGTGGCCCTGCCCAGTATATAAAAGGGCGGATCTGCCTCACCCCTCCCTCTCTACTCTCTCCCCTCCACTCTCCCTCTTACCTCTCTCTCTCTACCTCTACCTCTTCCCTCTTCCTCTCTCTTCCTCTGTCTCTGTCTCTATGTCCCCTCTCTCTCTGGGGTACCCCTCCCCCCTTTCTCTCTCCCCCCCATGCTCATTTAATATTCTAATATCTGGCATCTGGTACCTTATTATCTTATTGCCTTATATCTTTTATTTTAATAAAATCGGTGACCTGTACCCAAAAAAAAAAAAAAAAAAAAAAAAAGATATTTTAATCATAAAATTGGTGGCCCTGTACAGAAAAAGGCTCTTCCAAAATTAAGTCTGGAGTCCTTTATACCAAACTCACCCTAACACGCTTCTCACAAAAATTTCAGTCTAAATCTCCATTCATTCCCGTCTGAACCTATCACCGCCCTGCCTTCAGATCTAGATCCTACGCTAAGGTAAATTTCCGCTGCCTTTCTCTCTCTCTCCTGGGACCCAAGGCAGAATGCAGGTAATTCACTCTTCTGCGTGGATGGGCACCTCCCCCACAACGGCTCGGTTCACGGCAAACCCCAGTGTGGACTGCCGTATTATTGACAAGCAAATGCTCGTTTTAGGTCCTTCTGATTAGAGCGGCTTTGAAGTGGCCGCCTTCTGCCAGCCAGTGTACAGGTACCCTCTCTGCCGCTATCACTAAGCCCCCCACTGGCGCATTTCAGGTAATCCTTCCGGTTTGGGTTATTCCTGCTGCACTGGAGCTGGGACGGGAACACTGCACTCAGCCACCCTGAGCCACTACAGCCTCATAGCATCGTAATCTACCCCCCATTATAGTCGCCATGTTGGTTCAGGATGGAGGCGGTGGAGAGTTCGAGTCAACCACATGCCTAGCCGCCATCTTTGTTAGGGGCAATCAAGTGGCTAGCTGCCATCTTTAAGGGCAACCACAAGACCGCTGCCTGCTTCCCACTGCTGCCCTGGCCCCTCCCCGTTTCCCACTTCAGGTTTGCAGGTGATTCACTAGAGAGTTACTTGCTCAGTCTCTACTCCCTAGGTTCCTCCTGCCCACAGGCAGGCCAGGGGCGGAGTCAACCCCCTGCACGCAGTGACTGGCTCCAGGCCAACTCTTTTTGTTGTTGTTTATTTGCTTATTGTTTTGTTTTTTCGAGACAGGGTTTCTCTGTATAACAGCTCTGGCTGTCCTGGAGCTCCCCCTGCAGTCCAGACTGGCCTCGAACTCATGGAGATCCACTTGCCTCTGCCTCCCAAGTGCTGGGATTAAAGACGTGTGCCACCACCGCCTGGCTCCAGTCCAACTCTTAAAAAAATAAAAATTGTCTCTGATTTCTTTTTCTACTCTCAAAAAAAAATTGTACAATTGTTTTTTCGGTATATGATTGTTTATTGGGTGTGATGTTTGGACCATATTTAAAACTTAACCTTTGTTTATCTCCTTTTAGATAAAAAATACCAACAAGTTTCATTTTATTGTATCCTGATCCAAGATGTTTTTGTTTCTAATTATGTCTTTACTAATTCCTAGACAATTAAATAAATGATGTTCCTCCTGTCACCATCAGCTCTGTGGATTCAACTACAGGCTTCCTGGCTAATTAGTTTGATATGGTTTTTAAATTATTCTATAATGTTCTACTGTATTAACATACAATGTTAAAATTTAAATCATTGCCTTAATACTTGTTTAGCCTATAATTCTAAATGTCATGTTATTGATCATACAAAACTGTTCTGCTCATTTTGTACTGTACTCATGTTTTTAACATTCCACTTAACAGAGATAAAACCTAAAGTCTTAGTCTTTAAGTATTAAGATAAACTATAAGCAAAGTTGTCTATTTAAATATTCTTTAGACAAAACTATAGTCTGTCTGCCATCTTAAATAAAAGGCTGAGAATGTTTTCTGAACCCCCACATATGAACTGGTAAAATCTTTAAAATCCGAGAAGAGCCTTCCTGACAGGCTCAGTTACAACAAAACTGTACTCCAGGCCTTAAGCCACCACCCCTGAGGGAAAAAAAACAGAGGTCTGCAGTGCCCCTTTCTGCTGCGATCCAGCCTGAGTCAACTCTGCCAGGGACCTGTTTCAGATGCAGCCAAAAGGAGACACCGGTCACACAGCTGCTGCAGTCAGAATGGGACAGCGGTCCCACAGGCTAGCCTGTAGGCAAATGGCCTGTGGATGTAAGATGCTCCCATGCAGGCTTGTTCTCTGTGCCCAGGCATGGAGCTTCAACCAGCACAAGAGCTTTAGACACTTACAGCCTTCAAGTTCCTTGACCTGGTAGAGTACAGATGGCTCCTAGATTCAGCAGCCTCGCCAAACCCAGGGTAATGCTACAGGTCATACTTGGGCTACATAGTCACATGGCCAACTTCTCTCATGGGAGGCTTCAGGTACCTTCCTAGCCCTCTTTATATGCAGGAGACCAAACTTTAACTGTCAGGTCTAGATACGGTCCACCTTGTTACCATTCTTTTAGCTAAAGGGCAGTGGCGGCTTACAGCAATTTCACCTATCAAAAGTTTAAATTAAAAGAGAGAGCTTCTAAGAAAGTATTGGAGGGCCCCAGAAGGTGTTTTAAGGTTGATACATGCAAGGTAAAAATGTTAGAAGGCTAGCTGGGCTTGGTGGCGCACACCTGTAATCCCAGCCTTCGGAGGCAGAGGCAGGTGGATCGCTGTGAGTTCAAGGCCAGCCTGGTCTACAAAGCAAGCCAAGGACAACAGAGAAACCTTGCCTCAAAAAAAAAAGTTAGAAGGCATTTTATGAATGCTAGAGGGTCTAGGAAAGTTTCAGGTTGGTAAATGCAAGTTATAAATGTTAGACGGGGGCTGGAGAGATGGCTCAGTGGTTAAGAGCGCCACCTGCTCTTCCAGAGGTCCTGAGTTCAATTCCCAGCAACCACATGGTGGCTCACAACCATCTATAATGTAATCTGATACCCTCTTCTGCAGATAAAGTACTCATATGCAATAAATAAAATAAATAAATCTTTAAAAAAAAATAAATGTTAGACGGTCTAAGAATGTGTTTTAAGTTGGCAAATGTGAGTTATGATGGTCTGGCCTAAAAGGATGCTTTCTTTCTTCCTGTTGCTATGACATTGTTGTACTAACTGTTCAAAGTATTGACACTGGTCATTGGAGCTCTAGTTTATTAATCTAACTATGGAAACCATTCCACTACATGATCCTATCACTGTTCCAAGCTCGAGATTTTAAATTCCCTTTGGTTTGTCTTAAAATGTCTCTCATAGTGCTTAAACGATCCAGTCTTCAACCAGAGGGAAGAAGGCCATCTCTTTCATGATGTGAGCTGATGCGAAAGGGAGCTTTTGCCTTCCGCTCTACAGGAGGTTTCTGTCCTCCCGTGTTACCATTTTACAGGTGCCAAAAAAGTTGCATAAGGCTTCTGCCTTCCCTAAGCGCACCTCAAAGAGTATTTGTGCTTTTAACACAGAGTTCTTTCCCTGAGCCTCTACTATGCTGTACATCTGCTGCCTTTTCCTACGATGTGCACATGTCCACCAATGTGTGTTTTACTGCAGATTTCAAACAGCGACGATGCAAAATTTATCTCCCTTTATGAACTTAAAAGCATTCTTGTAAGCTACAGAAAAATCCATCTCTCGGGTCAAATGGAATCCGGATAAGTAGTGCCAATCCAAAGCCCAAGTTTCTCCCCGATCGCCTATCTCTGAGGCTGGGATTCCTTCTCCTTTTCACTGGCTCTGGGACTCCCTTCATCTAACTACCTGGATGCCACCTTTTTGCACCCAACACCAGCTGAGTTCACTCTTCCTAGTCCTGTAAATGTTTTCCGTCGACAATGCTCTGGCTCCCTGGGAGCGGAGGTACCCAACCCTGGTCTGCGTGACAGTGGCTGGTGCTTCTCGCTGACCTACAACTAGGACAGTTCCCACTGGGTGAGAACTGACGTAGTCGCTCCCACCAATACTTGGTCTCTGAAAAAACAAAAAAAACAAAAAACTAAAACTGCCTAGTGCTCTAGGTAGGTGTGGCTGTGTCCCTGGGCCAGCGCAGCCATAGAGCTGTGCTCTTTGGTTGCTGTCCAGTACTGACGAGTCTCTAGAACAGTCCGTGAACCACCTGTTTAGTGAGTCATTAACCATTCCCGGGACGTCCTAATGGATTACTGACTTCACCTCCCCATTGGAAACATCTAGATGCCTGTTCCTCCTAGCACGCCTTTGGGATACCTTCTGGAGAATTTTAAATCCTCCTATGCCCACATTAAGGGCTTCTATGCGTACACGCCTCTGTAACCAAGCTTGGACAGATCCGAAACTAAAGCCTTTTAATTATTTTATTTCCAGCAATCTGGTAAACAGGAAGGGAGCTCCCTAGATCCAACCCTTCTCTTTGCTCTCCCATGTTCAAGCCTTTTCTAGGGTAAAACGGAAGGAAGTTTCCCATGTTCAAACCTTTTTCTTTGCTCTCCCAAAATTTTTAAGCATTGTCAACATTGTCTCTTTCCTTGTTTTCAAGCCTTTTCTCTTTGCTCTCCCAAGAGTTTCAAATGTACACCTAAACAAAATTTTCTCCCTAACCTACTAACTTTATCTCCTGCCCACATATACGTTCCAGTACCCTGCCAGACTGCCTACATCTGGGACATCATCAAAGCAGCTGCCCACAAGTGCTCCTGTCCAACCTCACAGATTGTGCCAGCCAGACCTGCCTTGATCTTCCTAGCTGGACCCGCATTGCCCTTCCCAGCTGCAGATGTTCTCAGGCCCTAGACGGCAAATGCAACAGCCTGTTCTTCCGGAACCTGGCCATCATTTTAGCCTTTTGACCCCCTATCACCGCCCTACTGTCAGCAGGAAGCAGTTAAGATGATTGCTTTGCCCATTATCCGTTTGCAAACGGCTGAAATGGTGTGCTCCAGGCCCCGGACAGGCGGCTCCAGGTTCTCCCGGCACTTCCCGGTCCCTACCTGTTGCAGGACATGGCTGACATAGCCTACACTCAACCTTGAGCTTTCCGGGCAGAGCTTTCCGGGCAGAGCTTTCCTTTCCTCTTCACCATGTAATATGGGCATTCCGTTGCTATTGCTTTTTTTTTCTCTCTCTCTTTTCTCCCTTACCTACATTTATATACTTTAACTTACCTTACATAAAAACAATCCAACATTCCTCATTTTTTCTTTTAAATTATAGGAAAAGGTAGGGATGTTAGGATTCTGCTTCAGTCTGCCTACCTGTGATGTCATTGCCTATCTGTCATGGGGGCGTGGCCTTGCCCAGTGTATAAAAGGGCAGACCTGCCTCACCCCTCCCTCTCTACTCTCTCTCTTACCTCTCTCTCTACCTCTTGCTCTTCCTCTCTCTTCCTCTGTCTCTGTCTTTGTCTGTCTGTCTCTGTCTGTCTCTTCCTCTCTCTCTGGGGTACCCCTCCCCCTCCCCATCTCCCCCCCCCTTGCTCATTTAATAAACCTCTATAACATAATATCGTATTACCTTATTCTCATATTATAAAACCTCTTGTGTCTAGTGACCACCCAGTTCCATCTTACAGTTGGCTTACATCTAGAAAGTTCTTCCTGCTTGAGGGTCTTGGACTAGGCCAAACCTGGGCCTTCCAAGGCCCTGAAGAGCACCCTTTGGGTGGCACTCTCCTGTCTGATCCTCTAGGAGTGACCGCTGCCCCTCCCTGGCACTGACCACTAGAGTTACGGGCCCTCATGTCTGAGAAGAGGAGGAGATAGCGCCATCAGTGCACGGAGCAGGAGGAAGCAACGCCTTTCCCAAGCTGTCAGTCCAGGTCCCGTTGTGCTTGTTACCTACAGACTCCAAGTTTTTAAAGCAATATATGTTTCTTATTTTTGATTACATTTATATGTGAGCCCAGGTGGCTGGGAAGGCCAGAGGCATCGGATCCCCCTGGAGCTGGAGTTGCAACTGCCCCACCTGGCGGCTGGGAACTGAACTCCTGTCCTCCATAAGAATAGCGTGGGCTCCTAACCACTGAGCCATCTCCAGCCCCAGACGCACATTCTTGTCTCTCTCCTTGACTCTGAGTGCATCCTCGTCTCTGCTGTGGGGCTGCGACTCTCCAGCCTCCCGACTCCCCGCCCTCCCTCACTCCACACCATAGCCCCATCACTCAGTGCACACACAGCTGCTTGGTCTGTGTCCTCACCTAAAACACAGACCCACAGGGCAGGGACTGTGCCCCCAGCATTGACGACGGTGGAAGACGTCTCACAAATAAATATTTTTAAAGCTTATTTCTTTTGAAATAATTCTAGATTTACAGAAAAGCCGCAGAACGTGTTTTCACCCTACCCCAGTGTTAATTGTGGGCATGAGCTGTGGGCAGCAACAGCCTATCTTTCCTTCCCCGCTCAGGACGCCCTGTGACCCACACTCTGTCTGCTCTGCTCAGCACCATTTCTCAGTCTTACCTTTGTCCTGTGACCTCCAGTCCCAGCCAATCAATGATTGTGACTGGTTCCCTCCACCTGTACTGGCCGCCTGACATTTTTCTTGTGATTAAATTGCATTTTCAGTCAAAACTAGGTCAAAAGCGGAGTGACTGTTCTCACGGTGTCACGTGGCGGGAGTGAGGTGATATGGTGCGTGGTGGTCACCTTGGCCTGTTGGTTAAGATGCCATTTTCTGGTTTTTTTCCCTCCCCAGGTACTTTTGAATTGAATTAGCATCTACCAGGGGAAGGCAGGCACTGTCCCGCACTGGCCACCAGATGGCAGCCTTCGCCACCGAATCTTTATGGACAAAGTCTGGGTCTTAGTAGCTCCTGAAGAGTGGAGAGACACTGTGGGAGTGGTTAGAGGCCACTGGAGGAGCCCTGGCTTGGATGGACAGACTAAGGGGACAAACTCCTCAACGGTGGATGTTAGAGCTACGTGGCTTGGTAAATCTATAGTCTGCAGGAGACTTAGGGAAGAAGCTGGCACCTGTGGGGGTAGTGTGTGTGTGTGTGTGTGTGTGTGTGTGTGTGTGTGTGTGTGTTGGGGGCAATGGGAGGGTTCTACTGCTGTTTCGATATCTGGCAGTCTGCTCAGAATTTAGGAAGCAGAAACAGAAATCCTTCCTTTAGTGACTTGCCACCTACTGCCAACCTGTGTTGGGGTGGGAAGGGAGCCCAAGTGTGAAACAACCCTTGGTGGTCATAGGGAGTATAGGCTTGGGCCAAACCAGTTAGGGAGGACAGCCTTTGTGTCTGACTGAAGTGTAATTCAGAGACTGCTAAAACTGTGTACCCTGCAAGTGGCCATCAAGGGATGCAAAGACAATGCTCCTGTTTGGTTGGTACCGGGTTGTGTTTGTCAAAACGTAAGAAGCTCTATGTTTAAAATGAGCACACTTGCCGGGTGTGGCAGTGCACGCTTTTAATCCCAGCACTGGGGAGGCAGAGGCAGGCGGATCTCTGTGAGTTCGAGGCCAGCCTGGTCTACAAAGCGAGTCCAGGACAGCCAAGGCCACACAGAGATATCCCTGTCTCAGGGGGGGAAAATGAGCACATTTTAACAATTCAATTATATGTGTGAATATGTGGGTACACATGGGTCAAGGGTCAACCTCAGGTGTCATCCTAGGGGGCCATTCAGCTTGTAGTAGGAGACACGGCCTCTCATTTTGGCCTGGAGCTCACCAAATTAAGTTAGGCTAGCTGGCTGGTAAACCTCAGAATTCTGCTTGTCTTTGCTCCCCGGGTTCTGGGATTATGTGGGTGCAACCATTTACATACTAACACACTGGGGTCCCCGTGCTGGCATGGTAGGCACCTTACCGACCAAGCCTTGTCCCCGGTTCCCTAAAACTCACTTTCGCTTCTGGTAAGAGCATATGCCGTTTACCATCCTAATGATTTTTTGAAACATATTTAGTGTGCGCCTGTGTGTGAGTGCAGGTGTGTGCTGGTGGACACACGCTCCTCCCTTTTTTCCATCCCTTCCTTTTTCTCCTTCTCTCTCCCCAACTCCCTCGATCCATCTCCTGCCCTTGGTTTGCTCGCTTTCACATAGTCCTTCCTAACCGCCCCTTTATGAGGTCAGCGACAGAGGGGTGGACCTTCATTCAAGTTTCCAAGATCAGACATGTCAGGACCACACACAAGGACCCACCTTTCTGTCCCATCCCCTCAGCAAGCCACGGGTCCGGGCTGTTGTCTGCCTCTCTGTCTCCTCACACTTTCCTGTCAGTTGCCTTAGAAACATCTCCCTTAGGTTGCCGGAAACAAACACACAGAATGTCCTGGGAATCTGAATCTTGTGTAATAAGTGGTTTTGTGACCTGCCTCACTTTAGATACGCTTACGTTAAAAAGTACAGTCTAACTAAGACCGAAGCCTAGTTCAGCCTTTCATGTTAGAGTCGGTACTCTGCTGGTACTATTTATTATTCATGCATTTATTAATCTTGTCATGTGAACACCTCCCGCGTGTGTGGCACTTCCTCGCTGGGGATGCATAGCTAGCTCAGCTTCTGCCTACAAAGAAAGCCCTCTCCATACTGCCTCAGAAGTCAGTCATAGCCTGTGGGTGTGCAGCCCCGAGAGCTGAGCAGTGCCTCGGACACAGAAAGCATATGTGGTCTCGGAATGTGGGTGCTCTTGGGGAGATTAGCTGGTCACAGTAGCACTGTTCACTGCCCCGTGTCTCTGCAGCCAACAGCCCAGGTTCCCCATTTGAAAGGGGGGACATTTTTAGTCTACTGTGAGGGTAAAGACCGTTTGCAAACAATAAAAGTTTTTGCATATTGATCCTAGAACCTCCTGGGCTCACAGCCATAATGGCCCACTCCTAGGCTGGCGAGATGGCTGAGTGGATAAAACTCTTGCTGCCAAGTCTAAAGCCCCGAGTTGCATCGCTGGGAGCCACATGGCGGAAGGAGAGAAGCAACTCCTGCAAGTTGTCCTCGGCCTTCCACGAGTGCGCTGTGGCATGCAGCTACCCACCCAAGAGAAATAAATAAAGGTGTAGCAAGTTGCCTCCCTCCCTGTTAAGATGTGAGCTCTGCTTAAAAAGTATGTAAACGGCCATTGCTCAGCGCCAGACTGGCCCGGGCCGGCCCCTGAGCTTTCCCTCCTTACCTCAGCCATGGAGAAAATGGACCGCAGTCCCTTCAGTTCCTTTCAGTGGCCGTTGGTCGCCAGTCCAGTTGTCTGCACCCTTGGTCGGCTCTCTGCCTTCAACAGCTCGTGTGACACAGGCGAGAAGCTGACAACGTCACTGCTCTGGTCAAGGTCTCCGGGTTGCTTCTGCAGATGGCCTTGTACGGTGAGAGACGGGGTGCAGGTAAGAGATGCGCTGGCTGTTGTCATAGACCCACTCTCCAGATACCAGGCCGTGGATGTATCGGTTACGTGAGTGGACCGATCCTTTCATAAGGACAGAGCCCTGGGCACTCACTTTAAGGTCCCGCCTGGGCCCCTGAGCATTCTGCTCCAGGGACGGGCCTGCCTCACGGCCGTGAGGGGATAAAGAAGAGACACACACAGAAAAGCTAGGATCTGATGGGCTGAGTTCTCCGATGGAGAAAAAGCAGCAATGAGCAGCGCAGTGAGCTTATATAGCGTTGAATGGGGAGGCGGAGTTATTACAGCTGATCAAGGAGGCGGGGCTATTACATACAGCTGAACAAGGAGGCGGGGCTATTGCATACAGCTGAACAAGGAGCTGGGCTTGGCTAATCTAGGTAGGGGCAGTCCTCCTAGGAGATGAGTCTTCAGTCTATAAACGTGGGAGAGAAAGCACCGGTGGACACTTTCCGAGCACACTGTCAACATACACATGGACCAGAAGAAGGCTCTGCCATCCCCCTGAGTTTCACCCTGGGGGAGAACTGACATTTTCCCATGGGTACGAGGTGATGGTGTCCTTGGCACACCTCAACGGCATACACTCACTCAGGACTTCCTCCTGTCCGCCCCACATCTCCATCTTTTTTATGTCTTAGATGTCCGGGATGGATCCAGGTGTAGTTTGCTGTAGTGCCCAACACTGGACCATAACAGCTGCTATGTCCAAGAGAAGAAACAAAAGGAGTGGTCCAGCAAGGTTAAGGGCTTGTGAAGCCTGGATGCTCATCAGGGCTCATTTTTGTCGTACTGGCAGGAGGGACAATTTGATGCCAAGCCTGTCTGGGATGTACTGGTGGATCGGCTACACCGCCAATCATTACTATGGGCTCATATACCCAGGAGGCGGGTCCCAATTAATTTCCAATTATCCTATTTAAATCCCAGTGCTCTCTGAATAGTTGATCGGCTCTCACTGGGACTCACTCCAGATGGTCAGAACAGTAGAAATGTCTCATAACCAGGAAGACATGACCGAATCACTGGATAAAAAAGCATTGGCCTGCAGGCGTCTCCCCTGACTAGGCTTGCTTGCATGGATATGCTAACCAGACACAAACTGAGTAGTGTTGAAAGCTGCCAGGACTTTTCCCTTTGGCTACTAACACCCCTCCCTCCCACCCCGACCCCCACATGGGCTCCTCTGCTGTGTTTGGCCACATTCTCAACCTCAGTTCAGGCCTGCATGGCGGAAGGAGAGAGCCAGTTCCTGGAGGCTGTCCTCTGATCTCCACATGGGTATCACAGCACACGCACACACCCCCCCCACACACACACCTCCCTACACAATAATACGTGTAATAGAACATTTGGACATAAAAAGAAGGTTTCAGCAGTAGATATACTGACAACTGTGACTTTGAAATGAACAAGACGGAGAGAGGTAGTGACAGATGTGAGACAGATATGGGAGGATTCCAGAATGTTCCCCCACGGAGACAGGAGGGGAGGCGGGCAGGAAGGCCAAGAGAGCAGGCACACAGTAGGCCTTTTATCAGGAATGGGAGTACTAATTGGTCAGAGACGTCATGCAGAGTATTTTAAACTGTAATCATGGAAGATGGAATCTTGGGCGTGAGATAAACATCCACCACTCAGTGAAATGAGCGGCTATGACCCCAGGTGATAATGCTACCAGAGGACACACACACACACACACACACACACACACGCACGCACGCACGCACGCACGCGCACAGATACACACACACACATGCACACACGCTCGTTCGCGCGCGCGCACACACACACACACGTACGCACACACACGCGCACACACACGCATACACCAGGCAGAAACTAAGAGCAAGTGCAGACGGCTGTAGTATTATGAAAGGGGCAGACTTTAAGGCAAATGATACTTTTAGAAGCACAGAGGCGCATACCACAATGCTAAAAGACTCAATTCACAAGGGAGCTAGAATAATTTTAAACCTGTGTGCACTTAACACATGCCCAAACCCACAATTACAGTGGGATATTTGAACATGCCTCTCCCGGTAATTGAGAGCTGAAACACACAAAAAAGTAATGAAGAAAGGGGACAGATGGGGACAGATAATTAACAGCCGAGATCTAATGGACGTGCCGAGAAGCCACAATTAGAGATGGAGGCGGCCTTCTCAGGATTCGGAAAATATAATCACAGCCCTGGGGCTGCAGAGTCAGACTCACTGGTTAGTTACCAAGGCATTGACTGGGGAGGGACAAGAGCAGAGCATTCTGGGAACATGGCTGCCTTGGCAGTCTCCTCTCCTGGACTCCCACTTCCAAGTTCTTTGCCTTTCCTGGCAGCAGGGTAGACCTAATGTGGGTGAGTGTGGCCCAGGCCTCAGACTGTGCTGGAATTCATCAAAGAGGCAGATGTGTGGCACTGGTCCTCCATGGGCCAAGCAGCCAATAGTGAACAGAGACAAGAGGCGGGGCAAAGGGAACCTCCCCAGGGGCTGTCACACTGCTTTGGGGACAGGCTGATGGGTGTCAGGGCTGAGAGTGTCCTGTCCGTCAGCACTAGAATGCTCCGGTAATACAAAGACTGCCCTAAGGAGCCCAGGATGCCTGCACGCATGTGCGTGCCCATGAGCATTCCTGCGTGTGTGTGTGTGTGTGTGTGTGTGTGTGTGTGTGTGTGTGTGTGTGTAGAGGATGTCCCACATCTCCATGGGACCAAAGCCAGCCCACCACCTGTGTTTGCGTGGTTTTAGAAGTTTTGTTTTGTTTTTTTTTTTATTTTTTTGGTTTTTCAAGACAGGGTTTCTCTGTGTAGCCCTGGCTGTCCTGGACTCTCTTTGTAGATCAGGTTGGCCTGGAAGTCACAGCGATCCACCTGCCTCTGGCTCCAGAGTAACTTTTGTTTTGTTTTGTTTTGTTTTGTTTTTTTCAAGACAGGGTTTCTCTGTGTAGCCCTGGCTGTCCTGGACTCACTTTGTAGATCAGGCTGGCCTCGAACTCACAGCGATCTGCCTTCCTCTGCCTCCTGAGTGCTGGGATTAAAGGGGTGCGCCACCATGACCGGCAACTTTTGTTTTCTTTAAATAGAATTCTAAGGTTCATAAGAAAACGGGCATGTCCCATCAACACCTCTCCCTCCACACACACAGCCTCTGCCAACATCAGCATGGACCAGAGTGGCAGTCTGTCACAAGTGGTAAGCCCTTGCTGACAAACACACGCCATGCCTTCCCACTGTGGGAAGGGCTCCTGTTAGCTCAGTTTGAAGGAACAGCACCTCAAGGAAAAGAAGTCACAGTGACAGGAGGGGGAGGCAGCTGGCCACTCAGTCCCCTCAGTCTAGAAGCCAAGAGAGGAGGGCCTTCTTCACCTTGCATCTATTCCAGGACCTCATCTTGAGGGATAATACCATCCATAGTTAGGGTGGCTCTTCCTTCCTCAGTTTACCCAATCTAAACCCCTTTATGGTTCTGCCCAGAGGCCCCTCTCTGTGTGATTCTAGATGCTGTCAAGTTGACACCCGAGGCCACCATGCAGGGCTCTGTCTTTTGTCTGCCTACGTCTGCCTTTTCTAGAACATGCAGGAGTCAGAGCCATGTGGCCTGCAGCCTTCCGCAGTGGCTTCACGTACCTGTGTACATCCGACTTCCCTCCTTGCGTCTTTCCCACCTCAGCGGCCCATTTCTTTTTAGTTCTGAAGGATGACAGTCCCCGCGAGTTGTCCCGGCTTGTCCACAGCTGCACCTCCTAAAGAGCAGCTGGCTGGCTTCACATGGTCGGCAGTTGTGAATAAAGCAGTTGTAAGCATCCGCGTGGAGGGTGGATTTGGACAGAAGAACATACTTCTTATATTATGGGCTGGTGAGGTGGCTCAGGGAAAGGCTGATTGCCTCCAAGCTAGACAATGTGAGTTTGATCCTGGAACCCATATGGAGGAAGGAAAGAACTGAGTTCCAGAAGTTGCCCTCTGAACCCTGCCTGAGTGCCAATGCACGTGCCCACCCCAAATTAAAAAAAAAAAAAATATATATATATATTTGCTTATTCACGAGGCAGGATCTATGTATCCCAGGCTAGTCTCTAGCTCCCTTTGTAGGCAAGGGTGGCCTTGGACTCCCCACCCTCTTGCCTCCACCTTTAGTGCTTGCATCACAGACATGTGCCACCACATGCTAAAGACAGTCCACGGGGCTTTGTGCATGCCAGGCAAGCCCTGCAACTGTGCTGAGCCATGGGAAGTATTTAATGTTTGGTCAAATACCAGGTATAGCAGGTGCTAGGCTGTGTGGGAGGGCTTCAATTAGCATTAGAGGAACCACACAGGTGTCTCTCGAAGAGGCTGTGCCATTTTGAGTCCACCAGCAATGAACAAGTGTCCCTGTGGATCCACAACCTCACCAGCATCTGTGGTGTTGTTTCAACAGGTATGTATCAGGCCCTCACTAATTTGCATATTTCCTCAGTGACATAAGGCAGGGCACATTTTCATAAGCCTCTCTGGTCTATATGTTTCCATTAATGCCTTTGGCCCATTTTTTTTTTTTTTTAAATCAGGGTGTTGGGGGCTGGAGAGATGGCTCAGAGGTTAAGAGCACTGGCTGCTCTTCCAAAAGGTCCTGAGTTGAATTTCCAGCAACCACATGGTGGCGCACAACCATCTGTAATGGGATCTGGCGCCCTCTTGTGGCGTACAGGTGTACACACAGGCAGGAAATTGTGTACCGAATTTTTCAGACTTAAGACATGCTTTTTCCCCCCTCAAAAGCCAGGGCGAAATTAGAATGCACCTTATGGTCCTATTGCTGCTTTTGTTGTTTTTCTTGTTTTACTGCTTTAAAAACTGGGTGTGTCTTACAGTTGGTCTGGTGCATCGTCTGGTCTGAAAAATACAGTATATGCGAAATAAATAAATCTTTTAAATAAAATCAAGCTGTTAACTGAATTAACTTAGTGGGTACATGAGCATGCAGTCTCGCAGGTCAGGGTGTGTGTGTGTGTGTGTGTGTGTGTGTGTGTGTGTGTGTGTTTCATTCCTGGTTTCTGAAGATTGAGTGCATCACACTGGGGAAGGCAGGCAGGGTCGGTCCTGCTTGTGACCTTCAGGCTAATGTGTCTCCTGGTGTGGCTGTGCCTGGGACGAGGAGAGCTTAGACTGGAAGCTGAGGTGGATAGAGCCTTCAAGGCCTGTCCATCAGGAGCTACTTCCGACAACGAGGAGCCATATCCGCAAAGCTTCCACACTGCCCAAAGAGCCCCAACCAGACAGGACCAAGTGTTCAAATGCACAAGCCCGTGGGGACTTCCCTATTCAAACTGCAGCCCCGAGGGTGGGGTGAGCTGTGTATTTTTAATGATGCTCCGTTATCATTTCCAGAGACTGTCTTCTGGTCTGTGTTGCGTCTTCTCATCCCCACGGTAGCATCTTTGGCAGAGCACACACTCTTTATCCGAATGGTAAACAGATAGGAGAACACAGGCACTGGACTCAAACCTCCTGCCTCCACCTCTGGGTCGTGGTTCGAGACAGGGTTTCTCTGCGTAGCCCTGGCTGTACTGAAACTCGTTCTGTAGACCAGGCTGGCCTCAAACGCAGAGATCCACCTGCCTCTGCCTCCCCGATTGCTGGGATAAAAGGCGTGCGCCACCATGGCTGGCCTCACCACGTTGCTGCCGAGGAGTAACTTGCCTGCTGTAGGAAAGCCACATGTCCCTGAATGCCTGCTGCCAGCTCGGATCTCTGCGTCTTTCTCCTCGTCCCGCCACTCTGTTCTGCAACAGGCACAGCTCTTTCTTCCTCAGTGACCACGGACTCTGTCTATTCCAATAGTCCACCCAGCTGCCCTTGTCGACACAGGAAGTCCAGTGAGACCATCACATACCCACCAGTGAAGGTCTGTGTCACTCAGGAGGGGCAGACATTTAAGGTCACCATCTATTACATAGCAACTTTGGAGTCCAAGGCAAGTCTGGGCTACGAGAGACCACTTCCTCCATCCATGCCCTCCTCTGTCCCCCGCCTTTCTCCTTTCCCTTCCTCCCCTCTCCCCCCCCCGCCATCCCCCCCCCGCCATCCCCCCCCACCACCCCCCCCGCCATCCCCCCCCCCGCCATCCCCCCCCTCCCCCCCCCCCCCCCCCGTGCTGCATGCTCTCAGCATCCTTCTCTTCCCGTCAGCTCCCAGTCTCTCTCCCTCATCCTTTCCTAACCTGATCTCCCAGGTCAGGGCTGATGCATCCATTTGTCCCCCAGTGTGGTGTTTGGCCATCTCCTCTGCTGGTCCCAAATTTCCTCCATTAGGTCCTGGGCCGTTGGGCTGGGGGTGGGGGTGGGGTGACATCTGTCTGAACTCCAGGGAGAAGGACCTTTTCTAATCCAGTATCGGGTCCCCTGGAGCTGGAGTTACAGCCACTGTCAACTGCCCTACCTGGAAGCCGGGAACTGAACTCCTGTCCTCCATAAGAGCAGCGTGGGCTCCTAACCACTGAGCCATCTCCAGCCCCAGACTCTGCTTGACTCTGAGTGCATCCTGGTCTCTGCTGCGGGGCTGCGACTCTCCAGCCTCCAGCCTCCCCGCCTTCCCTCACTCCACGCCACAGCCCCATCGCCCAGTGCACACACAGCTGCTTGGGCTGTGTCCTCACCTGGAACACAGACCCACAAGGTTACAAGGACTACTCCCTTGCCGACACAGGTCATGAGCTCAGCATGGTTCTTACTGAATGAAAGAATCTAAAGGCCGTCGCTGGGCACTAGATGGGGCTGGAAAATTCTAGGTCTTTTACTACTTCACTGGTGGGTGGGTGTGGGTTTGCACGCTTGTGCGCACCGGCACAGGCCCCATTCCCCCAGCCTCAGTTTCCACAGTTGCAGTTACTGGGGAGGGCATCTTTCTCTCTTAATCTCTTCCTTGGTGTCCAACTGTTCTCCAGTTTCTCGGCCTTTTTATTTATTATTTATTATTGTTATTTTAAAACTACCCTGCCTCCTTCAGACCCAGGGCTTTGAGCCTACATTCCAGCACTGCAGCCATGGATTCTTATGTTCCTGGAGTTGTCTCACTCAGAGAGGATCTGCCAGGGATGCTGAAAACGAGCCAGACTCGCACTGATCCAGGTGCCGATGCACCCTCAAGTCTGTGAGTCCTAGGATCCTGCACCAGTCAATGCTGAACCTGCTTCAGGTACATCCATCCCAAGCAGGAGTCCGAGCGGAGCTCGTTGTCCTACCAGATATGGCCAGCAGGTGTCGCCACAGACCGGGAAGTTGGTGAGCTCTGTCACCTGGGCAGCTGGAGCCAGGCCCTTGGTGATGGATGAGAGGACAGGCTGAGGTCGCTCAGGTGAGGCTGGCAGAGCCAACTGGTAGCCAATACCCTTTTTGCTCTGGCGGGGACATAGGATGGGTGGGTGAACTGATGCTGAGAGGGAAAATGACTTACCCAGGGTCATACTACCTGTCTGTGGCCAAGCCAAGGCCCAAGCACAGTATGGGTTTTTATTCCTGTTTGTTTGTTAATTTTGGTTTTTCAAGACAGGGTTTCTCTATAGTCTTGGCTGTCTTGGACTCGATTTGTAGGCCAGGCTGGCCTTGAACTCACAGTGATCCACCTGCCTCTGCCTCCCAAGTGCTGGGATTAAAGGCGTGCGCCACTGTGCCCGGCTCTAATTATTTAATTTTGAGACAGACTCTCACTTTATTGTTGCTGCTTAGCCTGAAACATACTACACAGCTCAGGTTCACCTCAAATCTTTATCGATCTCTCTGCCTTTGTCTCCTGAGTGATAGGATGACAGGCGTGAGCCACCGTTCTGATTGTATTGCTGCTTTTGATTGACAACTCACAACTGTATCTGCTTATCGGGACAGAAGCCCCGATGGTGTTTTTCCTTACCACCACCAAGGCTGCCTGTGAGCAGTGTCTCATCAGTCTCACACAGCCCGTCACTGTCCTCTAGGGACTTTGTTAACCAAGGCTACCTCAGTCTTGTTTCCTGAGGACAACCCCCCCCTTCACCCTCTCCCGCCCTCCCCCACAGCAAGCCACCTCCACACAGGTCTGGACTCTCTTACCCCTCCCCTCATTTCCCCCAGCGTGTAGAGCTTGCACAGGGAGATGCTGTGTATCATCTATAATGAGATCTGGTGCCCTCTTCTGGCCAGAAGGTGTATGTGCAGGCAAAACACTATACATAACAAATAAATACATCTAAAAAAATACAGCTGCATATTGCATAGGGATGCTAGGTCACTGTGCTATTCTAGTGTTTGGGTGTGTCTGTAACTTTTGCACAATGACAAAGTCAGATCCATTATTCCTTCCTAACTCAGACTGCGTGCAAACATGTTCCTTCCTTCTTTCCTTCCTTTCTTCCTTTTGAGTTTTTTGCTTGTATAAGTGTTCTGCCTGCCTGTAATTCTGAGTATCATGTGTTAACCTGGTACCCTGGGACATGAGATCCACTGGAATTTGAGTTACAGATGGTACTGACCACGGAAGCAGATTAAAGGATGTGGCTGAGGTCCTGTGCCCCAATGGGCCCCTGTTCCACAGACTCTTCCAGAAGGAAAATGGCACCTGTGACCTAGCTGCTTTGGTGCCAGACCTGGCTTAGCTTTGTATTTTTGCAAATGAGGAAGCAAGGCCCGCTGGGCTGAATAGAAAAAGCCATAAGCCTGTTGACTCTCTCAAGTGCCTGAGGCTTCAGTGCTGGGCTGCTGCATCCTTCATGCACGCATGTGGGGGTGAATGGGGTCTCTTGGGGGAACAGCTGAAAGCCAGCAGGCCTGACACCTGTGTGTGCCCATTGCCAGGGTATAAATACCTGTGCTGCCCATGCTCACGTGGTGTTTACCGTCCACGGTAGCTGCTGACACCTCGTCACCCCCTGTTGGGCCCCAGCCCTGGCCGTGTCCCACACTTGCTTCCACAAAGATGAATGGCCATTTGCTTGCTACCCACCCTGTGGCTAAGAGCAGATGGGGTGACCACTAGCTGTTGCAGTTAGGACTCAGAATACCAGCCCTCTGCCTCTATGGCTTCTGTGCCTGTGGGCACAACTGTGGACTGGAAACGGGACATCAAGAGGCTGGACTACACTGTAAACAGAGCATGCTCCTTTCAGTCGGCATGGCAGAGGCCACCCAGAGGGGAGCTAAGTACTCGGAGAGACACGCACAGGTTCTATTGGAACACTGAACTCTCATGATGACAGACTTGGACCTGCACTGTCTTCGGGGTACCCTGGGGCCAAACCCTGTGTATACCGGGAAGCATTATAATGGGACCTTCTGACCCTTGAAGACTTGACATCTTTGAAGTGAGTCTGGCCACCTTGGCTCTCTCATGCCCATAGTCCCAGCCTTTGCAGGTACAGGGTCCATTTTTTTCCTGGTGGGAGTCTGGCTTGCTGGGAAGACCAGGCTGGTGGCAGGGATGCCTCTGTGCCCGCCCTCTTCTCTAGCTGGAAGCTTCCATGGTGATTGTTTGTCCTCTGAGAGGTGGGTGGACCGCACATCTCCTGGTCTAACAGGGAATTCCAGCATAGAGGAGCTGGGTTCAAGGTGCCTGGAGAGGCTGGGCTGCTTGGGTTTGGACGGGGCTGGCAGCTCTAGTCCTTTCTTTGTATTTGTTTGAGGACCATAGTGTGTGTGTGTGTGTGTGTGTGTGTGTGTGTGTGTGTGTGTGTGTGTGTATGCAAACTGGGGTTGTTTGCTGGAAGCCGCTCAAGCCACAACGCTCTCCAGCAGCCCCCACTGCCAGTCCCAAACACTGCGCTCTGGTTCTGGTTTCCCTTGGCTGAGGAATCCCAGCAGAGAGCCCCTTGGAAGTGAAGATGGAGACTGAGAAGCCACACTGGGTGAGGACCAGTGGGTGTGTGCCAGGCTCCTTGAGGGTGGAGCTGGCCAGGTGGCCACGAGCAAGCCTAGCTTTGCTCCTCCAGGGCTGTGCGTCCCTGGACAAGCCGAGCCACTTAACTACCCTGAGCCTCAGTTTTTTGCTTTGTCAAGTGAGCCACATAGTCTCTGCCCTATATGGCTACTCTCTGGGCCACCGAGCACCTGGTGGCGTCTTCTTTGTCTCCTCTTCTCTCATCTCCCATTCACCTCCCTTTCTCTTCTTTCTCCTCCCATCTTAGCCCAGGCTGGTCGCAAATTCTCTGTATAACCAAGGCTGCGTTTCAACTCCTTATCCTCGATCGTCTGTCTCCTAGGTATTGGGCCACTGTGCCAGCTAGTATCATTTATTTTTAATAATAAATCAATTTGAGAGACACCTCCTACTCATTCAAGCACACTGTTTTTAGAGGCCTCATATGGAGACAGCAGGGAGGCAGCTGCAAACGACAGGTTTGGATTCCCCAGTTCTCCTAGTTTCATTTAGAGAAAGTCAACACTGGAAATCGGTGAGTTCCCTGCTTTCTCCCTATTCGTAGAAAAAGTGGGTTTTTGCATTATCATCTATTTGTTTTAAGACAGAGTCTTGGTGTAGCCCAGGCTAGCCTTCAGCTCAGGACATGTCCTTTGTACTGGGATTGTTGGTGCGCAGCACCTCACTGGCCAGGCAAGGATGGATGATTGGGGACAGTCCGTGCCTATGATCTACCACCACCCAATAGATAAGCCCAGGTAAGGGTTTAATTAGTTTGAAAAATAAAAGTTTTGGGGGCTGGAGAGATGGCTCAGCGGTTAAGAGCACTGACTGCTCTTCCAGAGGTCATGAGTTCAATTCCCAGCAACCACATGGTGGCTCACAACCATCCACAATGAGATTTGGTACCCTCTTCTGGCATTCAGTACATGCAGGCATAATACTATATATATAATAAATAAATTTATTAATATTTAAATATTAAATAAATAAATAAATATAATAAATAAATAAATAAAATATTAAAAAAATAAAAATAAAAGTTTCATTTCTGCATTTGAATAAAATGGAAAGTAGGGTGCTGCCTCTGGTCTCCCACCCGGTCTGGAGCTGGCCCTTCCCTTCCGGAGGGAGCTGGCCTTTTATAAGGCTGTACCATTCAGAGCTCACCAGAGGGACAGAAACCATAGAATGTGTGTCTTTTGAAGGGATGGTTGTACTAGAGTGTCCTAGCCCACTCAGTAGCTCTTTAAAGAGAAAGCACTTAACTGGAGCTTACTCATAGTTTCAGAGAGATAGTCCACTCTCATGGCAACGTGCACACCCAAGCCGGCAGACAGCGCTGGCTGGGGAAGGAGCTGAGAGTTCTCTGTCTAGATCTGCAGGCAGCAGGAAGAGAGAGAGAGAGAGAGAGAGACACTGGGCCTGGCTTGAACATCTGAAACCTTAAAGCCCACCCCCTAGTGACACACCCATTCCAACAAGGCCACGCCTCCTGATCCCTCTCAAGTAGTGCTATGCCCTGATGACTAGGCATTCAAATATATGAGCCTATAGGCTCTGTGCTTATTCAAACCGCCACATAGACAGTGTATACAACACAGTCCCGTCCGGGTAGTCGAACAATGGCTGCCTTCACCCTGCAGGGGCTGAGACCCTGGCAGCTGCTCAGACCATGTCTTAGTTAGGGTTTTATTGCTGTGAGGAGACACCATGACCAAAGCAACACCTATAAAGGAACACATTAGATTGGGGCTGGCTTAAAGCTCCAGAGTTTCAGTGCATTATCTCATGACAGGAGGCATGACAGTTCTGCATCTTTATACACAGGCAGCAGGAGACTGACTTCCACACTGGCCATACTTCCTCTAACAAGGCCACACCTACTCCAACGATGTCACACCTCCTAATAGTGCCACTTCCTATGGGCCAAGCCTTCAAACATATAGGGGCCATTCCTGTTCAAACCACCACACTCCACTCCCTGGACCTCATAGGCTATAACATAATGCAAGATGCATTTAGTCCAACTTCAAAAACCCCCCATAGTCTATCACAGTCTCAACAATGTTTAAAAGTTCAAAGTTCGGGGCTGTTGAGATGGCTCAGAGGTTAAGAGCACTGTCTGCTCTGCCAGAGGTCCTGAATTCAATTCGCAGAAACCACATGGCAGCTCCCAACCATCTGTAGTGTGATCTGGCGCCCTCTTCTGGCCTGCAGATGTAAATGCAGGCAGAGTACCATATACATAGTAAATAAATAAATCTTGGGGAAAAAAAAGTTCAAAGTCTCTTCTGAGATCCATGCAATGTCTTCCCAGTAATCCACTATAAAATCCACATTAAAAAAAAACAGATCACATACTTACAACACATAATGACACGCGATATACACCACCACTTCAAAATATAGAGAGGGGAGCACAGCGAGGGAACAGCGGACCAACGCAAGACAGAAAACCCGCTGGGAAAAGTCCACGTTCTGCATCTTCATGTCTGATATCAAAACACTCTTCAGATCTCCAAGTCCTGACAGCTTTGTGGGCTGCACCACACTTCTTTCTCCTGAGCTGGTTCCACTCCCTGCTAGCAGCTTTCCTTGGCCGTGGGTATCCCACGACTATGACACCTCTAACATCCTGGGGGTCTCCAAAGCAATCCAGGCCTCACCTTCACAGCTTCACACATGGCCTCTCTGGGCCTCCATGCAGGGACGCTCCTGCCGCATGCCTGGCCTCAGCGACTTTTCTTAGTCACCCAGGGAGATTCCAGACCCTTCTCTTTTATCCTTGACTCTAAAGCCAAAACCACATGGCCGAAGCTGCCAAGTCCTGCTATTTACTGGGGCTGGAACATGGGCCCTTGCTCAATGACATCCTCATTAGCTTTCTGGTTTTGAAGATTTCCTTCACTACTTAAGCTTGGCTGCCCTGGAACTTGCTCTGTAGACTGACCTTGAACTCAGAGATCTGCATGCCTCTGTCTCCTGATTGCTGGGATTAAAGGCCCGTACCAGGTCTGGATCTAAGCTTCTCTTTAAGTTCTTCTCACAAGATGGAATCTTAGCTGGGTGGGATCTTGCCCTGAGGTCACCACTCCCTTAATTCCATTTAATAATCTGCAATCTGTTTCTCTCTTTGAACATAGGATTTAGCTTCATTGTATTTCCAGGTGCCCCTTTACTCGCTGAGCCATAGGTTCTGTAGTTTTTCCTTTCTAAGCTTGCTCCATTTCATCACAATACTCTTCATAGAGTGGACCACGTGACAGAGTCTATACTAGGCTCCTTTGAGAGTTTTCTTTACCAACGTGGTTCATCTTTACCTTAGCCTCTGGCAGACTCTTTGGACAAGGGTAAAAAGCAGCCACATTCTTCACCGACATATCACAAGAACGGTCTCTGGGCAACGTGGGAAAATTCCCCTCCTCTCCAGCCAGGCCCCTACAGGTCACCTCACCCTCAGCACTGCTGTCTTCCGTGTTTCCACTAGGATGGCCCGTTAAGCCCCACTTAAAGCACTCTACTCCTTTTCTCATCCAAAGTCCCCCGAATCCACATCCTCCAAACAAAAGTATGGCCAAGCCTATCACAGCAATACCCCAGGCCCTGGTACCCACTTCTGTCTTAGTTAGGGTTTCATAGCTGTGAATCGACACCATGACCACAGCAGCTCTTATAAATGAAAACATTTAACTGGGGCCTGATTACACTTTCAGAAGTTTAGTCCATTATCGTCATGGTGGGAAGCACGGCAGTGTGCAGGCAGACATGGTGCTAGAGAGGGAGCTGAGAGTTCTACGTCTTGATCTACAGGCAGCAGAAAGGGACCTGACTGCCACTGCCACAACTTGAGCATATATGTCCTCAAAGCCTGTCTCCAGTGACATGCTTTTCTCCAACAAGGCCACACCTCCTAATAGTGTCACTCCTTATGGACCAAGAATTCAAACACAAGAGTCTATGGGGGCCATTTCTACTCACCCCACCACAGTCCAGGAGGGGAGTGTCTCAGCTGTCCCACTGGGGAGGATTTATGGTGAGATGCTTTCTTCTTGTTGGAAGCTGGAAGAACTGGATTCTGATATCAGTGAAGGAATGCAGCAGCAGCTGCAGGTTAGATGAACTGGCCAGCAAGGTGAGAAGAGAGCAGGCAAAGGGTGAAGCTGTTCACAGGGTGTCTCTTTCTGATTCAGATAACCTGAGCAGGAAAATCTTGTGTGTGTGTGTGTGTGTGTGTGTGTGTATGTGTGTGTGTGTGTGTATGTGTGTGTGTGTGTGTGTGTGTCTGTCTGTCTGTCTGTCTGCGTGTATGTGTGTCTGTGTGTGACTGAAGGCTTATCTCCAAGAAGTTGATTTTAGATCTAGGCAAGGTCACAATCAAGATTGTGGAGTTTGTATGAGAATGGCACATGCGCATGTGCGTATGTGTACACACACACACACACACATACACATACACACACGCACACACACCCACACACACACACACACACACACACACACACACGCGTGCACACCCACACACCCACCCCCACACGCATGCACACACACGCACACACACCCACACACACACACACACACACACAATGTTTAAATGCTTGGTCACAAGTTGGTGGGACTGCTTGGGAAGGATTAGGAGGTGTGTCACTGGGGGGTTGGCTTTCAGGTTTCAAAAGCCTGTGTGTGCCATTTTGCCTTTAGTCTCTTCTTCCTCCCCTTCTTTCTCTGCCTCTTCCCCTCCCGCTTCCCCTCCCTCTTTCTCTTTCTCCCTTTTTCCTCCCTCTTTCTGTCCATCTCTATCCCTCTCCTCCCTCTCTCTCTCTCATGCTTGTGGCTCAGATATGAGCTCTGAGCTCCAGCACCACACCTGCCAACCCGCTGCGATGCTCCCACAGTGGTGCCCATGGGCTCACCCTCTGCAACTGTCAGCCCCGATAAGCTCTCTCTTCTCTAAGTTGCCTTGGTCGTAGCATCTCTTCACAGCAATAGAACTAAAGCCAGGATTAACCATCAGGTTGGTTGCTTTGACAACCAGCAAACATCCTTCTGCTCACAGAGAGACAGTGCTGAGGGCTTCCAGGCTGTGCCATCAGGCCAGCACAGCGAGAGAAATTCCTCTCCCGCCATGCTCTTCAGGCACCGGCACCATCCCTGAAAGGAGTGAAATAGGTGCTACTTCTCCAGGCTCCCAGCCATGTGTCATGGGAAGGCACGCACCTACTTCCATGGGGCAAAACTTGGTTCTTGGGCACAGCATGGTTTTAAATGGATCAGAGAGTGATTGGGTTGGACATAGAGCGAGCCCATTGGATCTACATGACATCCCTGTCCCAAAGCAGTAGCCTGAAGTCTCCTGTGGGAGACTCACTGCCCAGTGGAGAGGCTCAAGCCCACTGCGTGCCCTCTGGTGAAGGAGTCCTTGACATACATGTAAGGCGCCGCCAAGGAAGGAGGAATTCAAAGCTGTCTCAGAGAAGCTCAGGCTTCAAGTGACAAAGTGACAGGCAGTGTGCAAAAAAAATCACCAGAGTGGAAGAGCAGTCACGTTCTAAACGGATTTGGAAAAAAGATGGCCTTTGACTGTGAGGGAGACATTCTTACCCCTCATGGGCTTAACTTGGGAGTTGGGCTGCTCCTGTGGATGCTTCTGTGAAGTCGGTGGCCCTGGATCCTTGGGAACGGAGGAATGAATTTCACAGGTAGTGAGGAGCAAGTTTTAGAGGAGTTTTGCTATAGAAAGAAAGCTTGAAGCAGCAAGTAAGCTGATCTATATATGCAGGGATGGGAGTGTGGCCTGCGTGTGTGTGTGTGGCTTGTGTGCATGTGGTGTGTGTGTGTGTGTGTGTGTGTGTGTGTGTGTGTGTGGCCTGTGTGGTGTGTGTGGCCTGTGTGTGGTTGTGGCTTGTGTGTGTGTGTGTGTGGCCTGTGTGTGGTTGTGGCTTGTGTGTGGGTGTGGCCGTGTGTGTGTGTGTGTGTGTGTGTGTGTGTGTGTGGTCTGTGTGTGTGTGTGGCCTGTGTGTGTGTGTGTGGCCTGTGTATGTGTGTGGCCTGTGAGCCACAAGCTTTTCCTAGGATTTACTACAGAAATGGCTCTAAGGTCAACAATTAATAAATGGGACCTCATGAGGCTGAGAAGCTTCTGTAAGGCAGAGGGCGCTGTCAACAGAACAAAGCGACAGCCTACAGACTGGGGAAAGGTCTTCACCAACCCTACATCCGACAAAGGGCTAATATTCAAAATAGATAAAGAACCCAAGAAATTAAACACCACCAAACCAAATAACCCAATTAAGAAATGGGGTTCAGGGCTAAACAGAAAATTCTCAACAGAGGAATATCGAATGGCTGAGAAACACTTAAAGAAATGTTCAACGTCCTTAGTCATCAGAGAAATGCAAATCAAAACAGCTCTGAGATTCCATTTTATACCCATTAGAATGGCTAAGATCAAAAATTCAAGTGATACCACTTGCTGCCAAGGATGTGGAGAAAGGAGAACACTCCTTCATTGCTGGTGGGAGGGCAAACTTGTACAACTACTTTGGAAATCATTCTGGTGCTTTCTCAGAAAATTGGGAATAGGGCTACCTCAAGACCCAGCTATTTCACTCCTTGGAATATACCCAAAAGATGCTCCACTACACAATAAGGACATTTGCTCAACAATGTTCATAGCCGCCTTATTCATAATAGCCAGAATCTGGAAACAACTTAGGTGTCTGTCAGTCAAAGAATGGATAAAGAAACTGTGGTACATTTACACTGTGGAATACTCTCAGCTATTAAAAACAAGGAAATCTTGAAATTTGCAGGCAAATGGACGGAACTAGAAATGACCATCCTAAGTGAGGTAACCCAGGCCCAGAAAGATACACATGGTATGTACTCACTCATAATTGGATATTAGCCCAACACGGATGTTCTCTGAGAGTCTTCACTCAGCGGGGGTTGGGACAGATGCTGGGACTTGCTATTAGACTCCAGATAAGAGTGGTATAGAAGACTGGGGAGATAGAAGGACCCAGAGGGTCCAGGAACCCCACAAGATCATCAAGGATGGCGTATGTAGACCCAGGGCGGGGGGGACCTGCACAAACTGCTGTACCAACCAAGGACAATGCATGCTGTAAACCTAGACCCCTCGTTCAGATCTAATCAATGGACAGTGCATTCTCCACAGTTGTGTGGAGAGCAGGAACTGCCTCTGACATGAACTCTGGTGCTCCCTAATTGACCGCTTCCTCTTGTGGGGAGGCCTGGTGGCACTCAGAGGAAGGGGAAGCAGGCTACCCGGATGAGACCTGATAGGCTGTGATCATATGGTGGGGGAGGAGGTCCCCTTCTGTCAGAGATCTGGGGGAAAAATAGGGTGAAATAGGGTAAAAGAGGGAGGGAGGAAGGAACAGGAAGATACAAGTGAGGGGATAAGAGTTGGGATGTAATCTGAATAAACTATTTTAAAAAATACTACAGAAACTGGACAGGAACTAAGGACATTCTTTTTTGAGAATGATTAACTCTCTGGATTTACAGCACGCAGAGCCTTGTGGGAGAGGGGGACACACTGCACAAACTCTCTCTGCCCAGCCCCAGAGATGATCATATGCTGTCTGCTCACTGGCCCCCTCCACCCCGTTATAGAGGAGCTAAAGTGATGAGCCCCCCCCCACCAGCACCCCTACCTCATCCTGTCCACCTCTGCTGGCCTCGGATGCTGGCCCGGGCAGCCTTGCTAACTCCTGACCTTGAAGCTGTTGCTGGTCTTTGAGTTCAGACTAAACTAGTCAGGTCCTTGTGCCTGTGAGACCAGCTTGTGGCTTTAATACGGGTCTTTCCCCTCAACTGTCCTCTTTCTCTGCTAAGGGAGTACCAGGAGCTAGCTGCAGTTTTCCTTGGTTGCCCCACGCCTAGCTCCCTGTCTCCTTCCTGGAACAGGCGGAGGCCTCTCAGAAGCTGTTCTTACAGTTTCACCTGTTACAATAGTTGTATTAGAAGAGAGAACGCAGGGCTGGAGAGATGGCTCAGTGGTTCAGTACCCAGCACCCACGTCAGGCAGTTTACAACCTCCTTGTGACACCAGCTTCGGGCAGATGTGCTGCCCTCTTCTGGTCTCTTTGGGCACTGCCCTGACACACACTTACTCTCGGCAGATGTGCTGCCCTCTTCTGGTCTCTTTGGGCACTGCCCTCACCTGCACTTACTCTCAAACAGATACATAAATAATTAAAATGATAAAAATAAAATAAAAAGAAGAGAATGTGTGAAAGAGCCACAGTCCCCTTTGGTGCGCCTCAGAGAAGGGAGCGGCATGGGCACCAGCAGCTGCCGACACTGGCTTTGCCTTCCCAGAGACTCATCTTGCCTCTCACCTGGTCAGTGTGGCTACCTCATACGCACCCAAAACCCCTCTATTTACCTTCCTCAGTGATCCAGACCTCACTGTTTTGACCCCAACTTCTGTTTTCACTGCAATAAAAACACATAACAAACCCAGGGGGAGAGAAGACGGTTCCCATAAACATCAGCAGCAATATAAAAAAAAAAATCACGAAACAGGAACTGGATGCTATGAAAAAGGCACAGCGAAGGATTCTTTGAAGTATCTCCAAGAGCATCTTATGGCCCAGGAGGCTTGGAAGACAGAGGAGGGAAAGTGAAGAAATTGAACTAAAGTGGGGATAGAGAAAGAAAGAACCAGAAGAATATGAAATAGTTAACCCAGACTATGCAACATCCAGACAAGCTCTAGCAAGAAAGACAGAAAAACACAGAGTCTTGGATGTGCCCAAAGATATAATCCAAGAAAATAAAGAATATTGCTGACGCCGGCCAACACAGGGACGAGCGAGTGAGGACTTACAGTGGACGGCTTAGAATTTCAAGCCCGTGTTCTGACACACTTCCCAAGAGTTCCAGGCCTTTCTACTATTGGATCAAGATGGGCCAAGCTATATCAGGCATGCTGGCTCTGCCTCAGTGGGTCCAGCCATTACACCTAAGCCTTGAAGTTTTCTCCCTTTTCTAGGCCAGTGGTTCTCAACCTTCTTAACGCTATATGACCCTTCAACACAGTTCCTCATGTTATGGTGACCCCCCAAACCATAAAATCATTTTTGTTGCTACTTCATAACTGTAATTTTGCTACTGTTATGGATTATGATGTAAACATCTCTGTTTTCCAGTGGTCTTTTGAGGGTCGTGTCCTTTTTCCGTAAGGCATCACCCTTCCCTGCCACTCATCACAATGTAGGTGATAGGTCACTTCTCTCTGTTGTTCACCTCATGTTGGGTTTCTTGTCAGCCACGGGGTCTGCACTCTGGGGGACATATAGACTGTAAGTAGATGCCATAAAGCTATGTCTCCACAGAGACTCAAGATCGCCCCAGAAAAAATCTTCTTCTTCTTCTTCTTCTTCTTCTTCTTCTTCTTCTTCTTCTTCTTCTTTTTCTTTTTCTTCTTCATAGTAAAATGATTAGTTTATTTTCATTTGGTATGAAAATACTCAGTAACATGCTGGGTGTGCACTACTGACATGCAGCAATCCTCTGCAGAGGCCCTGGCTGCAGACACGAAGTCCCCAGGTCTTCAGCGAGCAGCTGCTGCTGGCAGTCATGACACCTTCAGCTGTCACCACACTGTCTTCAGAACACTCAATCCCAGAAGGCCAGACTCCTGCATGCTCACCACGCCGACGTCCCTTGGGGTCGTGTCCCCTACGATGTCCCTCTTCCGTTAGCTCCTCTGCTGTGATGCTCGGAGCTCATGGTCACCATCAACCACGCTGGGCATTCAAAGCTTCCCTCTACTGCCTGTGCTACTTGAACACTGGCCCCCGCCCTGTGGTCAGCGTCCCCTTCAGGCATCTCTGTTGAGACTGTTGCTTCTTCCTCAGCCCCAGGGAGATGGGGGGAGGGTCTTTTTCATCACTTCATCTCCTCCCTTTGTTTACACTTCTAACTAACTGAAGAAATGTCTTGTTTGGTTTGGGATCCTGCCATCTGGCCCCCATTCCAGTAGGACATTTTACCGTTTGAGTCACTTAGCATTGCTATTATTAAAAATAATCAGTAAAACTGGCACGGTAGCACATGCCTTTAATCCCAGCACTCGGGCAGGCAGAGGCAGAGGCAGGCAGATCTCTGTGAGTTCAAGGCCAGCCTGGTCTACAAAGCGAATCCAGGGCAGCCAAGGCTACACAAGGAAACCCTGTCTCAAAAATAAAACAAACAAACAAAATAAATAATACAACCAGTAGAACCCACTCAAGGAGAGAGAGAGATTCTCTTGGCTTATGGTTTCTGATGGTTTGGTCTGTGACAGCCTGGTGCTGACAGCTTGGGCCAAACATCAAGATGCCAGGAGCCCCAAGGTGGAGGACAGCTGTTTGCATCAAGGCAGACTAGGAGACTGACAGCCGTGTGGCAACATAAGCCAAGGGCAGACTCCCTGAAACCTACTTCTTCTCGCTAGGCCCTGTCTTTCAAAGGTTCCAGAACCTTCGAGACAATTTTACCTGGAGACCAACTGTCGAAAGTGCAAGTCTGTGGAAATTTGAACCACGACGCCATCCTTCTGGGGCCTTCCATGACACCTAAGACCCCACCCAACCTCCCAACCCTCAGTTACTAGATTTTTCTCGGCTCCTCTCCTGGCTTTCCTTGTACGCAAGCATCCATGTTGAATAGCATCACTTAAAACTTGACTTCCATATCACTTCTTGAGAGGAGAGGCCTTCCTTGGGTGTGTGCTGGGTATTTTATGTCATCTTGACACAAGCTAGAGTCATCTGAGAGGAAAATGCCTCCATAGGATCCAGCTGCAAGGTACTTTCTTAATTACTGATCACTGAGGAGGGCCCAGCCCACTGTGGGTGGGGCCATCCCTGGGCTGGTGGTCCTTGGGTTCTATCAGAAAGCAAGGCTGAGCAAGTCATGAGGAGCAAGCCAGTGAGCAGCACCCCTCCATGGCCTCTGTGTTAGCGCCTGCCTCCTGGTTCCTGCCCTGCTTGAGTTCCTGGCTTTCTTTGATAGTGAACTGTGACGTGGAATTGTAAACATCCCAGACTCCCTCCTCCCCAAGTTGGTTTGGTCATGGTGTTTTTATCACAGCAGTAGAAACCCTGATTAAGTCAGCTTCCAACCAGCTGGTGTCCCCAGCTTGCTCTGCTGGTCTCACTCTGGCCAGAGCACTCACTCAACGCATTTCCTTTAACTAATTAAAGGCTTTTATTTATTTCCATCATTCCGCACACAGATGTACTTTAATCATATCCCCCGCATTGTCCTCTCTCCTCCTCTTTTCCCTCTTCCCCCCAGATGAGCCCCCCCTTGTCTTTTCTCCTCCTTTCTCTTACTTGTCATCTTTCTTCTGTTCCTCTGCAGACAGAGCCCGGGCGAGGCTGCCACTCACAGGGGGCATGCGAGGGGAACACACAGGAACAGGGAAACGAGAGCTAAGCAAGAATATGATCTTCAGAGCAAAGAGATCCACAGAGCAGGATCCAGAGTCTGGAAATAGACTCACCCATGTGCAGGCAAGGAGCCGGTGTCCTCTGTGTGTGTGTGTGGGGGTCTTCTCAGCCCACTACATGTGAGACCGACACCATGCAACTTGTAGAAAAATATGCTGGAGGGTAACCATGGTGACCCTGAGGGTAAACAAAAGACTTGGATGTTGAGAGCAGATCAAATATTTCTCAGAACACACACACACACACACACACACACACACACACGTATTCTTTCTGTAATTATTTTAGCGCATATAGTTAGTTGCTCATTTGTGAGAACTGCAGGAATGTATACATCGTATTTTGATCACATCTACCTCATAGCTCACTGAGTCCACACAGTGCCATCCCTATATGCCTGGGTGTAGGGCCACCAGCAAAGGCAACCTACCAGGGCTCACTTCCCTGGAGAAAACTATCTCTTCCTGGTACTCTCAATGCCTATATGCCTTGAATTGTACTACAATATATAAAAAGCACCCACAAGTCAATATTTTTTTTTTTAAATCTTAATGAAACAGGCAAAGCTTTGACCAGGCTGCTTCAGATGGTTTGTGGAAAGATAGCCACAAGGAAATACAAACTAAAACCAGAATGAGGGTTGGGGAGACAGCTTAGTGAGTAAAGTGTTGGTTGTGCAAGAAGAAAGGCCTGGGTTTGAGCCCCAGAAGCCATGTTAAAAAGCAAGTGTGGTGATGTAAACCTGTAAGTGCTGGGGCTTACAGGCCAGTCAGCTTAGCTGAGTATGTGGGTTCAGTGAGAGACCTTACCTTAAAAAGTAAGATGGAAAGTGATTGAGGAAGATACTCTATGTGACCTCCAGCTTACGCGCGTGCACGTGTGCTCGCGCGCACACACACACACCCCCCTCCACCAACAGCAAAGCTCACAGAGTATAGCACTTCACAGCCGCCGGAACAGGTAAAGTCAAGGATCCAACATCATGCACTGGCGACTGTGGGCGGCTACAGCTCTGCTCTCTCACTGGAGCAAAACAGCATATTCAGTACTGAAAACCCCACGAAGGCCTTCGCCAGATTCACCCACCTCATGGCCGGACATTTCTGTAGCAGCTTTCATCCAAAAGGAGCAATTACCTGCATCGCATTCATGATAGAAATGCCTGCAAGGATTTTAGTCGCAGCTTTTATCCATCATAATAACCAGGAACCAGACGCTGCTCAAGTTTCCATCGATAGATGATGAATATGTGACTGTGTGTGACGTCCCTGACACCACTCAGTTGCAGAGAGGAAGCCACAGACTTGTAAAACACACACCTCAGAGATAACGGTGCTGAGTGAGAGGAGCTGTGCTGCACCAACCCATATGTACAGCGTTCAAAAGCAGACAACTGTGGGCCGCAGAGATGGGTCAGCGGGTACAGGTACTAGTGGCCAAGACTGATGACCTGAGACCCACGTGGTGGAAAGAGAGGCACCTCCCACTGTGGTGGCCAGTCTTGACCATCAGCTTGACGGCACCTGGGATCAGTTGAAAGCCCAGCAGCCTGTGTGGGACTTCCTTGATTGGATCATTGGAGGTGGGAAGGCACCTCCAGGTGACAGCCCACATATAAGGACTTGGAAGGAGGAGGCATTTGCTCTCTGCTTGCCCTCACCCTTGCTGGGAAGTTCATCCCTTCTGCTAAGGCACTCCCTTACGGTGTTAGAGCCCGCCTCTTCAGGGTTCCCACTGGGGCACGGAGGACCAGCAGCTCCGTGAGTCCTCCCGGACACTTGAGCCCACACAACAGGCAGGCCTAGGCATGGCTACAGTTTGGTGCCCTTACGATTGTTCGAGAACTTACCTTTGGTAAAGCAAGAAGTACTTCATTTTTCTCCCTTTGGCCAAGTGGCGCAATTGTTCAAAGTGACTGTGGGCCAGTCACCCTGGCCATGAGTGCTACCATGCCCTGCGTCACGTCATGTGGAACATCCAGAAAGTCTCCAAGCGGATGCTCCATCCCCCTCCCCCCTTCCCCTCCCCCCAATAGTGCAGGGGAGTTTTAGTTGCTCTGTGTTCTGCACGGCAGACACGAGGAACCTCTACCTGCAGGAAAACAGATGTTGCCGGCTGAAAGAGACCAGCAGTGGTTGAAGACAGGACGATGAAGGAATCATGTTCAACTTTCTCGGACAGATGTAAAAAATACCGAGGAGATTAGGCGGGGAGGGAATTTATGCCAGTCTCCGGGCTGTCTTGAACGTGATTCGGATTAAAGAAGAAGGAGAGAAAAAAAAAAGTCTAGAGACACCTGGAGCGGAGGCTGGAGTCCGGAAAGTTTCAGCACATGGGTTTGGTGCCTTTCCTGGCGCCGCTTAGCTGTTTTGATCTTTGGGGAGCCAGTCGGTGCCCATCAGAACCAGCAGACGGGGACTAAACTTTACTCGGGAGTCAGGCAATAGGACAAAGGGGCGGGGTGCTCCAAGCACGCTGGGTCTCAGGATCTGACCTGCAGCTCCCTGGCAGAAGGCTTGCTATTCCTGCCTTCTCCAGCGCCCCCCCCCCCCTGCAGCACTGAGGTGCCTGGCTTCATTGCTTCAGTGGAAGAAGCCAAGCAGGGTGAGGCGCTGGAGGCTGGATGGAGGGCTGGCGGAAATGGCCTGGTATCTGGGCCTTTGAAAGACCCCTGAGCAATGGCGGCCGCTGCCCCAGTTTTCCTTTGGTTTGGGTGATTCCAGCCCTGGTTCCTGCTCAGTGTGGCTCTGTGAGAGAAAAACACATTTGTGCCCCTCCCCCCCTTTTTTTTTAAATAACTAGTGCTGCTGTCTGGCATTTTCACCGTAGCCATGCCAGTGGGCCTGCAGCACAGCTCTACTCTAGTTTGGAACAGCCTCTCCACAGCAAGTGACAGGGAACATGGTTTCATGTTATCTATTGCCCATTTGGAGAAATTCATTGTGGTATGCCTGTTGACTCAAATCATCTATTGAAATGGAAAACGGAGGGAAAGGCCATCATCATCATTATCATCGTGCTATGGAATACAATACAGCAGTGAAAAAGGAACGTGCTGTAGTCATAACTTGGGCAAATCTCACATGCACACAATATAGACACTCCCCCTTTGCCATATACAATGTATAAGATAAAATGGATATTCTGTATGATCTATAGAAGATGTATGCAAAACCCAGAAACAGGCCAAATTAAGTCAGGGTACAACGCAGGTTAGATACACTGTTACGTAAGAGCAATATCGCTTGGGTGGTTGGATGTAGGGAGAGAGGTTGTCTATGTTCTTTCTTGTCCCGGGTATTTGCTTTGTCAGAATTTATTGCCCTGAACATGGTGGCTTATTCCTTTTTCTGTGGACGTTATATTTCACAAGAGACTACAGATGGAGGGTGAGAAAGAGGCTCAGCTCTGTAGCCAGCGGGGGTGGGGGCTGAGGTGGTGGTGGTGGTGGGGGGGGCTGAGGTCCTCTCCTTGACTTCCTTATGTGGGTCAAGGCTCACACCCGTCTCCAGGCCGTCCCGCCTGGTCTCCTGGAAGTGGGCAGCTGTAGTGATGCTTGCCTGGCAGGGTGTTTATGATGGGCCCTGGGGTGCTCAGGGGACCAGGAAGGGAAGAAGCCAGGCTGCGATGGGAGCCTGGTGTCAGCCCAGTCAGGAGTGTGGGGCTGAACGGCTCTGTGCAGCTGACCCATGCCGGCTGGAGGGTGGGGTGGGGTCCAGCCTTCTGTCCTGCGTGATATTTACACCTGGGGCACGGGGATCGAATGCACTTTCAGATTTTCAGGAGTTGCCCTCTGGGACCCTTTTCTCCCATGGACGAGTGACTTCTTCAGTGACCACAATTTTCCAGAGATGAAAAATAAAGGAGTTGAGTTCAAGGGCACTGTGCATAGGCAAAGAAACCAGTGCAGAACCCTCACCTCACCCACCCCCACCTCCCGCCCGCCCTCTCAGCCGTTGTCCCCACCCTAATCCACCGGGACTCGGCACCAGACACAGCCCATGCTCCTGTATCAGCCTCCATACAGAGAGTTAGCACAGGCCTGCCATCCTGGCTCCTAAGGAGACAGAGGCAGGAAAGTCACAAGTTCAAGGCCTGGTGGCCAACGTAGTGAGGCCCTGTCTTAAAACAAAAAGCTGAGCAGGGCATGGTGGCACATGCCTTTAATCCCAGCACTCAGGAGTCAGAGGCAGGTGGATCTCTGTGAGTTTGAGGCCAGCCTGGTCTACAGAGCGAGTCCAGGACAGCCAGGGCTACATAAAGAAACCCTGAGGACAGATCTCACTGGTAGAACATTTGCCTAGTGTGGTTGACCTAAGGTTCACCCCCCCCCCCAGGTCTGTAAAGCAAACAAGCAAACCAGGCTTGCTCACCTTGCTGGGGACTTGGGTGTACTTTCCTCTGCCACCACCTACCCTGGGCCTTCTGTGTGTGGCTTCATGTTTGGGACACAGGAAAGACCCTTCTGTGGGCTCTGTGTATAACCTGCTATCATTTTAATGGCGAAGGAAACTGTCCTGACCAGCTGGCCTTGCCAACTTTGAACAGTGTTGGGGATGGGTCTGTCAAGGGCTCAAGCTAGCAAAGCTTTGGGTTCTAAGTCCATAAACCAGGTTCAGTGGTGTACAACAGCAGTCTCCCACCCCCAGTGCCAGAAGGTGGAGGCAGGAGGATTGGAAGTTGACAGTCATCCTTGGTTATGTAGTAAGTTCAAGACCAGCTTGGCCTACATGAGATCCTGTCTCAGAATAAAAATCTGACCCACCAAAAAACAACAAAATCCAGCCTCCACCTGGGAAGGTATATGGCCCCTCTGGGCCTGGACAGTGCATAGGCTTGGGCACCCTGACACTGGTGGGCTCCCTAGGTTTGGCTTTTGACATACACTTCCCTCTTGCCCCACCCTACTCCGCCTTCTCGCCTCTTGTCCTACCCATCGACCAGAGCAATCCTGCCTCTGTGGACCACCGCGTTGGCTTGGAGTGTTCCTTCCCTAGATGCGCCCGTGGCTCACTCCATCTCCTCCTGTTCCTGGCTCAACTATCACGCATCCTCCTCGGTTTCCTGGTATGACATGCCCTCCTCATCCCTAACACTTCCAATTCTCCTCTTTACTTTGTCCGTAAAATACACCATGTAGTGGACTGTTACCTCATTTAACGCCTGTTCTCTTTCACTTAGACATTCAAAACTACAGAGAGGTGAGGGGATGACTGTTCATGGCCCAGTGAAGGTTGGGCCACTGGGGCAAAAGCCACACCCACCTAGAAAGGCCCGCCTTTACCTCACCACCCCCAGGGCAAGCACAATTAAAGATGCATCTTAAATTTTGCCACTCTCCTTCTCTTCTTTCATGTCCCCCCAACACACACACGCCCTCTTCCCCTTCATATCCATTTTCTTTCTCCCCCCCCCTCCACCCCCCCTCCATCCCCCCCCCCTGCTCCTTCCCTCTTTTTGGTACTTGATGGAATCACATTAGGCTAATAACCCCTTCATTGCTCCATTGCGGCTGTAATTCCGCTCGCTGAGAGCTTGTTTTGATTTCCCGTGGATTTGGGCCTCTGTACTTTTGAACGTTTGCTTTCATTTTCTCAGTTGCCACTTGACCCCTCCCCTGCCTTGTTTTAAAAAGGGATGAAAAGCTTAGAAAAACATCAGAAGTATGCTTTCATTATTTTTTTTTCCTCGCAATTGACTTGGATGGTTTGGTTTTGATTTTTTTTTTCTTCCCCTCTTGCAAACTGTGGGCGTTTACAGAAAAACAGAATCACACATTTCCAAACCTGACAACTGAGAGGAATGGGTTTCAGGGGACTCCAAAGACTCCACAGTTTGGGGGAACACTCTGGTCCCTGAGGAGGCTGGAGGAGTCGGGGTTGGCAAGGAGGTTGGCTGGGGAACCCATGTGGATGCTGTGACATGTGTTTTAGACATTAGCAGGGAACATCTCTGTTCTCCAATGGGCCAGAGAGGGCGCTCAGTTGGCAAAATGCTTGCCTGGCAAACATGAAGTCTTCCACCTTGTTGGAGATAGGGTCTCTTGCTTGCTGCTGGCCTGGGAGCTTTGGAAGTTTCCTGTGGCTTCTCCCATCTGGCCGTGGGAGCTCTGTGGTTACAGGGGTGCGACCCAATCTGGTTTATGTAGGCCCTGGGGATTGGGATCAGGTCCTCATGCTCCCCTGACAAGCACTACGTGCACTGAGCCATGGGTCCAGCCCTAGGGGGCTGATTTCAGTCAGTGGCTTAACCAGCAACCACTCTTGCCCACGGGCCTGATTTGCAGGGAACACCAGGGACACTGTTGTCTTTAGAGGTCCTCAGTAACTGACTCTCTATCTCCTTTGGCCGGATCCAATATCTATCCTTTCTTTTCTTTCTTCCTTCCTTCCCTCCCTCCCTCCTTCCTTCTCCTTGATTCCTTCCTCCATTCCCCTCTTTATTTGCCCCTCTCAATCCAGGCTTGTATAGCCCAGGCTAGGCTTGAGCTCACTGTGAAGCTGGGAATAACCTTCAGCTTCTAATTCCCCTACCTCAACCTGTCACGTGCTGGGATGGCAGGCCTATGCCCCACATCCGTCTACGGGATCCCAGGTGCCGGATAGTTTTATGTCAACTTGACAGTCATCAGAGACCCGGGGCTTCAATTGAGAAAACGTCTCTATAAGATCAGGCTGTCGGCAGGCCTGTAGAGCATTTTCTTAATCGGTGATTGATGGGGGAGGGCCCAGCCCATCGTGGGTGGGGCCATCCCTGGCCTGGTGATCCTGGGTTCTATAAGAAAGCAGGCTGAGCAAGCCATGAGGAGCAAGTCAGTAAGCAGCACCCCTCCATGGCCTCTGCGTCAGCTCCTGCTTCCGGGTTCCAGGCCTGCGTGAGCTCCTGCCCTGATTTCCTTTGATGACGGACAGTATATTGAACTATGAGTGAAACAAGCCCTTTCCTCCCCAGTTGCTTTTGGTCGTGGTGTCTCATCACAGCAATAGAAACCCTGACTAAGGCGAGTTGGTACCAGCATAATGGGGCGTTGCCATGACAGACCTGACCACGCTGAGGGGAGGTCTGTGGAAGGACTTTGGAACTTTGGGCTACAAGAACCATGGGGTTGAGAGCTCAGGGAGCTAGCTGCTCTGTAGGAGCTTGGAAGCTAAGGTTGTCGAGAGCGGTGCAGAGCATGGTGGCCTGGCTTACAAAGTTCCAGAAGGAAGCAAAGACAACTAGGCCCTTTGAGTTGGGGATCTCTAGTTGTGGTCAGGCGGAGCTGTAGAACCGGCTGTGATTAAGAAGAGGCCAGCATCACCAAGGCAAAGCCTTCTGGGAAGTGTTTCCTCAGAGGTGGCTGAGGGTGCACCTCACGCTAGCAGCTGAACTTGGTAGTGTAAGAGTCACCCCCGTGGTCCTGGGTTTGAAGGTTACAGAGAGCAGCTGAGGCTTGGCACTGAATGGCAGGGCTGGAAGCCATGAAGAGAGCCCAGGAGAGGCTGCTGGTGAACATGAATCCCAGTTGCAGCAAGGGACCCCAGCAGGTTTGGAGAAGCCAGTACCGTGGGGGTGACACCAAGGACAGCAAGAGCAGTGGTGGAGTGGAGCCAGCCGGAGCCCAGGAGACAAGCTGTGTGTGCTGCAGAGCTGGGCTCAGGAAATGACCCAGGCCCTTTGGAGAAGTACAGAAAACTGTGAGTGAATCCCAGATATCGAATATTGAATTATTTATACTGCTGAAGTTGGGTTTTGCTTTGTTCAGATTGTAACTGTGCCCCAGTTCTTTTCTCTTGAAGTAAGGAAGTATTTATTTTTTGATTTGACGGGATCCCACAATTGAGAGACTGAATTTAAAAAGAGATTTTAGGTTTTAAAAGAGATTTTGAGGTCGGGCATGGTGGTGCATGCCTTTAATCCCAGCACTTGGGAGGCAGAGGCAGGTGGATCACTGTGAGTTCAAGGTCAGGCTAGTCTACAAAGCAAGTCTAGGACAGCCAAGATAACACAGAGAAACTCTGTCTGGAAAAAACAAAACAAAACAAAACAACAACAACAACAACAAAGAGATTTTGAAATTTTAAATTCACTGAATTTGTAAATACTGTTTATAAAATGTCTTGTATTGTGAGATATTTATATTGATATGTGATCTTGAAGATGAGTAAAAAAGGAAAGCTTGTGGTTTAATAATGATGCGTTTGTCAAGCTGACAAGGGGTCAGTTGTGCAGACTGGTTTTATGTCAATTTGACACAAGCTAGAGTCATCAGAGATGGGAAAGCCTCAGTTGAGAGAATGCCCTTATGAGATTGCTCTGTAGGCAAGCCTGTAGGGCATTTTCTCAATTAGTGATCAATGAGAGAAGGCTCAGCCCTTGATGGGTGGGGCCATCCCTGGGCTGCTCATCTTGGGTTCTATAAGAAAGCAAGGCTGAGCAAGCCATGAGGAGCAAGCCAGTAAGCAGCACCCCTCCATGGCTTCTACATCAGCTCCTGCCTCCAGGTTCCTGCTGCTGCACTTGAGTTCCTGTCCTCACTGCACTTGATGATGAGCTGTTCTATTGAACTGTGAGCTAAATAAACACCTTCCTCCCCAGGTTTCTTTGGTCATGGTGTTTCATCACAGCAATAGAAACCCTGACTAAGACACTGGGGGGTGAAAACACAGAACCTATGCCTCGTGCATTACCAGTAGAACGTTCTGGTGACTGAGTTATACCTCTGCCTCTCTTCATGTCTTTACAAATATAAATACAGAAATAAGAGAAGACATGAACAGGAGAAGAGGGCTGAGGTCTCTGGAGGGTCACTGACGCCCTTGTACATAGAAACATGAATCAGAACTGATTTCCTGAGCAAACCCTGCTCCTGAAGAACCTCAGTGGCATTGCCTATCATGGGGGTCCAGGCCACTGGCCTCAGCTGTGTTGTGGCCTTCAGAGTGGTGGTCTTTTGGGGGACAGTGTCTGCTGAGTTTGTCAGCTTCCTTTAGCAGGGGAAGACGAATTGGAGCTGCGTGGCTGAGAGTGGGAGGTGCCAAGAGGGTGGGTACGTTGGCTTTCCCGCCCACCCTCTCATGCCATCTGCCCTAGTCCCGCCAGAATCTGCACTTCCAGGTCTCATGTTGACAAGCCCTCCACCCGATATGAAACCAAATAGCCTAGGGCACAGGGCAGAAGAAAGACCCAAGAGACTCTAAGCCCTCCTGATGTATTTATTTATTTTGTATTTTTGACAGTTTATTTTTTTCTTGTAGGCAATGTCTCCCATTTATTTGCTTATTAATTTACTAATTGGTTGATGTGTATTCACGTGTGTTTGTGTGGTACAACATGTAGACTAGGCCAGGTGTGGCTTTTTTTTGGTTTTCCGAGACAGGGTTTCTCTCTGCAATAGCTCTGGCTGTGCTGTAACTCACTCTGTAGACCAGGCTGGCCTTGAACTCAGAGATCCAGCTGCCTCTGCCTCCTGAGTGCCAGGCTTAAAGGCATGCGCCACCATACCTGGCATGCCATGCTTGGTTTTTGCTTGCTTTTGCATTAGTTTCAGGGGCAGGACTGGAGTCCTCGGGCTTGCAGGGCAAGTCCTCTGCTGACTGAGCCATCTCCCTCTCAGCACCCCGTCTCTCCTCAACTTCATCTACTTTTTCCTCATTGAAGAGTCAGGTTTAAAACAAGCTGCTGGCCACAAGGGATCTTGGTGTGGTGCCCAGCCGATTCGGTCCAGACAATGAGGCAAAGGAGCCAGAATATCCTGGGTCACTCTGGGTCTGGTTTCCTGGGACGTGGGAGATGGTTCTATGATGCCTTGAAGCTGACTATGTTGAGCCCGAGCGTGATTCCAGGTGACACAGTTGTCCCACATTTGGGTACCTTTGACTAATGTTGGTCCCACTGAAGTTCTTGGACCATCAGCTCCAGAATCAATGCAGGAACTCGTGGTAGCATGACTCTCCCAGCGCCCCCTCCCCTGCCACCATCTGAGATGCCTAACCAGATCCTGGGTCATAGGTCACATTTGACAAGCACTGCTGCCAAACCCTGTCACTCGGAGCCTCGGGTCTCAGCACAGATACGATTCTGGTGCCAGGCAGATACAGACATTTGTAGTCAGTTTTTCATAACGGTGACAAGATCCCCAAGACGGCTTCAAAGAGGGAAGATGGAGGAGGATGGAGGGCAAACTTGGCCCATGGTCTGCTGGCTCCTCAGTGCTGGGCCTGAGGTGAGGAGGAGACTGCTTACCTCACACAGCCAGGAAAGAGGAGGGTAGAGGGAGAGACAGTATGGAGAGAGAAGAAGAAAATGAGGGACAATGAGAGAAAGGAAGAGAGAAAAAGGAAGAGGAAGAGGAAGAGGAAGAGGAAAGAAGAAGAAGAAGAAGAAGAAGAAGAAGAAGAAGAAGAAGAAGAAGAAGAAGAAGAAGAAGAAGAAGAGGCGCTGTGCTCAGGGCAAGCTCACCCTCAGGCTCTTTAACCAGGCCCCACCCCCTGGTCCCACCACTTCCCACTTAGCATCTGCCAGTTCTGGGTCCCTCACTGACAAGGGCTGAGCTCTCCCAATTCAGTCAGTTCCCAAGGCCTGTCACTCACCATGCTTCAGTACGTAACCCGAGTCTTTGGGACCATTTTGGAATTTAAGTGCGACAGTGTCCAGAGCCTCCGGGTATCACTTGCTGAGGGCAACCCTGCTTGGCTTTTCCACTCTGGGCACTCAGGGAGGTCTGTGTCTGTGGAATGGCACAATGCTGTGGGCTGCCTTCTGTCTGCTCTCTACCCCATGTCTCTGCTCTCTTCCCCCCCCCCTCCCCCTGCTCTGAGGTTTAAGGAGCTGAGTTGTGTGTGCCTGGCAAGTGCCAATTGCTCAGTAGCCACGGTGGCAGTTGCTATCCTGTATATCTCTCTATAACTAAAATCTTAAGCTTTTCTATGGCAGAGAACCAAAGTAAGAGAGGGTGACTTTGAGCTTCTAATCCTCCTGCCTCTACCTCCGGAATGCTGGGGTCACAGGTGTGTGTTGCCATATTGGGTTTTATGTGGTGCTGGGGATTGAACTCGGGGCTTTGTGTATGCTAGGTGAGCTCTCTACCCACTGAGCTACAGGCCCGACTGCCTGCCTACCCCATTTGTTGAATCACCATGACTGGCTTCCTTCAATGGAGAGGTAGCCCTCTTTTCTCCATGCCCACCTGGGGGAGCTCACTCAAGGAGGAGGCAGCCTCTTATTTCACCAGATGGCTTTGTTAGCTCTGCCCTGGAGATGAGCTGAGGTGGGGCTGTCCGCCAAGGGCTCTGCTGCTGGAGGTCGAAGGTCTCCAAGGCAGGGGGCTCAGCTGTGGAGGCTCAGTGGCAGTGTCTATCATCTCTACCAGTGCTCACAGCCTGGGAGGAGGAAGCTGGCTCCCACCCAACCCACAGCCAGAATCCCTGGGGGCCCAGGACGGAAAGGCATCGGGTATCTGGGGGTGTTCCCGATGACCCCTTCACCCTAACGTCACCCTGTTCCCCAACTCAGATTCAGTTAGCTTCTATTGCTGAGATGAAACAACCTGACCAAAAGCAAGTTGGGGAGGAAAGGGTTTATTCGGCTCACACTTCCACATCTTAGTCCATCACTGGAGGGAGACAGGGCAGGAACCTGGAGGCAGGAGCTGATGCAGAGGCCATGGAGGGGTGCTGCTTACTGGCTTGCCCCGCCCCCCCCATGGCTTGCTCAGCAGCCAGGACCACTAGCCCAGGGATGGCCCCACCCATGATGAGCTGGGTCCTCCCCAATCCATCTCTAGTAGAGAAAAATGATCTACAGCTGTGTCTCTCAGCCTGTGGGTGGTGACCCCTTTAGGAGTGTTAAAAACCCTTTTACAGGGCTCGAATATCAGATAGCCTGCATATCAGATATTTATAATACAATTCATAACAGTAGCAAAATTCCAGCTGTGAAGTAGCAACGGATTAAATGTATGGTTCGGGGTCACCACAACAGGAAAGGGTCCCAGCATCAGGAAGGTTGAGAACCACTGCAGCCCGATTCTATGGGGGCATTTTTCTCAATGGAGGTTCTCTCCTTTCAGATAATTCTAGTAAGCACAGGGGTCTTTGATGAGACAAAAGTCTTTGGTAACAGAATTAGCAAACAGGACCAGCCAGTTTCCAGGGTGGTCACTCCCTAAGGAAGGTCATGCTATAATTAGTCAGAGACCAGGCTAAGGAAGAGGTTCCAAGCCATCCTGAAAGGTCCTGGCTCTCACTGGGACCTTTGCCACTCTTCCTTGACCCGTCCTGCAGAAGGTGGGCTCAGAGGGGGGACAGAAAGAATCGTGCTGGGAGAGTACAGCGCCTGCTGGGCCACCCTCGTGTGGCCCCAGGTGCAAGGGGCCGCCACATCCTCTTACGTCTAGGCTCCAATCAATGAGACAGGCAGGAAATGAGAGGAAATTACTTTTTCCCTCCTCTCCTCCTTCCCTCCCCTGCCATCCTCCTGTTTTTACACAAGAGCTTTTTAAAATGTTGGTGACTCTGATTACTGTGCAATAGAGGCTCGAAACAGCCTCTTTTTTGACTAAACCCCTTCTGCTCTTAGCCGGAATGATGGGCTGGTTGCCTTGGTAATGGCTCCCATTCTCCTCGCAGAGGCCACAATTATGAAGGGTTTCTGGGCACTGATCCTCTTAGAGGCCCCTTTTCTTAGAAGTTCATGACAAGACAGGACAAAGGGAATCTAATAGATTTTATTGCCTCAACTCTTTATAATACCCAGAAGCCCATGCTGCAGGGACAGGAGCCCTAAGTGCCATTTAAATTGGTTGGTTTTGCCTGGAGAGAGCTTTTTTTTTTCTCGCTCAGGAGAGTGGCTGACGTTCTATTAGCTGGAAGGCCAGGGCCAGAGAACGCAGCGGCAAGCCCAGCTCCTGCCTGCTTCATAATGGAGACCAATGGGCTGGGCCGGGTGGCATCTGGGGCTGAGGGCCAAGGCACTTAACCTTTTGCAGATAACCAAAGGAAATGGACCCATAACTGCTCTCTTGAAACTCGGGCTTGATTCGAGTTCAAGGGAGGCAAGGTCTGTGGGCTGCTGAGCTACCAAGCTGGGAATGTTTGGGGCAGAGGCAGCTCTCTGCTCTCTAAAGAGAAACAGGGCTCCATTAGCAGGCGGGGGCGGGGGTGTAATTGCATAGATGAGCAAAGATGTGGTGACGTTGATAACCCTGGTCACAATAATCATATAATTTGTCTCTAGAGGGTACAAGATGATCACGGTCATTACCATTCAGCTTATCCTCACAATAGCTCCAGGGCTTGGGTGGGGGTGGGGGTGGGAGGGGTTGTTAGTTCTTTTCAGATGGGGAAACTGAGGCCCAGGAAGTTAGAAGGACTTCTCCAAGTAGAAGAAGGATATGAGACTACTAGAATGTTCTGAGCGTCGGCCATCTCTTCACTAAGATCTGATAAGGCCCGAGGTCTGATGGGGACAAATGACCTGAGAGGTCTCCCAGCTACACATGGAAGGGATTGTCTATGTGTGTGTCATGGTAGCCTGAGACCCTGCCCTAAACTCTTGATGTGCCCTCAGTTGGGACAGATGTCTTTAGGGTCATACTCATGGCTCTTCATTCCCGTCCCGGCTGGCTGTGTGATTGGGAAGCCCGTGGTAAGGGTTCTGAGGTTAAGTCTGGGATTAAGGAGAAAGGCCGCCATCTTATCTTGGTTGGGTAATGCTTGTTATGGGGTGGGGGTGATGAGTTCCTTTTGCCTCTTGTCAGCTGAGTCTCTGCTGGAAGGGAATTTATATGTTACAATCATGTGAAAAGCCTATATTATGATGGATCCTGGGGGAAGGGGGAACCCTTAGCAGGAGCTGTGGCTCCAGGAGGGACCAGGCATGTCCCTAAACCACGCCAGGCAGAAGGATGCCACCTGAGGGACATGCCATGATTTAAGAAAACAAACAAATTTTTAATTTGAATATGATTCAAGTGTGCGTGGCTTTAAAAACAAGAACAGCACAAAGACAGCTCAGTTGGGAAAGCACTAGGGCCCATGTTCAGATCTCCAGGACCTACATACAAGCCAATCAAAATAATGTGTGTCTGGCATCCCTGTGCCAGGGAGGCAGAGGCAGGAGGATCTTGGAAATGGATGTGTCAGACACCTAGATCTGCGAGCTTCGAGCTTGGTGAGAAACCCTGTCACCAAAAACTAAGGTGAAGAGCCACTAAGAAAGGCACCCACTATCAACTTCTGTCTGTCTGTCTGTCTGTCTGTCTCTTACACACACACACACACACACACACACACACACACACACACACGCACACACGCACACACACACGAATAGATACACACTTTCTCACACACAAACGATAACAAAAAAGTGTCACAAAGTATCCATGTGCCTTTACCCACCTACATCAGCCATTAATATTCATATTCTATGAGCTGTATCTATTGTGGGCTTTTACCACCCTCCAACATTTTCCCAGGTATATCCCCAAAGAACAGGAGAGCATAGACAGCCTCTCAGGTGGCCATGTCATGGACTTGGGCGCCAGGGTTCTGGGCTCACCTTCTCTCTGCCTCCTCCAGCCCAGCCTTGCCAAAGGCCCAATGGCATCCCTCTGAGCCTGTGTCCAGGATCCAGTCTGAAACCCTCTTCGAAGCTTTTCCTGCAATGTTATATTTGTAATGCCTGGCAGAGAAACCCATATGACCATCCGTTCACCTATATGCTCAACTGGACTGGCTGGTTTTGCATGTCAACTTGACCAAAGTTAGAATCATCAGAGAGGAAGCAGCCTCAGTTGAGGAAATGCCTCCATAAGATCCAGCTATAAGGCATTTTTATCAGCCATCAATGGAGGAGGGCCCAGCCCATTGTGTGTGGTGCCATCCCTGGCCTGGTGGTCCTGGGTTCTATACGAAAGCAGGCTGAGCAAGTCATGAGGAGCAAGCTAGTAAGCAGCACCCCTCCGTGGCCTCTGCATCAGCTCCTGCCTCCAGGTTCCTGTCCTGTTTGAGTTCCTGCCCTGACTTCCTTTGGTGACAAGCAGCAATGTAAAAGTGTAAGCTAAATAAAACCTTTCCTCCCCTGCTTGCTTTTTGGCCATGGCCTTTTGTCCCAGACATAGAAATCTTAACTAAAACACCATTCTTTATCCATGCCTCTTCAAGACTTTGTGCTGGCTTCTGAGCATGCAGTGAAGAAGCCTCTTTCCTTATGAAGCTCAGTGTCTGAAGGTAAATACATCCAAGCCACGCCCCCAAGGCAGAGTGGTACCAACTGAAAGAGGGACAGGATGGTTCTTGGAGGAGAAAGAAAGGCAGCTTCCCGGAGGAAGTGCTCATGGCCGGCGGTCAAAAATGGATGGGAAGGTTGTAAGGGATGGAAAAATCCTCAGGTGGGAACAACAGCATTAAAAGCAACATGAGCAAAGGCAAGGCATTGTGGGAACGTATGGAAGGGGCAATCGATGTCCTGTCACTGCTCCTAGCTGCCCTGCCACCACTTGCCCTCTGTGGCTTAAGAACTGTAGATGGATCAGGCTGTTCTGAATCCAATGAAACGTCATGGTCATCAGTCAGCATCTTTAGTCTTGTGTCTCAGTCTTGAGAGCGGGCACCATTTTGGCTGTGAGTCTACGTAGCCCTGCAGTGACCCAGTACTCCTGTGGAGTCTTGGGCTGGTTGCTTCTGACACCTTGTTGATACCCTGAGGGTACACAGTGTGCTAGCTTTGTCACTGGAAACAATGCTTCAAACCAAACAGAGAAACCCCAGAGCTTCAGAGAGAGTGTATTCTGCTAATTTAATTTATACTCTAGGTGGGGTTTTTTTGGTACAGATGCGTGTGCAAATTTGTGTGTGCCCACATGAGTGAAGGTATGTATGCATGGGCACACCTGCATGTGGAGGCCACAGAGTGACATTCGTGCCTCCTCCCTCACTTGCCAATGCTGGCCTTAAACTCTGGACCCTTCACTTTCAACCCCCCAAGTGGTTTTTCGAGACAGGATTTCTCTGTGCAGCCTTGGCTGGACTCGCATTGTAGACCAGGCCGGCCTTGAACTCACAGAGATCCACCTGCCTCTGCCTCCTGAGTGCTGGGATTAAAGGTGTGCGCCACCACACCCGGCTCACCTTAGTTTTTGAGATGAGATTTCCCCAGAGAATCTGGAGCAAACTGATTCAATTAGAACAGATGGTTGGCACATTCCAGGATCTTCCTAACCCAGCCTCCATAGTGCAACATCACAGGTTCATGCCACTGCGCCTGGATTTAAAAAAAAAAAAAAAAAAAGAACAGGATCTAAAACTGTTGGCATGTGTATATGTGTGTGCATCTGTATGTGTGTGGAAATGTGTGCATGCACGCCTGGTACCCACGGAAGCCTGAAGGCATCAGATCCCCTGCAGCTGGAGTTATAGGCCATTGTGATCTGCCTGATGTGGGTTCTGGGAAACAGATTTGGGTCCTCAGCAGAAACAGAGCATGCTCTTAACTGCTGGACCGTCTCTCCAGCTCCATGTGCAATTCCCAAACTCAGGATCTCTTGCTTGCGTAACAAGCACTCTATTGATTGAACCATCACCCCAGCTCCTTAACCCATAATCTTAATCACAAACTTATTTTCTTTTTAAAAATTTTTTTATTTATTTTTATTTTTATTTTTTTCACAAACTTATTTTCAATATTTCTATTTCCTTTGTAATTGACAACAGGGATCTTGGACAACAATGTCCTCTATTGTGGTGAAATGCAGGGCGCGGCGGACCTGGGGTCGCATCTGGAGAAGCCCAATCCTTGCTCTAAGCCTCAGTCTCCCCACTTGTAAAGTGAACAGGCTCAGTCAGACCTTTTAAGGCCTTCAAGCCTCAGGGCTGTAGAGTCTGTGAAGGGCAGATGCATGCTGCAAGTCCTGAGTTTGCACCGCTGCATGAACCCGGCCCTAACCATCGTAGATGCCATTTTAGTTCACTTTTATCTGCCCTGCCTTTGCACAACTTATTAAGTCACAAGTTCTTTCTGTGAGTATCAGGCACAGTGAATCTAGCAACCAAAGGTTAGTGGCTCAGTGCTGCGTTGTTTGGACTGCTGTGTGTGTGTCTGTGTCAGCCCTGATGAGGGGCCTGGGGACCATGTCCTGTAAAGACTTTCTGCCAGGGTCAGGGGAAATGCTCATCCATGGAGGGGCATTTGAAAAGAGCAGCTGTTTTTCTGCATCAGCCAGAGCACTTCAGCCTAAAATCCTGGAGGACATAAGCAATGCAAAGCTGAGATTAAAACTGGACAAAAGATGTCTGCTTAGTAAACTGATCCACGAGGCTGTCTCCAAGCCCTCTGGGAGGCCCCCAAAACACATCCTGTAGTCGCTGCCTGTCCATTATGTTATTGCATTTACTTCTCCCAGCTTCCCTGTGCCCCAACATCCTGTATGCCAGCATCTGTGTACCCCATTATCTCAGCATCTGTGTACCCCATCATCTCAGCATCCCTGCATCTGTGTACCCCATCATCTCAGCATCCCTGCATCTGTGTACCCATCATCTCAGCATCCCTGTATCTATGTGCTCCATCATCTCAGCATCCCTGCATCTGTGTACCCCATCATCTCAGCATCCCTGTATCTATGTGCTCCATCATCTCAGCATCTCTTTATCTGTGTACCCCATCATCTCAGCATCCCTGCATCTGTGTACCCCATCATCTCAGCATCCCTGTATCTATGTGCTCCATCATCTCAGCATCTCTTTATCTGTGTACCCCATCATCTCAGCATCCCTGCATCTGTGTACCCCATCATCTCAGCATCCCTGTATCTATGTGCTCCATCATCTCAGCATCCCTGTATCTATGTGCTCCATCATCTCAGCATCTCTTTATCTGTGTACCCCATCATCTCAGCATCCCTGCATCTGTGCACCCCATCATCTCAGCATCCCTGTATCTATGTGCTCCATCATTTCAGCATCTCTTTATTTGTGTACCCCATCATCTCAGCATCCCTGCATCTGCTCATTCCATCATCTCAGCATCCCTGCATCTGCTCATTCCATCATCTCAGCATCCCTGCATCTGTATACCCCATTGTCCCTACATTCTTGCAAGATAGGTCTTGTCACTGACCCCATTTCACAGGCAAGAAAGCTGAGGTTTGAGCAGTGAGCATCATGCCATGTCACACCACGGGACAGGGCAGAGCTGGGTTTAACACAACTCTGTGGCTTCTCTCTCAAGCACCAGTCTGATGCTCTCACTGGCACTGGTGACACCAGGACAAGAGGAATCAAGGAGACACAATGCACATCTCAAACTTATAGCCCGAGTCATTAGCCTTCCAAGTCTAATATGTTCTGAGTTCCACCCTTGACATATGCAGTTTATAATAATGAAAGAAGAAGCTGAAATTAAAATGGAATAAGTGGTTTTCCATAACAGAAAACATTAAAGATGACTGCACCTAGTCTTCATATGTGGTAGTGTTTGCTTCATGTTGATGGTAGGGGAATGTTGACATGAAAAGCACATGTGACTCACAAGTGGCAATGAGTCATAATTAATCCATATTCTGTATCTCATTATTGGCATAATGAGGAACTACATAGTTCATGGCCAGCACTTTCAGATAATTGTAGCTATGATCGTGACACTAACCCAGGAAACTCCTAGGGCATGTTATATTTCTCCCTATTTTTGTATGTTTTATTACATATATATATATATTTACGTTCAGTGTGAGCCGCATTCTAGATGTGACAATTCAGTGGGGTGTGACAAGTGTCTACACACATGTAATGGCCATTTCATTAAGCTTTTCATCTTTTTTTCTTTGTGTTAATATGCTCATACAAGTGCACATGTGTGTGCATGTAGAGAAAAGGGTCAAGTCTGTGTCTTTCTCTATCACCCCCTGCCTTATTTTTTGAGGCAGGGTCTCTCACTGACCCTGGAGCCCAGTGATTAGGGGAGGCTGGCAGGCCAGGGAGCTCCAGGGATCTGACTCCCCAGCACTAAGGTTATAGGCACACACCAGGCTTGGATGCCTTTCCGTGGGTACTGGGGTATGTAGGACTTGATCCTCATAATTGTACCATAAATGCTTTGCTAACTGAGCCATCTCCTCAGCTGAGATGTTCCTAGTAAAACAAATTAATTCCAATTTGGACACAGTGTGTTCTGTTGAGGCTGTGGCTACTGGAACTGCCGATAAACATCCAAAAGCCATTCTGTTTGGGAATAAACTATGGAATTTGAATTTGATATTTAAACATATGCTGGGGCCACCTGGGCCACATTGTTCGTATTGCAGAAGATGTTACCTATTTGTTTTCCTACCTGTGCCTCAGGGCATCCCGCTTAGCACTAAGTAGATTTTTAGTGCAAGCTGCTAAGTGAGGCGGGCTCCCAGGCTCACATGTATCCTGAGTTCTGCCTAATCTCTAGCAGCATGCTGTTGTTTACTGATTTAACTAATCACTTGACTAGAGGCCTGGGAACAGGAGCCATGGCTTTGTGCATGCTGGGTGAGTGTGCCACCGTTCACCTGCCCTCCAGCCTGACACCTGCGTACCTGAAAGTACTTGTAAATGCTGCTGTACACGGTTGTCCTCACAGTCATCTTCGCTTCACCTGCGCCTGCTTGCAAACAGGCAGAGCAGCCGGCCTTGCTGACAGTCAGAGGAGGAGGAGGTGGGAAAGGTCATAAGCGCGCCTCACGTCAGTAACCAGGCATTCATCCATCTAACTGTGTCTAATTCGCCGTAACTTCGTGTGGCGTTGGGGTCCAGCATGGGGCTAGAGCACATAGGCTGGGGAGAATGCAAGAAAGAGAGACCTAGCTCTGCAGCCACGGGGAGGAATCACTCCTGTGCACACTTCCCAGGACAGCTGCTTCCGGGTCACTCTCGCTCCTGCTGGTAACCCTTCACCCACCTCTCGGAAGTAACCTTCATAAACTCGCTGGTTTCCTGGAGTGATCTGTGGCTCATCACTGGGGCCTTACAAGGAGGAGGGGCTATAGCTGGTGTTTTCCAGTGAATGCCCCTTTCTCGCTCAAGGTAGAGGAGGCAGACGCTTAATGGTAGAGGGCTGGCTATGCTATAGACCTTAAGGTGGCCACGCTACAGACCTTAAGGTGGCCACACTACAGACCTTAAGGTGGCCACGCTACAGACCTTAAGGTGGCCACGCTACAGACCTTAAGGTGGTCACACTGCAGACCTTAAGGTAGCCACACTATAGACCTTAAGGTGGCCACACTGCAGACCTTAAGGTGGCCACACTACAGACCTTAAGGTGGTCACACTGCAGACCTTAAGGTGGCCACACTGCAGACCTTAAGGTGGCCACACTGCAGACCTTAAGGTGGCCCCAGGAACCTCCACCACCTCCTTCTCTTTCCACTCGAGTCTTCCACTCCTGAGTGTGGGCCCTGCCTGTGACTTCTGCTCACCGGGAGACTGGCAAGGCGGTGCCTCCCCATGATGCCATCACGCAGGGCTGTGCTACAATCTCACAGGCTGACTCTTACCCGTGATGTCTTTTTGTGAGGCTGTTCCCCTGTGATGAGCTACTGAAGGTGACTCCTGGCCACTGAGAACTAAGGATCTCAGTCCTGTCACCCAAAAGCCCAGAACCCTGTGGAAGATAAACCACAACTTTTCTTGCTGAGTTCCCCAGGGACACCCTCCCCCAATGATGGCCAACCTCCAATTCATATGCCCACAAGAGATACCCCCCCCAACCGCCCCTCCCAATGATTGTTAACCCCCAATTGCATGAGGTCCTAGGGGAGGACCCCCAACCATGATTAACCCCAAACTCTCATGAGTGCTCGGAGGAGCCCATTGGCCCTGAAGGCTATGGGGCTATGGGATACCATCCAAGAAGTAACAGACCCTCTGCTCCTGAGACGCTAGGGAGAGCGACTTTAAGGCAGCGAGGTTGAGGTCACTGGTCTGCAGGATGTGCGTGTGGCTTCTCTGGCTCAACAGTGTCGAGCTTCGCTTCGCCAACAGGGCTGCATGTTGGCTGCATTTCTTTTTCTTGTGAAGTACTGTTCCGTGACGGTTTCAGCACCCTGTTCTTCCTGCTTCCAGCTTCCTGCTTCCTGCTTCCACTCCAGGCAGTTTGGGCTTCCCCTTCCTTTCTTCCTGTGCCGCAATCTTCTTCTGCGCTTGTTTCCCTCACGCCTCAGGTTCTCTTGAGCTCTCCCCTCCTCTCCCTTCTGTGATTGTGTGCTTTGGCTCCCACGAGTGCTGCTCTTCTACGCCACGGTAAATCATCTCCGAAGGCATTTGTAGTCTTTTCTGTACACTCTGTGCTCCGTGGTGGGCCAGGCCTCAGGGAGTCACAGCCTTTTGGGTGATTGGGCTAAGTTTGTTGATTGAATTCTCTGGTATAGAGGAAATGCAGACTAGAAGTTATGAGTTGGAATTCTGGAGTGAGGCTGTCTAAACTTTAATTTTAATTTTAATTTATTTATTTTTATATTTATTTATTTATTTATTTATTTATTTATTTATTTTTTTGAGACAAGGTTTCTCTGCCTTGGCTGTCCTGGACTCACTTTGTAGACCAGGCTGGCTTCAAACTCACAGAATTTTGCCTGCCTCTGCTTCCCCGAGTGCTGGGATTACAGGCGTACTCCACCACGTCCGGCTTAAATTTTAACTTCTTATCTCCGCTAATTCCTAGCTGTGCGATTTAGGCAGCTGTTTCCACCTCTCTGAGCCTCGGAATGTGAAGATCTTGTGACTTGTAAACAAGATGGTACATGCACAATATCGAATGTAGAGTGTGGTGCGTAGCAGATGCTCATTGAATGTTGGCTGTTGTTTTTGTTGTTGTTGCCTAGAAACCAGGAGAATGCGGAAATCCTAAGCTACATGGAGTGGGGACATGGCCCATGCATGTGTGTTTCCACCCCCATAAGACAGGGATGAGTTTCTCTATGGAAATGGCCAATCATCTTCTCCCTTTCATTTTCCACCAGCTATAAAACCTGATGACTCACCCCCAAGTTCACCGCAATACCAGTTTAGCCTGTCTGGGCAGCTGGGAAAGCAAACACTGTTCACTGGCGCCTTTGCCCTCCACACTGGACTTCACGGATCTCGTTGCTAGACAGACATTTTGCAGCATAGAGCCCAGGCTAACCCAGGTTCAGATCTTGGCTTTACTGCTCAGCTGGGCAACTGAGGGAGTGTCCTTACCTCTCTGAGCCTCACCCAGGCATGGAAGGGGAGCCCTGGGAGGATTATTAGAAGCTTGCGTCTGAAACAATACACAGGATGTCTGAAGCCATCTGCATTAAAGGGAATTTAACAGTCTCTGCCAGAGGGCACATGTCTTTAAGCCTAACACTTGGGAGACTGAGGCAGATGGATCTAAGCCTGAGTTCAGGACAGTCAAGGCTATGTTGGGGGACCCTGTCTCAAAAACAAACAAACAAACACCAAAACAAACAAAATACCGAAACAAACATCAATCAAAACAAATCCCCCCTGCCCCTAAAACCCAACACAACAACAACTAAAACAAAGAAAAAATAAAAAAAGCAAACAAACAAAAACCCAAATGCCAACAACAGAAACAAACAAGAGCAGAAACTAGTGCCTTCTGGCTACAGGCAGATGACGTTTACACCGGTTGGGGTAAGAAATTACCCTTCAGGGCCTCATGGGATCTAGGGCTATGGAACAACTCCCTTGTCTGTTGCCTCAGTTTCCCTATGGTGGTAGCTTTTTGGGGGTCTCAATTTCTGCCAGGTCAGAGTGATCCAGAAAACTTCTGGATGAGCGTGGGAACCGCTGGAGCTTTGGCCATGGAGGGACAGAGAGAAAGCACTTCCTATGGAGGCTGGCCTGACCGTGAGGTCACCGCTCCTACTGGGATGAGGCATACAGGGCTAGTGCTTGATTGCTTGATGTTCAGTGGCAGCTGATATTGCCTTCCTGGACCCTTTGTTCTTGACTCTGTGTGTGTGTGTGTCTGTGGCTATGTGTGTATGTGGCTATGTGTGTGTGAGTCTCTGTGTGTGTGTCCGTGTCTATGTGTGTCTGTCTGTCAGTGTCTCTGTATGTGTGCATGTATGTCTGCCTGTCTGTCTGTGTAGATGTGTCTGTGTTAATGTCAGTGTCTCTCCCTGGGCCTGAAGGTTACCTCTGTTGGTTAGACTGACCATCCAGTGAGCTCTGGGTGTACATATATTCGCCCCAGTGCTGAGGTCATACGTGCACAGAGACATGGGAGAGAGAGCCACACTCACATCCTTAAGCTTCTGTGGGCTTTATCCACCAAGCTGTCTCCCAGCCCTGGTCCTTCACTCTGTAATACCCTGGAGCCAGCCGTTCACACTCAACTCAGAGTAAATAAAGCTTTCTGCAGTGGAAGGGACAGGGTTGATTTTTCCCTGAAGGGGGCCTTATCCTGTGAACAGATCTGTACCCCAAAGGCATGGCAGAAGTTACGAGGGGGGGCAGTGAGCCTCATTTGGGGGCTGGGTGGAGCTAGAAAAGGACTCAGGGAGTCTCTCCTCTAGATTGTGGGAGCCTTTTGGGTTCTCCATAATGACAGCTGAGAGTCACCTGCTTCTCCAGCCCAAGAGCTGCTTATGAATTTTCTATCATGGCAACTCTAGTGTCCTGTGTCCAGCAGGGGGCTCTAGGGACGCCCTGTGCTCTGAGTACTTGCTGACAAAGGTGGGCTTGGAGAAGGAGAAATACACACATCAAAAGACAAGCTGGGTCCTGTTGGCATCACTTTTTTCCCAGAATGCCTTCAGTGCCTTCTGCGATCACAGTGTCACAGTGGAGGAGAAAGGCCTGGGATTTTTGGCTGCTCAAAATCTGCATCTCTGAATCCTTAGCACCTGGAATGACCATAGGGGCTGCTGTGCCTGCTGGGAGGGCGGATCTGCAGCCCACGGTACTGAAGGATCTCTCTCCTCTCAAGCCTCAGAACTGAAGCTCTGGTCCTGCCTTTGCCCCCAGAGGGATCTGGAAAGTGAAAGATTGTGCTGCTGCCATGCCACCAGCTGGATAGAGCATGTGATGTGTGCTGTATTCCTTACCGAGTAGCCACAACAGAATGTGTTCGGAAGTTAAAAATTGCACCCCAGTTACGTTCTGTCATTGTCCTTAACAATAACGACAGCTTTAAGGATATTAGTAATGCAATACTGGCTTTCTGTTTTTATTGGGTTTCCAGAGGCAGTGTCAGTGGCTGTGTGCGGATCAAACTGCAGGCTCTTCTTCTTTAAGAGGCTCTTCCAGGCCAGTAGCTGGAGGAACCATGCCGCCTAGGCACCCAGGCCAGATGCCCAGTGAAGGTGCTGACGTGAATGGGGCAGAGAGCCTGTTGCCGGGGCTTAGGCTAATTGTGTCTGGCAGTTCATTGGTCCCGCCTTCCATCACACTGGTCTCGGTCCCGGGAAAGGCCGATCACGTTTCTGTCCTCTGACTAAGCTGTAATGTGTCTTTGGAGTCCTGACATGTTTTCTCCCACGGAACCCCAGTGGTTAGCATTTTTGTAGCTGGGCTGAGCTCTTAGTGGGGGTAAGATGAGGTGGGAGGGGGTGTGGGGCAGGGGGAGGGAAGATGGACTTCTAGAGGAGAGAGGAGGGAACTTTGTGAGGCCTGGAAACCTTCTCCGAGTTGGAAATAGAGCGACCAGGAATGTTCAGCTGTTCGTGGGTCATTCTGACCTCTCCCCCCCCTCACCCCCCACCCTCCCAGGCCAGGGCTCACATGTATTTCTTGCAGAGATTCATGCCAGCAGGAATCAGATAGCAAAAGGCTCCGCCTCTCCTCCTGGGTTCCAGACCAAGCTAGGTTCCTCTCCAGGCAACCCTCCCAGCACACACTGAGCCCTCTCCCAGCCTGCCCAGCTCCCTCCCCTACACGCACACAGCCATAACCAGGCTGCTTTCAGACACCCCTCACTGGGAGTCCATGTCACTTCCACTTCCGCAGTTCGCATCTCCTTCGAGTTTGCATCTCTGGGGTCAAGGAGGCCCCGTGTGGCCTGACCTTAGCCTCTTTTTCCCCCCAGCATTGTCTCTTACACTTAAGCATTCCTTTCAGAGAAAGGAAGCGCGTGCATGCGTGCATGCGTGCGTGCGTGCGTGTGTACACGAGAGAGAGCATGGATGTATACACGGTCATGTGCGTTTGTGCATGTGGAGGTCAGAGGACAACTTCATCTTCCACTGTCATTCCTCTGGCACCTTCCACCTTTCGTTTGGAATAGGGTCTCTCATTGGCTAGGAACATCCCTAAAGTAGCGCAGGTTAGCTCTGCCTCCCCATCTTAGCATCAGTGGGATAGCAAGTGTGTGCCATCGCCTCATGTCTGGATTTTCATGTGAGAATCAGAACTCAGATCCTCATCCTGGCAAGGCAAGCACTTCACTGACCCAGCCATGGCCCCGCCCCTGTCTTCTCACCCCACCTCTACCTGTTCTGCATCTCGGCCTCTCTCTCTCTCTCTCTCTCTCTCTCTCTCTCTCTCTCTCTCTCTCTCTCTCTCTCTCTCTCGTCCCTCTCAGGCGGGCAGCCCTTTCTCCCCACCCTAGGTCCTTGCCCTTGTGAGTGGTTGTTGTGAAGAGGCGGGCATTGTCTCTCTGTCTGTGTTCTCTACGCATCCAGAGATCTGGGTAGATGGGACCCCGTGCGCCTTCTTCCTCAGAACCTGGGTTGCCATAAGCACGCATATAGCAGCTATGCAGCAGGGGCTCCTCCTCATGTGTTCTTGTGCATGGCTCTTCACATTGTCACTAGTGACCACACTCGTGGGGTCAAATAGAAGCCTGGATATCCCCGAGCAGCTGATAATCATCCAGCTGGTCTGAGTAACAAGCCAGAATATTCCAAGTGGCCCTGTAAATCCAGGGCATACCCCTGTCCATCCTGCCCCTGCCCTGGGGTGTGATCTGTCACTGCGTGGACAAACTCTGCCCCCTGCTGGCCTCCTGGTGGCATAGGCCAACGGGACATGGACAGGAAATGAAAAGGAAGGAGAGCCAGGAGGAGGCGTGTGTTCCCCAGCTTAAGGCCAGAGCCCTGACAAGGAGTCCTTACAGATGGCACCTTCTGGAGGGCCCAGGATGGGCTCTGGCTTGTGCCCTTTGGGTCTCAGGGTAGGAAGAGCCCAGGCTGTACTGGCACTGTGGTCTCTTCCACCTCTCTGGCTCTTCCCAACATGGACACTTGGTCCTGTTTGAGACTGTCTCCTCCCAGCTAAAACACTGACCTACAGTGTATAATAAATGTGGCAAATCTGACCTGTTGACACAGAGAGATGGCTGTGTAAATTACTTTTCATATCGCTGTGACAAAAACATCCGGAGAGAAGCAACCCAATAAAAGAAAGGCTTGTTCTTAAATGGAGGTGGAGGTTGGAGCTCTGAGTTTCTTGTGTGTCGATATTCTGTGTGTGTGGCCTCAGTGTATGATATCCTGTGTGTGTGGCCTTAGTGTACCTCAGGGACCAGGATATTGGGCCCAACAGAATGAGGAGCAGGGACAGACAGACTCATGAGGAAGTGGCCTGATTTTTTTCTCCCCCTTAAAAGTCAGTGGTGAACACAGCCACACTTTTCCCAACAAAGACCACATTTGAGTAAATTCTTTACACTTCCTTAATTTTTTTCACTAAACCAGACCCATTTTAACTCAATTTTGTTGCCTAAAAATCTCTTGATGTAAACTCCGGGTGACCTTGGGCTGTGGCTACATGCCTAGAGCCCCTGACTTCATCTTCTTCCACATTCATCAAATCAACTCTCCATCTCCCTTCTTCATGATGATGCGTTACTGGATACAGGACCAGCCCAATCCATGATGCTGAATACAGGACCAGGCCAATCCATGATGCTGGATACAGGACCAGCCCAATCCATGATGCTGGATACAGGACCAGCCCAATCCATGCTGCTGGATACAGGACCAGCCCAATCCATGCTGCTGGATACAGGACCAGCCCAATCCATGATGCTGGATACAGGACCAGCCCAATCCATGATGCTGGATACAGGACCAGGCCAATCCATGATGCTGGATACAGGACCAGCCCAGTCCATGATGCTGGATACAGGACCAGGCCAATCCATGATGCTGGATACAGGACCAGCCCAGTCCATGATGCTGGATACAGGACCAGCCCAATCCATGATGCTGGATACAGGACCAGCCCAGTCCATGATGCTGGATACAGGACCAGCCCAATCCATGATGCTGGATACAGGACCAGCCCAATCCATGATGCTGGATACAGGACCAGCCCAATCCATGATGCTAGATACAGGACCAGGCCGATCCGTGATGCTCTCAACTGGACCCTGGATTTCAATACCTCTTCAAAGGCTTCAAACAAGGTCATGTCCTCAGATGCTAGAGGTGAGGACCATAGTTTAATTTCCTGGCACCTAAGTGAAAAAGCTGAATGCACTGGTGTGCATCTGCAATCCCGGGGCTGAGAAGGCAGAATTAGGAGGATCCTTAGGGCTCACTGGCTAGCTGGCCTAGCTGCATTGGTGAGCTCCAGATACCAGTGAGAGCAAAACAAAACACCAAAACCAACCAGACAAAACCTGCTGCCTGTTATCAACCACTGGCCTCCACACATGCATTTGTGTGTGCAAGTAAGTATACACACACACACACACACACACACACACACACACACACACACACACGAAAAGATACAGGGCAGAGAATCATCACTCCAACTTCATTATTTGAAATGAAAAAAAGAACAGAGTCTCTCTATGGGCCGCCCCTGTACTTAGAGTTTGACGCCCACCTCCATGTGGTGGTGGCTGCGTGTCTTTTGTGTGTCTGTAGGTTTAGATCCAAGTGTGTGCCAGCACCAAAGATGAGTGTGCAGCTTAAGTGTGGGTTTCCTGAAGGGTTCCTTAGTCACCTCTTTGTCATAGCGACAAATATACCTGAAGGGCAACACAGGGAGGGAAGGTATATTTTGGCTCACAGTCTCAGAGGGGTTTCCGGCCTTCATAGTGGGAAAGGCAGAGGGTGTTTGCATCACTGTGGGCCAGGAAGCAAAGTGAGGTAGGACCCGGGGACGTGACTGCCATTTAGGCCCCACCTCCTGAAGCTCCTGTGGGCTCCCAGAACGGTGCCACCAGCTAGGGACAAAGCTTCCGAACCCATGAGCTTGTAGGAGGTCACATTTCCCATCACGCAGCAAAGGACCAGCATCTACTGTGCTCGAGTTGAACACTGAAGATCCAGCCTAGTGTCTTTCTTGAAGGAGGTGCCTGATAAATGTTTGTCGAGTGAATAAGTGAAAGACTGGTTCTCTGGGAGCTGTGGGGATGCCCGAGCAGGCTGGGCCCCTGCCTCTCTCTAGCAACATTTCCGTTGTCCAGCCCTGCATCTCCAGGACGAGCCGTTCTCTATCCTTTCTCTGTAAATCCTCAACAGCCTTTCAGCCAGCAGCCTGGAGGTTCCAAGATGTGCCCCCCACACCTCTTCTTTTGGCACTCTCCCCAGGCAGGTTTTTCATTTCAGGGAGGGCTGAGCCTGCTCTCTCCAGGTTTTACAAGCTGATAGAACAGAGCTGTCAAATGCTCTTTATGGGAGAAGAAACAGGAAGATGGCTTGTTTCGCAGACAGCGGGTTACTGGGTAATTACATTTTTATAGAGCTGTTGCGGGACGAATCACGGGGCTGCTGTCTCCTTTGATGCTAAAAGATGCCGGCCCATAAAGATCAGAACCAGGGAAGGTGACAGGTCAGGGACACAGCTGCCCTTTAGGGGTCAGCTACTGCCTGGAACAGGGACCCCCCCCAATGTGCCCCTTTCAAGAAATGCCCTCTTTTCCCCATGCCCTTGGTTAGGGTCCTGCTCACACCCACCCCTTCACCTCTTCTCCCACTGCAGACAGAACAGGAGAGAGGAGGAGGAGGAGGAGGAGGAGGAGGAGGAGGAGGAGGAACAATAGACCAGTGCTCTGTAGAGCATTAGTATTTACTCATTCACCACCATCTCTGCTCACCCACTCACTCACTCACTCACTCACTCACTCACTCACTCACTCATCACTCACCCACCCACCCACCCATCGTCACGTTCATGCGTCTACTTATGCATGCATCCATACAAGCATTCACCCATCCATGCATCCATGTGTCCATCTAGGCACACATCTACCCATGTATCCCTCCGCCCATCCCTGCATCCTTTCATCCATCTGCTCATTTGCTTGCCCATTCATTTGTTCATTTATTAAGCCACATATTCCTTCAAGCAGTGATTCGTTCACTCACTCACTTCTTTGTTATATAGCCACGACTCAGTGACGAGCGCCTGGGAGTATTTCATCTTTGAAGTCCATTTGGTCGTTCAACACATTTGAGGTCGAGGCTCTACCGTGTTTTACCCAGTACGGTAACGCTGGACACAACAGAAACAGCTGGAATCTGAGCAACCCTTGACGTTACATCCAAAATGCAGCCGTGACCAACAGAAGAGGGCACGGCTGGAGGTGTGTGAAACGTGGGAGCCCAGGGAAGCTCATTTGGTAAGAGTGTTAGAGAATTCTGAGTTAGCTAAGTTGTTAACTTAGGTCAGGGGCCATGGTGATGGAAAGGGTATCTGGGAAGAGAACATCCCAGAATAAGGGGAGACATTCCTGCATGGGCCCTGTGGGAGAGAGAACACGAAGTCTCACATGGCAGCCACAGTGTCTTGGCCATTTGTGGCCCTGCTCCGGGCCACAGCCAGACAATCTCTGCTGCAAGGACATTTCTCTGCTTAGACTAAGCTGCAGGGCATCGCTCGACCTCAGCCGAACTGAAAGCAGCAAACAGTGGGTCCAGGTCAGGGGGAGCCAGGGCTCACTACATTCCGCGAGACAGGGTTTACAGCCAGTTCTCCCTGTCGGTACCTCCGGCCGTGAGATCTGCACAGGAAGCAGGAGTCTCCCCAGAAGAACAGGGACCCACACAGGTCAGGCGATGGAGTCAGATGCAGCTTTCCCCACTCAGCTTCTAAGGAAGCCATCCTCGGAGGTGTCTTGGTGACAGACAGATGCCATGTCCCCTAGCTGAGTAGGTGGGTCCAGGTGACTGGGACCAGGACTGGGCTGTCTCTGCTTGCTCTCCGGCCCTGGCTGCCAAGCAAGTGATGCGGGGGTGAAGAGCAAGACAGTAGGCCAGAGAAGGGGTGAAGCCAGACCCTCTGCCCAGTAGGGATGCAAGGACCACTCTCAGTCATGATGCGGGATTTGCTGCAGGTGAGATGAGACCAGATGCAAACAAAGGTGTGGGCTGAAGACTGGCCGGTGCTGGTCCACACATAGAAAGGATCCTCATGCATCTATCTGTGTCTTCTCTACCCTGCCAGAAGCTGCTTGTGTCTGGTTGCCTTGTCTAGATGCCAAAACAGAGGCACAAGGAGCTTGGGCAGGTTGTTCAGGGTCACACAGAGAGTGGGGAGCTGAACCAGCATCCTGTTTCCAGCCAGTGGCTGATTGCTGACACCTTCAAGAAGCCCCATTGCATTCTGGAGCTGCGTGAAGAGCCCTGTTGAGTTTCCGGGGCTCTGACAGGAAAAATGCCAGGTTCTCTTTTTATGTTTTCAACATTTTTTGCAAAACCCAGAGAGAGAGCGAGACATGTTGGGAGTAAGTTGTGCTGTGGGTCTATGTATCACAATCGCTGGATGCCTGGCTCCCAGTCCATTCAGATCAGAGGCGAGCAAATGCCTGCTCACTCAGTGTCACCAAATGGCTGTGGCTCGGGAGAACTGTCACAGAGTGTGGCCCTGGGACAGGTGGTTCAGAAATTTGAGGCAAAATAATACCAGTGACCTGACTGGAGGTTTTTTTTTTGTCTCATGGAAGCATCCGGCACTGTTCATAGGTTTCTCATCTCTAAAGGCCAGAAAAATTGACTTTTAAGAAGCTGTGAGAGAGCACTGCAGCCCCATAACAATCCACAAAGAGTACACCTCCCTCCCTCCCTCCCTCTCTTCCTCCCTCCCTTTCCCTCCCCCTCCCTCCCTCCCTCCCTTTCCCCTCCATCTCATGCTTCTTTTCTCTCTCCCTTTCTTTCTTTTCTTCCTTTCTTCTTAATGCCCAGACAGTCTCATGTAGCTCAGGCTAGCCTTGAACTCCCCAATGTAGTTGATGGTCTTCAACCTCCAATCCTCTTTCCTTTCCTTCCCTTCTGCTGGGGCCACAGGCCTGTACCCCATGTCCCCAGTTTCTGTGGTGCTATGCATGGGACCTAGGATTTTGTGTATGCTAGGCAAACACTGTAACCATAGAGTGCCTTCCCCAGTTGGTTTCCTGTTTCTTGTCAGTTTTTTTCCAGTTATTTTATGCAAATGTAGCAGTCAGTAATTGAAGGGTGATAAAGACTATGCAATGGCCTTCATGTTGCTGGCATGTGGAATGCTGACATGTTGACAGTCCCCCTGGTAATATTCTCAGTACTCATTACCACCCCAAGAAAATTATTGACACAAAAATCTATCTTATGTCAGCATCTGGAGCAATCAAAACTAACTCTTAGCTGAGTCCCAGCACTCAGGAGACAGAGACAGGCAGATCTCTGTGAGTTTGGGGCCAGCTTGTTTCTGCAAAGGGAGTCCAGGACAGCCAAGGCTACACAGAGAAACCCTGTCTCGCCCCCCCCTGAAAAACCGCAAAACAAAACAACAACAACAACAACAACAACAACAACAACAACAAATCACTAACTCCTAATATCATATTATGTTTTTAAAAAATCCTAGGAACTGGAATGTGGTGACACAGATTTATAATCCCAGCCCTTGGGAGGCTGAGGCAGAAGGGTTGTGAGCTCAGGGCTAGCCTGGGCTACACAGTAAGACATTATCTTGGAGACCAAAACAGAACAAACAAGACCCTTGGAAGCTGGATGACCACATGTAGTAGTCCCTGTAGTAACCTTAGGAATCCATTTCTAATTTAAAGAGACTGTGTGTGTGTGGGGGGGGGCGGGGGGAATACAAGTAAGTTGACAAATTTGAGATCTAGGTGGTGGTTAGGGGAAGTGAGAGGTGCTGGAGAGGCAGCCGAGGGTTGGAACTGGGCTGCTGTGGGTTCCTGAATGAGTGGTCTGGTTTCATCCCAGTTGCTGTGATAAAAATCCTGCCCCAAAGCAACCTGGCAAGAAAGGTCTATTTGGTTTACAGTTCCAGGTAGGGCCTGGTATTTTGGGGGAGTCGAGGCAGGAAGGAAGTTGAGGAAGCCACATCCACAGACAAGAGCAGATATAAACCCCATCACCCTCACCCGATGCCCACTCTCAGCTCTCTCCTCTTTTATAAGGTTCAGGACCCCCCGGCTAAGGCTCTGCCGGCAATGGGCTGGGTCGCCTTATGTCAATCAACAGTCAAAACAACCCCCCCCACCCCCAGACATGCCTGCCCGCAGGCCAACCTGATGCAGAGAATTTCTCATTAGATCCTTCCCCAGTGATGTAGGTTTGTCCAGTAGGCAGTTAAGGCTAGTCAGAACTCCATATTCTGTTGAGTTGGGAGAATTCATATAAGCTATGCATACCATTCAAAAATAAGTAAAGGAATAGATCAGTTATGGAGAAGAGTGTATTATGTCAAGGGTGGCTGTGAGCTGCCTCTCACCTAAGTCAACAGACACTGGATAGTAAAGGGGTCAGGGTTAAGAGAGGAATGGTACACTCTGAGTTCCCTAGGACAGCCAAAGGGGCTTTGTAAGGCGTCTTGGATGTTTAACTTGAGAAGGAATAGCACACTCTTCCTTAGGCTCATCCACATGAAGCAAATATTCTTAGTTAGGAAAACAACACAAACAAAGTGTGAGAGATGACATGCCAACGTTTATTTTGTTTGTTTATTTGGAAGCTGGGCGCAAGGTCTCACGATAAGCTCAGGCTGCCTAGAACTACATAGACCGGGCTGTCATCAAACTCAGGGTCCTCTTCCCTCTGCCTCCGAGTCCTGGGGTCACAGGTGTGAGCCCACATGCCTCCCACACGTGACTTCAGCATGCGCAAGGGTGGCGGTAGGTCTTCTGCCCATGTCACCACCACACTCGTGGAGGAGTTCCAGTGTGGTTCACTGTTCCTGGATGAAGGTGTTGCATCCTCAACCTCCCCTTACTCTGCCAACCGCTTCTATCGTAGAATCTGGTTTATCCCCCGCCCCCCCCTCCACCCCTGACTCCTCCTCCCCATCCAAAAATCCCGTTGAGAGACATCTTTCTCTCCTTGCTGCAACTTTTTCCACTCGCTTGGCCAAGTCGGTGTCTCGTGGTCTCAGGCTGCCCTTGTTTTTCATTTTTAAAGACCAGTTGCTGTGAAGTACGCTGTCCTCGGTGACACAGATGAATGTGAGCAGCACGCTGGCCAGCCTGAAGGATGGGGACAAGGCTCTGAGAGGTTGTGGGTGGTGCCAGACCTTCTGCTTCTGACTTTGGAAAAAACCAGAGATGCAGCAGCTCGAGAAAATTGAGAGCAGGACGTGAGCCTGCAAGTGAATCCACTCCTTGCCATAGTCTCCTCTCCTGTCTTGGCTGGGGTGACTTCTTCCAGTGTTGCTTGGCAACCAGTGTCCTTCTGACTTCATCCATGGACCGGAGCCTTTTCAGTGACCAAAAGAGTCGTTTGTCTTTGTTTTTGGTTGAGTGCCTTCTGGGACCTTTCTTTCCTTGGAACTCAATTAAGATGTGGTGTACTTGAGGACCTCTGATTATAGTGCAACAGGTATGAACATTTCTTGTTTTCTTTTGCAAAAAAATATTTCCCCTTTATATTAATCTATACAAGGGTGTTTGATAAATTTTCCCCTCAGAAAATTTGGATTCAAAAGAACCCTTTAATTCTTTTTATTTTATTTTATTTTATTTTGGCCCTTTAATTCTTGCATGAAAGAGAAAGAGAGACATATCTTTTATTTTTTCCCCCTAATGTTGTATTTCTTTGAAAAATCCCTTTTAGTTCAATCCTTGACACCTGGTGAATGACAACAGTGTCACTTGTAACCAGCTATATAAATTTGAAATCTGCTTAGCACATGTGACCTTGCTGCTTGGAGACTGACCACCACATCTTCACAAAGTCTTAACAATACTAAACTGAGCCTGTGTCAGTGAAGCCTCGCCATGCAACACCAGCTTGCCTGAGGCACAGAGGACAGAGGTAGCAGCTGCGGATTCTACATATGGATAACCTGGGAGAAGGAACCATCATCCTCCAAGATGGGGCGTCAAGTAAGAAAGATCCCAGAGGGCACTCAATTCAAAACAGAAGCATCTAAGTCCCTCCCTCTTTTGGTCATTGGAAAGGTTCCGGTCCACAAGTGAAGTCAGAAGACCATTTAGTTGCCAAGAGACACTTGGAGAAGTCACCTCTGCCAACACAGGAGGAAAGCTCTCTGCTGAGAAACTATTTTTTTTTTTCTTTTGAGTTGGGGCCTCACAAGGTAGCCCAGGCTGTTCTGGATCTCAGCATCTTCCAGCTTCAACTCCCGGGTGCAGGGATAACGGAGATGTACCACGACGCCTGGCTGATGCTGATATTTACTTCGAAACATTGGTCATGTGCTTGGGGGCCTGGAAGGCCTCTTCTTACCTGCACACAGAGGCTGTGGGCTGATCTCAGGGATAGAGAGACGCACATCTACTATCAGAGGGGTGAGCATGGGGAAGGGTGAAGAAAGGGTGGCCGTGGGGGACAGGGGTGGGGTGGGAGAGATGACTTCTGACACTATGAGATATTCTTCATATCAAGTGTTCACACTGTGATTCATAACAGTAGCAAAATTACAGTTATGAGTAGCAATGAAGTAGTTTTATGGTTTGGGGGGTCACCATAACACAGGGAACCATATTAAAGGGGTGCAGCGTTCGGAAGGTTGAGAACCACTGAACTGGATGGATATTTCAAAGAAGCTAGTACAGAGCGATTTGAGTATCTTTAATATAAATCGATGTCTGGGTTGAGGCCTTCCCGCTTTTGAGGATGCAGTCATTGCATGGTCTTAGACACATGTATTGGAATGTCACATGGCGCCCCAGACGTGTAGAGTGGCTGTGTCAATCCAAATTTAGTTTTATTTTATGTGTAGGGGTGCTTTGTTTGTACTTATGTTTGTGCAACACGTACACACCTGTTGTACTCAGAAACCAGAAGAGCATGTCAGATCCCCTGGGACTGGAGTCACAGATGGTTGCGAGCTGCCACATAGCTTCTGGGAATTGAACCTGGGTCCTTTGGAAGAGCAGCCAGTGCTCTTAATCTTTGAGCCATCTCTCCAGGTCCTAAAAGAAACTTTTAGTTAAGAAATGCCAAAGGCCCCCAAGTTTATCACTCAAAGTTGCTCCTGGATAAACATTTCACATGTGTCCTTAGCCAGAAGGCCAGGCAGTGATGGAGAAATAATTCTGTTTTGGAGCAAAGCTGCTTCAATGACACGTGAGACAGATGCTCATGTGAGGGCAGGCTGGAGGCCCAGGCCACAGTGGCTGTTGCGGCTCAAGCCCGAAGGCTGCTTGGTGGCAGAGGTCCTCTTCCTTGGGACCTTGAGTCTTGACCCTTTCATCTGGTTCAAGTTTGTCGGTGACGTTGTGAGTCTCAGCTGAGAAAACCCTTCCACATCGCCATCTAGAGCCTAACCAGGCATCTGGCCTTACAGCATAGTCAGGCTGACATGTACCAGCCACAGGGCTTTGTGGGACTTGGAGAAAGAGCGATTGAGGGTTTAAATCAAGATGCGGCTGTTGGGACTGGAGAAACAGCCCAGCCATTAGAGGGAGTCCAGAGGTCCACAGTTCAGTTCCTGGCACCCACAAGGCAGCTCACAACCACTTGTCACACTGGCTCCAGGGGATCAAACGCCTTCTTCTGGCCTCTGTGAACACCTCCTTGCATTCACACACACACACACACACACACACACACACACACACACACACACACACACACAGACACACAGACACACACACACACACACACACACAGACACACACACACACATACACACACACACACAGACACACACACACACAGACACACACACACACACACACACACACATATTACTGTGGCATTGTGGAGACGGGAAGAGATGTGAGCAAGTGGAGGGAGGTGAACCAACAGGCCAAGTGGGTGAAAAATCAAAGGCTGGATGAGATTCTTTCTTTCTTTCTTTCTTTCTTTCTTTCTTTCTTTCTTTTCTCCTCCTCTTCTTCCTCCTACTGGTTTTTTGAGACAGGGTTTCTCTGTGTAGCCTTGGCTGTCCTGGACTCACTTTGTAGACCAGGCTGGCCTCGAACTCACAGAGATCCATCTGCTTCTGCCTCCCTGAGTGCTGGGATTAAAGGCGTGCACCACTGTGCCTGGGGAGATTATTTCTTGTTCTGAGATCTTATGATTGTATGCACTTGAGTCTTTGTATTTGTCAAACGTCATGCCAGACTCTTCTGCCAGCTGGGGGTTCATAGTGGCAAGACTCTCCTCTCAAGGGACTCTTGGGCCAGAGATAAGATGAAGAGATGGGAACAGAGTCAGGCTAACTGAAGGCGACAGACAAATGGAATAGAGATTCTGTGAATGCTCCCCCCTCTCTCTGTCTCTATCTCTGTCTCTGTCTCTCTCTGTCTCTGTCTCTGTCTCTCTCTTTCTGTATTGTGGATGAAGAACCAACACACAAGGAACAGATACAGAGCTGAGGCCAAACATTCAGAGGGAACCAGCTGTGAAAAGCACCAAAGCATTGACTTACTTATATAAGCCTCCAGTGTCTATTTTTTTTAAAAAATTTACCTTTTTACTTATTTATTTATTGAGACAGGGTCTCACCATGTAGCTCTGACTGGCCTGGAACTCACAATGTAGATCCAGGCTGGTTTTGAACTCATAGAAATCAGCCTGCCTCTGCCTCCCAAGTTCTGGTATTAAAGCTGTGCACCACCATGTCGAGCTACATATTTTTAAAAATAGAAAACACTTCTATGGGTTTTTTTTGGTAATTAATTTTTTTGAAATAAAAACAAAAAACATGGTGAACTGCTTCTGAGGGGAGACACCTGAGACTGTCCTCTGGCCTCCGCACACATATGTGCCCACCCATGCGCATACATACAGGTGAACCTATGCACCTACACACACACACACACACACACACACACACACACACACACACACACACACACACACGATAAGCAAACAACTAGACGATATCTCTTGTCTCACAGTGGGGGTACCCAGAAGTCCCTTATATTAAACTTGAGAGTATTTGCACAGACCTACACATAAAAAGGTATGGATTGGGTGTGTTCTTTCCATGGGACCAAGAGAGACATTCTTTGCCTCTCTGAGAGTGTTCTGTGGTGGCCAGGCAGACTTTTGGCTTGCGTTAGTGTCACTCTAGTCTACCTCTGTGGTTACAGGAAGATATAAGTCACTGTGCTTAGGGGCCACTCTAAATCTGATCTTCAATTTCTTCAAATAAGGTCATGTCTTCAGGTACCAGGGCCTGGGATTCAAATTTGGGGAGACACACTTCCCTCTCAGCTGTGCCTAACGCGTGGATTGCTGTGGTTATTTGACGAATGTGGGGAGGGCTGCAGAAACAAATGGGGAGATAGACAGCCTGGGAGTCTGGTGTAAGCAGGGAACCGTGAGATTGCTAAGATTCAAATGCTAGCCTCTCCCATGTGGACTGCACACGTTCACACTTGACCTCCACGCCTGGCTCTGGAGTGACGGAAGAGTGTTGCCATGGATTGGACCCTAGGTACCCATCCTTTTCCCCCCCGCCCTTCCTCTCTTTCCTTGTCCCCCAAGGCCACACTGTGGTGAGGTCCAGGCTCCGTTTTATGAGTTGTGACCGCTGTGGTTAATTCTCTTAATCTAGACTTGCTTGTCCATAAAACACAGGCCTCAGGTATTGGGTTTCCGTGATCAAAGGGCAGCGTGTGGGGGCACTGCCCAGGAGGCCTTGGCCAGGCTCATAAACACAGTCCAGGACACACACACACACAACAGCCCCAATATGGGGGTCATTGGTGGCCGGGTGATTCCGCGTGAAATATCACTGGGGCTTCCATGCTGCCTCGGGATTTACGGCCTAGTATTATTCTGCGCTGCTTAATGCGTTGACCTTTGCCCTCTAGTAATTCAGGGGACGGAGCCAGTGGGGCCAGAAGCTAATTCCAAGGATTAATGCAGAAGGAGCCTTGGCGTTGGGAAGTGTCAGGGGCCATTTAAGCTCTGGCCAGATGGCCTAGGCTGTCCCCATCAAGGGAGCTGAGTGTGGGTGGGTTTTTTGAATGGGGCACGTGTGTGTGTATGTATGTATGTATGTGTGTATGTGTGTGTATGTGCGCACGCGTGCCTATGTCTGTGTGTGTGTATGTATCTGAATAAGTACCTATGGCTAATGGTTTTCCATCTAATTCAGGCCTCTGTGTGCCTAATTACAGCTGCCCCTCTGTATCCACAGAACCTCACCACAGGTCTGCGGGCCCTCAGATCTACTGTAGAAAACAGCAGGATGTTGTGCAGAGCTTGTACACATATTCCTTTGAATAATCTCCAGGTGGCTTATATCTCTGCACCACGCTGCTGCTGCTGCTACTGGGAGAAACACCTGGCAAAAACAATTTAATCATATCTATTTACCTACTTACAAATGTATTCTCTCCCTTCTCCGCCCCCCTCTGTGTGGGTGGGTGTGGGGTGTGTTGTGGGGAGAAAGCTCAACGGGTCATAGGTAGAGATCAGAGACCAGGCCACAGGAATCCATTTTCTCCATTGACTTTGTGGGCTATGGGGCTTGAACTCTGATCACCAGTCTTGGCAGCAAGCACTGGCTAATCCATCTTGCCAGCCCTAGGAACAATTGGAAAATAGAAAGGAATTATATTGACTCATGACTGCAGAGGATTTGTTTGCTGCTCCTGAGTGACTCTGCATGCGGTGGCCAAGGAGCAGAGTATGAACTAGAAGAGGACAGAAGCAAGACGCATCTTTGTAGGCCACATCGCACCCCCCCCCAAGAACCCCACTCCCACCCCAACTCTCCAACTCAACACTGTCTTCTGGATTTCTGCCACCTCGATGAGTTTACAACTCCCTCAGAGATTCATTAGTGAGGCCAGATCCCTCTAGATCCACCAGTAAGCCTACCCCAACATGGGTGTTGGACTCATGGAAGCCACGTTCCTTGAGCTCCTTGCACAAGCTGCAGGTAGTTCCACTGAAGACTGTCTCCTCTCCCCAAGGCTAAAAAACCAAATTTTCTATAACCTTAAGGAGAGGCCTTGTGAATTGGGGGGTAGGGGTGGGACTTTATGTGTCTTATAAAATTCCCCAATCCTGAGTCTTGTGAAACTGCAGTGGTTCTCAATCTGTGGGTTGTGACCCCTTTGGGGGGGGTCACCTATCAGATATTTACATTATGATTCATAAGAGTAGCAAAATTATAGTTATGAAGTAGCAACAAAAACAATTTTATGTCTTGGGGGTCACCACAACATGAGGAACTGTATTAAAGGGTCACAGCCGTAGGAAGTTGAGAGTCACTTTGGAGAAATAGCTACACGACATAAACTCTGTTCCAATAATTCTTAACTCCAGATTGTCCGTCTGAACCAGTATTTAAAGACTCTGGTAATAATGATGACATGCTGGTGTTTTGAGGTACTCCCCCTAGCTGCTGTCCCTAACCAATAGAGTCCCCTAAAGACAGTTTACTGGGGATTCTCCACCCCAGTGTGAAGCCAATTTTTCAGGAGTTTGTTATTTCTCTCAACCGCCCTTTCTCTGGAATTGTGGGTTCAGGTGCCCTTCTGTCAGGAAGATAAAGGCCTCTGGGAAGATGGCGCCAGTGTGAAGTATGAGATGGGAGCACCGTCTGTGGGGAAGGCCTCTTGGTGCAGAGCCCAAGGTCCGAAGGTCCAAGGACTCATCCACAAGGCTTTGAAACTGGAGCTTTGAGATCACAGGCTCACATCTGAAACAAATCAGAGGGCGAGGAACAACCAAAGGGCAATGGCCAGGTGGGGGAACCTGGCAAGGATGGATATACTGGGGACAGATGAGCAAGGACCTATCATGTCATTCCCGGGTCCTGTCTCTGGGTCAGGCCATTTTGAAGAGCATGGGGTGAGTGGGCAGTTGGTATGGCCCAGTGAGTATGTCAGGAAGGTAACCTTAGCTGCCCCCATAGCCAGTCATCCTCCTGGTCAGGGTATGTTGGTGGCAGAGGACTCTCAACTGTGAAGCTTACCTTCCTTGGCTTGCCTGTCCCCTTCCTGTCCCCTGTTTGTGCCCTGGGCTTCCAACACTGACCCATGGAAGACTTCAAGGATGCAGGGCAAAGAGTAGGATGAAACGTGAGAACAGTGCAGGCCTGGGAGCTGGGAAGGGATTGGACACTCATCACCAAAGTGGTCCAAGAGCGTGGGGATCGTATAGCCCAGCATTCAGTGTCTGGCTCTGCAGTCAGGTAAATGACTCCTGAACAGACCTCGGTGTTCTCTGTCAAATGTGGGTACCACCGAGAGGTGACATTGCAGTCTGCTTGCGTGACACTTAAGTGGCACAGTGTTCACATATGGATGTAGACATAGATGTGTATCTGATAAGGCTGTGCTTTCAAGGAGACGTAATCATGAGTTTAACTTTTCACAGTGTGGGAGCTGACTGCCCAGGGGGACAGGCCATCAGGTTGAGGGACACACAGACTATCTCAGCAGAGACCTGTCTGTCTGCTGCTTACAGCCAGTCTGAGCAAAGCCCTGTCACAACCAGAATACACTGCTTGTCTCCCCCACCGGCCAACTGTTCAGCAGTGAATTTATCTGTTGTTGTTCCGAAGCATGTATGTGAAAGGACTTTCCAATATGGCTCAATGCCTTGTCTTGTGACCTCATTTGGCTCCTGTTTTTATGGGGAAAGATGCTGCAGACAGCTCGTTTGTCATCTGGAGGCGCAGGGTCACTGGCCAGCCAGGTCTGAGGCACCCATGCTAATAACAGGATGAGCTGTGGCTTGTGCTGACTGTAGGAACGCTGCGTGTGCCCTGATGGCGTGCCAGGAACTGCACCTGCATTTTTTTTGTGTGTGTGTGTGTGTGTGACTCTCGTTACAAACCCAGAGCAGATGCTCCATTGTCCCTCAGTGAAGCAAGGATGTCAGGCTCAAGGGGTGCAGACAATGTTGACTGAGGGAGGTGGAGGCGCTTGCTTTGTTACCATGAGGACTCAAGTTCAGATCCCAAGCCCCACATAACAGCCAGGCATGCGACTTAATGCCAGCACTGGGCGGGGGGAGGCGGGGGGGAGACAAGAGGATTCCTGGGGCCTACTGGCTAGTGCCAGTTTGGCTAAATTGCTGAGTTCCAGGTTCAATGAAATAGACTGCCTAAAACAAAACAAAAAACAAAACAGCAAAACAAGGCCAAGAAGTGAGTGAGGACACACAGACACAAAGACACACACACACACACACACACACACACACACACACACACAGACAGACATACATGTACACACCACACACCCCTGGCTGAGATCACAGACACAAAAAATGTGAGCAAGAGTAACAAACAGACCTTAAAAGTGGAAGTGTGACCAGTAAGATGCTTTAGAGGGTAGAGGTGTGCGGCCAAGCCTAATGGCCTATCAGAGTTTGATCTCTAGGGCTCATGTGGTAGAGAGAGAAAATTGACATCCACAGCTGTTGTCTGAGCTTCACGTGCTCGCCATGGAACTCATGAGCACATCCTGTCCCAGATAAACAACAAATGCAGTTAGAAAGAAAGAAAAAGGAAGGAAGGAAGGAAGGAAGAAAAGAAAATGTGCATCAACCACACAGGCCTGATCCTATCCTTTGGTACTTGGGAGTATAGCAGCAACTCTTTTAAAGATTCCTCTTGTGAGTTGGCCTTTTGAGTTTGTAGGGACAGTCTTTGCACATCACAGTGTCTGGGAGGAGCCTGTTGGAGCCAGGATGGTGAGAGGGGCCTTCTGGAAGAGGCAGAAAGGGACACTATATCCTGGTTTGGGAGTTTGGAACTCAGGGGCTCCGTATTCCAGAGCTCAGCCACTCATCTTTCTATTTCTCCCAGTTTGCCCTCTAAGGAAAACCATGGCGGGCGTGAGGTAGTGATCACCTGAGGATTGAAGGGAGGCACACATAAAGAGGATTGTGCTGTTTGCATGTAAGATGATAGTGTGTGTCCTGGGTACAGTGTTCGGGTCATGAAGGTGAACCCCCAGCCCCTTATTCTGAACCTCTTCCTCCAAACTTCTTCTAGCTCCCCTTCTTCTTACAGAAAGATAGACAACTGACCTGGTTTAGATGTGCACTGTCCCCCACAGGCTCATTGTTTGGACACCTGATCTGCAGTAGGTAGCGCTATTGAGGAAGGCTGGAGAGTGTTCAAGAGGTAGAGCCTCTGTGGAGGAAGTGAGTCACTGTGGGCGGGCCTTCCAGTTTCCTAGCCTGGTTCTGTTTCCTGTTGAGTCGGCTTTCACACCATAGATGCGATATGAACAGCTGCCTGCTGCCACTGCTGCTGCACCCTCCCCCACAGTGATGGACTGGATCCCTTCAAACTGCAGCCAGAACAGCCTCACCCCAATGAAGTTGCTTCTTGTTGGGTATTTGTGTCACAGGAATGTGAAAAGTCACAAGACCCTTGGAGCTCAAGTTAAGCTACGGCTGCAGAGACCACGGAATACTCCCCCACCTACCTTGTAAACAGACATGAGTGCTGACTGAATTATCCTGAGAGTCAGCGCGTGCCCCGTGCTCACCCAAGGCTTCTTGTTTGGAACTATTTGTTTTCCCCAAGGCCTAGAAGATGCTGAGGCTCTGCCTTTATCTGATCTCATTCCCTGCTTCCCAGCAGCCCCTCTTCCCACCACAGCCACAGAGGGCCTTTGCACAAGATGTTCCCACTGCCTGGCACCGTTCCTCACTCACCTTAGGGGTTGGTTGTTCAGTACCTGCCTCTTGTTCCTCAGCTGTAGCCCAAGGCCGCCTTCCGGCTTGTGCCTTTCCTGAGTCTAAATCGCTCTCCAAACTAATCACTCCTGGGAACTTCACTTCCAGGTACTTGTTTATGGCTTGAAAGAATGGTTTTTTTTTCTGCGCAGTAAATTAGTTAATAGCACATGGTGGGAGGGTCACTGACTGTCTATTTTCCCTTTTGTCTCCTTAGAGACAGTTTGACATTTGACACACAGAGATGTTCAGGAAATGTGTGTGTGATGGAAGGGATGGAAGATGGACTGAGTGAGTCCATGGGAGGGATCTGGTTTTTCCTTCTTTTCTTGGCATCCACAGGACACAGGCTTGCGAGGCCCCTGTGTTCCATCAGGAGAGTGAGGTCACTTTGGGTTGCACACTGTCCCATGGCTCCTGATGTCTCCTCTGTCCCCAGGGAAGCTCCCCCATCCCCTGCCCCCGGTGCTGGAGTGGGCAGGTTGCCATGCTGCCCAACTCCTTACAGTTCTGAATACTCTTTGGCAAGTGGATGGACACTGCTGGAGGATGCTGAGGATGGATGCTGCTGCAGATGGAGGATGCTGCAGGAGGATGCTGAGGATGGAGGATGCTGCAGATTGCATGTTGTAGGAGGGTGCTGAGGATGGAGGATGCAGGAGGGTGCTGAGGACGGAGGATGCAGGAGGATGTTAAGGATGGAGGATGCTGAAGATGCATGTTGTAGGAGGGTGCTGAGGATGGAGGATGCTGAGGATGGATACTGCAAGAGGATGCTGCAGGAGGATGTTATGGATGGAGGATGCTGAAGATGCATGTTGTAGGAGGTGCTGAGGGTGGAGGATACAGGAGGATGTTATGGATGGAGGATGCTGAAGATGCATGTTGTAGGAGGGTGCTGAGGATGGAGGATGCTGAGGATGGAGGATGCAAGAGGATGTTAAGGATGGAGGATGCTTAAGATGCATGCTATAGGAGGTGCTGAGGATGGAGGATGCTGAGGATGGAGGATGCTGAGGGTGGACACTGCAGGAGGATGCTGAGGATGGAGGATGCTGAAGATGCATGTTGTAGGAGGTTGCTGAGGATGGAGGATGCTGAGGAAGGTGAAGATGGATGCTGCTGGAGGATGCTGAGGAGGCTGAGGAGAGTCTCTGCATATGGGTGGCTTGAGGGAAAGGAGAAAGTAGGACATTGTCTATATCTGTGGGGGATATTCCCAGCTCAGTCAAAAATATTTACAAAATTTACAATAGTGGAGACAGTTCCTGGATACTTCTCACAGGCCTGGCACACAGCAGAGACCAACGATTATGAACAGGAAGGAAAATCACCAAACAGGATAAGAGTATCTTTTTCATCTAGAATTTCCTTTATCCTTATGATCCCGTTACAAGGGGAGAGATGTCTTTATCCAACATTTTGAAGCAAACTAAGAGGAGGCTAAGGGGATGCACAGCTGACTCCCAGCCCTGTCAGAAGTGCCAGAGGGGGTGGTCACGTTTCTTCCCTTTCACTTTGCATCCTCCTCTGTGTCTCGAGGTTTCTGAAACCTGACGACTTCTGCTTTACTTTGTCCTTCCAAGCATCTACCTCCGATAGCCTGGACCGGCCCGTGAGACCAACCCTGCCTGGACCTCTGCCTCAAGCAGTAGAGTAGTCCAGTCATGGCTCTGTAGGAGGTGGACCTGTAAGGATCAGATCACTAGCAGCATCTGCCCCAGGCATGGGCTCTCCTTAGCTCTTCCAACCACCGTCAGGGGGAGACACTGTTATTACACTGTCTCAGTTACTTTTGCTGTGATAAAACACCATGACCAAAAAAACTCCGGGGAAGACAGGGTTGATTTCAACTTATACTTCCACAAAACAGTTTATCATCAAAAGCAGGGAGGGTGGGAACTCAAACAGGACAGGAACGTGGAGGCACGCGCTGATGCAGAGTCCGTGGATGGGTGCTGCTTACTGGCTTGCTCCTCATGCCTTGCTCAGCCTACTTTTTTTTTTTTTATAGAACCCAGGACCACCAGCCCAGGGATGGCACCACCCACAATAGGCTGGGCCCTCTCCATCAATCACTAAGAAAATGTACTATAGCCAGTTCTTATGGAGGCATTTTCTAAATTGAGGCTCCCTCCTCTCAGATGACTTTAGCTTGTATAGCGCTGATATAAACGTAGTCAGGCACGCACACCTATTTTTAAAATAAACAAAAAGAGGCCGAGGGAAGGGAAGGGAAATGGCTTGCCTGTGTCACACCTTTGTTGTTTCTAGGGCCACCAAACATGGTGCCTCAACGTAGCCGTGGAGGTCAAATCTCTGAAATTAAGGTTCAGCACAGGTTCCAGAAGGGATCCTTCACGGTGGTGGCAGCTTCTGGTGGCTTCAGGCACTCCTCGGCACGGTGTTAGTCACTTGACAAAACACCTGATAGAGCAGTTCACTGGAGGGGGAGGGTGTTGAGATTTGGCTCATGGCTTTAAGAGACTCCAGCCTATCACACTGGGGAAGTCACAGCAGCTAAAGAGGCTTGGCGCCTGGCTCAGGAGCACGTGGAGTGGCCTTCCCACACCTGAGGACATAAAGAAACACAATGTTAGGCTAGAAGCTGGGAAGGCCGTAACCTGTTGTGGTTGATCTAGAGTTAGTGTTGGTTGCTTGCCCCTCCCCCGCCCCCCCCCCCCCCCCCAGGATCCTTGTTCTCCTATGGGCAGATTCTCCGGTATTTAGGATGATGTTGAGGGAAACCTTGCCTCCTAAATTGTCCCTAATTGGATAATAAAAGTTGCTGACAGCCTATAGCTGGGCAGAGAGAGAAGTGGAAGGCGGGACTTCCCAGGAGAGAGAAAGGAACTCAGGGAGGAAGAAAGGGAAGTGTTTTTTGTTGTTGTTGTTGTTGTTGTTTTTTCCCACTAGAAGACTTGGGAGACAACCGCCTGGACTGTATAGCTAGCCACATTGCTGCAGGGGGCTAAGTGGTCGGGTTAACTTAGGTGAGCTAGTTGAGAGTCTGCCCAGCTAAAGCCTAAGCTTTGAACTATTAAAAGGTCCTGGGGGTCTCTGTTTTTTCCACGAAGGGCCACCAGGATCTCACAATATCCTGGGTCATGCAAGAGCAACCCTCAACATCCTCAGCAGCAACTCATCTCCTCCAGCAAAGTCCCGTCTCTTATAGCGTCTACAACACCTCCCCCCACCCCTGCACCCACCCACCGCCTATAGCCTTGGGATCAACTGTTTAAACACTTGAGCCTGTGGCGAGAAAGCACAAGTGGCATCATTCGGTCTCTGCTTATGTTGTCAAAGGCCCCCTTTTCCCAAGTCTCGCTTTGCCTTCTCTTTGTGGCTCTTAGAAGAATGGTCATCACCTCCCCCCACTCCCCCTTTAGGCAGCATGGGTTGGCCTCAAACTTGCTGAATGTGACCTTGAACCCTTGACTCTCCTCTCTCTGCCTCCTGAGTGCTGACATTACAGGTGTATAACTACCACACCTGATCAATGTGGATCTGGAGACCGATTCCCATGCTTTGTCCATGCTGAGCAAGCACTCTGCTGGCTGAGTCCCATGCCAGGCTCACCGACAGCCATCATGGGATGCAGTCCCTGTCCTAACCTAGGACTCTGGCAGAGGTGCTCATCTTGTTCTGAGACCCCAGGTGAACAAATGGGCGGGAGATGCAATTTAACCCTGTTTAATGCACAATCACAGCCAGAATGTGGGGCAGAGACTTGACTCTCAGTGGTACCATCCTGACGCCCATATATGCAGCTGTGTTGTGGAAACAGGGCTCATGGCTTCATGGCAGCCCTGGGGCCCCTCTAACTTTCTTTAAACCATCAAGCATCTGGGCTCCATGGCTGTTTTCTTTTTGGCATGGACTTGACTTTACATCAAATACAGTTTTTTTTAAATTGTAATTTTATTAATTTATTCAGATTACAACTCAATTGTTATCCCATCAATTGTATCCTCTCGTTCCTCCCTCGCTCCCGCTTTCACCCTATTCCCCTCCCCTAGGTCTATGACGGAGGGGGACCTCCTCCCCCACTATATGGTCATAGGCTATCAAGTCTCATCTTGGTAACCATGTTCATAGCAGCCTTATTCATAATAGCCAGAACCTGGAAACAGCCTAAACGTCCCTCAGTTGAAGAATGGATAAAGAAACTGTGGTACCTTTACACTATGGAATACTACTCAGCTATTAAAAACAAGGAAATCCTGAAATTTGTGGACAAATGGATAGGACTAGAAATGATCATAATGAGTGAGTTAACTCAGAAGCAAATACAGTTTTATAATTTCCAAAGTGAAGAGGGATGGGGTGACATTTGGACTCACGCTATCCTGCCTTGCTACCAGACACCCCAGTCTTGAAGCCCCCGCCCCCCCATGTCTACCTCCCCCCCAGGAGTGAAGCCGTTATAGTGGCCTTCTGGGCTGTGGTGGGAGGACGGGAGAGACATTAAGATGGCAACACTTTTCAGGGAAGCTACGCGCAAGATGCACGGAGACCAGGGAAGACGGGGAAAAAGGGTTTTTGCCTACAGGCTAGCTTTGTCGGCTCCAAAGAAATGTATTAGGGAAGAGGGTTATGGGGCAATTCTGTGAGGCGCCCCCAAACTTATAGGAGCTCTTCCCTGATGCCTTTGCTTTTTTTTTTTTTTTTTTTTGGCTTCTCTGAGCTCATATGAGGTTCCTGTTAAAATCAGGCTCCCCGGCATAGCAGATCTGAGTTGGGAACCCGAGGCTCTTTTATTGGTGGCTGTGCAGGCAGGCAAGTTAATTAAAACTTCCAGGCCTCTGCTTCTTTTCTGACATAGGATCTTGTGTAGTCCAGGCTGGCTTTTAAACTCTACATAGCCAAGGATGATCTTGAACATCAGGTGATCCTCCTGCCTCAACCCCAAAAGTGCTGGGCTTACAGGTGCGTGCTACTGTGTCTTGTTTGCTGGGGGATCGAAGCCAGCATGCAAGGCGAGCTCTGTCCTGACTGAGCTATGGCCCCAGCCTCTGAACCTTGGTTTTTAAACTTGTATTATATGAGTGCTGTGCCTGTGGTAGGGGCCTCACTCAACAACAACAACAGCAGCAACAACAACAAAAGCCACAGTTGCTCTCTCTTCCTTGAGGACCTTTGTCAGTAGGTCATCATTTCGTTTTTCCTGGTACTGTGGGTGAGGCGGTGACTCAGGTTTTTTTCTCCCATCCACACAGGGTGGCTGGACAGACTGCTGGGTACTCAGTGTCCCTATCATCTGATGCCCTTCCCAGTCCTCACTGCCACCCGCCCCATCTCCTGAAGCGAAACGCAGCCCTTTTCTCTGCTTGTTTGTCCCTTCCTGTTTTCTGAGAGCAGATGTCATTCCTTTAATGCAGGCTCTCAGACTCAGGCTCTGTGCCTCTGGCACTTGCTTTGTGTTCATGCTACACGGATGCTAAATAGCATTTGGTGACAGAGGTGTGTGACAGATGACAGCTGAGCCAAGAGGGTTCTTCCACCTGCCTAGATCAGCAGAGAGAGGGAGAGGGAGAGGGAGAGGGAGAGGGAGAGGGAGAGGGAGAGGGAGAGAGAGAGAGAGAGAGAGAGAGAGAGAGAGAGAGAGAGAGAGAGAGAGAGAGAGCATCACCATTCCTCTCCTGGAGAGACCCCAGCACGCATCCAGAGCTGGATATTATTGAAGTGATGACCAGGGTGGGTCCCTGCCTTGGTTTTTTCATTGTTCACACCCCTGTATAGAGTCTGAGCATATCTGTAATCTCAGTGCTGGGAGAAGCAGAGACAGGAGGATTCCCCACGGCTCACTGGCCAGCCAGCCAGCTCAAGATTTAGTCTGAGACCCTGTTTAAGGTAAGATGGAGGAGAGAGACGGGCAGAAGGTGATGGTGACCTCTGGTCCTAACATGGAACGACCCTGGAAAGACGACTTAAAGACATTTGCAGCCACATGTGTCAGCAGCTTCCTTCATCGCAGTGACAAAATACGTGACAGGAGACACTTAAAGGAGGAAGGGTTTACTATGGCTCACGCTTTCAGAAGGTCTCAGTCCATTGTGGCCAGTATCCATGGCTCTGGGAGGGATTTAATCGCTGCAGTGGGAGCATGAGGTGGTAATGGGGGGTGGGGGTGGCGGTCACATCTCAGCAGACAGGAAGCAGAGACTGGGACAGGAAATAGGCTCTGACTTTCAAAGGTCCATCTCCAATGATCCACCCTCACCAGCCATGCCTTCTATCTCAAAGGTTCCACAATCAAACAGTACCACCTTCTAGGAACCTAGAATTCAAACAAATAAGCTTGTGGATGAACATTTCACCTGGGAGTCAAGGAGTATGGAAGGCTTTGCATGGAATGTTCTGGTCACGTGTATGTGTGCGCGTGTGCATGTGCGTGTGTGCCAGTGCACACAGTGCGTAGGAGGTCAAAAGAGGATGCTGGATACCCTCAAACTGGAGCTACAGGCAGCCATTATCACCACGTGGGTGCTGGGAATCAAACTCGGGTCCTCTGGAAGAGCAGCCAGCAGCACTCCTGAGCACTGGTTCCTCCCTTCAGCCCCATCTTTCCGTTCTTATGCAATGACTTTGTGAGAACAAGAAGCAGTATGGTAAGCAAGGGTTTCGCATCCGAGAGCCACATTGTAACCCGCGAAGGAGACCACACAATGGGGGTGGGGTGACCTCTGGCCCAGGAGCTGGTGAAAAGCACGAAACAGATCTGAACCTTGTTTATAGCCTGGGGACCAGGGTGAGCACCAGGAATCTGAAGTCTACCCTACCTCAGTCTGCTCACAGACGTGTGAGCGAGTGTGAGCGTAGTTTGTTACACAGCATTACTGCAACAGAGTTGGCTTGGGTAGCTTGGGCCATGGCTCTTATATACGGCACTTCTAAATCATCACTTCCGACGTGCTCGCTTGAACTTGCCGAGCGTATCCACCCACAAACCTCATGCAGATGTCTTCCTGTCGGTCTTTTCCAGGCAAGTCCCAAAGCCTGTGTGGACAGGACTTGTGTATGTCACTGGAGACAAGACCTCCAGGGCAATGGGTTAAGGGGAGATGTCTTCCTCGATGCTACCTCTCACCCCACCTTTCTGCTGCCTGTCAGATGAGGTGATTAGGGGACCTCTGAGCCTTGCCGGACTCCGAATTCATTTGAGGGAAAGACCAATGGATGGTGACACACGGGAGAAGTTACTTATCCTAACCAGACATCCAGGGCTGATGACATCACCGAAGTGGAGGAAGACAGAAGCCCGCCAAAGCGGTGTGGGACATTTCCTCTAGGAAACAGCCTGCCTTGATGTATGGAGTGTTTGACCGCATTAGGCACGAACACAACTTCGCTTTTCTTTTTATGAAAGTAATAAGCATTTATAAAATTCCACCCTTCTCCTAACTTATGAGCCCTTTAGCTATAACCTTCACATGACCTGCAGCTTATATGGACCCAAGTCATTTAAAACTCCATCCAAAGTGAAACACGTTCCAGCCATGGGGAAATTAATTCCCTCGCTCTCTACTGGTCTGAGACCTCGTGGGGAGGGGGGATCTGTGGCTTAAGGGGGGCTGGGAAAAGGAGAAGAAGGGGAAGTTTGTGAATAGAAAAGAGGCTTCGAACAGGAGGGATATTTATATGGCTGTGTTGGGGTGCCGCACAGTTCGGAAGGAGCTTGTTATAACGGCGATATATAAATCTCTGAATGGCCTCATAAATCACAGCATCCTGTGTAGCCAATCAGAAGCCACGAAAACCTGGCTCTTTTGTGCAACCCCTGTAGTTACTAGAAAGGTCCTGTGCGGCTCCTTGGAAATGGGATCGGAAAATCTGGCCAGTTTTGAGGGTGTGTGGAATGTCTTGGATTACTCCTCAAACATTTTAGATTTGATAAAGCCCAAGACACCGCTTCCCCAGCCCCATTTCCCTTCTCCTCCGCCCGCAGTAATTATTAAACCCATGTGCACATCAAGAGGGGCTTAATCCATGTGTTTCTGATTCATTTACACTCAACTCATCAAAACATTGTTCTTAAAGGGCCGTTTGTTGTCCAAAAAGGGCCTTTTTCTCCTCAGCTTGAAAGCTTAGTGTTGCAGAAGCAGGAAGCTGCCCGCTGCCAAAAGTAGATGAGTGAGCCGTCCAAGTGCCTGGGGTTTTGAAGTGTGCGCAAGGCAAATGTTCAAACAGGTTCCAGGCGGAGCCAAACTGCGGTTTCTATCACCAAGAAATCTCCAGAGAGCCTTGGGGTGGAAGTCTCTGGGATGGTATCTTCCCTTCCCAAACCGCATGAAATTGCAGTTTGGTGGAAAACGTGACCAGACCAACCAGATAACAAGAAGGAATGGAAGGAGAGAGTGCAAAGGGTGACCTCAGGGACGAGGGAAGGCCATTTTAAAGGTCAGGAAAATCCATAGGGTGCTGGAAGAGCCAGTGCCCAGGGCTAGTTACCCTGCAGCAGGGTCTGCCCTTGGGATTTGCAATGTTTTGCAACCTCCCAGGTGCCCCGAAAAAGGGTAACCCTAGCTCGTTTTATGGAGAAAATTGAGACATGTGGAGGGAAGGAGGGAGGGGGAAAAGAGAGAGAGGCAGTGTGGGAGGGAGGGAGGGAATGGGGGGGGAGAGAGAGGGGGAAAGGAGAGAAAGACACACAGAGAGACAGAGACAAAGACAGACAGACAGAGACAGAGATACAGAGAGACAGAGAATATATGTTTGAACATATACCTTTGTAAGCCGTAGGTCCATGCCTGACGTCTTTCTCAATTGCTCCCCATCATATTTTTTGGGACAGGGACTCTCATGGAGCACACCCACGCAGCCAGGCTGATTTTCAGTCTCCTGAGCTGTGGAACAAGCCCAGGACTCTATGGGAGCAACTCTATTTGTGGTACCTTGTTAAGGAAGCTCCGTCCACTCACTACAGGTGGAGCAGTGTTGGCCAGGTGGAAGGGGCAGGTGGGGAGGGATAACCCAGGAAGGTGAGAAATAAACCAGGGAGAAGAGTGGGGTGATGGCAGGTTCTAGTGATCACTTGCCATGGTCTACAATCATGAGAGGAGAGTCTCAGTGGGCTGTGTACATCCAATTGACAAGTGAGTATGTACCATGGCCAGTAATGATTGAGGAATTGCTCTGTGTAGCCAGGAACCAGAGAGATGCCTCTCAAAGCTGCCATGAGGTCTACCCACCACCAAGGCCTATAGGCCAAGAGATCAGCTCTTTCTCTTGGGGTTCAAAGCTCTCTAGAATCTGACTCAACTCTCTGCAGTGTCATTTCTGTTTGTTTCTTGACTTGAAGGCTTATCTTCTGTCCCACGCTTGACCTCAAGCCATCTCTTTGGGTTGGGGGACTCACTTCTCATTTCTGTCCATTTCCTAGCCCATAATTTCTGGAATCCTACACGTTTCCTGTGTCTTCCAGGTTTTCCCATCTCATCCTCTTTGAATTTATTCAATACCGGGCACTGCATATACTTCACTGCTATTTGGAGCCAGATGGGTCTTTATAGAAAATTCTACAAGCTTGCTTATGTAAATAAACTAGTTATTTAATTTTCTTTCAAAAGTCTAGAATTGAACACTCAAGATCAAGATTACTGTCATTCAGAGCCTCTACCCTTGAAAGGGAGGCCCTGCTGTTCCCTATCAAATTTATCCATCCACCCATCTACCCATCCGTCCATCCATCCACCCATCTACCCATCCATCCATCCATCCACCCACCCACCCATCCATCCATCCATCATCCATCCATCCACTCACCCACGCACCCATCTACTCATCCATCCATCTACTCATCCATCCATCCATCCATCCATCCATCTATCCATCCATCAGCCATCCATTCACCCACCCATCCACCCATCCACCAGCCCATCTACCTGCCCCCTATCACTCAACTACCTGTCTGCTCATTCACTCATCCATCCATGTATCCATCCACCACTCTCATGTCCCCAAATGGCAGCTGCAAGTGAGAAAAACATGCCTCGCTTTAGCAGGCAAAACAGACAAGTGAACAAACAAACAAGCCACTTTTGCTTACATTTCTTTGAGTGGAATTCAGAACTTAATTATGCTGTGATGCTACAAAGGAAGGGGAGCAATGAAACCTCTCTCCATCACTGTGATTGATGGAAGGAACTGTGTGACCACAATTCTGAGTGTCAGTAGTTAACGGGCATACCTCTTCAGCTTCAAGCCTCAGCACACTGCCTGTGGTGACAGATGTGAATTTCATTTTTTTCTTATATTCCCTGTGACATCATAGCAGTGTTTAAGGGAGGACATGTCCTTGTCAATGGTAGAGATCAAGAAGTTGGGAGATCAACTGCACTTCTCAGATATTTGGAGGCTTGAGTGGAGTGAAGAAGAGAAGAACAAAGGAGAGCAGGCAAGATTGGATCTAATACGTCCCCAAATACCATGCCCACGAAGGATATCTCCACCTGTCTCTGATTCCTGGCCAGAGCACTCCACTTCCTGTCTTCTCTTTAGAGACTATGGGATATCCTCGCATTTTTCTAAGAAGGTCCTGATTTGTTTAGAAGACACAGAGATGGTACCTGGTTTTCATGACTGGGAAGCCCTGAGCAGAATGCTTGTACATTGTCAGAGCATATAAAAAATATACAGATGGATGAGTTAATAGATAGACATATGGGTGGTGGATAGAAAAATGAATGGAAGGATGCGTGGGTAGGTGGATGGATGGGTGGGTGGATAGGTGGGTAGGAGGGTGGATGGCTGGATGGATAGATAGACGGATGGGTGGGTGAGTGGATGGATGGATGGATGGATGGGTGGATGGATGGATGGATGGGTGGAGGGATAAATGGATGGGTTGTTCGGTACATGGATGGATGGATAGATGGGTGAGTGGATGGGTATGTGGGTGGATGGATATATGGGTGGGTGGGAGGGTAGATGAATGGATGGATGGATGGATAGATGTATGGGTGGGTAGATAGATGGATGTGTGTGTGTGTGTGTGTGTGTGTGTGTGTGTGTGTGTATGTGTATGTATGTGTGTGTGTGTGTGTGTGTATGGGTGGATGGATGAATGGGTGGATAAATGGATGGGTGGATGCATGGATTTTATACAGAGCATCCGGGCCTCCCTTTGATGGCTGCAGTAAGTGGCGCTGCCTGAGATGGGTAGGATGTGGGTGATCTTTGGTGATCTATGCTGTTGTATGATGATCTGTGTCACATCAGGCACCGCTAAGGAAGTGGGAGCTCATAGGGTCTCATTTTACTTTTGTATATTTATGTGTGTTTTCATGTGGGTGCATACACATGTGTTTACATGCCTGTAGAGGCCAGAGGTCAACCTGGTGTCTTTCCTGATGACTCTCCACCTTATTTTTAGAGGGAGGGTCTCTCGCTGTACCTAGAACTCTCTGATTTGGCTGGGCTGGTTGACCAATAGTTCCTGGGGATTTCTCTGCCTCCTCCTCACTAGGATCAGGAGCATACATCGTTACAGTTGGCTTTTTAAAAAGTGTGGGCCCTGGAGGTCAAACTCAGACTCTCCTGGGGCAAACACTGTTACTGACTGAACCATTTTACCAGCAGCCATGGAGCGTTAGCACAACCTGCATGACCCAGCCTAAAAAGGTCTTGTGTTTGCCTTGCCTCTCAGATTCATAAACCAGAGTCAGAGAAGGTAAGAGACGTGGTTGGCTGCCCGGGCGCTCTTGCCAAATGTTTGTTTGCTTGCGGTGGTGGTCTGTCTGCCTTTGGAAACTCCTGGGTTTGGAATACCTCAGGGCTAATGGGGGCATACTTATTTCTGGATCATCAAAGTCATCCTAAAGAGTGAGAGCATTAAGCAAATCCTGCTGTGGAATTAAACACAGGGGAAGATTAAACATCACCTTCACCTCTCCTCGGGAGGGAAGGATAACATCAAACAACTCTGCAGTTGTTCCGCCTTCATCCCGGCTGCCATCGCCATTGTCCTCCCCATGGGTTCCTGAGAAATGCAGGCACGGGCCAGCTCATGAGCAGACTGTTTCTAAGCTGTACTGTAATCTGACTGATGGCAAGGTATGCACGCTTTGCTGTTAGAAACAACCTTACTTTTCTCTGAAGGGACATGGCTCACATTTCTGCTTTACCCTCCTCGAAACGTGTACCACACTCCTATTCGCACTGCCCCACACATGTTTCTATGCCTAAGTAGAGATATATTGATAATTAAAAGAAAGCCAGGTGTAGTTTTGCATAACTGTAATCTCAGTACTCAGGAGGAGGAGACAGGAGGGATGTAGCTCAATGCCAGCCTGGGCCACATAGTGACACCTTGCCTCACCCCGACCCCTCATAAAAACAAATAAAAATTATGAAGCAGGAGAGATAGCCTATGTCCAACAGCATGGAACCCTCTTGCAGAAGATTAGAGTTCAGGTCTCAGCATCCATGTAGGGTGACTCACAACCTTCTGTGCCTCCAGCTCCCGGGGATCTGATGGCCTCACTCAATGGGCGCCTGAAGTCATGTGTACAACAACCCCGCCAACACAGAGACAGACAGACAGATACACACACACACACACACACACACACACACACACACACACAGAGAGAGAGAGAAAGAGAGAGAGAGAGAGAGAGAGAGAGAGAGAGAGAGAGAGAGAGAGAATTTAAAAATTAATTAAATCTTTTTAAAAAAAGAAAAATATACTAGATTGTTAAAATGGTTAGCTTTAAATAATGGACTAATAGGTTTTTAGACTTTTACCTTGTGTTTAATTTTAGTTCCTTTGGTGAGCATGACTCATTGTATTCCTCAGCGGTTCTTTGTGTCAATTCATTTGAAACATGGTTCCTTTGTCTAGCACCAGACTGGAGGCTGGACGGACACTGGGTCTGTGAGTGTTTGTATGTCATATCCCTGGTGTAAATCAGGTGAAGGGGGACAGAAGGCAAGGACAGGACAATGTGCCCATGTGATACGGTACCTAGGACAACATGAGAAAATAGGGCCAACATCTTTGGCCTTCAGCTGGATTTTTTGTCTGAGCAAGGTGGGTGACCCTGGGCAAGTCATTTCCCACTTGAGCTTTTGTTTTGCTGTCTGTGAGATGAGAAGACAGGGCTTAATTGTTCTCAGCCAGGAGTTTATAGGTGCACCAATGGGCCAAATGCGGCCCACGGCTTGTTTTTGTCAATAAAGTTTTATTTGGACCACCCTGATTGTTCAGACACATATTGTTTGTGGTTGCTTTTAGGCTACAAGACAGACTTGAGTGGTTGCAACAGAGCCTGGCATTAACACCTGAAATATTTACATCTGGCCCTTAGTGGAAAGTGTTTGCTGACTCCGGAGCCTGAGACTCTCCGTTGAGCCCGGGCATTGACACAGGACTCCGTTCTTTACTTCTGAGATGGTGTCAGCCCAAAACAGCACAGGGAGACGCTAGACAATGGAACAGACAGATTCTGAACTTCTGGGAGCTCCTCACTCCAAGTGTCCCGCAGGAGAATCAGAACGGGCTGGTCTGAGTTTGAGGGGTTGGGATAAAAATCCATCACCAGGATGCTGCTGTTAGCATATTACCTGAACCATTGATCATGCCGTCAGTGCACTGGTGAGCTGTCTGCAGAGTAGACACTTGGCCTCTTCCTGGACCACTCTTGCGCCAGCTCTGGACCTCTCTGGACACTGTCCTTCATTGATTCTTGGAAGCATTTTTTCCTTCCCGTGCAAATTGCTTCACCGTCATTTTCCAGAAAGCGGCAGGTGACCGAACCCATCTCGTGTGTGTGCGCTTTTGCTCCGATGCACTTCTGCTCCGTTTGGGCTCCTGAATTATACATTATGCCCTTGTCAGTGCAGTTTAACTTGACCCTGGGATGCCAAAGCCGTTTCAACAGACTGTGCGCCTTTCTCACGTAGGCAGGCCTGACTCCCTTGCACAAATGACCTGCCGTGGACGGCCAATGTCCCCGGGGTCTTCTTCCCATCAGAGGTAACACTGATAAGAGGGTCCATGGTCCACGTCCTCAGGGAAAACAGACCCATGGCCAGAATGTCTGGAGACCCTGAACAGTGAGTGGCCAGTGCTGGAATTCGCTCCTTGTTCTGGAACATTCCAAGAGCTTACTACTACAGAACACTCTCTTCTGCTCCCCATTAAGGCACACAGATATGAGTCACTGCCAGCTAGTTGGTCTTGGTTTTTTTTTGGGGGGGGGGAAACTCCGACCCTATTTAACTCCAGTCGCTAGAACGAGCTGGGCAAACAGCACTAGCTGACATTTCTGCATCTACTCTCTTGAGGCTTCCTGACCCGCCAGCTCATCCAAGATCTAAATCTATGCTTTGTGCCTTGTCCTTGCCACGTGCGTGGCCATTGTGTTTCTCCAAGGCTGCTAGCAAAATCAGATTGGATCAAAGATGAGGAGGTAGAGAGGGAAGTGATCTCAGTTTGAATTTTGGGTCCATATATATTTATTTTTAATTTTGAGTCTATATCTATTAATGCTTTTGTTCCAAAGATGAAATTACAAAAAAGAAAAAAAAAACATACCCCAAAGCCGGGTGTGGTGGCGCATGTCTTTAATCCCAGCACTTGGGAGGCAGAGGCAGGTGGATTGCAATGAGTTCAAGGCCAGCCTGGTCTACAAAGCGAGTCCAGGACAGCCAAGGCTATCACAGACAGACCCTGTCTCGAAAAACCAAAAAAAAAAAAAAAAAAAAAAAGCTAAAAAAAATATACCCCAAAAGGGTATTTGGGGGTATACACACTGATCTAGCCCACACTGACCTAGCACTGTGTCCACTGGGCAGGGCTGGGGCCCTAAGTTCTTGGGGACAGTCATCTTGAGGCTGTTCCTCAGACAGACACACCTTGAGCAACCTCAGACAGCACTTGATGAGGAGGTTTGAAGAACATGGCCTCCAGCTGGGTGGGTGTTGCTTTCCCCTTCTAAAAAGACTACACCTCCCCAAGTTCAGATACTGACCTAGGTCTGTAGTCCCAGGGTCTTCCAGCTGGTGACATAAGCTTAAGGAAGAAGACACATGCCTACCAAGTGTGTACTCCATCCTCTGAAGCTAGGGACAGCTCCAGGCCTGGCTGTGCATTCCTTAGGGTTTTGTTTTGGTTGCCAGTGTTGGCCGTTGTAACCACTTCTGAGCTCTTCCGTCACCAGGCCTCCCACTTGGCTTCCTACCAAGAGTGACTGACAGCAAGACTCCGTATGCAAATGTAATATGCAAATGAAAGGTGATATGTGCAAATGAAAGATATGCCGGCAATACGTACAAATAACAGCACATACTATTTACTGGGTGCATGATTGATGCTCTGTAAATGTTTACTGGGCTGAACTACCTAGAAGGAAAGTGGGCCAGCCAACTTCACAGGGACAATGATGTCCAATAATGCTCTAGGATCTCTTTGTTTTTAAGATTTATTTTTATTTACTCATTGTGTGCAGAGTACCAGTGACTACAGGGGCCAGAGGAGAGTGTGGGATGCCCTGGGGCTGGAGTTAAGGGTGGCTGCCAGCTTCCATGTGGGTACTGAGACCTGAATTCAGGTCCCCTGGAAGAGCAGGAGGCATTCTTAACTGCCAAGCCATCTCTGCCCTGGCTTTTGACCCTGTTGTAGCAGGATCTCGGGGTGCCTGCTAACTCGCTGATGGTAGGTGGTGTTCTTACTTAGTACAAGGAGTTCCCATAGAGACCTTTGTGGCCCAACAGGATCTGCAGAGTCTCTGCTAAGAGATGTAACTGGAAGCCATGGGATCAAATAGACTTGATGAGTTTGTGCCATTAAGGGAAAAATAAATAAATAAAGCACAGACTGGGTGTCTCAACCAACAGAAATTTATTTCCATATGGTGTTAGAGGCCAGGCATTTAAGATCAAGATACCAGCAGGGTTGTCTTACAGCCCTTGACCCTTATTGTGCCCTCAAATAGGTTTTTGTTTGTTTGTTTGTTGTGTGTGTTGCACACCTCTTCTATGGGATCAAAGCTTTACATGAAGGGCCCCATTAACCACAACTATATTCAGATAGGCTCTTTGTACAAACACACTCACCCTGGCTGGAGGCCTTCGGTATGTGAATCAAGGGAACATGGATCAGTCTACGCACGCACACCACGTGAACCGAAGCAATATGGATCAGTGTATGCACTTGTTTCTTAAGAGTTCAATTCCTAGCAACCACATGTGATGTGGCGCCCTCTTCTGGCTTTCAGGAGTACATGCAAGCAGAGCACTGTATACATAATAATAAATAAATACATCTTTTAAAAAAATCAAAGAAAGAAAGAAAGAAAACAATGCATTAAAAAAAAAATAAACTCAGGCTTTCCTGGGATGGTTCAAGGTAAATAGGGTCCTGATCGGAAAGTAAGAAGAAAGGCAGGAGGGCTTCCTGGTAGAAGGGGCTTTAGCCCTGCTAGGCTAGCTATCACAGCAAAGTGACCCATCTGTGCTCAGAAATTCATGGATGGCAGCTTCTCCCACTCCTTCTTCTGACTCTATCCTTCTTGCTCTGCAACGAGCACAATTCTCCTTCCTTTCATGAGCTTTCCCACCTTTTATCTTAGTTGCTTTTTAAAAGAACCTTTAGCTCAGGGCTGGGGAGATGGCTCAGTGGTTGAGAGCACTGGCTGCTCTTACAGAGGATCTGGGTTCAATTCCCATCTCTTAACTGCCTGTAACTGCAGCTGCAGACGCCCTGACGCCCTCTTCTGGGCTCCAAGGGCAGTGGGTTCACATACACCCCTCTCATAATGCACACATTATTAAAAAAGACAAGACAAATCTGAAATACACGCGCACACACACAAGCCTGAGGTTTTCTATGGCCTGTTTCTTACTTTCAGGCACCCTGTCCATAAGCTGCAGAGTTGGTACAGTCTTCCTGAGTCCCTGTATTAGGCTGCATTGATGATTTTCTCACAACTAAGTGAAAACCTTAGCGACAAATCTCAGTGAAATCTCCCAGACAGAATGCATGTGTATGAAAGACAAGTTTCCTGTGTGCCCTTCCCGCCACTGTTAATTCCACCTTGACTTCTGACTTCTGCTGTGTCTTAAGTCCTCAGTGCCAGTTGGATACTAGCAGGGATGCCAACATAGCAAGACCCCTTATGCACAGGGCTTGGCTTATAAATACCAGACACACAGTATGCAGGGCGGTTCTGTGGGAGCAGACGGGAGGAAGTGTGTTGGTCCCTCTCCTAGCACCTGCCTTGCATGCCGCTCTGGTTCTGGCTCCAACATAGACTGTCACTGTTGGTAGATGAAGCTCAATGATGCTTCTAGAAGCTTGATGCACTTTTTCCTTGTGCAGGGCTGTGTGTATGCATCAGAAGGGATGGGAAGGCTAGTGCATTTAGCTGATTCCATTAAACAACCCCTTTCTCTTTCTGGTTCTCTCTCTCTCTCTCTCTCTCTCTCTCTCTCTCTCTCTCTCTCTCTCTCTGTGTGTGTGTGTGTGTGTGTGTGTGTGCGCACACGCATGCATGTGTGTGCAAGAGGGTATGTGCACAGGCCATAGGGAATGTTAAGTTCCTTGCTCTATCACTTTATACCTTATTCCATTGAGGCGACACCTCTTTCTGAACCTAGAGCTAGGGTGGTGGTCAGTAAGTCCAAGCCACCCTCCTGTCTCTATCTCTACTCATCCCTGGAGCTACAGGCACATGGAACCCCACCTGGCTTATTACATGGGTGCTGGGGACTTGAACTCAGGTCCTTTTGCTTGCTTGGCAACCACTCTTATCTGCTAAGCCATCTTCCTAGGATTGTACTGTGTGATCTTGAATCAGCCTTCAACTTTGCTCTGCCTTTGGAGGGGAAGCCGAGAGACTCAAATTAAAGTCTCTGCCGGCCCAGAGGACAGGAAAAATTGTACAGATGCCACCGAGTGATTCCCCAGAAAAATATAAGTCCCAGAATCTACTCTCTTTTTCTAAGCAGCGGGAGGAGCAATCCTCCTAAGTGACGATTAGCGGGCGGGACATCTCGGGATCCCTGTGACCATCCCTCTGGGTCTATAAATCTGCAGTGGACCCTGAATTCTGCATTCTTAATCAAGCCCGTTTCCCTTATTAATCTCCAGGAGAGGCAGAGATTTATCAGCAGCCTTGGAAGATGAAATTCATTTCAAAAACCCATAAATGAAATCCAAATCAATTGGCCACGATCCTTCCTCCTGCTCATGTTCTGTGTCACACTGATCTTTTAACTTGATTGTTCTATTACCAAGTATTCACTTAAAAGGCTTGGCTGGATCCTGGGCCTTGCAGCAGTAACGTCAGCCCATGGATACCGGTCGTTACTGTGCCCGAGACCAAAGCTTTCAGACAGCTGCAAGTGGAAAAGGATGAGCTAAGAGAAGCAGGGGAAACAAGGCGGGAGGAGGGGGGTTAGGGAACCTGGTGTCATGGTTTACTGTGGACAGGAGACCCAGCGACCGTGGGAGTCTGTGGAAATGCAGACTTGGGGCCTCACTCACACCTTATCCAGTCTGTCTCTGGGAACCTGGAGGCTAGAGTGGAAAGTTATGGGGTGCAGTGACCTTTGCCCTCAGCCCAGCAGGACCAAGCCTCTAAGTTCCCTCCATGAATGTTTGCTGAGAGCCTCTGAGAGTGGACTTGTTTCTGTGGTACCCAGGATGCCCAGGGCAGCGATAAGCAAGAAACCCTACTTGTGTGGGTAAAGTGGTTGTGGATGTATACTGACGGCTGTCCATGGCTGTGTACCAGTGCCTCACTGGACACCCACTTGAACGTCTTATTTAATCTTCACCGAGGTCACGGTGCATGGTGCCTGTGAAAATTGGGGCTGAGGAGGTTGAATTACCTAAGGGCACTTCCGGTAAGAGGTGGAGTGAGTGAGGGGGTCTGAACTAAGTCTTGCTGGGCCAGCCTGGTGTGAGCTGAGGTTTGTCCACTTCCGTTTCAAGTGTCCCCAGACGTCATGTGACGGAGACAGATTCCAGTGTGGCATGGCTTTAAGAGGTAGGGACCGTGAATGAATTTAATCCACGGAGGGCTGGCTTTATTGGCAGAGCAGCTCTCTCTAGCACGAGTGCTGTTCCTATACACCTTATGTTAGGAAGTATGTCAAGCAAGCAGGTGCAGACACCAGCCTTTAGACCTATGAGCCAAAACATTTCCTTATAAACTGCTCAGCCTCCGTTATCTTGTTATAGTGACAGCAAGAATACCAAGACAATACAGGATCCACTGTTAAACCACTGGGTGTGGCCAAGCCACAGATAACTTATAAGCTATGGATGGACCTCTTCATCTAGGATGGAGATGTGAGGGAGATGAAGAGTCTACATTCCAATGCATGAGACAGATACATTGAGATACGATACAGTGGGCTTGGTGAGAGGGCCAGTGGGCTTTATGGACAGGACGCTGAGGGTAACTAACTGTCTTAGGGTCACTATCGCTGTGATGAAACGCCATGACCAAAAGCAACTTGGGGAGGAAAGGGTTTATTTGGCTTACACTTCCAAATTACAGTTCATCATCAAAGGAAGTCAGGGCAGGACCTCAAACAGGGCAGGACCCTGGAGGCAGGAGGTGATGCAGAGGTCATGGAGGGGTGCTGCTTACTGGCTTTGCTCCCCATGGCTTGCTCAGCCTGCTTTCTTAGCGAACCCAGGACCTCGAGCCCAGGGACAGCCCTACCCACAATGGGCTGGGTCCTCGCCATCAGTCACTAATTAAGAAAATGCGCTATAGACTTGCCTACAGCCTGATTCTAATGGAAGCATTTCTGCACTTAGGATTCCCTTTTCTTAGATGACTCTAGCCTGTGTCAAGTCGACATAGAATTAGCCAACACAGTGATGTACTAGAGGCCTTCCACGTGCAGCAGCCTCCTTTGTTCTCCTGGCCAGAGACAGAAGGGGGCTGGCAGAAGCTGATGCTTAAGGGAACCTTAAAAACATGGTACCCTTAGAGTGTGGTTGAATAGTCTGGCAGCAAGAGAGAGCCTTTCCCTTGCTGTAGCTTCAGAATCTAGAGCATGAGAAGTCCATTCAGAGGGTTCAAAGGTCAAGGGAGGTGTCTTCAAACTGCTTCCTGCCTGGCCCTGCGTGGGGAATTCCTCTCTGGAGAGCCAGGGCTGCGGGAGCTTGCAGTGAGGGCCACGGTCATCCAGTCGCTGCCAGGAGGCAAGAAGCAGGTGGCTGCTTTGTAGATGCCTGCACTGATAGCCCAGGAGCTCAACAGTTGCTCTTAACACTATCTAGGAGTTGGGGATCCTGTCTCTTATCCAAGTGATGCTTCTTCTTGGTTTAGGCAAAAAGCTATGAGCGGGCAGCTATAGCGCCCGGTGCAGCTAGAGCACGTTCTATCTAGAGGATGCTAAGAGTGGAACGCAAGGTGTGAGGACAAGTGTCATGTTCTGCTAATGGGTGCCACCTGGTGACCTCTTGGTGATGATGGTGTCATGCGTGTGATAAACGCTTGCGATGGCGGGGAACACCCTGAGTTTCCAGGGCCATTTTGTCAGCATGGGTTCAAAGGGCAGATTGCTCATGTCAGTGTGGAAATGTGGGCGTCTGCGGGAGGGGGTGGGGTGGGCCTGGGTTGGCCGGATGCTGCCTTCTGTTGGAATGCTGATTGGCACATTTCCAGGACCAGGGTCTTCACCATGTCAGTATCACTGTGCTGTAGATCAAGTCTTTTTATGAGCCAGGCTGTGCTGACCACACGGGGGATGGGACGTCCTCACTTTTCTACAGCTACATTCCTGCCTCAAGACCTTAGCACTGGCTGGTCCATCTGAACACTGAAACATAGCTCCCTTCATCCACTTGCCTGTGAGAGTCGCTGTGACCATCCTATGTAATCTTGAAGCCACCCTCTCCTTTCCTCCTTTGTAACGCTCTTCCATAATTTCTACTGCTGTGTTCTATCCCCACCCATACATGTAGTTTTGAATACTCAAAGACACTTTTTCCCACCTTCACTTCCACGGTCCTTTTCCATCACCTCTAGAATATACATTTCTCATTAAGAAATTTCATTCATTTTTTTCCCCCTTGCGTAGTTCCCAATGCCCGGCCCTGGATCTGGCAGAGTATAGACACTCACGTAATGTTAAATGTCTGAGTGACTCAATCCCATTTTACGAATGAGGAAACAGGCTCAGAGACAGAAACTCACCTGCCTCAGGTCACACAGGGCTACCCGGGTGAACATCCGCTTCAGGAATTTCCACTCAGTACCCTGGCTGTTCTGTAAATTTGAGTGAGGGAGGGGCAGAGGGGTCGGTCGTCCAGCTTGCCCAGGGTTGCTCTCCGAGAGCCAAAGAGAAACCATTTCCCCAGGCTCCTGGGGCCCATACAGTTTCCATGGGGGCTGAGTGACTGGTGCCCTTTAACCCAGTGAAGGGTCAGCAGGTGCGAGGACAGCAGGGAGGGGGTTAGACTGCGTAGGAAGCACACTGCTGGGCCCCTTGTTGGCCGGAGGTTGGGTGTGAGGCATGGAGGAGCCTAGTGAAAATTGGCTTTGACAGCCTTGCTCTTGTTCCATGGCATTTTCAATCTGGCAGGGTGGATGGGTGGGGGGATGGGGTTGGTGTTCGGGGAGACCTCTTGCGGGGAAAGACAGGTATCTGGAAAAGGAGGAGACAGGCGGTGGGGAAACCTCTCTGGAGCTCCTGGATTCAGCCATGCCTGAAACCCAGCACGTTTTCCTTTTTGCCTAGGTCACATGTGACCGCTGTCACTCAAAAGACCTCTCAGCGCAAGGGGACCTTGGATCTGAAGTTAGGGAAAGAAATGTAAAGAAGGCTCCTGGGGAAATATCGCCCACAGCAGCGTGCTGCTTTCAAACTCGGCTCAACAGACGTGAACCACACCCAAACTCAGCTTACAGATGCTCACATGAAGGTTTCCTGGTGTTCCTTTAAGTGGGAGGTGGGGGGCGAGGTTGTGAGGCTGGAAGATCCAAGATTCCCTGCTGATCGAGAGTGTCCCCTAGAGGCCCATGTGCTGAAGGCTTTGAGACCAATCGAGACCAACATGTGGCTCCACTGGGATGGCATGGAGGAAGTTAGGCCGTTGGGGATGTGCCCTGGAAGGGGCTATTGAGACTCAACCGCCCCTCCCTGCCCACCCCTCAAGTGCTTCCAAGCTACCCCGAGGCATGCGGGTTGCACTGACCCAACCCCCCCCCCAGATGCCCCCAACTCTACCACCATGATACACGCCACCACTGGCCTGAAGCCAGGCGATCAGTCTCTGGAACTGGACACAAAAGCCAAACCTTTGCTTTCACAAAGTTGATGGTCTCCAGTGTTTTGTCACACTAATGGAAACTGACTAACAGTGTGCTAACGTAACACACCCTGTCACACCTCTTCTTCCACAGAAAAGGTGTCCCTTGGTGCTCTCCAAAGCCACACCCTTCTGCCTCCTCGCCTCTGGCCAGACTTCTGCCTTCTGAGTTCCCGCTTCTATTTCACTGCCAGAGTGTTAAACAAAGTGAGCGGGCAGACTTGTTCACACGAAAGGGTAAATAGCTAACGGTGGATGCCAGGTGCATTTAGTTGAAAATCATCCCAATGCAAAGATGGAAAGATTTGAAGGCATTTTCTTTGGGGGAAGAGGAAAGCTAGCTAGAAAGGCCCATCATTTGTCCCATTGTGGTGTCTTTAGCCCTATTCTTTGGAGGGGTTTCTTAGGCTGACTGTGTGCTGTGGACGGAGGTCAGGAGGATGAAAGAGCGATGGTGCTCTATGGTGGACCACTCTGCCTCTTCCTTGCTGGACACCAGGAGCCTAGAATAGCCTGGCGCTGGACCCCAGGTCCTCCTCTCTCTACAAGGACACCGAGGACAGAGCCTGGCCTGTGGCAGGAGGTTTTCCACCTCTCACCTGATAAGCTCATCTGCTGGACGTGTTTTCAGGAATCAGATGGTCCTATCGGCCCAGGCGGAGGGCGATGGAGACACCCAGAGTTAATGCATTGCTGGCGGGGACCCAGGCTCTGGAGGCCCATTCCTCTCGGATTCCTCTGTAATCAGCTAAATTAGCCCATTGGCAGAACAGCTCATCAGGGGGACGGGATTGATGGACGGTCACCTTTTCAAACAGCTAACGACTGGGGGATAAATGGCCCATTTACTCATGAGGCTGCAATCGAGTGTTTTCCTGGAGTCAATAATTCTCCTTTCTTGCCTTTTCCTTTCCCGGCCCTGTGCAGACAGAAGACCAGACTACGGGGCTGACTCTGTCCTGAGATTCAGGGCAAAGTTTGGGCTTATCCTGTACATATTGGCTAGGCAGCCAGGGCCATCTGGGCAGCAGTGCCCCACCCCCCACCCCCATGGATGATCTGGCCAGAAATGAGAGATGGTAGTTAGTTCCTAACAACCATTTCCATGGGTCCCTCCCTTGTTTCGACCCCTAAAAGCATACTCGGGAGTGAAGTCTGTAAGAAAGTGACTCCTCTGGAAGTTGCTAGCATATGGCCAACACAGTCCAAAGAGGTTCATGCCAGGATGGAGATCTGAGCAGCCATGATTGATGCCAGGCCAGCAAGCCTCTCAGTGCCCACACCTGGAAAACTCTGCATTCTGGGTGGCCATCTCCAAGGCAGAGTTAAAAATGGCTGGAACACGATGTGACACAAGACGGGGTTGGAGGGGCCCTGCTGAACACAGAGCAGTCACAGTTCAAGAACTTGACTCAAGTTGCTGTTTTATATCAGCATGGAAGACAGTAGATTTCCCATAACACCACACTGCTTTATACTACAATGAACACAGCATGTAACGTAGGGGAAATAAGATAGGTCTGCATGGTCCCACGTGACTCTTAGATCCTTCTGTTGAGAGAAATGGGTTCACCTCACAGGCTAGGCTCTCTTTTCCAATTTCTATTCTCTCTCTCTCTCTCTCTCTCTCTCTCTCTCTCTCTCTCTCTCTCTCTCTCTCTCTCTCTGTGTGTGTGTGTGTGACTAAAGCCCACATGAGTTGCTCCCACCATGGGTCCTGGGACCTACCTCAGGTTGTCAGGCTCACGTGACAAACACTTTTACCCTCCGAGCCATCCCACTTGCCTACGGGGCCATAGGTTATGTTGGATGCTGTCTTTTACGTAGGTGTATGTGGCTTCTTGGGTTTTTCTGCAAATAAAAAAGATGATTTTGGGGAGACATTTGGAAACTTTTTCTTTAGCCTTGATTTTAAATATGTTTAAACTCTTCTACTTGGAAATCAATGTAAAGCAAACATCAACAAAAAGGAAAGGGTGTTTGTTTCGGGTGAGCAGTTATCAAAGCGAATTTGATAGACTTCCTAAGGAAAGGGTCCCATGGCCAAATACATGTTTAGGGCCAGAGCCCATTGAATGTACCAAAGGCTCTGACCAAGGAAAGTGACTTAACACTGCCAGAAGCATTTTATTACAACATACTTAGTGACCACCACACAAAACCTAAACGAGCAGTGTTCTAGAAGGAACACTTGTTGAGGAACATGGAAGGGTGCGTACCATCCTCTGGTATTCTGAGAGCACGAATAGCCTGCGAATTTTTAACCCATGTATGGTGAGAACTCACCCCTTCTCCTATGGTTGCCATCCTCCCACAGAAGGTGGGATGGCACAGCTAGGCGCACTGGGGTTGATTTCTGGCTTTGCAGGGAGCATTTGAGCAAATACCTTGAAGTCTCTGCGCCCTGGCTATAGCCTGCAGTGACGGGAACCGGTGGGTACTCACCTTAAAGGGTCCCTGTGAAAGATGGGATGAGAGGGTTCAAAAGTTCCTGCTCAGCGTGAGATGCCTGAGAGACCCAGCCTCACCTGGTCACCCCACTTCAGCTGAACAAAACACAGGGAGTGCGGGGCTGGATTCGGGGAGAACCTCACTGCCAAACCCTGGGTGATGGTGACCTTGCCGATGCCTGCTTACAAGGCTCAGTCAGACTCACTCACTCACCCTCAGGAATGATGACTGTGGGCAGTGTGTGTGTGTGTGTGTGTGTGTGTGTGTGTCTGTCTGTCTGTCTGTCTGTCTGTCTGTCTGCCTGCCTGTCTGTCTGTCTGTCTGCCTGTCTGCCTGTCTGTCTGTCTGTCTGTCTGCATTTCAGTCAGACTCACTCACTCACCCTCAGGAATGATGACTGTGGGCTGTGGGGAGTGAGTGTATGTGTGTGTGTGTGTGTGTGTGTGTGTGTGTGTGTGTGTGTGTGTGTGTCTGCCTGTCTGTCTGTCTGTCTGCATTTCACCAAGGGCCCATGGCTGAAATCAGGGTCCTGTTCCTTCTTTGGGAAGCCCTTCCTGCATGGCATTATGTAAGTGTCGTGACTGGGGACCTGGCTAGTGGGTGTGGTAGAATGTCTGCCTAGCACGCAGGAAGCGCTAGGTTCTGTCCCCAGCATCACGTAGGCCGGATGTGGTGGTGCACCCATGTGGTCCCAGCTTTGGGGAAGTGAAGACAGGAAGGCCACAAGTTCAAGGTCATTCTCAGGTACACTGGGCATCTGTAAATAGCGTAGGTGAATCACAAAGGTCTCGCCTCCCTGGTCGTTCTCTAGGGGTGCTGGGATGAAGAGATTGCTACCTGTTCTCGGGAACCCTTTCTGTATTGCAAGATGCTAGAGATGGACCCCAGGGCTCCATGCATGCTACACAAACACTCTCTGGTACTCATTCCCAGCTATGTGCATTAAAAAAAAGATTTATTCTATTTTAAATTACGTGTATGCATTGATGTGTGTGCGTGCCAGTGCAAGACAGAAAAGGATGTCAGACCCGCTGGAGCTTGAGTTAGAGGCGGCTGTGAGCTGCTTGCCAGAACTGCCGGGACCAAACTTGGGTCCTTTATAAGATCTTAACCACCACGCTGCCTCCTTAGCCACAGACACACTTTTTAAGTGTTCAACCCTCCTCGTATCATCATGGAGGGAGCAGGTGCCTGGCTTGCAGGACTGATGAGGCAACTAGGGCTGGGCGTGGGGGGTGTCAAGAAAACCTAAGGTCATTATGTGGTCCTTTATGAAGATGTCAATTCTTGTTTCCTCAGTATAAAATCCTCAGTTATTGGCACGCACGTGCACACACACACACACACACACACACACACACACACACACACACACACATACACACACTCTCTTATCCCCATAAGACCCTCTGCTCCTTCGGTCTGAGCATCTTTCTCCCTTAAGGGTGCGTCACAAATCCCCTTCCCCAGCACAACCTGCCGCTGTACCTTGTCCTCAATGGCTGAGTCGGCCCATTATAGGGGCAGACATAGTTTAGTGTACTGGTTCCACTCTGTAAGCATCTGGTCTCCTTCCCGTCCCTCTTGACCCCAGAAGGGCTGGGCTGCCTCCAGCTCCCTGGTTTGTCAGAAGTAGCAGCCCCATCAATCTAAGCTATGTGGTCTTTAAAAATACATAACCCAAAAAATCAGGCTCCATTAAACAAACTTATAAAATATGAATGGGATGCTTACCCTGCCCTCACCCAACTGCACAGGGGTCAGCTCCCAGGGCATAGGGGAGTGGAGAATTTGAGATTTGTCTCTCTGAGTATTTAATCTGGTAGGGGTCACCTTGCTAGAGCTGGGGGTTGTCAGTCCAAGTTATCTGTACATCACAGATGGAAACTCCAGTCCTTAGCTCACCATGAAGAACCATCAATGTGGCCTTGTGTGTGTGTGTGTGTGTGTGTGTGTGTGTGTGTGTGTGTCCGTCCATCTGTCTGTCTGTCTGTGAGCATGTATGTTCGTGCATGCCTGTGGAAAACTTCACTCACACTAAACCAAACAAGTTCACAGGGTACCTACAGAGGTCTAAAGGGTTTGGCCAGAGAGGCTAACCATCTCCTCCAAATGCCTGGCTGGGCCGTTGTCTGCTTTGTGACTCTTGGACCTCTCCCTTAAGCTTATTTAGTGCCTTAGTTTCTTCTCCTGGAAAATAAAAGTGACAGTCCCGATCCCAACATGACAGATGGGTGTGAGGACTGAGTAAGTCTCATGGGTAAGGCTCAAGGCCACCAGCACAGGCACGGTCGCTGTTGTGGGTCAGTTGGGTTGGCATAGACTTGTCTCAGTCAGAGTGGTGGCCACTGGAAAAGCCCTGCACTATGCAGAATGCAGAAGGAACATCAAGCCACATCCTTTCCTCCAATCACCCCCCTCAACTCCCACTGCTGTGAGTACTTGGGTCTAGAACATCCCACTTATTTTTCAGCCCTACATTATTTTGCACCGGAAGTGATTTCGTGGTCCAGATCTTCTGACTTACAAACTTTTTTTTTTTTTTTTTTTGTAGCTTGATTTTATTTTCATCGAACAAACCCTCTTCTTAGTCTGTTAGGTCAGTCATAGAGAGACAACAAGGACCAGGTAGTTTAAACAGCAGACATTGGCTGGAGGTGACTCAGCAATTAGCAGCACGGGCTGAGCTTGCAGAAGACCTGGGCTTAGTTCCCAGCACCCTCACGGTGGTTCGCAACCACCCCAAACATCAGTTTCAGGGTGTCAGACATATATATTCTTCTGTCCTCCTTGGGCACAAGGCATACACATGGTAAACAGGCATATGAGAGAGAGAGAGAGAGAGAGAGAGAGAGAGAGAGAGAGAGAGAGAGAGAGAGAGAGATATGCTCCCAGCATCTTCACACTGACAGTCTTGCCTACAGAAGTGTAGACCAATGAACACTTGCTGTTTATTCACCTGTTCTCTCTCTCTCTCTCTCTCTCTCTCTCTCTCTCTCTCTCTCTCTCTCTCTCTCTCTCTCTCTCTCTCTCTCTCCATCCACTTGTGTGAGGCCTGCCCTGGAGTGTCCATGATATACCAGCTGTATCACAGTGTATATATTTTTCATTTGCAAATTTCATACAGTAATATTTTAATACAAACAAATACATTTAAAAAGACCAGAAGGCCGGGCGTGGTGGCGCACGCCTATAATCCCAGCACTCGGAAGGCAGAGGCAGGTGGATCTCTGTGAGTTCAAGGCCAGCCTGGTCTACAAAGTGAGTCTAGGACAGCTGGGACACACAATGAAACCCTGTCTGGAAGACAAACAAAACAAAACAAAACAAAACAAAAAACTAGAATGCCACATTTCAACGAAAACACCCTGCCTTGTAAGGAAATCTGTCCTTTTTAAGTTGCTCTAGTAGGTATTTCAGTTGGGGTGCTGTTGTAGGTGAGGTGAGTCACACCGGCTGAAAGTGCCAGGTTCTTGTGTCCCTGGCACGTGGTTAGACAATAGAAACAGGCGCTTTATTGAGGGGAACAGACTCCTGACAGCTGAAGTGGGCTTCTGCACTGGGGAAGGCAGTCCTGGGATCTCAGGCACGTGGCCTTTTATAACTTGCAACACACCCAACCTTCTCCCGCGCTTGTGTCTCTTGCCTTTTGGAAGTCTCTCCTTTTCTTGCATTTGCCCCAGGTGGGGAAGGGTTTCCAGGTCGTTCTGCCAGCTGGAGTATTTAATGGCTTAATTCTGATGGACCCCACTTCCATTCCCTTCCCTCCTGCCACTGTGGCACAAAAGCAGCTCCCTAACCTGGGATGGAGGAAAGATGGCCGGTGCCGCTGGACACTCTTGCTGGTAGCTCTCCTGGAGATCAAATGAGGGTGTGGAGGGGTTGTGGATTAGAGGAGAAGTTCAGGATCCACTCCTGCCCCTCCATACCCTATGGGCTAGGGAGAACTGGTGTTATTAAAGACTGGACTTTTCTCCTCTAAAGGCCACTGTCCCAGGGACACAGTGGATGAAGGCCCCTCACTAGGGTCCATGCATGCTCATGTCACTCCATCCATAGGGAATACTGAGATGAACTAGGAATCCTGGGGACCCCCTTGGCTTGTGAGAGGCTCCCACAGTGCACAGGGCTCTTGGTGTCCTTCCAGCATGTTCTGTGAGGGAGCCTTGCCTGTTCCCTGAATCCACTTTTTGTGATCACTGGAAGTACATGTGGGGGAATGAACCATGGATTTACATTTGAAGGGGGAAAAAAAAAGTCTTATAGACTTTATAGGGACGGCTTAAGGGCTAGAGTGGGGCAGGTTGGTGTTTCCACATGGGCTGCATTAGGGAGTGTGTGCACACACGTGTGAGTGTGCACACACAAGAAAGAGAAACAGCTACAGTATAGGAAGGCTCATTAAAAGCCTGGGAAAGGTTAGCCCGTTTGCAGACTATACATCTTAATCTCCCCACACAGCACAGGAACCTGGAGAGAGAGACCCTGGCTCCCTTCCAAGACCCCGATCAGGTAGACCTTGCCTTTTCCCGCTGGCTACCCCTCATTAGCACGAGATATTAACCCAGGGAACCTCCTCTCCCGAGGGGCTCAGGGACGTGGGGGAGGGGACCAGCAACATAGTGGAGACTCAAGGCTCCGTTGGCTGGCAGGTGCTCTTGGGGCTGGGGCTAAGGGAGCTGGGAGCCCAGCCCTGCTACCAGAGGTGCTGATGGGTGAGGTGGCTACTCACCTGCTGCCAGCTGGCTTCCATTGGGCTGACAGCTTCCTGTGGCCTCATCAATCCAGGTGCCGGGGCCATTGGGTTGGGTCTTTCATTCTTCCTGCACACGACGCTAGATCACTCGCTCGGTGGAGCGACACAAAGAAGCGGTACAGGCTGTCCCCTGCCAGCCCCTGTTATTCCGAGCTGGAGCCTGTAACAAAGCATTAAACTGTGGGGCTGGGGCTGGGAAGATGGCTCAGCAGTTAAGAGCACCCCAAGTTCTGTTCCCAGCTCACAGCCACTTATAACGAGCTCTACGATATCTAATGCCCTCTTGTGGTCTCTCTGGGCACTGCACGCACGTGCGCGCACCTACACATAGACACACAATTAGAAAATAAAAAGAAATATTTAAAAAATGGTATTACTAGTCTGCTTATCACTCAGTGGCGCGAGTGCGTGGGTGTGCGTGCGTGCGTGTGTGCGTGCGTGTGTGTGTGTGTATGTGTGTGTGTGTGTGTGTGTGTGTGTGTGTGTGTGTGTGTGTGCAGCAATCCAAGAGTTGTTTTTATTTTTGTTTTTGTCTTCCACCATCAGGATTCAGGGACGAGGGAAAAATGTCCTGGCTACTTTTTGGTGATAGGTGGAACACTCAGTTGAGAAAACGCCTCCGTAAGAGGCAAGGCTGTAGGTTATTTTCTTAATTGTTGATCTAGGGAAAGTAGGTAGGAGTCTAGGGATGTTCTGGGTGGAGAATATTCAGATTCCTTTCCTAATTAGTGCAGGTTTCCAGTAGAGCCCAAACATCTATGTGGAGCAAAGCACAGAGTTTATTTCACTCCACACATCCCTCAGATCTACCTCAGAGAGATTCATAACGGATTTTAGTACAGCACCCTGGGAAGGTGTCATGGAGTTAGCTTCTGGCGGCAAGTATGTTGCCAACATACTCTCCCCTCCTTGCCTGTACCTATGGCAGACATCAATAATCAACTGTTGCACTTGTCCATACTGAGCTCAGATGTGCAGCCTCCTAGGCAGGCACTGAGTGGCCAGAATTATTAAGAGGCTTCGGGTCTCAGTTTGGGTGCCAAGGTTGCTTCAGGCAGGTCTGTTCTCAACAAGCGGGCTCACCAGTGATGGCGGCAGCCATGGAGACAGCTGTAGCTGCTTTGTCCTTTTCTGAGGGCAGACACCGATACTAGGTCTCTTCCCTCCCTCCCTCCCTCCCTCCCTCCTTCTCTCCCTCCCTCCCTCGTTCCTTCTGCCTTGCCTGTCTAACATCTAATCCACCAGCATTCTCCACCCTCTGGCTTTTGTGACTGAGTCACTAGTGAACATCATAGCCAATCAAAGCACTGCCCACCCAGCTCATAGCCAATCAAAGTATCACCCTCCTCAGCTCCCGTGACTAACAAACAGGTTCAGAAAAGGGCGGATGCCTGGTTGCTCTGAAGATAGAATGGAGGAAGCCTCCTGGATGTGACTGCTTTGACAAAAGCAAGCAAACAAACAAACAAACAAAAGCAAAATGTTGAAAACAGCTACCAAGCAAGGAAAGAGAAGTGGAACAGCCAGACCTTTAGGTACAGGTGACACCTGTCTTCTCCCAGCCTCTCCTACCTGTGGCCTCGGAAGAGGGAGGCCAGCAGACGCCCACTATCTCCCCTGGACTCATGTCCTTGCACACAGGAGTAACTGACCCAGAAGCACACAGCCAAGACCTGAGGCCCCAGGCTGTGACCTCTGCCAGGGGCAGCGTCCTCCTGTCTGCACCATTGCTGGAGGGCCTAGAAGTTTCCTTTCCCATTGGCCGTTAGGCAGGTAAGGGTGTCAACAGATCCTCACCCCAGGGTGTGGAGATTCCACCTGAGAGTTTCCTGGGCTGTGAACTATGAAGAGATCTGTCACTATGGGTGGAGTTGATGGGGGGGGGGGGTGATGACCCTGGAGCCAGAGAGAGAGAGAGAGGGGGGGGGGAGGGAGAGGATCTTCACAGAGACAATAAAGCTATCCCTCCAAGATAAGGGGAGGAGGAGAGGGGTGTGGGAGTGGAATAGAGAGACACCAATCACTTCCTGAGTGAGCTGTCTCCCTGTCCCTTGGGGCATTCTCACTTTCATTGTCCTCAGGGGGATGGGGGAAAAGAAGAACTGAGAAAAGACAGGCATGGGAGGGTTGGGGGTGGGGGGGTGCTCACAGGAGTGTTCAGGGTCCCCTGGTCTACTGTGATACTTGTCAAGCCTACCCCAGAGAGGATCCAGGCAAAGTAAACAGCTTGTGCAAAGGCCCTGAGGTGGCCTGCAGCCCAGAGTGCTGGAGGGCAGGTCAGTGTAGCTAAAGCACGCGGATGAAGGGCAGCTTGCTATTGGACAGAGCCGGGGAGGTGGGACTGTGGGACAGACAGGATGAAGTCCTGGAACAGGGCACTGGAGTTCTAAATAGTCATAGACACACCTGTGCTACAGGAAGTGCCCCCAAGCCACCTCCCACCCAGCCTTGTCAGTCAAATACCTCCAGCATGGGTATCTCCACCCATGGCAGTGGCAGGGTAAACAGCAATGCACCTACCTAGCCTGATTTAAAAAAAAAAAAGTCCATAGGGAGGGAGTAGAGAAGGAGAAACATCTGGAAACTGGGGGATTTCCATAACTTGTTTCCTAACCCAAAGAAGTGTAGAGCCACCCTTGAGAGTGAGGCTCTAGTTCAAGCCTCTTGTGACAAACATCAAAAGCAACTTAGGGGAGCAAAGGGTTTTACTTCATCTCACAGGCCACAGTCTATCGTGGAGAAAAGTCAGGGCAGGAACTCAAGCAGAGACCATGGAGTGTTGCTGCTTGAGGGCTCGCTAGCAGACATGTGCTCAGCCAGCTTTGTTCTACAGCCGAGGACCACAAGCCCAGGGAATGGCACCACCCACTGTGGACTGGGCTTCTCTGCATCAATGAATAGTCAAGGTGTGCTTTCAGGCCAAAGCAGTCCAGGCAGTTTAGCTGCACTACAGTTTAGCCGTACTGCAGTTTAGCTCTCAGATGGTTCTAGGCCGTGTCGCGTTCACAGTCAAAGCTCACCAGGGAGGTAGGAAGTGAGTCTGGGTCGGTCACGTTCTAGGGGTGTGGCTAAGGGGATGCTGTCAAGTGGACCCAGGTCTCAGTAAAATGGATCTAGGGACAGGTATGTCCAAGACATTATATGAGATAACCAGGTGTTTAGCTCAAAAGCAGGCCCTTGACGTCTCTCCTCTCCCCTCCTGGCCAGGAAAACCCACAGGCGCCAGGCTGACCCACTGCTCTGTCAGTTTGCTGCCATTGCGGTCAGCCTACATGCCAGATGCAGCTCCCACAGTGTGAAATCTAAGCTCTTGTCCCAGCAAGGCTCACCTGGCCTTAGCAACGTGTCCCTCTTCCGTCCTGCCCATACCTGGCTGTGCTGTGGCCTTCCCAGCCAGGAACACCCTTCCCTTCTCCTGAGGCTCAAAGTCTGGCAATTCTTCTCCTTGGGTCCAGTTTCTTTGTCACCCAAGGTCTACCCGGAAGAGGGACATTTAACAAGTGGCTGACGAGAGCCGTGGACGGTGGCCTCCCTTCTGCAGGGTCGGAGTCCTGAGGTCTACACTATACACCCTCAGGAGGTCCCGGCGAAACCAAGTCTCATGACCTCAGTCACGGTCACGAGAGCAATCCATTCTGTACTCTCATAGTTTTACTTCTTGGGATCTCTTTCCAAACCGGTTCCCTACAAGTTCCGGAGGAAGGCTTTACTTTCAGGACACCGGCTGTGGCAACTCGGCCACCCACGTTAGGCAGCCCCGGCCTCTGTTTTATGTGATATAAGACTAGGCTTATGAGGGTTCGGATGGGAGGGCTCAGTAAGTAAGGTGCTTGCTGTGCAAGCACAAGGATCTGAGTTCGATCCCCAGAACCCACATTTAAAAAAAAAAAAAAGACAGGTGAGGGAGCTGGAGCAATGTTTTGGCAGGTAAGAGGTCCTCTGCTCTTCCAGAGGACCCAGGCTTAACTTCCAGCCCCCTATCCTTCTGTGACTGCAGTTCCAGTGGCACCCATGGGCGCTGCAGGCACTGGGGCACATGCATACACTCAGGCACACACAGCGTTCTCTAGAGCAGTGGTTCTCAACCTTCCTAAAGCTGTGACCCTTTAATACAGCTCCTTGTGATGTGGTGACCCCCAACTGTAAAGTTATCTCATGACTATCTCATAGCTGTGCTTTTATTACTGTTATAAATTATAATGCAAATATCTTTGGAGATAGAGGCTTGCCGAAGGGATTGTGACCCACAGGTTGAGAACTACTGCTCTAGAGGAACGGAACGGCATTATATTTATTGTTTATGTAATAAATATGATTTGTTATATATGCCCTACAGGCTGAAGCTGTGGTCCAGCTAGTCCAACAATGGTTGACTACCAAAAAAGCCCGAGAATGCCGTAGCTGTTCTGTCCACGGGGCTGGGTGTCTCAGCCAGTCTTCACTACACACTGGGGCCCTGAAGAAGTCAGCTCTAAGGCCAGCGAGGAAATGGACTTGCCAATGAGTGCTAGGGCAAGCAGTCACAGGGAAAAAAAACTTCATTCATCCATGCCCTTTATATAGGCTGCTAGCAGCCGAAGCGGTGGCCCAGATTTGAGGTGGATCTTTCTACCCCAAAAGAGGTCCTGATTTAGCATAGCTTTTCCTACTCCAAATAACTCAATTACGAAAAATCTCTCACAGGTATACCCATCTGCTTGGGTGGCCATTCATTCCAGATGTAGTCAAGTTGACAGCCAAGAATAGTTATCACACGTATACAAACAAACAAGTCTTTAAAAAAAAATCCAGGTGTGAAGCCAGGTACCACGGTGCATACCTGTGATCCCAGCACTCAGGGAGGTAGAGGCAGGTGGATCTCTGTGAATTCAAGGCCAGCCTGGTCTACAAAGTGAATCCAGGGCAGCCAGGGATACACAGAGAAACCCTGTCTCAGAAAACAATACAATATACCACCACCACCACCACCACCAATATCAAAAGCTTAAAAAACATCCAGGTGTAGTGGTGGTGGTGTTGAGGGGCGGGACAGAAAAGTTCTGGCTTGGTCACTACATGGATTGAGAGAGACAGAAGCAGGGAAAAAGTAAAAGAGATGAAAACAACAGTCAAGGAGAGGCCTTCTGTGCTCTCCGGAGTCCTTTGGGCAACCGGGGAGCTCTTGTGTGGCTTAGCAGGAGAGCATCACTTAACCAGAAAGAGGAGTTGGGAAAGCCTCCCTTACGGCTGTGCCTCCAGCAGCATATGAGTGGATAAAAGGCCCTGAAGAGGGAACTTCAGCGAGATGTGGGGCTGAGATGAGATTGGAGATGACTTTGCCCCATTGCTAACTTTACAGATGGGGAAGCTGAGACCTAGAACTTTGCTTGGCCCGCGTTCCTCCCTTGAGGCTATACTGAGAAGCTGCTGTCAGCTTGTGCGGGAGCCCGAGCCTGCTGCCAGCTGGCCTTGCCAAGAGTGTTCAGGATTTAGTAGGCCATAAGAACACTTTCCGGCTGGGAGCATCTACTGGGGCCCCCTCACCCAGGCTGCATAGCCCTGCTTCTCAGAGCTGGGCCCTTGCACAGGCGGGCTAGGGAGTCGGATGTGTGCTTCCCACAAATGGTTTATTCTGGAAATAGTTAGGGTGACTGGGTCTTCTCCTATTGGATTTGGAGAACTGAAAATCTTGGTTTATGGTGTAACCTCTCCTATAGTCACATAAGATCTTTCCTCTTTTCCTTCCCCCTCCCTCCCTCTCTCCTTCCCTCCCTCCCTCTCTCCCTTCCTCCCTCTCTCCCCTTTCATACCATCTTCATCCCTCAGCTTCTCTACTTTCCTTCTCTTATCTCCCTCTTCCAGGTCCTCTTCCAGCATCTAAGGGTACAGTGCTGTGGTCTGGGTTCAAGGACATAGTCCTTGGCAGAGCCACAATACTCCTCAAGACGGCTTCTCTGCCTGGCACTGTGCCAGAGAGCCTGGGCACTGGAGTGCTACAGGAGACAGAGCAGACCGAGTTTTTATTTTGTTACTGTTTTTGTTTTTTTTTAATCTTGTGTCAGAGTTCCTGTTCAAAGACCTACACTCTCAGTCTGGACTGAGCATTTTCCGTGAGAAAGGCAGGCGTGCGGTGAGCAGGGCCAGAGGAATCAAGGGAGGGGGGGCTTGCAGCTGTACACATGTGTGCCTGTGTGTGCATATGTGTATGTGTGTACATGTGTGTACACATGTGTGCCTGTGTGTGCATATGTGTATGTGTGTACACATGTGTGCCTGTGTGTGCATATGTGTATGTGTGTACATGTGTGTATGTACATAAGTGTATGTGTGTGTGTGTGTGTGTGTGTGTGCAGCACTGAAGAGCTTCAACAAGTGACTCATGCTACAGTGGGACCATTGCCTCCTGTCCCATCTCAGTAACAGCATCTTCCCGTGTGCCCTGAGCTCTCCTCTGACCTCTGGCTCTCACAATACTCTGTGCTTCTGCCCGCACTGGGCATTTGCAGAAGTGTGTGTTGCAGCTGGAAACTTTCTGTCTCTTTGTCCAGGCCTCTCCTTGTCCTTCAATGCTCAGCTCAGAGGATGCCCCAGCCCCGGGGGGGGGGGGGGCGGGGCTGTCCCTGATTCCTGCCTACATTTCTGCAGTGCCTGAGTCCCCAGCTATTCTGTGATAGCCCCTGACACTTCCTCTTTAATGCACTGATCACAACAGGATTCTCTCTCTGCCTTTAACCCAGGTCACTATAAACTCTTTGTGCCTGGAAGCTCGGACTATCTGGTTCATTTTCCACATCTTCAGCATTCAGAAAATTCTATACAAGAGATGCACGGTTAAAAAAAAAAATGAGTTTTTTTTTTTAAAGAAATTGATGACAGGGTGAGTGATGGATAAAAGGCAGATGAGTGAATCTGTGAATCAAATATCACCTGAAGTATTCAGAATGTGACTAGACGGGAGGTTTAACCTCCTGCTGCCGCCCGGATCTTACGCAGTGTGGTAAGTCCCCCAGTCTTCCTCTCAATGCAGCTGTTATGAGTCATTTGCTGGTCATACCTCCGCATGCTTAAAGGGAAGTACTTTTTGTCTCTGAAATAGATTGCTCATGCCTGCTGGGAGCTTTATGACAGGTAGGTACTGACTTGGTGGAGAATGCCGTTATCTATTAGTAATGTCTGCTATGGATGCTTCAGGGGGAACGGCATTACCATTTTTTTTTACCTGCTAGCCATGTGTTCTGGAGGCAACTACTGTCTAATGTGGCTCCTTTGGACCCTAAAGCCGATTTCTCTCCTAACTGGAAAAACCGTAGGCTGATCTCCAATGTCATTTTGGGGTACTTAGCATGTAGCCTACGTGTCCCCCGGCCTCAGCCCCTCATTCTCTTTCACAGCTCTGGTTTCTCACAGACTTGGCCATAAGCCTCTTAGTCCCATGTGGAAAATGAAATAGAGAATTCTAAAGATTATTTTGCCTCCTGAATCTAACCAGTAAGTTAGCAGATCCCCTAGGGAGATGCAGATGGGACCAGCTGCAAATCCAGTTCTCTCGACTGAGAACTACTTCCTGGTTACACACAGGAAGTGTGTAGAGCCTCCTCTCCCAATCTCATCTGGGCATGGGCAGGTGGCGCCACCATCCCTAAAAGGTAGTGCTTGAGGTCCGGTGAGGACAAAGTGAGCCGCTTGGCCATGGGAAGTGAGCTGGAGTGGGGGAGAAGGCTGAGGCCGCCGGTCCTTAGCTCTGACCTGCTGTTCCCAGTTGCCTTCAGCCAAGACCTCCTTCAATTATATTTTTAGCATGGAGCAGTGAGCAAGGCAGCGGGCCAACACGAGGAGATAGATTTCTTGTCTCAACCAGGGCCACTTACGCGGGACCTCTGTGTTCCAGTCTGCAGACCGTGCCAGACAGCCCCCATCACTTTATCCTATCACTATTAAAAACACCACCACCTTCCCTGCCACCAAGCCCAGTGCCACCCCCCCACCCCCTTCCCGTCACCATCATCTTCACCACCAACGTTATTGCTATCTGCGCCCCACACCATCAGCACTATTTACCATTACTACCACCACCACGATCATGGCCACTGTCACTACCAACACCCTCGTAGACACCATCGTGGCCACTGTCACCATCATCATCACCACCAGCCACCAGCACCATATTCACCATCATCACTGTCACGGTCTCATCATCGCCACCTTCACTCCACCGCCAACACCGTTATCTGCACTCTAAACGCCACTACGTGCGTGCTTGCTTTGTTGCAGCTCGCCATTGCTCACAGCGTGGATATTTCCCCGTTTGCCTCTCACAGGAGGCCTGTGAGGGCTCTGACCACGGCCTTTGGACGTCATTATTTAATTTTTTACAAGTGAGGACGTTGAGGCTCAGACAAGCCAAGCCCCGCTTTTCCCAGAGAGTGGATGAGTCCACACCACACCAAGGCTGGTTTTGCTCTTAACAAAGGTCATGAACCCTGCCCAGATGCCTTAAGGTCCATTCCGTAAATGCCTGGAGGGATTCTCAGTGTCATCAAGTCTGCCACAGGTGATTGAGTATCACTGGACTGTCTGATGCTGGATTATTATTATTATTATTATTATTATTATTATTATTATTATCATCATCATCATCATCCTCCTCCTCCTCATCATCATCATCATCATCCTCATCATCCTCATCCTCATCCTCATCATTTTGTAAAGCTGGGAATGTTCAATGACAGGTGTTTTATAGAGGTGCTGTCAGACGGTCTTCCTGGATTTGTATAGGGGAAACTGAGGTTCAGAGAGACATGCCTCTCACATGACCATGTAAAAGTCAGAATCAGTCTGGGGTGACTGTTTTCTCAAGGGAGAAAAATCACTCCCAACATGTCCCTCGGCTTGCTCGCATGCATAGAGAGGAAATGAATTGGAGGGCAGGGCTTCAAGTCCGCGGGCCTGAGTCACAATCCTCAACACCGTCTCTAGTACTGTATGATCCTATCTGACAAGCGGCTTGGACTTTCCGTGCCTCAGATCCTCTACCTAAAAAGGGGGAGGCATAGGCCTTGCCTCATGTGTGACAGGGGGCTTGAGTAAGTCAGTGTTCTAAAGGGCATATTTACCGGGACAGTGAGTGTGTGGCACAGACTCGCTAATCACAGTTCTGGTAACAACACTGTTGTTGCTACAGAGCGCAGGCCACAGAGATATCTCACAGAGCGTGTTGCCTTTGACGCTGACAGCTTTTTATTTGCCGTGCATCCTGTCCTGTTCCTCCAGGATAACTCCACTGCCAAAAAAAAAAAAAAAAAGCTTATGGTAAGGGTAGAGGCCCCCTTCCTTGCCTCCCTGGTAGGTTTTCAGTGTCATGAGCTATGGCTGCAGTGATGAGGCCTAGTACCTTCAGAAGACTTGGACCTTGTATTGTGTACAACTGAGAAATTGACCCCCCCAGTCAAATTATTAATTAGTTGCCTTATTGACTAATTTCTAAGCACTCAGTCGGATTGAGAAAGCAATCCAATTTGGAAGGAGATCAGTGAAAAGCCTTAGCTCATCCATTTTTCAATTGAGCTCGTTTCATTGTCTGAAAATAAAGAGACTGGAAGTGAGGCCTCACAGCCCCACGGAGCCTGCGAAGTCTGGGACTGTGTGGGACTGTTAAACAGCCCCGTCTTTCCTCCATCAATTCCTTTACCTGATTCACCCCAATAAAAGAGGATGTGTGTATACAAACGCACACAGACACACACACATAAAGACGCTAGATACATACAGACACATACATGCAGCCGCACACAGAAACACACATGCAAGAGACATACAGGTACACTCATACAGACATGCACAGGTACAGACATAACACTCGCAAACATATAGACAAAAAGCATACAAGCGCACACACACGCCAATGCAGAAACACACATGCACACAGCTACACACCCACGTGCACACACATACCCACCTTCCCAGTTTAAGGACGTGAAAGAGGAAGCATTTTCAAAGCCGACTGCCTCTGTTAAGACTCCATGCTCCATCGGACACCTGGCAAGGCCTTTATACTCTTTGGCTGCATTCTGAGACTCCGTCGCCGGATTGTTGGGTAGTCAAACATTCAGGATAGTCAGAAATGGACTGGGGCCTATCATGGTTAATAACATCCATTGGGGAGTAACATCTTACTTTTAAGGACAACTGGGACTCTCGCAAACACATCTCTAGTGTCTCCAAGGTGGCAGCCACTGGCTTCCAGGTGTGAGAGGAACTGTGTCTCAAGTCCCAGGAGTGACACTTTCCCAACCCTGCACTAGGTAGGATCTTAAACCACACTCTGAGGGAGAAACGAAGATGAAAAATACCCAGTGGGCTTTGCTGACCTGCTTCGTGACAGACACTTTCTCTTTCACTTTGGACAAAGACCGAAGGGACAATTTTTTTCCCATAGATGAGAACACGGAGTCCCCTGCAGTCTCCACAGGAGTGGGAACACCCACGAAGGCGGTGGGATCCAGATCACCTCTCTGGATATCTTCCTCCAGAGAAACCAAAGCAAAACGGCATAGAAATCTGGCATTTTTGTTGGGGGGAGGCAGCACATAACCTGGCACCCCAATCCCAAACACGCTTTTGATTTGGTTTTATTTGGTGATATACAGAACCATTTACTGGTCAAGAGCCGCACAGCAGCAAAGTGATTCAGGTAAATGAGTTTCCGCCCGCCTTGAATGGCTTTCCTTCGGCTTTGGCATCTGAGCTCCAGAGAAAGAGAGCTCTTCCCCTACTTACCCACTAAGCCTTTCTAAAAGGATTTGTTTCTTCTCCTCTTTCCTAAATCTCTTCAAGAAAGAGTTTCTTTTCTTTCATACAGAGGGGGTAAGGGAATTAAAGTTGCCAAAATATCTTAACATCAGGGTAAACAGAACATTCAATGAAATCCAAATTAGGTACATTTAAAAAAAAAAAAAAAAGAAAACCTCTCTCTCTCTCTCTCTCTCTCTCTCTCTCTCTCTCTCTCTCTCTCTCCCTCTCTCTCAAGAGAAGGCTTCAGGGTCCATTTTAAATTACTCTGTTATAACCTGTGTGAGTGCCTGCTTCTCCCCACATCCCAAGTCTTTAAAATCTTAGGATGCGGTGAAAAATGAAAGCATTTAGTCCCTCAAGCTCCCAACGATCAGCTGCACAGAAGCTGTGTCCATAAAAACCCATAAGTTCAGTTTTCCACCACTCCGTGGTAATTAAAAACACCGTAGTAAATTAATGATCTGGAATCCATAAATGGCTCAGAACTGGAGCCTTCTGGAAGGGCTCCTGGAGGTGCCTTGGGTCCTTACACTTTGATTTTTGGAACAGAAACATTTCAGGAGGGTGTGACTTCATGACAGTTCAAAGATGTCTGGGCACAGCCGGGATTACTCCACCAAAGTGCCTGGTCCCCCCTAAGCCCCAGCTCCCCAACTTTGCATATGAGGTTTTCTCAAAAAACAAAACAAAACAAAACCCCAACCCTTCCCCACCCCCACCCCCCGATTCTATTATACTACATGTCTTCTTTCTCCTTCTAGATTCTTCTTACAATGAAACAGCTGAGCATTGCCTTTCCAGGGTCCACCGGTCCTAAGGGTTAAGTGCACATTTCAGGTGGAGGAGGAGGGCACAGCCAGGGCAGGCCGGCCGCGAAAAGCTGATGTTGAAATAACACTTCTCTGTTTAGAGAGGGAGCAATCCAGAGTCTGGGAGCCTGAGGTTCACCCCGGCATCCCAGGCTCCTAAGTCTGTTGTCGGCAAAGGGACAGTGGCGTGAAGTCCTTGCCTGGCACCAGCCGGGTTTTGAATTTCCTGGGTTTTTGTTGGATCATATCACTGTGAAATAGTATATGTCTTTTCCCCTAAAACATATATCTAATTTCCTTTACCAAGAGGAAAATAATACTTTTCCCACCAAGTTTTGAGAAAGTACACGTTATCTTTCTCAATAGTGTATCGTCTATTACAATTTTTTTTTTTTTTTGAGAGCTAAGAAAAGAAAGAGTCGGAGGACATAAAACAATGTTCAACCCATTTTATTGTTTGGGTTTTTTGTTTTGTTTTGTTTTTGGTCAGATGGAAAAAAAACTGATCTTGATTTATTACTTCATGTAGATATAGTGTAGATGTTCACATTTGACATTTCCTGAGAAATATTTCCGTCTCTGAGGTTTAAAAAAAAAAAAAAGGCCGCATTTAAAAAAAAAAATCCAACAAAAATTTTTTTTCCTCTCTGTGTGTTGTGCTTGGTGGTAAATAAGAGGAACCTTTAATGTTCTTTATGTTTAAGATGTTATTAAGTTAAAAGAATTGACTGGGAAATTATGAACTTTATAGAAGACAGACGTGGCTTGCGAGTCAATTACTTTCAGCACTGTTTCTTTAAAAGCCATCTCCCCCTTATTCTTCCTTCCTATAATTACAGAATGTTTTAAATGCGAGCAGTTATGTCTGACGTACCTTGTGATTTAAAGTGGAACTTTCTCAACGTCAGAGAAATGATTTCTGCGTTTCATAGCTCCATAAAATCAAAAACAGTTTAAAAAAAAATAAGTACGCAACCGGATTTGTTATTCTTCCCAAATCAGCCTTGAATGTAGACCTTCTTGGGGGGCAGTTGTGGGGGAGACATGGGGGCTACAACACACAGGGCGGGTGGAATTTCAGATTGGAACAAAGCTCTAAACTCACACAGGAAAACTGTCCCTTTAATGAGAGAAACAGAGGGTGGGGGGGCTTAATCACCAGGACCCTCCAAAGTGACACTTCAGATTACATCAGAGCTGCACAGTCATAGTAGGGATAGCGTATTCCATCTGGAAAAAAAAAAAAAAAAAGAAGGAAAGAAAAAAAAAAAAAAGAAATACTTAATGGCTTCAAGGAGCCTGCACCTCCCCGAATCTGAGACCCTGTTCAATACACTGTGCACTCAAGTTGCTTTTATAATCTTGAAAAATATTTATGGAAACGGCCCTTCCTTTTGTTTACACTGCTCAGCCCCCTCCTCTGACTCTTTTCCTTCAGCAGGACTGTAACTTGCTTTATTAAGAACTTCGGGGAGTCAATACGGCTGACCCAAGCTATCTTTTCATGGTAACTGTGTGGTGGCTCATCAGCCTGAGAATTTAATGTCTTCTTTTATTTTTTCTTTTTCCTCCAAGAGTTTTAATGATTGGGTCCATTTTTCTTTTCTTTTCTGTATGAGGTCATCAAACAATTTGAGAAAAATGTCAAAGGTTTCAATTTATAGACAGCAATTAATGAAATGGTCAGCATTCTCCCTGTGGAAGGAGAGTGGCAAGCTTCACAAATAATGTGCACACACCTACACACACCCATACACACCTACACACACACACACCTTCACACACCCACACCCACACCTACACACACACCGTCACCTACACACACACACACCTACACACACTCACCTACACACACACACACCTTCACACACCCACACCCATACCTACACACACACCCTCACCTACACACACACACCTACACACACTCACCTACACACGCACACATACAGGCACACACACACCTACATACACACACACACACACACACACACACACACACACACACACGCACATTCACACCCCCCCTTTTTTTTTAGCCATCCAGAGCACAGGAGATTAAAGTCTTCTAGAAATTTCCAAGGTCAGATCTCAACTGAAATAGGATTAAAAGGGTAAAAAGGGAGGGAAAAATTTTGTAGAGGAAGGTCGTCCTCCCGTTCCCCCTCTACCCCCACCTCAACCCCCCAACAAGCTGGGGAAAAAAAAATTGGAAGTTTCTTCTCAAAGCCGTCCCTGTCCCCTGGCTTGGCTAGTGGCAGACCCTCGAAAACCTTGCCTCTCAGTGCGTTTACTTTTTTTTTCCTTTCCCCTCTTCCCCTCGCTGTAAGAAATAAGGGCCTCACAGTGGCTCTTGGGGGTCCCTTCCAGGTGCTACTCCAGGGGGCACTGTGGCATCAAGAACTTTCCCAAAGGCCAAAGCCGGGCTGATCGCTCAGAAAGAACAAACCTCTAAGGCTGCAACGATTTTCTTCTCAGAGGTCCCTAACTTGTGTTCTTACAAAGAAATGGATACAGGAACCTGCTACCCCCAGCCCAGACACTTCTGTATCATATATGCAGTGTTTAATTTCTATGCCAAGAGTCTGGCTGTGTTCAAATCTTTGTAAATATCTCCAGTGTTTCCTTTCCCCTCTCTCCTCTTCCTCGCTCCCTTCCCCTGTAAGTGTTTTCCTTTTCCATTGATTTCTCTCCCTTCTCCAGTTTCTCCTCTTTGCTCACCATCTTTTATTGCCCCCCGGACAAACACACAAAGACGGAAACATACACCCCGCCTCTACCTTGGCTGCCTTTTTCTTGATGGGATGCCGCTCTTAGAGTTCTCTTGGACTGCGCTGGTCTTTGCATCCTCCAGATTTGAGCAAAGCACTGGCTCCTGGCTCTCTGTACTTTCACAGATCTTTACAGTAATTATGTGGGAACTTCAAAGCAGGGCTATTTGTTCTCTCTCTCTCTCTCTCTCTCTCTCTCTCTCTCTCTCTCTCTCTCTCTCTCCCCTAGCCCTAGTGAAAGTCCAAACAAAACTCCGTCTGCAGACCACGCAGAAAACTGTGTTGAAGTTAGCAGCTGGCATTTTGAACGTGTAGTGATTTTAAAACACAGATAAAACAAAGCAACACCCCTCTCAAATCTCCTCGCTTCTGAGGGACACCGTGGGGATATGGAAAGTTTTTCTTGTGGGACCAGTTTCTACTCAAAATGTTCAAGATTCTGTCTCAACTTCTTACCCTTGGAGGAGGCAGAGGAGACATTTCATTAGTTTGGGGCAACTGAACCTGTGGCAGACACAACCTTGTTCCTAATTGGAAGGGATTGATTCCAGAAAAAAAAAATCTGTGCTTGGGGAAAGGCTATTTCTATGGCATTTTTTTTTTGAGTGAGAATTTTACATATTAAATGTTTAAATACGACTCCATCTAAGTCTGTGTTTCGTATCTGCCTGGACTTGGGGAGGTGGGCACCCAGCTTCAAGGAAAAATAAAACTCCCATTCAATAAAATAGTGGGCAGCAAAGCTGGACGCTTCGTTGATGAGACATTTCCCAGGCTTCTGACTTTATTATAAATGAGGTTTTAGCTCAAGGACTAAAGGTTCTAGCAAGGAAGGGGCCTGATGAAGGAGTTGAAAACACTTTAGGAACGCTGACCAAATCCTCCACTGTGGACCAATGGGGAATGCAGAGGTGCTGGGTGGGTCTTAGCCAAGCCACAAAGGGGCTTCTAGAATCTCCCAGGGCTTGAGGGACTCAGGCAGCCTTGCTCGGGGCAGGCGCTGTGGCTGCCGTGGCAGCTGGTGCGCGTAGATGCAGCCGGCTTCCCCTGACTACCTAAACCCTATGCACGTTTATTATGGATACACTTGCTGAGGGAATATTCCAAATAAGATGGGAGTGGGTTCGTTCAGGGGAGTAGACCCCCCCAACCCCCCTCAGCCTTCTCTTCCACCAACTTTGCCTGAGGGATTTAGGCAAAGTGAACACAAAGGAAGGCACGGAGGCTGGAGGCTGGTGGTTTTCTGTTTTCTCTCTTCAGAAAGAGGAAATAATATTTAGAGAGGTAAAATCCTGTGGGTTTTCTCTGATATTTAATGAGATTAAAAATATAATATCTCAGCTAAAAAAAGACATAAGCTCCTTTGACTAAGCAGATATACGAGACATTTATTAACTCAATCCCAGATTCACCTCCCTGCGTAGAGCCTCTTTTAGAGACAGCTTCATTTTGTGTCCTTTCTTTTCTTTCCTTTTCTTTCTTTCTTATTTTTCTTTGTTGTGTTATAGTTGCTTTCCCCCTCCAGCCAAGAATCATAAATCCTTCTGTAAACCCTGGTGCACTGATTTGGGGGTCTATATTAAGAGTGTGTAAAACTCGAGTTCATTATTATTTATCGATTAGTACAATGCCGTAATCATTATCATGGTAGTAAGAGCAAGTGCAACAACAGTAAAAGCAACTGTGAGCTGAGATCATCTCTCCCAGATGTCTGATCTTGCCTTTAAATAGCTTTAAAAGAAAAAGAAGAAAAGGTTTTTTTTTTAAAGCCTTTATTCCTAAATGCGAATTCCCATAATAGAATAATAGGATATTAACGTACTTAAAAGCACGCCTGAGTTCCCACGCCTGAAGCTATATTCGCTCGGAGTTAAACTCCGAAAAGGCTTTGAAATACGGAAACTTTGAGCCATGTGTGCTGCTGGTAAGGCAGCCCATTATGGGCTGGCCCATAAAATGGACAGCAGATGGCACTCCAACCACTGGTTATGCCACAGATCTTTTTTTTTTTTTTAAATTCTGTTCTTGGTCTTTCAGACTAAGGGTGTGGACAGGCACTTTGGGTCTGATTCTGAATATTGAACAATACCATCAAAAGGCACAGAGGAGGAAGACAGGAGTCGGGTCAAGGGGCTTTTTTGGGTGGGTGTCAGGCTGGCCAGATTTTGAGAACTTCACTGGGACAAGAAAGGATGCTTTGTTTAGCTGTGGGTGGATTCTGGCCAGACTCCATTGAGCAGAAAACAAGGCTACGGTGCCCTCGGGTTTTCCAACTCGTTTTAGGCATTCTGGAAAGGAAAAAAAAATTAGATCTTTGGTTGGTGTTGTAAGGACAACACTGTCACTGCTCTGTGGCTGGGAGACATTTGGCTTCCTTCTCACCCAGCCCCCAGATCTGGCTGAGTGGAAAAGGCGTTGGTGGAGGGAGAGAGGGGAGAAAAGAAGGCTGTGTGTGTGTCCGTGAGTCTGAGCGTCTGTGTGTCGGCTGGGGAGGGAGGGCACTTAGCAGATGAATGCGACGGTGGATGAATGTGGAGTCTTGTGGTCCATGTCAAAAGCTGGGATGTAGGACCCACTTCTCGGTGGGAGAGTCCACGCTCTGGATGCCGGCATGCTGAGATTTGCGGGACAAAGGATAGTTCTAGAGCCGGTGCCTTGGCACCTGAGGTTGGAGCACTCTGGACCCTGGAGGGTAGAGGTGGGTTTGGCGGCTGATTGGGGGAGAAGGGGGCAAGAGGGAAGTTTTTATTTTTCCTGGAGGCTTCAAGGTCTTCATAACACAGCTCCCAAGTGAACTGGAACCTGGCCAGTCAGAGCCAAGGAAGCAAACAACCTGGAAGAGAGTGGCTATCAGGAACATTAGCAGAAATCAGATCCTCTCTGGCCCATCCAGAAGTCTATGAGTGTGTATGTATGTGTGTGTGTGTGGCATAAATTTAAACATGACAGAAAACTCTATTTTAGCTTTCCCATCATTTAGGACAATAAAACTTTATTTAGTCTAATCCAAGACTTCATTCACAAAATGAATCCGTGTCAACCCAGGACTCCTCCTCTAGACAAAGACAGTGAGTGTCGGAGCAGCCAGGCTGTTGGCCCCAGATCAAACAGCTCCAAACAAAGCTAAAACTATTGCACCTGGAGAAAGCAAGCTTCAGATCAGGGTGGTGGTGGTGTTGTCTTCATTTTGTTGTTGTTGACAATGATTTCTGTTCGAGGCACAGTTTCATTCTTCGCTCTGGATGATGGGGAACTCACTCTGCCTCCCAGGCTGTCTGGGAAGCTCACCCTCTCCCGTCCCGTCCCGTCCCCTTGCCTCAGTCTCCCAAGTGCTGGGATTAGAGGAGTGAGCCGCTACATGGAGTGGAGATGAGCGTATTTCAGTGTGATTTGTAATCCTCCTGCCTCCATCTCCTTCAGCAAATCCTACTGGCATGTGCTTGATTTGTAAGCATGCACTTGGAGGAAGAAAGAAGGAAAGGAGAGAGGGAGGGAGGGAGGGAGGGAGAGAAAGGGAGGGAGGGATCAAGGGAGGGAGAGAGCTATTTGAGAGGAACAGCCCCTTCTACTGTTCTGTTCTTGGGCCAGTGTCCCAGGGAGGAGAGATTTCAGACTGAGAAATGGAAGCATAAATTCACCATTCAAAAGAGATGGCACTTAGGTGCAGGGGACAGAAGCCACTAACTCTTGCTGCGAGGGAATAAAAAAATCAACAAGACTTTAATTTAAAAATTGCACTGCTCGATTGAGTATGGTAGAGGGGTTGCCATGATGCGTGCATGGTGATTAGGGGACAACTTGGGCATCCCGGGGATTGAACTCAGGTCCTCAGGTTCCCGCTGAGCCATCTTGCTGTCTTTGTTTATGAACTTCATGCCTCACATCCCTACACATCTCCGAGAACAGAGGTGAGCAGAGCTAGGTAATTTGACGAAGGGCCGGGCGAGGCAGAGTCAGCCAAGGTAAGACAGACTTTGAAGGGACGATGCTGTCCATCCTTTTAAAATATCTCTCTGCTGCTCCTCCCCACCCCCACCCCCACTGCCAGGTCTGGGTCTTTGGCAATCAAGGCAACCTGAGAGGAAAGCCAAGCCAGCGAAGGGTGCCTTCCTCTTCTCGCTTGGGGCCTTCTCTGTGGGGCTGCCTTCCAAGTGGCCTGTCCTGGAAGCCAGCTGTTCTGGTTTGGGCTCCGGGCAGAGCAGATCGGCTGGGGACTGTGCTCAGACCTGTTTGGCTGGAGTAGCCTTGTAGGTACAAGGTGCTCTCTTTGTTGGGACAACAGTCAGGGAGTTCAGTCTCTTTCACAGGATTCCCTGTTATTGGTATCCGCCATCACTCAACCATTTTACTCAGCAAAGTCCAATGTCCTCCTTTGAGGCTTGGTCGTCTACCCTGCTCCTCCACATGAACTTGTCCTGTTACCTGTGCACTGTGTGCTTACTGGGCAACAGATTTTGTTGAAAAGGTGTCTGTCCCTTCACAGGTAAAGACTATAAGGTGGGGAGCAGATCTGGCCAACCTCAGTTGGAGCTCTGTGGATGTGGAAATTTGCTGTGCACGGCATACATGTTCAGGGGTGTATTTGTACATGTGTGTGAGTGTGCACATGTACACATGTGCATGGGTGTGCAAGGTGTTGTGTGTAACAGCTGGAGAACAGCCTTGGATGTTATGCCTCAGGTCCTCAGCCGTTGGGCACACTCAAGTTTGAGACAGGCCACTCACTTGGCCTGGAAGTCACTGATTTTCATCAAAGGTTTTTATATTGGTATGATATTTTGTGGACGCGATGCTATATGGAGCATGCTGGGGTAAATAAAATATTGTCAACATTAATGCCACCTAGCTGGGAGTGATGACAACACATCTTTAACCCAGCACTCGGGAGGCAGAGGCAGGTTATTCTCTATGAGTTCAAGGCCAAACTGGTCCACATAGTGAGTTCCAGGACAGCCAGGACTATATAGTAAGATGCTGCATAAAAAACTTAATGCCAGATGCTTTATAGCCACAATCAAACAGACAAACAAGCAAATGTCTCAGATTAGGTTTAAAAAAAAAATTAAGTGAGTTTGCCAGAATGGGTAATTTTCTATTCACTAGCCCTTCGTTAATCAGATTGCAGTTATCTGTCTCTCCTGAACTAAGGAAAGAACAAACAAACAAATACATAAACAAACAAACAAACAAACCCAGCTCATTTCAGACTTGGCAACACTTACTCTTACTCTCAGTGGTGGTTTCTAGCAATGCATCACCCGCCTCTGCTTCGAAGGCTGCCTCCTCCTTTTGTGGGCCCCTTTGCCCCCAGGTTGGTTTTCCACACCCGTCTTATCCATTTGGTTTTTGTTCTACTTTGTTTTCCATCAGTCAATTCATTTAAGTAATAATAATAGTAATTATTCCCCGCCCCCAGGACAGAACAGGGCTCAGTCTGTAGAATGCTGTAGCATACAGGAAACCCAGGACTGAGCTCCAGCACACTATAAACCAGATGTGGTGGAGAATGACTGTTACCCTAGCACTCAGGAAGTGGAGGTGGTGGGGAGCAAGGGTCTGAGGTCTAAAGTCATCCTAGGTTCTCTAGCATGTTTAGGGCCAGCCTGGGCTACATAAGACCCAGAAAGGAAAGGAAAATCCTTTCTAACATTTTTTTCTGAACCTATCCCACTTGTCATGGAGGGGGACAAGGCAGAGAATTGGGACGTTCATCTGGCCATGCCTGGGTGAGTGGGTCCTGGGTGCTGGGTGCTGGGTGCTGAGTGCTGGGTGCTGGGTGCTGGGTACTGGGATCTATCTTAGTTGCTTTTCTGTTGCTGTGACAACATACCTGAATAGAGAGGCAGCTGGGGGAGGAAAGGTTTGTTCGGGTTCACAGCTCACGTGTGGCAACTATTGTAGGGTAGCACAGCAGGAGGAGCCTGAGTCCTTCCTGCAGCATCCTCAAAATCAGCCTATCTGACAATCGAGACTCAGGGATGCTGGCTCAGGCTTCCTTTCTGCTTTGTCTGTCACACAAAGACTAAAGTTTGTCTTTCAAGACACCACGTCCACCACTGTGGTCAGACTTTCCCATACGAGGGCTGGCTTGCTTTGCACATGAGCTTCCCACACCCAGGATCCCCTTTACAGAGCTGCCCTAGACTCTAGAGGACGTGGGTGGGTGACAGCATGCCCTCAACCTGTGGCACTCCTGCTTGTCCACACAGTGGGTGCTGTGCCTGGAGAATGCAACTTCCCTCTGTTTGTGACCTTGTTAACTTCCACTCACCCGTGAAGCTCATCGCACATCCTCCCTTCTTTTGACTCACCTGGCATTTACTGCATTTTTATTTTCAACTGCTGCTCTAGTGTGTTAAGCTCTTAGTGTTCTTGTATACATGTGCACCTCTGCACAAGGACCCATCACCACACACACACACACACACACAAAAACACACACACACACACACACACACACTCATGCTCACCCTCACCTTCATTCCCAGCCTCATGCCTATTTGAACATATACACTCACATTCCATTACACACGTGACACCCATACTCTCTCCCACTCACATACCCACCAACCCACCATGTATCTTTCCATCTATTCTTCCACTTACCCACACATTCATGGAGCCATCCCCCAACCCATCCATTTATCCATCCATCCATCCATCCATCCATCCATCCATCCATCCTTTTTACTTACGCACTCATTCATCCATTTATCTCCCATCCATCCACTCATCTCCCATCCATCCACCCCTCCCTCCCTCATCTATCCATCCATCCATTCACCCATCTACTTATCCATCCATCCATCCACCTATCCAAAAGTCATAATCACTAACTGGAATGCCATGTTTATTTAACCTATATAAACACACACACACACACACACACACACACACACACACACACACATTTGCACACATGCATTTGTGCTTGAGTTTTCCATCACAGACACACATCAGGGTCTGGTTGGCTGGCAGTCGCCAGAGAACTTTACGATGATGTCAGAGAGGAGAAGGGTTGATGAAAATCAGATCTGGTAATTACAGGCCTTTCCACATGCAGCACCCCCCCCCCCCCGTCCCCAAGCCCCCAGCTGGACTTCAAAATAAAAGGTGGTCGAGAGATGGGAATCTTTCTGTGGGTTGGGAAGTAAGCAAAACCACATTTAAGGGGGTGATGGAAACTTCTCATGCTGTCCCGAAAACCTGCTTGCTGTTGACATCGTCAGCGATCCGCCTCGAGTTCCGTGTGTACGTGTTGAGACTTTCTGTGGCATTTTTAAGGAACATGGATGAAGCCTGTTCCTTTACAAGCCTGGTTTCTGTGTGGAAGGGGGCTCTGAACTCCCTTGGCTGGCCCGGGAAGATTGTTTCTCTCACACAGTCTAAGAAGACACCACCCTTGGCAGTTCTGTCTGCAGGACATGTTCTACATCCTAAGAGAGAGCACCAGGTGGGGGCTTAGATGGGTTCCTGTGGTGAGGGCTGTGGAAGGTGTCACTGCTGTCTGCAGCTTTAGGCTCCCACAGTTTCACCGTTGCCTGGTGAGGCCCTGTGGAGTCGCTTGCTGCCTTCCTGAGATACAGCCTTAACTTCCTTGAACTTGAAGCACCTCATGCTTCAGGTTGTTGGCTCTCACCTACCATCTAGTGAAAACTAGACACAAACACACCCCCTGGCTCTGGGTCTGTGGTCCCAGCACGATGCTTGGGACCGAGAAGAAAGGGTTAATCAGTAGCCGAAGAATGGAGATCAGATTGAGCTGAGAGCTCCTCTCTCTGGAGAAGCTTGGGTTCCCTTGGGGAACAGAAGCAGCCTCTGCCAGGCAGAGACTAAGGATAGCTCTATACAGTCTGGGGACACTTTTAGGAGATGCGGTGCTGGAACCCAAGTTAAAGCCTCATGCATGTGAGGTGATGGCTCCGCCAGCTGGACCACGTCGCCCCACTTTTCCTTTAATTCCTTCATGGCTCTGAGGATGGAACCTAGGCCCTGGAATACTCTAAATATGATAAGTATTCTTCATTGTCAAGGAGACATACCTCTGGGTGTGTGAATGAAAGTGTTTCTAGAAAGTTCTGAGGAAGGAGGACCCACCTTCAATGCAGATGGCACCATCCCACTGGCTGAGGTCCTTAAATAAAAAGAAGAGTGCTGGATACCAGCATTCATCTCTCTCTGCATCCATCTGAAGTAGCCTTCCCATCTTGAGGGACCGTACACTCAAACCATGGATCAAAATAAAGCTAAATTCCTTAAGAGTGGAAAAAACCAGCCCTTCCTCTTGTCAGGTTATTTTGTCACAGGACTGTATACAGTCACGACGTAGGGACACTAGCCCTGAACAACTGTCATGACAACCACCACATGGTACATAAACACATAGTATAAAGCGGGTTACAAAGCAGGACCCTTTTCATTGTGAGCCAAGCTTCAACAGCTGAGACATCTCTCCATGGATAGATCTCTGAGTTCAAAGCCAGCCTGGTCTGCAGAGAGAGTTGCAGGATGGCCAGGCCTACACAGAGAAGTGTGTGTGTGTGTGTGTGTGTGTGTGTGTGTGTGTGTGTGTGTGTGTTGTTTTGTTTGTTTTTTAAGACGGGGTTTCACTGTGTAGTCATGGCTGTCCTGCAACTCACTCTGAAGACCAGGCTGGCCTCAACCTCACAGAGATCCGCCATCCTCTGCCTCCAAAATGCTGCCATTAAGAGTGGGCACTACTATGCCTGGCTAATGCTGAATATGTTTTTAAAAGTCCACTTCTGTGAGCTCCAGGAACGTATCTTCCTTTTAATGACTTTCTCACATAACTGGTCTGATCATCAGCTGATTGCCATGGCCTTGAACTAGCAACTCTGAGTGTTGTTCTAACACCTGTCAGCGTTTCTAGTGTAACATGAAAAAAATATTTCTGATTTTTCTCTAATGACAAAGCCTGAGAGACTACTAATATCACTGAGGCTCATTGTCTGCTTTTATTTGGGAAGGAAATCTTACACTTTTATTTTTAAAAATGTGGTTTTTAAAAGTTTTTTCCACCTAAATCCACAGAGTGGTCGACTGTTTTGGGGGGATCTCTTGGCTGTCTGGGAACCTCTTGGTGTCCACAGAGCTCAGGCTGAGACAACTTCAAGAGGAAAGGTGCAGGAAGGCACCTGGGAAATACTTCCAAAGCAATTTGGCAGAAGGAGTTGGTGGCACACACCCAGCATCCCAGAGGTTGAAACAGGAGGATGAGGAGTTCAAGGCTGGCATTGGCTACCAGAATGAGCTCAGGTCCCACCTGAATTACACGAGAGTCTGTTCAAAAGGATCAACTCCCCGCAAAAGTAATTTTGTGACCACTAAAAGTGTCTTAGAAACATTAAACCCCAAATTTCCTGTGATGTACAAAACTTTTCATATTCAAAGTTAGAATGACAGAAATATGAACATCTCTGTCTATCTTTTCCTAACTCTACTGGTTTATGGGGTCATACCAGAGTTAGCTATGAAGTCTGGGATACATCAGCCAGATGCCTCAATTAGCCCAGGGCTACAAGAGTTCCAGGAGACTAACGTATGATGCAAGGGAGAAGAAAACTGAGGAAGAGGGATGTGAGCCGTTTCCACAGGGAGGGATGGAGGAGAGTGTCAAGTGTGGCTCATTTAAATAGGGAGTGCTATGGAGAACAGACCTACAAGGATAGAGATCAGCCGCCACCCCAGAATCCTTGTGAGATTGAGATGATGCTTGTCTCTCCCCATGATGGTCCACGGATGCTCATGTTCTGCTGTCCGGTGGCGCAGTGCTTGCATGGAACTCACACATCGTCCTGGGAAATGGTTAGGAAGTCTTACCAATTATCAAAGCATAGTGCAGAGAGAAAGGCAGCATGCATAGGCTGCAGGCTACAGGGTGGCTAAGAAACCTGGCCAGATTGGCAGAGAAGAGATGGCTTGCGGGCCAGCTAGTGAGTGAGCTCAGGGGGCTGAGGTAGTGAACTCCTGGCTCTGGACTCTGCGTAATCCAATATATGGCCACGAACCACGTACAGCCATTTGGATAAAGTGACATCATTTCCTGTCTGGGAATGGGTGCACACTTGTATAAATCTAATGCTTGGGAGGCTGAGGCAGGAGAATCAGCCCAAAAGGGAAGAGGCAGTCATTTCTCAGCTACCCTGGCCACATGTCCAGGCTGCGATACCTGTGTGTGCTCAGTGGTTGCCATGTTGGATAATGCCACAAACTGTCACAAGAGAAAACCCACAACTTGGCATCTCTTTCTAGGAGGCAGTTATTAATGGGGGTACATTTCAGTTTAATTTCCATGACAGAGAGAGTCAGAAAATTTAGAACTGTATATGGCTCATCACAAACCTATGGGGGACAGGCTGCCTGTTCCACTGAGTGGGCTCAGTAAAGATAAATGGAGGATAGTTTAAAGTGACCACTGAGTCTCTCTCATGGGCTTTCCATAGATAGGCAGGGGCTGTGCCTGGTGGGCTCTGAGTTGTTTGACCAATAGAAATGGGGGGTGGGGGTGATGCTAGCTTTAGGGGATACAGATCAGATTTTCTTCATGGAAAGTGCACATGAAGGGGCAGATGAGGTGGAGAATAACTGAGTCCATCCTTCCAGGAGACCCCATAAGGTCTCTAGACATATTGCTGAAGCCATTTTGGAACTTTCTGGTCACTGGGTAAGTATAACTGAACCATCACCAAACAAGTCTGTGGTAAGAATTATCCAGCTGAGCCACATCCCGGTTCACTGAGGGATAAGAGTAGCAAACGAGTATTTCAGGCTACTGAGATGTGGGGTGCTGTAACAGAGTAGATGGTGTGGCATTCCCATTAGAATATCAGCCGTAACTGAGTTTGGTGGCCCACCTGGGTCCAAGTGTTAAGGAGGATTTGGGAGCCGTCTTTGCCAGCTCCCAAATTATGCCAGCATTGATTAGTAATGTCTGCCCGGTATGCAGTAAGACACACCTACTCTGTCTTCTGCATGCAAACACACAAGTGCACATATACACACAGGTGTGTACACACAGACACACGCCCAGGTGTGTGTACACACAGTCACCCAGCAAACAGACATATACTACACAGAATAAATTTCTAGCATTTATTGACATAACCCAAAGACAAGGGGTTGAGCCCCCAGTTCCATGAGCTTCTCCCATCAACTTGTCTGCACCTTGTGTACTGTAATGTAAGAGAATGGGACCAGTCGGAGCTGCTGTGTGCAGCACCATGGCCTAAGTGACCACAAAATTTAAGAAGACCCTGACAATGGGCAGACTTTAATCTGCATCCTCTGTCACTGTTCTTCATCTATGCCAGCAGTTCCTAATACTGTACCGCAGCAAATAACTCTGCTATATCTTAAGACAGATAATCAACTGTCTCGAATATTCATCTCAAATTTAAAACACGCTAGTTTTACAAAGTGGATAGCATCTATATTACCAGCTTCCAATCTCATGCCCATGGCAGACATCAATAAACGATCTCAGAACTTTTCCCTCTGGTGACACACAGCGTCAGCCTTGTCTCCAGTAAATTCTCCACGTAGCCACTCTCAATCAGTGAGGCCCGGACATTCTAGTTTTTGACACATTTACATGCTTTTGAGTATTGGACATTTCCCCCAGAAACTGTTTTGTTTTTGTTTTGTTTTGTTGTACCTAGTGGGCCCATCCTTCCTTCACAAATTTAACATAGCTTCTCAGGTCTCTAGGCAGCCTCAGTATTAAATATCAAATCACGTTTCTTGAGTTAATTTGTAATTCTGTATGATCACTTCTCCCTGAGGACCAGGGTCAGTTTATATCTCTTTATTCTGACCTGATAGAGTACATGCCAGCTAACTGTAATTATAGCAATGACATTATTTAGCCTCTGATAAATCAAAGCCCACATAGCTTCCAGAACAGAAAGCTCTGTGTATGTACCTGTTCCCCCATGTGGGTATGTATGGATTGATGTACAGAGTAATGTCAAGATGGCTTCCTTCCTTCATCACTTCACCTTTTTTTTTTTTTTTTTTTTGAGGCAGGATCTGTCACTGAATGTGGAGATCAACAGTTCAACTAGGTTGCCTGGCTATTTTGATCAGCTGGGCTGGCCAGCGAGACCAGGAGTTCTGCCTGTCTGCCCCAGAGCCACATTCAGCTTTTACACAGAGGCTGGGCTTCTGAACGTAGGTCCTCATGCACGTAAAAGCAAACGCTGCCCACTGAGCAATCTCCCCATGCTCCGGTCATCCTTCAATTCTTCTTTTGGTTGAGTTTCATTATCAGACTGCTTCCCCTCTGTGGTAATTTTTGGTAGTTCCAGGTCATTTCCTGCCACCCACTACTCCAACGAAAGAGCTTCATTGAATTAAGACACTTCGTGTAGGCAGAGAAATAGCTCAGTTGATAGGGTGCTTGCTTTGCATGCATAGGGCTCTGGGTTCGATCCCAGAGACAGACGGACAGACAGACAGACAGACAGACAGACAGATAGACAGACACACACACCTCTGATTGGCTGTCAGTTCCCATGTTCCCATCTCTGAACCAATCACTAGCAGGATGCTTTGATTGGCAGAGCTGTTTCCCCATGTGTATTGTGGAGACCAAGGTTTTCAACCACACGGGCTGTGGGCAAGGCACGTATCCCAGTGAAGGGGTGGATGGCACCTTGCCAGGCTCCAAACACGGCTTTCTAACGACTGTGGCTGAATGCCAAAGCACCAGAGAAGTACAAGATGGTACTGTCCTTATCCAGGCGTGGTCCCTCCACGTTCGTCATGAATGCATGGCTCTCAGAGTAGAACAAAGGCTGTTGTGTCTGCCGTCCTGGCTTGGAGAAGCCAGCCAGACTGTGAGGCTCTGCTTCCAGTCATTAGCACACGAGAACACTGATCTGTTGACCCACTTCCTTCTTGCCTGCGGAGCAGGGAAGAGGCTGCGGGGTAGGGCGTTGGTGGGACGAGGGGGCTGATGTCACAGGGGTTTGGCAGGCTCTCTCTGAGTGCATCTGCCGTTTTTAGAATCAGGAGGGGAAGGAGAAACCACAGCGTGACCATCTAGGCATTTCTTTTCTTTCCTCTTACTTTTCCTCAAAGCTCTGGTGCTTCGAGGGAAACGCTAGCCTTATGTTTCTGTTTAATATGCAAGCTGCTTAGGCCATCAGCGCGAGCCCACGAAGAGCCGTCTGATGTCCAGGGAGAATTGTGGGCTTGCATATAAGTCTCTTAAAATGTGTGTGTGTGTGTGTGTGTGTGTGTGTGTGTGTGTGTGTGTGTTATGATGTGGTGTGCATGTGTTATGTATGTATGTATATCTGTGTTTGAGTATGTGTGCATGTACATGTATATATGTGGTGTGTGGTGTATGGTGTGTGTGTGTGTGGTGTGATGTGGTGTGCATGTGTTATGTGTGTATGACTGTGTTTGAGTATGTGTGTATGTATATGTGTATATGTGTGTATGTGTGGTATATGCTATATGTGTGTGAGATATGTGTGTGGTGTGCTGTGCTGTGTGTGCTATGTGTGTGTGTTTGAGTATGTGTGCATGTACATGTGTATATGTATGTATGGTGTGTGTGTGTTTGTGTGTGTGTGTGTGTGTGTGTGTATGTAAACATGTGTGTGTACTTGAGATTTACTCCAACAAAGCTCTGCATTCCTCTGGGTTTACTCATGGTAAAGTGAGGCCCAAGCCTGGAAGCAATAGGACAATCTGTGGCGATGCCTTTCTTTTATCAGATCCACAGAGCAGATGGCAGAAACAAAACACATGCCTTAGTCTTGCTTCCGGGTGCTATGATAACATGCTCTGACCAAAGCAGGTGACTTTAGGGAGAAAGGTCTGGCTTATAATCAAAGATTCTAATCCATCATGGCGTACAGGAAGTCAAGACATCAGGGGCTCGGAGCAGCCTGGTACAGTGTCTACAGGCAAAAGAAGCAACAGATGTGTGCTAGTCCTCAGCCTATGTCCTTCGCTCTTCTACGGATGTCATCCAGGATCCCCTCCCTGCCAGGGGAATGGCGCCACCCACAGTGAGGGGGTTTTCCTTCATCGGCGTGGCCAGAGGCTTGTCTCCCACATGATTCCAACATCTGTCAAGTTGGCGATCATGACAATCAAAGGCCGTTGGTGTCGCTTTGCATGGAGTCTAGAGCGACTGTTCAAGGTTCATAATCTTTATTTCTTCCCTCCCACTCTTAGCCTCCCTTGAGACTATCTTATATCTCTCTCTTGCCACTCAAAGCTGTCCCCAGGGAGCCCTTGAGGACTTTCAGCATGTCTGCTGCATCAGGCACTGAACTTGACCATGTAATGGACACTCTTGCTGCTTGGGTGATGCAATCACGTGGCAGCACTTGGCACAGCCGCACAGCTCCTCTGGCAGGTTCTCCTTACTTGCCTTGGATAACCTCAATGTCTCCCATTAATTTCCCATGATGCCTCACCTCTTTAGTGCTGCTTTTCCACCTCAGAGCCCTGTCCGTCTCTTCCAAGCTATTACATATTAGGGACCCCTAGGCTCACTCAGGGACCCCGTGATGGTCAGTTTTAAATGTTGACTCACCGAGAGAAGAGGCTCAGTTGAGGAATTCTCTTAGATCAGATCGGCCAGCCTGTGGTGGATTATCTTGCTTATTCATTGAGGTGGGAAGATGCACCCTGAATTCGAGTGGCACTGTTTTATGGCCCAGGCCCTGAGCTAGATAGGACTGGAGAGAACATTCATTTCTCTTTGCTCTTGACTCCGGATGTGACTCAAGTAGTGGCCTATGCTCCTGTCTTGATGTCCCTGAAATGATATTTTGGAATTACAAGCCAATTAAACTTTCCCTTCTCCATGTTGCTTTTTGCTTGAGTCTTTTGTCACAGTGACAGAAAAAAAAGAACGAAGAAACTAGGACAGATGTCCTTCTTTTCTTAGCCTGTAATTTCTCCCTGGGTGGCTGTCCTTTCAGGTTTATTGCCCTTGGCAGGGATGCATAAAAACTGCCCATGTAGAGGGACAGCTTTGCAAGCACAGTGGTTCAGATAGCTGAAGGAAACCCGGAGAAGAGAGCTGTGGAGTTGGCCTGGTACTGCTACGCTAAAGCAAGGCTCTGCAGAGGACCAACGACGATCAGGTGACTAGACCATGTGAGAGCCCAAGAGCCCCTGGCACCTCACAGAGCTCCAGGATGTACAAATGTGCAGCCACATATCTGTTAAGATTGGGCCAGGACGATGCTGCTTGGGGAAGTCAAGACCTACTCACTCACTTCCTTCACATGGACATCTAAGTGGAAGGCCCCTGTTGATTCTCTAAACCAAGTACCCAGCATTTTGACATTGAGACAGGACTCCATAATCCACGGATGTGCTGGGCCGTATACAAATCTGTCCTGAGAGCCATGTGACCCTGGGGCTGCAGGTTAGCTATGCCTCTTAGACCCCCCTAGAGGCTGAAGAGTTGACCTACTCACTCCTGTGCTTGAAGGTAGGGGAGGAGGTTTCACCCCCTGCCCAGGAACCTCCATAAGCATGCTATAGCTAGGTAGGAGTGTAACTAGGTGTTGGGGACAAGAAGATTCCTAGTATCATCTGCTTGGCCACTTGGTGGGTGTGGCGAGGGGCTTTGGATGCCAACGGTGTACTCTTGATGGGCATCAGGTGACCCTCCCATGAGTTTTACATGCCACCTCCTAGACACGAGGCCAGAGACTAGGGTGGAAAATCCAAAGGAATCTGGCTGCAAACATCCTCAGCCTGATCAAGGAGGTAACCTTGAACCAGCAGTGAGTGAGTCAGCTTGATGTGGGGGTGTGAGCTGAAACCGGATGGTGCCAGTTTACAGCCACACTGTGTAGGTGATGGCTTTGAAGGGGGCTCAAAGAGGGGGAAGGGTATGCCTAGCTGGCAAAGTAGCAACAATAACCTATGATCCATTCTGTGTGGGAGGGGGTATGATAAGAAGCAATAAGGGAGATGTGTAGGTAGGTAGGTAGGTAGGCAGGTATGTAGGTAGATAGATAGATAGATAGATAGATAGATAGATGATAAATTTAATATATAGATGACAAATAGATGATGGATAGTGTTTTAGTTAGAATTTCTATTGCTATGATAAAACACCATTACCAAAATTTTTCTTGAGGAGGAAGGGTTTATTTCATCCTACAGCTTGTAGCCCATCATCTGGGGAGAAGTCAGGACATGAACTCCAGGCAGGAACCTGGAGGCAGGAGCTGATGCCAAGGCTATGGAGAGCTGCTGCTTATTGGCTTGCTCCCCACAGCTCACTCAGCCTGCTTTTATTTATTTATTTATTTATTTATAGAACCCAGAACCACCAGCCCAGGGGTGGCACCATCTGCACTAATCTGGACTCTCCTGCATCAACTATCTGTCAAGAAAACGCACCACAGGACAATCTGGGGGTGCAGATTTTATCTAGGGCAAATAGATCAGAGATGGGTATTAGATAAATTGGATAGATACATGATAAAGAACAGACAGAGAGAGAGAGAGAGAGAGAGAGAGAGAGAGAGAGAGAGAGAGAGAGAAGAGAAGAGATAGATGATAGAAGATAGGTAAGTAGATGACAGGCAGATTGATAGATGACAGACAGATGACAGGCAGAATGATAGATGATAGACAGATGACAGGCAGATTGATAGATGATAGACAGATGACAGGCAGATTGATAGATGATAGAAAGACAGACAGACAGACAGACAGACAGACAGAAAGATGGATGGTAGGTAATTACTTGGTGATGGATAACGGCCTGGTCATGGACTTGGAAAGCAAATGGGTGGTTTATCAGAGGCAAGGAGTGCTAGAATACAAGCATGTGAGCAGAGTTCAAGGGGCAGATGAAGGGTATGAGGGTTTGAGTGGAAACACACACACACACACATACACACACACACACACACACACACACACACACACACACACACACACACACACACGTCTTCCAGAGATAGCATAAAGGAGTGCTGAAAGCACAGGTACACAAGGTGACTTGACTTAACTGATTTTCACAGAAACCCAACAGAAAGGACTTAAGCCTCAGTATCACCAAGCTCTGCTAAGCACCAGTCCTGTTACTAAGTACTATGACTCCCTCTGAAGGTGCGATAGACAAGCCTCAGAGACCAGTGTGAGCCTTCTGGGCTGCATGTGGACACCAGCTAGCAGGTTGGACCATTCCTTACATGGGGTGCATTTTTCCTTATCTAATCCTAAAAAGGCAGTAGTTGATCATGATGGGTACGGAGTCCTGGTGAGGACTCTCTTTTCCTTCCCATTGTGTGCATGAGGCTAAGAGACTCACTCCCGGGACGTGCTGTCCAATTATTTATCAGTTGTAACACGAATCAGCAAGCCTTGTGGAGTTCTGGAACACTCCTCTGAAGTTGCAGCCAAAACACAGCCTGAAAGCAGCATGGCAGAACACATACTCACATTTTGGGATGTGGGGGTATGTATGCATTGGACTCATGAGCTGTATGATGCTGCTGCATAGCAACCAGGCAAGTACCTATTCATTATCAAGGATTGGAAGCATGAATGGCCTCACTCACCATAGCTCCTGATGTCTTTTGTAGGACTTGGTGGTTCCCTGCCCCTCCACTCAAGGCTTGCAACCCCAAAGCGGACAATGCTTAGGGTCACACCAGGTTTCCCATCGAACCCCAAGCCCTACTGTGGCCATTGTGCCCTGGGTTCTCTGAGTTTAGAAACAAGCAAGGAGAGTCATGACACTGAGGTGTTGAGCTTGGTGTAGAGCAGGAAGCAAAGCTTCCCAGGGGGTAGGCAACGCAGGTTTGCAGGATGCTGGCCACCCATCAGGGGCTGCTGGTACCCCTGTGCTCCATGAAAACCAAGTATAGCTTGAGAAGGAACCCAAATATCTGTGGACCGGATGGATGAATGGCGTTTGATGTTTGAGGCCACGCTGTCTACCTGGCTTAGTATCATAAGGATGAAGGGTGGGCCTTCAATGAAGCCTTTCCCAGAGCCGTTGGGTTCGCCTGCTAATCCCACAAGTTTCATCTGTTACTCATCTCTGAATCCTCAGAGTTGTCATAGAAATGACACCAGGAGATGGCTCTGTCATTCTGTGACTCCAGGCAAGGGGACATGGGAGACACCTGCTACAGGAAGCTCTCAAGCAGAGCCTTTAAAGCTATACAAGTCTTAAGAGACCATCCACATTGCTGGGTGGAAAGAGTGAAGAATTGCACAGACTCAGTGATTTGTCAAAAGGCATCATGAGGAAATAAATATGTAAATATGAAAAGTTCCTTTATTTATCTGGATAGTTGGCGTCAAACAGTGACTTTGGGGCAAGAGGCATAGCCCTAAGTGGCTCATACGCAGAAGGCTTAGTCTCTGATGCAGTGTCCATAATGAGGGTTTGGGAGAAGGCAGTGGTTCATAAGGAGGCTGATCTAACCAGCAGATTAATCCTTTTATTTCTACCTTTCTAATTTTGTCTGTATTGTGTGTATTGTGTGTGTGTGTGTGTGTGTGTGTGTGTGTGTGTTGCACAGATGTGCTTGTATTTAATGATAAGAAATTGACACTAGGTACCTTCCTCAGTCATTCTCCACCTTAATTTTGGAGACGGCCTCTCACGGACTCTGCGGTGTGACACTTTGGCTAAGCTGGCTGGCCAGGGAGGCCCAGGCATTCCCCTGTCTGTCAGCCGGAGACTACAGATGTGTGGACAGGACAATTGTTTGCGAAAGGGCAATGGGTGGGCAGGGGAGGGGTGGATCTGGGAGAAGTTGGAGGAAGGGCATGAATGTCATCAAGATACCTTCTATGAGCATCTCCAAGAATGAATAAGAAATTTTAGTGAAAAAGTCTCTTCAGGGCCAGGATTCTTAACTTCTATACTACTTGAAAAACTCATAATATGTCTGATACTCTGTCTTAAACATTAAACTTGGTAGGAGAAAAAAAATTACAGATGGTATCCATCACTGGACAGTGACAAAACAGCAAATATTTGTTGTACGTAGCTATCATGACCCAAAGAGCTCCTCGAGCCATGTGATTTGGCCATCTGAGCCTTTCAACATTCCTGTTTCTTTCAATTGGAGAAACTGAGTCTTGACCTCCACCAGGAGCCCTTCGGGGGGTAGCTGAGATCATCGCTCAGGCTTGAGACATCTCTGTCAGGGTTTTATTGAGCAGAGCTGCCTGCCGCCATATGCATTTAAATAATGAGCAGGGATCAATACGTGCCTCTGTCCACACTCCCTTGATGACGGCCTAAGAAGGTGAGGCCAGCTCCACCACGAAGCTTCAGCCTGCAGCCCGAGCACATTATGGCCTCGCTGTAGCTAAATTTTGCCCACCGAGAACCACGAGTGATATTGAGAGGGTGGCAGGAAGGTCACGGAGCATTCACAGGGATCTAAATCTTGAGTGCCGGTGAGATAATGTGGCCATGTTTCCATAAACAGACACCCATCCATCACCGAATGCTGGTTCAGCCCTGAGCAGTAGCCTGTGGTGACATGGTGGTTCTCAGAAGCCTGGCAGCTCTGGGGTCAAGTTTTATTTCTGCATCTTAAGTCCCTTCATTCTCTTGTCTCCTTCTATGTCTCTTTCCATCCTTTCCCTCCCTTTCCAGCTCCTCCTTCCACCCTCCCCCACCCCCACCCTTTTTTTTTTTCTGGTTACCTCCCTCTCTCCTTCCTTCCATTTATACATCCCAATTCATCTAGGCACAACACAAAAGATAAAAATGCTGGCTGGGGAGGAAAGGGTTTATTTGGCTTACACTTCCATGTCACTGTCCATCACTGAAGGCAGTCAGGACAAGGAACTCAAACAGAGCAGGAACCTGAGGGCAGGAGCTGATGCAGAGGCTGAGGAGGAGCATTGCTTACTGCCTTTTTCTCCATGGCTTGCTCAGCCTGCTTTCGTAAAGGACCCAGGACCACCAGCCCAGGAGTGGCACCACCCACAGCCGACCCACCCGTCAATCACTAATTAAGAAAATGCCCTACAGCTGTGTGTACAGCCCAGTCTTTTGGATTCATTTGCTCAATGGAGGTTCCCTCCTCTCTGATGACTCTAGCTTGTGTTAAGTTGACATAAAACTATCCAGCACAGATGCCAAGTTGAAAGTGGACTCCTACTAACACTCACCCAGGGACACTTTCTCCTTAGCCGTTTGCTTGATTTCATCCACCCAAAGAGAATGACAAGGATGGCTTTCAAACCAAAGTCTCCAGAGAAATCCTTTGTATGTTGGCTAGACAAAGCAGATGAACTTCTAAGGGGTGAGAATAGCAAGACTTCACAGGAAAGCGATCCCCGTGGCCTCAAGAAGGTCCCAGGTTCAGAGGAGAGTCTGTGAGAACCCCTGAGTCCCTTCTATGCCTCCAGAGTGAAGTGTTCCCCTTGTCGGAACAGGATCTCAGGTGAATCCTGAAGAGACTGTAGCAGAAACCAGGAGCCGGTGTCAGTAATAAATCAAATTGTAAAGGGGCTTTGCACTTGGGGTGCTATGACACCCATCTCTTGACGACACCTCCCTTCAGGCATAGAGAGTTGTAGACACAGGGTAGATGCTACCTACAGGCACTCACCTTCTGAAAATAGTGAGCTTGTATTTTGTCTCTAAAATCAGTGTGTTGGGCTTGGAACGCTCTTTCCATTTTTTGGGATGCGAGGATTATTGGATTACGGACTGAAGGGCATTTCCTGGCTTTGCTGGATGGTGTTGGGAGCCTGGAAGACAATGGTAGTCTATAGAAGTAGATAGAAGCTTCTAGGCTTGATGGTATTAGTCACATGTGTTCTGATCACTGTCCTGTTTAGCTTCAGTTGTCAACTTGGCATAGTCTGGAGACAGGAAAGCCACAGTTGAAGAATTGTCTCTATTAGACTGGCTTGTTGTTTAGGAGGGCTTATCCCATCTATGGTGGGCAGCAGCATCTCTTGGTCCAAGATCCTGAACTGTATATGAAAGCTGTATAAGCATAAGCCCAGTTAGCTAGTAGCATCCTGCCTGGTTCCTGTTGCAGTTTTTGGCTGTGAGGAGAGTTCTTTGGCTGGAGGTGATGCCATGTGAGATGGCAATCTGGCAAGCACTCACTAAGTCCCAGCACTTTCAGAACTCAAACTTTGGGGTCATACATTTGCAATCTGACAGCATCATTAAATAGCAAATTGCATTGCATTTATATGCATATTCCTGGATTCATTTATGTGCACTGAATATGTGCAGGTTCCCAAGGACTCAAAGGATGTCTGATCCCTTGGAACTGGAGTCATAGGGTAACTGTGAACCAACTGATGATGGTAGTTGAGGAGGGATAGGGGCTGAGAATTTTCTTCAAGAGCAGAGTGCTTTGGGGGCACTGAAGTATCTTTTCAGGTCCTCAGATGACTTTAAAAATATTATTTAAAATATTATTTAATTGGCAGTAGATAGAGTTGGCTGGACACCCTTCATCTGTCATCCTGGTGTTTTCAGGACTGCTTTTCTCCATGTCCTGAAGTTACAAAGCACGGCTCACACACAGCGTGTCTGAGGGTCTCCCAGGGTCACTCCTCGACTTGGGGATCTAAGGAGCTCACCTAAAATCAACAACACCTCTGCAAACGAAACGTTGGTAGTCAACTTGTATGATTCCAGGTTTGAGCCCTGTGGAATGGAAATGAAAAAGCTGCTCTAAGGTGGACACAGGCCTAGGTGCTGTGTGGGTAAGAAAGGCAAAATAAGCTTTCATGAAGACGATGTTATGACGGGCGCAATGTAGGATGGGAAGTAGAGAGGACCAGGACTCTACACAGACTCCCGTACCACTGTCCTGAACTACTGAGCAGGCTGCAGGGCATCACTTCCCGTTCTGTTCAACCTTGACAGTTGTTGACCTTGCAACAAAACTTGACATCTCTAAAGTTTACACTCAAGAACCACACAATAAGAAATAAGAAAGCAAAACCATATCACAATATTTCAAATAAAGATCTAAGTTACAAAGTACAAAGTACCAGAGAAGAGACAATTTGATCGAAGAGGGGCCTATTTCAGCTAATCAAGGAAAGGCATATTTCATCTTATAGTTCAAAGGGATACAGCCCATCTCGGTGGGAAAAACATGGCAGCAGGCGCAAAAGGCTATTGGTCACATTGCAGCCCAAGTCAGGAATCAGAGTGTGAACAGGAAGTAGGACCTGCCTCTCAAGCCTCAAGGCCCGCCTCTCTTGTGACCCACTTCCTTCACAACCATCTCAAACAGTGCCACCATCTGGTGACCAGGTATTAAAAACACACATGTCTGTGGGGACCGTTTTACATTCAATCCACAATGTGGAGTTTCACATTTTGTGGTGGCTGCATGCATAGCTGTCTTGGGGACCATGAAGGCTGCAGGCTGCAGATTGGACACCCATGAGAATCTAGGCAAGGAAGGCAAATTTAGATCAAATGATAGGGGGGAAAATTGCATTGTAGACCTTAAAATTCCCGAGAGGCAGTCAAAGCGTCAATATCTAGGTAGCTGCAGGAAAGACAGCTTTGATGTTCAGGAGAGACTCATTAGGGATGTGGCTTTAAACTTCAGTGTCACAGACAGTTTCAGACTTTATGTAGCTCTGCAGCAAACTCCGACCACTAACTTTCCCCCCCTTGTATCTTGTTGGGGTCTGGCAGTTGTCTTTCTCCTCAAGGGTAGCTCTTAATCGCTTGTCATTTAACTCTCATAAACACTCTTAGGAAAAATAATAACCCAAACCAGTAATAAAAGAAAAAAGAACCCAGTGACTTGCATAAAAAAACGCTTTGAAGCTTCCTTGGGTTGCAAAGGACAAAAGGACAATTTACACAAATTGCCTGCCCAGGGCCAACACAGGTGAGACATGAAGCTTTATGCAGAAGCAGGAGGCAGGAGAAGGCCGTGGATGTGACACAAGGGTCATAGCTGAGGCAGGAGGGTGGGGACAAAGTGGGGTAGGCAGCGGGATCCTCAGACTGCCAGTGCTCGGTGCCAAGGTCCCAGAGCGAAGGCTACCATCAGAGGATGCTTGGGATAGAAATGGTCCCTATCAGGGGCCCCGCTGGGCCCAGTTGTTGGCTGGGCTGGCAACAACCCTGTGGTCACTGCTTTGGAGTGGATGCTGTGAGAGGCCCAAAGTGGCAGTAGTTGGGGATTTTTACTCATGGGCTCTGGGGGAGCCAAATCCCTCTCCTCTCCCATCCTCCCCTTTCTCCTTTCCTTTACCCTCCCCTCCCCTCCCCTCCCCTCCCCTCCACTTCTCTCCCTTCCTCCTCTCTCTTCCCCTCCCCTCCCCTCTCCTTTTTCCTCTCCTCTCTTTTTATCTCTTCTCCTCTCCCTCACCCTCCCCTCTCCTAGCCTCACCCTTCCTCCCCTCTCCCCTCTCCTCTCTTTTTCTTTCTTCTCTCCCTTCTCCCCTCCTCTCCCCTCCTCTCCTTTTCTTTCCTACCTCTCCCTCCCTCCCCCTTATCTTTTCTTCTGCCCTCTCTCCTCTTCTGCCTCTAAATCCAGCCTCTCTCCCCTCCCTTCCTTTCCTCTTCTGTCCCCTCCTCTCCCTCTGACTTCTCAATGTGTATCCCCGGTTATTTCTTTCCTCTCCATCAGCTCCATATTTTTTTTTCTGACATGAAACCACAGACATCCCGCAACAACAAGAGGCTTAAATTATCCCTAGAGAAACCCATCATTCTAGGGAGAGGAAATACATTTTCTCTCAGCATCCATCTTGACCTCAGCAAAGGGTCCCCAGCCACCACAAGCTATCCCACTAAGCCCAAGGGATTGGAGGTCTAGAAGGAGGGGGATGAATAAGAAAGAGAAAAGGGGAATTTCGGATTTAAAGTCCCATCAGAAAATATCCACAAAAGTCTAACAAGCTGGAGAGTCATTAAGGAATGTCACCATCTGGGTAACAGGTAATCAGAGGAACCTGTGGACCGGAGAACACCTGCAAGCTGTGAGTGCCCATCGTTTCAGGGGCCTCCAAATGGAGGTTAGTTACGTCAAATTGTCATGATTGAGTTATTTTAGGCACGGAATCAGATGTGAGTTCTCAAGACAAGACAGGTGTAGGCAAATGAAAATTAGATAGACAAGCCGGGTGTGGTGGCACACACCTGTAGTCCCAGCACTGTGGGAAGCAAAGGCAGGCGAATCTCTGTGAGATGGAGGCCAGCCTGGTGTACAAAACAAGTCAGGACAGCCAGGGCTACACAGAGAAACCCTGTCTCAAAAAACCAAAAATGAACCAACCAACCAAGCAAATCATCAACAGATAGAAAATTCATAACTAGATGATAATCAATAAGTAGACAATGGGTAGGTCCTATATAGGTAGATGCCAGATAATTGATAGATGGTGGAAAGACACACAATAGCTAGTAAGAGGCTCTGTGTTTCAGTGGTGGTTTTTATTTATACTCATTTATTTATTTTGTGGGGCTCAGTAGGAATATGGGGTCTCTGCATGTGAGGCAAGTGCTCTACCATGAATCCACATCTGTACCCCACGAAGCCACATCTGAACCCTGTGAAGCCACATCTGCACCCCATGAAGCCACATCTGCACCCCACAAAGCTACATCTGCACCCCATGAAGCCACATCTGAACCCCACAAAGCTACATCTGCACTCCGCGAAGCCACATCTGTACCCTGCAAAGCCACACCTGCACCCCGCAAAGCCACATCTGCACCCCGTGAAGCCTCATCTGCACCCCATGAAGCCACATCTGCACCCCACAAAGCCACATCTGCACCCCTCAAAGCCACATCTGTACCCATGAAGCCACATCTGTACCCCATGAAGCCACATCTGCACCCCACAAAGCCACATCTGCACCCCACAAAGCCACATCTGCACCCCATGAAGCCACATCTGCACCCCATGAAGCCACATCTGCACCCCACAAAGCTACATCTATACCCCACGAAGCCACATCCACACTCCACAAAGCCACATCTGCACCCTACAAAGCCACTTTTAAGGAAGGTTATTCTGCAAGCTCCCCCACCCTTCCTGTGTTCCTGTTTTCACCCATCTAACCTTTCCCATCCAGCCTTGTCATCTTTCAGCCTCCATTTCCCCATTGGTCAAAAATGATGAACTTTGCAGTAATTATAATAGGCTAAAAAAATAATGATGCATGCAGACTGAGCAACATAATTTGGGCACAAACCATGCATCAGGCCTTGGCATCTGCCATGAAAACTGTAGCTCCAAAAAGACCCCATCACAGGACTGCGCAGAAGGGGGCAGCGAAGAGAAAAGGAATTTACAACAGTAGTTATGTGCACTGGGCCCTCAAAGAACCTAAGCGCCATGCCAACCATTGTGTCACTTAACTCCAAGATTAAAAAAAAAAAAAAAAATGGAAGCAGGACCATGTGCTAGCCGGTTGGTTTTTGTCAACTTGACACAAAGTAAAGTCACCTGGGAAAAAGGAACCTCCTCTGACATTGCCTCCATCAGATTGGCCTGTGGGCGTTTTCTTGACTAATGATGGATATGGTAAAGAAAGAACACAGAACCACTTGCTGACTCAGTCATGGGGTGGGGGCTCACACAGCTGGCAGTCTGGTGAGGGGTTCACAGTCCGAGTCCTCCACTCAGCCCTTCCATGCATTTATCCAAGCTCCCCTTTTTTTCTCCCCCTTACTGGGGATAGAACCCACGACCTTAGACATGCAAGGCAAGTGCTCTACTGCTGAGCCACCTGTAGTACCAAAGGTTCCTGACCATGAGTGCACGCACACGTGTGTGTGTGTGTGTGTGTGTATGTGTGTGTTGTGTGTGTGTGTTGGGGAGGGTTGGGCTAAACTAGGGTGCCTTGGGTAAGGGTATTTACAGAGAAGCTGTTTCCCCCATCCTGAGGGGAACGTGCTATTTACACTTCTGATGATGGACACAGCTTCAAATGGATTAGCCATTTGAAAAAAGGAAATCGAAATAAAGTTTATGCTTGCTCTCCAAGGAGTGGCAAAGAAATCACACACAACCAGCTTCTCCCACTGTCTGTAGCCAGGACCAAATGCTCCGTGCTTGGCTTTCTTGGGTGGCCGTAGTACCTGAAAGCTTGTAATTCAGAGACAAATCTCTTATAGTAATTGAGGGTACTTACAAACTCCCCTTAGTAGCCCCTCAGATTTTCAGGGTGCATTTTGGCTGGGACCTCCTAGCTTGGCTTGGCTAGGAGTCGAAGGCTTAGGGGACTGATGAAGAAAGGGTCTTTTCCCCTCTTTTTTTTTTTTTTTTTTTTTTTGGCCTGTGATGTTGTGTGTTTGCCGAGCCTGAGATGAGTCTGAGGGAAGTGGGTTGGCAGGATAATTATTTGGCCTGGTAATTACAACCAGTCATGGAGGAAGACCGGGCATGCCAAGCGGTGGTCCTGCCAGCTGGAAGAGACCAAGTAAAGAATTTGTGGCTGGCTGTGCAAGTCGGCCCTTACTCTTTGGCTGTGTGGTGGAGAAGGCACAGCTTCGCCCTCTCTGATGTTATTGTTGTTTTAACCAACTCTCTCCTTTTTCTTTTTAATTTCAACTTCAGAAGGGGGCGGGGGGATAGACTTGATTGTGAAACTCATTTGGAATCTGAATCTGGGCCTGTTCAGGTACGCGGAGCGGCAGGGAGCGGCATAGGCCGGGCTCTCCGTTCTCCGTGCGGAGGACACTGCGTGGCTAGTCGTTAGCGAATGAAATAAAGGCGCCCGCAAGGCGGATTGATACTGAGGTGCGCTAACAGAACACCTTTGGCACTCTGGAGCTGCTCTGTGGATACCTCGCCCGCATGGGTAGCAGGGTCTTCTTAGTTTCGCATTTAGGCAGTCACTCACAGCAGTATGACAAGGGCTAGGTGAAGGAAGGGGCAGAGGCAAGGTGGATGGTGGCTTTTGGAGAATATTTTCCTATTTTGCCTGAGTTCAGTGGGTGAGCAGCGAGTCTAGTGCGAGCATGCTCTCAGCGCCATAGCCAGGTTTTCTGACACTTTACCCGTGGTTCCTGCCTCATGTCTTTTGCTTTAGTTTCGCCACGCCTACGAAGCTCCTAGGCTGCACTTGAACCCCTCCTTCACTGAGTTTAGGTGCCCGACACTCTTGACTCTGTGGAAAGAACCCAACATTCCCAGATTGCCATGGGCTGAGAAGTCTCAGAGTTGAGAAATAATTAAGAGAAGAGGTGCTGAGGGTGTGACTCAGTGGTCAAGCGCTCACCTAGCACGCCGAGGCCCTGAGTCCTATCTCTAGTATTGGGAAAAGCAAAGAGAAAATGGGCCATCGTGGCCGCTGTAGCCCCACGTGACTTGGTAAAGCCCTTTAGGACCATCATCCATTGTGGGGCTTTGGGCAGGGGCGGGTAGGGTGGTGTCATATCTGCACGGCTTATCCGAGGACGGCACTGGTTGGATGACACGCTTCTCTTCATTGTGAATTGCTTGTGTCTGTCTCAGATGGCTGGACTGGGACAACGCTTGAAAGGCGCCCCTCACTGGGGCCTCCGAGGAAGCATGGCATTAAGCCCCTAGGTGCAGTGTTCACCTTTTAATTATGGTTAATGATAGAATTGAGCGTCCTTGTCTTCAGCTGGCTTCCAGCCGATTTTGTTGGGCACAGCTGCTTTCTCAGTGCCATTTTCTGGGGTTACAATGGAACGGCAATGTCTCCCGTTGAGAATCACTGATGTGTTGGTATACTGGTGTCACTGTTTTCTATATCTAGATGTGTGTACATGTCTCTGTATGTCTGTGTGCTTTTGTGCATATATATGCACATTTGTGTGTGTGTATGTATTCATGGATTATGTTTATATGTCTGTGTATGTATGTCTGTATGTATTCATGTGTTTCTATGTCTGTGTATGTGTGTGCATGTGTCTTTATATGTATGTATGTGTGTATGTATGGATATTTATGAATGTGTGTTTGTATATCTGTGCATATGTATGTGTTTATGCATGTTTATATGTGTGTGTTTGTGTTTGTTTGTATGTCTGGGTATATGTATATATGTGTATGTGTGTTTATATGTCTATGTATGTATATGTGTGTGTATGTGTGTGTATGTGGGCATGTTTAGGGGATATACACTGCATGCCATCGTCTAGGTTTACTCCCCTTTTTAGATTATCCATTGTCTCTCCCCACTTTGAAGTCAGGGTGATGGAACGGGGTGACTAAATTGACACACGATGGGGAAGGCTAGGGGCATTCTAAGGAAGTGTGGCCAGTACCTATGTTTCTATAGCTCCTCACAGATCAGTGCCTGAGCTCCTTGGAGGAAAATGGTCTGTGACCCTGTGCAACTCAGAATGACCTTGAACCCTTCCCTGGAGTCTCCTTGGCCTTGCAGGTGTCTATCTCTCTGACTTTATCTCCATTCCTGGCTTCCCAGGCTCACCCTGCTGCACCTGCAGTCTCTCTCTCTCTCTCTCTCTCTCTCTCTCTCTCTCTCTCTGTTTTGATAGGCTCTCTCTATTCCCATCTCAGGCCCTTTGCACCAGCTACTTCCTCAGCTAGACTGCCCATCCAAAGTTCTTTCTGTAGCTGATCCCTCTGACTGCTCAAGGTCGCTGGCTGCTCAACTCCCTTGCCTCAGAGAAGCCTCCTGGGTACCCTATTTCAGGAAAGTTAACCAATACCTCAGATGCTGCCCATCATATCAAATTAACTCACCCGAAATCGAGAGGATGATACCTCACCATGCATGATGTGAAATTTCACTCATTTGTGGCCTCTTCTTCTTCTTCTTCTTCTTCTTCTTCTTCTTCTTCTTCTTCTTCTTCTTCTTCTTCTTCTTCTTCTTCTTTTATCTAGGATGGAAGTCTTGCACATCTTATTCCCAGGCAGATCTCCAGCAGCTTAGGTGATGCTGGACATTCAATAAGTATTCATTAGAGAAATGAAGTCAGTGGCAGTCCACTCCACATGAGAGCTAGGATGGTGACTGGAGTAGGGAGAAAATCTGGATACATAAAGTAGTTTTGAAAAGAGTGTGCCCAGTGCTTACTAACACAGACATGGCTAAGAGACAGAGACATGTGACTGGTCTGGAAGGGGGTGGTGGTGCTGAAGCTCTGCGTTTTCCTGAAGAAGGTGATAGTTGAACCAGAAATCAAGAGTGCAGCGAGGGGGCTGGAGAGAAGGTTTGGTGGTTCAGAGCACTTGCTGCTCTTGCAGAGGACCAGAGTTCAGCCTCTGTATATACTGGACGAAGCTTTGGGATTTGAATCTCTCTTGAAGATTTTACAGGTTCAGATTGCAAAGCAAGAGCAGGGAGCTACAGGGAGCTGGGCTTCAGCCTGCCATCAATTAGTCTCAGGATTGTATCAGTCAGCTGTTGCCGTATAACAAACCACCCCCAATCTTAGTGGAAATTACGGGAACCACTTAGCTCACGGACCCGTGAATACTCTACCGACTTAGGGAAGGCTGATGGAGCCTTTCATGTTTCAGCAGACAGTTTCTGGGTCAGTCTGGGTGGCTGAGCTATAATGGTTCAACACTGCAGCTCACTTTTGCACCATGGTATTTCTACAAGGTTTCCAAGCCTGAGCTTAGAACTAGCATGGGGCCACCTATGTCTCCTAAGTATCTCTCTAGTTTAAAAAGGTTGGGAAGATTCAGTTCTCACTGGGAGCTAGCTGCAAAGAATCCAGGGAAACGTCTTCGGATTTCTAAGCTTTCACTAAGGTGTACAGTGTCTTCATATAACATCACCACGAATCATCATCATCATGGCTGCAGTATTGGTTACCACAGTGATCAGTATATAGAGCACAGGTAGCCGGTCATAGACAGAGGCAAAAGATCCAGATTGGGACCTTATTATTGAGAGATCTAGAGTAAGCAAATTGGGTCTTCTTTGGGCTTGCATTTTCTGTCTATAAAATGGGATCCTACCTTCCTGTCCATCCTACTGTTACGAAAGTCCTTTGCAAATCCAATAAACAATTCAACACAATGCCATATTTATTGAGCACCACTGTGTGCAGGCATCATTTTGAGCCCCGAGAATACAATGAGTTAGAAAAAAAATAGAACTCTTTGGGATTTAGAGGAGGAAAAGATCTGACAGGAGCTTTTTGGTGCAGATCTCTATAATGTTACTATAAACACAGAGGATGGAGGCTGAGCCATGCCTGCTGTTTCCTGAGGGGTCCTGCCCTTTGAGTTCTGCGCTAAACATGAGAGTCGGCCTTGCACTCTCCAGAGCGCTTCCTCTGCCTTGCTGTGCAACACTGAGTCTCAGTGCCTGTCTCTGTGAAATGGGCTTAGTGTTAGAAATGACCCTATAGGGCAGCTGTGGGATTATGTTAAGACAATCTCTGGGAAACCCTTGCACCTAGCCTGGTGCCCGTGACATGCTTGGCTTGCCAATGTGAGCCCATATTATAAGTTGCTGCGTTCTTCCTACACCCCTGCAGAAGAACAAACAGATGAGGGAACAGTGTGTACAAAGATCCCAGATATGCAGGCAGCTATGGGGACATCAGAAAGAAATTGGAATATCTGTGGTCATTGGTGAATCCATCCCCGGCCCCTTCTTCCCCCGCCCCCACTCCTTCCCTGTCCTGATGAATTCCAGAAAAACCTGTATACATAAAATTCCTGGTTGGTCATTCTGGGAAGCAGATGCCTTCTGCCAGGGTTCTCTAATTTTACAACTCAACACCCATTTCCCTGGTGGTGGATCTAAGGCAGCAGTTCTCAAGCCCTCTAATTCTGTGGCCCTTTAATACACTTGCTCGTGTCGTGGTGACCCCTTCCCTGCAACCATAGAGTTATTTTCATTGCTACTTCATAACTATAAGTTTGCTGGTGTTGTGCATTGTAATGAAACTATTTTTCGGAGCTAGAAGTTCGCAGTAGGGATGAGGACCCATGGGTTGAGAACCACCGGTCTAAGGTGACCCTGCACTTGGGTCCTCATATTGTCCCCTCTCCCTGAACAATAACTGAGGCTGCAACTTAGTTTTAGCCAATAGAGAACGGTAATGTGGCTGAGCCATCACGTGACTGTGCTATTGCATCAGTCTCTGTCCTAGACCGCACTGCCAGCCTCCGTGTCGGAGCCCGCAGGGATGGGAGTTACCTGTAGAGATGACACATGGCGGGAACCGTGGGTGACTTCCAGGGCTGGGGAGGACCCCGGCCTTACACCCATAAGTGACCAACTTCTGCCACAGACAGGCAAATACTAGGGAATCTGCCCAGTGGCCTGCTCTCTGCAGCCAGCTGCAGAGACCCTGGGCAGAGAAGACTCTTCTAGGCTCTGTGGGAAAGCATACGATATGAGGCACATGCTGCTGCTAGGCTCCTAGGGCACAGTGGTCTGTTACATAGCAGAGGGAAGAGCTCTGGGACGCTGTTCTGGCTGTCCTCTGCTTAGAACTCATGTCACCGAAACTCCGGGCTGGAAAAAAAAAAAAAAGAAAAAGAAACTCCAGGCTGGCGTTTCAAGAACTACCACTGAGCAGCTGTGTAAATGTGTGTGTGTGTGTGTGTGTGTGTGTGTGTGTGTGTGTGTGTGAATGTGTGTGTTTGTGTGTATGTGTGAATGTGTGTGTGTGTATGTGTGAATGTGTGTGTTTGTGTGTATGTGTGAATGTGTGTGTTTGTGTGTATGTGTAAATGTGTGTGTTTGTGTGTATATGTGAATGTGTGTTTGTGTGTATGTGTGAATGTGTGTGTTTGTATGTATGTGTGAATGTGTGTGTTTGTGTGTATGTGTGAATGTGTGTGTTTGTGTGTATGTGTGAATGTGTGTGTGAGTGTGTTTGTATATGCGTGTGTGTGTGTGTGTGTGTGTGTGTGTGTGTGTGTGAGAGAGAGAGAGAGAGAGAGAGAGAGAGACAGAGAGAGATGGGGGGACGAGAGAAGGGTGGCAGTGGAGGGGGATTCCTGCTTCCCAGGCTTGACCTCATATGCATCTGTCTGTGCTCTTGAATAAATTTCTCACCCTCTCTCTCTGGGTCTTGCTTTCTTCATCTCCAAGATGGTGCTGAATAGAAACAGCTCATAGGACGATGTTACATGAGGCCAAATGACCAACTAGTACATGTAAAGGATTAGGAAAGACATCTAGGTGGACAGGGCTTAAAAATGTCACAGCGCTGTGTCACGATGGTTGTTGGCAAGTTGCCCATTTTGCAGATGGGGAAACTGAGGACTAACAGCAGTCACCGACTTGTTTGCGGTCCCAGCTGTGTTGAGGGACTTGAAACTGCCTTTCTTCTTCAGGAAGCTCCATCGACGCTCGTGACTGGAACATTGCCATCTTGCCCCAAAGTTCTCCTGTCTGACTTCCTTATTTCTCTTTGCTGAGACCCCCAAGTCAAGAGATTGAGTTAGGATCCTGACCCCCTACCAATGGCTGGCACACAATAGGTCCTCAGATCCCACTTATCCTTCATCACCTCACCCAGGCTTTACAAAGAACAGCTGTCTAGCCTTTGTCCCCAGGGGCCTGTTTTCAACCTGTGCCCCCAACACCCCCGTTTCTTCCCCCCCCCCCCCCCGCCCCACTGCCTGCCTCCAGCCTCTGCTGAGTTCTCTTCGCTTCTGTAGTTGGAAGCCAGTTTCTGAACATTGTGCAAACATGGTTTTGTGTGTGGTTGAAACGCATTTTTAAAATGTCACTAATTACTCAATAGCCTGTGACCACTCTTTCAGGGTTATAATTGGTCTGTCATGTAACTAGCTAATTAGAGGCCTTGAAGAAGGGGATGACGGGAGGCCTGCCCAAGGCCTTCTGACTGCTTCTTTCTCTCCAGACCCCCGTGGGAGACCCTGGAGTCCCTTTCGTCATTGGCTGGAGGAGGAAGGACATTTTCAAGCTGCACTCGTCCTTGGACCTCCCGGATAGGCTGGGGCCGGCACATATCCACACTCAAGGAATTCTCAAGCCACCACGTTTAATGGGAACCAACTGCCCAGCCTTTCCACCCACTCCGGTGCCCGATCCAGAGGGCTCACATGTGTGACACTGCAGTGTGCCAGCTGGCCTTTCTCCCTGGGCAGCCTGGCTGCTCTGGTCCCGTCCTTTCCCTGAGAGCATCCAGTCGGCTCTGAGGGTATGGAGTTCACCTTAAAGCATTTGACAGAATACATCCTACACCTGCTTTCTTTCCTCTTGGTGTCTTAAAACACAGGATGGCTTTTTTTTTTTTCTCTAGTGAAAAACAGTTTTTGGAGTCAGCTAGTGAGTAAAGGTACTTGCCGCCACCTGACAACCTGAGTTCGATCCCCTAGACCTACATGGTGGAAAAGAGCCCTAACTGTCCTCTAACTCCACATGCAGGCCGTGGAATACGTGTGCATTTGTATGTGTGGGAATGTGCGCACACACACACACAGTCAAATAAATACATAGATGAAAAACCAAAAACCAAAACCTGTTCACCCCAGGCAAGATTTGAGGTATCATGTTTTATCTGTGCTTCCTTGGAGATTTCTCTTGCTGACAAATGTGGAAGCCCGAAAGCCAGGTATGAGAAGAGCCAGGAGTGTGGATTCCATCTGGTGAGATGATATTTGTGACATCAGTCGTCGGTGGTGTGGCAGTGAGCTGCACTGTGTCCACACCCGCTGAGTGTGTCATGCTTCCAAGAGGATCCCCGTGGCTGGATCCCTGGCTTGGTGTGGGAGTGATTTTTCAAAGCAGAGCTGTGCTTTCCTGGGTAGGAGACTCTGGTCTTTTTTTCTTGGGCACCACAAGCTCAAGGGTATTCAGGTAATTGCTGGTGTGACTTAGGGGTCTGGAGAGAGATGTCTAAAAGACAGTCGGACTTCTTGGCATGTGCGTCTGGAGCACACGGTCAATTCCTTGCTCCTCTCCAGGCTTATTGACTTTACCTAGAAGATGGGTTTTAAAATGGGCCAGTAGAGCTGGAGAGACGGCTCGTGGTTACGAGCACTTGCTGCTCTTGCCAAGACCCGTGTCAGGCAGCTCACAACTGCCTGTAACTCCAGTCCCAGCGGATCTGATGCTCTCCTGCACACATATACGTAAAATAACAAGTTCAAAAACAAATCTTTTTTTTTTTCAAAATAGGGTTTCTCTGTATAGCCTTGGCTGTCTTAGACTCACTTTGTAGACCAGGCTGGCCTCGAACTCACAGCGATCTGCCTGCCTCTGCCTCCTGAGTGCTGGGATTAAAAGCGTGCACCACCACCACCCAGCTTCAAAAACAAATCTTTAAAAATGTGTCTAGTTAGGTGACTGTGTGTGTGTGTGTGTGTGTGTGTGTGTGTGTGTGTGTGCGCGTGCGCTTGTGCATGAGTGCATACACGTGTATTTTCTGTCTAGCAAAACTCTGTTTCAGAAAAATAAAACCTCTATTCTCAGATGGGAAAATAGTGTTTATGTACTAAGTAAATTGTCAGCTTATTTTAGGATTTATTTTAAATTCAAAATTTAAAAACATAGAAAAATATTTTTTTAAAAAGACTTGTAATTTCTCCAACTAACATATCCACAGTTACTGCTTTGAAGAATCTTTGGCTCAGCCATTTTCCTGTAGCGTTTTAAGCACCTGGCACACACCTGCATATGTGCGCGTGTACACACACAAACATGTAGAACATGGTTTATTTTATATTCATTTGTTGTGCATGTGCAGGTCAAAGGTCAGCTTCTGGCTCTGTCCCTCAGGGGTTGCTCACCTTGGTTTTGGAGACAGGATCCCTCATTGCCCCAAGGCTTGCTGATTATGTTAGTCTGGCTGGCCCGAGGGCCTCAGAAAATATACAGTGCTGGAACTCCAAGCTCAGGTGCCATGGCTCATTCTGGCTTTTTATTTTTATTTTTTTATTTTATTTTTTTTAAAGAATATGGGTTCTGATGGGGTGGAACTCAGGCTTTATGCTTTAAGGCAGGTACTTTTTCTAAAGCACTGCACTATTGTTTCTGGCCATCATGATTTCTCCCTTGGTTTTTTGTTTTTTGTTTTTCAAGACAGGGATTCTCTGTTTAGCCTTGACTGTCCTGGACTCACTTTGTAGACCAGGCTGGCCTCAAACTCACAAAGATGCACCTGCTTCTGCCTCCCGAGTGCTGGGATTAAAGGTGTGAGCCACCACTGCCCGGCACTCCCCCTCGGTTTTAATCTTTGATGGTTTCATACACGTGTATGATGTACTTTTGTCGTTTCACTTGTCTCTCTCGCCCTCTTTCTCTTGCTCACAACCTTCTTCTCAAGTCCCTGTCCCACTGTCACATCTCCATGTGTGTGACCCAGAGTTTAACTAGAGTTGCCTGCCCAGGCCTGGTGGCACAGTTGTTTACTGGTCCATGGTCAACTTCTCAGCAGCCACACACAGACCCGGTACCACTGAAAGCTGAAACTGTGCCCCCATGACACAGGTCCTTGGTTCTATTGTAAAGTTTATAAGGAACAAAGCTTTAGTGATTTACCAGATTAGGGGGTACTGCAAGCTGACATTAAATAAACCGCCGTACTGCTGATGTTCTGGGACTGTCTACACCCTCACTACTGCTAGCAAGGCAGCCAGCAGCCTTCCATTTGCTGGTATTTTTAAAAATTTGTTTGTTTTTCAAGCCTCAGTCTCCCCATGTAGCCAAGGCCAGCCTGGAGTTGGAAATCTCCCTGTTTCGGCCTCTTGAGTGCTGAGGTTACAGGTGTACACCACCACACCCTGTTGTTTATGAAGCCAAGATTTTGGGATTTCTTCCTTCCTTTCTTCCTTCCCTCCCTCCCTCCCTTCCTTCCCTCCCTTCCTCCCTCCCTCCCTTCTTCCTTCTTTCCTCCCTCCCTCCCTCCTTCCTTCCTTCCTTCTTCCCTTCCTTCCTTCTGTCCTTCCTTCCTTCCTTATATTTCTTTTATGTCTGCGAATTGTGTATTTACATAAGTCTCATGCCTCCTCATCTCTTCTCCCTTCTCTCGTGTCCCCCTTTCTCTCTTAAATTCATAACCCTTCTTTAATTATTACTGTTGCATAAATATGCATGTGTGACATTATGTATAAAGTAAAAATGAGGTGGTGGTGGTGGTGGTGGTGGTGGTGGTGTGTGTGTGTGTGTGTGTGTGTGTGTGTGTGTCGATGCCCTTCAGGGCAATCACCTGAGATCGGGGGATCTGTTGGGGAACTTGTCCCCACAGAAGACTTGTTTGAAGCCAGGGCACTTGCTGTGAAGCAGTGCCTTCTATATGTGACAAGGAAGCTGCGCCCATGAAGTCTCAACAACAGGGCCGCCTAACTAAACAAGGCCTACACACAGCTGCAACACCAGTTGGCATCCCAGTTGGCATCCTGGCACGGGCAAGAAATCTCTCAAGATCTCGCCCTCAATGGAGAGCCACAGGTGATTCACGGTTGTGTCTTTCTATAAAATGGAGGGTTTCACCCTCCTCCCTTCCTTCTTCACCTTAAAAAAATATTTTATGGGCTGGAGAGATGGCTCAGAGGTTAAGGGCACTGACTGCTCTTCCAGAGGTCCTGAGTTCAATTTCCAGCAACCACATGGTGACTCACAACCATATATAATGTGATCTGATGCCTTCTTCTGGCCTGCAGGTGTATGTGCAGGCAGAGCACTGTATATGTAATAATAAATAAATATTTAAAAAATATTCTATCGTGTGTGTGTGTGTGTGTGTGTGTGTGTGAATGTGTGCATGAATGTGTGCATGAATATGCATACTATGTCAGGTATATAGAGGTAGGAGGCAATATTCTCTCTCTCTCTCTCTCTCTCTCTCTCTCTCTCTCTCTCTCTCTCTCTTTCTTTCAAAAAATTAGTTTGAGAAGCTGGATAGATGGTTCAGAGGTTAAGAGCAGTGGGTGCTCTTCCAGGGAGCCCCAGCACCCACAATGGCATCTACGGGTTCTGCAACACCCTCTTCTGGCCTCCTTGGGCACCAAGCACATGCGTGGTGCATAGACATACGTGCAGGCAAAACTCCTATACACATAAAAATAATAAAATAGTTAACATTTTAACTTAGGTTTGTTTTTGTGTTTAATTTCCTTTATTCTTTATACTCCCATTCCCGTCCCCCAACTCCCCCCACACCCCTCCACATGCCCCTCCCGACTTCATATCTTTATTCTATTTTTTGATAACTCACTGAGTTCAGTTCATGTCGTCCGCACGTGCGTGGGTGTGGGGCCATGGAGCATGAGGGATCTCCTAGTGGGAACACCCTCAACGTGATCCTCCCTGCCCACAGCGCTAATTGGCAGCCACCAACTGTCAATGGCTCCTTGGCAAGGCATGGGCCTGGAAAGCTCCTCCCCCATCTAGGCTGGAATTCTTTTTAAATGGTTCTTGGAGCCAAGTTGGGGGCATTTTAAGAATCTGGGTTCATGTCCTTTTTGTTTGGTTGGTTTTTTATTTTTTGTTTTGTTGTTGTTGTTTGTTTTGTTTTGTTTTTGTTTTTGCTACAATACATTCCACATAGCCTCTTGAAGCTTCTCTCCAGTTTCATCACCAGGGGAACATGTATTCATTCATTCATTCATTCATTCATTCATTTGCCATCTGCTATTGAACCTCACCCCAGGCCTTGCCTGCCTGTTTTCCCAGGTAGAATAATGGGGACTTCCCAGCTAAGCAGCAGAATCCCCAAGGAGATGAAGCTATGATTCGTTTCCCCTTGGCCTCACACCTCCCCTGCGGCCTCTGACTCTTTGGTGGAGGCGCCTGTTGGTCTGGTACTTTCAAGGTGCAAGCCAGCACCCTGCATGCAGGAGACAGAGGCAGAAAGCATCCTTCTCCAGCCCCTTGGAGTGGGTTCTTAGGTGTCTATCCGAGCATTAAGCCCTTGCCCTCCTCACTCCCACTTCTCTCTGACAAAGCTTTTACACCGAGCGCGAGTGCCCATAAATAACAGACCGGCCTATAAATAAATACAGCTGGGAGCCCACAAAAGCCCCTGACAAATGCTGTTTATTTAATTTCTCAAGTGTGGTCCATTTGGGTGCAAGGAGAAGGGTGGCTAAGCTTTAACTAGGCCAGTGTGCTGCCTAGGCTCGCCTTTCCTGCGGAGGGACCATCTTGTCCTCTCCCTGGCACCTCATTGGTTTTGTGCAGCAGCGGAGCTGTCTGAAGCCAGGGACTGGGGACAAAAGAGGGCTTTTCAGATCTTTCCCAATGAGGCTTACTCACCTCTGGGAAAGATAAATCCCCATCACTTCAGCCTGGCTGGTACCTAGCCAGGATGATCTGTGATCTATGCCAGTAGGGAGAGCTAGAGAACCCTTAGCTTCTGACCGAGGTGGGGATGGGTGGTGGTGGTGATGCCCAGCTGTGTGGAACCAGCACAGGCCTATTTCTTTTTCTTTTTTTTAAAAAAAATATTTTATTTAATTTTAATTCATGTGCATTGGTGTGAGGGTGTCAGATCTTAGAGTTACAGACAGTTGTGAGCTGCCATGTGGGTGCTGGGAATTGAACCTGGGTCCTTTGGAAGAGCAGGCAGTGCTCTTAACCACTGAGCTATCTCTCCAGCCCCAGGCCTATTTCTATCAAGGGTCTAGACTATGACTTATTTCATAAGCAGGTCTGTAGTCCATCCTCTGTTTCCTGCCCTAGGGCCCTTGCAAGCACTCTAGTTAAAATGCCTGCCTCCTCTTTTCCTTCCCAGTCTTCCCTGCCCTCCTGGAATGCCTTCTCTGCCTGACAACAAGCAAGGGACCAGGCACTTCTTGTTTAAGTAATCGTGCAGCATCCTGTGTGATCTTTTTTGAAATCCCATCTACCATTCCAATGAGGCTATCCTCTCTGCTCTTGCTGGTGGATGTCCTGCACAGCTCAGCTGAGTAGCAAGTTGTGCCCGCCCTCCCCATCTTGCTCCTGTCCTCAGATCTGAGCCTCTATGTCCTCTCATCTGAATTTCCTTGGCCTCCACTCCCATGGCCTCTGCTTATCAAGGCATCCTGAGAGGAGGTTTGGAAATGGTAGTCCCATCTGGTGCACCCTCTCCTCAGAACCACTCAGGTGCTCCTGGCTCACTCCCAACGAAAGACAGAGACCTGCCTGTGTGTGGTTTGCTAGGTCCTGAGAGAACTGAGCCCATGAAATCTCTGAAGTGACTTCCGGCCACGTCCTTCTTGATGATTCTGTTCCACCCATACTGCTCTTCCTAGGGCCCTAGAAAGGGTCCACGCACAACCCCGCTGGTCCATGTATAGCAAAGGGCCCGTTCCTTATACTCTCAAGATTCCATACCACCAGCATCCGGTCCACTGGCCTTCCTTGATCACCTTCCCAGAAGCCCTCACCGCGTACTGCGTCCACCCCAACCTGTCGTGTTCTTCATGATGTAGACCTTGCATTTAATCAGCTCAGGATCAACCTTCTCCTGCACAGCGTGCAGGCTCCCCAGGGACAGGGCCTTGCGCTTCTCTACTCCTCTCTGCCCACTGCCTAGACCAGGTCCTGACACAGACAGGATGCTCCATGGAAGTATCTGGCTAGTACAAATATCGTAGTTCAACCGGTGAAAAAGCCTCTGTTGGGTTTGACCGACACAGATGGTTGAGGTAGGTGGGGCGGGTGGCTTTTGCTGTTTGGGGTTAGCCAGAAATTGTCTGCCCACCTTTATTTTACTTAATTTCCCCCCTCCAGTTAAGGGCAAAGATTTCCCCAGCAAAGAGGCCTTAAAGAGTCATGATGGAATGTAGTAAAAAGAAAAAAAGGGGGGTGGCGGGGTATCCCCAAGTCTAATGAAGTAGAACACCACCAGTACAGCTATAACATTGGGCAAAAGGAGGAAGGGTGCCAGATGAAGTGTAGACCATTAGAACCTTCCAGAAAGCTACGATTTCTTGGGGGCTTGGGAGATGGTGAGATTGGCAAAGTTTTACCTTATAAGGGCAGGAACCTGGATTTGGTCCCTGAAACCCACATTATGCCCTTATTATCCTAGTGCCAGTGAGGTAGAGACAGGTACCCTGGGACTTGCTAGGCAGCCAGCCTCTCCTAGTTGGTGAGTCCAAGGCCAGGGAGAGACCTTGTCTCTAAAATCAAGGTGGACAGAGCCCGAGGAACAAGGGCCAAAGTTGTCCTTTGACCTCAACACACACACACATGTACACACACACACACACACACACACACACACACACACACACACACACACATTGCCCCCTTTCTCCAAAGAACACATGCATACAAGCACAAGCACGCACACGCACATTTAGTCTGGTCCTTGGTGGGTGACTGATAAAAGACACCTTGCTCCCAGGTGGTACCTGTGTTCTATTTGGTGGGTGAAGTTGACTTTTAATCTGGAAGCTCTGAATTTGAGAATGAATTGTGAGGCCATATGGTGACCAGGAGATGGGAGATGTGTCCCCACCTTGCCTTAGACAGGCATGTATGCTCACAATAAATGTTGTTTGGCTTTGTACGTGGTCCTTGGATGATGGACCTCAGGGTCAAAAGAGCACTAAGGTGTCTCACCTAGGCCTGGCTGGCTCTCTGCTTGACCTGAATAATGCATGCATTTTGCTGCTTCTCTGATGCTTTGGGGGCTCTGATTTATGGCCATAGATGTGCCCCTCCACTTGCCCTGGCTTTTTGTTAATGACCTATCATGAATTATCCACGAAATGAATGTTAGATGAGCTAATTAGGCATTAACCTTATATTAGAGAGCAACCACACGATTGGACCCTTCACAGCTACTAAAGAGCCGGCGCGAAGTGCTAAGTGTCTGAGGAGGCAGAGTAAAATGACTAGGGAAGCAAGGGAGACGGGAGAGAGGGAAGCCTGCCTGGAGTGAGCGGGGTGCAGGCAAATGGCATGAATGCGAGTGAGAAAGGGTAAGGAAAAGTGACCTTTGGCACTCACATGGCTTTTGGAAGCCAGAAGCTGAGGCTCTATGCACCATTGCGTCATGGTGGGCTGGAAGTGAGAAACTTGCTCCCATCAGTGTGCCCGTCGGGTAAATGGGTGGGGGGAGAAAAAAAAAGTCTGTGTCTAAATTCCCTCTACAGACTCTGTTGGGCTGGAGTCATGTTGTCTCAGGAGCTTAGGCTGGGACACATAAGTAGTGCATGCTACGGTGCTTTGAGTTTTACTGAAATTGAGAATAAACCGACATTCAAGACAAGTGGTGGCCAAACTTTACTTTGCAAGAAATTGGCTGTGGCTTTTAGACTTCGCAAGACTGCTTCCCAGGAAAGCATATTTGAAACCACCAAATTACTCTCATTGCCCTTTCCTTTATTTTATTTTATTTTTAGTTCTAAACGAGTGAAGGCTTTGGGGGCACAAATTGTGTGGGTTAGTTAGGGTGCTTGAGGTGGAGCCAATTGTGGCTACCCCAGGTGTGTGTGGGGGGGGATAGTTATTACTCAAAATATGTATGCTGCTAGAAATGGCTTTTCATGCAGGCTAAGGGCCCCATGGCAGAGAAGAAAAGGGTGGGTCTTAGTAACCAAGTATCTCACCTTTGCTTGCCCTCTGGACTGGTCTAACTCCTTCCCAACTCAAATCTATTTCCAAATCACTCGAGTTTGCTTTTTCTTTCCTTCTCCTCCTCCTCCTCCTCTTCCTCCTCCTCCTCCTCCTCCTTCTTCTTCTTCCTCTTCTTCTTCCTTGTGTTCCTCATTCTCACCCTCCTCCTTGTCTTCTTCCTCCTTGTCTTCCTCCTCTTCCTCCTCCTCCTCCTCCTCCTCCTCCTCCTCTTCTTCTTCTTCTTCTTCTTCTTCTTCTTCTTCTTCTTCTTCTTCTTCTTCGTGTGTGTGTGTGTGTGTGTGTGTCTGCATGTGTGTGTGCATGTGTGCACGCATGCACATATGCATATAGAGGCCAAAGATCAACCTGAGGTGTCATTCCTCAGGAGCCATCATTTTGATTTTTTTTCTTTTTTGAAAGACAGCATTTCCCACTAAACAGGGCTTACTGATGAAATGAGGCTGGGGAGCCAGTGAGCCTCAGGGACCATCCTGCCTCTGCCTCCTCAGTGCTGGGCATATAAGCACATGCTCACCTGATTCTTCTCTTTCTCCTCCTCCTCCTCCTCCTCCTCCTCCTCCTCCTCCTCCTCCTCCTTCTTCTTCTCCTCTTCCTCCTCCTCCTCCTCCTCCTCCTCCTCCTCCTCCTTCTTCTTCTTCTTGTGGATTCTAGAGATTTGAAGTCAGGTCCTCATGCTTGTGCAGCAAGTGTTTTACTCCTGAGCTCTCTCCCCAGCCCCACTTTTATCTGTCTTGACTTTTCAGAAAATGATGCTAAGAGAACATGAGCATGGGAGCCCACACTTTCACTTATGGGAGGTGGGCAAGCCAGTGAACAGGAGCCTGTCCATTGCTGTGAACCCACCATGTCCATCCCTGGATCCTCCCATCTCTCCTCATGGCAGCACTTGCTCTCTATTAAATGATAATTCCCTGGGCTACCTTCCCCCAAGCCCTTGACGAGCCACCGCTCTGCTTCCTCTCTCTAGGAAACTGATCATTCTCCATGTCCCACATGAGTAGAATCACAGGCTGCTGACCCTCTCGTGCCTTCTTTCTCTTAGCACATTGTTATCGAGCTCCATCTGCAGTTGTGTATATAAAGAGTCTCTTCCTTTTGAAAGGCTGGATAATATCCCCTTGTGCTTTGGTCACTCACAGATGGACATCTGAGGTGTTTTGTCATCTTGGCTGTTGCGAGCAGGGCTATAGTGGATGTGGGCGTGTGGTAGGTGTATTTCCAGATGCCTCTACTGTCTCCTCCAAATAAAGAACTAAAGCTCACAAAATAGATTCTGTAACCGACCCAGCTGCCTCCAGCTCTGCCTTTTGTCCAACATCAAGGTCATTTGGCCCCATCCTCTCAGCTACCACTCTTGAGGTGCTGTCATCGGCTTGGTACCTATTTCTAGAGTTGATGGAACAGAGGAGACAAAATAAGGAAAAGGCTTGTCCCTTTGGACAGTGTGGGAGAACTAGGATTTGGTGGCACACAACTTGGGATCCAATACAAACCCTGGCCCTTACGCGCCTCAGTTACTGTGTCTGAGAAATGGAAACAGTCTTTATTCCACTCTGTGGGCAGCTTGGAAATGGAAAGAAACTGTCTGTGCTAAGAGACAGGCACGCAGAAGTACCCGAGTCCCTGTTATTTGTTCAGGACCACAGAGACTGGAGCCATGAAGTCTTCCACTGTGGTTTCAGGCAAGGAAGTATTACTGTCTTCTGTGGGAATTTGCTTCAGGAAATGGTGGTGGCATTTTGAAGCAGTGCCAGATCCTCAGCTTCCTGCAGGGAAGTCGGTTTTCATGCCTTCCTGCCCAGGAATATTCAGATCATTTCAGGAATAAGAGAGACAAATTACACACCGTCTGCTCTGCATTGGGATGACTGTATTATCTACAGTGGGAGGAACAGACTATCTGGGGAGTCTTAAAAACAGGGAAAGGGGGGCTGAAGAGATGGCTCAGCAGTTCCTACTGCTCTCATTGAGGACCTGAGTTTGGTTTTCAGCATCTACATTGGGCAACTCAGAGCCTTCTGTAACTTGAGCACCCTCTTCTGGCCTCCATGGTCACTGCACTCAAGTGTACATGCACATGTATAGATGGACACATTCAGATCAAACACAATCTTAAACACAAGCAAAGTCTCTTGGAGAAAGGGGTGTGACCCACTCGCCCCCCCCCCCCCCGCAAAAAAGTTTAAGTGTTGCAGACAGAGCACTTCATTTAGAAACATAGTGCCTAAGGCACTGGCAGCTCACCACTTGGGAGGCAGAGTCAGGAGGACTACAAACTCAAGGCTGCAGCAGTAACAGCCTGTCTCAAAACGCATAGGAAAAGGGCTGGAGGGTCTGTAGCTAGAGACTGTATTGAGATACACAAAGTCCTGTGTTCATTGCCCCAACCCCCTTCCCTGCCCAAAGGAAAAAAAAAGCAGGGGTACCAGAGAGAAGAAATAGAATGATGTGAGGAAACGGGTATATGCATGAAAACATAGGCTTTTGAGAATAAATAGCAGTTTGTTTGTTTGTTTGTGTTTATGGGCAGGGAAGCCACTGGGGCCAAGGAAGGAAAGAGAGGCGGCCAAAGAGGACCCAGGTCCCAGAGACTGCCCCGCTCCCGTAGGCTACAGACTTTGGGTTCCATCTAGACTATGGGAGCTACTGGGGAGTTTTTGTAGGAGGAAGAACATGGGCAGACAGTCCCCTCAGCTGCCACCACATACAGGGGCTGGGGTACTGGAGAGCGATGAAGGAAGACCAGGGGCCCTCAAAAGACAAAACTGGGTCTCATCTTTGGTGGGGTCACAGGAATGTGACGTATGAGTACACGCCAATCAGCTCACTGCCCCGTGCTTTTATGAAGCGCCAGGTGTGTACTCAGCTTGGTGTAGACTCCTGGCTGCGACGAGAGGAGTCTTCCCCAGACGGCTGATGCAGAGACGAGCGGGTGCCCTAGTTGAGACAAGCTGGCCCAAGAGGAGGAAAAATGGATGTGAAGATGCAGGCGCTGGTGGGGGGAGGAAAGGTCAGTAGGGTCTGGGCTTGGCACGAAGATTTATAACATCCCCGCTCTCGCCCCTGCCTCCTCCCCCCTCGCCCACCCCTTTCTCTCTCTGGCGGCACGTTCTAGAGACACACATTATCTCTATTAATACCAGCCACAAGGTCGTTACTCAGCCACCAACTTTTCCTCCAGCATAAATATTTATACAGCACTGACCTGTGGCTGCCGCGTTTGCCTTTTATTTGATTCCTGCCGCCTCTTGTGCCTCGCTCGTCTGTCGGCTAACGTGTTTAGCTCCACTGTCTGGAACCTTCGGAGCCAGCCAAGCCTCTGAGAATGACTGGGTTGGGGATTAGGGGGAGAGATGGAGGAGGAGGAGGAGGAGGAGGAGGAGGAGGAGGAGGAGGAGGAGGAGGAGGAGGAGGAGGAGGAGGAGACACCACTTTCAAATACTCCAGGGGACCCACAATGTGAAATGAGGTTTTTAGCAGCAGCCTAGCAAAGGGATGGGGGTAAGGGCTGGCAGTCGGGGGGCTGTTTTCTCTCCGAAGACCACAGTATTCCTTGTACCCCTAGCGCCAGGTCAGAAGCTAAAGAAGCAGAAGCAGAACACCTCACATTTCAAGAACCCCCTCCTTTAGCCCTCTCTGGGGGCAGAGCGTGATGATACTTGAATACTTTTTCCTGAAAAGTGTACACAGCAAGATGTTTCTATCTCAGCTTTACGCCCCCAAGAGGAATGAACCACTGGGCACTGACCTCTACCCAACATGGATCTCTGTCTGATGGTTTCAATTACATATGGTGTGTGTGTGTGTGTGTGTGTGTGTGTGTGTGTGTGTGTGTGTGTGTGTGTGTGTAGGTGCATTGTGCAAAAGTCAAGATAGAAGGAAATATAATCATGTTGAAGTTGAAGTGACAGTGGCGTCAACAATTACATAATCAATAGCAGCAGCAAGCATTACCTGGGCAGTGCTCAATACATTTCTGGTTTCTTTCATGTAATTCTCATTAGGATTTGTAGACACACAGACTCAAGGATGTCACTTAGTTCCTAGCTGGCAAGCGGAGGAGGTCTCAGACCCAGAACCAATCTCTAAAAGCAGGATTCAACAGAATAACATCCTGACTACCTGTTCGGTACCAGGGATGGAAGATGCATGGATGGGTATTTTTTAAGGACCCCCATCAAACAGCCCAGCAAAGGAGGAACAGATTGGCTTCATTGGTGGCAAGTGACATTGCTAAATCAATATAGCAAGTGCATCACCAGTCAGACTCGGAGACCTGATGTGTCTGGCTCATCCTCAGCGCCAGATTCATCCTGCTGCCGACAACACTGTGGAAGAAATGCCCCCTAAAAAGCAAGGTCACATCTGTTAGTGCAACACAGAGTGAGTTTCTTGTTGGCTTTCTTTTCTGATGTTTTGGCAATTTCCTGATAAAAATTGCGTCTGTTTCCCAAAGGTGAATTGAGGACACTATACAGTTCTCTCCCCCTCCCCCTCTGCAAATGGATTGGACGCAAGGCCAAGGTGAGGACTGTAGAGGCTGCTCAGAGATGCTGGAGTCTTGGTGACGCCTGTACAAATGACACACAGCGTGGTGGAAGCCACTCTGCATTCTGATGGGCAGCCTCTGCAGCTCATCCTCTAGCCCTGCCCTGCCTGCCAAGCCCCATGGACCTCCCCTGCTGTCCTTTAAGGGTAGTGACATATTGTTCCAAGCTTGTACGTATCCTCAAACATAGCTCGGTATCTGACTGACACAGTAGCCATCGCATGGATGATGAATGAGTGGATGATGAAGTCTCCTAGGAGCAACTGAATGGTGACAGAAAACTGAAACTCTGAATGGTCCAAGGAGTCTCCACTGGAGTATGAAAGATACTGACCCAGACTCAGCCATAGATGGTGGGGTGTGTGGTCAGACCCAAGCTGCCTCCTTTGATGAGTAGTTGTGACTTACTTTTATTCCCACGTGATACAAGGAGGCGCAGACAGTATGGAGTGGTGAGGCAGGGGTAAGCCATGGAGAGGAGGGGGTAGACTGATGGAATGGTGGGGCAGGGGTGAGATAGGGACGGATAGACTGATGGAGTTTGGAGGCAGGGGTGAGGTAGGGAGGGAGGGGTAGACTGATGGAGTGTTGAGGCAGGGGTGAGGTAGTAGGGAGGTCAGAACAACAGTTAGTCTTGGGTCACAACTTCCCCCAGGACCAGCTGTGTGTTCAGTATGGAAAGTGATTCAACCTCTCTGGACCTCAGTTTCCTCACGTGAGAATCAGGAGTAGTCACAGCACCTATTATGTTGAGCTATGACATGGATTAATTGAATATGAGCAACATATAAAATCATTAGGACCATGTGTAGTAAGGAACACAAGGTCCGTACACGTGTTTATGGTGGTTCGCTGTATCTATGCACTGAGTTGCTTATATGATACTGGTGATGTGAACCACAGGAGCTGTCACTGTAAGCTTACGACATGTAAGGTTTCAGGGGGTAGTTTTCTTTGGCTCCTGGTTTAAAGGGGTATAGTCCATCGTGGCAAAGAAGGAAGGGTGGGAATGTGTAGCCGGGGCTTTTCACATCTCAGCAGATTAAGATGCTAAGAGCCTGAGGTGCTGCAAGTAAGCCAGGCGAGGAAGAAAATAAATCTGTTTCTGCCTTTCCCCATGTGACATTTCTGGCCAAGGAAGTCTCTCATAAACACAACCTGGCCCAGAGGATGCCAAGACTTTGGAATGACTCCTTCTAATGTCAAGAGATGATCTTGAGTGCATACCTGGCACACACCGATCTGCATCTAGGTGGAGGTTCAAGTGGGGTGCTGATGGTGTGACCCAGGCTAGCCTTGGGTTTCTTTTCTCCTTCTAGACCTGGCAGGTACAGAGGGTTGCTGGGCAACTGTGAAGGCCAGTTCTAAGATTCAAACAGTGTTTTGGTTCAAGAGACTTGGGGCTAGGGATGTAGCTCAGTGGCACAGAACTTGCCACTCCATACCTCCTATAAAGAATAGCTTCATGTCCCCGGCATACTGACATGTGTATAAAAACAAGAGTGTGTACAGGGGCACTAGGAAGGCTGAGGCGGGAGGATTACTGTGGGTATTGAGGCCAGCCCTGGCTCCAGAGTGAGATACAGTCTTAAAGGGGGTGGGCAGTTGGTACAGTTGCCTGCCTCCTCTGAGTACCTGAGAGCAATACCAGCATCAGTGAGAAAAGCTGTGTGTGGCAGCTCACCTTTGTAATCCCAGTGCTGGGAGGGAGCATCAGGAGGATTTTGGAGCTCATGGGTCCGCCAGTGGGGATGACTGGGTCAGCTTCATGATGAGTGAAAGACCCTATCTCAAGAGCAAGGTGGATGGTGCCTCAGGAATGACTCCGAGGTTGACCTTTAGCCTACACACACACACACACACACACACACACACACACACACACACAGACACACACACACAGACACACACACACAGACACACACACACAGACACACACACACAGACACACACACACACAGACACACACACACAGACACACACACACAGAAAAGAAAGAGGAGAGTTGTTCTGTGGTTAGGGAAGTTTTTCTTCAGAATGAAGACGTTCTTATTTTCTGCCATCTTAAAGTATGGGTGAGATTGGCAGCCATATCCCTTTTCCTTTCTGACATCCTCTTTTTCTGCACGTGACAGCAGCAGTAGCTTTAAGTGGAGTGCTGTGAGAACATGCCACTCCCCTGCCTCAGTGGGCCCAATGGCTCATGTCCATCCAGGTGAACGAGTGCTCATCCTGGTCACTTGGTGGGTCTATTAAGCACCCTGGCTCCAAAGAGACACTCAGAGCTCATTGGCTAGAACTGGTCACGTGACCCAGACAAAATCAGGGTGCAGAATGAAGCCTCATGCGGTAGGAAGCTGCCAAGCCATCATCACAAACAGAAATGACAACAGCCTGCGAGGACCCTTAAGACAACTTGGAAAATGCAGGATGGCTTTAAGATGGAATACCTGAGCCCAACTCTGTCCTATTGGTAAACCTTTGGCTTTCTGACTTTTGACCTCTCTTTCTAAAGCCACGCACTCACATAGGGACACACACAAGGACAGGGTGACTACTATGCTACATGTGATGATGTCATTTTGCAGCATTTTCTCCCTTGATGTTTCTGATTTACACTCTTCACAGTTTTTTGAATAAGCAATCTTCATGGTTGAAAAATATCCTTCTATAAGACTAAAACCATTGGAGTTTTGTTTATATCTTTCTATTTACCTCTGGCTTTTGCAAGGACCACTTTAAACGTAACGTATCTTGGGGTATTCCTGGATCCCTTCATTTTCCGGTTACTGTAACAAAATGCTGGACAGAAGCAATTTGTGATAGGGAAGGTTGTTTTGGGCTTGTAGGTTCACAGACACGTCAGTCCATCACGGTGGAAAGGCCTCCTGACTAGTTACCACTGCTATCTGGACACAGCCCAGCATTATCTGAGAGAGCCTCTGTTACTGCCTTCCATAGCAGTGCCCCAACTGGAGATGAGGTTTTTCAGATACAAGAGCCTATGGAAGACACTTCCACGTCAAACCAAATGGGTCTTGGACTGTTGCTTTGGATCAGAGGGAGGAACTGACAGCTTGATTGACATAAAGGTTTTGTATCCATGGACTACACAGGCACCCGACGTTTCTAACGGCCCCTCGTCCCTATACCAATTCATGGTCCTGCTAGTAGTATATGAGGGTACTCTGCCCTGCCCTCCATGTGAGCTGTGAGCATCTGATTGAATCTTCATCACTTTTGGATGAAGGAAGAGGAAACAGTTTTCCCTGTGTGTGGTTCTCTGCTTGCTGTGAAAGGCAGACTTTCCCTCTGCTCCTTTCAGCTTTCATAGTCTTTCTTTTGAGAATTGAAAAAAAAAATTGGAATGTCTACCCACCTTTCTAATTGATTCATAAGAGTTCATTTTAATTCATTATAATCATACCCACGATACAATTAAAGTCTATTTATAATTTACACAGTAACAGTAGGATAGCTACCATGTGCTCATAATTATAAATTAATGATTGTTAATTAAGCCGTTGCTTTTGTAACTTGCAAATAGATTCTTTTAGTTCTCTTAAATGGTATTCTTTGTGTTATTATATTTTGTTTTTAAAGTATTTGATGATGTGTCTATGAGTGTGTGGGGCCATGTGAGCACCAAGGGGCAATGGGAGGGTGTGGCTACAAATCAAGGTGCATCATGAACATGGAGTTGGGAGAAGCAAGAAGATGGTTCTTTTGGACTCTTCAGAGAAGGAGTGTGTCTTTGATGACACCTTAATTTGGAGAGCTGGCTCCAGACCATGACAATAAATTCCCTTCATTGGAAGCAGACTGGTCCATGCTGTTGACACTGCAGTCCTCGGCGATGAACGAATGCAGTGGTTGTTCCAAGAGTATCTCAGGGGATGGGATGCTGGGTTAAGGTCCAGGAGACCGGGAGTCAGGGTGATGTTGGCGACCTCACTGTCCTGTCTCTTTCTGTGAAATGGAGAGGGGGTGAGCTTTTGGGTGCTGCCTTTTTCCTAGTTGGGTCATTTCCACAGAGGATGAGGTGGGTCTGGAGAGGGAGTGGCATCATAGAGAGAAATGGTACCAGGGTCAACTGGGGTCCTCATTCTTCTAAAAGGACACAGCCATCACTCAACTCCTGCAAATTGCTGCCAGATGAGAATACAGCCTAAAGTTCTTGTTTTTCAAGAGAAGAGAGAAATCAAGATTTCTTTTTATGTAAAAATCTGTTGTTGTTTTTTTAATGCCTGCAATTGATTCCGAGCATGCGTGGGCTGACCACAGCAATCCTGAGGGCCAAAAGCAAACCCGCATCACCTTCATCTCCAAGGCCTCTCTCCAGCCCCAGAGAGTGACTTGGGAGATTCCCTCAAGCGTCTGAGCCCTGGTTTTTGCAATCCTGTCCTAGCATCCTGGGGAGGGGTAGCTAGGCAGAATTGGGGGATAGGAACCCAGTGACAGAGGAGCCATTCACATTGCAGAAGCGGAACGGGTTCTCTTTCCCTTCCTTATAAACTTCTGGGTCTCAGGTAGCAGATTAGGTCTCATGTACAAAATTTGAGCCCACTAGGCAGCCAGGGTTCCATAGTGCCCCATAAATTCTAAGCTGTTTTTATTATTAATAATCAAATCCAGCTGACGGTAGAAACACCAACAAAAAACAGTCATGGGAGAAGGCAGGCTTGAAGGTCTCCCCATGAACAGAGCACTGGAGAATTCAGGTTTTCCCGTCAGAATAAGGCTTGTACTCACATCCACCCAATAAGAGTTAACAGAGCACCTACTGTGTGTTCTATTCTTCGTGGGTGCTGAGGATGTCCAATGCCCCCTGATGAAGGGCCTTCTTCCTACCATAGGATTGAGTCTATGGCAAGTAGGGAATGGGGCACTCAGAAAACAATTCATCAAAGCCAGAAAACAAGGTTTGACAGAGCAGGGCTTATGGGAGAGCCCCAGGAGGGACCAGATGATACTCCCAGCAGAATATCATCTGTGCTCTCCTGCAAAGGATGCACAAAGCCAGATATGCAAAGAGTTGAGAAAAGGAAAGTTGGGGGGCATGGAGAAGCTATGGGTTGGGGGGAGGCTGCCACAGAGAGTCAGAACTGTGAGTGGATTTCCAAAGCCAGCACCATGTCCTGAAAAATGGGGACCTGATGGATCCTTTGAGTTCTGAGACCTCATGAATCTAGGCGACAAAATGCATAGTGGCTGTTTGCCCATTGTCTGTCCAAGCAGTGGCCTGGATGGTGGTTCTGGGAGCTGCTGCACGTGGAGCAGGATGCTGGTGGCATCTCTACCCACATGGGTGGCAAGGGCAGAGCTTCCTTTAAACATCCCTTGAGATGCTGAGACTTGGAGCAGCTGGGAGGCTTTCTCTTAGGATGCTCTTGAGATGGTATGGTCATGTGCAGCCGTCCTACGCAAGATGGATGTTCCCAGTGTCACCTTGGCTATGGGCTCTGGTGTGGGTGCTGGTGATGCAGTAGCCATGAGAAACGTGAGGTGGAGGGTGAGGAACTCATGGGAGGAAAGGAAGTGAGAAGGACAGCACTGAGGAGAGAAAGGAGGGAAAAATGAAGAGTGAAGGAAGAGAAGAAGGAAGGGAAGGGAAGAGGAGGAGGAGGGAGCCTCACTCTTAGTTTGTCTTCTGTTGCTGTGATAATGATCATGACGAAAAGCAACTCAAGGAAGAAGAAGAAGAAGTTTATTTGGTTTATGCTTCCACCTCACACAGTTCATCACCAAGTCAGGGCAGGAATTCAAGGCAGGAACCTAGAGGCATGGAGGAAGCTGTTTACAGGCTAGGCCCCCATGGCTTGCTCAGCCTGCCTTTCTTACACAGTCCAGGGCTGCCCACCTCCTCAGGGGTGGCACCACCCACAGGGGGGCACACTCTCCCACATCAGCCATTAATCAAGAAAAGGCCCCACAGCCTTGCCTACAGACAATCTGATCAAAGTGTTGTTTCTACTGATGTTTCCTCTTCTCAAATGACTTTGGCTTGTGTCACAGGTAACTTAAAAAACAAAACAAAACAAAACAAACAAACAAAACCTCTAAAACTAACCAAGGGAATAGGGGGAGACAGGAAAGGGAATGAGGAAGAGGAAGATGGAGAGGAAAAGGAAGGGAGGGAAAAATAGGAAGAGAAGGAAAGAAAGGAGACAAGGTGGGAGAAAGTGGGGGAGGGGAAGAGTGGAGAGAGAAGGGAGAAAGCCTGACCTAGGGAGTCACTTCAGGTTGCACAATCATGGATGGCCCACCTTAAAAGGCGGTATCTGTTTAGTTGCCATGACGCCTGTCATGGGACTATGGATGAGCGGTCCAGGCAGAGGAACAGTCCGGGCCAGGGCTCTGAGATAGCCTTAGCAAACTTGAGGCAGGACTGGAGCAGGGAATTGTTGCTCAATGAACCAAAAAGTGAGGCTGGGCTTGGGAAGTGAACTATGGGGCATGGCCAGGAGATGGGGAGGACTGTTTGACCCCAGTGAGGATCTTCCTGAAGGGCTAGTGGTCTGGTCTAACCTTGGCTCTGAAAAGACAACCTTGACTTCTGGGTGGCTGCTGGATGGAAAGATGTCAAGAAAGAAAAGAGAAGGTCCAGGTAGGAGAAAAAGGACGTTTGGTCGGGGTGGAAATGGAGCGCGTGGTCATTTTGCGGGAACATTCTTTGACAATAAACTTGACATCATTTACTGAAAGATGGAGCACACTGAGCCAGGCATGGTGGCACCTGGGAGGCAGAGGCAGGAGGATTTCTGTGAGTTCTGGGACAGCCTGATCTACATACCAAATTCCAGACCAGCCAGGGCTATATAGTAAGGTTCTGTCTTCCGTTCCCCAACAACAACAACAGCAGCAGCAGCAGCAGCAACAACAACAACAACAACAACAACAACAACAACAACAACAACAGACCACAGGTGACCAGAGGAGCAGGAGAAGCTATTCGTTCCCTATGTCTTTGGCTCATCTGACCTGATGGCATTTCATGTTTAATCCTCATCAGCAAGCACCTTAGAGGTGAATGTTACTGCCTCGATTTTTATGGCTGGAAAGAGACATTCCAAGTGACGGAAGTGGAGCTCAGAACAAAAGCAGCTATTACTAGAGGCTGAGGAGCCAGCTCCTCACTGGGATGCCCTGCTTCCCTCATTCACATCAACACCTTTTCCAAAGTTGATTGTGATATCCAGACTCCAGCCCATTTCCCCGTGCTCCGGGTGAGAGACCTGGTTGGCGTAGCTCGGTTGGGTAAGTCCTGAAATGTCAGATGGCGGCAAGTCTCCCAGGGCAGAGATCACCAGGGCACACCGTACTTCTGGAACCTGCTCTGCGAAGTGAATCTCACCAACCCTTTGAATGCCACCCCAGATTTCAGTGCCTCCTCCCCCCCCCCCCCCGCACCATCGCCACCCCATACCCCCAGTACCCCCCCATCTTCTGATGGCTTCTAGCTTTCCACTTGTGACAGTTTCGGTGATATCCTATGACAGGAGGAATATGCAGCCACAGGGATGCAGTGCAGTGCCCGGGAAATGTCACCTCCGATTGATGTCACCGAGGAGAGAGAAGCAATTAAGGCGCTAGCTCATTCTTGGAGCTCTGGCTCCAGGCAGACTGTAGGGGGTTGAGAGGAAGATGGAGGAGGGAATCCTGGGAAGGGATGGGCACAGGGGCTGGAAGGGCCTGGGAGCAGGGAAAGGAGGGGAAAGGAGTGCATTTCCCAGCACGGAGCAGGTACACAGGAAGTGTGTGTTGAATGAGTCAGTGGACACTCTAGCAGATACTATGGTGTGTCCTAGGCCACCCAGCTCCTAGGCCAGGCCAGCTCTGGGGTGTGAGAGCTGTCTAATAGCTCCCGGTGGAGTCCCTTTGTAGCCGCTTCCTGACTGCCCACTCTCCTTAGGAGCACCATACACAATGGCTTCTTGTCTTGGGTGTCCAAAGACTCAAGCTTTTGAACTCACCCAGTGCACGAGCCTCTTGTTAGAGAGACAACAGCTTCATTTATGTTATAATTCAAATATGCCATATAGCCTCCACAGGCTCCTATGTTGAAGGTTGGTCCTATCTAAGTGGTTCTAGTGTGGGAGGTTCTGGAAAACTTAGGAAGTGGTAACTATCTGAAAGAAGTAGGCCACTGGGGGCATGACTTTGGAGATTACACATGGTCCCCAGCATGGTCCCCAGTCCCCTCTTCTCTATTTCCTGTCAGGCACGATGGTGAAACTCCTCCCTCTCTCCACTCTCCGTCTTTCTCTGGTATCTGTTTCGTACCTGACCGAATGACCAGCTCACACAAGTCTTGGCATCATTCCAGATTCCCTGCTGGCAGCTCCCTGTGAGGTGAGTGGACACAGATAGGCTGCTCTTTGCACAAGAGCTGACACTACTTGACCAAAGAATAGTATATGGATTAGGGCAAAGGCCAGCAACTCTAACAAACATCAAAATGATGCTGACCCAGGAGGCATTTTTTTTTTCCTTCTGTAACATGCCAATCATGAATGGGCTGTCCGCACATCCTCTCCTCAGTGACAAACCATCCTTAGTGGCTCTGGCTCTTCTCTGCTGGTGAACTTGGTAGCCATTTTGGTTCTAAGGTGGCTGCTCTAGATGCCTGAATTCCAAGCAATGAGGGGTGGGGAGGGGGACATCAAATCCATTCTCTCCTCTTTAAAGGCTTATCCAATCCCCCCACCCCATTTTTTTTTTGACTTCTCATTGGCCGGAACTTAGCCACTTGGCCATCACTGAGTTCTCTGGACAGTTCTGTTCTCAGATACAGTAGACAGGTTTTAGAGATGGAGGGGCAATGGCTGTGGAGGGCAACTGGTTATCTCTGGACATATAAGCATCTCCTCAGTGGAAATCCAACCACAGGCTTGTGGCAAAAGTGGGTTGCCGTGGGCTAAATTCAGAAGGTACAGGTGAGAGTATATGGCCATTGGGGAAGAGAAAAGAATAGACAGGTTGTGAAGGAGGAAGGGGCAGAGAGCAAGGTCATTTCTTGACCTGTGAGTTTTTCAGTTTAGTTCTAACTATGAGTCTTGTGCCTAGCCAGCAAGACTCTGGAGAAGAAGTTAACAAAAAACGTAGAGTTTGGAGGTTAAATGGGGTCAGGAGAATCTAGAGAGAGATTCCAGAAATGGGATGTTTGTCAGGGGCTCACATCTTCGTTTGTGGCTTCAACCTCAGGATGGCTGTCCCCACTCATGGTGGCAACGCGGTAACACGCAGCTACGAGTTTCTTCTTTGAGCCTGGCAGTATGGGTTGGGAGAAGAAACCATTGGCACCAGTCTATCAAACTGGATCAATTAAGGAAATACGCTCTCCTTGGATTCATATACGGTACATGGCACCTGGACACAGTAACCTCCATAGCTATACATGGAACAGGGGAGAGATATGGATAAAATTAGGTTCTTCGGAGCTTCTGTTGAGAAACCTGAAGTTTCTATTCACTTACAAAGCCCAAAGAGTGTTTCATCCTGGAAACACAGAGGACGTAAGCCATGACCACCCTCCTCAAGTATTAGGGGATAGAAGGGAAGGTTTGGCTGTACATCCCAGCAAGGTGCCAAGATGCAGAGGGACAATCTATGTGATGGGACTGTGACAAGGCTTAGAGTCACTAGACGTGTTTTTAGGAGAAATGCAGAATTATTTAGCAAGCCCTCAGACAACTGGGTGGTGAGATACCCAGAGAAGAGCAGAGACTCCTACCCATTATGCAAGAGGGATCACAACATGGCAACTACTTAGAAATGAAGGTCTGGGGTGGAGAGATGGCTTGGAGGTTAAGAGCACTGTCTGTTCTTCCAAAGGTCCTGAGTTCAATTCCCAGCAACCACGTGGTTGCTCACAACCATCTACAATGAGATCTGGTGCCCTCCTCTGGCTCATGTTTGAACGGAATACTGTATAAATAATAAATGACTTTTTAAAAAAAGAAATGAAGGTCTGAGCAATGGATAAGTGTCATCCTAGAGTCACTTGACTGGTGATAGCACACACACTTTGGGGAGTATCTAGGGCCCTGACTCCTGGATATCACCGATGCACTTGGACTTCATTAACCAATGATGCTTAATATTGGTTGTCAGTGTGACAGGATCTAGAATCACCATGGAGACAAAGCTCTGGGCATGGTTAGGTTAACTGATATAGGAGTACACAACTTAACTATAGATGACGCTATCCCAAGAACTGGGGGACTGGACTGAGTGAAAAGGAGAAAGTGAGCCAAGTACCAGCCTTCATCTCAGTTGCTTCCTGACTGTGGATGCTGCGTGACCACGGCTTCACGCTCCTGTCAACATGCCCTCCCCGTAGCGATGGACTGTCTCCTTAAACTGTGAGCCAACTAAACCTTTCTTTCCTCGAGTTGCCTTTGGGAGGCATTTTGCTCCAGCAGCAACACAAGTAACAAGGATAAGGTGAGCACAAGAGAGCTCAGTCAGTAAAGCATGGCTTGCGGTCCCAGCCCCCGAGATGGAGAGAAAGTTGGTTGTTTGGGGTTTGCTGGCCAACCAGCCTATCTCTGGGACCCTGTATCAAAACAAAATAAAACAAAGCAAAACAAAATAAAGCAAAACAAAACAAAACAAAACAAAAAACCCAAAGATGGACAGCACATCATCCAAGGTCATCTGGCCCACACATGCACATGCATCCTTAGACACATGTGCACACATGTGCACATGTGTGTGTAAATACATGAAAGAAAACTGACTAGTACAGTTTTACTCTAGAGCGCTCTTCCTTAGTTCTTCCCTGAGCTGCTGCAAAGTTCTCTGTCCCGTGAATCTCTACGAGCAGGGCTGAGTGTGCCCCTTGTCCTGGTTCCCTAAGGAGCTGTGGGGTAGGACGGTAAGGAGCAGCCTCTGAGATGGGGTGGACCCAAACATGAACATGGTTCCCCACCAACCAGCCAGGCGACTGTAAAAACCTCCTCTCTCTCTCTCTCTCTTCTCCAAGGCCTCGGTTTCCCTGTGTGCAGAGGAGAAGATTCCCTGCATTGAGATGGGCAATCCATCCACAGGACAGAAATCACAGACGGCAGCTCCAGGACGGTGCTGAGATTAGAGGGACTCTTGGCAAATGGCTCTCGCTCTGTTCTCTCCCACCTCCAGGATCACGGGAGGCTGCGTTGTTGTTGTTTTGAAATTTACTATTTTATTTTTATATTAAACTTATTTATTTATTTATTCATTCATTCATTCATTCATTCACTTTACATCCCAAGAAAAGGTCCCCCATGATGGAGAGGCTCGTGACTGCCCAGCACAGCTGTGCTGGGGAAGAGCACCCTATTGTCATCCCCTCCTCTTCCCCTTCCTCCTCCTCTTCCTTCTCTTCTTCTTTCTCCTCCATGTTCTCCTCTCCTGGCTCCTCTTCCCCATTTTCTTCTTCTCCCAGCTCTCTCCCTCCTCCTCTCCACTCTCCCATCTCCTCCTCCTTGTATGAGTTAGGACTAAGTCTAGGACGCAGTGCATGCTTGGGCTGGTGCTCTACTACCCACTGCTAGTTCCAGCCTTCTCTTTAGTTGTTGAGACCAGTCTTACAACATCACTTCAAATTGACCGTAGCTCGGGAAAAGCGTAGACTTGACTCTCAAACTCCCAAGTAGCTGGTGTCGCAGGCCCATGCCGCCCAGCCTAGCTTCTCTTTTTCTTTTCCTTGATTCAGGATTTTCCTCATGTATCCCAGGCTAGCTTTGAACTCATGACCGTCTTGTCTCAGCCTCCCCAAACACTGAGGTGTCGTGTGCTTGCTAGCCATCGTGCCCACCAGATCTTGAATTTGATTTTTTTTCTCTTCACCCTGGGTCTCTCGAGGTGTCTTGGCACTTTCCACTTTGTACATCCTGTGTGGACAGGATGAAGGAGCTCACGGAACTCCAGGGCAGGTCTACCTTGGGTGCCTATGAGTACACTTCTTTTTGATCAAGCCAGAGCTGGCAAAGAGTAAAGGAAGCGGCGGGGAGTGAGGAGGTCATTTGAAATCACCATCCTTTTCAGATTTTATACCCCATCTGGTCTCTCCTGCTGAGAAGCTGGCTGGGCACGCAGACCTGAAAACCTATGCCAGACGACCAACTAAGTCCCAGAAGTTAGCTCCTGATGCTATTTGGCAACCTCAGGCCTCTCTGGGCCAAGGGTTTAGTGCCAAGTATAATTGTGATTTACACCCTGTACCCCTTTGGGTGCAAAATGGTTTTGATTAGATGCATACCATGTTTATTAAGCCTTGCACAAGGCAGGCTGAGGGCTTGGCTTCTCTGCCGTAAGAGGGACAAAGATTTACACGGCTCCCTGCAGGATTCATTTAATCTCTCGGGGATTTACTGACCTTCAATTAGAACTGTTAAGTACTGTTTACACGGTCCCTAATTCATACAAGACCCACGTAAGGCTGCCTTTTGCTTTCATTAAGGACCTGAATCAGGAGAATAAAGTGCAAAAGGTCTCTGCCAAGCAAGATGTTAAAAAAAAAGAGTAAATGAAAAAGAACAACAAAAATCAGAAGCTGTTAGAGCTGAAAGGCTTGCTTGCTTGTTATTTAGTGCGTGAAAAAATTAATGCAATTTTAAAATGGGTTTCAAAACTAGCAGACCAAAAAAAAAAAAAAAAAAAAAAAAAAGTCACCATGTATGAGAGTGTTGGGACAAAGAAGAGGTTTGGAGTTTTTAAATTCCTTCTTACAGAACTGAGAAAAGAAAATCCCTGAAAATATTTTTCTATTGTGAAAAATCAGAAATTCCCTTGTGTTTATTTGAAGGCAGAGTGTGTTTATTAGAAGGCAGAGTGTCTTTGCTTTTTTTTCCAGGAGCAAACTGGCAAGATCTGAAAACATTGCTAGGCGTCCTGTCTTGAGACCACGGTTCCCAGGAGCTGTGCTGGGAAAGACCAGGGCTATGGCAACCCGTGCAACACCATCCTTTGGTATTAGCCAAATATTTGCAAGTGAAAGTGCGCATGTGCATTATGGTTTGAATGAGAAATTTTCCCCACGAGGTCCCTGGTTAGTGACCCAGTTTGGGGAGACCAGGAGACTTTTAGGAGCTGGAGTCTTGCTGGAGGAAGTGTGTCATTGAGAGGACGCATAGCTTTCTGTCTGGTGACATGCAGACATCCGGTGGCTGGCTTCCTGCTTAGGTGCCTGCTTGCATACCAACCTGGCTATTCTGGACTCTCCCCTTTGAGGTAGCCACAGGCAACTCTTTCTTCTCTAAGTTGCCTTTGGACATAGTATATCATCACATCAGCAGGCCAGCAACAAACATGGTACCTTATTTCGTGAGGCATTCTCTCACTGACCCTGAGGTTCACCGACGGGATCAGGTGAGCCGGCTGGCACCAGCTTCAATGTCCTCCACCTCCCCAGCACTAGGACTTACAGGTTTGTGCCGCTATGCTGGCTGTAGAAAAATATGCTTTACAAACATTGTTAGGAAACACGCAGGATCAGAAATCACAAATGCTCACAGTGATTGAGGAGGGCTGGGCTTGGGCTGGGAGCCATCGTGAGCTGATGAGCTTGTGGTCCATCTGAGAGACACCCCTGCCAAGCTGTAGGCGTTGCAGAGACGGCTGGACGGGTTATTAGAAACAGTCACGTTCACTCTTGGAGAAGGGCCCTATGCAAATGGCTTGGAGTCACAATCTTCTGCTGGGAGAAGTCGTTTTCAATTCTCCGACACATCGTATGTATTGCTTTCAATTTCAGCCTTGGAAACAGAACACTTAAGCTATGACAGCCTCGGGGTGGGTACAACAAATTCAACCACAGGAGAGTGAGATAATAGGACTCTCGGCCAACAGTGAGACTCACCAGATGTGCCGAGGGCCTTGTTTCCACCAGGGTACCCCAAATCCCCAACCGTCCTGTGGGGGGTTGTCCTGATGACCCCAGCGTGACATGGCAGCCTACGGAAGGTGAAGTCACTAGGGCAGGTCATGCAGATATGAAGTGGCATGCCAAGCTTCACACACAGTCCAGTAAACTGGAGCCTGTACTTTTGGCTACAGGAAAGCAACAGACAGGGACAGAAGGGGATGGAAACTTCTCTTTTTTCTATACAGCTTTATTCTCATTTGCAGAGGGATCCCTATAGCTTCATAGGATTCTGACCCTGGAGCGAATTATTCTTTGAAAGGTGCAGGGTTTGGTACCAGGAGGGAGGGATGGCGGCAGCATTTTCTTTATCCTAAGGCCCGCTGACAAGAGTGCCAGGGTTGGGTCAGTGTTTCCAGGGTCCCAGCGGGCAGAAGAATTTCATCTCTAAGGGCACAGAGAGCTGGATTGCTGATGACGGACATGACCTGTGCCTCTTGTGTGGTTTTCTTTTTCCATTGTTGATGTGTGTGTGGTGTGTGTTTGCGTGCATGTGTGCACGTGTCCAAGTATGTATATGCACTTGCATGTAGGCCTAAGTTGACGTCTGGACCCATCCTCATGTGCTCTTTTAGCTTACTCAGGAGACAGGGCCTCTCAATCAAACCCAGAGCTCACCGATGTGGCTAGTCTAGCTAATCAGCTTGCTCTGGCCCTTCCACGGCCAGAGTAATAGGTGGGGCTGCCACACCTGATCTGCCTTTATGTGGGTTTGAGGGACCCACACTCCAGGCTTCACACTTGGGTGTCAAGTGCTTTAACTGTAGCTCCCTTTGATTTCTTTTGATTGTGATCAAAACTGACACAGCACCGCAGAATTTTACCTCCAAAACCTGTTAAGTGTGCTGCGTCTGTTGGTAAGTAGTGTGCATTTGTGTAGCGGACCTCTAGAGCTTTGCCCTCCTGTGCAACAGAAATCAGATCCTTAAAACAGCTCCTGGCACTTGACTGTTTCATATGAGGGTGTTTCTTGACTTACCTTTTTTTTGTGCTGTGTTGAAGCTGGAACCCAGGGCTCCTTGAACGCCAGACAGTTGCATTATCTCTAAACTAGGCATCGTGGGCCCCAGTTGATACTATGTTCTTCAGTGTTATTCATGTTGCTGTGTTCATCAAAGGCTCCTTCTCTGTGGAGAGATATGTCCCGTTGTGTGTGGAGACTGTGTTTTCTGAATCCACTCAGCCACGCCTGGACACGTCAGTCCTCTCCACTTCTTGACTATTACACACAACACCTTGTAAGGAACGTGTTAGTGTGCGCATGTCTATTTCACAGAACAATCTGTCCTCATTCTCTGCCCAATTTTAACAGGGTCATTGATTTTTTTACATTTTGGATTATTGACCAATTGTTAAATGTAAGACTTGTCAACATTTTCTCCCACTCTATAGCTTGACTTTTCATAATCTTGACCTTTCCCCCTTTCCTTTCCTTTTCTTTTTCTTTCTTTCTCTTTTTGCTGTACAGGGCACTTTATTTCAAGGCAGTCTGCCTGCGAGGGGTTGGCTACATTGCTGGTGCACTGGGTAGTGCAATTCAAGACGTCATTGCTGATGCCCTCAGCACTGACTGATGAATTGCACAAGGTTATTGATGTATTTATTCAGTTGTTTATTTGAGACAGGGAGGGTCTTCTATATCCTAGGGTGACCTCTAACTTCCTGTGTAGCCAAGGATGACTATAGACTGCTAATCCTCCCACCACTTTCTCTTGAGTCCTGGGATCATAGGCGTGCTGCCACGAAGTCCACCATGCCCTCCCCTCCATGGAAGACTGAAGCCATGTGTCAGGGGACATTTCTTCCCTTATATCATTTATGTCAGGTGCTGGTGTCTGTCAGTATTTTGGTCAGAGCAAGGCAAAAATAGGCAACACGTAACTGTATGGATTTGCTGAATAGAATACAAGATACCAGATCCATTCAAACTCTGGTTGGTACAGGCACTTAGTGTGAGCCTGTGACGCATACCACCTGGGCTCTCTCTCTTCTAAACCTGCATCTGTTGCTGACCTGACATTTAATTTTAATTGTTTTGCTGTGTTTTCATCACACGACTATGCTCTGAGACACCGGGGAGATGGCAGAGTGGGTGCTTCAGTTATGCCTTGTGACAAGTGGGAAGCAGGAAGGAGTGTACTCTCCTCTGTGGTCATCTCGGGTCAAGGGTCACCCTCAACCTCATTAGCTCCCGGGCATTTTATTTGGCCCTGCATGAGTCTGCTCTGGCTTCTTCAGGTGAAGAAAGCCCTGGACCGGAAGCCAGAGATGTTTGGTCTCGGAGCCCCACTGTTCACATCCCGGGGCATAGACTGCAGGACACTTCCCCTTCACCCTGGCTCAGCCTTGGCTTGCAGGACAAAGTCTCTTGCAGGTCTGGCAAAGCCACATGCTGCAGGCTGTAGATGCTGCAGGCTGTAGATGCTGCTGGCTGTAGATGTTGCAGGCTGTAGCACCCAACTTTGTCCATCATCAGCCAACAGTCAGGGATTGTGGGAGGAACCATGAAGGGGATTGATTCTGTCACCTGCCCAGACCTGAAGGATTCGTCCAGTATTCTTACGTTTCCTGAACACCATCCTATATACCATGTGGCAGGGTTGGGCTGGGACGTTGGGCTCTTATGAAGTCCATACTCCAGGCCCAGCTAGGTGGCAGAGGCATAAACTGGCAGAGCACTTGTCATTTCCGGGTGCACTTTTGGTGCTTATACAGTGAATGAGAATGGTCCTTACTGTCCCTGTGGCACGAGACGCCGGAGAGGCGAGTCACACCTGCCGGTAGCTGACTTAGCTCCCCCCCCCCCACAAGCTTCCTGCTCTTTTAGAGTGTGTTTGATGAGAGTGTGTGAGTGTGTGTACGAGAGTATGTGGGGGGGTGTGGTGTGTGAGAGTGTGTTTGTGAGTGTGTGTGCATAAGAGTGTGCGAATGTGTGTGTGAGAGTGTGTCTGTGTGTGTGTATTTGTGTGAGCGTGTGTATGAGGACGTATGTGAATGTGGGTATGTGTGTGCGTGAGTGTGTGTGTGTGTGTGTGGTATGTAGTGTGTGAGAGTGTGTATATGTGCATGTGAGTAGTGTGTGCATGAGTATGTGAGAATATGTGTGTGTCTTCTCCATCCTTCTAACTCTGGGCCTGAGAGCAACAATCCAAAACAGAAGATAACGCAGGAGGAGAGGTTGGATTCATGAGCTGGACCGGCTTCCATTTGGTTGACCTGGAAGTCGGCTTTGTTTATTTCTAGATAATTAATTGCAGACAGGGCCAGCAGGGCCTTTCCCCAGTGGATTAGCATAGCTGTTTTAGGGTGCAAATCTTCCTGAGCAACTGGAGTCTGAGTGGAAGATGTAGAAGGGAGGAAGTGATTCCAGAAAATACTACTGGTAGGAAAGTGAGAAAAGACAACAGGGCCCAGCATAAGATGAGCTGCAGGCTCCATGGTGACCAAGGCTCCTGCAGCTGGAGTGGCATTTGTCACTCTAGGGTCATGTCTTGGCAATGAAGCCCTCTAGCTGTGTAGCCACAGACATACTTTTTCTCCCACCTCTCGTTGGCTGTTATTAGTCACGTGACCCAGCATGTGCAAATGACAATAAAATGGTGCCAATGCCCCAAGAATAGGAAGAAAAGCAGCACTAACACTAGGGGAAACTGAGTCACAGAGAGGTTGAGTATATAGCTCAGGGGCTGGGGAGATGGCTCCACTGGAACTCACAAACCTCAGAGCTACACAAAGGAACAGACAGTGGAGTATATTTTATTTAAATCCCAGCCGTGGTGAGATGGTGGGCAGAGGCAGGAAGTGGATCACTTACGTTTAGAAGCCCAAGGCTTATGAGAGACTCTGACTCAAACAAAAGGTGGGACCTGGAGACTGACACAGAGGTATCCTCTGACTTCCACATGGATGTGGAGCTGGTCCACTCCCTCATCCACCCACCCACCCTCATTCACGGAAGCATACAGCTGAGGCTCTCCCCAGAGAATGGGCTTGGTGCCACAATCTGACACCTCCTGTCTACATGGCTAGCATTTAAACAGCGAGACCTCCCTGAACACTCACAGAACGAACTAGAACAATTTTTCCTCACCTTCTTCTTATCATGTCAAAGGCCTCCCACCTTCTTCTTGCTCTGACACGTGTTTTCCTCCAAATGGCAATACACCCAACGCTTTCCTCGCTGTTGGTCATGGTACCCTTCCACCCGCCATTTAGTTACTATCTAGAGTCCCACGGTTTAACACTTCCCATCTCCTGCCCTGAACGTTTCTGTGGTTTCTACTTCAATCCAGACATCTCTCTGGTACCTCAGTTGGACCACCAGCATTCATGTGTAAGTACCCTGGTGTCTCCTGGTGTGAACGGTGGGCAGTCCATTCCAGAGACCTCACAGGCTCTCAGAAACCCCCTTAATGTCATTGAAAATGGCTGCTCCCTTGGAATTCTGGCTTTCCCTCATCTTTAAAAAAAAAAAAATGAGCAGTTTCATTGAAAATACCAGCAGGGCTGGCTGTGACTCAATGCTTGTAACATTGTGTTCTGAGGAAAGCCCCCTCCTACACATCAATTTTTAAAGATTGTTTTAGGGGTTCAGTGGTCAAAGGAGATGAATAAAAATAATCCCGAGGTTATCAGAGAGTTGACATCATGTACAATAGTAGTAAGAGCTTTTTCCAAATTTAAAACTCTCGTGGAGGAAGTGAGTTACAATAGCAGTGACCTCTGACCCCAGCCAGTCATAATGGCTTCCTGGATGCAGGGATATTATGGGCTGGAGCCAAGGATTTCAGCAGAAAAGAGCACAAGATGTGTTAAACTTAGAACACAATGTGCGAATTCCGGGAGGGGCTAGCAAGGGTCATCTCTCCTCCCGGGGAAAAGCAACCCTTTCCCAAACAAGGCTGTGGAACATGGCTTTTTTTTTTCTTCTGTTACTAAATTGAGTTGGCTTTTTTTTTTTTTTTTAATTCCTTGAGACCTCAATGAATTGGAAAGTCTTTACTGGGGATCACTTCCAGGGTTGATTCATGACCTAAATAATGATAAAGTGTCTCCTAAATGTGGGGCCCTGTTCTAGAGGCTGGGATGTGGCAAGCAAGCAAGAACTCAGCCCGAAGGACTTCTCAAGTATAACCACTCAACTTCAGCACCACTGACCCGTAGGCTGGAGAATCCATCGCAGGACACTGTCCTGCACGTTCCAAGGTGTTGTCCAGCATCGCTGATGACAGACACCTGGAACCTTCTCTCCAGCGCTCACAACTAGCCACATCTTCAGATGCCCTGCCTGCCCCTGAAGATGTTAAACAGTTACATCTAGATGCTGTTCTGTAAGGAGAAGAGCTCTCTGAGGAGCCAGACAGACTATACAGGGAGCTAGCAAACAGGCAAAGAGGCGAATTAGACAGTCTACCGGCAGTGAGAGACCCTGTCTCAAAGAATAAAGTGGAGACTGAATAAGAAGACACCTGATGTTGACCTCTGACCCCCCCCCCACGATTATGAAGTCACCACTCCCCACTCACTATATAATCCATGAGGAATTCTCGAATCTTGACAGCGGGGTCAGAATGAAAGACCATCCTTTTAGTGCTGTGACTGGTGAAGTCCTTATTGAGAAGGTGACCTTTGCAAAGACTTGAAAAATTTGTCCAAGTGGGCCACAGGGCCATGAACAACATCCCAGGAGGAGGCAACAGCTAGTCGGGAGCCCTGAGCATGTGTGTCAAAGGTCACATCACCAAGGAGAATCAGTGAGGCTGCAGTGGAGGGAGGGAGCTGCAGGAGGCATTAGGAGAAGGGTGGCGTGGGGGTTGGGGTGGGGGCCTTCCAGGCCAAATGCAAGGCTCTGCTTTCCTTTGGGAAGGAAGTCATTGTCTGACGAACAGAGGCCTGGGTAGGCTTGATGATGACTTTACACCATGGTTGTGGCTGTCAATACATGCAGTCATCATCAAACCCCTACCCAGATCTAGCCAAGGGACAGAACATTCTCCATAGTTAAGTGGAGACTGGGGACTGACTTTCACATGAACTCTGGTGCCCCATATTTGGCCATGTTCCCTTGTTGGGGAGGCCTAATGGCACTCGAGGAAGGCTAGCAGACTACCAAGAAAAGATTTGATACCCTAGCATCATATTCAGGGGGAGGAGGTCCCTCTCAGTCACAGTCATAGGGAAGGGGAATGGGGTGAAAGCAGGAGGGAGGGAGGGAGGGAGGGAGGGAGGGAGGAATGGGAGGATGCAGGGGATGGGATAACAAATGAGATGTAATATTTTATTTTTCAATCAAAAATGTGTTTAAAAAAAAGAGTTCAGGTAGCTAACGACTTTGACCAGTCTTCTCTACGGCATCGGTGGGCGTGTCCTTCCCTTCATGCACACACACACAATAGACAGCCTGTAACTGTTGTGTGGATGCAGAGAAAAGCATCATTTGAGCTTGCCTCATGTTCCCCATCATCTGTTCTTGTTAGAGGATCTTCCCAAGGTAATGTCCTGATTTTCAATTTGGAAATATTACCATTGAAACTCTTACTAAAGCCTGAGATAACTAAGTGACCAGTTAGCAAGTGCTCATCCTATACAAGAAGCTAAGCCCCCCTTGTTCACGGCCCCCATGTCCTCTATGGAGGGGGTCCATCACAATCCCTTTTCCACCACAGAGCGTTTCAGCGGATGCCCCAGAGGAGCCCCACTTGAAGCTTCAGCAGATGGCATGGGTGAGGGGCGAGCATCAGGTTGTTATGGGATGCAGAACCTTCCTGGTTAACAACCCTGTGCTCTAAAACACGGCCCCTTTCCTGCCACTCATTACAGAGACCTTAGTGGGTGACAGCGAGGGAGGTGGGAGTCCAAAGCGGGAATCCATTGGGAGGAAGTGAGAGGAATCCTCAGCCCCACAGGGACACATTCGCTTTCTAAGATTGAGGGCCTGATTTGATCTCTGGAGCTCACATAAGAGTTGAGCGTGATGATGACTTTATGCTCCCATCACCGGCAAATCGGAGGCAGGAGGATTCCTAGGGCTTACTAACTCTCCAGCCAAGCCGACTTGGCACATTCCAAGCCAGTTGAGAGACTCTCTGTCAATTAAAAGGTGGGTGATGCCTGAGACGCAAGTGGCACCTGAGGTTGACCTCTGACATCCACATGCATGTATATGTATGTGTATGTACAATTGCACACCCAGATGCTCACCACGCTCCATGGTACCAGCTGCTAAGTAGAGCCTACCCAGAGGCGGTCCAGGGTTTTCCGGGTGTTGTGTGTGGGGTTAAGACATACCAAGTGTTTAGGAATTGCCACCTTAAAATTCTGAGGACAGGATGTAGCACATGGCCACATGTGCACATGTATGTATGTGTGTGTACAGGTATATATGTGTGTGTATATATTAGAGCAGGGGACACTGGAAATGGCAGTGGTGATGACAGTGCCAATGAGTCGAGGGAGGGAGATCAAAAGGAAGAGAAAGAAGATGAGGAAGGTGGGGCGGAAGAGTTGCAGGCCAGGGAGAAACAAGGTGGAACTATACTTAAGTAAAGTCAGAAGGGGTGTGCCCAGTGACAGGCACAGAGCAATGGCTCATTCAGGTCTGTGGTGATGGAGCCCTTTCTCTCTCTACCTCCACCGTTCTCTTTTCCCTTTCCTGGTGGGCAGCGTCCTGTAGGAACCAGCCTGTCCCTTGCAGCCCCATCTCCTCCCAAGCAGCTGATCGCCCGCTAGCCACAGTCCCTGGGTGGTTTGGAAGCCCAGTTCTGCACAGACCAGGAGCCGTGTTCCACCCAGAATGCCAACGCCCTTTATCCACGAAGGGTTTCCTTGCTTTGCAGTTTGTCTTCCCTTATACTTCACACTGGAAAGATGTGTGCGCATAGAGCTTCGGAGCCAGTCAGAGCACGTTATCCTGATTCAGCTTCTGTGTGGGGTGGCTTATTTCCTTTTCAAGTCCTTTGCTCAGAACACTCCCCCCTCCCCCCTGTCCTCCCCCGTTCCCCCAGTCTCAGAACTACTGACCCATTAGTTTCCAGGTCAACCTATTGTGTATTTTAACTGCAGAAAACTTACTGAACTCAATCCAAACGAAGGGACTGAAGATCACTAAGAGAAAGGAACTCAAAGCTCTTCCCATAAGCCCCAAGGAGGGGAGGGACCTTTGTACTCACCTCTCCCAACCCTCCCTCATCCAACAGGAGAAGCAAAAATCACAAGACAGGACCATTTAGCACAGTGGTTCCCAACCTTCCTAACGCTGTGACCCTTTATTATAGTCCCTCATGCTGTGGTACCATAACATTGTTTTAGTTGCTACTTTGTAACGTAGTTTTGCTACAGTTATGAATCTTAATGTGAGTGTCTGATGTCTGACGCACATGCCCCTCCCCTGCCCAGAGGGGTCGCAGCCCACAGGTTGAGAACCACTGCTTTAGCAGCAGCAGCTACTACCAGCTAGAGAGTGACAAAGGCCAGAATCAACCTTTCTTTTGTGGACCTTCAACTGCCTCACTTCCTCACTATTATTGTCCCTTCTGATTCAAGTCATGGAAAAAGCCACCGCGAGAGTTCTCTGGTCAAGGACAGATCTTTCTGTAAGTAGTTACTTCCGCATTTAGCCCTTTCATAAGCCGTGTTTTTTTTTTTTTTTTTCATTTACAGGGTTGGGTTTTTTTTTTTCTTTTAAAAACCCAGAACAACACTATGCTTTGACATAATGGAGTCCCAAAGAGTTTCTATTTAACCTCAATGTCACGAATGCGTGCAAATCTATGTGTTGAAAATGAATGGTCGATTTTCTTTTACTCTGAATAAGATGTAATTTATCTAATTGATTCGGTTGCATCTGTTCTATCTGGAGCCTTTCCCACCCCACCCCCTGTTTCTAGGTAAAATGGCCAACTAGCTGTGCTCTGACAAGAGGAGGGAGGGCTGGAGGGGAAAAGAGAGAGAGAAACAGTCAGACTACCAGTCACTCAAAAGTTGTCTCTGTAAGGGTAGAAAAGGCACATGGGAAATTCACGGAAACCATATTTTTTTTGCATCTAGCTGAGCCTCAGATTATTTATATGTGCTCCTATCTTTCCCTATTGCTAAGGAGCCAAAGGCCCAGTATCCCTTTAAAAAAAATTAATTCTCACCGTTAACTGGCCGCCTGTCCTCTGCAGAGAATGGTGCGCACACACTGCCCCTCAGCTTGCTCATCCAAGTCGCAGGGTTAGGGAAGCTGTCATCTTGGTGTGGAGCAGGTTTGATGGTACTGCTCCACCCCCGGGAGCTTTCTACCCAGGACCTAGAGTTCATGTAGGCTCATGTGGGAAATGTCTGTGCAAGTGTGAGGGACCTTGTATGTGGGAGCATGCACAGCAGCTCCTATTCAGCTAGGCTGACTAGCCAGAGAGCCCTAAGAACCAGTTGTCTCAGTCTCCTGGGTGTGTGGGGGTTACAGAACATTGTGATCATGCCTGGGTCTTATATGGCTCTCAAACCCAGGCTGTTTATTTTCAAGGCTTACTTGTTCTGATTGTGTTTTCCTACATGTATGTATGTATGTGCACCACGTGTGTAGCTGGTATTCACAGAAGCCAGAAGAGAGTATTTGATCCTGTGGAACTGATTGTGAGACACTGTGTGGTACTAGGAAGCAAACCTTGGTCCTCTGGAAGAGAAGCTGGTGCTCATAACTGCTGAGCCACCTCTCCAGCCCCCAACCTCGGGTTCTCACAAGTGGCAGGCACGTACTGACTAAGCTACCTCCATAGCTCCACATGAAGGGTCCTAATGTGAGATTTTTCTGGATTTAACCCTTCCCTACCAGGATGGATTAAACTCTCTAGGACCCACGGCCATAGTAATATAAACGCAGCTAAATATGGAGACGCTATTCTCTTGTGCTTCCAAAGGAAAGACATTTTTTTTTCTATTGACAGGTTTATTATTTGATGTTTGACGAAGCCTCACCATGTAGCCCAGGCTACCTCAAACTCTCGATTCCACCAAGTGCTGGATTAAATTTATTTCTCCTAAGCAACCTGAGCCCGACTCTTCATGACCTGGGCTTGACTTTCATCAGCCTCATGGTTTAAGCAAGAATACGGATGAGATTCTGGCTGGACCTCTCATTTTGTGAAGTTGGGTCAGCCACACTGGGAAAGCTGAAGATTCTAGAAGCCCAAAAGCAGAGGATTGGCCTCGGAGAGCCTCTTACCTAAGACTGTTGCTGAGACCTCACCATGTGCCCAGCACTTTTTGTGCCACCTGGGGGGGTTGTTTCATGGAAGTTTGTGGAGAAGCCTTGGAAGTCAAGTCTCTCTTCTCCAGTGTTGGGTAAAGGGGGTGAGCCACAGCATGTCATGAATATTTAATATAACAGAGCCTGGGACTGAGCAAGGAATGGATCCTTAGACCATTGCCCATGGCCCCCAGCCCTGGACACTTAGCCATGTGCAATTAAACAGGAGTTCATACACATGAAACACTCCTGTTACACACCTAGGAGATGTGTGCTGAGCAGCATGCACTAAGCCAGGGCACTAGTCATGCCAGGGGAGGAGTCACTCAAGAGAAAGCAGGAGAGGATGGTGGTATTAACAGCACAGTCTGAGGCACACATCTTTCTACACCCCCGACTGCTTTTTACCATGGAATGACCCTGGAAAAGCATAGTCCTCTCTCTGGGCCTCAGTTTCCCCTTAACATCAGAGAATATTCTAGAATCACTTGGGGGAAATCTTAAAACTATAAGTTCCCGTCAGAGACAGAAATTCTTTTTCAGCCCCACTTCTGTAGAATCTCTAAAACAGACCCGTAGAATCAGAAAATGGAATGGTGGCTGACAGGATGCTTGTGAATGCTTGTTTGTGTGTGTGTGTGTGTGTGTGTGTGTGTGTGTGTGTGTGTGACTGCGTGTCTGTGTGTATAACTGTGTGTGTGACTATGTCTGTATATAGGAATATTTATGTGTGTGTAACTATGTGAATATATATATGTGTGTGCATGTGGTGTGCATGTGTGTTACTGTGTCTGTGTGTGTGACTATGTGTATGTGATTATGTGCATATATGTGTGTGTTTATTATGTCTGTGTGTATGTGTGTGCAAGGGTGTATGTATGTGCACATGTGTGTGTGCATGTGCATGCATGCGTGTGTGTGTGTGTGTGTGTGTGTGTGTGTGTGTGTGTTCACATGTGTTTTGGGAGCCAGAAATGGGGAGTTGTTGGTGAACTTCACAGAAAATCAAACTGATGCCACAGCCAAGCTCTCTAAGGCAGTGACAGGCTATAAACCAAATGACATCTGGAAGACAGTGTTCTAAATATGAGGGTGAGGAAGGGATATTCCAAGTAAAGGGAACAGCATGTCCAAAAGCCCCTGGGATATGCAGTTACATTCTTCATGGTCTTTATAATATTTTATTAGGATGGTACATATTTATTATAGACAGGCAGAGGGATGGACAGACAAGTGTTAAGTGATTTTGGCAAATTGATTTGCTTCTACAATAGCGTTCCCGTGTCCCTAGGAAGTCCCATACTGGCTAAACTCTGGCCAAACCCTGTTATCTTTTGACTTTAATCCTCATAAATAAATATCTTTCTCTTGGACCTTCATGGCAATGCAGTCATAGGACACGACCTTAGCCCTGCCTAGTTTCTGCCTTCTGTATTGGGTCTGTGTGATTCATCCACATCATTTTGTGTATCTGTTGTTTATTCTTTTTATATTACTGCATAGTATTCCATTGCATGGACATACCATAATATGTTGACCATTCTCCAGTAGATGTCTACTTACAATGTTGGAGTTTGGGGCTGTTATGGAGGCAGCCGCTGTGAATGTTTGTACATAAGTCTTCTTTGGGCAGGTCTCTTCATTTCTCTGGGGATGACACTTACCTTCCAGAGGTAGATACATCTTTAACATGACTAGAAATTACTGAACAGTTTTCCGCTTGGTTTTCATGGGAAGTAAGGCTGAGGATCACAGGATCAGGGATTTTTCCATAGAAACTTGCAAATCCTAGCATCACATTGCTATTTCCTTCACTCCCAGCTTCCTCAACGAGCAGACTTCTCTCTTGAGCACCTTACCAAGCACCCCAGAACAGCTGCACCCCACCATCCACCACATGTGCAGCTACCTGGATAAGCTCTCCCCGCAGGCCTGGCCTCTCTCTAACTGGAAGGGAGTTATATATTAAATCGTGGTGCCAGGGCTAATTCTTTACAGCTTGCAGGTTGCTCCCTCTCCACGAGCAGACAGGAGGGCGCCCTGACGCTGTTAAAGATCACATGCTTTGATAACCTACCCTCCTGATTTATGGTGATCCGGGTCTCCACGTTCACCTAATGAGGGGAACGCTGGGTGTCAACCTGTTTATTAAATGCCCAGAACCATGTGTGAACCGGACCAGAGTAAGACGTCAATCACACTTTCATTTATTCTGTGTGTCCCCCTCCTGTTCCTTCAGCAGGCTTTGCTCAGGACTGTCATCTCTCAAGGCCTTTCTTTTCATCTCCAAAGCTGGGGGTGGGGCGGGGCTTAAGGATGGATCGCTGGTGGAGACGCTGGGTCGAAGCAGCCCAGTGTTTGCACTTTCCTACTGATTTCATATGTGTTTAGAAGTTAATGGTACTCCGCACCTCATGACTCTTTCTTGGATGTCAAACAAAAACATGAAAGGGAGAGTGGCCCGAGGGGAGGGGACTGGGCACAGCCCAGGACAGAACCCCATCCGCAACCTGGGACGGGCTGGTGAGTCTTAATGAAGATGGAAGATAGATTAATATTTCTGGGGTTGTTGGGGTCTAATGAGGCCTTAATTCATTTCCTTTAATTCCCTTTGAAATTAATTTCTTCTTCTTAAAAAAAAGAAAAGAAAAGAAAAGAAAAGGCACAAATCAAAATAACGGATGACTGGGCCGCTTTAATCTCCACTTCTCACCCCTTCTCCTTTGAACTTGGTCACTGTCATGTTCCTAATCTCTGGAGATTCCGCCCCGATCCCTTTCAAGAGCCATCAGCCCCATCTCTTTGGTTTGGTCTCCTGGATGTGGCATAAATATTTCTGTCCCTTTGAGGCCTCCAGCTGGATTCTGACCTTGGACGTGGCTGGGGGAGGGGCAGAGAAGGCCTCTCTGAGTCACCCAGGGTAGAGCAGTTCTAGGAGGCCAGGTCTGGAGAGACTGGAGACTTCTGGAAGTTCATATAGGGCTCGGGGAAATTTGCCCCAGCAGAAGTCTGTATCGTTAATGTGGGGGCTCTTATAAGGAAAAGCCTCGGGGTTTATGGTATACCCATTAAAGTAACCTCAGCTCTGAGCTTAGGATGGTTTAGTCTTTTGTCTCCGGTCATACTAAATTCGTGCATCTTGCCCTGTCTGCTTTGGGACAGATGTTACATAAATGTTTGTTGACTGTACAAGCGATGGATGTATGGATGAACCTGGCTGCACATTGCACCATCTTCAACTTAACTTTGGTTTCTATCTGTTTCCCTGACAGGCATCGAGACAATCTGCCTGTGGCTATGTGGACTAGCTGGACATCTGAACAGAGATTGGGATTCCTTTGGTTATGTCTGTTCTCTTCCATAGCAACAGAGCGTCCATGTTTAGCTCGGCACTGGATATCTGCCATAAGGACCCTTTCCCAGACTTTCCTCGGGTAGAGTGTGGGTCACGTGAGCTCTGGCCCTTGAAATGTGAGTGCTGGTGTGTATTAATGTCTTTTAAAGACAGCTGGAGGAGTCTTTTGCCTCTTCTTTACTTTTTCCTCCAATATGGTTGGAAAGCAGCCATGAAGGCTAAAGACAAAGCAGCCATGTTGGCCTATGAGGCAGGAAGTTAAAGTCAATGAATCAATCTGGAAAGCTGCTTAGATCTGGGCCAAACGTTAGGTTGGAGCAGGACCCTCTTGCTTCCTGCCTTGGGGATAAGTGGACTTTTATTCTGTTAAAACTAGCGGTTTGAGTTTGTGATCACACGCAAACAAACGTAAGTGCTAAGAGTCCTACGAGGCTTCATAGACCTGACCTGCCAGTGACGGATAAATGCAGCTACTGCAGGTTAAAACACCTGAGCCACAGAACGGCACAGGGTGGATGGAGGAGACGCAGAACTAATAAGTCAGAGAGTGCTGATTGAGTGTGACAAATTGCTGTTAATTAAAAAGAAGTGCTGGGTGTAGTGGCCCATACCTGCAACCCCAACACTATGACATTGTCCCAGGTCAGAGAAGCAGTGACATCTGTTCTTCCATGCAAAATTCTCGGGTCTTTCAATTCAGGAGCCACCTGTGGACACCAGGACCAGTATAGAAACATGCTCTGGGCCGAGGCACTTTTCAGGACTTTAGCTCAGAAGACAGAATCAAGATTGTAGCATAGATGGATATGGAGACGTGGGAACTGTAGCCTTCAGCGGGTGCCGCCTGCTCAGGCCTGTGACACCCTGGAGCAGGAGGCAGCTGACTGTTAGACAGGAAGGCTGTCAACCTCTGACTGGGAGAGCCTGGGGACAGTGTTATTCCTGGTCTCTGGGCTGCGCTCCCCCACGTCTTTTCACCAGTGACCCCATGAGGAGGGTATGTCACTTCCGTGGTCCCCAGGCTTGCCTCTATTTTAAGATGAAAATAAACCCCGTCCTGTGAATCTCCAGCACTTTTTTTTTTCTTCAGCTTGTAGGCTGAAAAGAAGTCTGTGCATCTCTGCTCATTAGTCTCCCCGTCACTGTACACTCAAGAACTTTTTTTTTTATCTTGAAATTTATCCAGATGCATCATCAACACCAGGGGCCTTTCTCTCATCTTACCTACTTGCCGTAGCTGTGTGGGAGAAGAGAAATGGGTGCTTTCTGGGAATCTGTGAGAAGCACAGAGCTCTCTCCACATCTTTTGTACACTCCGTGTGGTCACCAGCAGTCTGGGGGGGGGGGGAGCAGCGGACGTGTCTCTCTTTTCTCTGCTCTGCTGGGCTCTGTACCACTGATGGCCACCCATCTCTTCCTGGGCTCCAGGAAAGGGAAGACCAATGGGGAATAAGATGGAAGGCTGGAGTGTGGAGAAGAGAAGTGGGGCGCACATTTTCTACTTCTAGGGGTATCTCCAGCAGCTGCCTCCTCTGATTCTCACACAGGGCACAGTCTCAGCTCTTCAGGAAGTCCCTGCCAAGGATCTAGAAAGCCCAAGATGTCTCTGCTTTGGGCTCTGGGGAAGCCACACCTTTTTTTTGTCCCACCAGCCCAAAGGTGAAACAACAGTAGCTCCAGTTGCTGCTGACCCATGAGCTGTGTCAATGGCGCCCACAGACATCTCAGCCCCTCCCCCCCTTTTTTTTTTAAATCAACCAGTAGAAGTTCCCATATATAACTTCTTTGCATAAAAAACCGTCAGTGGTTTCATTTTTCTTCCTGGCTTTTGAAGAGTATAGATGGCACCCCACGGTTACAGCAAGCTCTCTGTTGCACGATGCCATTTTGGCTTTGAGGTGCACCGTCTCGGGGAGCTTGTCAAAGCAGCTGCTATTACTCATCATACAAATGTTAAAGGGGACCAAAAAAAGGGACAACTGGAGGGTAGGAGATACTGTCCCTGACCTGAAGGAAGAGTGGGGCCTGCGGTGCCTCTGTCTGAACCACAGCTTTACCTACTTCCTGCACGAGCTCGGGGCAGTCAGCCTCACTGTTCTGAGATGCAGTTTCTCTCCCTGCAAGCTGGGGATTAAAAAGGAAACGTTGTGAAGATCTTCATGGGCGTTGCTGCGTCACTCAATGTGCCGTCTGACATGAACTGGAAAGTCATCTGTTTAGTCACTAGACATCTCCTTCCAGTCTGAAACCCTCCACTACACCATCCACTCTGTTTCTCCCTTTTTGTGATGTCTCTCACTGGCCTGGAACACACCAAGTAGGTAAGGTAGGCTGCCAAGTGAAACCCAGGCATTCTCCATCCCTGTTTCTATGCCTCCTCAGTGACAAGATTGCAAGTCTACCCACCACAGTTGGCTTTTTAAGTAGGTTTGGGGGCGGGGTCAAACTCCAGCTCCTGTGTTTGTGTGGCAAGCACATTACCATAGGCTGAACTGTCACCCCTGCCCTGCTGATTTTTTTTGCACTTCTGCTGCCAAGGTTGAGTGTTCTAGATTCTCCATATTCTCCTTACCAGCACTTGGTGCTCATCTCTCCTCTCTCTTGCCAACCGCCTTGTTCTTACTTTCCCCAAATAGTCTCCCAAATAGGATATGAGAGAATACCGTGGTCCTCGGCTCTGCATCTGGCTTATTTCACTTAACATGCTGACGTCCAGCTCTGTCATTTGATCGAATCTTTCTCTAGGAGGTGCAATGCCCATCCTATCCCACCCCCCACCACCCATATGGGAATGGCTTCCGGAATTGCTCCCAGTCTCCTCTGTGTCTGCCTACTGGGGATGTGGTGCATTATCAAAGAGCATGTGACAATGTGAACTCTAGGGGCATGACGGTACTTGAAGAAAGAAGGGACTGAGATTGACGGAGCCTGAAACTACCTTGCAGAAAACCTGAATCAAATACACAAATCTCCAAGAGAAAAATTTGGCTAGAATGAAACCAACCACAAGAGACAGGACAAGGCTCCAAGGACAGCTCTAACAGCAGGTGTGTGTGCCACATGCTCTTTATTTTTAAACTTGCACTTATTAATCTATGTGCAAGCGTGTGCATGCGCGCACACACTCGTGGATGTGCCCTTGAGTGTGTGCATGTATATGCATATGTGTCACGAGGCATGTGTTCTCTTCTTCCATTGTAAGTGGAATTCAACAGCACTCAGGGATTGAACTTGGGTTGCCAGGCTTCCTTGCCAGCACCTTTACCTGCTGAGGCATCTTACTAGCCGTCTTTGTCTTATTTGAGAGGAATGATAGTGCCTGTCACACCAACGTTGATGCCGACTAGATCTCTGGGTAAGTTGTATAGTTTTTGCATTCTAAACATTAATTTTTTTCTTATCAATCGTGCTAAAAAAGTCCACATTATATCCTAGTCTTTCTATTGAAGACACTGTAATTTTCTGGGCTTGAGGAGTTAGCTTGGTTGGTAAAGTACTTGCTTAGAAAGTATGAATGCTTGAGTTTGTTCTCCAGAATCTGTATCGAATAGCTAGGCGTGGTGGTTCAGGCTTGTAATCCCTGTGCTGGGGAGGAGGTGGAAGAGCTAGGAGTCCCTTGGGGCTTGATGGCTAGCCAGCCCCGCCTACTTGGTGAACCGAGACCCATGAAAGACCCAGTCTCAAAGGAGATGGACAGTGCTCCTGAGGGTGACGCCTCCAAGGCGTGCGTGCAGTCACACATGCATAAAAAACTGCCATATGAAGAAATGGTCAAGAATTTGTAGCTAAAGGATTTAGGATGAACATGGTTTAGAGACGTAAGGTGCTATGTATTCAAAACTCCATGGTCAGCTCTTCTGCATTTTGTGGCATTTTATGGTGTCACCGTGTTCCATGGGACATTTGGCCAACAATGGATCGTGAATAGGATGACGTCCAATGGCATGGTTGGGTCATAGCTGCCTCTGTTGGATAAGTCAACTCTTGGACTTGTGGGCAGGGATGAATTTGCCTCACAATCCGGTTCTCAGAATCTCTTCCTGTCAGGAAGTGGGTGTTGACTGTATTTTTAGTTTTCTAGAAAGTACACATTTGTAGTTTCTTTTCATTCCAAAGAATCACTGACTCATCGAATTTTATATTTGCAATTGTCTTTTCTTTGGAAAGGAGCACCAAATTCCCCAAGCTTCAGACCCCGTGGATCCTGGATCCATCCCTTCCTGCCACTGTATTTATATAAGCAGAGAAAATGTCCTACAAACCTGTGAGACCTGAAAGCCTAAGAGCGCCAACCCAAATATAAAATGGTGGATCTTTGTATTGAGTTATCTTTCTCCTTTCTATTACGTCTATGCAGAAGCAACATAGCAGGGAGGGGTTGACATGAATTCACAGTTAAGAAGAGACACCTGGTGGGTAAGGACCCAGTGGCAAGAGGCAGAGAGTTGTGCTGCCTGGACAAGAAGCAGGAAGCTGACAGGAAATGGGGCTGGTCTTTCAAACCTCAAGATCTGCCCTCAGTAACTCACTTCCTTCAGCGAGGATCCACTGCCTAGAGTCTACGCCCTCCCAAAACGGCGCCACCTGCTGGGGACCAAGTGTTCAAGCACATGAGCCTGAGGAGGGACGATTCGCATTAGAACAGAATAGCTGAGGTGGATGTGGGTTGCTAAAAAGCAGTTGCAGTTGGCTCAGGTGTGGTGGCACAGCCTTTAATCCCAGCACTGGGAAGGCAGAGGCAGGAGGACACTCTGTGAGTTCGAGGCCAGCCTGGTCTACATAGCCAGACCATAATTAGGCTAGACAAGGCTACATAGTGACACCTTATTTCAGAAAGAAAAGCATTTGAGTTATGAATGAAAGACCTTTCGGGATGAGAGAGAAAGTCACCTGGAGCAGTTAGAAGGTTCTGTCCACTGCACTGCTTTGCAGTAACTTTAGTTAGCTCTCCAGTCTGCCCCAAGTGGCCCCTGCAGGGAAGTGTGTACATGTTACAAAAGACGCTTGTGACAACCTCATGTGCCAGGAGGGGTGCCAGCTGCTGCAGCATTTGATGATACCATCCTCAGCTGGGCTCCCCAAGCTGTCCCTATACGTTGATCAGAAAGGTGGCTGACAGGAAAGCCACTTGCTAGTTTTTCTGAGCCACTTATTTTATTCTACAGATGAGGAGACAGAGTCCTTAGAAGGCGAAGAGTCCTTCCAAGGCTGTACAAATACCCAGTGGGCAAGATGGGGCTCTAGGTGACCCCCCCACCCCTAACCCCCCACCCCATCTCACCCAGCCCTGCCCCAAGCATACACTAATGAGACCTAATGCCCTGCACAGTGGCCATTCCTGGGACATCAATAAATGGCAGGTGACGTCTCCTAACAGCAGTCTTTAATTTCCATGGTCTGACTTACTGACTTGTATGCCCCATGGTGGGCGAGGCAGGCATTCCTACAGCAGAGAGGACAACCCAGTCTTTAGTGTTCTCTCTTTGCTTCAGAAATCCACCAAAAGATCCAAGGCCCAGTCAGGCGAGGAGCATGAATGAGGTGGTGGGGACAAGAAGTAGAGGGGGCATTTGATCCCTCGAAGGAAGAGCCATTGAACACCTAGAACCAAACACCCAGCAGTCAGCACCCAACGTGCAACGTCACGCAAGGTTTTTAGGTGCTGCAGCCAGACTTGGAAAGAACACCCCAAATGCTACAGTTTTGAAAGACAGAACTGCCTGCTTTAAAAACACATCTGGTAGTTGAAATCTCCCTCCTGTGACCTGTCTTGGGTACTTTGCTCACTGGTGGGACAAACAGTGGAAAAGACAACTGATGGGATTAAGGTTCACTTTATTTATTTGTTTAGCAGCCTAATGCTAGAGTCCATTGCCATGGGGAAAACATGGCGGCAGGATCCTGAGGTGGCTGGTCACATCACATCCACAGTCAGGAAGCAGAGTCAGATGGGTAGGGGTGCTTGTCTCACTTCCTCCTTTTTCCTTCAGCCCAGGAGCCCAGCCTATGGGATGGCACTATCCACACTTTGGGTGGTGGGTCTTCCGTCCTCAACTCTTTTTGGGAACATATACAATGGGATGCGTTTCATTGAGGGCTCTCAGTCCAGCTAGGTTGACAATGGCAACCAACCATCCCTACGTCCTCATACAAATCCAGCTTTGACTAAGCCAGTGCTCAGTCTGGGCCTAAGTCCTACTTTGACCATTTTTTTCCATGAGCTTTTTCTCAACTTCGAAAAGAAAAAAAAAATCCTAGGCGGCAGGCTGCATTTCATGCTGCTTTTCCATGCGCTGAGAAAGAGGCTGGACCGTGGGAGCCATAGCTCCTGGCAGTGAACAATTTGGCCCTGTGGTCAGAGGGAAAGCAAGATCAGCAGCCCCAGCAGGAGGTACCCCAGATGTGAGAGCACAGAAAGATGTAGAAGCCTGCCATGCTTGGGGAAATGACAGGAAGTGGACATGGCCAGTGACTCTCAGGATTGTGGACAGGTGGATGACCTGATGTGAGTTAACGGAGCGGGGATGATTCAGCGGTTTCAGATGATAAGGGCATGGCGGTGGGTGGCCGATGACCAGGACTAAAACATGAAACTGATTCTAAAACAAAGCCAATGGGATTTTCCAAACAACCTTATACAGAGAGCCTCACGACCCGAGTTCAAATCCTGCCACTACCACTTAGTGTGTGGCATACATGACTCATCATTTCTCTGTCTCAGTTTCCTTGTCTGGGCAATGGGGAAGATCATGGTAGAGAGGAGGCAGAGGCTCAGGGAACTGGTGATGGAGGATGGCACAGGACTCGGCTCGTCATGGATAACCAACAGATTCTCCCTTCTTCTCTGTGAGCTCCTTGAGTCATTAAAAAGGACCAGACACTGCCAGTCCCTGGGCCAGACTTTAGGAAAACTATGTTATAATTGTGGATTACAAAACTTTTCCAGAGCTGAGGGTGCTGACTTCTGGGCCTTGCAGAGAGGACACAAGTGGTCTCCTGAAGTCGCTGAGGGGAGTGTGCAGCCGGGAGCCCTTGTGTGGAGCTCACTAAGAGATTGGCCATTAATCACACACAATTACTCTGACCCTGAGGGAACTGCCTCTCCTCTCCCACAGGCTGACTTCCTTCCCCAGTGGGAGAGGCCTTCACACATGCTCATGGGACACAGGGCGGCCGCACCGCAGGGCCTGCAGGGTGGGTCTGTTGATTCTCAGCCTTAGAGGCAACCTCCTTTCAGACTCAAATGCCCCTTCATGGGGAACACGTGCGGTAGATACAGACCGAGAGCCTGAGCCTGGGCGATGGTTCTGTGGGAGAAAGCGTGCCTAGCATTGAGCGAGACCCTGGGTTCCATCCCAGGCACAAACAAACACAAATTTAAGGACTGACATTGGTAAAGCATTTACCACACACAAGCATGAGGACCTGAGTTTGAGCCATCAACACCCGTGTAAAAAGGAAGCCAGGCATGGCACGGGGACAGTAGAGCTCCAGAGTTCTGCGTGCATCACACACACACACACACACACACACACACACACACACACACACACGAATGAACGGCATGAGGCTTGGGATCTCTACCAATTAACATCTGTGTGTGTGACCACGTCTTCCATTCTCTGGTATTACCTCTGTGTCCATCTCTCCAGGTCCCTGTGTAGATGATGATGCCACCATAGTACTGGAGGCCTAGGAGGATGGCTCACAGGGCTCAGGCCCTTGCCTTTTCTTGGGCTCCAGGTTAGAGAGCTGGGGCTGACATAGAGTTAGCACTTGCCCTGGACCAAGGCCTGACACTGCTCACAGGACTGCCTCACATTGTCCAGGAGCAGGCCAGAATCCACAGGCTCCATGAATGATAGGACTTTCTTTTCATCCCATCCTCCCTTCCTCCAGGGTGTCCTGACCTCCCCTCTCCTCCCTTTCCCTTCCCTTCCCGCCCCTTCCCTTCCCTATGATACCCTTCCTTCCCTTCCCCCTCCCTTCCTGTTTCTTTTCTCTCCTTTTTTCTTCTCTCTTCTCACTGCCTTTTTCTCCTCTTTTCCTTGCTCTCCCCCTCCCTCTCTCCATCCCATCTTAGCTCCCCCCTCCCCCACCATATTTCCCTCCCTTTCTTCCATCCCAGAATCCCCTAAGCCTGATGTTGCTGTAGGCTCAATGTTGCATCGTGCTTTGTGTCCCCACAGTGTGACCTCTACTGTGACAGCGGTGTATGGCATCCCTCTCGTCTCTTCTGCTCTGAGAAGTTCACTGATTTGATCATTCAAAGCTCAATTGTTATGTTCAATTCTTTAAAACAACAAAACAAACAAACAACAAACAAACTCAAGCATTTCTCTCTCTCTCTTGAACTCTGCAACATAGGTCATAATGGTAAGTGGGCCATGAGACCTGGGCAGTGGGTACCAGAAAGTGATCATGGTCAGCACCACCATAGCTGAATTTAACTTCCACCTGCATTTTGCTGAATTCTTGTCTGCCCCCCCCCCTCTCTCTCTCTCTCTCTCTCTCTCTCTCTCTCTCTTCTGTAAAGAATTTTTAAATTTTTAAATTTTTAAGCTCATACCAAGTTTATGTTTGTGTGTACCTTTTCTTTTTGATGGCAAATGCATCTGTCCATCGAACAGGAGTGAGGCTCTCATTCATCACTTACTTCATTCATTTCGTCCTTTATATAGTTGCTCAGCAAACGCTTTTGGCAGGTAATTATCATTGGTGATGGGAGTGGTGGAGACACAGGGCCCATCCATGCACACTAGCGCACCTCGTATTTCAGTGAGATGAACTGGACACAGAACAGGTGCATAAGATACTCAGAGGTAAGACAGTAACAAATGAAGTGGAAAAACAAGAGAGTAGAAATCCATCTTTCTGTCTCTGTCTCTGTCTCTCTGTGTCTATCTGTCTGTCTGTCTGTCTGTCTGTCTGTCTCTCTCTCTTTCTCTCTCTGTGTGTGTGTGTGTGTGTGTGTGTGTGTGTGTGTGTGTGTGTTTTGTATTCAGGGATCACCTTCATGTGTGATTCCTCAGGAGCCAGCCACCTCATTTCCTGAGATAGGGTCTCTCACTGTGACAGGTGTTCGCTGATCCTTCTAGGCTGGCTGGCCAGTGAACCCCGGGGATCCCTCCCCCCCCCCCCCGACCCCACCACTCTGATACTGGGATTGGAGTCATGCCTCTGACATGCAGCTTTACTTGTTTATTTAGAGACAATCTCATTCTGTAGCCCTGGCTAACCCAAAGCTTGCTACGTAGACCAGGCTTAGCCCAAACTACAAAGATCTACCTGCCTCTGCCTATGAGCAACTAGTTTTTTTAAAATGAGTTCTGGGGACTTAACTCAGGTCCTTATGCCCGAGTTAACTTGCTCATTGTTGCTGTAATGAGACACTATGACCAAAAGCAAGTTGTAAAAGCAGGAGCGTATTCTGGCTTGCTGTTACAGAGGGATGCGAATCCATCAAACCCACCTTGGCTGAGAGGCACAGCAGCAGAAGCAGGAAGGAGCTGAGAGATCACATCTTTAACCACAAGCCAAAACATAAAGCGGGGAGAGGGAGGGGGAGGGAGGAGAGAACCAGAAGTAAGGTGAAAGTATACACCCTCAGAGCCTGCCTCCAGCAAGGTTGTATGTACCTCCTCAACAGCTCCTCAACAGCTCCCCCAGCTGGTGACTCAGTGTTCAAATGCCTGAGCCTACAGGAGACATTTGTTGTTCCAAAGGACCACACATTTCTCAGGAAACTTCTTTCTGCCTGTTGGTAAAGCAGAAGCCCAAATCCCCCTTCCAGCTCTCCAGGCTGCTTGAAGCAGTGATTCTAGGGAACCTAGTACAAGGCAGGAGATGCCCCTTCTCTTGTGTAGTGCATTAGTTAGGAAAGCGCAGCTCAGGGGAAACCCGATGACAGCAGCTCACATTGCCAACAGCGCCAGACGCTTGTGGGCCTCAGCGGGTGCGTGGTGGTACTGGCACAGATGCTAACAGCATTCTCCTGGGAACTATCCGAGCGGGTTTGCTTTTCTTGTGTGTGTGTGTGTGTGTGTGTGTGTGTGTGTGTGTGTGTGTGTGTGTGTGTTTGTCTTGGGGTGGGTGGGTGGGTGCTGGTGTGTACGTGCTCATTGTGCAAATAGGTCAGAGGATATAACCTTGAGTGTCAGTCCTCAGGCTGGTTCGTTCCGTTTGCGACCGTCTTTTATTGGCTTGAAATGTCAACACGCGAACCAGGCTAGTTAGCCTGAGAGCTTCCAGGGATCTATCTGTCTGTCTGCACCTCCCATCTTTCCATTGCAAAGATTACAGATGCACTCCATCATGCCTGGCTGTGTAGCCTTCACCTTGTGAGGCAAGTGCTTTGTTGACTGAGGCAGCTCTTCAGCCCTTTTCTCAGATTTATATCCATGGCCACAAGATGATCATTTCCTGTGTTCCTGGGGATGGGGTGGGGTGGGGCGGATAAAGAGCGGGGAGCAAAGGGGAAGAGGAAGAAGCCTGCTAATGTAGCTGTTCTTTAAAAATAAAATTATGTTTTTAATGCCTCCCCAGTAGACACTCACTGATGATTCCAGGATGAGCCCTTGTCCCATAGCTGCAAGGGAGGCTGACGGTGTGAGTACTGAGCGTTGCAACTTCTGCCTTGGAAGCTGGCCAGGAACCTTTGGGTCTCTGGTCTATATGTTGGCTCACTTGCTGTAGACTGTTTCCCAGGTCCCAGTTCCCATATAGAAATCACATCTGATAAGTGACAAACTGCAACACACATAGATGTGAGACAACACTACTCCCCCAGTTCACCAGCAGGAGCAGGGCAGTGAGACATAGCTCTGGGTTTTGTTGTTGTTGTTGTTGTTTGTTTATTTGTTTGTTTGTTTTTGTTTTGTTTTGTTTTTGAGATGCTCTAAGACAGTGGCTAATGTCTGCTAAAGACTCTGTGGCAGAGGAGATGCTGGGCACAGGACATATGCTAATTTGTTGGCGATCATATTTGCTGTGGGTAGAAGGTGACTTCCATGACTTCTCACAATGGTCGCTGATAATGTGTCTCCACTCCAGATGGAGAGGTCCATGCCTGGTTAAAAGGAAGGCGCTGTGGGGGAATCTGAGGAGACGGCTAAGTGAGTGAAGCACTATCTATGCAAGCCAATGTATCTGAGTTTGATTCCTTGCATCTGAAAAAGGCGAGCATGGCAGGGCACATGTCTACCCATGTTAATCCTATGGTGAGGTGGGGAACACAGGTAAGAGACTCTCCAGAAGCTCGCCCGGTTGTACACAGAACAAGAGACCACGTCCCACATAATCTGGAAAGTGGGGGCTGACAACTGAGGTTGTGTGCTGTCCTCTGACCTCCACATAGGCACCATGACAGGTATGTACACACACAAAGATAAGTAAACATAAGGGGGAAATGGAAATTAAAAAAGGAAGCAGATCTGGGCTTTGGACTGGGGTGATGCCTGCTCCTAGCAGCCACAGGGAGGAGCCCAGCTGGGTTCAGAGGGCCTGACTCTCCCTGCCTTCAGAATCGAGCATGCATGCCTCCCCTCTTAGTCATAGCTGCTCTTGGGGACCCCACGCCCACCTCCTCGCTTTCAGAGCGGGTTTTGCTATTCTTCTGGGCCGGCAGTAAAATGACATTTATGAGGATTTTTCCCCTTTGAAGTGAGACTGTTTGCGCATTTCACTTTAAAGCAAGGGAAAAAACAAGAGCTGGAACAGATAAATAATGGCAGCCCGAGAGGGGGCCCTGACGCATGTGGTGGGCGCCTGCTCTGATCTGTCCCTATGGTCATCACAGAGGATGGAAAAAAACATCTTTTGTTTGCCTCTTTTCAAGCAACTATTAATTCCTTGCCTCTACCTCCGCTCCTGTTTACCTACTAAGGAACTGGTTGGTTATCTCTGCCTCCCTCCTTTTCTCTTCCTTCCCCTCCCCCTCCCTTCCCTTCCCCTGCCTCCTCTCCTCTTATCTTTTCTCATTTCCCTTCACACATGGGTCCCATGGAGCAGATATTTTCATCCATCATTCTTTTCCTTATGTTCTTATATCTACGAAGTGATCAGAATATGGTAGGTCCTCCATAAATGTTGGCTGTATGTGTGCACGTGAGTGTGCCTACGCACGTGTGTTGTCACGTGTGACGGCCGCTAATTATATGATGCTGCAGGAAAGAAGATTTTTAACGAAGGCAGCCTTGCAATATAAATAAAAAAAGTCTTGGAGGCTAAAGAGTTGGCTCTTTCGGGTGCGGTGGCACACACCTTTAATCCCAGCACTCGGGAGGCAGAGGCAGGCAGATCAGACCGCTGTGAGTTCGAGGCCAGCCTGGTCTACAAAGTGAGTCTAGGACAGCCAAGGCTACACAGAGAGACCCTGTCTCAGAAAACAAAACAGAACAAAAAAGAGTTTGCTCTTTAGTTAAGAATGCACACTTCATAGTTGCACACAAATATCTGAAACCTCTCTTTGGCGGGATCAGATCCTTTTCTGCTTTCACACATGCCCAGGTTCATACACACATACACACCTGCGTGCGTACACACACACACACACACACACACACACACACACACACACACACACACCAGGTCTTTAAATTATTATCATCTATATCTATTTGGGGATGACAGCACTAGTTTTCAAATATGCCAAGAAAATCTACATGGATTTAACAATAAAAACATTGATATGCACATTATGTACAATGGATTAAATCTACTAGGAAACAAGAGAAACGTCCAGCCACTGGCAAATGCTTCATTTATTTAAAGATGAACACGCTGGGGAGGTGCCGAAGTCTACTGGTGGGACGACGGCTCAGCGGGGAAAATGCTCGCTGTACAAACATGATAACCTGGGTTCTGATTCTCAGACCTTAAAGAGAGGGTGTAGAGGGTGGACCTGCGTCATCCGAGGCAGATGGAGCATGAAGCAGTAGCTCACACTGTGGCCAGACAGGAAACAGAACGAATGTGGAACCCAGGGCAGAAGGAGGCCTCAAAGCTTACCTCTGGTTGCCCAGTGAGACCCCGAATTCCAAAGATTCCACATCCTCCGCCCAAACCATGCCCCCAACTGACTTCAGCTCCATGAGCCTGGCGGAGACACAGCAGGTGGGGAGAAGGTATACATTTTTTTTTTTGCTTTGTTTTTGGTATGTTTTTGGTGTTTTGAGACAGGGTTTCTCTGTGTAGCTTTGGCTGTCCTGGACTCACTTTGTAGACCAGGCTGGCCTCGAACTCAAAGCGATCTGATCTGCCTGCCTCTGCCTCCCGAGTGCTGGGATTAAAGGCGTGCGCCACCACACCCGGCCGAGAGTGTACATTTTATAGTTAAGTATGAACACAGCAGTGTCCTGACAGGGTAAGATGAAGGAGGTGGTGTGGTGGTTCTGTCTCTCAGACAGATTGACTCTGAAGGAGGAAACTGAACATAAACACCATGCTCCTGAGACTTCAGGGACATATGATTGGTATCCATGAATATGGAAGCCCCGATGGTCAGCTCTGTCTTCCCTAAGCTGGTGCAGGCTTCAAAGAGACCCTTGAGTTATAGATGAACCTTCCTGCACGTGATCCCCTTTAATATCTTCACAGGGGAGACAGAGGAGGGTGTGGCAGGAGCCCGCATGCTTCCATGCCTTTTCTAGAAGGGTGTGAGTGGTACTACATAGGCAAGGTCATGAGACCTCAGTCACCACAGCTCGGCTTCGTGCTGACAGTGTAAAGCTACCATAACTAATGGGCAGGTGAGGGTGAGCTTGAGTGCCAATCAAAGTTTATCTATGGACGCTGTGCTGGCTAGTTTGTTGTTGCTGTTGTTGTTGTTGTTGTTTTAATTTAACACAAGCTAGAGTAATCAGAGAGAAGGGAACCTCAATTGAGAAAAATGCCTCCACAAGATCAAACTGTCATGTATTTTCTTAATCAGTAATTGACGGGGGAGGGCTCATTGTGGGTGGGGCCATCCCCGACTAGTGGTCCTGGAGCCTTTCGAAAAGTAGCGTGATCAAGCCATGGGGAGCAAGCCAGTAAGCAGCACCCCTCCACAGCCTCTGCATCAGCTCCTGCCTCCAGGTTCCTGCCCTGTTGATAGTTCCTGTCCTGACTTCTTTTGATGGTGAACAGCAATTATGGACGTGTAAAACAGACTCTTTTGTGGCGTTTCTCACAGCAACAATAACCTGACTAAGACAGAAATGGTGCTGAAATTTGAATGCTATATAATTGTCACATAATCGCAAAATATCCAACTTATGAGTATAAGTTGAATACTTCTATCCCCCCCCCCCCCGCCCCAAATAATTTAAAGATATAAAACCAGGGGCTGGGAAGATGGCTCAGTTGATAAAGTACTAGCCACTCACACACGGGGATCTGAGTTTGAGCCTCAGTGTAAAAAGCCTGGCTCCATGCTACATTTCTGTAATCCCAGACAGGGGATTGAGGCTCTCTAATCAACCTGGCTAACTGAATCTGTGAGCTCGGTGCAAGGGAGAGATCCCATTTTAAAAGAGGTCGTCTTCTGGCCTCTGAACACAGACACACAAACATACATACATACATGTATGCACATGCACCCCCAATACACACACACACACACACACACACACACACACACACACAAATGTTTAACCACCCTGGGTTTGCAGCCATAGGAAAGTAAGTGGTGGGCTGCAAGTAATCCCTTCCCGCAGAAGTTGGCTGAGTTGCGTCTAAGGAATTGAATAAGATTTATATTATCGCAATTATTATTTTTAATGATGTGGAAATATTGATGTTTTTAACCTTAAAATAAGTAAGCATATGCCTTTTGTGCCTTAGAGTGCCAGACGTCACGGAAGCCTGTGTTTTTCAGACTTGGGGTACGTAATTTTTAAAGTGGCTAAGATACCATGTCAGATCAGTTGATAAGTACAATGTATGAAAGCATATGAAACTAATTCCAGGAAATACCTTGTATTTATGTCCTTGGGCCTGAGTTTCTGAGCTCTCTGTGTTTTGAGATGGAATTGGGTTGGTTCAGAGTCTCAAGTTATATATCTTCGTGGCTGCGCAAGCTCAATATTCGGCTCTCTCGCCGGAACAGGTAAAGCTCTCCAGGCTGTTTTAGTTTACGGCAATTACATTTGCTTATCGCTCCGAAGCAGAATTTCATTTGAAGCCAGTTATTAACGTCCAAAACGCATTTCCAGGAAATAATTTCCAACGTTTTATTTATTAAGAAGAACGCGCTGCTTGTTCAAAGGCCTCGATGTAATTTATAAAGTTCGGCATTAGGTATTTTACGAGGCAATATAAAGAGTGCCGTTCTGTGGGACCCCGCTGCTTAATTACGCCGCAGTGCGTTCGGTGTCAGAGCTTGCTGCTGTTTTGCAGGCAAACTTTCTACCGCTGAGCTGTCCCCACATGGTGCTGTTTTTTGTGCTGTTCTTGAGGCACACAGTAAATTTGGTAAAGAAAAGGGAGAGAGGGGGGAAAAATCCTTTTACCTTCCCCAACCACAAAATCTTCTGAGCTGTGGGTTTAACTTTAGGAATCAGGTTGAAGAGAGGCCCACAAAGGAAGCTGCTTTGGTCATACACTCCGCATGCATCTGTGCATGTATGTACACACTCTATATGCATGGGTGTACATACACTCTGTGTGTGTGTACGTCTGCATGTAGAGTATTTAAGTGCATACACAAACCAGGAGACAACCTAGTGTGTTGTTCCTCAGGAGCCATGCCCCTGTCTCTGCCTCTCCAGGTCTGGGATTATTAGCATGCGTCACCACACCTTTGTTTGATTGTTGGTTTTTGTTTTGTTTTGTTGTTGTTGTTTTAAATCATGGATTCCAGAGGTTGAACTTTAGTCTTAGGCTTGCAAAGTGAATGCTCTACTCATTGAGCCATCCCCTTGGCCCTAGGTAAACACATTTAATCGCTTGTTTATATGGAAAAGGATGAAATGTGGGGGATTGGAGCCACCTGGAAAGTGGGGCATTTCCCCACCGTATCTGATCCTCTCTATACACTGCCTTCCTCATACTCACTTTGCAAGGGTGGCCTGTGGTGCCAGCTGGAAGCCTCCACCTTCAGACTTTCTCTTGGCCCCAGTGAGGGGCAAGGTAGAAATGCTGGGGAGGTAATCTTCAGGAGTGCCCCTGTACGAAGGACGGATAGCGGGGAAACAGTACCCCAGTTAGGAGTTGGGCCTAACTCCAGCGCACTCTCTGAATGGTCTCCAGGATTTCTCAGAGGACTGAGTTCTCAGTTGGCCTCTATAGGAATCCACTCTGTAGTAGAGTGTATCAGCTATTTACTGCCGGGTAACAAATTATCCCCCAAGGTGGCAACTGAAAAACACATGCAGAGAAGGACTCTGATTCAGCTTAGATGGGCAGATTAGCTCAGGAGGCTATACCTGAGACACAGCCAGGGCTGTTGTCATCTCATGGTTCATCACGGAGTGGACTATCCCCTTCTGAGCTTGCTTTCCTGGTTGCTAGCTGGAGGAGGTCTTTGTTGCTCACCACACAGGGATATTTGAAGATCTGACATGGTTGTAAGACTCACACAGAAATCTATCCCAGAGACCCCAAGTGTGAGATGGAAATTCAAGGATGCTTGTTTTGGCAACAGAAGTGGATTGTGTAGCTCTGGCTAGCTGAGAACTTACTATGTAGACCAGGCTGGCCTTGAACTCGCAGAGCTCTGCCTGCCTCTGCATCCCAAGTGTCTGGATTAAAGGTAGCTTTTACTCTTGTTTGAAGTGCTCATTCCAGGTTAGTGGCTACATCCAGCCCAAACTCAAGGGCCTCTTCGTACACCTTAAATCCTACTCTCGCTTGTTGGGATCTGCTCCCCCAATAAACTACCCTTACTTCAGTGCCTGCTTTGGGAAACCCTCACCCAGGACAGGTGACAGCAGTGACCAAAGCAGTAGAAATTACCAGGCATGGAGTCCCAGATATGTGTCAAGCCCTGGAAAACAACACTTTCATGACAAACTTCCCATGTTCACAATCAATGTATTTTGTGCATGTATTATAAGGGAGAGCCACCAAAGCTGAAGAAGTGATGCCCAAAGCCACCCAGCTGACAGCTATCATACAGGGCCAGCTAGTGGGCTAGGGTCTACAGATGGAATAAGAAAATCGGAGGGGTCCGGGGAGATGGCTCAGAGGGTGAAGCACTCATTGCTAAAACATGTGAACCTAGTTCAAATCCCCAGCATCTACATACAAAGCTAGATGTGACCTCTCACTGTGGGGAGGCAGAGGCAGGACAATCCCTGGGGCTTGCTGGCTGCCAGCCTAGCCCTGAGTTTAGTGAGAGATCCTGTCTCAAGGGAAGAAATGCAGAGAGTGGTAGAAGAACAGAGTGCCGGAAAGTAGGTTTTGTGACTGAGCATGGTGGAGAGACCCAGTAATCTTAGTACTCTGGGGGTATAGAGACAGGAGGGTTAGATGGTCAAGGTCATCCTTGGCTACATAGAGAGTTTGAAATCAGGTTGGGATACTTGGGGTGTTGTCTAAGAAAGAAAGGAAGGAAGGAAAGAAAGGAAGGAAGGAAGAAAGAGAGAAGAGAAAGAAAGAAAGAAGCAGGGAGGGAAAGGGAGATAGGAAGGAAGAAGAAAGAAAAAAGAAAGAAAGAAAAGAAGGAAGGAAGAAACAAAGTGGGGAAAGGGAGAGAGCAAGGGAAGGAAGAAAGAAAACAAATTACTCAAACGTTCTCCCTGCCCCCATCTCCAGCTTTGCGGTCTAGAGAGATTATACGCCAGATATCAAGCATATACATGAACAGATGAGTGGCAGTAGGCGTGACCGTGAAAAGAAGGAGCCCTGCCTGCCAGAGGCACTCACTGGTGACCCTGTTCAGGGAGCAGATCCAGGGGGACCCCCCTAAAGGTCCACATATTCACTCTGATGCAAAGACCCAAGACTCCAAGTGTGGTAGGACCAAGAAAGAACCATGGCTTTTGTTAAGAGCAACTTCAGTGTCCCGTCCTGACAGTTCATCGGATCCGGGGAAAGAGCAAGAAGTGAAAGCTAGTCTGTCTTCTACACCTTGTCCCACACCTCATACCCCGACCTCAAGGACCCCTCTGCTGCAGAAGGGAGCCTAGGGATTGGGAAGCAAGCCATGGTGAGCATTGAGGATACACTTGAGGGGAAAAGGGGCACCCCTCGGATGGGAGGCAAAGGGCCCAACAGCAGATGTAATGTAGTGCTGGGTGTGTTCTCTGGAAGGTTCTATCACTGGCTCACACTCTGGGTGAGCCTTGGGCCTATGGACCAGGTAGGTCTTAGACTTATCCATCTCTAAGGGAGGAAATGCCATCTCTGAGTGCCTACATCACTCCCTGCATGACCAAGATCATGAGGAACAGAAGATTGAAGTCTATGAGGCACCTGTCCCTTCCTCCCAGTGCTTGGATGATCTCCCTGGTGTGTGCCAAGAGACTCCCGTGGGCACTAAAGGATTGTCCTCCTACCTAAGCCATTGTGACCTCTCTCTCATGCAAGGCTGGTAGACTGGTAAAAAGGAAAGCCAAACTTTCAAAGGTCTGTGCCTTCGTTCAAAGCACGTTTGCTCTGTGCTCATATCCAGTGCAGAATAGGGGCAGCCCTGCATGACACCGTGGTTTGGAGCCTGCCCTAGTTTACTTTCTGTTGCTGTGACAGCACTATGGCCGAAGGCAAATTGGGGAATAGAGGGATTCATTGGCTTACAGTTTACATCATCAAAGGAAGTGATGACAGGAACTCAAGGCAGGAGCCTGGAGACAGGAACTGGTGCAGAAGCCACAGAGCAACGCTTGAGGCTCATCATGCCTCACTCAGCCTGTCTTCTTACCTCACCCAGGAACACCTGCTAAGGGGAGGCACTGCCCATCCTGGGATGGAGCCCTCCCCCCATATCAATCATTACTTAAGAAAATAACTCACAGACATGCCCAGAGGCCAATCCGATGAAGACATTTTCTCGTGTGAGGTTGTCTTTTTCTGGGTGACCCTAGCTTGTGTCAAGCTGACAATAAACTAACCATCACAGGGCCTGGGTTCCTGCTCTCGGCTTCTTTCTATTCAATAGCATCCTTTCCTTAGGACTTCTCTCTGGGGGAGGAGCCTGTCATGCCAAGAGTGTAGGCTGGACACACAGGTCCATTCATCTCCAATCCAACCACGTGGCTCCGCCTCCACGCAAGGGGAGACAGGAAAGGCGATGTCTTTGGGTGTCCACAAGAAGGAACAGCCAGGCAGCTTCTGCAGTATCTTGTCATCACCCCCGAAGAGATGGCATTTGGTAATGCAAAATTCCCATGGAGCATCCCGTCATGGTGGATATTGGTTATCAATTGAACAGAGTCTAGAACCACTGCTGGAGAGACAATACCTCTGGGTATGCTCATGGAGGATTATCTAGGTGACCTGAGGTGGGAAGACCCGCCATGAGTGTGGGCAGTGCCATCCCATGGGCTGGGGTCCAAGACCAAAGAAAAAGGAGACAGTGAACAAGGCATAAACACTCATATCTTCTCTGCTTTCTGACTGCACACACAGTCATGCTTCTGCCACTGTGTCTTCCCACCATAATGCACTGTCCCCTCACTCGGTGAGACAGGACAGACCCTTCCTTACTTGCTTTGCTTTTGCCATGTACTTCAACCAGCACTTAAAAAAAAAACCTTATTTTTATTTCCTGTGCATTGGTGTTTTGCCTGTGTTTATGTTTGTGGTAGAGTGTCAGATCCTCTGGAGCTGGAGTAACAGACCCTTGTGAGCTGCCATGTGCGTGCTGGGAATTGAACCTGGGTCCTCTAGAAGAGCAGCCAGTGCTCTTAAGTGCTGAGCCATCTCTCCAGACCCCGATTGAGCTTTTTTTGCATGATGTACGTTGGTCTACCAGGCCACAGCAGGAGCAAAGCACGTGGTGTTGGCTCTGTCTGCAGTTTGGAGATATGGGAACTGAGGCAGGTACTCACTCACCCACTCACTTGCTCAAGCCCATCAGTTCATTATCCACAGAGGAACTGGGCTTTGAACCCAGGCTCCATGGCTGCTGCTTGCCACGACCACATTGTATACTGCCTCAGTGAAACCGATCGTGCACTAGCAGGATTTTGCAGGTGAGAAAAATGAAGTCCAGCCACCTTGAACCTCTTGCTCAGGGTCACACAGCCTGAGTCTGGACTTGCACTCAAGGCTTGTGTCATTTCTGAGCTATGCTTGGAGCAAGATGCTCAGAGGGCACACTGGTCTTGTTTTGATCCTCCCAGGGAGGAGTGGGTGCAGCTGAACTGTCTGCTGTGATAACATCTCCAAGGAGGCCCCGGGAGTTGGAGGAGCCTCTTCCCAGACCCCCCCCTTCCCCTTTCTAATGAGCTCGGAGACGCCGGCTGGCCGGACGCAGCAGGCAACGGACAATTAGCGGAGGGGCCTGTCCCACACGGGCTGCGCCAGGCATCAGGGCCTTAAGTGTCTGCTTATGAAATCACAGCTAGATCTGGAGCCTCTCTGCCCGGGCCACCCCCTCTTGGGACGCTGCGCACAGCCTTGGGCGAGGCAGCCCCCAGGGATGTGGCTCAGCCCACAGGATCCGGGGAAAGCACAGCCAGAGAAACACAGGAAGACATTCCCACGCAGCACAAAGGCCCTGGCGTCAGCAGGGGACGGGTGGGCACATTCCTGCGGGCACCAACCAAGAGGATGGCCACTCATCTCTGGGGTTGGATGCAAGGTCAAGCTCCACGTGCCTTTGGGCCTCAGTTTCTCCCTCTGGGTAGCGGAAGAATTTGGAATCTGACCCAACAGGGACTCGGAAGAGAGACACGTGTGTATGGCTCATCTCATCCAGGCCAGCGGACATTTAACTACCTTTTAGTAATTCAAAGATTCCCTCTTTCACCTGCCACCAGTGCTGGGGACAGTACCTGGGAAATGTACACTTCCATGGGTGATGCTGGCACATATAGGGCAGAGTCTGAAGTGTCAGAACATCCAGTGTGGCTGGCCTGTCCAGCCCCGTTCTGTCACAGTGCACCCTGAAACAAACCAGGCTATATTTCAATAGAACGTTACTTGAGGGCACTAAATTTTAAGTTTTCTATCAGTTTAATGGGCTGTGAGATATACATACATACATACATACATACATACATACATACATACATACATACATAGGTATTACTTGTTCTTTTTTTTTTTCCAAGATAGGGTTTTTCTGTGTAGCCTTGACTGTCCTGGACTCCCTTTGTAGACCAGGCTGGCTGCGAACTCACAGTGGTCTACCTGCCTCTGCCTCGCCAAGTGCTGGGATTACAGGCATGCACCAACGCACACAGCTACTTGCTCTTTTTCTTTCTTTAAAAAAATATATATATTTGTCAGGGCTGGAGAGATTGTTCAGTGCACTGGCTGCTCTCTCTCTCTCTCTCTCTCTCTCTCTCTCTCTCTCTCTCTCTCTCTCTCCCTCTCCCTCTCCTCTCCCTCTCCCTCTCCCTCTCCCTCTCCCTCTCTCTCTCCCTCTCTCTCTCAGACGGCTCAGGTCAGGATCCAGCACCCACGTGGCAGCTTGCAAGCCTCTGATGGCACCAGGTACTCGTGTGATACACAGACACACAGGCAAGGAAAACATCCATATACATAAAATAATACAAATATATATTTTGAATTTGTGTGTTTGTGTTTTGCCTGCCTGTGTGTCTGTGTATCACATGTGTGCCTGGTACCCACAGAGGTCAAAAGAGGGAGGGGAAATCCCCTGGAACTTGAGTTACAAGTAGTTGTGAGCAGCTGTATATAGAACCCAGGTCCTCCAGAAGAGTAGCCAGTGCTTTTAACCACTGAGAGAGCTCCCTGGCCCCTTCAGGGCTTTCAAAAAATTAAATTCATCCCTGGGACTGGCATGGCAGAAGGAGAAAACTTACTCCCACAAGTTGTCCTCTGACTGCCACACATAGCAAGTGTGTCCTTATGTACCTGGGCACACGATTTTTAAAAGGCAAAGTGTGTATGAGGTCAAAGGTTGCACAAACAGAGGTGATATGCCAGATTTAGCACGTGGGCCAATGTTTGTATCCTCTTTATCTCCCCTGTTCAGGAATATTATAAATATTTAATCCTATGTCATTTTAAATGGTCTGGATAGTCACATTTGAAAACAAAGTAAAAGGCTAGGGTGTAGTAGCTAGGTGGTTCAGTGCTTGACTTAGTACACACAAGGCCCTGAACCCATCCTCAGCTCTACAGAAACAAGTAAATAAATATGATAATGATGATGTTGATGATAATGATAATGATGTGCACTTTAGTACCTTCTTAAACCAATATTTGCAGAAGATTCTCTCTCTCTCTCTCTCTCTCTCTCTCTCTCTCTCTCTCTCCCCCCCCCCATCTCCCCCTCTGTGTGTGTGTGCATACGAAGTCCAAAGGACGACCTGAGCCATCCTTAGAGATGCCATCCTCCTCCCTAGAGACCAGGTCTCATTGGCCTGGATCTCACTCATTAGGCATGGTTGGCTACTCCTTGGGTTCTGGGGATCAAAGTTGGAACCTGGTATCTACAAGGCAAGCATTCCACCCGGGCTGAAGCTATTGTCTAAATAGGAAATGTTTTAAAGATTAATGAGATGGTGTGTGTGTGTGTGTGTGTGTGTGTGTGTGTGTGTGTGTAAGAGAGAGAGAGACACACACACACACACACAGAGACAGAGAGAGAGACAGAGAGAGACAGAGAGACACACACACGCACACACACACAGAGAGAAAGAGAGAGAGAGAGAGAGAGAGAGAGACAGAGACAGAGACAGAGAGAGAGACACAGAGAGAGAGAGAGACAGAGAGAGACAGACAGAGAGAGAGAGACAGAGAGAGAGAGACAGAGAGACACACACACGCACACACACACACACAGAGAAAGAGAGAGAGACAGAGACAGAGACAGGGACAGAGAGAGAGAGAGAGAGAGAGAGAGAGAGAGACAGACAGAGAGAGAGAGAGAGAGAGAGAGAGAGAGAGAGAGAGAGAGAGAGAGAGAGAGAGAGATCTACCTCAAGGCTTTGAATTTGAAATAGGCAGTCCACCACCCTGAATTCTTTATCTGCTGCTGTTGAGGGCCATGGGTAGTGCCAACTGAAGTGACATTATGCAATAACCATTGTACGTGAGACACAACGACATCTACATCAAGATGTACAGGTGTGTGTGTGTGTGTGTGTGTGTGTGTGTGTGTGTGTGTGTGTGTAAACCAGAAGAGATTCTTGGCTATGGCTCTTCAGACACTGTTTACCTCTTATTTTGAGACAGGGTCTTTCACTGAACCTGGAATTCTCCTCATAAGCTAGTCTGACCAAAGAGCCCAGAGACTCATTTACCTCTGTCGGCAGAACTGGATTACAAGCCCAAGCTTCCATGCCCAGCTTTACCAAGATCTTTCTAGAATGTTCTCTGTAACCCCACCTCAACACTTCCTAACCACAGAGGGTCCTAGACTCTCCTCCCCATCCTCCACTTCCTCACACTCCATCATCATTGATGCAGTTTCTAGTACCAGCCATGGAAGTACCTGGCTTACATTCTCTCCCAGTTGTGTCTATCCTTAACACATGGCCATAGATAGCCCAGTCCTCCTAGTGGTTATATTTATTTCTCTGCCATTGCCTTGGGCTAGAGACACATTGTGATGGTGAGCTTCCTGTGTCCATATGGTTGACTGTCAGACACCAGCCTACTTGGGTGTGGCTGATACGTATGGAAGACATCCTGGACACTACATGATCTAGGTGAGCCGAGTCTCATTGACTGAAAACCTTCAGAGTCCAAACTGAGGTTTCTAGAGCCCATTGTCACCTCAAAACAATGGTGTATGCTCCTGCTTGAGTTCCAGCTGGCCAGCTGCCCTGGGGCTTTGGGACTATGCCAATCCCCACAATCGGAAGTCACTTCCTTAGACTAAATCTCCTTTTGAGAGGGGATCCCACTCTCTAGCTTTGGATGTCCTAGAACTCACCTTGTAGACCAGGCTGGCCTCGAAGTCACAGAAGTCACTGTATCCTCCTGGGTGCCGGGGACTGAAGATGCCCTTGGTCTCATTTCTCTGGAAATCCCCCACTTATACAATAGACTCACATCTAATTGGCTTCTTCTCTTTACTCTTCCTACCAGTCACTCGGACAGCCACCCTGGCCTCTATCCTCTGTCCCTTGGCTTTCAAACCATCTCTTCTTTGTTTTCCGGTCTCAACATCTATTTCTCCACCTTCTCCATCTGCTTGTACCAAAGAACCCCTACCACCATCCTCCACCAAGGTTAGGTGCCTTCAACCCTACTCCTTATTTCTCCCTACCACTCAGCCTCCTTGAATGACTTAGAATCTGACTCAAATATATATATATACATATATATATATACACATATATATATACACATACATATACATATATATATATATATACATATATGTACACATATATATATATACATGCACACACATACACACACGCGCGCACACACGCGCACACACACACACACACACGCACACACATGCACACACGTTCTATGGTCACCATGAGCTGGGTTTGCTTTTCCACATAGCCTAGAGTGGCACGCATTCTAGGTGTTCGGCCGACAGCTATTAAGAGCATGGCTTGCTATCTCTGCTCATTAGGTTTCTAATTGGTCCTTTGTATAGACAAGGAGAGCCAGGGTCAGAGAAACTGGAAGCCATATGTCCTCATCTGCAGGGACAGGAGTCGAAAGGGCAGGAGGTGGGCCCAGATGTCCTGGCCACCATAGGCAGAATGCCACCACTGGTGCTATCCCTGCAGTGTGTGACTGGTGGGAGACACTCGTCCACTCGGACGGGAGTGAGCCACGCACCTTAGTTGGGGCTGAGGTCAGATGCCACAGCTGTCGTTTGTGAGAACTCCCTCAAGTACCTGCTTAGCTAAGCCTCAGTTTCCCCATTCCCCACTGCGGGGATGGTCACCTCAGCCTCATAAATGTCTACTTTGCCCTCATCTTCTGAAGTATACCACCTTCTCCCATAGTCTTTTCTCCCAAGCCTGTCTTCCCTCTCCCTGGGGTTCTGGGTTCCGTATCCTGCTGAAGGACCCTTTACCTTCTAGCTTGCAGGCACAGGTGGGGAGTCACCTTTGTATATCTGGATGTCAAACCCTTGAAGCCTTCTGGTTCTCCCACCATGATACGCACCCTTCTGTGGTCCAGTGGAGCGCCACGACTCTTGTCACCCGCTGGCCAGATCCCTTGGATAACACTGCCTAGATGGGCTTGGTATTACAACTGGGAAGCAACGGGAAAGTGGCGACTGGTGTCGCCCAGGCACACAGCAACTACTCCTGTCTGACTCGTCGAACCTTGGAATCAGGCAGGTCTGAGTCTGACCCCTACCTAGCTCAGTTCTCTTCTACCTTTTTGTCCTTGGAAAGGTGGCATAACCTCTGGGTGTGTTTACTTCTCCTGCAAAGCACTAGAACAATGCCACATCACAGAGGGAATGCCACACAGGAAGGGTTAAAGGTGGTGTTCCTTGAAAAGACCCCTGCAGGACTACCTGCCGGTGTCGACATACATCCTCCGTTTCCTAGAAGCACACATAGTTGTAGTTGGCATTTCCCAGGATGCCCTATGGTTTGATGAGGGTCACCTGAGAGGCTTTTGGCCAATGGAGTGTGTCTTGTCTTACAGGATTCCTATGAAGCCCTACATGGCTTCCCTTCCCTCACTCATGGGCTAGATGCAGAAATCGAGACGTTATCGCTGCCTGTTGCCTCAGTTCTCAAGCTGCGGTCCTTAGACCGGAAGTGTGAGTCTGGATCCCATCCAAAAGAGACTGCACCGGGAAGCCCCGCGGTGGAGAGGGAGCCCAGCAGCTGAGCTTTACCAAGTCTCCCAAGGGCTTCAGAAGTTTGTTCCAATTAGCAAGGCTGCTTCCCTAAAAGATGGCAAGGGGGAAGGAGTCTGGGTTTCTGGGGTGGCACAGTACACCCCTATTCATGCACATTTTGGGGTGCTTCTTACTTGCCTGCACCAACGACAAAACATTTAAGGAACCGAAGCAGAGGGCATATGGAGGGAGACTGGGATGAGCAGGCATGGCAGTCCCCCCTCCGCTCCCCCCCCCCCCAGTATACTTGTGTGCGCATCTGTGTGAAGTCCCTAAGCCAACCTCAGATGTCACTCTCCAGTATGCTGTCTACTGTTGTTGTTGACAGCGTCTCTCTATTCTGGTTAGCCTAGAACACTAGACCAGGTTGGCCTTGAACTCACAGAGAACCTCCCCCGCACCCCCTGCCTTGCCTCTGACCTCTGAGTGCTGGGATTAAAGGCATGTGCCACTGGCACTATTTTAAATGTCTTATAGTTATGTTTATTTATACTTGGGGGAAGGGCATGTGGAGATCGGGGGACAATTTGCTGCAATCACTTCTCCTCTGCCATCATTTGGGTCCCATCCTAGTGACTCAACCCAGCTCCTCTGGATTGGTGGCAAGTACTTCGCCTCCTGAGCTACGTTGCCAGCCCTCCACTTATTTTTTGAGACAGGATCTTTGACTGGCCCGTAGCTCACTGATTCATCTAGGTCAGCTGACCATTGATGACAGTCTCTGCTTGCCCAGCGTGAAGGTTACAGTAGCAAGACATCATGCCTTGCTTTTTAATGTTGCTTTTGAGGGTCCTTGTATGGCCAAGCATTTTACCCACTGAGCCATCTCCCATGCCCCTCCCCCACCCTTTCTGAAGGCTCAACATGTGGATTTGGGGATACGCTGAGGGAACTAAAGTGGCAAGGATCAGGCAAGAAGCCATATATTGGCGATCAGCATTGCAGCAGCTGCCGGTGGGTGGCAGAAGGCTGTTGCTTCTAGCGAGTGACCTCCCTAGGCAAGGTGACAGGAAGCCGGAGACAGACATCAGCTCGGCATCCTCCAATTAGCCATCATCCCTGACCCCATCAGAGCTAGAGGAAGCGCTGGCACTTTCCGGCACTCGGGCCCACCTGCCTGGAGGGCTGGTGGCCTCAGCAGCTGGGGTGGTAGCACCCGGAAGCCCTGGACTAACAGAGCCCCTACTTATTCCAGAGCTCTGCAAAGGGTTAGTGGGTGGAAGGGGAGAGCTGGGCAGCAGGGAGGAAGTGTCTCCTATCCGTAAGCAATCACAATAGGTCAGGTTGACCTCTTAGCCTGGCCTGGGGCTGAACAGACCACATGTGGGTCAGGCCTCACTTTCCTGAATTTGTGGGCTGGTGGGGAATTTCAGGAGTGTGTGGGTGGGTGGATGCTCCAGTAGTTGGATACTTTCTGCTTATCTATAGCTGAGGGGTGAGGTGGGGGGTAGGGGGGAAGGAAAGGATGCCTATTGTTGTGACTTCCTTGTATTATTAGGTGGGGGTGGCCTAGGTGGCATCTACAGATCACATAGCTACTAGAGGTCCCTGGCCACCTGGAACATGCAGTGAGGTCCTCCTTGTTCCTGCACAGCATCATGGGATACACTGATGGCTTGCATGGGGTGCTCGCTCAGTGTGTATAGTGTCACTTCAGACACATCATCATCATCATCATTGGCATCATCATCATCATCATCATCATTGGCATCATCATCATCATCACTTTCCCTACATCGTGATGAGAAGTAGTCACTTGCCAGCGTGCATACCTGGGCAAGATGAGCCTGAGATCTGAGCTGTGTGGGCTGACTCTAAGAAACCCAGGCTGTCCCTTCGAGTTGTGTTAGAATGTTTAAGGCATAAAATTTGCCATGCTCAAACACACAGCCTAGAAGCTGGGCCTAGGTCTCCATCCTGGTGAGGGGGGTGGGGTACTGGGGAATGGAAGATGCCATCCTCTTCTAGAAGGTCAGTGTCTGTGTGTGTATGTATGTGTGTGCCTGTAAGTCTATGTGAGGTGTGTGTGTGTGTGTGTGTGTGTGTGTGTGTGTGTGTGTGTGTGTGTGTGTGTGTGTACTCAGAGGAGTACTGAGGTGAGGCTCCTTCCTGGAAGCCCCAAGCATCCTAGGATGGCTGACTTAGGTACCAGGGCACCCACATCACTCTTGTGCCTAGAATGTTCTTTCTTACCTTTTGCCCTTCTCTCCTTTCACACAGGTCTGATGATCCCTCCAAACTGCACACTCTCCTTTCAGTTTTCCTTCTGATAAACCCCTGGATGTTTAAGCCTGTCTTGCAGGGCACAGAGAACTCAGACCAACACTCACAACATGTGGAAGCTCAAGAACCTCTTTTAACCAAGGGGGAAACTGAGGCCCAAGAGAAAGATTGCTTTAGGTTAGCGGGAGGTGGGGCATGGGTGAGTCTAATGTGACTTTCAGATCAATCATGGTGCTCATCTCTGACCCTCATTGGGGGGATGAAGGAGGAGTCACAGGTGAGGGGAGGATTAGGAGGTCAGCAGTTGGATAATCTGGAGATTGTTGGGCCCACATAGAGGACATGGATAGAGTGGCCCCTAGGTAGGCGCGATGGGTGCAGAAAGTGACCTGCATCCCAGTTTGGTGACAGGAGGCAGGTAGTGTGCTGGGAGGCAGAGAATGGGGAAGTGGGCAGTGAGCGGGCAGCTTCACGGAGCGTTAGGCCTTTGCTTTCAGTGGAATGGGACACTGTCTGAAAGTCTCCAGCCAAGGCCCTTCTGTCATCGGACTTGCTCTTTAAAGTCGCCATGTGATATGATGGGAGGAAGTACACAGTGCATGGGGATCTCAAGTCACCTCAGGCCACATGTCCACTTTGAGCTGAGGAAGCAGCCTCATGGTAGCCCATCTTGAGAGAGGACAAAGCGATCCAACAGAACGAGGGTGGCCGAGGAAGTACACAACACACCGGCCTGAGGACAGACCCTGTGCTCCGAAGGGAAACCGAAAGAATTCCCAAGTCCTGGGGTCTCTTGGCCTCTTGTGTGTTTATACAAGAAAGGGTCATTGAAACTTCCTGCTGCTGGAGCTGGGGACCGATGGGGGAAGCTCTCTGCAAGAGCTGTCTAACTGGGTATGGACCCTAACAAGGGTCACAGTACAGAAAGAAATGTACCTGTTTATCAAATGCCCATTTGCCAAAATGACTTATGAACTATTGATTTTTTTTTTTAAGGCTGTGGGTGATTGCGGACCAAATGCTTAAACTAAGGCTGGGGTTGGAGTCCAACACAGCTGTCACCCTAACCCTCTGAGTCACAATGCCATCACTATAACTAGAGGCAATGACACCTTCTTCTTGGAGGTGACTAAGGTATTTATTTACCTCAGGAAGGGCCAGGGTTATAGCTCAGTGGCAGAGCACTCTCCAAGAGTGAACAGACCCTGGACTGGGGGGACTGTATCCCAGTACTGTAAGAAGAAAAAAAATTAATTTAACCCAGTATAGAATATGAAGATGATTAAAAGACTCAAATATATTATATATTTTGTGCATTACTATGCACGCATACACATATATAGCTACTAGTTTATGGCTTGTAGTGTGTTTTGTAACCACTGTGATAGTTTTGCATGTTACGTAAAGTCTGGGTAAGAACATTTTTATATACGATAGTTTCCCTTGGGTGTAGGGATATAGTTCACTGGGAGAGCCTTTGCCTAGCATGCACAATGCTAGGGGACCCGTCCCCAGCACCGCATCATCAAGGTGAGCCAATAAACACTTCTGTGATCCTAGCACTTGGGAAGTGGAGGCAGGATGAGAAGTTCAAGGCCATCCTCAACTACATATTGATTTCCAAGCTAGCCTGAGCTACATGAGGGGAGGAGCGGCCTTTGTTATCTATGGCTGTTGTGACAATGATGGCAGATGGTCTGTGGGCAGCCAAGGTTTGGGAAGACCCAAGCAGCGGGTGCAAATATCTTTCCAGCTCAGGGTGCAAATGGGTGACACAGAAATGTTGGCTGAGGGGTATCTTTGAGGGTGGTGTCAACTGCCTCCTGCTAAGCCTGTGTCCCCAGCACCTTCCTCTTCCTCTCCTTCATACCCATCCTTTGCGGTGTAAACGCTGTCCGGCCCCACCAAGGCTCTGGGTAGGTCCCTGAAGGAGATTAACTGGGATGAATATTTCATGGTTTTGATTGACAGCTGCTGAGGACCTGTTGTGGGTCTGGCGCCCGCACTAGTTAAGGAGGGGTGGGCTCAGGAGGGGAGCAGAAGCTGTCCACCCAGCCATTGATCCGCTGGGTCCAATCTGTGCTGATCAAATGCTCTGCGCCCAGCTCCCCACCCACAGCAGCACACGTAATGGCCTTTAAGAGGCATGGAGCCGGTGGCGGCTTAGTCTCTTGCTCCTCTTGGGGCCCACAGAGGCACCACTAGGCCCCCAGAGACCCATTTCTCTGTCTCCAGCTGTGGTCCCCATGTCCTTATGGTGCCAGTACTATTCTAGAAGAAGCCTAACCCAGTGCTTCCCGTGCCCCCAGACTCGCCATGCCATTAAGGTCTGACGCCAAGATCCCTTCATCGGGGGGACCCAGATGGCAGGCAGAGTGCCTGTCAGCCTGCAGCCTCTGCTAACATGGGTATAGGCCCAAGATGACCTCAGTGACCCCACTGGGATGGCTCTGACACCGTTGACTCCTCTTCTCCATCTACCCTTGGATGCTACTCAGGGAGAGAGAACCTCCACAGGCTGTGGCTGTGGCTGTGGCTGTTCGCCTCTGCTTGTCTCAATTGTCTCATATCTCAGGCCACTCAACTGGCTTCTCCGTAGGTGACGGGCATCCTGGATGTCTTTCAGTAGCTCCACTTTTCAGAGACAACAAAAAAGAGTGTGTCTGAGCTAGGTGTGGTGGCATGCGCCCCGAATGCCAACACTGGGGTGGTAGTAGCAGGAAGATGAGGAGTTCAAGGTCATCCTTGGACACATACATACTGAGTTTTAGGCCAGCCTGGCATCCGAGAGAGCCTTTTTCAAGAAACCAAAACAAGAAAAGAGGGAGGAGGAAGAGAGATGCATAGGGAGATGAAGACAAGGGGGAAGAGGAAGAAAAAGATGAAGATGAAGGAAAAGGAGGAAGCCAGGAAGGAAGGGACAGAGGGGAGGGAGGAAAGGAGAAGAAAGGAAAGAAGAAAAGAAGGTGATTGGCCATGTGTGTTGTGTTCCAGGCTCAAAACTCACCCAGCGGGGCCAAGGAGACAACTCCACAGTAAAAGGTGCCTGCCTCCAAACCCAGAGACCCAAGTTCAATCCCCAGAACCACACAGCGGGAGGCACAAACCTCCTCTCCTAAGCCGTCCTCTAACGGCGTCATGCTTGTGGTTATTGAGAGTGTGGCCAGGCACTACTGTTGGCAGGAGCTTGGTGATTTAAAACAGGACACACTGGTCATCTTACAGTTCTGGGAGTCAGAGGTCCAACATGGCTGTCGCCGTACCCAAATCAACGTGTGCGTAGGACTTGCTTCCTTCTGGGGTCTCTGGAGAGAATCCACTGCTTGTCTTTTAAAACTTCCAGGGGCACTTGCACCCAACTTGATTCTGGAATTCTCTTAATGATCTTGTGACTCTATTAGGAGAATCAATGGTCACAGCTCTCAGGGATTGGGGTGTGGGCACCTGAAGGACTGTGATTTGGCCATGCCCTTGGACACACTTTCTAGTTACTGACCTTGACTGTGTCTTCCTCACTCCATGTGCCTGAACATAGACTTTATTTCTGTGAGGTTCCGATTTCTTCCTACAGTGGAGGATTGGAAAGGTCTGGTTAGGGGGTCATTGATAACTGAAATAATACCTGTAATAGGCCAGGCATTTATAAGTGATGTGACACGCAGTAAATGTTCATCATTTGTGCTTACAAAGCACGCCCTTTACGGACTGAGCCATCTCCTCAATCCAGAGATTTTCTTAAGGAGGCTCAAAGAGAGAAGGCAGGGCTAGACTGGGGGCTGGACTGGGGCTAAATATGTATGTATGTATGTATGTATGTATACATATATGTACATACATACACACATATATGTATGTGTACATATACATATATGCACACAAATATGTACATACATACATACGTATATACATATGTATATATATGCTTGCCCAGCATACACATTGACCTGAGTTGAAGCCCCCTATCTTAGAACAGACCATGGTCCAATGGTCCAGGCGATCTGTCCTCTAGTGATGGCTAAGTCAGCTTTGGCCTTCCCTTAGTGCTGATGGGAGCCAACAGCAATCTTTATGCCCTTCTCCATTGGCCCTAGGTGACTCCTGGCCTCAGCTGGGACTCCCAGACATGAAAAAATAATGAAGAAGAAGAGAAAAGGAAGCAAAGAAGAAAGTATAGACCGGGAGCCGTCTGTGTGTTGTCAGATAACATCACCTATTTAATGTCAATTAGTGTTTTTAACAACTGACTACTGCGCCATTAACTTGCAAAAGCGATCTTGGGGGCATGCCAGCATGCGCCAGCAGACTAGCTTGGGCAGTCCTTCAGTGCTGGGTGAGCAAAGTGGGTTCAGATTGCAGGCTAATTGCAAGCTGGCATTGTTTGAGCAGGGTCCAGGCGGCCAGGGCTGGGGAGTGGGTACCCGAGGAGCGAGGTATTTCACTGAGTGGATATTTATAGCAGGTCTTGGAATAAATGATCCGCAGAGAGGGCAGGAGGGGTGAGGATGCTGGAGGTTGGCCAAACCTTGGGTGCCGGGTCTTGCCAAGCTGAAATCTCAGTGGCTTGCTCTGTTCTGGGATCCAGGCCACCTCATGGGAGGAACGATGGGGGAAGCCTGTTAGGGTTAGAGTAGAGGTCAAAGTTCACGTCTTTGCTCTTACACTAGTAAATGTGGGGCTTAAACTCCTTGCTTGCTTTCTGTGGGCTTCATTCTGTTGAGTGGTAAGATGACACTGTGACTCAGTTGACAGTGAACTCTCAGACCATTTTCTGTCTTTGCATTCCCTCACTACGACAGTGACCTTATAAGATGGCCATCAATGAGTCCATCTTCTGGTACCCATAACTTTGTGTATATATCTCCCATGCAGACTAGGGCTGACCTGGTCACTTGTAGGATATGTAAATATGGCACTGGTCACAACTGACCCTGGGATATAAAAGTCACTGTGGCTTCTACCTCGCTCTCTCTCGGTTCCTGTCTCAGAGAAGCCAACTGCCATATTGTGAACATGACCAAGCAGCCTCTGCAGAGGAGGTCCACAGGACATAACTGGGACTCTGAGATCCACATGACATAACTGAGGCTCTGGCCATCAGCTTACATCAGCTTGCCAGCAAGGGAGTGAGCCACCTTGAAAGCCCTCCCCACCCCCAGTCAAGCCTGCTAGTGACTGCAGTCCTTGAGAATGTATAGACTATGATTTCCTGAGACCTCCTGATCTGGGGTAACTCAGCTCAGCCACCCCTGAGTTCTGCGATCCATGGAGATTGTGTCACACGATGAATGACTATTGGTTTAAGATATTAAGCCTTGGAGAGACCTGCTGCACGGTAGTGATAAGGCATTGACTTAATGAACGTGTTTGTCAGCCCCTCACACAGTGTGGATATTGACTAGTTATTTGTGAATGAATTTGGGGGGTTGAAATAGATAATCGTAGGAGGTCCTCAGTGTGCTGCCTGGCACGAAATAGCCATCCTTGACTGGTGTCATGGCTGTCTTTCTCATACCCAATATTTCTCATAACTTAATTTCTCATAACCTAAACCAGCATCTTGGTTGGCTTAGGGTTGAGTGGACTTTTTAGTCTGTGGCTTCCTGAGGAGGACTAACAAAGATGAAAGAGTATAGTGGGGTTGGAGAGATTAAGGGGGAAACCATAAAGGTGAATAAAGAAGAGTTTAAAAGAGGACCCACAGATGGAACACATGGCCATGAAGTCTCCATCCTTGCCTCTCATGGCTCTTCACTGTAAGTCTCTGAGCAAGGTCCATTGGGAGAGTCCATGCATCCTACCCATTCTCCTTGAGAAACGCACTGGAAAGAAGAGATGAGTGGGGGCTTGCTTGCTTTTGACCTTCCAATTCCTTGGCTTCCTCAACTAAGCAGAAGTTGAGCAACTAAGTTGGTCTAGACCAACAAGCAAGGACTGAGCATCCAGCTCTGGATTTTGATAGTCGTATTTTGACCATGACATTCCTGTTGGGAGCTAAAGAGGGCAGTTTAGTTGAACAAGTGACAGAGTAGACATCAAGAGAAGGTATCCGTTCAATGTCTGGGAGTCCCTCGGGACCTAAAAGCCCCAAAATGTCCTTGGAATGCCATATTGGAAGCTATGCTAGAGGCCTTGATTCTGTTTAATTCCATCCATCCCTTGTTATCATGGTGGCTAAGGGTTTTCGTTCATCACCTCTGTCCAGAAGAGAAAGTTGAGTAGAGATTTTCTCCTACTTACAACTTCTCTCTAGCATCTCCATCCTTCCTGGTCCAGCCAGCCCTACACGTTTAAGATACATAGAATCAAAAGGTGGTTTCTTAATGTTTCTCCAGGCTGGGCTAGCCATTGGGAATCTAGTGGTTACTAGGACAGATACAACTACACTCTCAGGACACCTGTCAGGTGTCATGCACACTGCAAATGGTGGCTCTTGGGTCATCTGGAGGTTGGGGAGTCCAGGAGCATCTTCCCATGGAGATGTTGGCACAAATATGGCCCCTGAACCTGGGCACTTTCTTAACAAAGATTTTTGTGGTCCAGAGCAAGGGAGAAAGATGGCAGAGCTTGAGGTAGCTTGAAAGAGATGCTTGAGTTCCAGAATTTCAAGGTCACAGAGTGAGCTGATGGCTTGATTTCTAGACTCTTCCACACATTAGCCTGACCCCTAATGGAAACTTATTGACACAAAGGGATGCAGAGATTCAGTGACCTCAGAAACTGTAGGGACTGTAGAGCTGACACATGTCTCACTCTCTGCTGAGTGTATGTGTGTGTGCGTGCGTGCGTGCGTGCGTGCGTGCGTGCGTGCGTGCGTGCGTGTGTGTGTGTGTGTGTGTGTGTCTAGCCTGGACTTTGCTATGTACCTCTCCACCAGGATGGGCATTCGTTGGTCCATGAAGTGGAAGAGGAGGCTGGCTGTGGACTGTCCCCAACCTCATACATCTCAGCCTATTTGGATGCACAACATACAAAATCTCAGAGAAGGCCTCTGATTGGCCTGGCTTGTGTCATGACGGATGAGCTGTAAAGTGGCAGTAGCTCCACTTAGAACTTCTGAGAAGGAGATAGAGGAAGCAAAGACCCAGGGAAACCCATCATACTTTCACTCCCATCCCCACCCACACATGAGGAGAGGGCTATATGAAACATTTCATAGTTCCCATTTCAACACTCACTCTAGTTATAAAGGAGGCCAGAAGTTGACTATCCAATAAGCATCAAATGTGACTGTGGTTGGGTGGGAATGTTGTCATGTTTAGAGTGGTGAGTCCACTTTCTGCTGAAGACAGATGCTCCTTGAGAACAGTTGTCTTGCAAACCAAGTGATGGGTTTGTAGGTTCAGGATGCACTCCATTCATCCAGAGATACAGTTGAAATACAGACTGGTTTGGGAGCTCTGGGACGTGGCAGCCTTCTGTATTTCTATAAAGTTCCCCATGATGCTCCTATCCCCCAGTCATGGACCACTCTTCCTGTAGTGTGGCTTCATATCAATGCATCCTTGGGGCTATACTAGGGGCAGAAGAGAGATGATAATAACCCATTCTAACAGAATTGAGGCAAAACACAGGGTCAGACATGGGGAATAGAGTGTGTTTTCCACTTAGATATTCCTGTCTAGTTTTCAGGGCCAGGAGACCCCCCCCCCCCCGCTCTCTCTCTCTCTCTCTCCATCTCTCTGTCTCTGTCTTTCTCTCTGTCTGTCTGTCCATCTCTCTGTCTCTGTCTGTCTGTCTGTCTGTCTGTCTGTCTGTCTGTCTCTCTCTCTCTCTCTCTCTCTCTCTCTCTCTCTCTCTCTGTGTGTGTGTGTGTGTGTGTGTGTATGTGTGTGTGTGTGTCCTTACTTCTGCCAAGACCTCCCCCACTTCCCTGGACCTCTACTGCTCTGAATTCGATGCACTGGACTTCAGGGCTGTGCAGCAGCCATCAGAGGACTCCAAGAAAGAGTTAAGCCTCCAGGATGCACAGTCTGACAGTTGCAGGCAGATGTGGAAGGGGTTGACCTGGCCCCAAGGGTTAATACTATTTTGTTTACTGGGATTATATGTTACATCAGGTTAGAGCAGGCAGGAGGTCACAGGGGTCAGCAGCCCCCCTCACTGCCCCCCTCACTGCTGTCTCCTCCATTTCCAGCTTCGCTGCCTCCTTTAATCCGATGACCCCAGACACGAAGCTATCCTTGAGGTTTTCTTGCCAGGGCCCTCAGACTCCTTGTAGCCGACGCCAGCCGTCTCTCCCTGCCGGGCCCTCAGAGGCCAGCGTGCTCGCTAAAAGGCACTTTGTGTGTGTGAGGAAAACAGTCCACTGCAATTTGCACTGCGGTTTCTTTGGATAGCAGCAGATGGAAAAGGGCCTTCTGCCCTCTTTTGCTTTTTTCTCGCTTTCATATCCCTGTTGTATAACATTTCCTCATTTTTTCCTGCTTTTAATCTCATCTTTCTTTTCCTTTAAAAAAAAACTCCTTTATTTGAGCAGAAGCATATTTTCTCCTTTTCTCCCCTCTCTTTTTCTTCATTTGTTTAAACTTTGTTTGGTTTTCATCTTATGAAAGTGGTACCGGCAGGGCAGATCTCGAAGGAGCCTTGAGTGAGGGTTGCATCCCACCTCTATACCCAGAGTTTAGAAGAGACTGAAGATTCTTTACTCTCTCCCAGCCTCCATTTCCTTCTTACAGAGTCCAACTCCATGGGTTCACTGTCAAGAGCTTGCCGCAAAAGTATACCAAAGTGGGCTGGAGAGATGGCTCAGCGGTTAAAAGCACTGTCTGCTCTTCCAGAGGACCTGGGTCCAATTCCCAGCAACCACATGGTGGCTCACAACCATCCGTACCCTCTAGAGCTTTCTTCCGGTGGACAGGTGTACATACAGATAGAGCACTCATATACATAAAATAAATAAATAAAATCTTTTTTAAAAAGTATACCAAGGTCTGGTATGTATTTGGTGCCATATAAATAGGACTCTTTCGAGGTCCTGTGTTTCCTTTCTGCTCCGTTTATCTTCTTTGTTTCCTTAAGGTTCTTTTAGTGACTCCCCCAATGCCATTTCTGGAAGACTCTCTGCAGGTTGAAAAGTTTCCCTAGGGGAAAAAAGAAGCATTTGTGTTTGATAACAAGGGCCTCATCAAGGCTCAAGTGATGGATGGCTCAGTGGGCAAGAAAGTGCAGTTTATGAAGAGGGCCAGAGTATGGGTCCCAGCACCCATGCCAAGTGGCTCACAACTGCCCGTCACTCCAGCTTCCGGGGATCCAATATCTCTTCTGGACTTGACAAGCAATTGTATATGCATTGCATGTTCATGTGCACCTACACGCAATTAAAAATAAAACGCAAAAAAAAAAAAAAAAACACCAAAAACCAAACAAACAAAAAACCTGGTCCGCCACTCAGCAGTGATGCAGCTGCAGCCGGCACCTCTAAACAACTTGCTCCTGACGCTCCTCCTCAGAGGCACAGCCATGGGAATGCTTCACCTCCAGGGCCACGTGAATGCCAATTAAGGCCTTATCACAACTGCCACTTACCATGCTTTGTGTGTGTGCTACTAGCATGTTACCACCGACCTTCTAGTCAGCCATTTGCACATTTGTACATCTTTCATTTATTCAGCATCTGTCTGTCTGTCTGTCTGTCTGTCTGTCTGTCTGTCCATCCAACCTCCATTTACCCAGGTATCCAGCTATCTAAATAACCCACATCTATCTAGCTACCCATCCGTTGTCTATCCATCTATCTCTCCTCCATCTACTCATCCATTGGCCACCCATCCAGTATCTTCTATTTTTCTGTCTATCCACCTGTCCGTCCATCCATCCATCTTTCCACGCAGTTATTGATACTTTTATTTATCCATTCATCTTCTACCCATCTACCCATCCAACTTCCATTTATCCACCTATTGGCCATATACCCAGTCTCTTCTGTCTATCCCCCACCAATCATCCACATATCCATCCATCTGCCCACCCATCCATCTGCCCATCCATCCATCCACCCATTCACCTACCCACTTGTTTATACCTTCAAAACCAATCAACCAATCAACCAACATATCTACTATCCACCCACCCACAGGCCATTTATCCACCCATTCATCGCTCTGTCCATCATTCCACCCATCTGTCCTTTCAGCTTCCACAATCCAGCAGGAAGGGATGGAAGTCACTTGTCCATTCGCCTACCCATTTATTCATCTTTCTATCATCCACCCATTTACTTTCTCAGAATGGATGTATAATGTATGGGATTGGTCTAAGTGATAACGTCTCTTGAAATCCTATTTGATTGCTCCAGAACCACAGAAATAGAAGCAGCATGATTTTGGAGACACAGCTCCTTCCATCCAGCTGCCTTCTAGAACAGGATGTCCTTAGAGACAGGACATATATAAATGCCTTGTAGGGTTTTTTTTAAAGCAATTTTTGCATTTTATTTTTAATGTATTCACTTTACATCCTGGTTGTAGCCCCTCCCTAGTCTCCTCCTAGTCCAACCCTCCCTCCTTCAGGCCCTCTCCCCTCTCCCCTAGTTCTCAGAAAGGGGGAGCCCTCCTCCTCTATCATCTGACCCAAGCCTGTCAAGTCTCATCTGGACTGCCTGCATCCTCTTCCTCTGTGTCCTGGAAAGGCAGTGAGTGGGCACCAGAATCCATGTCAGAGGTAGTCTCTACTCCCCATATTATGGGACCCACAAGAAGACTGTGTTGCCTATTGACTACATCTGAGCAGGAGGTTTAGTTCCTTACCATGCATGGTCTTTGGTTGGTGCATCAGTCTCTGCAGCAGCCGCCGCCCCCCCCCCCGCCACCCCACCCCCCACCTAGATTTATTAACTCCATTGGTCTCCTTGTAGAGGTCCTGTCCCCTCCTGCCCAGGCCATTTCCCTCACCTCAGCCCCTCCAGAATTTCAGCCTTGTAGTTTTTTAAAAACTGGCTTAACAGAATCCAAAGCTTCAAGTGACTGTGCCAGGAGAAGTGGGAGAGGGTGGGGGCTACTTCATACAAGATTGCTGTCCAACTCACCTGCTTTTATACTAAACTCTGCTTAAGATTTTTTGCTTGGGGAAAGCAGTGTTCAGTTGCTATGCAATTTCCTTTTATTAGTGAAACAGCTATATTTGAAAGCCCTCTACCTCACAGCCCAGAGGTGTCAGCTTGAGGCTCAGACACATACATCTCCTCACCCAAGAAGATGCCGTATGCCCTGGAGCATCCGCTAACCCAGTTATAAAAAAAAAAGCATTGGTAATTTTATGTACTGAAGAAGAGTAGAGAAAGAGCTGCTGTCTATGTTGTTCATCATAAGAATGAAGAGGTGAAAGTTTATTCAGTGCTGCTCTGCTCATCTTCAAATGGACACTCTTTAAATCCCGAACAACTGTAGAAGGAAGCAAACTGGGGCTAAGAGGCATCAGTACAGTTACTCACAGCCACACGGCAATTACGCTGAAAGTTGGAGCTCAAATCCATGGATGACCACAAAGTGTACTTGCCTGCAGAAGAGCCTACGTGTCTGATGGTGGCCAATGGGGTGCTTATCTGATGGTGGCCAGTGGGGAGCTTATCTGATGGTGGCCAATGGGGTGCTTATCTGATGGTGGCCAGTGGGGAGCTTATCTGATGGTGGCCAGTGGGGAGCTTATCTGATGGTGGCCAGTGGGGTGCTGGAGAAGAAAGAGCGGTCGCTCTGAGTTCATCTCTTCCACAGTTCTTTCAATTTCTCTTTTCAGTTTTACAATGAACACCAGGGACTCAAATCCCAACAATCTAAAGTTATGGGCACTTGGATTTATTTGGGAAGGATTGTGGCTTGTGCCTTTCAACTGGTCCCCCACAAAGCCCAAAAGGGCCCTTGGAATTCTTTGTGGGTCTCAAATGAGCATGGTTAGAGGTTCATCATTTCACTGTGAGTGTTAAGTGCATCTGGGTTGGTGTCCAGGGTTGACAAGGTACACTGGGTGACCTTGTGGAAATGATTTTCCCCCTGGAATCTTAGCTTTCTCATCTTTAATAGGGAATTAAAATAATATTGTATGTCTGAAGGTTAAATGGGAAAATGTGTCTACAATGTGAGCTAGAGATGTTTATTAATGACCTAAAAGTATTGCTGCTCTCTTCACTGTCACCATTACTACCAGGATCACCATCAGCATCATTGTTACCATCATCACCTTCTTCCTCATCATCACTACCATCATATCCTTCATCATCATCTTCTTCTTCTTCATTTTCATATTCATCATTATCATCATCACAATCATGTCCATCTTCTTCATCATCATCACCATCATCTATGAATCTATGTAAGAGTCTGTATCCAAATAATACTACAGCTGAAGAAATAGCCTGGAAACCAAAGGCTGAGGCTAATCTATGTCAAATCCTTGAGCATGGAATGAAGGCAGAATGTGTTGTTCAGTCTTCCCCAGATAAAGACGGTTTACCCCCGCAGTGTGTTCACACATACTAAGTGACTTCCAGCATTCCCTCTGAGATTCCCAGATGCCATTACAATAGACTAGGGCATTTCACGGCTGAAGGCTGGGTCTGGATTGGAGGCCCGCTGCATTTCCTTGTAAGGTTCCTCTGATCATAAGATGTACATTGTCCTTTTGTAAGCAATAAATGTCTATTTTTATTTTAAAGAAGAAAAGCCATGTGAGACGTTCTCCTTACTTCCCTCATGAGGAAATGGTGTGTGGATTCTTGAAAGCGGAATCTGGGTGAGTTCTAAAGCCAGCAGGAGTCTTGTCCCCTTGCCTGGAAATGGAGGCAGATACTCCCGAGGGTGCTTCGTCTCTGACAGTATTAAATTAGTACAGTCACATTTCCCAAAGCACTTCTGTGTTCTATGTCAGCCGTCAGCACACACATCACGGCTATCTTCACCACAGTTCTGCTAAAACCATGTGACTAATCCAGATCTCATGGGGACAGAGCTGAGGCCCATCCAGGTATAAGTAGCCTAAGCAAAGACAGCAAGCAGGTTGGGAAATAGCCTTCATCCCACCAGCTTCCTTAAGATGGACTCGACTTCACTGCGTGGTTGCATAAACTGCATGTTTATGATCTGCTGAGCTACTTGCAGTACTGGGAGGGGCATGGGTCTGGGCTGAGGATCGAGCTGTGTTTAGTTTCTGTATCAAAGGATACCCCACTGCTGTTTGACATAACCACAGGTTTGTCGAGGAGGAACCCCAGTAAGGGTTTGAGCTGAGACTCTTCCCGAATCAGCACGAGAACCGTTTCATCTCTGTTTTTGCAAGAAGAGCTTGCTGTGGTCTGCAGGACACTGTCTTTGGAACTCCCACAACGCGCCAATCTGCTGCTCCAGGCACCAGAGTGCCGTAGTGACAAGGACAAAACCTCTGTCATCAATAAGCTAAGCTGTATTTGACGGACAGGTGAAGGCAGGCCAGGAACCTGTGAGTGAATGAGGTAAATTCAGGCCCTAGCTGGGAAGGTCACTGGAGACCACAGCATTCGAAAAAGAAAGAGTGGTGCATACAATGGCCCTGGAGTAAGCCCAGGATGCACAGAGGTAGATGGCCTGTACCTCGCAAGTCCTCTGCATCTATTCTCTGGGCTCCTATTCTATGAGCTCTCCATCACCTGCTGAAGGTCATTTAAGCATCACCTTGCTGGGCATTCATAAAGAAGGATCATAAACACTGCCATTTCCCAGGAGTCACAGTCTCAACGGTGCTCATCCCAAAGCCAGACCTTAGATGGCCACGGCTCTTGCTCAGTGGAGAAACTCATGGGCATATCCGCTGTGACTAAGTGGAAGAGGCTGTCCTGGTCTGGGGCAGCCAGCAAATGTCATGCTTGGCCTGGGAATTCCTCATGTAAATTGTAAAGCCACTGTGCTGGGAGGGGCTGGAGCATTGGGGACTTCAGCCTGCACCTGGATCTTGAAGAGACAGAGATGGCTCACATGACCATGTAGATTCCCAGGAAGATCCATGGTAAGGCCTGAGTCTCCCAACTCCCAAGACGTTCTACCTATGCTGGGGCCACAGTTACACGAAGCCTATTCCTAGTAGCAAGAGTACACATCATAAAAATATTCTAGAACAAAGGAAGATGGCAAAACAGAATGACCACAGTACCTGCTTATGGGGTGTACACTGCCCCCCAGGTCTCCTTTCATATTGCCCTCACAACTCCACTATGGGTCAGCATTGGCATTACTCTTAGTGTATAGCTGAGGAAACGCAGTCATCTGGTGGTCCAGCATCTTGTCCAATGTCAGCAAGGTGATGGAAAGTGGACCCTGGCTGTCTAACTCCAAAGTGCACTGGGGTACCCCTCTTCTCTTTCCCTTCTTCTTTGAGGCCTCCCACCTGGACAATGGGGTCTGGTCACCTCTGCATGTCCATACTTAGAACAGGTACACAGCCAGAATGTTGGGTCACTGCTCAGGGGGGAAATGTTTGGGGTCGCTAGTAGGCAAGACCGAGGTTCTAGTCTCTATGAGAAAGCTGTAGGCTGTAGGCTGGGTATAGGGGTACACACACCTATAAGGCCATCACTCTGCGTTGCTAAGATAGGAGGATTTTGAGTTTGAGGATAGCCTGGTCTATATAGGAGGCCCAAGCAGATTTACCTGTCATAGAACATGTTTGGCTTGTTCTCAACCTTGAGGTCACAACCTATACCCCAAGAAGCCATATTTGGTCACCCGTTCTGGAAACCCCAATTAAAACATCTAAAGAGTGAAAATCCGAAAAGGGAGATTAATTCATAGCGGTGACAGTGGAAAGAGGGACAAAGAGATGAAGTGACAGCCCTCTAAGTTTAGGACCTGAGGTGAGAGTGACGTGTAAGTGGAGGTGGGGGGGAGGGGGCTAGTGATGATACACACAGCTGGGCAACCGAGTCAGGGTGTGATCCGTCCCACATTGGCCCATCACTGTCTCAGCTCCAGTCTTGCCAGAAAGAGGGTCTGCGAAGCAGTCTCTGCTGTGTGTGAAATCCGCCCCCAGCCCACACCTCCCCATGCCCACCTCCTCCACCTCCTCCACCTTCCCTCACCTCACCCCACACCCACCCACCTTTCCCACCACCCTGGCTGGCCCCAGGCTTCAGCATCTTTCTTCTCAAGCATGGGATTCTGGGGGGAAAATTTCCAGTGTCTTGGGATCTGTTGTTTAAATAGTTGATAGATCGAGGGGACAGGAGTACATCCTTTAAGGCATCTTCATCCATAACAGGCCTGGCCCAGGCTCGGGTTGTTCTCTAAATACAGAGATGCATCTCTGGATGGACCAAGGGACCCTCGAAACTGCACAGGCCCAGCGTTAGCTCCGGAGGGACACGCCCGGACTCCTCTGGCAATATTTGTCTTGTTTTGTTTTTGAGACAGGGTCTTACGTAGCCAGGCTGGCCTCGAACTTGTCGTGCAGCTCAGAATGACCTTGGATTCCAGGTGTTCCTTCATGGACATCTGGCTTTTTTCTAGAGCTAGGGATCAAAACCAGGGCTTTGTACATGTTGGCACACACTCTCTCAAATGAGCCGCATCTCCAAGAGCGTCTGGGAATTAGGGGGACTCGGGGGGAAACATAGGGTCCTTTGTCCTGAGCCTAGGTTGGTTTGGTGCTTGGTTACTGAAAGACTTCAAGGGGAAAAAAAAGGCCCTATGACCTCCTTGTGTAAGGACAAGTTGACCCTCACACCCCATTCTCTCTCACACCTTTCCCCCAGGCGCTATACTCCAACACCCTCAAACCCATCCAGACTTTGGTTTACTCAGCATCTGGAGAGAAATCTTTTCTTTCTTTTATTATTTCCAGAAATAATAAATAAAACACAACAATAAAATAATAGTAGGGGTAACCCCCCAACTCCGACCTCAACAACAACAACAACAACAACAACAACAACAGCAAAAAAACGGGGCCAGAAAAGGCAAAGAGGACCGGAAACTCTGAAGCATCAAGGATTTCCCTCTCCCACCTCTTCTCGGGCCCCCCTCCGCCACCCCACCCCCCCCAGGAGACTGGAGAGACTTGGCAAGCCATCTTGTCGCCAATCAACCTGTGGTGTAACAATTAGCACTTAGACACCACTCACGCTAAACACACGCTTAGAAAACACTTTAAAGTGTGTGTTTGGGAGGAGGGGGGGCCATCAAAGCTGGAGCCAGGCAGCCCTGGCTGGGAGAGGGATGCAGGGAGCGGAGCCAGGAGGAGGCAGGGAGGGAAACAGATCAATGCTTGCGGAATGGAAGCGTCTAATACCCTGTTATTGACGAGGCCGCAGCACTTTGAGGCGTGTTTGCACCGTGAGCAATTAGTCTGGGAGCCGCAGGAGTTAAGCTAACACGGGCGCCCCCCCATCTTGCTCTGGGATGGGACTTGCGCGGGGTGGGAGCCCCCGCAGCAGTGGCGCCAGCCTGCAGCCCTAATGGGGCCCATCCGCGGAAGGCAGAAGGCTCCAGCCTCCCTGAAGGCCCCCCTGCCCCCCGCCGGGCTGGCCCCCCAGTCCCAGTAACAGAATCCAGTCCTCACAGAGTCTGTCTGCTGCGTGCGAGCGAGCTGCGCAAATTGATTGTAATGGCTTCTCCGTGGCCTGTTTTCTCGCCTCTGCTGTCGCCTTCCATAAACGTTGTGGGGGGGGGCGGGGGGGGGCGGGGGGGGGCAGGCAAAAGGAAGCCAGTCCCTTTTGCTGCTCTGCGTAGGATGAAAAGAGACTTTTGTGGGTGGGCAAGTGACTGAGGGGAGGTCATTCGCCTGTCTCCAGCTGTGGTGGTCTTGGGTCTCATCTCTTGTGAGCAGAGAGACATCCAAATTCACCCCACCCAAGTTCAGCAGCGCTGGTCAGGTCGGGTGAGGCTGCTGGCCTCTAAGCCCAGTTCAGGGGTCACCTCTAATGCTGCAGTGTTTGGGGATGAAGTGTTCAAGGAGAGGTTGGAAAGAAAAGCTAAGCTACAATACTACCAGCAAGGAAGAGGTGGTAATGACTCTAGTGACAAGTAACAGGCAGCAGCTACCGTCTCAGCCAGTGTTTAAGCATGACATAGATTTTTCTTTGCGTTCCTGTGGCAATTTCCCATCGTATAGCTTGGGAAACTGAGGCACGGTGCTTTAATGAGGAAGAGTCAAAGGAAGTCGGGGGAAAAAGAGTCGGGAGGTGGGGTGGGAGCCTGCTGGTTGCTGATTTGGCTTTCTCTCAATTACATTGTTTCTGTTTCCTTAGTTTTGGTAGGACGAGAGAGACCCTGGGTTGTCAGTCGGTTGTTGGGTGTCTCCCAGGTGTTGGAAAAACCAGACTCCTTGAATGACCCAGGCTTCAAATAAACTAAATACACACACACACACACACACACACACACACACACACACACACACACACACACACACACGTCCTGAGACCAAGGTGGTATGCCATTTGATTGGGCCGCACTGAATTGTCTGTGGGTAACTTTTTATATAATAGCCCAGAATTCTTGGATCTACTCCATGGGGGTATGGAGGGCCCTAGAGAGCTTTCAAATGTAGACTTTTGCAGGAAACCCCTTGTGAAATCTTCACATTCCCTGAACTCTTAAAAATTGATTTTTAGTTGATTGTAATGTGTGTGTGTGTGTGTGTGTGTGTGTGTGTGTGTGTGTGTGTGTATGAGAGAAAGAGAGAGAGACAGAGAGAGACAGAGACAGAGAGACACAGAGAGACACAGAGACAGAGACACAGAGACAGAGAGAGACAGAGACAGAGAGACAGAGACAGAGACAGAGACAGAGAGAGACAGAGACAGAGACAGAGAGACAGAGAGAGACAAAGACAGAGAGAGACAGAGACAGAGACACAGAGACAGAGAGAGACAGAGACAGAGAGACAGAGACAGAGACAGAGACAGAGACAGAGTCAGAGACAGACAGACAGACAGAAAGAGAGAGACAGAGACAGAGAGAATGCATGTCATGCTTTGGAGCTGGAGTTCCAGGTTGTTCTGAGCCCAGTGTGTGTGCTGCGAACAGATCTTTTAGAGGACAGGAAACCTCCAAACCCTTGCAGCTCCCCACTGTGTCTCGACACCGCCACCCTACACCCCAGCAGCCCTTCTGTGTCCTTCTCCATCTTCCCACGGCGCCAACCCAACACCCACGTGTGCATCTCTTACAAGGCGCCATCTCCACACTACATCGAAAGCTCAATGGGCAGATCTTACTTGCTTCCGTGCCCCAGTGCCTGGTACAACACAGTGCCTAAGTACTGTGGCTCAGTACTTCCCAGTTGCATGAAGGATGACCCAAATCCACAGCCCCGTGTTGGTGCTAATCAGGTTTCATTGGCATCTGGCAACATCCTCCATTTGAGTGTGGCCTGCATGCTGTGGTAGCACCCTTAAATGCATAGCTAGGACAGACAGCCTGTGTCTTACTGAAAAGTTCGCTAGCTGCCCACCAAGAGGATGGTTAATTAATTCCCTATTCTGCTTTGTGCAAATAGCCAAGCATATAGCCTGCGCAAGCTCTACATTCAGTCGATGATCTGTATAAAGGGTTCTGGCTTTCCCTTTCTCTGGGTGCTCAACCCTGCGGATAATACCTGGGCTTTGCCAGCCCTCAACTGCATCAACATGAGTCACCCAAGATGGAGATGAAATCATATAGGTCTGTCCTTAGTTCTTTTTTATGACATGAAAGACAGTAGGTCTGCAAAAATCAAAACAAAAAACAGACAGTGCTGTGCAATTCTTTGCATTGCAAAGCCAGTGAATAAGCCAGCGACTATATAGGGTGCCCGGTATCGCACCTCCTGTTCGCTCCCCTTCCTGCCTCTCTCCACTCTTCCCTCTGATTTCATGTTCTTCGGCTTCCACATGTTTTTGCAGGGAATTTAGAGTGATGCCTCTACTGTCTCGGGTACACCCAGCACCACGGGAAGAGGAGTGGAAAAACACACCAAGTAACCCCCAATGAGGGGTTCCTATTCTGGCTCCCTGCTTTTGTAAGGAGGGAATACAATGGCCTTTGTTGGGTGCTTAGCATCCTCAGGAATTTGCCAACTATATCAGGGATGAGGTATTCAAAGGTGGAATCCAGGTGGAAGCCATAGCGTTGTGAATGAAGTCCCTAGGGTACCAAGCCCCAAGAAAAGAGAAGAGAAACATGGAGCCGGCGTGGGGTGGGTGAGGGGGGGGTGGGGATGAGCCAGGTCATCAGACCATCAGAAAACACTCATACTTACATCCTGATTCATAACAGCAGCAAAATTATAGCTATGTAGTAGCAATCAAAATGATGTTATGGTTGGGGGGGGGAGGTGGTCATCACCGCAACATGAGGAACTGTGTTAAAGGGTCACAGCATTAGGAAGGCTGAGAATCTCTGCTCTAAAGGCTGAGCTGTGGGCCTCCACCCCTGCACAGGTGGCTATATCCTGACCTCTAGAACCTGAAGGAGCTAGGGGTGAGAATATTCCAGAATGCTGGCACGAGTCCTAAAGGACATGTGTTTCTGTGAGGGACACACTGAGGAAGAGAGAGAAGGTGATTGAAGATGAAGCTGTGGGTCTGTTGGGGGTTGGGGGTTTGGCATGCACACGTGCCAAGGCATGCATGTGGAAGTCAGAAGATAACTTCCGTGCCAGGCTTAGCCTTCCATCTTGTGTGAGGCCAGTGGCTGAGGCAGGGCCCCTTGCCTGGCATTCACCAGGATGGCTGGTTCTCAAGCTTCTGGGATCTCCCTGTGGAAGCCCTGTGATTACAGGTGTGGGCTATTGTAGCTGAGTTTATGTGGGTGCCGGGGGTTGGAAGTCAGGTCTGTATGTTCTCTTGGCAGGCTCTTCACCAAACGAGCCATTTCCCTGTCTTCAGCCGGGCTTGCCTGGCTTTTATAGACTCAGTAAAGAGACCTGCACTAGCCCTGGCTGAGTTACCGAATGCTTTCTCTGGTTCAACAACTGTGCCTGCTCCCGCCAGTTTTGAGGGACCCTGGAGTTGCATTCAAGTTGCTCCCTGGAGGAGTCTTTATGTGTAGTCTGTCCAGCTGAATTGAGAGGACTCTTTTTTTCAAGACAGACATTTCCAATCCTTTGGGAACCCTGCCACCCAAAGTTTGAAGCCACATTCAGCAATGTACTCAGTTCTGCCTGTGTCAGGCCAGGAGCCCAAATGAAACCAATGTGTGCTATAGGCACAATGTGGGTTCCAGACCCACCAAGCAGAAATACCCAAAGGTATTGCCCTTGGGTACCACTTTTGACCTTGCATTGCTAAGAGGGGGACAAACAGGCTTTTAACACGCCCCATGACCCTTCTTCTGAGTGCCTTCCTCTACACTTGACCTAGCAAAGTGGGGAGAGGCCAATGGTGGGGCCCCCAAGAGTGAGAGAGGCCTTGTCAACAGGGGCTCCCAGCCATGTAGTGATGCAATAATAAGAGACAAGGTCATGCGCATCCTGGGAGCTCACCTGGAAAAGATTTCAGAAGTCATCAGGGGCATCCTGAGTGCTGACAAGTTGGGAGATCCACAGAGTGCTTCTGAGGAAACAGCCAGCTTCCCTGGCAGACTCTTGCCGCTGTTGTACTTGGGGTCCCTGGGAGAGTTTCTGGCATTGGCGAAACTCCCCTCCCTGATGTTGGTGCTGACTGGAGGCAGAGGTTGTATCTACACAATGCCCCCCCATTCCCCCCAATTCTCAAAGTAAGGCTTGTGGCTCCCAATGTGGGCTCCGCACTCACATGTTTTGGAACTGAGTCTCAGGGTGGCCAGCGGTGAGCTGGGTGACTTCCTGAAGATTACTCGACCTCCCTGGCTCAGTTTCGTCTTCTGTAAAATGAGAATAGTAAGAACACACACTTATCAGGGTTCTGTGAGGGTTCAGAGAGTTAGCCCAGGGAGAGCGTTTGAACAACATCACAGAGGGATTATAGTTCCAGAGGATTCAAAGCTCTCTCCTGGCGTCTGCCAGCACGTGCATACACACCACAGCACATATCCTTGCACACACACACACACACACACACACACACACACACACACACACACACGTGTGCATGCACACACACACACTCACACATAAGTATGTTTTAATAATAAAATAAAACACATGAAAAACATTGAGATTTATTATATGTATACATACAGACACGTTTATTTATATGTTTTTAATATAATTTATACCTGAGTGAAATACACATTCTCCTAATGGATGGGACATTGAGGGCTTTTGTTGATGTTATTACTGTTATTGTTGTTACTTACCTGTTCGTTTGACAGAAGGTCTCATTATATAAGCCTTGAATTTGTCATCCTTCGGCCTCAGCATCCTACGTCCTGGGATTACAGGTCCAGCTTCCAGACAGTGAGCAGTGAGTCACACAGCATGAGTGCTGGGAGCTGAACCTGGGTCTTCTGCAAGGACAGCGAGTGCTCTTAACCCCTGAGCCATCTTTCCAGTCCCTGGAGCACTGGGTTTTGGGAAATATGGCCTTAGAGCCACTTTCACATTCACTACAAACATTACGTTAACCCCACTGAAAATGACCTTCTTGCCTCTTTTCCTGTCCCTAGGATCTCATATTTTCTAGACTCTGCTCTCACGAGGGCTTGCTGTGCACAGGAGCTCTATGCTTCCTTCTCCCTTTGGTTTATAGGATGCCTTTGAGATCCTCCATATCACTCTTCTTGCTCTTTGAATTGCTGAGTGATATTCTATTGTGTACGTGCTCTGTTGCTTTGGTAGATGTTTGACTTTAGGTTCTAAGGGTGGGCAGAGTCCTCAGGCTGTGGGACAGACTGACTTTTTCTGTCTTATGTTTAGTCCTGGGAGAAGCTAGTGCCAAGGCAGGGATATTAAGACAAATATTCACAGAGGAGCTGCGGGTGACCAGTGGTGGAGAATGTACATTTGGCTCAGCAGACTCATCCAGAGGCGAGGTAGTGGGGAAGGAGGCTGGGTGGAAGTGTCCTAGACTACCACCCAGACCCAGGAAGTTCAGCGAGGCCATGGAGAAGAGATGGGAGGCTTTGAGTTGACCCATCAGTGAAGTATGTCCCAGGCCACGTGCTGTAGTGTCTCTGGCATTTTTAGTTGTTAGCGGGGGGGTCATCCCATGGGGAATGTGGCCTTCATCCCTCCTGGATAAACACAGTGATGGATGCGGCCATAGCATTAGGATCAGTTTCATTTCAGGGAGTCAAGGCCTTCGAGGAGAATTCTTTGGTCTTCCACACCCCAAGGCCAAAATACTAGGAATGGATCCACCCTGATCCAGGGACCATGTTTGGAAACATGGGATGTGACTACATGGGATGGTGAGGGCCACCCACAGTGAGCAGAAACAAAGTGGCCTTGGCTCCACGGGTGTCCAGAAGATTCTTGTGACCTTTTAGTTAAGAGGGTCTTCAGAGGGTTTATGACATTGAAGAGCTGACAAGCACTGGGCCAGCAGTGGTGGAAGACACAGTAGATCAGAGCTCCCAATTGCTTGGAGCATTGAAGCAAACATGGGGCGGAGGGAGGGTCTGTCTCCAGCCTTACTTCCACTGTTGGTTCTAGGAAGTTCCCTCTGTCTTAAAAACTTGTGAGTCCCAGGTATCTGGCTAATGTGTGTCTGATGGACAAGCCTGGAAGGGGAAAGCAGGCACTGCCATCTTTCCAGGCTCCCAGTGTTTGCTACTGTTGCAGGGTCTGACATGGGTCATCTCCAAGCAGGGAGCGCACATTCATACCTATGCTCAGATTGGGTACTGGAGAGAAGGTAGCTATGGCAACCCATCATTTTTCCTGTGTGGCCGTTTGGCTCACTTTCCCCACGATGTCTCCGATGGGGGGGTCGCTTCTGAAGTATCACTGCCCAGTCAGGCACAATGAGGTGACAGGAGACCATGGTAAGGATGGAAGCTAATGGCCAACACGTGCTTCCTTGACAGGTGTTGGGGGGAAGCGGGAACAGCTGAAAGGGAAGCTTGTAATTGTGAGGGAAATCTCTGGCTCAAACAGGATGCGGGCGGAAGCCTCCACAAGGCTCCACCGTGGCCTTGGGGCCTCTTATGAGGAGTGAAGGAGAGCAGAGGCAGGAAGTCAGACGTTTCCTGACTCTGGACTTTCCAGAGGAGGGACCGATGGATGCCAGGTGCTCATGTGGCGAGCCCTCATTACTCAGTGGCTCCTGTGGGCTGCACCGGTACCTTTCGGTTTCCAGGATGGATCTAATACTTGGATGCAAAAGTATTTAATTATCTTAAAATCATCTGTGTGCTTTCCATGGCTATTGTAATGTATGACCCCAAAGGGTGTGGCTTAAAACACAGCCAAGCATGGTAGTGCACACTTTTAATTCCACCACTCAGGGGGCAGAGACAGCTGGACCTCCTGAATTCAAGGCAAACGTGGGCTGGAGAACAAGTTCTAGACTAGTTAGGACTGCGCAATGAGAGCATACCGCCAGCTCTGGGAGGAAACGCTGAGCGGTTTGACTCCAGGGTGTCAGAGCCATCAACTCGTGGTGGTGGGAGAAGCCATGGAGAAGCAAATGGGTGCAGAGGTGAAATATTGAGGCTCTTTATATCACTGAGGACCATCAAGCAGGCTAGACGAAGACACAAGCATCAAAAGCCACCCCCTGTGACCAGTTTACTCCAACCAGGCTACCTCCTAATGTTTTCCCAGCCTCCTGAAATATCATCAGCTGCAGGACCAACTGTTCAAAAGGCAAGCCTTGGCGGTGGGGGCAGGGTAGGGGAGTCACTTCACATGCAAACAATAACAGGGAAGGGCACTGTATCTTCAAACTGAAATGTTGACCCAGGATTCAGACTAGAGATGGGACAGACTGATGCGACATTTAGTTAGGCAGGAAAGAAATGGACATGGGAAATATTTCTTGTGGCTAATATGTCAGATGTGTTAGCCAAGCGATGATCGGAGGGGTCCAGAAATTCTTTGATTGCCATACATGTTCAGACCTTGTGACCACAGGAGAAGTCAGGCTGAGCACCTCACAGCCACCGGATGGTGTTCCTGGCTGGCTTCAGGTCAGCTTACAATACGGCTGTTCTGCTCCTAGGCATTATAACCACTTTTCCAGGTTGGACAGAGAGGCAAGACACAAAAAGACCTCAACTGGCTGCATCTGTCCCCGTTTTTATCAAGAGAGGAAATGTTTTCCAGAACCTTCTCTAGAAAGTATATGTCATCTTCCAGATTGAGTCCGCAAAGCTGACGTTGCTTCAGGGAAGGCTGAGGGGATGGAAGCTACACACACACACACACACACACACACACACACACACACACACACACACACACACGAATATGCACATGCACATTTGTGCACACATGGGCACACACGTGCACAAGCATGCACACCCAGTTTGTTCCATAAGTCTTGAAAAAGAAGAAAAGCTTGGGGTCGAGGCGCACACCTAGAATATTAGAATTTTGGAGGCTGAGGCAGGAAAGGGGAATTTGAATTCAAGCCTAGGCTGCATAATGGGGGCTTTAAAAAACAAGTGAAGGACAGAATTTTATATTATTTTGAGGGTGGGTGAAGGACGTGCTTAGCAGGTGCATGAACCTGAGGTCTCCTTTCTTAGCAACAGATAATGTCCTGTCCACACCCACCCCAGCCCCTCCAAAAATACGGATCCGAGAGCTCCGAGGACCAAGTGTCCCCATTAAATGGATCAGATCACACCCCTGTGGTATCTGGTTTTCACAGCCATCTCCCTCTTGGGTCAGGCCCCTCTTTGGAGTGGGTAGCCCTGCTTAGAGGCCACTTGGACCGTGTGCAAAGGAATGCAGGCCCCTGGGCGTCTGTAGCACAAGGAGGCAGAGCTGGGGGCCTGGTCTTGCTTTCAGTCTTAATTATCTCCTTGTCCTTGCCCGGCTCCCCGAGTTCACCAGTGTTTTGCCTTTGAGCCCCAAGTCTCTGAAAAAAAAAAAAAGGATGGAAGTTCAGTTGGATTGAATTGGGACATCTCTGCCCACCAGCTGCATAGCCCAGAGCCCTGGGGGAGGATGCTTGGCCAAGACCTTGTCCCACTGGGGCATCTTGATCCAGCAGCCTTTTCTAGGATGCCCTGGAGAAGAAGTGCCTGGGCCTCTGGTCTGGAAGTGGGAACAGTAAGGCACGACCTTGGCCAAGTTTATGAATTTCCCAGAGCCTTGGTTTCCCCTCTGCACTGCCTATCCCTGAAATTCAAATGAGATGGAGTATAGAAGGACAGACTGAGCCCCCACCTCCTCCTCCTCCTCCTCCTCCTCCTCCTCTTCCTCCTCCTTTTCTCCTCCTCCTCCTCTTCCACACTTCTGCTTCTCTCTCCTCCTCCTCCCCTTCTTCCTCCTCTACCCCTCCTCTTCCTTTTCCTTCCTCCTCCTCTCCCTCCCCTCCTCCTCCTCTCCTCCACCTTGCTCTTTTCCTTCTACCACATTATTATGATAACACGAAGCAGAAACTTCTAGATTCAAGTGGCATCCCTTCTTATTCTTTGATACCACTCTTTCCCACGCCAACAGTGTGTGTCCCAAGAGTCCTTTATATGTTTGGGATTTGAGTGCCTTATCAGATTCATGGTTTGAGGACATCCTCTCTCGTGCTAGGGACTGTCTTTTTCATGTTTTGATTTCTTGTTTTCAGTTTTAGTAACTTTTTACATTTTGGGCCAGAGGTGTTGGTTTTCTATTAAGGTCCATGGTGTGAATTTCACACTTACCCAAATTCTCCTATGTGAAAAGGGGGATTGGAGATCCAGATGTTTTGTGGATGGGGAAACTGAGGGCCCCCCTCCCAGAAGACCAAGGCAATAAGACATCCTTGCTAGCCTCTGTCACTTCCCATGCCAACCTTGAACCCTTTTGCTCAGACAGAGCCTACACACATCATTCTATGTGCGCCACGGGCGAAGGTGGCGGGAAACGTCTTGTGTACATGACTGCAGGTGGTGTCTGGGGACAGAACAGTTGTCCACAACAGAGTGGCCTGCAGACCATGTGTCCAAGAACTGAGTCTTCAGCTGTGTGAGGGAGCTCCCATTGTGGGTGTGGGTGAACACAGAGGCCTTCCGTGTGAACATACATGCTACTAACAGCCTCCTCTCTATCCCCAAAGTTCATCATTTTTTAATGAACATACATCAGTTGTACAAAATAATAGGTTCAAAAGGAAATTTGCATGCATGCAGATGTCATGCACGCTATGTGTGAGCTCTCGGCTGAATAGGGCAGGGATTATAGTGAGTTCAAACTCTGTGCCTAGGACCCAGGAAGTATGCCAGGCGATGTGTTCATCTACACCCAACAGACAGCTGACTTTGCTCTTTGCTCTTGAGATGTCTGGGTTTCCCACCTATGAAGAAGAGGGAGCTGGTTTAGAACAATCCTTTGTACCATCTACCTCTTCTAAAACTTATTCACAGTGAACATTCTCTCACTGCCCGCCCGGCAAATCGATGGCACAGCACACAGTTGCTGAGAGAACTCAGGAGTCAGACATAATCCAGCTGGCATCTCTCCCAAGTTCAAAAGAAGAAATGGGTTCCCTTTTTGAGCTTCGTTGTCCTAGGCCCTGCTATCCGACGCTACCCTTATAGTAGCAGCAGTGGGACGCCATAAACAAACGAATGGGCTGATTTTGTTTAGTCACCAATAAAACTTCATTTGTTGACATAGGATCTGTACCATTTGAACTTTGGACGGCTCACTTCTAAAGACGGAACAGTAATCGCTACGTTTGTATGTGTGTGTGTGTGTGTGCACATGTGTGCATGTGTGTGTTTGCATTTTTGTGTGTTTGTGCATATGTGCGTTTGTGTGTGCACACATTTGCATGTGTTTGTGTGGTGTTTATGCGTGCATGTATGAGTGTATGCATGCCTGTGTGTGTGCGTGTGTGCATGTGTGTTTGCATGTGAACTGAGTGTAGTGTCTGCGGAGGATGGAAGAGGACTCTTATCCCCTAGAGTTGGAACTACAGGTGTTTGTGAGCCATCCATGTTGGTGCTGGGAACTGAACTTGGGTCCTCTGCAAGAGCAGTTCATGCTACTAACAGCTGCCTCTCTATCCCCAAATTTTATCATTTTTTAATGAACATACATCAGTTGTACAAAATAATAGGCTCAAAAGGAAATTTGCATGCATGCAGATGGCGTACCTTGATCACATCCATCCATTACTTTGTGCTGGCCCCTCCCCTCTCCCTTCTCTCTAACCGGCACACATTCTCTCTCGTGACCTTCCCCACCCCTAGGTTCCATCTATGAGAGAAAAATGTGATCTTTCTGAGTGTCTTTCTGAGTCTAGCTGTTTTGCTTAATGTGGCGATCCCCAGTTCTGCCCCTTCCTATCCAAGTGGCGTGCTTTTGTCCCTCTTCAGGGCTGTATACAACTCCATTACGAGCTGTATTCACCCAGTCACCTGTGGATGTGCCTTGAGGCTGGTTCTCCATATCTAGGTTACCGTGAACAGTGCTGGGGCTCCAAGCGTGTTCCATAGCTCATGTTCCTTCTGTTCTCACTTTATAGATGAGACATTGAGCCCTGTGGACCCAGAGGTTTGCTCCTGGGCACCAGGGAAAATGGAATAACTTCTAGGTCTGAGGTGAATGGTATTGGACATACATTCTTGCAGACCACCCACCGACCTACCCATCCCACCAGCTGTTCTGTCTTCCACCCGTAAAAGATACCCAGATGGTACCGGGAAACTGAGGATGCTTCTGGCTTGATGACCTCTGTTTGTGAGTTCCGCCATTTCCCAGGGAAGGGGTATAAGTTAATTACTGTCTGACATTGGGTTTCCCAAGCAAAGACACAACTCTGTTGACTGCCAACTCCCCGAGGCAGCACTAGACACACTAAAGGCACACAACCAAAGGACTGGTAAAAGAAAGAACCCTTTCATACCACCCCGAGTCCTCTCTCTGAGGGGACACTGCAGTGTCTGTGGACCACTCACAGTGAGGGCTTTTTCCAAGCAGAAAATTCCAGGCCTGCAGGAGTCTTGCATCTGTCCACTCAGGGTTATCATGTGCTGAATGACCCAGTGGTGACCTTTTGCACTGGGTCACTAAGGAACAGTTTGTAGAAGGTAGCTTCTTCCTCCTGTATTAGTCACGTGTCCTCCTGGTACATGCTCCAACAGGGCAAGGCTCCTGTGGTGGTACTTGGCTATCTCTTCACCTGGCCAGGTGTACTCAGCCCCCAGCTCCTGGGGACCAGCTTTAGCAGGAAGAAGAGTCTGACTTCCACCAAGGATTAGCTTTTAGGTGACCCAAGGCCTTTAAAAATACAGCACACTACACAAATAGGAAGTCATCACCAGGATTGGGCCAGGGAGGTGGCCTGGTGGGTAAATTGCTTGGGGTTCAAGTGTGAGTTTGATCTGTGGCTTTCAGAAGTTTTTCCCTGATACGGTAGAACATGGGTATAACCCCAGGTCAAGGGAACCAGAGACAGGAAGATCCCTGGACCTAGTGGCCCAGCCAGCCTGCAGAAACAGTGAGCCCCTGGTTTAGAGAGAGAGAGACCCTGACTCAACAAACAAGATGAAGAGTGAGAGAAGACGCCTGACATTGACCTCTGCAGACTTGTATACCACCCAACAAAAAGATGGCATTGACCAAAGTTGGCCCCAAGGGCTGTGTGACTGACTTGAACTCTGAGCAGCACAGAGAAAGCTTAGAGGGGATGAAAGCCAGGGCAGTAACTTCACCTACATGGCAGTCTCCCCAGCTCCACGCACTTAGACAACTTTTGAGTACGGAATCTTCTGTTTGCACTGGATCAGTCCTGTGGGCAGAAGCACCAAGCCAGGTGTGCCTCGTGGAGTGTCTGCGAATGAGTGAGTGGAGGGAGGGCGGGAGGGAGGAAGGGAGGGAGGGATGGAGGGAGGGATTTTATCCTAGGGCTCTCTCCTTACTTCCCCCACTGCAGCCTCCTTCCTAGGTGCTCCCTCCTCCCTTTGGGAGGACTTGGTATTGATGAAAACGGACAAGGAGGAGAGTCAGTCTGGGGACCAGGGAGCCTGTGGATCGCCTGCAGCCAGGGAGAAGACACAATTACCCCAGCAACTGTCCACCGGGCCTCGGCTCCGAGCCTCCACTTAATGTAATTGAGTGTGAAGGCCGGCTGGAGACAGAGGCGCCCTGCCGCCCCTCTTCATAATATAGACACTATTGGCTGCTAATTGGCGCCAGTGGGCTAGCGCTAATTGCCCTAATGCACTGGGCTTGATGGAGGATGAGGGCTTCGCAGCACGGGGGGTGGGGGCTCCTGGGGAGATGGTGGCAGGGGTGGGCGCCTGGCACCAGCTCATAAAAGTTGGAACAGGGCTTTGATTTTGCATCAAATATTTAAGTGGCTTTGGGGTCGGGGGGTGGGGTGGGGGGTGGGGGGTGGGGGGTGGGGGGGTGGAGGATGATCTGCCTCAGCCTGCGGTAACCCACAAGGGGCTTGGGGACTAGGCCCCCTGCCATCCTCATCAATGGGTTATCCAGATGGCTGGGTCCTCAGTATTGGCTAATTAATCGGGTGAGTTTCTAATGCCCTGTCTCAGCTACCCCTCCCTTTCTCCCTCCCTCCCTCCCTCCCTCCCTCCCTCCCTCCCTCCCTCAAGACGCTTGCTTCTCTGGTTCTGGCTGTTTATGGTTGCTATGCTCTGAGAGAGGGAGAAAAGCTGAAGATGGCTTTGGCCTCCGTGCGTGGCCTCAGCTTTCCCAACAAATCAACTGTTGGGGAAGTGAGGTTGGAGGAATGTGTACCTCCTTTTGGGTTACCTAAGGCCATGTAAAGGATTTTAGGAACACACGCACGTCCACGGACATGCATACATTCCACTTCCTAGCTAGGTTTGTTTTAATGTGTGTTGGGGGGACATGGCGGGTTATCCTACACACACTGTATATTTCTCACAGCGCCACAAAGATGTGAATGGTTAATAGTGATCTCTTCAGGCACCGAAGAGCCCCGAGCTCAGGCATTCACCCAGTCTCCTGCAATAAATCATTCTACCACTGTTGACTGAGACGCCAGCAGGACATGAGCAAACAGCATGGCGAGGGGGACATGTGAGTGTGTCAACAGTTCATTACAGATAATTCATGGGAAGAACTTCAAAAGCAGAGGTGAGGCTAAAGTGAAATCACAAGATGGGGTTGAAGGGGGGGGGAGCTTTGAGTACTATGAACTTTAGGTGTTTCTTTTTTCTGAGATGAGGGCCTCATGTAGCTCAGGCTAACCTCGCTGTAGCCGAGGGTGACCCTGGGCTCCTGAACCTTTTGTTCCCACTTTCCCAGCACTGGGCTGGCAGCCGCGTGTCAAACATGCCTGGTTTTACATGGTGCTGGGGATCAAACCAGGCCTCTACCCACTGGGCTGCATTCCCAGACCCTGCTTTTTCTTTAAAAATAATTTAATTGCGAATTTATATAACTTGGTCTAATTTTTGTTTTGCAATGGAGTCTTGCTAGGTAGCTCAGCCTGGCCTTGAACTCTCGGGTCTCTTACCTCAGCTTCGTAAGTACTAGGATTCTAGTGCAAATCCCTGTGCTGGGCTCTGTAACTTTGCATACACACACACACACACACACACACACACACACACACACACACACGTGTACATGTGAATATATATATTTATTATATACTATATGATAGATAATACATTAGTATATGATATACAAGTAAAAATATATAATATGTGTAATATATTATATATGATTATATAATAACTATATAAATATTGTATTATATATATGCATATATATATATATTTTTTTTTGGGGGGGGTCAGAGTCTCACTATGTAGCTCTGGTTATCCTGGAACTCACTATGTGGATCAGGCTGGCCTCAAATTCTCAGAGATCTACCTTTTTACTGCTGTATTCATCAGTCAACTACCAAAGTTTCCTCCAATTGGACCAGACATAGCATAGCTCTGTATGGTGTATGGATGTAAATTTGTGTGTCTTAGTGTGCGTGCACATTCACAGGTATGGAAAATTACTCATAGACTGAATGAAATCTCAGAGGGGGAATACATAGAAAATCTAAACTAAACAAAACAACAATAACAACAAACTCAGTTTATTATTTTTTTTTAAAGTGTCATCTTAAGGACTGGTAAGATGGTAAAGGCACTTGCCAGCCAGCCTGGAGATTTGAGTTCTATATCAAAAGGAAGAACCAATGCTGACAATTTGTCCCCTGACTGCCACACACAGACTGTGGCAAGTACACACACACACACACACACACACACACACACACACACACCACCACCACCACCACCACCAATAATAATAATAATAATAATAATAATAATAATAATAATAATAATAATAATGTAAAGTATCCCATTTATAATGAATTTACAAAAAATATTAATGAATAGCAACCAAAGTGATTTTTGCAGAACCACACACATGAAATCGTCATTCAAATGATTGAAGAGGTCATGTTTCTGTTTACATTTTTGGAACATTTTCATACGTCTAATGAGATAGCCTGGAGATAGTTTTGAGTCCCAACTTTACTCACTGTGTACCTGCCTCACACTTGGAGGCTGAGGATCACGGCATACAACACCTTTTGCCTGGGACCTGTTGCATGAGGGCAGGGTAAAATATCCCACATGCGGCACCATGTTGTTGGTGTGGAGAACGCTGCACAGTTTGGGCCGCTTCATGCCTGGGGCTTTTGGAGTAAGGATGCTCTCTACTGTTGGTCACAGGCAACCTGCTTGCTGTGCACTGAACACATAGGTGGTTTCCTTCTGGATACTGGTAGCACATTTCTGCTGGTGATTGAGTGGTGGTGGGAGTGGCCAGGGAGGCCAAGGTTCACTGCCCTCCACCTTGTGGCCTAAAAGGCATGAAATGGCCATTTCCCATGCTTTCTTTCCACTGACATCTCTGCCCGTTCTCAAACCACGGTGCCCACTGATGAGGGAGTTTCCCCCTCTTTTATTCCCATTTTTGGTTTGTTCCTTCATCCTTTCTACTTCTTCCTCTGGGCTTGTCTGCATGGCTGGTGACCCTTGGAGCCTCTGCAGCCCATCATGTCTTGCTCACGATGTATCTTGGGGAGAAAGGGTGGGATGGAGAAAGATTCCAGGATGTTGTACATTTTGGATGCTGCTCCCCCCAACAGCCTGCTGGGTTCTGCCTTGATTTTTGTTGTTGTTGTTGTTGTTTTATGGGACTGTCAGAGAGACTGCACACTCAAATGACCGTAGGGGGCAGGCAGGGAGCATAAACGCTGGAGGAGGTCATCTGGTGTCAGTAGCAAGCAGGGGAAGCTGAACCTCCCAAAAGGGACCAGGTTTCAATTTTCTTCCAGCCATAAGAACCAAGAAATCTTCAGAGATACTGAACCCGGTGGCTTCAGTGGGAATTTCCTTAAGCTTACACATCACTGGGATCCACACATCTAGACATGACCTGTGGAAAAATCTTAGAAAACACAAGAAAATACACAGAAGAAAATAACTCGTCTTCAAGGCAACAGAAAAGAGATTTTTTTTGGCATCTGGTTCACACCGTCCTTAAGCATTATTTGTTCTAGTCTATTTTTTAAGATGTATTTATTTAATGTGTCTATGTGTGCCTGGGTGTATATGTGTACCGCCTGCATGCAGTTGCCTGCAGAGGCCAGAAGAGGGTGTCAGAGTTCCCCGCGACTGGGTGTGAGCCACCATGGGCACTGGGACCGAAAGCAGGCCCTGCGCGAGGACAGTACAGGCATCTACCTCCTGACCCCAGCATCCTGCTCCTCTCCTCATTTGCTCCCATCTAGCGTGCACATTGTTTCTTCCCCAAAACGGGTATTGAACATAACACGGCATCAAATAGTGACAGCAAAACTGCGGACAATTGCCTATGGCTGTGCCCATCGGGAGGTGGGATCCATCACCCCATGTTTTATCCCCATGGATATTGATCCATGGATCCAATTGATTGGGATTGTGCTGTGGTCTCTTTCCTGGGACAGACTTTAAGAAAGGGGAGCATTTTACTTCCTGCCGCTCAGAACACAGACTCTTAGAAGTGTTGAGCCTCTAAGACTTCCACAGTGAGAATGCCGTGCCACAAGGCTCAACTCTAAGCTGGCCCAGCCCTTGACTTTGTGGGCCAACCCATCTGAGCACCAGATCATTGTGAACCTGGAACAGTCACCACAAATGCCAGAGTCATAAACGAAGTCTAGAATTTCGGTTGTTTTAAGTCACCAAGTTTGGAGATGCATGCAAGAGATGGACAGAGGGCAGTTTAACAAACTCCTGTTGGGAGTGACTCACTTTAAGATATTTTTTTTCTTCTAATGTTCTCGTGTCATGTAGCCCAGGCTGGCCTCAAATATATTGCATAGATGAGAGGCTGACTTGAACTATTGATCCTTCTGCCTCAGACTCCCAAGTGCTTGGATTATAGGTGTGTGCCAACATGGTGGGTGATCATCACCCCCCTTCTGACAGAGTCTCATGTATCCCAGGCTGGTCTTGAACTCTCTGTGTAGCTAAAGATCAGTTAAACCATCTAATGCCCTATTCTTCACCTCCTCAGTGTTGGAATTTTGGATGTGCACCACATCTGGGTGATTCATTACTTTTAATTATTTTATTTTAAATTAAGTGTATATGTGTGCATAAATGTAGGTATGTGCATGTGGGTGCATGTGTCCAAGAAGGCCAGAAGAGGGCGCTGGATGCCCTGGAGCTGGAGTTACAGGTCCTCTGTAAGAGCGGCAAGTCTGTTAACCACTGACTGAGCCGTTGGTTCACTTATTCCTAATTCTCAACTCTTGGACCTGATGCTAGCTAGTGTGGACACACTCCTGTAAATCCTCTTCTCTCATTATCTGCTTTGGTGAGCTTGCTGCAGGTGGGATGGCTAGATTCAAGAGTCTGGAAATTGTTGCGGCATCTAATCAGTGCTCTGCCAGACGACTCTCGACTGCTATGAATCCTGTTGGATTTGTGATGATCATTCTGCCGAGTTGCAGCCCTCCCCCTTTCATCTGGACCAATTTATACGTGGATCTGAAGTATGACTTCACCCTGCTGGTTTCTCTGATATATGGGCATTGTGTGTGTGTGTGTGTGTGTGTGTGTGTGTGTGTGTGTGTGTGTGTGTGTGTTATATGGTTGTAATATGCAATGGTTAATCCTACTTGTCAAACTAACAAGAGTCACCACAGACACCTTGGAGACTGCTGTGGCACACCTGTAGGTGTGTCTGTGAGGGTGGTTTCCAGAAAGGATTAACTAAGGAGGAGAGGCCTGCCATGAATGTGGGCACCACCATTCCCATAGGCTGAAATGACAGGGAAAAGGAGAAAGCTAGCATCCTCCCTCCCTCCCTCCCTCCCTCCCTCCCTCCCTCCCTCCCTCCCTCCCTCCCTCCCTCTCTTCTTCCCTCCCTCCTCACTCTGTCTCTGTATCTCTCTTTTCCATCCCTCTATCCCTCCCTCTCGCTTTCTGGGCTACTGCTATGCCCTCCCCACCATGACCATCCCTCTTCCATTAGGTAACTTTACTTGAGTATTTTGTTTATAGTCAAGGAAATCTGGCTAATTCTAAGTTGTCAGAGGTATTGGGGCCCCTGGTGTTCTGAGCACACAGTCATGCAGTGTTGAGGTCTCATTTGTAGCTGAGATGTTTCTGCCCCTGAAATTGAGCATGGGCATCCTTCCTTTCTATGCCTGTAAAAAGGACTTACTGAGTTGTTTTTGTTTTTGCAAACAAGAGTCCAGCCCTTACCCATGGTTATCTTCTGCTTTAACCCACAAGCTTGGGTGGGTGTGTTCCCACTGTCACTTCTGTTCTGGTAATGCAAACATAGCCCAGGACAAGACTTATACAGGCTCAAGGCCCTTGATGCCAAAGTGGAGCTCGCCAGTGCCCCTGTGATGACGAGCCAGGACCCAGACTGGCTGGGGCCAGGAAACCCTGAGATAACAAGTGCCACCCTGGAGGAAGCCGCTGGAGAGGGACTGCGGCCATAAAAAGACACACAGAGAAAACAAGGAAGTCTGTGGCCCCTCAGCAGCCCTAGAGGAGCAGTTTCCCGCCTTAGGGCTTAGGTATCGAGTAGTTACTGGAACTTGGAACTTTCCCCCTTCCTTTTCTTTTCTTCTTCCCTCTCCTTTCTGCTTCTCTTCCCCACTTCTTGCCCTACTGCTCTTCCTCCTCCCTTTCCCATTCCCCCCTCCTCCCTTCCTCCTCTTCTTCCCCCTCCTCCCCCTCCTCCTTTTTTCTCTTCTCTCCCTCCTCTTCGGTTTGGTGTATATGTGTATACATGTGCCACAGTGCACATGCGGAGGGCATGTGACAGCTTTGGCAGTTACTTTCTTCCATGGGTCCCCTGATCAAATCCATGGTGGCGGGGCTTACAGGGCAGTGCTTTTATCCACAGAGACATCCCAAAGCCCATCCTCTCAGTCCCTGGATGAAATACCCCCCAAAAAAGCAACTTGAGACAGGAAGGTTTAATCTGGCCCACAGTGCAAGGGCACAGCCCATCCTGGAAGGAGGGATGGAGGTAGATGCTCGAAGGGTCTGTTCACGCTGCACCTGCATCCAGGAAGCAGAAAGAGGATGCTGGTGTTCTTGTCTGTTTTATTCAGTCCGAGACCCACAATCATGGGATGGTGGCACCAGCACTGAGGGTGGCGCCACTTCACTCAACCTAATCCAGAAAGGCCTCACAGCTGAGGCCAGCCTCCTAGATGGTTCTAGATCTTGGCATGTCTGACAATCCACTAGCCATCACAGTCTCTCTACAGTCTGCTCTGTCACACCACCTAATCCGGCCATTGCTGCGTCATGCCCTGTGTTCAACTCAAAGTCTCTGGATTAAGTAAATCCATCCTTTTATCAGTACTTCACACACATACAAACACACACATGTAAACACACACAAACACACACACAAACACACATATACCCACACCCACACACACACACAAACACACATATACCCACACCCACACACATACAAACACACACCCATACACGCTCACACACACATGGGCATATGCATACATACTACACCCACATATACATAAACACACATACCCGCTCACATGCATATACACACACATGAACACAACACACACATGAGCACACATATACACACACGATCACACACATACACACATGAACACATACATATGTGTACAGGCATGCACACATACAAACACACACACACACACACACACACACACACACACACACACACACACACGAGATATAGGGACGTGAAGCTCCTCAGAAGCAAAGGCTGAACTTAGATGTTGTCTGTCTTCACAGCTCTTGCCCTGACAGTCACTGCAAGAGGGAGGAAATGGTTAAAACTGTGCCTTTTGGGAGCCATACTGACCGAAGTCTACTCTTGGCCAACGTGGTCACCTGCATGTGAGGAGTTGAGTTGGTCACCCAGCTTCTTGTTCTGCCCTGTATGGCTGACGTGGCTTAGCTAATAGCTAATGACCTATCTGCCTGTGCCTTTGCTTCCTCATCTGTCACATAAGGGTAGCCAGAGAGACAGATGGCAGTGTGCATAAAACATTACAGGACGGTGCCTGATCTCAGCTACCTGCAAAACACACGAACTTCAGGAAGCTGCTGTTAGAAGCCCTGTCTTTGGGAGCAGCAGGCCCATGCCTGCCTGCCCTCTGTGACCTTGAACTCACAGCCTTATGGCCTGGCTCTGCCACCAGATGGACTGAGAGGAAGCAGGTAGAGCTATGGGCACAGGACCTGGGAGGAACGAGCCCTCTGTCAATAGTGGTGGCTTGGATTGTCACCAGATGCCTTCCCGTGGAAGATCTCCCCTTCTGTCCCCTGACATGAAAACTCAGGAAGGCCAAAGTCCAAGTCGGGGCATGTACCTGCCTTTCTAAGGAGAAATAAAGAATTGAAGGGTCCCTTCCTCCCCACGTGCCTGTCCCCCAGGCAGGGAAAGGCAGGGTCTGGCTTGATTTGCACTGCTCTGCAGCCACCAAGGTCCAGGGGGCCCCATTGCCTTTCTCCTGACTGTTTGTGGAAGGGTTAGACTGCTAAATTCTGGAAAGGACAAGACCAGCAGGGGAGGAGGAAGTGAAGTTTCTGGCACAGTGGAGGTGCATCTCCTTTGCGGACAGTGTTCGAGTCTCTTGGAGGTGGTGTGTGCCTGATGGGGATTGTTAAAAGGTCCGTTCGTTCACCGATTCGTTTGCTCATTCACTCGTAATTTATTCATTCACGTATTTATATGTCGTCCACTCACCCATTCATTTACTGGCCCCTGTTCATTCATGTCCTCACTCAGTCATTCACTGAATCTTATTTGCTCATTCATTAACCTATTTATTCACTCACTGCTTAACTTCTTTACTTGGTCACTCCTTCACTCATTTGTTCACTGATTTATTAGCTCACAGCTTCACTTCTTTACTTGGTCACTCCTCCACTCATTCATTCAATTGTCCATTCACTAATTTGCTCATTCATTCGTTCGTTCATTCATTCACTTATATCCTGGTGTGTGTGCCCTGCCCTCCATGGGCTCCAAAATGGAGACTGAGGAATCCATCTCTGATTTGTTGGTCTGTCCATCTATTGTCCCAAGGTTTAAAGATGTGAGGGAAACTAACCGGATGTCCTGCTGTGATACTTAATGTATCATTTGTTCATGTGGCCATAGTTGAAGTCTATCCCCACTGCCCATAGTGCCTTTATTTCAGAAGGCCACTTCTCTGCATCATCACATCCCCAAAGCTACTCCCTCCTGCTCTCCCCATGAGCCCCACCCTGCCCCACCTCTGTCTACACCACGCTGCCTTAGTCAGGGTTTCTACTGCTGTGATGAGACAACATGACCAAAAAGCAACTTGAGGGAGGAAAGGGTTTATTCATCCTACAGCTGTCGTCCATCATCCTGGGAAGTCAGGGTGGGAACCTAGAAGCAGGAACTGATGCAGAGGCCATGGAGGGGCGCTGCTTACTGGCTTGCTCCTCATGGCTTGCTCAGCCTGCTTTCGTATAGCACCGAGGACCACCAGCCCAGGAATGGCACCTCGACAGTGAGCTGAGCTCTCCCACATCAATCATGAATTTGGCTAGTCTAGTTGGAGCACTTTGTTTTTCAATTGAGATTCTCTCTTCCAAAAGGACTCTAGCTTGTGTTGAACTGACATGAGACTATGCAGCACCCAGGCTTTGCACAGTATGTGGGTGTGGAGGGTAGGGAATAGGGTGTTGGCAGTGGGTTGGGGTGAGGGAGTCACCTTAGCATCCATCCATGCTCTTTACAACGTACCCCATGTTGTCCCCTCCACATCACACCAGGTTTATTCTAAGCATGGTGCACACCCGTGTGGCCACCTCATGCTGTGATAGGCCACCTCCATCTGTCCTATTTGTTCCTGTCTGTAGTAGCTTAGACTTAAAAACAACATACAATTGGGAGGTCCCCTTGCAGCTTCCTCTCTCAGGGTCTTTACCCTCATCTCCTCTTAAAATGACATCATCAAGGAGCTAATGGATTTCCGTGACTCCTGTTGCTCCAACCCGGAAGCACGTGGTCTCCTTCACAATCTGTGTGCAGTGCAGAGGCTGTCAAGGTCACATCTGCCATTGATGTGGGGGAGGGGGTCAGGCTCAAACAACAGGCTGCCCTGGCCTGGCTGTGGTGACCATCAGAGGCTAAGAGCCAAGTGGCAAGGCTGCCCTGCTCTTTTTCGGGCAATCCAGAGGAGCCAGGTTCAAGACTCCAGTGAAGCAAGCTCTATGCTGGGCCCACTGCTCAGGGACCTCATTCTTGTCCTGGTGACTGAGAAAAGGAAATGTACATTCTTTTTCAAAGAAGCCAGGCCTGATAGCATAGGCCTGTAACTCCAGGCATTTGGGAGGCTGAGGCATGGGGTGGGGTGGGGGGGGAAGTCTTAAATTTAAGGGCCTTTGGGGGCTTCATGGAGAGTTCAAGGCTAGTCTGGGCCACAGAGTGAGACCTTGTCTCAAAAATAAAAATTACAAAGAGGCTAATGACGTAGCTCAGTTATACAACTCTTGCCCAGCATGCGTGAGGGCCTGGGTTCCATTCTCAGCACCGCTAAACTAATTAATTTTAGCGACTCGGTTCAGAGAGGCCAAGGATTAACTCGATGGCACATGGCTTCTTTATGCCTCTTTACATATTCTTGGGCATCTGGAAACCTTTTAGTCAATCTCAGTCTTGACTCGTTAGAATTAAATCCTCATGAGACCGGATTGTTTTTCCTTCCATGCTGGTTGGTGTGTCCAGCCCCCAGCAGGCAAGCTAAGGGGGGCCCAGGCTAGCCAACAAATGCAGCCCAACTCAGAACCATAAACTTACTTAAAGCATCTGGAGACTCTGTGTGATATTTCATAACTCAGGTGCTGCATTGTGCAGCGGGAGTTTCACAGGCAATCGTGTCACGGTGTCAAAAGCTGAGCGTGCTCATTTCTATGATTGTTACCGCTCGGGGTAATGACACACTAAATGCTCCATAGCCGTTTTCTGAGGACCTTGCTGTCCTAATCTGAAGACGTTCAGGAGGCGAGAGAGTATGAGGAAGGTATTTATTGTAGTCCGTTGAAGCTATGGGAGTTCCTCGTATTTCTCACCCTATTCTCGGAACAAACCAATGAGATACTGTTGTCTCTGCTGAACCAGTACAGACACTGAAGCTCCGAGTTGACAGCTTGCCTGCTTAAGGCCACACAGCACAATCATAGACCCCTCTGCCTCCCAGCCTATCAGAAGTTCCTTGTTTCTTCCAAGGCTGGGAATCTTGCTCTACCCTTGACCATCCCGGGAATGGGGGCGGGGGGGGGGAGGGTGGACGGAGAGAGGTGGGGGCTGGAAGGGAGGGAGGCAGAGAAAACAGAGAAGCGTTGTACTGTAGCAGAGGCAAATGGCACTAAGTTCCCAAATTCAGGCCAAATAAAGGCCAATTTGTCACAGCCATTTCAGAGGAGGTGTATCTGGGTGGGTGGGGTGCAGTAGCATGACCCCCCAGAATGGCTAAGAGGCAGACTGGGGACTGTCAGTCAATGGTGTCACTCTGTTCGGAAAGGCCAGCAGGCACCCCGGCGGAAGCCAGTGGCTCAGCATTACGAATTCATTACACGAGCTAACTGTTTCCATCCGCTTCTGTGACCGAGGGCTTGGTGGCCCTGAGCACAGTTCCTCTGTGCATGGCTCTGTCCTCTGGAAGTCAAGTCCTGGCCTAGGCTGCACCTCCTCGGAGAATTTAAGCAAATTGATTACGACTAAGCAACTGTGTTCGAGGCTGCCGTGTCCTATGCTTCCAGGCTCGGGTGGAGAGTGTGTCGCGAGCATTGGGCGTGGTCTGCCTAGTCTTGAACCTATGTACGTCTACAGAGTCTCAGATGCCATGGATGACCTATTTGGGGCCATATAATTTCATCTTTCCCGTGTGACTAGGGTGGAGCTTCAGCTGCCTTGTTGCATAGGGTAGCCAGCAGGCAGCTGTGCCCAGCATGGCTTGGCGTGGCTGCATAGACGAAAGAGCAAGTGGTGTGCTGCCTGGGAAATTAAATTTGGGGAAAATCGAGACACTGGTCCAGGGAAGCAGTGAGGGACGGATTGAAAGACCAGACAATGGATATTTGATTGTGGAGTCCATTTTAGGCCACTTAGAAATCACGTTACACAGAGATTGACCTAAGAGCAGATACTAAGACTCAGAAAGAATAAAGAGGCGACACCATGGAGAGACTGGGGACGGGGCCAGGCGGCTACAGGTTCCTGAGACCATGTTCTTGAAGGGCATAAAAAAAAAAAATCCCAGCTTCCCAGCATATATTTTTTTTTGACTGATTCTTTGTTCCACCAGACAGAGTTTTAAGAAAATGGCAGCCATCTTAAGAGTCCGCACCTCGTGTCTACAGGGGCCAGGAAGGTACTATGGATGCCCTGCACTGTGGGACTTTCCTAAATTATGGTCAAAATTCGCCACACACAGGCCCAGGAGCTAGAATCCTGGATTTTTCTGTGAAGCACGGGTAGTGTTTAAATGTTACCGGCTAACCTCAGAGTAGAGTGAGGGCCGAGTAAGCGCCCCTGTGGCTGTCCACCGAGGCTTGTTACTGGTGATCTTTTGGGCTAGGCTCTTCTCTCTGGCTGAAATGCTTTTCAGTGGGGCGTGGCAGATGGTCTATGATGCTCACGGGTGTTGGTTCCGGTAATGAAGAAACAAAAGCTGTCGTTGGGCACAAAAGTCACCAGGATATTTTTATTTCCCAAAAACATGTTCGTATGGGGTCCTGTGTGCATGATGACTGCATGTGTGAACTCATGTGTGTTGACACATGTGGATATCTATTGTCTTCCTTAGTCCATCTTATTTGGGGGCACGAGGCCTCCCACTGAACCTAGGACTTATGTATTGGCTTGGCTGGTCCATCAGTGAGCCCAGGGGAGAGGAGACTTCCCTGCTCCTGCCTCCTCAGCACCACTGGATTGGTGACCTCAGATTTTACAGAAAAAGATGGAGAAAGAGAACGGGTGATATCGAGGAAAACAAGGAGCTCTAGCTGTCATGGACAGAGAAGCTGGGAGGAAGGAGGCCTGAGCCACACGGCCTCTCCTCACTGTGGTTTCTTACAGGCCCCAGTCTTTTTTCCCCCCTGGGCTCCTTAACAGTTTATCCCAGTTTGGGAGGTCTGAGCTTCCAGCAATATAAAATACTTTTCTCTGTGACCCAAAATTGTCAGGGTGTAAGATTGCATCTGTAACCCCAGAATTCAGGAAGGGGGAGGGGGCAGGACTTGTTGATAACTGTTGATATTTCTTCTCACTGCCCAGTGTCCAGGGTGCTGACCTCTGCCTATCCCTCCCCAACCCCGACTCTCACACACAATAGGCAAAGCCTCTTGGCTTCAGAACAAGGTCAGTAATGGGATCAGGGACAAGAACACATGTGGTATGGGACTGGTTATCCTTTGCCCCCTTCCTGAAGGGCCTCTTGGCCTGGCCACCCTCCCATCAGAAAGGTGGCCTGCTTTTCATGCCTCGCTGTCCCTGGGTTCTGGGAAACTTCCCTCTGCTGTCCCCATGGACTCAGGATGGTAACAGGTCTGGGGCCATCTGCCTGCATTTCTCTATGATGTCTTGGACTATCCTAATACCCAGACCTTTGTGCTTTTTGATGTAGTGTGACATTCATGAGTTCTAAACCAGAAAAGTGTCCTGATTTCAGATGGAAAACACGCAGGAAAAGACCACATTTTGTCTACACTGAATGCATATGGACTTTGGGCTGTTATACTGTAGGCAATATAGTAACTAGTGGTTCCCATGTGATTAGCCTGTGTGGTAAGGAAGCAGGAGTCACTGGCAGTCTGCGTGTGTGCGCAGGGGTCAGATGCAGGACCCTGTCATTTTATATATGGGACCTGTGCATCTTTGGGCTTCTACATCTACAGAACCTTCTGGGAACAAGCCCCCAAGAGACCGAGGCACAACTATGTTTTTGAAACCACTTCCTTCATGGGTGTTCCTAATTTCTGTGCACCTCTGCTGTTTCTGGTGGAGTTCTGATGGACTCTCTCAGAAGGCAAGACCCAGGGTGTTTGCTCTAAGGTACGATGTCTCTGCAGAGCAGTGAATGATGCTACGATCACACTGGCCCAGCAGCAACTTGGCAAAGCCAGTTTAAACAGCTGGGGAGTTGGGGGGGAGAATCACAGTCATTCTCTGTGCCAGCTAGCCTTCCATCACTAAGACAAAAATCCAGGAGCAAATCGACTTGCAGAAGGAAAGGTTTATTTTACCTCACAGTTTCAGAGGGCCCCCATCCCATCATTTCCATTGTTTCCAGGCTGGGGTTCACCTATTCAGTGATACTGGCTGGCCAGCATCTACAGTGAGCAATGATCCTGTGTCCACTTCCCTGGGGCTGTACCTGGCTTTGGATAAGCTTGGGTCCTCAAGCTTAAATGGCAGTCACTTTAATGACTGAAACATCTCCCTAGTCCCAAGCCCTGTTATTTAAGGTCAACTTTCCCACCTACCTGCTCTCCAGTCTTATAACACGGGGTTAACACGGTGGGTGGGGGACATTGCTGGCTGAGAGACAACAGGGCAGGAAAGCAATGGGAGCTACATAAACCACAAGCCCCGCCTCCAAAAGCTCCCTATAGCAGTGACAGTCCCTCCAGTGGACCTGTCCACTGATGACATCTGAGCCCTTACAACTCCATCAGCTCCTAGGAACCCCAGCCCTGAGCACTGTTCTATGAGCTTCAGAGGCAGGGGACACTTAGGACCCAAACTCCTTTAGAGTTATATGTTAGAACACTGTGGACCTGTTTGCTTCAGGATATCCACATGTACACGTCACAGGACCCACTGAAACGTCATTCGTCACTTCATACTTCAAAGTGTAAGAAATGTGGAGAACCGCCATTTTTAAATTCCATATGGTACCTTATGCTGGGCTTACCTTCATACATTCTTCAGGTCTTTGCAGTGCCTGGAGGGCGTGTGTCTTTTCTACCATCCAATAAGCTCCAGAGGTTTTGTTATTTGCCCACACCTCCCATCCCCCCTTTTAAAATTAGAGTCACTTTTTCCCCCTAGGGCATCACCTTCCCAGATAAGGTCAATCCTTCTCCTCTTGTTGTCTGTCTCGAGTCTCTCATACAGAATGGGGCTTCTTGTACATGGGCAGTCATTTCTCCGATGGCCCTATTCATATTTGATGCCAGTTTGACCAAGAGTGTCATTGATTTTTCTGTTTCCCGAGTTTGTCTTCGTTGGTCAATCTCCCCCTCATGATCTGTCCAGCTTTGTAAAATGTCACATGGCTTAGTCCCCGCCCCCCGCCCCCAAGGGACAGAAAGTAACACAGGCACCCGCTTTGCAGACATGTGAACGGATCCGCAGATCCACGGTGGCGGGCCGCCTTCAGTCTTTGAAACGAGATGGGCCGTAGCTCCTGAGTCTCTGTAGTGGTTGGAGCAGCAGGTCTGTCTTTTGTACAATTACATGCAATTAATAGACTGTGGTCACCGAGATCAAAACCATGTCATTGGGGACTGTTGCTATTTCAAATGCCCAGTGAATGAAATCTGTGTTCTCTGGAGCCCTACATATGGAACTGCGCACACTGGAACTAACCAGCCACTTTCTGTGCTTTAATTGAGGCTTATTTTGTTCCGGTACATTACCATCTCCTTGAAGGCAGGGACCTGCCTTGCTTGGGTTTAGGATTTCCGGCGTCTAACCCAGAAGGCACCACAGAAGTATTTGCTGACTGACAGAATGATGTACCTCACTCATGGGTTATCTCAGGTCATGAGAGACCCCTGAGGACAGATGTGAGGTGCCATCCCAAATGGTCAGGACCCCTGGTGTCTGCTAACTGGTGTGCAACCAACGGCTCCTTTCTTTGCTCTTGTGCCTTCATTTCCTGCTTGTAAAAATCGATTTACTTTTCTCTCCAAATGTTTCTCAGGCGAGTGGTTTTGAAAGAGGCTACACCCTGGCTGCCTTTGGAAAGAGGCAATGTGTCTCAGACAGCTCAAGTACCAAGGGACTTTGTGAGCAAGACACATGCACTCATTATTTGTATTTGTGTGTGTGTGTGTGTGTGTTGACTGTATGTGTATGTGAGTACATGCGTGTTTGTGAGTGCATGTATGTATGAATGCACATGTGTATGATGCATCTGTGTGTAAATGCATTGTGTGTGAGAGTGCATGTGTGTGAGTGCATGTGTGTGTGTGAGTGTACACATGCAGAGACCGGAAGTTGACATCAGGGCTTTTCCTCTATTGTCCTCTACCTCTTGGGAACCTCAAGTTCACCTATTCAGTGATACTGGATGGCCAGCATCCACAGTGAGCAATCCTCCTGTGTCCACTTCCCTGGTGCTGTACCTGGCTTTGTATAAGCTTCGGTCCTCAAGCTTAAGTGGCAATCACTTTAATGACTGAAACATCTCCTTAGTCCCAAGCCCCGTTATTTAAGGTCAACTTTCCCACCTACCTGCTCTCCAGTCTTACAACAGTTTTCATGCAGCAAGACCAGTGTGTCCTGGAACACATTTGGGGGGTTTCCCCCCACTTTCCAGTTTTATCATTTTGTGGTTCTGGAAATCAAAAGAGGATGGTGCTACCCTAACTATACCATGTCATCCCCAAGCCCTGGACAGAAACTCACGTTGGTGCAGGTTGGCTGCAGAGGCAACATTTTTGTGCTCCTCTGACAAGCACTAGCCACGTGTCCACAGCAGATGACCACACACAGTGCCCTCCAGCCTCCCAGCCCTTCCTGACATGAAACCGTATGTCAGCAAGGGGCTGGCACATGTGCTGTGCACATGTGGGCATGGTTTGCCCCTTCCTGCCACAGAGACAACTTTCTAATTTAAAGCATACCCTTGTGCCCCTCTGTTCTTCCACAGTGAACTCTGAGTACCACCTTCTGCTGATGCAGCTGGGTGTGTTGGAGGGAGATGCTGAGAACGGCCCAGAATGCTTTGCCTTTGTTGCTATTTCTTACGTCTGTTGATATATCACACGTATATGCAATGCATACTTGCATATACTTTTTTTTTTAGGGAGGAGGATTATAAATGCTAGGACATGGAGAGTAGAGGGATTGTGGACAGAGATGGGGAATTAAACATAGTATCTCTAGCAAGAGGTCAGAGAGGGGCCGAAGGACCAAAGTTAGGTGTGACTGTTGGGCTAGGTGGCACATATCTGTGATCCCAGCACTTGGGAGACTGAGGCAGGAGAATGGAAATTTTGAATGTAACCTGGGCTACAGAGTGAGAGCCTATCCTGAGAAGCAGAGAAGGAAGGAAGAAGGAAAGAGAGAGAGAGAGAAAGAAAGGTAGCAGGCAGGTCGGAAGGCAGGCAGGCAGATGAATAAGTGAACAATGGGGTTGAGATGAATGGCACGGGTAGCCTTGCACACTGTCAACAGCCCTGTCTTGTCCCAGAGGATGATCTCTGTGTGTGAGGCTGCCTAGGAAACTGTAGGTCAATTTGTGTGTTGGCTTTTCCATGGTTCATATGGGCCTCATGTGTGCTCATGGAATATTCCATGTTTTGATGCCCTTCCTCTTGCGCACACACGTGTACAAGTTCACGCATTTGGTCTGCGATTCTTTGATCCCCGAGCTTCTGTTTGAGCTTGTAGGACGTGCACATGTTTTCTGACCAAGTCTCACCAGACTTTTCCAACGGGCCATGTGGCCAGATGGACACGAGTTGGCTACATCACAAGACTTCCTCAGTGATCACCACCAAAAAGCTCAAAGTCATCTGGATAAAAGCATTACTCAGTAAAAGTCACTCTTACCAACATGGTGATCAAGAGGCTAGAGAGGAAAGCTTTTCAAAAGGGTAGAGTGGGTAGGTGGGGCTTGGACTGAGGCAAGGAACAAAACTTTTAAGGAAACCTATTCTTACCACTGCCCAGGAGGGAAGCACACACGCGGATGTTATAGTTGGGATAAGAAATCCTTTTGTGTGTTGAGTGCTTGGTCCTAGCTGGTGGCTTTTCTTAGTGAGGTTGTTAGCACAAGGCCATTGAGCTGGAGGACTGAGATCTCCTGGAGGCGGATCCTGAGAGGATATATTGTCCCTGTTCCTCCAAGTGAGGACACTCCTCTGCTATCTCTACAATGCTCTGCTCAAGCTCATGGGGGCCAAACAGGCACAGAAAAATTCCTCCGAAACCATGAGCCAAATTTAGCCCCTTCCTGCCTGAAGACCCTTCCGGGAAGAGCAGCAAAGACCCGAGTAATGGAATAGCAGCCACCAGAGACCATCAGGGATTGTCTGGAGCCATGCAAGTACAAAACACCAGACACTGGAACCTTCTGCTCCTGACTGTACTGCCCACTGGAAGATGCAGGGTCCCAGGCATCTCTCAGACTTGCTGACCATTGTCTCCTGCTCGAAGCTTGGAACCATCCTCCAGTCACCCATTTCCCCAGGGGCTTGGTAAAACTGGCTCCGGATCACAGGATAAGTCCTAACGTCTCTTAATATGGGCCAACTGACCTTGTAATTGGAGGCTCCTCCCAGCTGCCATGTCCTTAGTTAGAATTGAAGGCAAGAAAGCACACTTGCCATATCCAGCTTGGAATCCATCAGTGGACTTGGGGGAGAACTTTTTTGGGTTTATCTTCTAGACTTGTATCTGGAGAGCAGGGCATGCGTGTGTCCTCTGCCTGTGTGTCTGTGTGTCTGTGTGTCTGTGTGTCTGTGTGTCTGTTTCTCTTTTTCTTATGACTTTCTGGCAGAAGGGCAGCCTGGCCTTTCAGAAGGTTCTATCTGTTGGCAATGAAGGCCTGGAGGTGGAGAGCAAGAGTCAAGGTTGACTTTGGCCCTGGGCTATTTAGACATCAAACTCAGGAGAGCTGTTTTCCCATGTCCCACGACCCAGCCCAGGTGACTCTGCAGCCCTGCCTTGCACTCTGGCACCAAAGCCACAATTTCACAATGCTATTTTGCTTTCTCTCTGTCTAGCCCTTTTCCTACGTTGACACCCCTGCCTTGAAGGAACTGTCGGAACACGGTATTTCTGGTTTAGAGCTGTCCAGAATGCTCTAAAAATACATATACAGTTGTGCCAAAACCTCAATGTGAGCGTCTACCATGAAGAGGGAAGTAACATTAGTCTGAAGACCTACTGTGTGCCAGGCTCAACCATCTTCTTCCTCTGACCCTCACAGTAGCCTTATACCATCGACATGACAGTCTGTCTTTAGGATTGGAATCTCAAAGAATACTTTCTCTTTCTTGAGGACTGCTAAGTAGCAAAAGTTAGAAGGTAAGGACCCATCAGTGTGTGGGCAGTGTCACCCTGGCAGCCTCAGGGAGAAGCGAGATGAATATGGGGTGACTCCTAGGCTGTGCTGAAAATCACTTCACCTTGGACCCCACCCTTGGCCAATGTCCATGCTCAAACCCCTGACTCCCCAGTGTCTGAAAGTCGGATTACCGAGACCACAAACTGACTCACCAGCTCTGGCTGTTGATGGATTTTTCCCCCCAGAGGGCAGAACAATGGGAGTATTTGGGGGGTGTTCACCGGGTGTTGGAACTCATACCACAGTGTCACCTGGTTTTGACACAATATCTTCTTGTCATGAATTGGGAAATAGGTTTGCTGTAGATTGGCAGTAAAGGTGAGGACAGAGAGAAACTTGGGATTGTGGGTTTGGCAAGGGGTTATAGAATCAGGGCGTGGGGGACAGTGTTACCACAGTGTGCCTTTGAGCATCTCCAAGCTCAAAGGAAACCACTGTCCTGTCACTGTGCTGTGTCTGTCTCCTCTGTGACACTCTCAAGGTCTCAGGGATGCCTTGTGGGTACTTCCCACCTCCTAGAGCTGGGTTGTTTAATGTTTTCTCAGAAGAGGATTAAGAATCTCTCTCTTGGAAGCAGGGTGCAGTGAGATGGGACTAGTCCCGTCTGTGAAAGTCCCACAAAGGTCGGCAGTGAGTTCCATGGGGACATATTGGTGAAAAAGCTTAAAAATATGGATTCGGGAGCCAGTGAGATGGCTTAGCCGGTACTTGTGGCTAAGTCGGACAACCTGGATTGGATCCCTGGAATCCACGTTGTGGAAGGCAAGAACTGATTCCCATAGTTGTCCTTTGACCACCACCCATGTGCTGTGGCATAGGGTTCACCCTCACCCCAAACACACACAATAAGTAAATAAATGTGAAAAAAACCTCTAAAATTAAAATGATTTAGGAACTAAGACAGTGATTTGTTAGGTGTATTTTTATTCTCTCTCTCTCTCTCTCTCTCTCTCTCTCTCTCTCTCTCTCTCTCTCTCTCTGTGTGTGTGTGTGTGTGATATGTATATATGGGTGCCCTAGTAGGCCAGAAGAGGGCATCTAATCCCCTGGAGCTGTAGATATAGGTGGTTGTAAGCCACCCAGTGAGGGTGCTGGGAACCGAACCCGGATCCTCTGGAAGAACAGCAATCACTTTCCTCTCTCCAGCCTGAGGCTGGTGCAACAGAGGGAGGGACAGAAGATCATGGCTTAAACACCTTAAGACTGTGTAGCCATAGAGGTGGCTACTGCCCACAACCGTGCATACACAGCCCTAGAGTCTGTCTGCTTTCAAATGTTCTGACAGTACCTTTCCATTAGAGAAGTCCCTTCTCTGTTCTGAACTCTGGTGTCCTCATCAACCATGAAGGTGAAATGACACTTAGCTCTAAAGGTTGATGTGAAGATTAAACATCGTAAACATAGCAGGGTGCCTGGTGCACAAGCTTCCGGTAACCCCAGGGAAAGAAACTTAAGGAAGTGGAAAGATACCGAGAGTTGGGGTGTAAGATGCCCCCAGATGTCTCTATGCCTTGAAATCTTTGTCCATTCTGCCTTGGGACTCTGGAGCTGCAACATTTTTCTGGGAGTCCCTCAGTTATGGGCTTGACAAGCCCTCAACAACTAGCTGTTGCTCTATAAAAAGTGGGCCCCAGATTCCCCTCTGGCCTAGGACAGTCGCAGTGGCCCCTTTCTGCTCTCCGTCTCAGATCTCATGGGAAAAGCCACCTAATTCTACCAGCTCCACGTCTCCCTGCTCTTTGGAAGCCTCTAGAAGAGTGTTAACTGGTGGTCCTCTTATCCATCCCTGAAAGCCAACACCGAGGATGATCTGAGAGCGCAGAAGTAAACATCTGTCTGCCTACCTGGGCTTTTCTCTTTTGGCTTGGATGTACATTTCCAGATCCCCTCCCTCCACTCTTGACATGTTTCTCCATTTCTTGCCCAGAGGACAGTGCTGGATGACACTTCCTGAGTGGATGGCATTGCTCAAACTTCCTGAGTGTCACGCTATTGATCTTAATAACCAGAAGCCACTCACTGGTGTGTCCTGTGAGATTATTGGAGACTGATTTTTTTGGCAGCTTCCTGTCTGGAGAGGGTGTGGCATTGGAGGGCAGAACATGGCTCTTAATTTGGATAAAACATGGCTGAGTCTGGACTCGTTGAGGAATGGTGGGCTCAGCTCAGGGGAGTGAGGAGATATTGTGAAGTGAAGCCCCAAGACAGATGAGCTGTATCTTAGTCAGGGCTACTATTGCTGTGATAGACACCATGACCAAAAGCAGAGGCCATGAAGAGGTGCTGCTTATTAGCTTGCTCATCATGATTTGCTTAGCCTGCTTTCTTATAGAACCCAGGACACCAGCCCAGGGATGGCCCCACCCACAATGGGCTGGGTTCTCCCCTATCAATAATAACTAATTAAGAAAATGCCCTACAGGCCTGCCTTACGGAGACATATTTTTCAATTGGGGCACCCGCTTATTGGATGACTACAGCTTGTGTCTACTTGACATAAAACTACCCAGAACAATTGATACCTTGACTCACAAATACATCACTCTTAAGACACACTTTTACTTGCTTGTTCAAGGTCACACATTAGTATAGACCTCACAATATAAAACATTTTATAAAATTAGGAAGTCCCCACAGACTTTACAAATCCAAATGCTTTAAAATTTAAGCCTCTTTAAAAATCCAAAGTCTCTTTTAAAAGTTAAAATCTCTCAATTGTGGGATATATATATATATTTCAAGGGACACAGCCACACCCAGATTAAAGCAAAACCTAGGTCCAGCGGTGTCCACTCATGATCTTCCGGGCTCCTTCAAGGAGCTTGGGTCACTTCTCTGGTTCCACCTTTTACATCACACACAGCTTGTCTTCTTGGCTGAGGCTGGCTCCTTTCCACTGCTGCTGTTCTTGGTGGTCATCCTATGGTATTGGCACTTCCGAAATCCTGGGGTCCCTCGCTACACCTGGGCTGCACTCTCTTCAGGGACTCCAGCCCTGCCACACAGCGCCAGGCCTCAGCTGTTCTCCATGACTGCTCCATGTCTTTAAAACCAGGTCCACCTGGGCGATTCTTACACAGAAGATTCAGCTGGGAACATGAGATACAGCCTTGGCCGTGTCTAGAATGCAGTTTCTGTGTGCTGACTCTCAGGAAACACTTCCCAGGAGATTTCACCTTGATGATGCTGGTCTCTTGTTAATCACAGATGATTTTTCAACCCCCACTAGCCAGCATCTGCTGTCCCAGGAAAGCAAAGGTTTTGCTTTAGTAGCTCTGGTCTCTTGTTAATCACGGCTGATCCTTCATCCCCAGCTGACCGGACATCCCTGATTCTTAACTCAGAATATACAACAGCCCCATAGAGCCTTTAAGCGACTCTTGGCCTTTCCTCTGTACTGTCACAAGCCAGGCCTTCATGTCATCTGCATTTCTCTGAACGTTCTCATGTTCCAAGCTCCCCCAAAACAGCTCACCAAGCTTTGAACACTCGATGGCTTTTCTGTCCCAAAGTTTCAAAGTCCTTCCCCAAACTTCCCCAAAGGCACACTCTCAGGGCTGTCACAGCAATACCCCCACTATCCTGGTACCAATGTCTATCTTAGGGTCACTATTGCTGTGATGAAACACCATGACCAAAAGCCCCCGGGACTAGGGGCTGAGTCCTGTCCTTGGCACTGTCGGTCTGTGGGTCCCCAGGAGCTTGGCTGGAGACTACCTCAGCATCCTGTACTTGGGGACCTTCTCATTGTCATCATCTCTCACCTCTTGATGAGTGTGCACATGTGTGTGCGCGCCATGAGCCCAGAAGCAGCAAAGTGGGCGACCATGGATGGAAACTTCCAAAACCTCTGTCCTCTGAGCTGTTCCTGTGAGAGAATCAGAAGGCGCCACAGTCGTCATCATCATTATCCTAATGGAGTCATGTGACCTGTGCTGGCTGACTTCTGCTTCTAATCCTTCCAGCCCTTGAAAGAAGCCTTCTCTCACCTCATACAGACACACACTGAGGTGAACACATGGAGAGGGGGTCTCCTGGCCGCCCGAAGTCACAGCTCTTCAGTGCCACCTTGTCCTATTCGTTAGAAGCCCCTTGGCTTAAGGACAGAGACTACCAAGAAGCCCCAAATAGGAGGAGGTGGGGGAAGGGTTGGAGATTGTCTTAGGAGTCTATCCAGTGACTTAAACATCACCCCTTGTCTTGCCTACGGACTCCCCTAGGGCATTTGCTTATTGAGGGCATCTCTATGGGACACACAGTAGGTGCTTTATGGGGCCGCCTCTAGCCTACACTTCTATCTTGTCTTATTTTCCCCCATTGCACTCATTAGCACAAACCTCATATAATCCCCTGTGAGACATGTTTTCCTAAGTGACTCGGAATCAATTTTAGGGTCACCCAGGTCCTGTGGGTTTCTCTCTGCTGCCTCCTGCTTTGATTGGCAAAGCAGAGCACGAGTGTGAAGATAATTAGTGTATACTCCCTGACCCCACAGGTTCCCGGAGACTAATTCTCTCTCGGCTAGCGGTCTAATGTCCCCAAACACCTAGCTCACCTCCCCTGAGTAATTGACCCACCTGGTGCCCTGGTTCCTGTGTGATGCTCCTAGCTGAAATAGGATTTCCCTTCAGGAACTAGGTGGGAAGAGCCCAGATGCTAAACCCTTGACGATGCAGGAACCAGCGCTTCCCATCTCACCTTTCACTAAGCCTCTATTTGCGTATTAAAATTAAACAGCCTTGAAATAGCTATTAACTGGTACAAGAGGCCCTAACCCAATACCGCCGTACAATTTCTCCCAGTACCTTAGGGGGAAATAATTTCTTATTATTTTTCTATCTACCTCATAAAACAGGGAAGTGATTTAATACGCGGAGTGGAAGGCAATTGTTTCCAATTGGTTCAACTCTCAGGACGTTTCAAACGCCACCTTCCTCCCTCGCATGGTTCCAATATCCTCTGACACTTTTGAAAGGATTCTGGGGAACGTCACTGCGTGTGGCTTGGGCCCTGGCCCCTCTATGTTTCTCCGCAGGATTTCCCACGTGTGGACCCCAAGAGGATTTTCCAGCTGCCACCTGCAGCCATGTCTCAGACGCGAACTCTGCTGGTCTTCTGACCCATGATGGTCCATCCAGGAAATGGTCTCGACTGACTTACGTTCACATTACGTTGAAACTATTCAGCTTGGTTGCACTTATCCTAGTGAGTGAGCCCATTTCAAAGAACTAAAGGCCACATGCGCAGTGGCCAAGTGATGCTGGCACATGGCTTTCTAAGCACTGGATACAAGCTTCTTTATGTATCACGGTTTCCTTATTCTTGCATTAATTTTAATTGGGAGAAACCAGTATTGTCCCCATCTTTCCAGATGAGTGAATGGAGGCATGTAGGCTTGGCTTGCTGTTCCACGTTCTAAACCGTGATGCAGTTTTGCTCTTAAGAGCAGAAACAAACTCAGCAATGAACGGGATGCCTTCATCAAATGCCTGCTTCAGGGATCTGTGCTGAAGAGAGCAGGGAAGAAGAATGTAAGAGCTACAGAAGATGGAAGAGTCCAAGGCAGCGGTGTCTTCCAGACACAGCAGGACTGATGGACATATGTACTCACAGAGACTGCAGCAGCCTGCACGGGGCCTGCACAGGTTCAAGCCGGAAGGAACCCCAGCACTGAGAGGTGGAAGCAGACAAGGCTCTCACCCCTAAACTAGAAGCTATTTGCAATTTATCCCTACTGGAAGAAAAAATAGTTTTTTTTTTCCCAACTGAGTGTCCTGGGATTGATCTACCATGTCCAGGAGTAGTTGGCCAACACAGCATGCGCTCAGTGGTTTTGGGTTGTGTGTGTGTGAGTGTGTGTGTGTGTGTATGCACGCGTGCATGCATTTACTTTTTATTTTGGTTTTTATTATTGCTATTTTGTTGGTTTTGATTTTGATTTTTGTTTTAGAGACGTTTATTTTTATTTTTTTAAGACAAAGTGAACATAAAGTTGGGTAGGGAGAAAAGGACAAAATACATGTGATCAACATATATTGTATGAAAAAAATTTAACTTTAAAAACTTAAAAATGAATGAGTATTTTTAATAAAATATATCAGAACTGATTCTTTTCTTCGGGAGAGTTCTCAGGAATATGACTAACACAAGAGCTAGACAACCAAAATGATTCCCAGACTCAGAATGGACCAGTGATCCCTCCCCCTCCTCGCCCCCCCCATTCTCCCCACCCTCTACACTAAAATTATTTTCCATTGTGTTAGATTCATGAGCTGCTTGGAAACAAAAAGGGTGTTGTGGCTTGGGGATTTCTCAGAATTTTCAAGTTGTTCCACTTCATTTGGGAGAGTGTTGCTTGGACTCAGCTGAGCATGGGGTGCAGCCATAGGACATCCCTCTCCTGCACTTGCCTCCCTGGGAGACAATGTCCCTTTGGCATTATGGGACATGCTGTTCCAGAGGCTCACACTGTTGCAGAGAAACCAGCAGGTGCTCTCTCGTTTTTGGCCTTGTGGAATGAAGACACTCCTCCTCTCCCCACTATCCCCCACCCCACCCCCACTCACCCCCCCACCCCACCCCCACTCACCCCCCCCACCCCACCCCACCCCCCCACATCAGGACACCTCAGGGCCCTGCTTCTTCTAATGTCAGATGAGTATCTTTGATTTTTGTCTGTTTTTTTTTTCTTCTGTTTTGTTTTTGTTTTATCTTTGAGGCAAGGTCACACACAGCCCCAGCTGACTTTGAACCCTGTGTAGCCCCGGCTGCCCTTGAACTTTCTGTACATTTCAGGGTAGCCTTAAACTAATGCTCCTCTTGCCTCCAGTCTCCCAAGAGCTGGGATAACAGGCATATGCCACTGCACCTGGTTTATGAGGTCATAAGGATGGAACCTAGGCCTTCACGTGGGCTAGACACGTACTCTATCCAACTGAACGACACCCCTGTGTCCCGTTAGGACATCCACGAGGGGACTACCATCACTGTAGAGTCTTTGCCACTGTGTTTTTTTTTTTCTTTACTAACAAAACCCTAAATTCTTTCAGGGAGACAATGAACCAAGCGCTCAAAGAATGCCACCAATAATTCACTTTAATGTCAGCACACCCCATGCCCCTTTTCTTGGTTAGTGATGAAACTGGTCAAGCCACTAGAATCCAGCCAGGAAACTGAAGGCATCATTCATTTAAAGGCTTTCTGCCGGGTGTGGTGGTGCACGCCTTTAATCCCAGCACTCGGGAGGCAGAGGTAGGCGGATTGCTGTGAGTTCGAGGCCAGCCTGGTCTACAGAGCGAGTCCAGGACAGCCAAGGCTACACAGAGAAACCCTGTCTCAAAAAGACCAAATAATAATAATAATAATAATAATAATAATAATAATAATAATAATAATAAAGGCTTTCTGTAAAGGCTCGCTTCTCTAATTTAGGAGTTGTAAAAAAAAAAAAAGAGCTGTTTCCCATGAGCCTTCTTTCCTCCCACTTTGTATTTTATCCTGTTATGACTCGATGGCAAGAGTAACAACAACCACTTTGTGACCACGAGAACAAGTACAAGAAAATATCCACATCGCCCCCGACTTTACCATATGAGGTCACTCCAGAGCCCCCTGAGGCTGCCTTGGGTGGGATTCTTATCTCATGGGAAAAATACTCTCCCATCTATCCAGTGAGATGCTTCTTGCTTGGACACCTAAAAATTCCCATCTTGGAGCAGAACACATTTCCTCTGAATCCCAATGGGTAAATCCAACCCAACCAAGCCAGTCCCATGCACCATCATGGTGAGACCTGGCTTCTGCCTTTGCATGTGCCCGATCGAGTCTTGAAGAATGCTCTTTGGCTGAGCACACTTGGCCCCAACAGTAGTGGGGCTGAAAGCCTGGAGCTCCGAAAGGAGAGCAGCCTGGTTTCCATGGCCGTCTCCGGGCAGCCCAGGAGAACTACACGGAGGAAACCCGTCTCCATCCAAAGGCATCTTTCACTGTGTAGGCAGGGTGGCATAGCAAAGATGGCTTCAAATTGCTGGGCATGAGTCAGTCGTCAGGATGGAACTTGGACAAGAGATGCAGAGAGGTCTAGGTCCAGAGAAAACAGAAAGACAGTAACTCACAGCCACTTTCAGCAAATCATAATGTCCCCAAGAGAGAAATAGACGGTGCTCGGACGTTTTCATTTAAACCCATGTTCGTTTCATCATCTGAGCAGAGGCAGGATTTCTCATCCCTGCTTTGCAGATGACATTGACAACTGAGGACACAATGTGCTTGGTGCAGATCTGGGGCTCAGCTTACTAGGGCTCGGGGCACGAAAGCCCACATTTCCTCTACCCTTCTTCATGTGCCTCCACGGGACCTCTAGAATTCTCTCCTCATCTTGTTGAATCTGGAGGGACCTGGAGCACCCAGGTCAACTCTTTGCACAGGTGCTTTAACACAACAGAGGATGCTGACGGGAAGCCATGGGCTGTGGTTGACAAGGGCCAAAACATCGCACTGATAGTTTCCCTTGAATTCTCTGGTTTGATGCCCACCACAAACCAAGGACATGGTTTGGAGAGATCGAGGGACTTACCCCAGGTTCCAGAGCCAGGCGACTGGACCTGCAGCATGTGGACTCCAGTGGGGTACGGCCTGAACTCAAATGATTGTTGTCTGTCTCCTGTCTCTGTTTCTCATACTGTGTTGAGTCTTCCAAAAGACCTAGTGTCTTTTCTGTTCCAGAGTTCCCTGCTGAGGCTCATGTCCAATGCAGGCTTTTTCTGCTTCCCTCCCCCCGCCCCTGCCCCCACCCCCACTTCCCCAATCATGGATTCCAGGTACGTGTGAGTTCCTGTGGGCATCTGCCCGTCTTCTGGGTGTTTTGTGCTCGGCTCACCGTGGGGCTTTAGAAATCTGAGTGGAGGAAGCAGAGGTTCCCTGGGGACCGGAGAAGGGGGATGTTATTAACTTCAAACTTTTCTAGGGAGCCCGTGTTAACTATTATGAGGCACAGGTCAAGTGCCTGGGACTGTCACATCTGGCTCAGCTCATTGCTTGCAATTTGCTGTGGGGGAACGGTTTCCCTTTCTCTCTCTTCTTCCATGGAAAAGCCGTAGGATGGCTGGGAGGAGCTTTGAGTGGTGAGGAGGCGACAGCGGGCATGGTTGTGACAAACAAAGGCACAGCAGCATGGAGATCCACGATGTTCCATACACAGCATGTTCCTGATGGCTGCCTGCCCCTTTTTCTTCCCATCTGGGAGAAGAAGGTGATGAGTGAAGCCTGCAGCCTCCCGGGTTGTTTGCATCCTTGTTGAGGCTGGAACTCTCAGTTACAAGTTGGAGACTGAAATTGGGGATGGGGGTGTGGGGTGGGGGCAGGGAAATCAGCTTCCAAAATTAAAGCTAAAATAGGCTGGGTGTGGTTCCTTGGGTCTGTAGTTCCACTCCCCAAAGTTTGAGGCAGGAGGATGACAAGTAAAAGGCCTACCTGGACTACAGGGACAGTTCAAGGCCAGCTTGGTGAGATTTTTGCCCCAAAGCCTTAAAAGTTCGGACCATCGAGATGGGCTCCACAGATAACGACCAAGACTGAGAACCCGAGTTTTATCTCCTGGATTCAGGAGGCAAAAGCAGAAAACAGACCTCGGTTAGTCATTCTTCACACACACACACACACACACACACACACACACACACACACACACACACACACACATGGGACTCTCAGAATACACGTGAAAAAGCTGGATGTGGTGGCTCACACTTGTAATCCCAGTGTTGGGGAGACACGGATGGATGAATCGCTGGGCAATTAGCCTGGTCTCTTGGTTAGGTTTTATTTTTTGTTTTTGTTTTTGTTTTTGTTTTTTGTTTCTTGTTTCTTGTTTTTGCCAATCAACACAACCTGGAGTTGTCTGGGGAGAGGGACCTTAACTGAGAAAAATGCCTCAGTCCCACTGGCACTGGTAAGTCTGTAGAGGATTTTCTTGATTAATGACTGGTGTGAGAGAGCCCAGTCCACTGTGGGTGGGGTCACCCATGGGAAGCTGGTCTTGGGGTGTGTAAGAAAGCAGGATGAGCAATCCATGAGGGACACACCAATAGGCAGCACTCCTCTGTGGCCTTTTCATCAGCTCCGGCCTCCAGCCTCCTGCCTTGAGTTTCTGCCCTGACTTTCTCCCCAGTGATGGACTTGCTTTGGCTATGAAATTCATCACAGCACTAGGGAGTTAACTAGAACACAGGTCAAGGAAGAGGCCGTGAGGTGGATCGCTCCTAGAAAATGACATCTGAGGTTGACCTTTGGCCTCCGGAAACATCACAAACACACCTGCAGAGAGACAGACAAAAAAAAAGATGGCAGATACATGGGTCTATGTGAGCGTGTGTGTGTGTGTGTGTGTGTGTGTGTGTGTGCGCGCGCGCGCATGTGTGCGCATGCATGTGCAGGGAAGAGAGAGAGAGGAATGCCCTGAGCTCTTACTCTAAGCCAGTCCCTCTGTTGGGATTTAGCACCATTCACCCTCATGGCTTGTTCACATGAACATCAATTTCCTCCTTCCCCAGAAACAAATCGAGATGTCTCCTGAACCCGTGTGTACTCTTAACTTCCCTCGCTTTCCCACTTAACATTTTCCATATGTGTCAGCCTAGTGGGACCGCGACCCCTTGTTTCCCCGAGATATCTGATGCCTGGGGAATGTTCCTTAGTGTTTAAACCTCAGAGGCATGAGGCTTAAACACTCTTCTCCTGCTGCTCTCTCATAAGCGGGGGCGTTCTTGGGAATCTCATTTCCTTTGTATGTGTCCAGTTACGTTTTTATTATTACTAGCCCACGTATGGAGCAACAGCTCACTCGAAGGTCCCTGGAATAGCTCCATCTCCATCACTAGGAGTGAGAGGGATCCACAGATGCCACGCAAGTCTCTCAAGCTAGAGAAGCCAAAGGTGAGGATTTCAACTACTGGAAAATGGTTTGTGGATAAAATAACATTCTAGATGGTGAGTACCAGCAGACTGGGAAACTGAGGCCCCAGGAGAGCTTGCGTGGCTGCTCAAAGTTTTCACAGCTTATTAGAGGTGTTGTAGCCAAGTGTGCCAGGCAGACCTAATTGCAGAGTCTCCCCCAACCCCATAAGGAGATTAAGACTTGTTCTCAAATGTTTAGACTTAGTCTTGGAAACTATAGCCTTGACCTTAAGAACTTGGCTTCCTGCTCCCAGGCACAAACAGCTTGTCGTGGTAACAGGAAATATCTACCATCCCTCATGCCTCCTCACCCATGCATCCTCTATCTGTCGGTCATCTCTGAACTATCAGTCATATATTTATCATCTATCTATCTATCTATCTATCTATCTCTCATCTATTTGTCATCTATCTATCATCTGTCCATCATCTATCAGGCAGTCACCTGCCAATCTATCTTCTATCAATTATCTGTCAATCATGTATCAATCTATTGTGTATCACTTATCTATTATCTACCATCTGCCTAATACCTGTCAGTTATACATCTATTACTTACTACCTATTCACCTATCATCTATCCATCCATCATCTATCTATCTATCTATCTATCTATCTATCTATCTATCATAATCTATTATCCATTTATCTAGATAGCTAATCTATCATGCCTTTGACCTTACCTCTGTATGTATGTATATATGTATGTATGTATGAATGTATGTAGTATGTATGTATGTATGTATGTATGTATGTATGTATGTGTGGTCATTCTATCTCATAGACTCAGTCATGGCACTAGGTGCTGTTGTCTGAGCTCTAAGTACCCTTCTCTCTGCTGCCCTGGGGCACAGAGTCTGGGGGGTTCTGTGTCTACAAGTTTGCTTTGCCCTAACCGTTTACAGACCTTTGAGGAGCAGGAAGGGGAGATGAGCTGGCTGCAGCAGACAAAGGGCTTCCTTCTTTCTGTCCAGGTGAGGGTTCCATGGTCATTGCCCAGCAGCCTGACCCCAGTAAACTCACTGGTTCATCATACTGGACTTCAGTGGTGTTCGTGTTTTGATCTGCCTGGGGCTTCCTGTCTGGGATGCACAGATTTGTCTGGGATGCACCTCCCCAGGAAAAGTCTGTCATGCTTTTCGCTTTTCCTGAAAAGGGGCCAGAGTTCAATCCCTAGAATCTATGCGGGTTTTGTTTGTTTGTTTAAAATCAGGGCTGGAGAGAGGACCCAACAGATAAGAGTAGTGGCTGCTCTTGCAGAGGACCCACGTTCAATCCCAAGTACCACAAAGTGGCTCCTCACAACTGTCTGTCACTCCAGTTCTAGGAGACTGAACACCATCCCCTGACCCCTCAGGCACCAGGAGCACAGGTATACACACACAGACACACACACACATACACACACACACACACACAGAGAGAGAGAGAGAGAGAGAGAGAGAGAGAGAGAGAGAGAGAGAGAGAGAGAGAGAGGAAACACCCATACATATAAAACTAAGAATAAATATAAATAATTAAATTTAAACCCAGGTGTAACAGTGATGGCATATCATCCCAGCACTAGGGAAGGCTCACTGATAGCCTAGCCAGTTGTGTGAGCTCCATGCTAATGAGAGATCCTGTCTCAAAACAAAAGGGGGAATGGTGCCTGAGTGATGGCACCCAGGGTTGTCCTTTGGTTTCTGCACACACACACACACACACACACACACACACACACACACACACACACACACACACATCCAGATAAACAGTTACGAGTGCATACTCCACACCACTGTGCCAAGCTCTTCTCCGCTGACCCAGTCCTTGAACAAAAGTGTTCACTTCCGCCCACCCTGACCCCAGGCATGATGGGCTCCTGGAGACCCATCCACTTTCTTCTGGCCACCCCAGCCACTGTGGAGCTGTGAAGAGTCAGGGGTGAGCATGGCTGGTGTTCTCTGGGCTATGTCTGGGATGAGGAAGAAGCCAGGGCCAGCAGGAGTCCACACCGGCATCCCCTCCCAGAGCCTCATCCCTGCCAGGCTCCCACAGACACGATGTGACAAGTGGGCAAGCATCCTTGATTAATTAAATACCTCACCCCGAATTTGCAAACCGTCATCTCTAGTAAGTCCTCGTCATGCCTGTAACTCTGGACTAATTAGCCTGGCTGGTCTCCAGCTGGTGTGCAGATCTCCCTCTCCTAGGCAGGAGGGAGAAGGCAGGCTTTAGAAGGAAATGCGAGGCGAGGGGGTGGGATGCTGCTGACACATGAACTTGCTGGTATTAAGTGTTTTGTCACCTTGAGAACGCCAGTTAACTTTTCCTATGAGAAGCCTACTGTGTGCAGAGTGTTTCCCGAGAACCTTAGCATCTCCTGTTAGCCTTTATAGGAAGGGGAAGCCATGGAGACAACATTAGTTGAAATGCTTGTTATCAATTGGCTTGTGACAAAAAGTCATCACCGAGACCTGTGAAGCTGCTAATTATCTTGACCTCTTGACCCCTGGAAATGAGCTCTAGGGCAAGACAGCTTCAGGAAAGGGTGGCTCCAGGACCCAGCTGCTGCCTCCTGGGCCTACCACCCACACCTCTCCCAAGATAACCCTGGGTGTTTCTCCACCATCCTCCTCCCTTCAAGGCCACTCACTGTCTCCTGCTGGAGCTCCCATTGTAACAGGACTCTCAGGAATGTCACTGACCCTCAGGGGACCCTCTGAAGCCAAGCCCTGTGGCCACAAATGGGGTTCAGTGTGCTGACTATGCCAGGCTGAGCCACACCTCCCTACCCACATGGACAAGGTTCTGGAAAGATAACTCAAAGTTTTGCTTATAAGCTGGTTTCATAGATACTGGTAACTAGAGGGCTGGGGTGTGGTTCAGTGTGTCGAACTTGCCCAGCATTTCACAGAGCCCTGGGCTCTACCCCTAACACAGGCAAAGGAAATGCTCACAGCAGAAAGGGCAGGTTTTTTTGAGCTCACGGTTTCAGAGACATCGCAGTCCACCAACGGCAGGAAAGGTAGGGTGGGTAAGCAGGTCCCTCTGCAACTGCAGGAGTATGAGGCAATTGCTGTTCATGTCCTGGTTGACAGGAAGAGAGTATATTGGTATAAATTCCAGAGGCTGTCCCTAATGACTATTCTTCCAGCCACAGCCCATCAGATTCCTACCAAGGACCACCAGCTAGGAACCACTGCTCAGAATGTCCAAATAGACTGTCACTTATATACTTTATGGTTTTATTTATTTATTTTATTGTAATGGTAAGACATATAATAATCACATAGTGGCACTGGTAACAATGTTACTACAAACTCTTGCAGGTGGAGGGTCATCTTCTGATGGGCACTGTAATAAGGATGTCTACTTTTATTCTCAAATGTTCTACTAATTTAGCAGCTGCTACTATGCCCATCTTATAGTTAGAGACACGTGCATGGAGAGATCAATCATCTTGTCCAAGGTCACAGAGCATGAAAACAGCAAGGGTGGGATATAAACCCGATTGATTCCAAAGCCTTGTTACATTAAGTCTGTGGTAACACTAGCATTGTTGCTCAAGACCAGGCTAAGTATAGGATGGAAAAGTTTGTACAACAAGAGTGAATCCTATAGTTGGTGCTATGTGCTGAGAAGCTGAGGTGAGGTACCAAGAGGCACAGATGTATACAAATGAGAACTCGGAACCTTCCAAGATCTGCACATCATCCTGGGTGAAGGAGCCCATCTAATAGATAAAGAATTTTTCTGAGAGAGAATCCCATGCCTCAGTAATTACTTCACTCTCAGTTGAGGACCCTCTGGGCAGCCACTGAGTATCACGTGTGTTAGACTTTCTGTCACTGTGACAAAATACCTGAGGGAAACGATTTGCAGGGAAAAAAGGGTTGGTTTGGTTCCTGGTCTTTTGTCTTCATCTCCACCTGTGAGTCTGTGGTGAGTCAGAGCATCATGGCAGGGAAGGCCCGATTCAGTATCCTTGCTTGCCTCATGGCTGACAGGAAACAGAGATAGGCAGACAGGAAACAGCAGGGTCAGCACATCCTTCACGCATGTGCCTCTGTGACCCACCACCTTCAGCTAGGCCTCTTTTTCCTAGCTTCACTGGCTCCTAGATGCAGATTTTGCATCCACCCATTTGTGAAACTGTTCCTTAGGTTAGAGCCCTCACAGGCTAATAGTCTGCGGAACCACACCCATAGGCGCACCTACTTACTAACCTCTGAAGTGGCTTTCAGTCTTGTCAAGCTGGCTGTCAAGACTGTCCATAACACCTGGTAAATCTGAGTTTATGGGTCATCCAGTGGACTCTGTAGTAGCTGTAGTCGGAGTTCTTTCCACAACACACACACACACACACACACACACACACACACACGTTGATTCATTTCCAATGGTTCAAGCCAGCACTGTGTGTTTGGGTGACCTTCTTTGCAGAATGGCTGCCAGGAGTTCAAGGCAAAGGCATGGCCTAACAAATAGGGGACCCCCTGAGACCCAGAAATGTTTTTATTATTTTCACCATTCCTTAAGTTCAGGTGTCTCCCAGCTGTAAGGACATCCCCCTGGTCTTTCTAGTAGATTCTGCCGGCGGGGGGGAACCATATTGCATTTCTTTCACTCACACTCTCTGACCTGTGTCCCTGGCTTGGTCTCAGAACCCAAAATCTGCCTAGGATGAGGTCCGAAGAACCGAGGAAGGAAGGTATGCTCTTGGATCTCCCCGCAGCCACAGGAGCCCCAACCATGAGTCAGGCGCCCTAGCGTGGACTTCTCCCCCTCAAGGTCAGCTAAACCTGGCTCAGAGATTTCCCTGTCAACAGCTCAATGGATCATTTTCTCAGGCCGCCTGAGTAACGGATTCCCAGTCTTGGATGGCTGCCGTGAAAGCCTGTCTCTTCTACCCAATGCCCCGGGGCCTTGTTAAACCTTTTCCCTTCAGCCCTCAGAGTCAATGTCCAATCTCAGAAACGGCCCCCATCTCAAGCTCCATCCCGGTCAGCGGGCAATATTGAAGTCCCTGGTGTCATCCCTGCAGCCTCCGTGTCTCTTTTCAGGGTCGGTGGTTAAAAATTCATGGTTCTCTTCAAAGGAGAAAAATTGCTTAAACTGCTTTCCCCACTTGCAAGCGTTCCCCCTCTTTGATTCAAAATCAAACGTTTGTCTAGACAGGCCAGGGCTTTTTGCTGACATTATCTTGCCATCTCAGAAACCTTGAGGTTCACCAAGATTACCCCTCCTGGCTCCGCCTCTTCCCAGCCCTGGCTATGGTCTACACTACAGGACTTCCTGACACGGGCCCTAAGATCACTGTGTAAGGGGCTCGGAAGCTGACACTGGCAAGATGGCTCTGGCTCTTGCCCTGGTGACTATGCCAAACCGGGTGCTTCAAGAAACTGATAAAGGACCCCATCACCCAAGCCCTGCTCTTATTTCCTCCGTGGCCTCCTCTCTCCTTCTTGACTTCTATTCCAAGTAATTAAGTGTTCCTTGGAGAGAAAGCAGTAATCGGGTGAGCGCCAAGACAGAAATTAAGTCAACACCCAACAAGAAGGCGTCCGGACCTGGCAGGTCACACAGATAATCTCAGAACTCAGTAAGCTGAGGCAGGAGGATTTTCATGAGTTCAAACTTGGGCTTAGTTAATTCTAAGCTGACCTGTGCTGAAGAGTGAAATCCTGTCTTAAAAACAAAGAAAAAATTCAAATATAGTGTATGCGTATGTATATGTATATACTCAGACACAATACCTATGATTAATATCACATACACATTATACATATATACACACGTACGCATCATACAAGTATAATATAGATGTCTATAATCACCCCTAAACTTTCCAACTGAACACTAGAATTCACTTGCCCTAGTCTCTGTGAGCCTGTTATTTGACCACATTGTCTATGTGCCTGTGACTCAGGACTTCCTACAAAGATGCCAAAGCATGCTGGGGCCACAGTCTCCTCTGGTGGCCTCCCTGGGGCAAGGGCATCCACTTCCAAGATGGATCCTCCATGAGTGTTCATGGCTCATGGTGCTGGTAGGGACCTCAGTCCCTGTTTGCACAGGCTGCCCCCTGTCCTGAAAGTACACATTCCCGGAGGAAGGAACCAGAAACTGCAGTGATGGTTCCAAGGTGGCTTTGGCCTCTCGCTCCAGGAATTCAGCCACATTGCCTTGGCTGGTCTTGACTGTCAACTTACTGGGGCTCAGGGTCACCATGGGAACAAACCTGAGGGAGTTTCTATAAGGGGTTAACTGAGCAGAGAAGACACAGCCTCTCATCCCTGAGGCTAGCGTTCTGGATTGCATAAGAAGGAGAAAATGTGCTGAGCACCAGGCTTGTCTTTCTCTGCCTCACCCCTGTGGATGCCACACTACCAGCTGTCTCACTCTCCTGCTGTCATGCTTTCCGGGAGGAGAGCAGCAAGCTGTGATCCAGCACAACTCCTTCTTCCCTCAGGTTGCTTTGGTTAGGTGTGAAAAAAAAATGTAACTAATATAGTCACTCAGATCAACTGAGACATGGTATGGGAATATGGGGTTAAAATACCCAGGGGTTAGGAGGCAGGGAGTGCTGAGGCCATCCTGGGGCAGGCAGCCGTTGTAGAAATGTATAGTAGACACAATTTGTTTTGTTTTATTTTGTTTTGTTTTGTTTTTCTCAAGCAAAGTCTCAGAGGCTAGCTCTGGCTGGCCCAGAATATGCTCTACAGACTAAGAAAGCCTGAAACTTTCAAGGACCTTTCTAAGTTCTGGGATCATGGGTATGTGCTGCCACGCCGAGCCAGAAAAAAAAAAAAGAAAGAAAGAAAGAAAGAAAGAAAAAGAAGAGGAGGAGGAGAGGGAGAGGAGAAGGGGGAGGAAGAGGAGGGGGGTCCCTTGAACCACAAGAGCACAGGGGAGCAAGATGCTCGTTGCTGTACAAGGCAGAGTGTCTGTAACTTGCTCCACATATTAGGATCATCGCTGTCTGTAAATAAACACAGCCTCACTTCTAATGGTCCCGAGGGGAACAGTTGGAGACAACGCACACCGTGCATCTGTGAAGGGGCTAGATTGTTACAAACGCTGTTGTGCACTCTGCTGCTCTCTGGGAGCCAGTGACAGCAGGGGGACAGGGGGCAGAACTGCTGCTCTCCGGTATTTCCAGTTTGTGTCTTCTTTGGAGCATGGGGTGAGATGACACTTTTCCATGGGACTTGCTCAGATCATGGATGTCAGAGGAAGTGAGAGAGAGAGAGAGCTCGTCCAAGTGGGTGTCTGGGGCTCAGCTCTCCAGTTCTGTCTCTCTGAGAGTGTCATGGAAGTCCATTTACAGCCCACGGCCTCATTCAGCATGGGAAAAGTGAAAGACCGGGCCTGGGTCTGTGGCAGATGTACAGGAAGAAAATACGGTTACATTGTATCTCAGACTTTTGCCTAAGACCCTGTGTGGAAGTTGTAGTTGTTTCAAGTCACTGAGTCAGGGTCTTTCCTTCCCTCACTTCCTCCTTCCGTCTCTTCCTCCCTCCCTCCTTCCCTCTCCCTCTGCCTCCTTCCCTCCATTCCTTTCTTCCCTTCCTCCCATTCACTCTTTCTAAGATCTCAGCCCAGACGGACCTCAAACTCTCTATATAGCCATGAATGATCTTGGATGAATTCTTGATCCTCCGGTCTCTACCTCCTGAGGTGCCAGGATTGCAGACACGCACTGCCGGACCTAGTTTAATTCTGTGCTAGGAAGGGCTCCAGGCAAGCCCTCTGCTAGCTGAGTTCATTCGATGCCCCTGATGGTGGTTTTGTTCCTAGGGCAGGGACTCAGGTGACCGGGATTTTCCCAGGATCCATGAACTGTGTGATACTTCCTCGCCCTCCCTTTCTCTGCTGTCTTGGAGAATCGCCTCTCCCTCCTACCTGCTTTGGCTCCCAGCTTTCCTGTCCCTCTTGCTCTCTCCTGCTTCCTGGTACTAATCTCCAGTTTCAAACAGCTGGGGTGGTTGTGTTACCAGGATTGACTCCTGACTGATAAGGAGGGCGGGCTCCCCTGGGGTTCATGACAGGACCTGATCTGATATCCTCCCTTGAGGATGTGGCTGTGACAGAGGATCAGGCAGACAAGGTTACTTGCTCTAGGAAGGGTCTTTACAGTGTGAGCCCTGATCTCTGGGGGTCAGAAAATACCACCTTGAATCAGGAGCTCTGAGGATAAACACCAGTCACACTTGGGAGAAGTGTCTGGAATACTGGTCCACGATGCACTGAGGTACCAACGAGCCAGGCATCTGCGCCGTGACCCTCTCCGGAGAATGTTGTCATATATCAATGTAATTTTGCCTACCCTGATGCTCCATCCCTAGCTGGGGTTCACCTGGGTCTTGATTGAGCTTTTGCTTTGAAATAAATGACCAACCAAGGCAGGAAGAGAGCCTAGAATGGCTGGAAAAGGACAAGAAGGGTCGAGGTCCAAGGTCCAAATACTAGGAAAAGGGTGTTTTATAAGCAAAGGCAAAAGAAAGCTCCAAAGAAGACTGATGGCAGATCTGGAGCTCAAGAGGTTATGGGATGGATGGGGCCGGATAATGGTCCAGGAACAATGGAGGTCTCGCTGCAAAAGTGGGTAACAGCAACCCAGGCCTTTGGCAGGTATCAGCTCCCACCGGGGCCTTGAGAATCAGATAAATAGATAAATATAATCTACGAGGACTAAAGACAGAAGAGCAAGGCCTGGCAGCTGGCTTCCAGTCTGGGCACATTCCTTCTCTCTCTCTCTAAATGTCCCATCTTTGTCCATTAAAGACCTTCAGTCTCCGCAGGGTAAACAAACGGAGGTCTATAAAAGGCTTCATCCGGCTCCCACCCCCTTCCTACCATTACCCTCCCCCCCCAAAGGTGTTGTATAAATAAGAAAAAAAACCTGTCATTCTCATTGCTGGACAAATGTGTGATAAAGATCAGAGGGAGGCCAAGGGCCTCCTCAGCCACTGCAGCAGGAGGGCTGGGCACAACTCTGTTTTTAAATGCTAAGGCAAGCCATGTTGCATAGCCTCTGAAATGGGGAGAAAAAAAAAAAAAAGAAGAAGAAGGAAATTTCCTGGCAGCAAGGGTGGGTGAGCCTGGCCGTGGTTCTGACTTTGATGTGGGCCTATAACTGACAGTGATCTCTGAGGAACACAATGTAATAAACTGACCCTCTCTTTTCCATGCAAAACAAAATCACTGAAGGAGCCTTGTGCTCGAAAACAAAGGCGTTCTGACTGCACGGTCTTCAGAGGGAGGCTTGATGGTGTTCAGAAACCCTGGCATGCAGAAATTAAGGCAGAGGGTGATTTGAGCCCAAGTGGCGTGTCTAGGCTGTTGAGTTCTGAGATGTTTGGGAAAGTCCTGCATGAGTCTAGGTGTAAACCTGTCTGGCAGGATGGAGACGGCTATAGAAGTCACAGTGTAAAGAAGTGGTCTGGACATTCAATTCTCTTCTCCCCGAGGAGCAAACAAATGGAGTGTATATACCACCCGACAGCAGACAGGTGCACAACAGGCGTTATATCATTGTATTTCCATAGTGGAATTCTACACAGCCCTGAAAAGTGAAATGCTACCAAGATTCATGCCACAGAGAGAGTGAACCATGAAGCTGGGTGAGTCTAACCATTTAAAGTTGAAAGCAGGAGCTGGAGAGATGGCTCAGTGGTTAAGAGCACTGTCTGCTCTTCCAGAGGTTCTGAGTTCAATTCCCAGCAACCACATGGTGGCTCACAACCATCTATAATGTGATCTGATGCCCTCTTCTGGCCTGCGGGTGTACATGCAGGCAGAGCACTCATACACAAAAATAGATACATATTTTAGAGTTTAAAACGTGAAAACTGAACAGCTGCAGGAGTCAGTGAGGGCACCCCAGGCAAAGTGGGCAAAGTATCCTGATTTTTCTAGAGATCTCATCTCTTCACTTCTGATCTTTGATTGCTAAGGGAAAGTTTTGGATTCAGTGCCTCAGTCCATATTATTACTGGAGCCCCAGCCGTACTTTCAGGAATGGTCTCGTGACCCAAAGGCAGTCCAAGCATTGATGAGCGCCCCTCATTCCCTGCCTCACACACAATGGAATCAGGATTCCTAGAACTTAAATAGAAAATAAAAGGAACACCGGTGAAGCCACGGAGGCTGTGTGGACACCTTGAGGGGTGGACCTGTGTATGTCAAGACCAGCCTGGATGGAACATGGAGGCGGGGGGCCCAGTTTTAGCCAACCTGAGCTGACATCTCTTGTCACCCTGCTCCATCACCCACATCAGCAGGAGCACATTCTGGGTAGTGTCTCTGTCTGGGGTGGGGGAGGGGGTTGAGCTACCATGACCCCTATCCTAACTGGGCTCCAGAAACCTTCCGTTTTCTGTTACAGTTTCTAGACATACGTGTGAGGTGTACCACTGAGGGCAGATGCTAGGTGCTAGAGCAACCTAGCGGATTTTATCCCCACTGCACCCCTCTACAGGGAGGTGAGGAAAAGAGGTGGGGTAGGAAGGGGTGCTGAGTAGAAACAAGTGTCATTGCTATTTCTTATGGCTGCAGAGGACTCTAGTACACATGACCAGAGAGAAACACACCAGATGCCACATGACCTACCTTAGAGCCTCTCCCACACACAACCCCTCACCTGTCCTTTTCCCTCCTAGATCTCTTTTCTTTCATAAAGTGGGTATCCCTCGGCAGGATAACTCTCTCTGGGCTAGCTGTGAATACCCCTCAATGGCATCTGTGTCAGTCTCTGACCTGAATGGAACTTCAGTCTTTTAGTGTTTGTTGATTTTGAGACTGAGTCTTACTCGGTAGCTTCCCTTGTGTTATTGCTATCCTCTGTCTTGCCTATGGGGACGCTGGTCCAGCCTGGAAGTACACCTTGTCCAAGTGGGCTGCCCCACTTCGCCCTGCGGCCTCCCCCCCCCCCCACTGCCACCACAGGTATTCCAAGCTTAACTTTTTCATGAGATCCTGCTTTCCAAATTGGCAGAGTCACATCTCCAAGGGTGTTTACTTTGTTCGGGCTCTGGCTCTCTGGGACTGAGGGCTTGTTCTCCTTTGGCCAGCATAAGAACTCAGGTTGCCTGAGGCACAGAGGACTTGCCCACAGCCACCACTGCACCATGGCGCCCGCCTGTGCAGATGACTGACACTGTTACAGGACTTAGGGGTCACAGCACGTGCCCCGACAAGCCAGGCTTGGCCACCCATCCTCAATAAGGCAGATGAAGGAATCAAATCAATAGTGGAAAGCAGAAAAGAGAGATATTCAATGTGGCCATTTGGGGAGGAAGGATAAGTGATGCAGCGATGCCTCACCCCTCTGTGGTCTGCTGGGTCTTGAGCTAAGGGGTGGGGGTGAGGTCCCCCCGGGTGGAGTCCCCCACCCACCGATTTCAGCTTCTAGACCCTAAAGCAAGGACATCTGACATGTTGTCAATCTTTTTTTCAGGAGACACACCCTTCTCTGGCAGCATCTGAGGCTTCAGTCATTTCTTCTCCCATCAAGAGGCTGCAGGAGGAATCTCATAATTTCTCAAGGTGCATTTTCATTTTACTCATCTATAGGAGAAACAGTGTCTCCTTAAAATCGATCCATGGGACACCCTGCAGGAGGTCTTCGGGGGCGGGTGAGGGGCTTGGGGCAAAGATTTGAACTTTATAGGAGGGGCTGGTAACGGGGCTGCGGCTGTTTTTATGGGAAGGGAATGGAAGTTTACTACTGAATGAAGCCACCAGAGAGACAGGATGTGCACCCGATGGGGCTGGATGCCACAGCTTCAGTCTCTAAAGCACCAAGGCCCACGGGTGAGCACACCCGCCTCATTGTTTCCTGGCTTGGCAGTCAACTTAGATACAGGTAAATAGAAGTGATGCCGTCATTGTTTGTCCCTGGTCCTAATGACTTTAGGCTTTGTGTCTTAGGAGCCAGACCTCACCCCCGGGAAGCTGGCCTGTGGCCTGAGAGGCACCAGCCGCCTCTGAAACAATGGCCTTTGTTCTTCATACTTTCCCTATCAAAGCCTCACAGTGGGGATGGCCCTCAGAGGCGCTGGGCGCCGGGGATAATTCCTGTCCCAGAGCGGGGAGGGGGAGCCAGGAAAGGAGGGGCCAGGTGCAACTTTGACCCAGTTAGGTTAGCTGGGGTTACAGACCTGCTTGTTGAGAAGGGGCCTGTGAGTAAAGGGCATGTGGTAGCTTACCTTGCTCCGTATGTTTTCTCTCATTGCCTTCAGGGAGCTGAAAGTCTTGGGGTGGCATGGATGAGCTGAGAGGTATTGATAGCAATGCTGATGATGATGGTGGTAATGGTGATGATGATGATGATGGTGACGATGACAATTGTTCTATTAAGTGTTACACACATTGTTGCTTTTGGATGAAGAGAATGAGGATCAGAGAAGAGTAAGTCATCCATTGATGGCCACAAAATGGGGTTTGAAGCCAGGTCTGGGAGACTCCATGGCCTTTGCTCTTTCATGAGTTCAGGAGGGCCCTGGGTTCAAGGAGCAGCATGAACAGAAGACAGAACAAGTGTGTTTGAGACAATCACACCTGAGCGCTGATGCTTAGCCAGGCCGTGTGCCCTTGGGAGGCTCATGCCTGACCCTGCCAGCCTCAGTTTGCTCCTTGTGAAATGAGATGAGGTTTCTTAGTACTTGGGTGTAGTTGGCTCCATGCAGGAAATAGAAAGCAGCCTGAATGGTCCAAACATTAAGAGTTTAAATCAAACAGGGATGAGATGGGGTGATGAAAATGGGGTCCTTCCAGCACCCAGAACCTACAGGTAGTTGGAGGTTTACATTCAGGAGTCTTAAAAGATGAGGTTTTGAACCTCACAGCAGGGAGAGACTTAGACTTTCGGGGGACATGGTTCTGAATTTATGGAGGCTTGCCTCTGTCACTTTACTGGGGACTCCTGCCTGAAGTAGTTGCTTACTCTCCTTTGGTGTGAGAAAACTCTTCCTGGAGCCTGGCACCCAGGAGACACTGTTTTCAGGGGCAAAGCTTCTGAAGTCACAGGCAGGTACAGAGGAGAGTAAGGGCAGAAAGTGACCAGGGCTCGGCTTTCCAGGTCCTTATGAAAGTATTGTTGCTAGTGGGCCACTTCCTGTGTTGAAGACCTACTCAGTGCCTGGGACGCCGGTGAGCACACAATGAAAGAGATGGGCTCTAGAACTTTCTACCATCTTCTGAATCCCTGCCCCACCTCCCAGGGAGTTCATTAGCTTTTTCATGCCCAGTTTCCTCATCTATAGTGACCACAGCGCCCCTACATTCTGTAAGGGTTTGAGGAGTTAAACACCAGGGGGAAGTCCGAAGAAGGCTACCAGAGTCTTCTGCAGCACCCCACCCCCACCCCACCCCCACTTTGGGCAAGCACAAGCTGCTACTGTTGAGATGCTGGCCTTTAGGATGGGCTGACAGATGGATGAGCCAAGCCCAGAGGGTGACATGTAGCTACCTCAGGAGAAGATATTGATTAGCAAGCAGAGGCAGGAAGTCCTTTTCTATCAAGTGGATTGAGAAGGCCTCTCGCTAATTGCGGTACCACCTGGAGGGTGATGGGGGAGCTTTAGGACCCAAAGAGAAGTAGCCCTGTCAGAGGATGAGTGGATGCAAAGGCTCTGAGGCAGAAACAGCTTTGAGAGGTTAGGAGGACAGCGACAGGAACATCAGGCCAGGCCACACGGGTAGAAGTTGAGGTTGAGAAAGCGGCATGGGCCTTGGGGCCTGTGTAGGGAACTAGAGTTTTCTCTTGGAAGGAACAAAAAGCCCCTAGAAAGACATGACTGTGAGGAGAGGTAGACTCAGAAGTGTTTTCGTGTGAGCTTCTGAGAAGCACAGTGCCAGAAGAAGTTAAATATTAAATATGGGAGCATCTTGTTGGGGACAGGTATCCAAGCAATGAAAAAATGAGAGAGGAGCCTGGAGGGGGGACCACAGAGCTGTGGGGCACGCTGGTCTCCTCAGGCTGTTGTGAGGGGCCAGGAATTCTCAGCTGAGCCATACAGAGGTCCTTGATCTGTCTGAGGAATGGAGTATTTTCCAGAAAATTCCCTACCTCTGTGCACTGCTGGCGGGGGTTAGATTTCTGTAAATGTATACACCCTGTGACTTGCCAAGATGCCTTCAAGCATGGCTTTCTCCAGCCACTGCACCAAATGGCACCTACAGGACACCAGCAAGCCCTGACAGACTAGCAATAGCATCTTCATCACACAGATTCAATAGCCAAGGCCGGAAGGAAGCAGAGCCTTGTTTCCTGCCCAGGGCTACATAGCCAGGAAATGTCAGAGCTGGGATTTGAACCTGTGCACACAGTTCTTACAACTACAGTAGATTCTCCACTACAGACCTGGCCACAGGCATGACAAAGATATGGAGAGTCCAGCATCTCTTCTCTTGGTCCCCTGGGCTCCCAGGTGTCTTCCCCATCTGCAGGTGTGACTGCAAGGTGCACCGTTTTCTGCTTTGCATTTTCACTTTCTACTTTGTACCATGCATGCTGACTTTGAGGCTAGGAAAGTGGGCAAGAGGCTATGGAAGGTTCTAGTTACAGAGCCCCCCACCCAGGGGCTGCACCGGGCAACCCCAGATGGGACTCACAGGAGGTCACACAGAGATAAGAGCCTGCTGGTGAGTCAGGAGCCGCCTGGCTCCATCTCTCTGTCCCTGCAGGGCCACCCTACTGACACCCAGCAAATCCCTTGCCTCTCAGGAGGAAGTCAGGCCTGTAGCCTTGCTTCCTGTTATTATACCGTTTTTTACAGCCTGGAATTGATTTAAGTGTTACGCTCTTGCTGAGAACACGCCCTGACAGTTGAAAGGAACCTTTATGATTGTCTTAATTTGTGAAGAATTAGCTGTCCCTAGGTTTTCTGTTTTGTTTTGTTTTGTTTTCCCCTTTCCCCTTTCTTCTCCACAGGGTCAGCCTGGAGCCAGGTCATTGTTGTTAAATTTAGATCTGAAGCTATATTGGGCCCGGTCTAGTGTCACCAAGCTTTCACTACTTAAAACAGGAAGGAAGGCTCCAGCTGGGGACTTTCAGAAAGCCAAGGAACTTTCTGAAGGCCTCCTGGCAGTGAAGCTAAAGAGAAACCACTAGATTCTTGTAGTGAGGGATAGAATCAGGGAGTACTGTTTGTCTAAAAAAAAAAAAAAAAAAAAATCCTCCCTACCCACATCTTCTGATGTACCTGGCTGGATCTGCAGCCATGTTAGAGTGTGGGAGGGGAGAGCAACATGTGTGAGTTCGAATCCAAGCTCGGCCACTCTCTACCTATGTGGCTTTGAGCAGTCCACGAGGTTCGGCTTCCTTGGGGCCTCAGTTTACCGTCTGGGAAGACTGTATTACTGTCTGTTGTGGCTGGGAGGAGCATTCCTCTGTGGGTGCTATTTGGTACAGTGCTTGACTTGACATGGATGTGCTTGAAGATGACTTGGTAACTTTGAAACTGGAACTGCTCCAAATCCAGAACTTTTCCGAGGACTGACCCGAATCCACAAATGGAATAATATTCCAGACCAAGCGGGGTGGTGCACGCCTTTAATCCCCACACTCAGCAGGCAGAGGCAGGTGGATTGCTGTGAGTTTGAGGCCAGCTTGGTCTACAAAGTGAGTCCAGGACAGCCAAGGCTACACAGAGAAACCTTATCTCAAAAACAAAACAAAACAAAACAAAAAAGAAAAAAAAAAGAAAGAAAGAAAGAAATAAGAAAAAAGAAAAAAGAAAAAAATCCAGACCAAGAGACAGATCCATGCAGGTTGCTTCAAAATATTACATAAAATTACCTGCAGTCTATGTACAATTCATGTTTAGTCTTGAGTCCTGTCCTTAGGACAACTCATGGCATAGAAGCAAGGATTTCCAAATCTGAAATAGGGACACTTCTGGCCCCAAGCATTTTTGTTTACAGGGTACAGAACCCTAAACCTGCTCCAGATTCCATCATTGGTGGAGTTTAAACTTAGATAATATCAAGGAAAGGGTTACACACACACATACACACACACACACACACACACACACACACACACACACACATTCACACACACCCGTTTCTAGAGTGGAGCTTTAAATGACCAGCTGATTGCATTCACTAACTACTTAATAAGTGACGCTCACTATTAAATAGCAAAAGGAGTGGCCGATGCTGACCGAGTGTCCTCTGTCTGCCCTGCGTGCCACTGAGCTAAATCCTTTACATATGAAATAATATAAAGCAATTGTTAAAAGCAGCCTTGGGTTAGGGTGGAGGAGACTCACAGTTCTCATCACGGGGACCTTGGAGATCATACTAAAGAGATTTATTTTATCCTCAGAGTAATGGGAGCCATTGGTGATTTTAGGTCGATGCTGGTCACAAGATTTGACACAAGAGATCCAGTGTCAATGGACTCTGGAAGGTTCTAGCCAACTTCTTCTGTGTTACCACACAAAGAAAGTCACAACTATGAGCTTATTGTAGGGATGAGGGAGGGAGGGGGTTGAGGATGAGTGTGGAACCTTGGTCCATCCAGGTGACAGTCCCCTGGTGATGTCATCCTAGAGGCATTGGTCTGGTCCAGGTGGAACAGTAGGCTGAGCAGGTGAAGAGCGAGAAAACTGGGATGCACTGGTTTTGTTCGGCAGGCGCCACCGTCCCAGCTGCGCTGTTTTTGTGACACTCTACCCACTCAGCAGTGAGACAGATGTGGGTCCAGAGAAAGACCCATGGCTGTTTTTTCATAGAGATCAGAATCTGGCCCTGTGGAACCTGCCTTCCCCGTGTGCTAGTAGCAGGACTGAAGGTTGCCTGGTAGACCCGCTGGCCCAGGGACACCAAGTAGATCCTTTGATCTGTAGGCCCCTTGACCTGTACTTCCAGGGAGACCCTCTGACCTGTACCCCAGTTAGACCCTCTGGCCTGTACACCTAAGTAGACCCTCTGATCTATACACCCAAGGTGACCACCTGATTTGTACCCCAAATAGATCCTTTGACCTGAATCCCAGATAGATTGTTGGACCCAGGACTACTCTGTGAAGTCACTGAGGCCTGTTTGATCATTTGTATACTGTGGTACCCATAACAGCAGAATGAAGACTGTTGCCTTTGGTGTCTTGTCACTGCCGGGTCCCCAGTATTAACATTGGTTTACAGTGAACGTTTAGCATATTGTATATATTCTGCTCGAGGAAAGGGATTCTTATCCCATGTGTCCTTCAACCTCAGCATGAATACCTTGTTACACATATCTATCTACACACACACACACACACACACACACACACACACACACACACACACGTGGAGGGAGGGAGGGAGGGAGAGAGGGAGGGAGGGAGAGGAAGAATAATATACTTTAAAGGGGGAATAACTGGTTTGGGGAGTTCATTCTCTCTAGAGAAATTGGTGTCTAAAACTAAGTAAACTGAAAGGATGGATCCACCCCATATCCACACCTCCACAGCCTCCTGTGGGATCTCTCCTTGGTCTTTTCCTCCCTCCCCATCCTCCTCTACTGCTTCCTACACCTGCAAGTGCTTGGATTCTAAAGCAATCACCCCACTATGGAAACAGCAAACACTGCACAGCTTCCTTAGATCCCTGAAGCTGACTCCTCCATCCCCCCCATGGGTTTGAAACCACAGGCAATACCCAGTTTTCATGCATCAGCTGAAACTGCCATCTTAGCTCCTGGTCCCAGGGGAAGCCTGGCTTGGCCTTCTGCCTACCTGCTTTACCTCCTTTAAAGGATGCTGGGAGTCTGCATCTCCAGGCTGGGGACAATTGATTCTTTTCTTTCCCGTGGTGATCTCTTCAGTCACTCTGACTTGCCCTGGGCATCCCTTCTTCTTTGAGGCTGACTTGCTCTGTTAAATTTAGTCACTCCAATTGATCTGACAGGTGTTTCAGGATGTAGCAGTCAGATTCCAGATTCTCACAGAGACTATTATGGCCCATCTCTATGCCTACAGCAACCATTTCGAGCCCTGCTGAGGTTGAGGAGCCCAGTGTCCCTTCTAGAACTCCATCTTGTCCTGAAGGAGAAAGTCTGAGAGTGGAGACTGGTTTGGGTGTCTGTCCCTCTACTTTTGGGTTGTATAAATTACTTGGATTTGCTGCATGTCAGTATCATCTGTGGGATGGGTGAAGAGACACACAAAGGCATAGATACCCTCATGTGCACATGTGTGCATGTACACACGTGCACACATGTGTTTGCACACACACATGTATACACGTGCACACATGCTTATGTCCAAATGCCTACATATACCTGGAAACAATCCTGCCAAGAGAATGTATTTATGAAATTTGACCCCTTGCTAGCAAACTTTAAGTAAAAACCTTTGGACTAAAGAGACACTGAGCAAGGGAGGATAGAAACAGAATTCAGGAATTATGTAACTCTCAACAGTAAGATTTACATCCTCTAACTTGATTCCCTCCACAGTAACAAGGCCATAATCACAACGCCTTCAGAACTTGATGGGGATTTGAATTAACTCAGACATGGACCACATTCGAAACAGTTCCTGGCCCATACATAACAGCTCTTATCATGCCTTTATTAAGCTTCTAGAAGACAGAGTGACTCTTCTGAAGTTTGTCTTCACCTGTCCCACAGATGATACAGGCGTATAGTAAATCCAAGTAATTTACACAATCCTGAATGTAGAGGGAGAGACACCCAGGAAAGAGCACAGTACAGGTTAAGCATTTCTATTCTGGGTGGTTGTCGTGTGCATTAAGGGTTGGGTTTAGGAAAGTGCATCTCGGTTATTGTGAGAGATTGACAGGAGCAGGCTGAGTTTTCAGGTCAGTGAGCTGGAAATTCTGAGAGGAGAGAGGAAGCAAAGGTTTGAGACATACGGAGAGCCAACTTGCAGAAAGTCCTCTGGAGCCATGGCCGAATCAAACACCACAGCAAGGGAAATGTATTCTTGCATCTGAGTCTCTGTGTTGGTGGTAATAAATGATACAAGTAATTAAAGAGAAATTGAGCTGAAGTGAAGACTCTGCTCTTAGCTCATCCTCAGTGGGTAGTCTCTTTCCATTGGTCAATATTTACCTCCCAGGGTGAGTGATGAGAGTCAATACCTACTTCCTGTTGTTAGCCCATCTATTTTCTGTACACTACACGTAAGCGGCCTATACACACAGGCACCGGTACACTAATAGCTATATCAATAGAAAATCAACAGTAATCATTTATTTTTAATGGTCATCACTGTGAAACACCAAACAGAGCAATATTGTTCAAGACGGAGAGGAACACTTAGCGTGACAGATGTCTGTGGGTAATTGATTCTGGTTAACAACTTCCTGTCTTAATGGTGCTAATTGCGTTAATCAACGGGCTGATTTCATCAGAGGCTTTCAAAAGCACCTTCTTGGGCTGATGAGTTAGCTCCCAGGTGAAACACCCAGGCTGTGTTCATAACCACCAGCAGGACTGGTTCAGTGATGCCTTGCAGCGCAGCCAATCAACCCACGCGGCAGTCTGTGCCCCAACTGGAGTTCACGGGGCTGGTTAAGCCCATTAGATTGGGCCCGGCGGTGGTGGTGGTGTTAGTGTTAGTGTTTGGCGCTGTCCAGAATTGCTATCCTTTCCATACAGCCCAGCTTCCCCTTTGGGTGCTCATGGTACTTTGTGTTGTTACGCTGGGCACAGGCTCCGCATCAAGCTGACGCTTCCTTGGAAATTAAGGTCTTGAGTAGAAAGACCTAGAAAGAAAGAGAAATCAGGTTTGGAAAGACATCACTTTCAGTGGGCAGACACCTATTTTCAGTCCCCAAGCAGTTCCTGGCTCCTGAGCGCTCCCATGATTCCCTGAGCTCGCTCATATCCCATCAGCAGAGTCTCCTTGATTTCTGCTGCTTGTAGCCACAGTTCCTCCTGTGCCAATTCCAGTAGTAGACTGATAACAACTACACAGAGTACTGTGTTGAAAAAGGGATTCAGATGATGAATCTAGGATTGGTGGAAAAGAAGACTAACATTGAACCAGCAACATTCACATCTGGCGAGAATGACTTCATTATGTGGCGAGGGCTGTGCATAACTAATAACAGGAGCCTAGAGACAACCTAGAATGCAGTGGCTAAGTTAATAGTAGGTCAAAGGTTATAATTGTGTGGGGCTAAATGATGAACTGTCCCGCCATCTTGGCAGCTCTGTCATTATTCTGCTCAGGGTATGGATACTGTGAACCCCAGCATTGCTGGCATAAGTGGAACAAAACTGAGGGTTATAACACACATCAGATTAAAGACAGTGGTCAGTGGGTGTGGCCACTGTGTTCTCCACCTGTTGTCTGAGTCGTCTTTCGACAAGACATCCATGGGTAACTTAGGGACCAATTCTTGTGTCTCAGGTGTTTGCATCAGGTAAAATTGCCTGCTCAAATGTTCCCTCACTTCCTCTTGCTGCCCCCTACCACATGATTAAGCCAGTGCTCTTATGTCTTGTTTGTTTTAATGTTTTGTGTGTGTATCTATGTGTGTGAAGGTACGTGTGTATATGTGCGTGTGTGTATTATACATATATGCATGTGTGTATGTGTGTGCCTGTGTGTATGTGGGATATGTGTGTGTTATGTGTGGTGTGTGTGTAGGGTATGTGTATGTTTGTGTGTGTGTGTGTGTGTGTGTGTGTGTGTGTGTGTATAGTGTGTGCCTCGGAGCTCATGTGGAAGCCAGAAGACAACACAAGGCAGTTCTGTCTTTCCACACAGATCCTGGGAATTGAACTCAGATCATCAGGCATAGTGGCTGGCACCTTCACCCAAGCTGCCATCTCACTGGCCCAAAGCCATTGTTTCTGTTTAATATCTGCTGTGTGGACTAGATTAACTATGTCACCTGAGCATACCCATTTCCAGCCTGCCTCTTGGCCCTTTACCAATGTGAGCTACACACACTGCTTTGGATTCACATGTCTTTTCTAGGACAAGGCAGCGAGTGACTTTCAAAACCAATGCTCTGAAAGCTCAATTGCCTACACGTGTGTTTGTGTGCAAGTGCAGGCAAATGTGCATGTTTGCATGTGTGTAGACTCATGTAGTATGGGTATGGGCGTATACATCCATGCACTTGAGTGCGAAGGCCTGAAAATGATGTCAGGCATTCTCTCTTCATCCTTATCCACTGAGGCAGGGTCTCATCATCAAAACTAGAGTTCGCCAGTAGCCATTATGACTGGTTAGCTAAAGTGGGAGAGAGGCTGCAGCCCCAGCACTGGCCTTCTGAGGCTGCCATTACAGGCAGCCCTCCATGCTCACCTGGCATTTATGTGGGTTCTGGGGACTGGGACTCTGATCATCACTGTTGTACACCTGGTCTACCTCCCCAACCCCTAACTTTCCCAATTCTTAGTAGGAGGATTAATTAACAAGTTTTAATTCTGACCCAGAAAATATCTATCTATCTATCTATCTATCTATCTATCTATTATCTATATCTAACTCTATCAATCTAAATCTAGCATCTATCAATCTATCAGTGACTATTTCTATCATCTATATATTTACCTATCTACCATCTATCATCTATCTATATGTAGCTAACTATATTATTATATATGTAATTTTATTAACATATCATGAATCTATCTGCCTATCATCTATAAATCACATATCTACCTACCAATCATCTATCTGTAATATTTATTCACCCATCACGTGTCTATCTGCCTATAATCTATTAACCATATATTATTTAATTTAATTAAAATAAATGCCTCTAACATTTATGAATCCTCTATTTATCACAAGAACGTCCCATTGGCCCTGTCTTCTGCTGTGCAAACCCCTGTGATTAACACTTCACATGCATTATGTTTTCAGGACTTCCCGGCTTTAGCATCCCATTTCTCCGATGCATTTGTGAGAACACTAAGGCAGAGAGCTGTGTGGCGATGTCATCACAGCCCGTAGCAGGCAGAGCTATGGTCAGCAGCCAGGTGGCTCCTGGGCACAATGACAGCCTGCCACATATATTAGTTCCAGGCATTGAACCAAAGTCTCCCAAACATTTGGTCATATACGATATCTCTGAGGCAAGTGTTGCTTTGCCCCCATTTTACAGATACAAGAAACAAAAACTGAGGGTAGAACACTTGCTGTAAGGTTGCAGGTGGAGGGTAGGGAAACACCAGCCAGCAACTGTGAAAGCACAACCAGGAACCAGAGCAGGGTGTGTTTAAAGGCATATAATGGGAGAGGACTAGCAAAGAGAATCTGAGTGGCACACACACAAACACACACACACACACACACACACACACACACACACACACACACACACACACACACACACACACATTTTTGGTTAAACTAAACATTCCCAGTTGATCTTCTTGCAATGGAATCTGTCTGAAAATATCATGTGGCACCTCATAGAGAGAGAAAGAAGTTACTATGTGTCGATCAACACCATCTTGGAAAAACATGAGAACTTTAGTCTTGGGGAAAGGGCCTGGGAGTAGCACTTCCAGTGTAGGCAGGACTTTAAGTGAAAAGTGTTTATCTGGGGGATGATCTTTTAGCTCCAGGAGAGAGTGAGCACATCCTGTCTTGGGGGTTCAGTCCCATCGAAGGCTCTGTGAACACACTTGAGCAAGGCATACTCAAGCAATGAGTTTGTTTGTCTGAGCTGAGGGCAAAGTCTCCAGACTGCGGAGCTGACGTCCTGAGAGCTACACACCTGACGACTGGCACTCAAAAGCAATGACCACGGAGAGATGGGCACGGGGCTCACTTTGGCTTCCGCTGTGTTTGCGGTGATGTGTTTTCTTGCGCTGTACCCACTACCTGCATCAGCTTCAAACACTGAGTCCTTGATTGTTTTCATTTTTGTGGAGAAGTGCTGTGGCCTTTCTTTGCCCCCCCCCATCCACCCCCCCCCCCGTCCACCCCCCCCCCCCGTCCACCCCAACCTGTCTTTGCTCATCTTTACCCCACACCCAGCCCAGGACAAACTGCTCTCCGTCAGCTCAGCATCCATGAAGCCTCTGCTTTCTGGAGAGACATTACAAGCCACTGCATTACTGCGTTTGCATTTGTTTCTTCCTCCTCCCCCCTTCCCTTTTCTTCCCCCAGAGCTGAGGACCGAACCCAGGGCCTTGCGCTTGCTAGGCAAGCACTCTACCACTGAGCTAAATCTCCAAGCACACGTTTGTTTCTTTAAAGAGGTTTTTAAACCAACTTGGGAGCACCTGTCTGAGACGCCAGCTCCAGCTGTCCTTTCCTTAGCCTGTTCTCATTTAAGTGGAGCCTGGGTGTTGTCGCTGCTAGGGAGAATATTGATTTTTAGAGATGAGCCCGTGGCCAAACATATTGAACAGCTATTGGGCTTCCCGTGGTTAAATATTTACTCTGCATGATCCAACCTCTCGGTCCTTCCTTGCGTCTGACGTTGGACAGATTACTGTCCTCAGAACTCCTCCCGTCTCCATGACTTCCCAGAAGGAATAACTCAAACATGAGTAAGTTTGGGGAAGTGACCTTGATGTGTGACTGACATTTATTTAGGGGAGTTTGTGTATCCCAATTCACTGACTCATTCATGGTTGGACTCTTCACTCACTCACTCACTCGCTCACTCACTTATTCATTCATCCATTCATTAATTCATTCATTAATTCATCCATCCATCCATCCATACATACATACATATATTCAACCTGTGACCACTACATTCACACAAACAGCAGTGTGCTGGTCCAGTTGAAGGAAAGCAAATGCACACTTCCTTCGACTGTTAATGGTGCAACGTGCCATCTCAGTGTCATTCCTCACAGAGGACTGAATATCCAGGATGGGTTTCTGGGAACTTTGGAGAACATGAGCTTCCGTGAGAATCTGATGATAAAAGACTTCCGGCCGGAGCCTGCCACTCTGTGTTTAGTTCCTACTTGGCCACGCGCACCCTGTTGCTCTGGGAATGGAGAAAGTGAGGCATTCCTTCCCCAGGCTCCATCTCTCTGTCACTTCCCACTTCTTTCCTTTGTTTTCAACCACTTGAGTGGTGCAAAGGCCATTATGTGGGCTTACAGAAAATTGTAGGTGCTTAGAAATTGGTATTTTAAATGTTACTTTTGCAGGGCTTAGCTATGAACTCATAAATTCATTTCTTGGGGGGTCAATGAGAGCCCCTCCTCTCCATTTTTAATAACACTTCACGTTCCTGACCAATCAGAAGCCTGATGTTATAATCCTAAAGTGAGTGTGGACTCAGATGCTCTTTTGGCTTCTAGGTGTTTGTCTGAGAAACTAGGAAACTCTGTCCACTGACTTTAAACCTCTCTCCTGTTATTAATCATCACGGCCCCTGACACACTTCTTGGGCTGCTGGATACAGGCTCTCACCCTGCTTAAAGGTAATGTCATGTTTGAGAAATAAAATTCCTTTTACAGTACTGGGGGTGAAACACAGGGCCTCATGTGTAGCCTGATTTTGAAAATCAAGGTATGATTTTGAGTACTTTATTTCCTTTATTTTGCTTTCTTTTTGGGTTTTGATCTTAAGAGTTAAACAGTTATGAGGTGAAGAATTAATTCATCTAAGTTTAAATTTGTTTCTAAATTTAATTTCAATTTCCCCAAATTGGATTCTTCTTCCTTCTCTCTCCCTCTCTCTCCTCATCCCTCCCTTCCTCCCTCCCTCCCTCGACTGCTCTGTTTCTTCCTGTCTCTTCTCTTCCTTTCCAGGCCTTTGCTTTTTTAAGACAGTTTTTCCCAGTGTAGCTCAGGCTAGCCCCAACCTCATCATCTTTCTGAGATTACAGGTGTGAGCCATTGTACTCCGCTCAAAGCGACTAGTTAAATGTATGGGTATGCACGCATGTGTGGCGTTCATGCACATGTATATACAGGTACGTTGTCCACCTCAGATACCCTCCCTCAGGACCCTGTCCACTTTTTCTTTTGAGACAGAGTCTCTCACTGGCCTAGAAGTCACATATCCAGCTAAGATGCTGGCCAGTGACTTCCTGGGACCCTCCGGTCTGTGCCTGCCCAGTGCTCAGATTACTCCCACCTTGGCTCCTTTTGTGTGAGTTTTGGGATCCTGACTTAGGTCTTTATGATTCACTTTCCTGAGGAGCCCTCTGTCTAGTCTCCAATGCTGGACTCTTGAAGGAACCAGGATCACTGTCTTTTCTACATTCCCTGAAGCTTCTGTGTCCTTCACACTAGCAAAGCTCTTTGGTGTAGGCTATCTCACGGCGTCGGTCAGTGTGGAGACCTGAGAAGTGGGGAGTCCAAGGAGTTTCCAATGCTGACATATGTGAGAGCTAGCCCAGGAGTGTCCTATAGAATCCACTATAGCAAGTTTCACCATATACGGTGAATTGCCCCAATAAGAAAAAAATCACTGGCATTTTCCTACTAGCTTCTGACTCCATATTGAGGGATTAGAGACCCACTGACTATATAGAAAAAGAAAGTCCCTGTGTGATTTACTTAAAACCATACCTGAACAGGCTTTATTCAAAATGGCACGATAGCTCATATTTTGTATTTTAATTAAATAAAAGTAATAAGTTACTTAAGAACAACCTACTTGAGCAAGGCATGGTGGCACATACCTGTAATTTCAGAACTTTTGGGGTGGGGGAATGAAACAGGAGGAGTGCCTCAAGTTCCAGGCTAGCCTGGGCTACAATGGAAAGACCTTGTTTCAAAACACAAGAAGTCAAAACCAAGGCAAATAAAACAAAGCTGACCTGTAGCTTCCTCTATACAGTTCGGCAAGCATCATGTGGTAGAATTTCCTGTAGACCTCCCATCGGAACAGGAATTGGTAAAGCGAGGAATGCACCGCTTAAGTCTGTCATCTCCCCAGGGCTCATGACCTCCTCAGCTATGCAAGGTAGGCAGGCAGCCAGTTGTGTTAGAAAGAAGAAAAGAAAGGGTGGTGGAGAAGGAGAATGCTTGCTATGCAAGAGTGGGGACCTGGGTTCGAATCTCTAGCTCCCACTAAAAGTTGGATATAGCAGTTCATATCTGAAACCTCAGCTCTGGGTGGAGGGTGGACTCACTAACCAGTCAATCTAGGGGAATCAGTGAGCTTCCGATTCACTGGGGAACTCTGACTCAGGCGGCGGTGGCGGCGGCGGCGGCAGCGGCGGCGGCGGTGGTGGTGGTGGTGGTGGTGGTGGTGGCACACGCCTTTCATCCCAGTACTTGGGAGGCAGGGGCAGGTGGATTGCTGTGAGTTCGTGGCCAGCCTGGTCTACAGAGCTAGTCTAGGACACCCAAGGCTACACAGAGAAACCCTGTCTCGGGAAAAACAAAAACCAAACAAACAGAAATAAGTGGAGAGCGACTGAGGGAAGGTGCAACAATGTGGCTGAAACCCTTCACCCCTTCCCCTGCTAGTAGGATGCACTTGGGTGGGGTTTCTGCTCTGTACACAGATAGCATCAGAGTTGCCTCTCACCGTGCAACAGTTGCCTCTGCTGCCTCTGCTGCCTGCCTGTCGCTCTTTATCTCTGAACAGGAATTGGTTTATGGTGCTGTGAAATGTGGGCCTTATCAAGGGATGTGATGGGTTAATGCCTCCTTCACCTTTTTTTTTTTTTACCTTTGGTCCTGATGCTGATGTTTACAGTACAGGTTTGAACTTGAGGGAGGGGACTGGGGCGGAAGAAGATAATTAAAAGGTTCCTACTTGCCTGCTGACCTGTTTGGAGCAGGTAAGACCTGCCCAGGTGTGGGCAGGGGCCCTTCACCCACAGCCCTATCTCCCCAGGGAGATAAATTCACAGTTAATAAATATGAGAAGCTCGGAGGAGGCTATGAGCCAGAGCTGTACTGCAGGCCCAGCCCAGTGGATCAAAGAAAACTAACTGGCTTTCTCAGCAGGATATACCAGGGGTCAGAGAAGGGTTCTTGTCACAGAGCTGGCAAGGAAAAGCTAGCATGAGGAGAAGTCCCTGAGTCCTCATTTATCCATGGTAATGGGGCCTTGGGCAGATGTTTTCCTCCCTCCAGACCTCAGTCTGCTGAGGCTAAAGCTCAGTTCCCTGTGTCTTAGGGCTCCTGAGGAGGATATTTGATAAAGAAAAGCAACCAGATCATGCCTGGTGCGGAGTAGGCACTTAAGAAGCACAAATCCCCATCCCACTTCGTTTTACTAGAGAAATAAAACAAAAAATATTTTTTTTATTTATTTATTTATTTATTTATTTATTTATTTATTCTCTCTCTCTCTCTCTCTCTCTCTCTCTCTCTTTCTCTCTCCTCCTCTCCCCCCTCTCCCTCCCTCCCTCCCCCCCCCCACCAGTGTGTGTGTGTGTGTGTGTGTGTGTGTGTGTGTGTGTCTGTCTGTCTGTCTGTCTGTCTGTCTGTCTGCCTGCCTGCCTGCCTGCCTGTTTAAGGGTGCACCAGTACCAAGTCCCACATGTGAAGGTCAGAGCATAACTTGAGGGAGTCAGTTCTCTCCTACCATGAGGGTCCCTGGGATGGAACTTGGGGGGCTGTCAGGCTTGGCAGCAATCACCTATAATTGTTGAGCCACCTCTATGACCCTTCCCCCTTTGTTTTTTGAAAGTGGCTTTGGAAGCAAAGTGGTGTGGAGTGCTTCCTCACTGGGCGTTAGGCTTAGTGCAGAGAACACGGAATGGGGAAACCCTCATAAGATGCCAATGCTGCCCTTGCTGTCTACAGTCTGAAGAGGAGAGAAACACTGACACTGACAGTGACACACTCCATGCTGAGCCCTTGCTGCTCTGAGTACTTTTCTTATATTTCCCTGGATTTGTTTTGGCTCCTGGTTTCAGAGACTTCTGATCGTAGTTGCTAGCAGATGGTGCAACAGCTAATACACCTACCAGGCACTCTCCTTGACTGACCCACTTCCTCCAGTGAGGTCTCCCCTCGAAAAGCTTCCATGAACTCCCTAAATAGTGCCACTGGCTGGGGACCAAAAGTTCAGAACAATTCAATGCTGTGTAACATTCAGATGTCAGAAGAGATACACCGGAGCCCTCTGTACTCAGACAGCCCTCATTGGGAGGCTTGTGTATAATTTAGCTGATCCTGTTGTTTCCATGGACCCACTCCACTGATGTCAACCAGGTGGACAGTCTCAGGTCCCACCCTCGACTGCAGAAGCAGCTCCTCCTTGACAAGGTCTGGGTGTAGACCATTTCCTTCCTGTTGTCAGTGGATACAAGCCACCCATCTCCCTTGACTTCTAGAAACCTCCATGTTTACAAATGCCATTTCACAACTTCAATCTCCATTCCCCACCCCCACCCCCTGCAGCCTCTCATCTTTGATCAGGACCCTCCTGGTCTCCCCTAACAGGGACCCCACAGTGACACAGCCTATCTGGGAAAGGAGAGTCATATCCTCATCGTACGATCTCTAACTTTATTGTGTCTACAGAGCTCCTCTCTGTGTGTAAGTTAGCACATCCATAGGTCCGGGGGCTCCAGGGATGGTAGGTGTCTGGCGAGGCATTGTTCTGCTTATCAAATGTCCTTATTATTCACACCTTCCTAAATAGACTGCGGTGTTCTTGGAGCCTGTGTCTTCTGTCTATATCATAACTGCTCAGCCCTCCCAAGGCCTTCTGGGTGCACCTCCATACGTCCTCAAGATTCCGCCTTCCCTTCTAGGCCACCACTCTCAAGAGATTTAGATTCCTGGGTAACGTGTGCCGGTCAGACATTCAATTGGCATTTTGTTCTATTAGATAGATCACAGGCACTCAACTCTTAGGGGGTTAGAATAAGCCACTCCGTTTTGAATGTGACAGCACATATTGCTGAGGTGACATATCTGTTTCTTCCATTCATCTTGTTTGTGGGACTATCAGACCAGCAACAAAGATACTTGTATATGCACACGTGGGTCGCCAAAGGTCATGGAATGTTCAAGAATCAACACGCACGCAATCAAGCCATGGTATCCGCCACATGAGGAAATGATTTTCTTTCACCCCCAGCCCACCAAGCGGACCCCAAGGAGAAACAAGAAGTCCCTTCAAAATATTAGCCAAGCTCGGAGCCACCCTTGCTGAGAAGGGACCAATGGCCCTGACAGGCATGCTCAGGTGGGTGTCACTTCCTCTGGAGTGCAGGAAGGGGTAGCTACAGCCCTGGTTTCAAGAAAGGCCCCGTGACTAGAGTGTCGAGATGTAGCCCTCAGTGCCTAACGTTTCTGAGGTTTTAGATTTTTCTTTTCATTAAGGTGGTGCTGTTGGGTGGAGTTTGTGCAGTGCCAGGTGGGATGCGTTGAGTAGAGCTTTGCTCTTATCAGTCTGAGCTCATCTCTTCTCACCTCTCTGCATGATCTGCGGGCTTCCTGGCTCTTGAGGGTTGTGTCAGAGAGGGCGTGGTGTCTGCATGCACGGGCCTCCCTCCTCCCGTCAATGGCACTGTCACAACCCTGATTAGAATTAATAATTGATTTATATAGCACCTTTTACAAGCCTCCAAGTATTCTCGGCACAATTGGTCCCTGTGTGGACACACGCATCACTTCGCCCTCATTGCCCTGCCTGGGAGGAGCTTGGTGGTAGTAGTGGCGCCAGTCACCTCGGTGGCGCCACTGATGTGACAGGGAGACAGTTTGATGAGGGAAGTGGGGAAGTTTGTTATCTCCCCTGGCGGGGCGGAGGCCATGCTGGGTTTATTAATAAGTCAAAGGGTTCAACTACAGAGAAGCGTGCTCAGGGAAGCAGGCGTGGGCCACGGGGTGTGGTAGCTCCCTCATAATAGAGATGAAAAGAAACGGAGGGGGCCAGCCGATGGAATAAAATAATTCCAATGGCGAAGATGGTATAAGGTCCACACATGTGTGAGTCATAACAACATGTCTCCCCTGCTAGGGCAAATTAGAAACTGGAGGTGGTTATCCAAGGCTTAGGCTAATGGCAGCCATGTTTGAGGGAGCTTGTCTACATCTAGTATTTTAAGACATCCTGGACTAAGATTTGAAGAGTCCCAGTCAATGATAATCTTTATATTACCTCCCTCTCTCTGTCTCTCTCTCCCTCCAACCTCCCTCTCCTCCCTCCCTCCCCCTTCCACCTCTGTATATGTACAACTGGTGGAAGTTTGTCTCTCTGCATTGGTAGGTCCTGGGAATTGAACTCAGGTCCTTATGCTTGGCAGCAAAATCCTTTACTTTCTGTGTCATTTCCCTGGCCCCACAATTTATTTTGAGACAGGGTCTCTCCCAGGCCTGAAGTGTATTGATTTGCTCAGCTGGCTGGCTTGTCTGCAGGGATCCCCCTGTCTCCACCTCCAGGTGCTGGGATTACAAGAGTGTCCACTCCATCTGACTTTTTAATGTATGTTCTGGAGTCTGAACTGGAGTCCTAATGCTTGCTGGTCAGGCACTTGACTGACAGCCATCTCCCCAGCCCCAAGAGCGTCTACTACTTGTGTTTGTTTTCCAGAGTCACCATCATGTAGCTTAAGAACATCTGAGACCTTTCATGTTAGAAACCATTTCTGAAGGTCACTAGCTGGAGGGATCTTGGGGACATCACGGACCCTCCACTCAGCTCCATGTTTGCATTTCCATTTGTGCCTACTTATCAGGAGTGAAGCAGTGTCTGACACGTGGTACATATTCCATCAGGATAAGCTATTATTTTTATCATCATCATCATCATCATCATCATCATCATCATCATCATCATAATCACCACCACCATCATCGGTAGCATCTCCATCACCACCAGCATCACTGGCATCTCCATCACTACCTTCACCACCATCATCATCATCTTCTTCATCATCACCACTACCTTTACACCCATTGTCATCATCATCATCATCATCATCATCATCATCTCCATTCCCTAGAATTTCTTTACAGAGAAATGAGATGCCTACTGTGAACAAGAATGGTCTTCACAGAAAGGAGGTCTGAAACTCGGAGAAAGTGCCTCTTGGTTGTCTGAAGTCCTGTGTTCTATTTCCTGGGAGGTCAGGGGAAACCTAGACTCACCCAGGAGTAAAGATAAAGCCTAGAGATGGGTCATAGAAGTTGGTTGGAAGTGAAGGGACTCAGACCAGGAAGCTAAAGGACATGTGACAGTTCCAAGAAAGCCAGGTCACAAGGTGGAGACTGAGATGACGTGGAACCTAGGACTCTGGCAGTGACAATTAGACTGGAGTTTTCTGAGTTCATCCAACCTGATACCAGTGGGGTGGTCCAGGTTCTGGGAACAGATCTCTACAGGGCCTTGTGAATGACAGGGCAATCGCTTTCTCGGAGGGTCATAGAATCCACCACTGGGAAGTTGTGTGTTACCCAGGTGCTGGCTGATATGGATACACATGGACACATCAGCCCACAGGTTGAACAGTCATTCATTTTGTCCCAGCTTAAGCACAAGTTTCAGTCCTGGGAAAGATCAGGATATGGTGACCCAGGACAGCTGGTCACCCTTAGTCCATATTTTAGAGAAAATAGTCATTAATGTTTGGACTTCAAAGATTTCAAAAATATCATTTTTTTCAACATAAAAATACAAGCAAGCAAGCCAATTCTATTATCAGAAAAGCTCAAACCTTCATTTGAAAGAACCAAAACCCTCCACAAGGTCATTTCCCCCCATCAAACCAAGCCCTTTGCTACTTTAACAATAGTGCTTATAAGATTTATTATTTTCATCTCACATGCAGTGCCCACAGAGACCAGAAGAGGACGCTGAATCCCCTGGAACTGTAGTTACAGACAGTTGGTGAGCCTTCATGTGGATGTTGGGAACTGAACCCAGGTCCTCCGGAGGAGCAGCCAATGCCCTGAACCATGAAGTCTTGTCTCCAGCCACAACAGTGCTTTAAAACAACACTCTTCCAAGTCCCCTGTCACTCCCTGGAATAACTGTAGTAATCACACTGCTCCATCCCCGTTAGGAGCGTTTCTGTATGGCGGGCTCCTTGCTCATCTCTTCAAACTGAAATATGTCATTGAGTTTGCATGATGCTCTCCACGAGGTATGAACTGTGGAAACCAAGGCTGAGGAAGCTCGGGTCACTTTTGGGTGGTTGGCATGCAGGTGACCTCAGAGTGGAGCCCCGACACAGTGCACAGCGTGTGTTACACTGCACCGCGCCCTCTGCTGACTAGATAAGGACACTGTGAGGCAGGGGGCCTCTTCTCACAAATCCTCTGTGTGTGTGTGTGTGTGTGTGTGTGTGTGTGTGTGTGTGTGTGTGTGTGTGTCTTCCTGAGAGCAAGTCTCAGCAACACAGAGGACCCAGCTTGAGGCTGGAAGCATGGTAGGGGCTCAATTTATATGCAGAAACTGAGAGCCAGTGAGATGACTCAGCAGGGAAAAACAAAAACAAAACCAAAAACAAAATACTGCTTGCTCACAAGTGTGGTGGTGTCCTGAGTTGGATTCCCCAGGAAGAACACGGTAGAAGGAGAGAATTGGTTTCCCCCAAATTACCCTCTGCCATGTATGTTGTCACCAGAAAACATGCCATGCACGCACACACACACACACACACACACACACACACACACACACACACACACACAAATAAATGTAATGAAATAAAAATTAAAGTGTTTGCTAAGTTGTATCAAAATGAAAAAAAAATCTTTGCACAAAAATATTGTTGCCAAAGAAGCTATCCCACCAAACTGATTGTCTTCTTTTCTCTACCACCAGAATAAGAGTTGTTTCTAATGTGTCAGTCTCCCATTGAATTTAAGCGTATTACACATATACAGTAGCCTCCCTTTTTTCTGAGAGGTGTATGGGTGCCAGAAGCTGTGGGCAGTAGGGAACTGCAGGGCTGAGAAAGCTGTTGCAATAACTAAGATGGTGTTCACCCACGAGATGACAGCATATGCACCAAGGACACTCTGTACAAAAGGGAGATTCAAGGACGGGCGGGAGGGCTGGGCCAGGATACAATGTTGCCTCATCTCACTTAGAGTGGCACAAATAAATGCCATGATACGTGACTATTTCCGGAATTTCTCGTCGGATGTTTTGGATTACTATTGAGCACCTGTGTATATACATAAATAAAACACACAGTGGGCAGCATATACACACATGTATGTAATACACACATGTATATAATGCATACATTATTATAAGGATAAGCCCATATACCTAGCACAGTGCGTGGACCTTGGGAAACACTCAATTGAAATAATGATTGCGTGTGTCTAAGGAGGAAACATGAAGTGGACTTTCTCGGCAGCAAATTTGGAAACACATGACTTTTATCTGAGTCCAGTGGCTTCAGGAGAGGAAGGAGGTACGTACTTCAGCAGTGAGGGTACATCTCAGGGGTTCCTGCTTCATACCTTCACACCACTTTCTCTGGAACCCCTCAGTGACCGGCAAGAGGCAGCAGGTGAGGAGAGTCACTTGGGTCACGGACTATCCGTAGGGGAAGAGCCCGAGCAATGCTGACAGCTGACACAGTCCTCTACAATGGCTCTCGCTGCTCTGCTGACACGCTGGGTATAATTAAGCCAATTACACCTCACCGCAAGGCTACTAATGAGCTCAGTACAATTTAATCCCCCTTTTAGAGATAAGAAACGGAGGTACAAGAGGTTATGTAACTTGCCCAAGGTCCTGAATCTTGGAAGCCACTGTTTGGCTGGGGGCCACGCCTGACCCCCTGCAGGGCATTTCCCACAGCCTATGAAGAAAGGCTGGGGGGCGGTACTCTGTACCACCATGTTGCTGATTTGACAGGGCAAGGTAGTGAGTGGCTGCCATCCCAGCACTTGCAGGCTGAGACAGGAGGATTGTGACCTTGAGGCCAGCCTGGGCTTTCAGAAACATCCTGTCTCACAATAAGAACAACAAAAGGGTTGCCAGTTGCATTTATTGGCAGGAGGCTAACAGTCCCTAAGGTAATAACTTTTTTTCTGAAATGGCATACGAGTAGCTTCCGCTGTGGTGCACGCTCTCCACCTGAGACACTCTGTGAACATTCTTACAACAGTCTCTTTTGTTAATCTCCATGTGGTGTGTTTATTTGTGCATTGATTCATTAGTTTTTTTGAGATGGGGTCCTGTACAGCCCAGGCTGGCCTTGAACTCACTATGAAGTTGAGGGTGGCCTGTTGCTTCTCCTCCCCGTACCTCCTAAGTTGGCAGATCTGAGCCCTCGGGACTGGAGAACATCCCTGTGTAATTTCCCCTAGGGCCTTACTCATGCCTGAAAGCTCTCCGCCTGTGTGAGCTGCCTCCCAAGCCTGGAATCTTCTTCATCTGGTTGATGATGACAGTAATCCAGATCTAGGAGCCCCGGCTCAGTCCAGGTCAGCTGGAATTTTCTGGCACCTGTAAATAAACAGAAATCTCACTCTACACTCTTGGAAACAGCAGAAAAGCTAGGGCTCAGTAAGTAAGGAAATTCCCCCCAGAGCAATGCTGTCTTGCCATGCAATGTCAGGGTGTGTAATGACAAGAGTAGTGTCCTGATGGGCGGTGGGGGGGGGTTGTCACCCTGTGCCCTGAAAGTCTAGCACACTCTCTCTCCCCTTTCCCACTATTTCCTGAGTGTATTATCTTGAATCATGACTTAGGGTGAGGCTTCCGCCATCCCCTGCTTCTCACTCCCACCTGTTTAGCCAGTTTTTCTCCATCTTCAAGGTAGTTCAAATGACTAATGGAGGCCAGGGGTCAGCCTTCGGTCTCAATGCCCTGGCGGCAACCACCTCAGGGTTTTGAGGCAGGGTCTCTCACTGACCTGGAACTTAAGTATGGAGTCCCAAGGACCACCTGTCTCTGCCTCCCCATCGCTGCGAGTGCTTATTCAAGCCGCCATGCGTGGTCTTTTATGTGGTTTCTGCTACTGCAGCCCAGGTCCTCAAAGAAAAGTATCCAGAGTCCCACGTTTCAGGCTCCACTTCCCCCGACCCCCGCCCCGGCCACACAGCCCGTTCCCCAGTTCCATGTAGTTCTAGTCTCCTTTATCCAAAATGACTCTAACACGGGGAGGGTCCTGCTTCATACCTTCACACCACTTTCTCTGGAACCCCTCAGTGACCGGCCCTCAGTGGGGCTCTCTAAAGCAGTGGTTCTCAACCTTCCTAAGGCTGCGGACCCTTCTGTACAGCTCCTCATGTTGTGGGGATGCCCCCGCCCCCCACCATAAAATTATTTCATTGTCACTTCATAACTGCAATTTTGCTACTGTTATGAATCGTAATGTGAATAGCTGATATGCAGGATGTCGGATACGCAACCCCCTCCCCAAAGGGGGCCAACGGCCCAAAGGTTGAGAACCATTGGCCAAAGTGTGTTTCTTAGACAAAACGATTCTTATATGTCAAATACAGCTGGGGACTGTGGCTAACTCTGTCCAATTTGGGGAGATTTACAGAGAGGGACACAGAACAGGGGTATAAATCATCCACATAGTATATGTTGATATTTAAACAAGACCCTAAGCTACTTCCTTATGCAGCTAATTCTACTTTTTTTTTCCTACTCTTTAGCAGCAGCTTGATGTTTGTGGGGTGCAGAGCTCAGGCTTTGCAGACTACCCCCCCCCATTTGATAATGGTGAGGTGTCTCTGCAGACTTTCTTCCTCTCTGAACCTAAAAAAAAAGGTTAATAATTTGTGTATTATTATTCTATGTGTGTTGAGGTTTTGTCTGCATGTATATCTGCCTGAGGGTGTCAGATCTTGGAGTTACAGACAGTTGTGAGCTGCTATGTGGCTGCTGGAATGGAAGCCCAGTCATCTAGAAGAACAGTCAGCGCTCTTACTTGCTGAGCAGCCCTTTCTCCAGCCCCCATTTCTGACTTTTGATTGCCAGCATCTGACCACTCAGTTTGTGGAGCTGAATTGAAGTGTTTCCTTGTCAAGGCACCACAGAGGCTAGGTTAGTGTGACATGAGAAAACAAGCCGGAAGGCCAGCAAAGCCTGGCCAGCAGCACACTTGCTGTGTGTTATTCTTTGAAGAAAAAAAAAATTAAAAGGACACACTATTGAGAAACTTAGCAAAGAGAAAAGGATGAGAAATCAAGTCACCCGCATTTTCTATTACAACATGACATCTAAAGCTACGGTGTGGCATGGGTACCTGGGGCCTGCTGCCCTGGACTTTGCATCCACAGTACCTTCCCACTACATCCAAGACCTGTCAGATCTGTGGGTCAGAACGCAAAGGAACGCTTCAGTGGGAGGTGATAAGGGCTCAAAAGAGGGTCTGAGCCATGCTCGCTCTCTTTCCCACACCGACGCCTGCCAGGTGAGTTGGAATAGATTGGTTTGGGCTGCGAATTGTTTTAGTAACTTTCACACACTGTGACAAAGCATCCAATGTGAACAGCTTAAGAGTGGAAAGATGGATTTTGGCTCATGGGCTTCTGAGAGTTCAGCCCATAATCTATTAATTTTGGACCCATGTCAAGCATATAAAGGAAAAGGAATCAGAGCAAGGCAAGGGTGGGGCATTAGGTATAAGCTTAAAAGGCTGCTGTCAGTGACCTGTGTGCTTCAAGTAAGCTCCATCTCATAAAGCTTACAATACCCCCAATAATAGTGCTGGCTGCCGAAGGCCCAGCACCAAAAACACCAGCCTGTGGAGGCTATTTCATATTTGACCCATAGCTTCCCTTCCTTTTCTTTATTATAATTTATTTAGATTACATCCCCAATTGTTATCCCCTTACTTGTATCTTTCCATTCCCCCCTCCATCCCTCTTTAACGCTGTTCTGACAGAAGGGGACCTCCTCCCCCACCATATAACCACAGACTATCAGGTCTCATCCCTGTAGCCTACTTTCCCTTCCTCTGTGTGCCACCAGGCATCCCCACCAAGGGGAAGTTGTAGGCTCAATTTTCTTAACAAATATATTTTATTACAAACTTATTAACCAAGAGCACCTCATTTATAACCCGACTAACATAAACAATAGGAAATGAAGATTAAAGAATACAATAATGAAACCATAAGGATATCAGTTCTGAGGAACGATTCTCCTGGTGTAATCAGCAGGATTTCTTTTGCTGGAACCTGGAGTAACCAGAACCCAGAACCTCAGCCGGAGCCCGGAGCCCTGAAGCCTTCTCTTGAGTGGTTCTCTCTAGGAGCATCTCGAAGTGGAGCAATGAACAGCCAAAAGTATCCGAAGTCTTCAAAGGCCCTGCCTCTTGTTTTTGGCTCATTTTTATACATCCTCTCAGAATTTGTTCAGGGATGTTTTTCAGCTTGTTAATAACCAATCTCCTCCACATGGTTGTTCAACTTCTAAGGGGATAAATATCACCTGCTCTCTCACAGGTCTTTTTCTCATCCCCCACTTGTGAGCTAAACAATAAACATGTTCATCTCTCCTTCAGGAAGTGGTCAAACTGGGGACAACAGAGTTCATGTCAGAGGAAGTCCCCACTCTCCCCGTAACCACGGAGAATGAGCTGTCCATTAGCTCGATCTGAACAGGGGGTCTAGGTTCACTGTATGCATTGTCCTTGGTTGGTACAACAGTTTGCGAAGGCCCTCTTGCCCTTTCTATGTGTACCCAGGGGGGCCTGTGCAAACTGTTATACCAACCAAGGACAGTGCATACAGTGAACCTAGACTCCCTGTTCAGATCAAGCCCCACTTTGAATGGAAGTGAAGGCAGAAGCTGCAGAAGGTGTGGGTTTTATGACGTCAGTTTTACCTCGTGAGTGCAATTCATTGCATCCCTGTGGTGCGTAGATAACGGGAGTATGAGCAAGAGGGTGTGGGATGGCCAGGATAAGGGTACAGAGAGTGAGGTGTGGCGTGTGGCATGTGTCATATGCACATTTCTCATAGCGCATGGTTTTTCTCATATTCATCTTTGTGATGCAGGCTCCTTGGTAACTACTCTTATCTAATGAGCATCATTCACTGCAGACTTCTGATTGGTCAACTATACATTTGAGAATTCATTCATTCGGTCACTGGTTCGGACTACACTTTCGCTTGGAAGGGGGGTCTTTGTTGGTTCTATTTATTCATTTGCTCACGTATACCCCTAAGGAGTCTATGAGCCACATAGGCTAAGGCTCCTCTCATTGTCAACTCACTGAAAACCGAAACAGGATTTCCCAATAACTCAAGCCCTTTATTGGCAATTCTTGGCACAGTGACATGGACAAAGAACTTTTGGGCTATAGGTGAACTCCTACATTCCTACGTTTTCTTTGTGAATGTGCAGCCCTGGCTAGCCTGGAACTCATCAGGTAGACCTGGCTGTCCCCAAACTCACCGAGATCTGTCTGCCTCTGCTTCCTTAGAGCTGGGATTGATGCTGTGAGCCCCGTGTTCAGCTTGAGTTCTTTTATTTTTTTTATTATTTATTTATTTATTTATTTATTAGTCTGTATAATTAATTGGAATTAAATGGATAATTGGACGACATAGCGGGACAACAGTAACAGTCAGAGGCTCTGAGTGAGGACAGATGGGAGAGGGTCCTTTTTGGCACGCAGGAAGATGAGGTGCCTGGGAAGCATCCAGCACTGTAGGAGAGGTTTTCCAGTCTTCCTGTTCATTTTTCTATCTCAAGTCTTATCACCCTCCAAAGAGCCTTCTCCTCAACAACCAATAGGTTTCTTGTTTTTGTTTGTGCGCATGTGCACATCCACATGAAGGCAAAAGGTTGATGCCTTGCCTTCAATAGTGCTCTTCTACCCTACATAGAGACATAGACTCTGACTTGAACCCAGAGCCCACTGATCAGGCTTGGACAGTTAGCCAACTTGCTGCAGGGAGACCGCAAACAGCACCACGGACACTTGGGGGACCTCGTGTTCTAGCGTATAGGCCTAGGGGTAGAAGGTTGCACACGAAAACCATAACAACCGGTGAGTGAAAACACAAGCCAACACACAGCGCTGGGTATAAAGGCATCCTGGGTGCGTGGAAAGACCCTAGCTTTCCATGAAACTTGCAGCACCAGGGAACAGGTGTCCAAGTGGAAGGAGGGAATTGTTGTTGCAGCCAAGGCCAGTAGCCACATAGGGCTTTCTAGTCAGAAAGAGATGTACCCGCAGATGCCTGGGGACCAGAGTGAGTCTCACCAGCCGGGGCACACACACAGTCATACTTGTGGGAAAATGAGCTGAGGCAGAATCGAGAGGGGCAGGCACGAGTTGCCCTGTCCTTGGGAGGCAGTGGTCCGACTTCCTATTGCTGTCCTGAGGAAGTTCCCAGGCTTCTGAGGATGGTAGCCTCATTCCTACTCTTGTGTGTGTGTGTGTGGGGGGGGGGAGGCTGGGGGAGGGGGGCTGGAATGTAATAGCGAGAGAGGTGATGTGGAGCTGGGGTTATGGTGTCCAGCCTCCTGATGCCTAACCTCGGAGCCACCGCTGAGGAAGGCTCTTTGTTCTGTCCTTGTAGTATTTTATTGTCTGGGTATTGTTATTATGGCTGACACAGGCTCTCATTGGGTAATCCAGGCCTGCCTTCAACTTGCAGCAATCCTCCTGCCTCAGCCTCTCCAGGACAGAAGTCATAAGGGTGTGTCAGTATTCCTAATCCATTCATTTTTTTTTTCTCATTGTGTAACCTTGGCTGGCCTGGAACTCACCATGTAGACAAGGCTAGCTGCCAACCCACAGAGATCCACCTGCCTCTACCTCCTAAGTGCTGAAATGAAAGGTATGTGCCACCATGCCTGGCCCCATCCATCTATTATTGTTACCACTGCAGTTGAGCCTGCTGTGTTTCCACCAAAACTTATTTCTTTTTCCACCTGGGAATAGGCTAGCATAATTTCTCCCAGTGTTTCTGGGAGGTGGATGAGACTCGTGACCATAATAAGGTAAAACACAGAGGGAATTAGGGACGGTCCCTACTCCCAGGCTGGGTTCTTTGAAGACTTCCACACCACCCACCACCCTCTTTTGCCACTCACTTGTCAAGGATAGTAAGGTGGACTCAGTTTCTTCCAAGGAGCCTGGACTCCTGATAATCCTCTGTGGGCTGGAGCTACAGTTTGTATTAGGCAGAGGCAAACTTAGGTGACAAAGTGTGAAGTGTTGACTCTTTCATCGGTTCCAGCAGCCACGGTGTACAATCCACACCCAGCAGGTGTCTGAAGACCCTCGAGACACCAGGGGAATTGAGACATGTCCTCAGTTTTGAGGGCTGTTCACCCCATCTGCAAAGACCCTGAGGGTCTCCCGGAGCGACTCTCTGAGAATCTTTGTCCTGTCTTTGACAAAAGTGCTAAAATGTAGCATGCGCCTACAAAGAGTTTGTAGTGGTTGGCTTTTGCTGTGTTTTGTTTATTTGTTCTTCTTTGAGACCGTTTCTTGACATGCCTTCAAGGATGGGCTTTGAATTTGTGACCTTTTTGTCTGTCTCCCAAGTGCTGGGAGAGTCATTTATTAACAGAATATTAAGAAAGTCTTAGAAATATGTCAGAGTGGGGGACAGCAAGGGCTTCACCCAATAGAGTTCTTGCAGAGATGAAATGAGGTTCTGCTTTTGAAACCTTTATCCCAGGGAGCGAGCGCTCTATATGACAGGCTGGCTCTTATGGACAAGATTACAGTAGGGAGAAAGCAGGTGTCGAAGGTGTATCAGGCCTGGGGTGGGAGTTGATGTGCGCAAAAGCCAGGAAGGCAGGAGCCAAGATGAGTGACAGGAGGCATTATCTAGAGAAAGTAGATTGATACGCAGGGGTCCCCCACTGGGAGTGGAGCACGGAAGAAGGCAGGAAGCAGCCAGGAGGGGTGCTGTGAAGCTGTAGTCCCCTCCCCCTCCCCCGAGCTAGAACAGCTACCCAGCCTGAACCCGGATCACGCCACTCGCCACCACACTGGCGCCTCCTCATATCTCAGCTGTTATTTCCAAGAAGCTCAAAGGGCTTTCCGGAAGTTATCTGCACGCTGGACCCAACAGTCCAGGCTTTATCTCGCCATCTCACAGATGGGAGAACAGGACACCACGTGGTTAACCTACTTATCCAAGATCAGAGTGTGAGCCATGGCCTATGTGTAATCACATTCTAGATTTCTCTGCCTCAGGCTCTCCCCCTCCCCGCCGCCCCCCTCGCGGCTATCGCTCTCAGCCAGGACCGCCAAGGCGGCGGCGGCGGCAGGCCTTCTTCCTCAAAGACAGTCCAGGCTCCTCCCGCAACTCAGTTATTAGCAAGATCTTGATCTCTGATGACAAGGAATTTGATTTACGGACTCAATATTCTCTTTAGATCTCCTGGACTTTCCATGCTTTCGTTCCTGGCGTTGATTAGACAAAAGTTCACACAGGGCCGTCGAGATGGTAAAAGCAATGGCTACCAAGACTGGCGACATGAGCGTGAACTTGGAACCCACGTGGTGGAAGCAGAGCACCTCTTACAGCTGGGTGTCCTCTGACCTCCGCACACAGGTGTCCTATGGACACACGTACAAATAAAAATAAAATAAAATAAACCCAAAACAACACTTCACACAAAAAGAAAACTTGACTCCGTGATGGATAGTTATCTACATGGAGCCTGAATCCATCCACAGCCAGTTCGATTTAGTTCAGTTTATTGGCTGGCCACTGTTACACAGGCAGAAGGAGGTTTGCAATCATAGAGTAAGCTGTGCTGTCAGAAATCTCTTCAAATATCTGCAAGTGATGAGAAAATGTCTTTTTTTATAAAGATTTTTTTAGGTTTGGGGTTTTGCTTTTGTTTCTTTGAGTTTGAAAAAAGACTCCCAAATCTTCAGCTTCTGGGAAACAGGTTACTTTAATACAATAAGGTTTGTGTCTGTGTAAAAGTGTGTGTTTTATGTGTTTATATAGGTATGCATATATGGATATATATGTGTGTGTGTATGTATGCATTTATATGTGTGAATATAAGTATGTGTGTGCCTGAGTATGTATGTGTATATCTGTGTATATGTGCATGTGTATATATATATATATATATATATGTGTGTGTGTGTGTGTGTACATATGTGGCTATGTATGAGTGCAAGTGTATGCATGTGTGTGCTCTTGGGTGTGCATATGCACACTCCTGCAGGAGTCAGAGAACAACTTGGCAGGAGTTGCTTCTCTCCTTCCACCATGTGTGTCCCAGGGGTTGGACTCAACTCGTCATCAGGCTTGTGGCTCCTTTACCTTCTGAGCCATTTGGCTGGCCTCAGTGCTCAAGTTTTTCACCTTCCTCAGTGAGACCAATGCCGGAAGACTTACACACACACACACACACACACACACACACACACACAGAGAGAGAGAGAGAGAGAGAGAGAGAGAGAGAGAGAGAGAGAGAAATTCCCCTTTGCTTACAGGGGAATCTGTGACTGCTTTCACCAGAGCAGGTTTGAGAAATAAGCCTGTTTGAGCATCTTGGGGGAAGAAATCCATTTGGGAAGTGAACTTCCTTCAGAAGCCAGGTCTCCAGCAACTTGGACATGTGCTTGTCCACAACCCCATCAGCAAATGGTTTTGCCTAGGGTCCAACTTCTGAGGTGGCCCTGCCAAGTGGCTTAGCCAAAGCGGCATCATGGATGGATGCCACACACCAGAACTGGATGTCTAAGTGAGGGACTGTATTCCCACAGACACTGTAGGTTTTCTGCCAGGGGCCCATGCTGAGAAACCTAGTCAGTCAGCTCTGGACCCCTGCCTAGAGCGCAGAATGAAAGGCCCTGGAGTCTCTAAGCCCCCTGCTGAGACTGCCCTGAAGACAAAAGAAGCAGCAGAAAGGCGTCCCTGCTCTATCAGAGAGCCATCTCCTCCTGTGCAACCGCAGAGACCTTAATCTCTGGGGCGTCATTCAGGATCTGTTCCCTGCACTAAACTCATTTAAAGGAGGGGTTGCATATTAATAAGGAAAATAACTGAACAGCCAGGCTGCCACATCCCCTGACCTGCCTCCAGGCGGGCCTTAATCACTGTTTGTGTAGGGCAGTCGTAGCAGCAGATGAAAGGCCCCAGGTGGGCAGGCCCTGCCCACTGATGTCAGGACACCTGCTGAGCCCGCCCCAGGGGTCCAGCTGTTCAGCTCCAGCTGGCTCCAGCAGCTATGGAGGAAGTGTCCCAGGGTCCAGAGAGCAGGCTCAGGGGGACAAGGAGGGGCATGGGATGGCGTGGGGGTGGCAAGGGGAGAATGGGGGACAGTTGAGAGACAGGAGTAAAGGCAAATCTGAGGAGAGAGAAGAAAGGAAGGAGAGAAAGGAGAGAGAGAGAGACAGAGACAGAGAGAGAGATTCAGATGAGACGTGTATGTGTGTGTGGGGGGGGAGGTATTACAGAATCAGAGATGGAGAATGGAAGAGAGACTGCCAGAAGTGACCAGAAAGAAGCCTAAGCAAGCAGGAGGCGACATCATTAATCCATTAGTGGCGCTGGAGGGGGAAGGGAGGCATCCTGCGTGTCTCCTCCACCACCACCACCCCCAACCCCCCGCAACACACCTCTTATCAGCGCAGCTGTGGACCGCCGCCTTACTGCAGGTGCGCTGGCGCCGCCGAGTCTGCGGGGCAGCGCGGTAGCCTGGATCAGAGGACAGGAGGGTGGTGGTGGCAGGCACGACAACAGGCGGCAGGGTGCGGCCACAGCTTCTCACGAAGCAGCGGGGGGGGGGGGGGGGGGGGATGGAGGAAGAGGAGAAGGAGGAGGAAGAGGAGAAGGAGGAAGAGGAGGAGGAGCCGGCTGCCTTATTGCCCAAGCCACCTGCAGGCAAAGAGGGAGGTCCTAGGGCTGTGGTCCCTAACCTGACACCATGTCCCAGGACTTATTTAAAGTTACACCAGCAACTTTATCATCTGTACATAGGTCACACTTCCCCCAAGATGACACGTGGTGGGACTTTCTGCTCCACTACTCTTCCACTCTGCGGCCTTAAGTGAGGGTCATCACGTCCAGCCGCCCACAGCTGCTCTGTAGAATTGAAGCATAAAGTCCAGTGTCTCTCAGGCTCAAAGCTGTCACTTAGGGACTGGCTAATGCTATAGTTATGGCTGGGGATAGAGAGGGAGCCGTTGGGCAGATCTGCTGGCTTACTCCTTGATGGCTAAGTCATCTCCTGGGTGGGGATCCCCTCTTCCTCCTGACTCCCCTCCTGGAACCCAGAGTCACAGACAAGCCCAGAGCCATGGACAAGCCCGGAGCCATGGGAGCCCACCTCACAGGGAATGGAGAGCTGGTCTGTACATTTCTTGAGACCTTGGGTCCAGTCACCTCACTTGATCACTTCTGGGATTCCCCAGCCATGACTGGCACTCCTGGGAGGTTTTTGTTGTTGTTGTTGTTGTTGGGTTTTTGTTTGTTTGTTTGTTTGTTTGTTGTTTTTTGGGAGGACATACCGGGTACTGGGGCCACTCACACCTCCCTGCAGAGTGAAACAGGCTGAGCCTCCATCTGAACCAAGCCAGCTTCTACAGCAACCACCCCATAGGAGGACGCACCCCACGGTCCCCATCAAAGGCAGAAGCTTGTTCCTGCCTTCCAGACGCAAGCTTTCTCAGAACCCTTGACATCACCCAGACCTACAGGTGCTGGCTCTCTGTGCTCCATCCTACCTTCTGGCCTCCCTCCCCTGCCTCCTGCTGGTCTCTGCACCTGATCTCTCCCCTTGGTATTCTGGAAACACTTCCCAGGAGCCCCCTTCTCCTTGGGGCTCAGCCTCTGCCCTCCCAAGAAATGACAGTCCAACAAGGCCATGAAATGCTTTTTAGTCCAGGTTTGGGCAAAGCAATCTGCAAGAGGCAGAAGCAGGAGTCGGGGAGCAACTGGGGATGGCTTCCTGGAGCTGGGGAACCCAGAACAAAGCTAGCCAGGTAACCTAGGAAGAGTTGTTGTATACAAATGACTTAAGCAAATGGGACACACACCTGCAGGAAGGGTAGGGGGAAGCTGTTCTTTGTGGAGATAGTGACCTTTGTGCCTGTAAATTAAGTGGGAGGGCTGTTTGGCCTGTTACATGGTTGTGTGTGTGTGTGTGTGTGTGTGTGTGTGTGTGTGTGTGTATGTGTGTGTGTGTATAAGTGCATGTGCATGTGTGTATAGTGCCTACACATGCATGAGCATGTATGCAAGTGTGTGTGTGTGTCTATGTGTGCACATGTGCACACGCACATGCCAACATGTATGAGGTATTCAAACCAAATTGCTCCCCAGATCCAGGTGCACAGAGAGATCGGTGAGGGAGAAAGGTTGTTCCCTGTCTGCCAGCAATGGCTGCCATGAGGAAAAGGGGGCCCTGAGAGTTGGCACTGTCCGATGGACAGGACCTAGACCCACCATGGAAGCGAATCTCTGCCTCCTTATGTCAGGTATGTTGTTACAGTCAAAGACAAGTCATTAATACAGGGGCCTGCTGGGACAGATTGTCTGGTTTCCTGAGAACCATTGGCCAGTTTCAGTTAAAACTTCCCATTTTATTTGGCCCCGCTACTCAGCAGGAAAAAAATATGCAGGAAAAAACAAACAAACAAACAAACAAACAAACCCATCACACACTGGGAAGACTGAAGCAAGCACCTTCTGGGGCCAGACTGAGGCATGGGAAGGCCATTTGGAGAGACCCCAGAGACGGAGCCCGGATGTTGGCAGAGAGGACAGATGGACATCATGCCAAGCAAATGAGTGACAGAACTTGGTAGTTCTCCACCCTTTGGGTATTTTGTCAGGCTTCTTATTATGAAACCTCCATGGAATGGGTGCTCTGGGGGGTACTGGGGGGGCTGGGGGAGGGGATTCAACAGTCTGCATTGTTCTAGAGCCCTTCTCCTAAAGCCAGCTCCTGCTGAGAGAGCATCCTGTGCAACCAAGCTCACAGACCAGAGTTCAGATGGAGGCTGTGAGATTCCGGAGGCTGCTACCCTCTGGGTCTAAAACTCTTCCTTCCAGCTCCCAGCATCCTCCTGAGGCAGAAGGCTGCTGAGCCTTCCCGCATGCATTCCTCCCGGCAGAAGCAGCCCTTCCCCTCGTTCCTTTCTTGGGGGCAGTCCCATCTTTTCCACTTTTCATCATCATTAAGCCAGGGCATGTTGACCCACCGTAGGAAATAAAGCAAATGAAACCAAATAGAAAGTAATCTGTCAAAACTCTCTCCAGACAGCCAGAAGGAAGTACCGCCCCCCCCCAAACCCCAAATTAAGGCAGCACTGGGAGCAAAGCCTTCAGAGAAAAAAAAAAACCTTTTAGCTGAAACCAAGAACGTGCAGGCTGAGAGATTTCATTAGAATAATGGTCGTTCGTGGATGGGGGCAATTTAGGAAAAAGGGTAGTAACTAGGTGTGGTCTTACCCAGAGGATGCCAGGAGGGTGTTGGGAGAGTCCATGCAAGCTGCAATTTGAGGCTAGGAGTTTGATTAAATCCTTGGAGCTTTTAGGCTTATTTCCCTGGTTTTGAGGCCTGTGCGTTGAAGATAAGCTTTGTTTTCAGATTCCCAAAAGAAGCTTGGCTTCTGTATTCTGATGCAAGTGTTTGATTGCCCTCAACCACCCATTAGTTAATTGGCCAGGGACAGGTCCCTAACGGTCCTCAGGGTACATCCCCCACCCCACCCCCACCCCCGGCTGGCAGGGGGATTAAGGGCCTTCTGAATTCACAGGATCCTTGCCAGATTTCCCCCTAGTCATTGAGAAACTAGCAAAACTAGACATGTGCCATGACTGTGTGCCCCTCCTGGGGCTTCCCCAGGTGGTGGTGGACCTAGAGATGCTCAGCTACGTGCAGAGGAACACACACGTGCAGGCTACGATGTGCTTGCTCTCTTATGCGTGTGACACTAGGCAAAATGGAGCACGTGAGCCTGTGGCAGTGGTCTTCAACCTTCCTAACGCTGAGACCCTTTAATATAGCTCCTCGTGCGGCAGTGATCCCTAACCATAACATTATTTTTATTGCCATACCATAACCGTAATTTTTGCCATTGTTATGAATCATAATGTAAATATCTGTATTTTCTTAGGCGGCCCCCTGTGAAAGGGTAATTTGACCTCAAAAAGGGTTATGACCCACGGGTTGAGCACTTCTGCCCTATGGGGTTGATGCTTTTCTTGGAAAGTGGCCATTAAGTGCCCAGATAACATGACTGTTGGCGTGGCAGCTGCTGTAAGCAGATGTGTGTTCACTTCCCAGTGCTGTCTTAGCAATGTCCCATAACCTGAGCGAGTTAATGCATACTTAGTCATTTCCTCACAGCTCTGGAGTCCAGAAGGTCAACACCGAGGTGTCAGCAGTGCCATGCTCCTTCCAAAGGCTCAAGGGTCAAATCCTTTTCCTCTGAGTGTCCTCGATACACACTACAGCCGCACCACTTCAAGATCTGCCTTCCTTGTCACCGGGCTTTCTCACTGTAGCTTTCTTCTCATCTTCTGATAAGGGTGCCCAATTGTTAAATTAGGAACTGCCCGATGCCCTCATCCTACCTCGATTCCATCAGCAAAGACAGTTTCCAAATAAAGTGGCATTCAATGGTAGTAGGGGTGATCCATCCATTCTTTTTAGTTTGGGGCACAATAAGGAAACTGGTGTGGTCTTGGAGCAGAGGGTGGAGGGAGATGAGTAGAGCCCAAGGCTTCTTGGCAAGCAGATGCTTAAAAGCCATAGAAGATAAGATGTTTGTTTATGGTGTACCCTGAACCACTATGACTGTAGTCTTTGCATCAGACCATGAGGAAAATGAAAGAATCAAGAAGCTCACATATCAATAATCCTAGCATTTGGGAGGTGATAGCATTAGGAACAGGAGCCCAAGGCCATTCTGGGCTCTTAATATATCATGAATTTGAAGTCAGCTTTGAACATGAAGCCATGTCTTAGAAAACCAAAACCACTGCTGCTGCCACCACCATCACAATTGTCACCACGGCCACCATCCTCATCACCACAATCATCATCATCATCATCATCATCATCTCCGCCCTCTTTCTTCTCCTCCACCTCTTCTTCCTCTTCCTCCTCCTTCTCCTCCTCCCTCCTCCTCCGTGCAAGGTGGCGCATTAGTGCCTTAATGTTTTTGTTTAATTTTGAGATGGGATCATTGTTCTTTTCTATCTCTTTAAACTGCCCTGGCAAAAAGAAACTTTGGGAGAAAGGAGTTTATTCCAGGGGTTTAATGTCATGACTCCAGGCTATAGTCTGTCATTGAGAGGAAGTCAATACAAGAACTTCAAACGGCCATTCACGTCGGTCGCATCCACAGTCAAAAGCAGAGTGAAAGGATCCCCATGCTCAGTAGCCCACTTGTTGGTGCTCAACTCCGCTGCTCCACTTTTACACAGTCCAGAACTCCTTGCCTAGAGCATGGTGCCGCCCACGGTGGGCGGGGTCTTCCCAAATCAATGAAGACATTCCTAAAGGCTAATCAAACGTAAGTCTTCATATAGAGATTCTCCTCCCAGGTGATTCTAGGTGATGTCAGGTTGGTGCTAACCAGACTGGCCTAATTGCATAGCCCAGGCTGGTTTGAAACTCAAGCTCTTCCTGCCTCTGCCTCCCGAGTGCTGGGGTTACAAACGGGCACTACAACACCCCATCTCATGAGAATGAGCAGAAAGAGCTAGTGACCCTTGTCCTTCTGGCTTCTCATCCACAATAGATGAGTTACTGTTGCCCAAGGACCCAGCACTGACACATACTGAGAACCCTGTAGAAGTTGTTGTTGAGGATGTAAACCCAACTGGTGAGATGGGAGATGTCTCACCTTAGACTCCAAGGTCTAGAGAAAGATCCTTGGCTCTCAGTATGGCTCTAACAGCAATCAATGTAAGGAAAAAGGCTGAACCTCCAAGAGGATGCCCTGGATGAGTCAGGCTTTCCAAGCTGGGAGGATCTGGTCGCACAAGTGGTAATAGGCCGAGGTGGGTGTGAGCTGACGCTTTGTGGTTTCCAAGGCTGGGTCATAAGGTCACGGGGGTTGAGAATAGACACAATGGTTGCCCCACTAAACCTGGGGCTTATTTTGCTGGGACAGATAATCAGAGCAGGACACAGAGATTCAAATGGACTTTAATGGGTACTGAGTTTTGTGAGCCATAGCCAGCCGGAGCCAGTGGAAGGTGTCTGTCATGTGAGAGCAACACCATACAAGTGACCCTAGGAGAACTAAGTCGGAAGTTTCTGTCAGGGATACAAACGAAAACACCTGTCACTGGGGTGGGGGGGGGGTGTCCCCTTTTCTTCCCCCTAAGTGCCTTGTAAACATAATCGCATCGTAGGACTTGATGACACTAGTCAACAAGTACAGCCCTGCCTGCTTTAAGGAAGGGTGTGTCAAGATTGCTCAAGGAAGGATGACAAGGAGAAAGCCAGAGGTGGAGACAGGGATGCGGAGACACTGTGGGAGGTCCCCAGGGCCCTGTCCTCTCTGTCAGCTGCCAGCTCCCGGGGGCGTGGACACATTTGGTATCTTAAGTGAGTTTAGGATTAGAAGTTGAATCTTGGTGAAATCCCAGGCGTGTCGCTTACCACATGAATCACCTCCGAGAGCATTAACTCAAAACTCACAGCCCGGGGTGGCAATTAGTGTAATTAAGCTGCCTGGGTTGCTGGAGTTTGGAGGCAGCTTGGAACAGAGAACCAGGCAGATGAAACGAAAGAAGTTGAGGAATGAAGCTTTGAAAGGAGACTCACCAGAGCTGCTGAGAGAGGGCCACCTTGGGCCAGAGGATGTCCAAGACCCCTTCTGAATGTGTAGTCGTGGCTAGATCTCTGTTGCTGGAGGGCTTGCCCCAGCAGGCCCGAAGCCCTGGCTGTCATTGCCAGCGTCACATACACCAGGTGGTCCTAGCACTGTGGAGGCATGGGATCAAAAGCCAAAGGCCATCCTTGGTTACATAGAGAGTCTGAGGCTAGCCTGGAAGTGTTAGAGAGACACACATATACATGGGGGGTGGGGAGGGGAGGGAGGGAGGGGGGAGGGAAGGGAGGGAGGGAGGAAGGAAAGGAAGGATGGAGAGAGAGAGAGAGAGAGAGAGAGAGAGAGAGAGAGAGAGATATTGATTTGTGGGAGTCAAGGCTTACATGTGTTGTGTTTCACTTCCCTCCCTCACTTCCTCTTCATTCCTTCCCTCCCTCCCTCCTTCACTTTTTTTTTACTGCCTTCCTTTTCTCCTCTTACTCTTTGGAGACAAGGTTTTCTGACCAGGAAACCATGGAGCCCAGGCTAGTCTCAAGTGCACAGTCCTTCTCCCTACAAAGGGACTGTGGGTTTGAGGGCACGCCCAACTGCACCTGGCTTTTCTTACAAAACCTACCAGCTTGATCCAATTCCACCTGATGAGACCAACCTGAGCCATGCTCTCTAAATAAGAGTCTCAGATACTGTTCCAGACCGGTTGCTTAGAGAACTGCCCTGGAGACTGGATTGGAGACACTGTCTCTCTCTCTGTCTCTGTCTCTCTTTCTCTCTCTGCCTCTCTCTCTCTCTCTGTGTATGTATGGGGGTACAAAGAAAAGAAGAATGACAGAAGTAGAACACAGTTCCCTATAACTAGAAATTTCTTGCCTGCTTTGAGTCAGGGAGTACAGATGAAACCTTCCAGAATGAGTCATATGCAAATGTTCATGGAAGTGTTCATGGAAGTGTTCATGGAGGGGTCCTTTTGAGTGTGCATCTCTGACTAGCAATGACTCCCCCCCCCCATGGTGACTAAGGGGACAATAGGGCAAGACAGTCCTAATTGTCGCAGTGACCACACATGAGAACTACCAGGTGGACTGGGTCCAGAGACCCTGGGACTCCTCAGGACAGGCTAGCAAAGCTACAGTTGAACACCCAGAACATTTGGGGTTAGAAGGTCCTGGGCATGGAAATGGCTAGAAGGGTGATGTGGTTGCCTAGCGTGCTGGGAGTCCTGGGTTCCGCCTTTGCACTGTGTAAAACCTGGCATGGCCGGCGGTACACCCTGTGCTTTAGTCCCAACCACGAGAGTCAAAAGCTCAAGATCCGACCTTATCTGCATAGCAAATTAGAGGCTATCCTGGACTACCTCAGACCCTGTCTCAAAAATAAACAAACAAACAAACAAATAAATAAATAAGCAGATTTATTTGTGAAGCACCACTGTGGCCAAGGCATTTCCTCGAAATGCTGCTGAAGCTGCAGAAGCGGCGAGTTGATCCTTCAATCCTGTCCAGTTCCATAGGCTTCCGCGCAAGTCACAGCCATTCCAGGGACATTAGGTCACAGGGAGAATTTGAAACCAAGACAACTCCCTTCCACAAGGACTTTCTAGTTTGAGCAAAAAAGGGCAATTCCAGGAAATCCCGACGTGGCACCCTGCGCCTCTCAATAAGCTCCGCAGAGCAGCACTTGGCAGACTAAGACCAGAGGCCGATTCTGGACTCCAGCCTGTCTTACTGGCACCCAGCCATGAGCTCATTCGTCCACGTGCCACCTCTAGGTGCTTGGGGGCCACGAAGGCCGGCCTGAGGATGTTGAAACAATGACCCGTCTGCTGCAAATAGTCAAGACGTATCTGCTGTCTAGCCCTTTCCAGAAAAATTGTGTGTGTGTGTTGCTGTCAGGGGTGCACAGTGGCACAGATAATTTAATTTTCTAAGGAGACTGTAGGGGTGAAGGTGAGAGTTGCCTCAGCCCGGGCTCTAGATTTCTTCCCATCTCACTGGGTCAGGTTCTGGGCCTGTGGAAAGCAGACAGTCACCAGAGAAGAGGAACACGCTTTGCTGCTCTGTGAACTCCACTCCTGCCTCCGCACCCTTGTCTGTGTCTGAGGTAGGGAAAGCATCTCTCCTTAGCCCTTCAACAAACCCTGGCTGGGTATCTGGATCTTCTCTGGCTTCTCAGTACAGGCATCAGATGTCTTCAGATAGCGACGAAGACTTTCTATGCCGGGTTGACAGTGATACAATGAGGTAGGATCGTAAACCACCGTGATAAGCCATGGACCACAGAGCGACAGGTGGGATTCACCCTTCTCCTCCATCAGCCGGGGCTATGATTACAGGCGCAGGGATGGGATGCTGAGAGCTCCTAAATCCGCACTTATGGGGCAGATTTATGTCCCTTGATGCTCTTGGTCTTTTATGCTCCATTGAATTCACTAACTGCACATGATGTCCAAACAGCCCTGAGCTGATTTACCAGGCTTATGACTTGAAGGTCCCTCCCTGCCTGTGGGTACTGGTTAGCAACAAGAGCTGAATGCACCATGGCCAGAAGAGGCAATCATACATACGACACCCTTGGAAACGCAGGGGCTGGATCATGTGTAGACCCTCGCTTTCTCACCTACAAAACAGTGTAATTGGGGCTGGGGAGATGGCCCAGTCAGTAAGATGCTTGCCCTGCAAACGTTAAGATTTGAGTCTGAACTCCAGAATCTATAAACAAGAGCTGAGCACCACCGTGGTTCTTGGAAGCCCAGAGCTTGAGAGCCAGAGACAGACAGATCCCTGGGTGCGGCTCACTGGTCAACCACCCTTGTTACTTGGTGAGCTTTAGGACAACGACTGGCTGCATTTCAAAGGACAAGGCACTGGCACTGCAGAATGGCAGCCTTGGCTATCCTATGACACGCAGGTGTATATCCCTCCCCCTAGGATCCCCGGGAGAGAAAACATCCTTGAGCTGTGCCAGAACCAACTGCTCTGAGTGGGTGGAGGGGCGAGCGGGTCCCACCTCCCACTTAATGCATCACAATCTAAGCTACATGTTGGAGATATGACTGTGGATATGTCACCTTGGGCAAGGTAGAGGTGGGGACCACAGCCAGAGGGGAAGAAGAACTAACATAGAGGTCCCCTGACTTCCGGGCTCTCACGGCAGGTGGACAATCTTGCCTACAAGAATGGGCAGGGGCCCCAGGAGGCTGCTTAGAAACAGAGCAGTGCCTGGCTTATTCCACTTTGGCAGTAGAAGCAAGGCTGAGGAAGCGAGGTGGCCTTCTCTTCCTCCAGGAAGGTCTCCCTGAGCACTCTGGGTTCAGTAGATGCAGCCCTTCCCCCATTCCCTCATGCTCCTGACTTTGCACTCAGCAACTTCTGTCACTATGCACAGAGCTCAGAAGGTTGCCTGGCCTAGAGTGCCAACAGAAAGATCCTACCTCAAGCCGAGAACTCCCCCAAGTTGTCCTCTGACCTCTATAGGCACACTGTGCACATGGGAGTTGATGGACACCCTCCTCACCATGCATGCATACATACATGCACATTTTAGAAGATGTTTGTTGAGTGACTAGTTGGTGAGTGTAAGGGTACCCTGAGACTCTTTGTGCCCTCTGTCTCCCACTGAGTATGTCATTGAACCTGCCCCCCCATGCCCAACCCCCTCCTTCTCAGCTGGTTGGCCACGTGTTCTTGTAGCCTGATCAGAATAAGGGCTGTGAGGAGTTTGGATGGAAATGTGCCCTGTAGTTTCTCCCTGCTGGAGACTTGATTTGCTCTTTGAACCAGGATGTGTTTTCCAGCCTGCCAGCCCCTCCCTACCCAGGGGAGGCCTGGATTAAGACAAGTGCACTCTGGAGAGAGGAGCCTATGAGTCTTAATCTCTTATCTTTGACTTTATTTTGGAAAGCAATGCTTTCACCCCACCCTTCCCGCAGTCCCCATGAAAACTTTCACCCAACATCCAGGAGAAAGAGAAATGACCTTGAACCAGGACCATCCCTGCTCTGCAAGGGTAGAGGGGCCAGCGGGTCCAACCTCTAATTTAATCTTGTGCTGTGACCTCAGAGCACACTCTGGGAATCACCCTGCCCCCAGCAGAGGACACTGAAAGCGTGAAGGAGGGGCGCAGTGAACTTGGGGCTCGTCCCCTCTACTGAGGTCTCTCAGGCCTGGCCAGCTCTCTCCAGGCTCCTGATCATCTGTGAGGCAGAGGTGAATGCAGATTGGATGGAGATGCTGTCATTTCACAGAGGCAGCTGGGAGCATGTGCAGGAGGGCTGGGGAAGAGCCCAGGGGAGCAAGATTTTCCCCTCCTCCTTTTTCTCTTCTTCCATTTTTATTTGGAAACAAGGTCTTCATATTCAGTCCAGGCTGGCTGGAAGCTTTCCATCCTCCTGCCTCAGCCTTCCAATTGCTAAGATCACTGGTGGATATGACCTCTGTCTTTAATGCCCAGGACCTTGACTGCCCCCAAAATTAGCCCTCAAGAACTTTTTGGACGAGTGAATGAGAAAATAAATGAAAACAATTATTACTGCTTTTTATGTTGGAATCGGAGGCACAAAACCATCAAATCACATATCACAAGCAAGTAAAAGCTGATTCCTCTCTGCCTGTCATGACCTAAATGGCAGGACTGTTTTTGTCTAGCCCAAAGAAGACAGAACGCAGGTCCAATGGAGCCTGATTTTTCAAAGCTCTGCCACAGATAGCTAGCCACAGGATCCCAGGGAGAAGCCACTTGGGAGCGGGATTCAAATGTTTAGGATCTCTTACAAGATTGCTTTGTGTTTTTTAATAAATAAAGGGATGAAAAAAGCAGATTCCCCACAATAGCATTCATTGTCCTTTCTGACTTGGGGAAAAGCGTCGTTGTCGTCAGGAACACGCATTTATCTTCATTGTCCCAAGCCTTCCAGCCTGACCCAGTATGGCATTCTGTTTTTTAAATAGACTCTCTGAAAAACAACAATATCCGACTCTGTCCGAACAAAACCTCCATAAATAGGACTTGGGAAGCAATCGCTCAGGGTTGCTGGGCTGGCTCCAATGTGAACGGTAGAAAGTTCAGGCTGTGACACACAATGGCAGGATCCTGTTTTGTGCGCATATGCGCATGAGTGTCTGTGTGTGTGAGTGTGTGTGTGTGTGTGTGTGTGTGTGTGTGTGTGTGTGTACTTAGGTGGGGCTGCGGGTGGCTTCGAGAGTCTTTCAGATGCAGCGTGAGACCTGCTTGCTGTGTCTCCCTGATGCTCGCATGACGAGAGGTGGAGAGGCGCAAAGCAGGAAGCTCCAAGGCCATGACACTTGCCGCTATTGATGGCAGCACAAAAGCCTGTGCACGTGGCCTTAACAAAGATGAGTCTAATGCATGGTGCCTGGCTGCCCTTGGAATCACTCCTGTAGTATTCTCTGCCTTCTTGGGGGTGACCCCACACCAAGACAGGAAACCCTGGCAGGGACTGTGTTCCATGGCGGTTCCAGCTCCAAGTACTCTGTATAACACAGTAGCCTGTTCCATTCTGGGGACCTTGGGAGACAGTCCTTTTCCATGCCTCTCTACACCTAGGGAGTGACAAGGGGACAAGGTGATACATTTCAAGGGCAAAGTTAGGAAGTCGACAAGCTGGGATTTGCAGACAGAAAACTGTGACCACAGGTGACCTTCTAATCTTCCCTTCTGGAGGATCCTGTGGAAACTTAGCCATTTCCTGGAAGCCGCCTATACTACTTGGCGCACAGCCCTGCACCACTTTCCTCATCTGGCTCTGACCCTGTCCCCCACACCCCTTCTTGAGACAAAGTTTCTCCGTGTAGCCATGACTGTCCTTGAACTCAGTCTGTAGACCATGCTGACCTTGAACTCACAGAGATCCGCCTGCTTCTGCCTCTCCAGTGCTGGGATTAAAGGCGTGCACTATCACACTGGGTTCTGTCCTTCCCTCTTTTAAGGATCTATGATGCCATTGTACCCACTCGGCTGGTCTAGAATGGTCTGAGGGTCCTTAGCTTAATTAACGACATCATAAGATGCCTGTTTCATGTAAGGCAATATAACATAGTCACAGGTGCCAAGAGTGGTTGTGTATGTCTTTATATGAGCCAGTATTTTATGTCCCACAGGGTGTTAGTGTCCCCATTCCTTTAGAAGAAATACCCTTTATCTGTTAAGACATGGGGTCTTTAGATGTTACCAGAAGCCCCACTCTTTAAAAATTAGTTATACTTATTTATTTTGCATGTGTAAGTTTGCACATGCATGCATACATGCAAGTGTGTGTGTGTGTGCGTGCACACGAGTGTGTATTTCAATGGCTAAGGACTGAATGAATCAATAGATGGATTGAGTAGACACTTGTGCTGGGTGGTGGGACACACCTTTAATCCCAGCACTCAGGAGCCCCCCCCCCCCAGTGGAAGAGTTCCTTTAGCTCTCCAAATGTCAATTTGATGTCATGGGCCAGTGGCTGTTTTGAAAGTTACCTCAAACTTTCTCAGCACAGAATGATAGGCCTTGAAGGGGGCCTCGGCACAGTCTGATACTTCCCTCTCATTTTATTTTATTTTTTTCCAAACACATATGCCAAAGCCCAGGGACAGAAGAGAGTTCCCAAGGCCACAGAGCAGGCGACCATCAAATGGGAGCTGAGAACTTAGGCATCAAATGGGAGCTGAGAACTTAGGCTCTCGTATCGGGGCCTCTACCATGTGTCCTCATTGATCTTGGCTCTTCCTGTCCTCAACTGCCTCCCACCCACCGTGTCTCTTTTCAGCTCTCACTCCTCCAGGACTCAAGGGCCAACCAGGACTTGCTCATCTCCAGGGTGACAATAGTTTGTGACAATAGTTCGGGTTCTCTGCCAGCACCTGGCGGATGAGCTGCTAGAAGGATTTGTGCCTGAGGAATCTGCCTCGTGCAGACAAATACAGATAGATACCCTCTGGAGCAGCTATTCCCCAAGTCTGCTGGCTCTAAAGGCAAATCTTCCTTTTTGCCCTCTTTCATGAGTAGAACAAAGGGAAGGGAGATACATACATACATACATACATACATACATACATACATACATATATACATACATACACACATACACACATGCACACACACACACACACACACACACACACACACACACACACACACACACACAGCTTGCTCTGGTTGCTTAACCAAGATTGTCACAAAGACTGTGTTTGTTCATGCCTAGGGCCTTGGGGCCCTAATCGTCTTCTTGTAATTTTTTGAGTGGCACCCATGAACTCCAGGCCCTTCCCACTTGCTAGTATGACTGCCTTCACCCCGCCCCTGTTCCCCTCTCCCCTTGCCTTCTGAGCTATACTGGGTTCTGGGGCCCTGGGAAGATCCTCATTGTTACAGAGACTTTGCCAGCCAGCCCCGCCTCTGTTTGGATCTCTGCACTTTGTCATCTGCACTTTGGACCTCTGCACATTTGTCATCGAGAGCCCGGCAGGAGGAGCCCTCTCTTCTCACAGGTCACCTCACCTGCCTCAGCATCATAGGAGCAGCAGCTGTGTCATGGAGGTACCATAAGTGCCTGCTGGACAGGTAGCGGAATGGCATCATGGGAAAAGCACCCAATGTGAGGCCCCCTCTTCTATGCTTATTACTAATTTGTAACAGTTGCCCCAACCTAGATACTTCCTACAGATTAGCTGGTTTGATCCTGTTCATCGTCTGACCAGGTAAATACCTTCATTTCCCCTATAACAGAGATGAGGCTATGAAAGGACAGGACAGATTCACTCAAAGACACACCGCACACAGGTAGCCAAGTTCAATGGTGTCTAGACAGTGGCCCACCACCCTCCAGATGCCGTCATTCTAACAATGTTTTAGGGACTTGCATGTCTCATTTTAGTGGTCCTCCAGGGCGAAGGTTCTGAATGTGGGAGAAGGTGTGTGTGTGGGGGGAGGGGTAGTACAAGAGTGGACGGTTATGCTGTTGGATCACAGTGAAACTGCATCTCTTTTCTGTTACCACTTACTTCTCCAGTTATCGACGTTAGACTGATGCTAATATAGGTATCTATTGATTTATTATCTATTATCAATCATCTGCCCATCTATTCCTCTATTACCATCTATCTATCATTTATCGTCAATCATCAATCTACCATCTGTCTATCATCTATTATCAATCTATGTCATCTATCCATCTATCATCTATTTACCTATCATCCATTACTGGTCTATCACTTATCTATCTATCTACCTGTCTGTCTGTCTGTCCGTCTGTCTGTCCATCCATCCATCCATCTGTCCATTCGTCTATCTATCTATCTATCTATCTATCTACCTACCTATTTTTGAGACAGGATCTCATGTAGTACAGGCTGGTTTCGAACTCACTGTGTAGCAGAGGCTGGTCCTGAACTTGGAATCCTCCTGCCATCCCTCCCAAGGGTACCACCACACCCAGCCGATGCTGATAGCTCTTTATCCCCTCTTTCCTCCCCTTACCATTTTTGATACTTAATCACTGAGAGAGCAACATCAGGCCTTGCACCTGGTCACAGTTGTCAACCAGAACTTATCAATCATATTTTAATTCTTTGGTTTATTTTTACTTAGATGAAAGGATCCTGGATTTCTAATTGTTATTTCTGAGGCAACACAAGGCTTTCTATATAAATGTATCGATTGAACATGTTTGTGTAGAGAACACTGTGAAAGGTGACAGCAGAGCCAGGACATAGATGTTACAGAAGCCATACTGGATGGGTAAGTTATCTAGCTTTCTGCCCTATAGCAAAATCCCCGAGGCAATTCACTTTTGAAGAAAAAAGGCGTGGTCAGCAGTCTTCGAGCTTTCAACTTGATTGATTGGCTCCATTCCCTCTGGGCCTGGGAGAATGCTCTAGAAAGATCTCGCACTGCATTGCCCCTCCCCACCCAATGACCCAAAGACATTCCATGAGCCCATACTTCTTAAAGCGTCCAGTGCCTCTCAACAGCACCATGCTGGGGACCCAGCCTTACACCAGGTGGTCTTAGACAGACATTTGAGAACTGAACCATGGGGATGGGGGATTGAACTAGTGGCTGATCAATTGCCTGGGTCAAAGATTAAGGCCCACAAACTTCACCCCACCTCCCCAGAGATCCAACTGTAACAGTGGGCCAGTGTGGCCTGGAGGTCAACAGTGAGCAGCGGGTAGTCAGGCCAATCTTGTTCTGCCAATGGACACTTACCCATCTCACCCAGAAGGCCAAGCAGATATTGGGTTTCTAGTGACCACACCAAGGACATGCCAGCAGTGAGAAGCACCTGCTTGGCCTTCTGGGTGAGATGGACAAGTGTTTAATGGCTGACTCCATCAAGATCTGGAGTTGTGTGTTACAGAGCAAGACTGACCTACTAAAAGAATCTCATGAGTGCCTCTAAGAGGCCAGGTCTGGAGGTAGCATTTCCCACTGCTTCTACATCATAGGGGCCAGAACCAGCCCCATACTACATTTAGCAGCAAGAGAATCTGTAACTATCTAGCTGTCTGTCTGGGAGGAGGAGGTGGTAGTCTGAGTAAACTATGGAGTGGTCTGATTAGCTCATTTTAAAAAATTATGTGTATGTGTGTGTGTGTGTGTGTGTGTGTGTGTGTGTGTTTGTGTGTGTGTGTGTGTGTGTGTGTGTGTGTGTGTGTGTGTGTGTGTGTGTATGTGTGTAGCATATACAAGCAGAGCCCTCAGAGGCCAGAATAAGTTGTCAGATCCCCTGAGGCTAAAGTTACAGATAGCTGTGAGCCACCACGTGAGTGCTGGAAACTGAACCTAGGTCTTCTGAACTCCTGATCCTCCTGCGTGAACCTCCAAGTGCCAAGATCACAGTCATGTGCCACCACATGTTCATCCTTGGACATCTTGGGGGATCCCTTGTGGTCCTGCTGTTATTGTTCCCTAGACTTCTCCACCACCATATCGCCACTACCCAGTACCATTCTTCTCTACTTGAGCTAATCTCATAGCTCAGAACTAAAGCATGTATCCTTGAGTGCACATCTCAAAATATCTCCCCATGTTACCAGGCATTACCTGCGTCTTTTGAAACCCTCCATGCTGCATGCCTTCAGCAGACGAGGACACAATAGGCTCACAGCTTCTCCTTTAGCATTTACCAGGCTCATTCTGGAGTGGCAAGGAAGGAAGATGGGGTCACTGACAACTTGTGACCTCCTGGCCCCACATCTCTCACACTGGGGTCTTCTCTGTGCTCAATAAGCCCAAGCAGGGTCTGGCTTTGCTTGTGACACAGATGCTGTTAAGTGTTCTTAAAGCCAGCAGACACAATCTTCTTCTATCTCTGTCGTTCATGTACCTGTTGGGGGCGGGGCCTTTGAGACTGAGGGTGGATGGTTATGGGAGATTTAGAGAGAGAGGAAGAGAGATGAAATGTCCATTTCCACTCAGCCATCAGTCGAGGTTCACACAGGAGAATGTCACTGGGATTACATCACCCTCCCTACACTCATGAGAAGACTAATGTGTCAAATCAATTACTCCCTTGAACTCCAGATATCATTTCCAAATCTGAAAAATGGTGAGCCCAGTCTTCCAGGGTTCTCCTCGGGATCAGATGACAGGAAGCACATTTCAAAGGTGTGTGGCTCCTGTCCCCACATTGGTGTTCAGAGGATATGATGGAGTAGTGAGAGAACGAGGAGAGAGCAAGGAGAAGCTAAGGTGATGCTGAGATAAATTGGGCATTTGAAAAGTGGGTCCAGTGTGCTCCACGGGGCTTCATCCTGCAGAGAAAAGATGGAACGGCACACCCACAGAGCAAAGAGCTTGCTGGTGTGGAGCTTCATGAGTATGGGTGGAGGGTGTCATGGCAGGGGGTTCAGCCTGTGCTATGGTGAGGATGAAGCCTATGGTATTAGAACCGGTATGGGATGTTCACATGGAGTCTTCTCCTCCCCCCAAAATGGATGTTTCTTGACCTTCCGGGTGTGAAGTAGGAGGCCCCATGTGCCGAGAAGGGCAGGTGGGAGCGCTGAATCAGACATGCCAGCCTTCACTGGGTCTAGAGTCACTTCCCTCACTAAGCCACAGAAATATGGAAAGAAGGCACCAATGCTCAGCAAGACTGAGGGCCAATGGGGAAACAGAGGCTACAGAGTTTACTGCAGGTGCTCCCAGAAAACACCACCCGGCATGTGCTTTCCATGGAAATGCAACAAAAACACTCCGCCACAAGGATTACTTTCAAGCTTAACCAATGCATCTTGGCACAGTGCAGCCCTGTGTGCCTCTTTGGTAATGTGACAAATGTCTGAAAATCTGTGCATGTGTGAAAGGTGTTGGAAAGTCAATGTAGGCTCAAGAGTTGGGTGGTATTTTAAATCTATGGTATTTTCTCTCCCAACGCAGTATGACAGGACAGCCCATATGTGGGGAAGAGGAAGGGAGAAACCGCTGTTACCAAATCTCTCCATCATCTCTACCTCCACCATCTCTACCAGCAACCCACCACCGAAACCAGTGCTGTCATCACCACCAGAAAGAGCTCCATCAACACTGAAACCACTACCAGCAAGCCAGTACCACCACCTCCAGCATCTATCCTCACCAGCACCATCATCTCTGTCATCATCATCACCACTAACACTGTCACCATCACCACAGCCAGCACCACCACCTCCACCATTTATTTCCATTACCACCAGCACCACCACCACTACCACCACCACCACCACCATCATCATCATCATCATCATCATCGTCATCGTCATCACAATCATCATTTGTGGCCACCACCATTTCTATCATCTAGCTCTACCATCATTACCATTACCACAACCACCGTCACCACTGCCACCATAGTCACCGCCACTATCACCATCATCATCTTCGCCATCAGCACACTTTCCATAAACTGCTTAACATAACCACCATTGCTTTCAAGACCTCTGAAGCTGCCAACTACAACTGCACCCATACCACCCACATCAACAAACAGAAACCAACACAGCCTCACTTTTTGCCTCTGGGGATAATGTCTAACTGCCGATAAGTACATACAGGCACTAATGGGCTAGGCACCAGAACATCAAGATGTATCTGGGAGTGGTGATGGAGAAATGTGGTCAAGTTTGACAGAAGAGGGAAATCTTGATAAGGCCAAATTTCCCCCTCTCCAGGAATGGCAAACAATGTTTCTATTCCCTGTCTTCTGCCCCTGGTAGACATCCACAGTTTATAAGGCCTATTGGGCCTAAAGATGGCCCCAGAATCTATGTCAGTACAAGTGACAGCCCAGCCAGCTACTATGAGCTGGAGTTACCTCAGAAGAGAAAGCCCACCTGACTGCCTTAAATGGCAAGATGAACCCCAAAGGACCAACCTAACACCTTAATTGGTCCTATCTCAGAGATGGGGTAAAGCATCACTGATGAAAGAAAAGGATGAAGGGCATGAGGGAGCCTGTTTTGTAGGGCCTTGCATGTAACCACTGAGGGATTTTAGGAAAGAACTAGAATGTGAGCCAATGAAATAATTGGCCAACCAACCAGTGATAAGATAGATAATCTGCCTAGAGAGACCCACCAACCAACCAGTGATAAGATAGATAATCTGCCTAGAGAGACCCACCAACCATCCAGTGATAAGATAGATAATCTGCCTAGAGAGACCCACCAACCAACCAGTGATAAGATAGAATCTGCCTAGAGAGACCCACCACCAACCAGTGATAAGATAGATAATCTGCCTAGAGAGACCCACCAACCAACCAGTGATAAGATAGATAATCTGCCTAGAGAGACCCACCAACCAACCAGTGATAAGATAGACAACCTGCCCAGAGAGACTCTAACCAACCATTGACAGTCAGTAAAAGTACTTTAAAATGGTAACAATTAGAATACACAATGTCAATCAGTTGCAGTGTTCAACTATAAATAAAATATAAACACAGTTGTCCTTTGAGTCAGGTGCCATGATTGTTTCCATTTTACAAATTAGGAAACTGAGGGACTCTTCCCTCGGTGCCACAGATACAGTCACTGGACATGACTAGCCGAATGGGTTAAACCCCTTCCAGAATAGAATCGGGGAAAATGCTTCTCCCTCACTCTACAGTGTTTTAACTTCATTTTCCTTATTTCCAGTTAGAACCAAAGGATTTGTTCCCTTCCTTTCATAGCAGCAGGGGGCGAGAACCTCATCTTTTATGAGGCTGAGGGCAGCTGTTCTTCTCCAGCCCAGCTGTCTTTTCCTGAAATAGGATAGGGCGAGAATTCAGAGCTTTCGGATACCAAGGAAAGGGCCCTGGAGTTGGAGGTCCGAGTTTGAGTCTCAGCTCATCCATCACGATCTGTCTGGGTAACCATAGCAACCAGCCTCAGACTCACACCCTGATTCTCCTCTGTGCATGGAGACATGGCCCCAGGGCTGCTTGGTTCCTAGGGTCATGGTGAAGATCAGTGAGTCTGTCTACATGTGGGAAATGGTCTCCTACCACTTGTTCCCACACCTGTGTATCTGTGGCAAGTGTACAGTCATTCCTAGGGATATTTGGATACTCAACTCAATGGGTTACTAATAGGGTCAGGGATACCCTGCCTTGCTTCCCATCTCTTGGCCTCAACTGTCTTTGATTCAAGGTGCCCAGCAGCATCTGGCTTAGGCAGAGTCTGACTGTTGCTCCTGGACATGAGTTGCTTAGGTTCCCCCCCCCCCCCCCGCCCCCAACCAGGACCCATTTATTGACCATCTTCCTTCTGACCATAGCTTTTCTTTTAATGTCACAGGATGAGACACACCAGACAACAGACTTTCTCTACAGCATGCAGGTTGGAAGTGGAAACAGTTTCTGAGAGCCTCTTGGATGATATGTGTGAGCCTCTGGCGCTGCTTGCCTATTCTCAGATCCCCTGGTCACTGACTTCTCACAGCTCTGAATTCTGAGATGGCCCATCAGTGGCAACACATTCCTGTGCTGTCTCAGTTGCCCTCCCTGCTCTCCTGCCTCATAGTTCATACCTACAAAGTAGTAACATCTAAGCTCAGGCCTCACTCTTGTATTCTGGGGGACCTAAGTTTATGTGATACTAAATCTAGAATTCTAAAGAATGTTTAATTTTTGTCACTCAATTTTGCAGTTCCTCACCACAAAAGAACTACAGCAGTGTCTGGCACATAACAAGGGCTCAGTGAACACTTATGTGTATATGAGTGCAATTTTCAATTCTACTATTACAAAATAAATAATAGCTTCATTAAAGTGGGGTTGGAGCTGGCGAGGTATGTGTCATCAAAATTTACCATCTATCCTTGATCTGTCTGTATATCTATTGATTATCTAGTTAGCTAGCTATCATCTATTCATGATTCTACTTATCTATGACATCTATAATCTATATTTTATCTGTTTATCATCTATATATCATCTATCAATTATCTATCTATCTATCTATCTATCTATCTATCTATCTATCTATGAATCTATCATCTTCCCTGTCTATTATCTATGTATCTACCTACCTATGAATCTATGTATCTATCACCTATATATGTATGTGTTTGTATGTATGTATGTACGTACATGTCACTCTGTTTATCATCTTTCCTGTTTATTATCTATATACCTATGAATCTATCTATCTATCATGTATGTGTGTATGTATATATGCATGTATTATCTATCTGTCTGTCTATCTATCTATCTCTTTATATGATACACAACACATTTGCTTTGTTTTACTGAACTATGTAGAAAGTCTAACAAGAACTGGGCAAGATTCTGTCTCTGAGAGACAGAGCTGTTATACTGGCACCATCACATATTAATTAACTCCACAGCTTCATTGTCTAGGGAACAGACTGGACAGTATTAAACACTGACATCCAATGTCATTTTTATGTGAACTACTTGACAACAATTCAACCTATAAACATAATTTTTATCATTAGTCATCATCACACTGCTGGAGCTTAAACCCAGAGCTTTGTGCACACTAGACAGCAACTTGATGAAATTATTATTATTATTATTATTATTATTATTAATGATAGAATTGCAAGTATCACATGAGAAAGAATATCCTGGAAACTTTTAGTACACACACAAAAGGTGTGTGAGTGTGTGTGTGTGTGTGTGTGTGTGAGAGAGAGAGAGAGAGAGAGAGAGAGAGAGAGAGAGAGAGAGAGAGAGAGAGAGACACTGTGGCTATTTCATGGAATAGTTTTTTATTATTTATTTATTTATTTATTTATTTATTTATTTATTTATTCATGGGTAATAATTTTATGACCATTCACAACTTCTGAGAGTGCTGCAAAGCATGACTAGCTCTAGCGGGCATAGTAATGATGCCGGATGGTGCCATCCAAAACGTGTGGCTGGTGGCTGGGAAAAGACCCCTCCTCTGGGAAGATGGAAATCCATCCATCATTTCCAAGTCATATCCGAAAAGTGATCCCCTTGGCTGACCACAGGATGGGCACCTGCTGGGAAGTGAATCCCCAGGACTGGAGGGAGGAAACGAGGCTCCCCAGGCCTGAAAGGCGAAACCACAGGCTTTGTCACACGTGGCTCAGCCCAATTAGTGATGATGAAAACGGTGTCCTTAAAGGACAGGGTTTGTTCCCCCTGGGTGAGGCTCAGCCAACCTTGGATGAAAAGCTAGCACGCTGAGCACAGCAACCAGCCCCTGGCCTTTCTCACGAGGCCACCATGCTGACACACGGGTAGCTTTCCTTTCAGCTCATCATGGGATGACGGATGATCACATTACTACATGTGAGCACCTGTTCCAGGTCGTGTCACTGCATGGAGACACAAGATCCGGTATGCGCTGTGTGTGTGTGTGTGTGTGTGTGTGTGTGTGTGTGTGTGTGTGTATGTCAAGCTGTACATTGTGCATGTGACATATTCTACAGTATGTACGTTGTATGTTGCATATAGTATATGTACATTGCATGTATTATGCACACTGAAGTGTGTGTATTGTATGAATACTGTGTTGTTTGTGCAGGCTGCATATATTCGATTCTATTATTATATTGCATGTATTATATGATTTGTTGAGTTGAAGGTGTTAAGCACATACTGTTGTGTGTACTGTGTACATTACATTGCATGTACTGTGTTGTATGTATCATGCATATTCCAAGTGGATATAGACATAAAACTCCTCCATCCCTACTCTGACTTTTCTCCCCTACCCATCGGAAAGTATTCACTTTCAAAGATAGACCTGAAAGCCTTTCCCTTCTAAAACTCTCTCTCTCTCTCTGTCTCTCTCTCTCTGTCTCTCTCTCTCTGTCTCTCTCCCTCTCTCCCTCCCTCCATCCCTCCCTGTGTGTGTGTGTATTTAATTTAGATGACAGCTGCTGATCTGTAAGTTCCATTCTATTCATGTTTCTACTCAGGGCTTAAAACCTTTCCCTGCAGTTCACACATATTTATCTATATTCTGGCTATTTGTCCCCAGCTTATGACATAGGACTCGCTCCCACATTTCCCGTGCTAAGCCCTGAGGATGGGTACCCTCTGT